>NW_024609880.1:15149295-16597463 GCF_016920785.2 Ixodes scapularis | reverse complement strand
ACCCCCTCGATACTGAATGTAGCGCCTTGGTTCATGCTCACTCAGGCACACCCTCAACACCTAGAAAAATCCTCCGTTTCCTCTTCGAAGTTCCCCTTGCCACAACCAGAGGTTGGCGGATAGTCCGTCCGGTTTTGGTTTCTACTTTTGTCCGCCATTTGTGTCCTCCGGTGTGGCGACCTTGCAATCCCTAGCTGCGTGCATTCGTATGTCTCTATGTCACTAGCCGCAAGTCGAAGTTTTACAGCGCAGCTTTTAGGCGCCCGTCTTTGGCATGAGCGGCGTCACCGTCGACGTAACAGTGCGGTACATTATGGGACGCGTGACGTCACTGGGGACGTCGCTGATGACGTCATAAGTGGCGATGCCGATGACGTTATCAACGACTTCACCTGTGACGTCATCAGTGACGTAACTAATGGCGTCATCGTAATAGTCATCGTCACTCATGATGTCATCAGGGACGTCACTAGTGACGTCACGCATCCCATAATGTACCACGCAGTTACCTCCGAGCGGCGACGGCGACGCCGCTCGGAGGTACGAATAGTAGACAGGATGAGGAGGTAAGGAGAAGAGAGAAGGGGTATACCTTCCCCTCAGTGCCCTCCCCTCCTCCTCCTCGAGATCTGCGCTCTAATTGGGCGTTACAGGAAGTTGTCAACGACTTTACCTTTTTTTTTGTATTGGTAAAGCACATACCACGTCTTTTTGCTTTTGGAGACGACATCGATATGCCACTATGACTTTGGGTTACTAAATCACCTGCGTGTGTTTACCAAATGCTCATTCACGTTTTTCATCATCTTCACATCAGCGTGTAAATGCAGAAACAAACAAAGAGTATGAGACGTTTAAAAATCTCTGTGATGCGAAATTGGAGCACAACTCTTGAAGAGGGTGAGAGGAGGGTGCGGAGAGGAGGGTTTTCCCTTCCTTTTCCTCCGTCCCCTCCCTCGTCCTCTCGTCTCCTTTCTTCATCAACTCCTCCTTCTCTACACCTCCTCCTCCTCTCTTCCTCCTCTTCTCCCTTTCTCAACCTTCTCCCCTCCTCCTCTTCTACCCTCCTACTTCTCCCCTTTCTTCCTATCCACCTCCCATCGTTCTTCTCATATCCTCCTCCTCCTCAGTACCCTCCCCTCCTCCTCCTCCATACCCTCGCCTCCTTCCACATTTCCCTCCTAAATATAGCTGGAAAATTGACGCCACCTGACCTCAACACGAATTCCATTTTCCCGGGGAATATGACGCCGCATGACTTCGTGTCACGGCGCTCATGAGCAAATTCAGTTGCTCCGCTAGGCTTAACGGGAAAATTTGACGTCACGTGATTTCAACACCAATTCAATTCCCCGCAAAATTTTATCGGCACGGTTCCGCCGACACCGACGACGACAACGACGCTATATGCGGAAACGGGCGCCTCAGGGGTGCGCTCTACTCGTAAAATGTGCAGCGACATTTAGCTTCAAAGTTCAATGAGGTATGAAATGCAGTGGTTAATACCTAATCCTTTTAATTTGTTTAGAAGACTATATTCAGTCTTGTATGGAAAAAATCACTTCACATCATGTCCCATGATGTCAATTTTCTCGGTAAATGTAGAACGGAAACAACATTAGTGTACAGTTTACGTTAGTCACGTTAGGTGACATCAGTTTCCCTGCAAAATTTAGCAAGGAAACTGAAGTGGGGGACGCGTCACGGGACAAGAAAGTTCCTATAAAATTTTGCGGGAAAGCAGAATGCGTGTATAGGTGATGTGACGTCATTGCTTGTGATAAATTTAGTGGGGAAAATGAATTGATCTGTAGGTTTTGTGACGTCATGTCAGGTGACATCAAATTTTCAGCTAAAATTAGCGTGGAAATAGAATTCGTGTATCGGTCCAGTGACACTAATTTCCCCGCTAAATGTAGCGGGAAATGCAAGGCCGAACGGACAGACGGACGACAAAATGATGGGATCAGAGGTAGTATTAAAACCATTTCATGCCTTAAAAGACAAGCAACTATAAAGTTAAACCACGAAAACGCGCTTTCTGAAAGCAGTGTTTTTGCTAACAAAGTGTTTTCCGGAACAACGCTTTCTGGTATGGGTAAAAGCTGCGGAGCAGAGGAATCTTTATAACAAAGTACCCATTTATACCCCCCGCTGCCTTTTTTCTCACTTTTTTTTTTATGCTCTTCGAGAGCACACTTTTTATTCCTGAGGGAATTGCTCCTGCGATTGGGAGTGTTAATTCGACGATTCTGTTTGTGTCATTTGTTAACAGTAATCCTCCCATTTGCTTTATTTTTCCATCTAAAACCGGGAAGTTAAAAAAATATATGGACGTGGTCAAAGCTCGGGGAAGAACGTGAAATCTAGAGCGGCCACCAAAGTTCCACTGTCACTCTGAGGCCGCTAAGAGCTTCCTTTTTTGTTTTTTTGAGTATCCCTCCCGTACAAACTTTGAATTCTATTTATCGTCAAATTAATAATTAACATTTAGCCCTTTCAATGATTCTATACTCGTGGACAACTTTCTGTGACAGCTGAGCAAAAATTAAAACATTTTTCGGGTGTCCGCATGTGAACTGGGTCGTGCAAAAATTTTTGTACTTTCAGTAAGTCCCGTTAACAGCCAATCTCTGACTTTAATAACTTGCCAAAACACCCTTTAGTTTTTTTCTCCGCTCAAAGGCTGACGCAGGAAAAAAGAAATGAAATAAGCAGCTTTCCCCTTCTCAACTCGATAATAGAACGAGTTGGCAAGTGGTCTTGACGCAACTTATACCCCCAGTGTTCATCATAGTCATGCGCAGGGGTTGGGAAAGAATAAAGAATGGGTTGAACTTTAGATATTGTTAGAGCTAGGTTATTCTCATCTTTGATTTACCACAAGCCATTACCTGAATGTTTGGCGATGGTGTTTGTCATAGACTCGAGCACTCGAGTCGGGCTCATGACAATCGAGTACGTTACGGTGTTGCATGACTCGCGCTGAGAAGTTGTGATTCCAAGTGACGTCACGGTGTCAGCAACGCTAATAAATATAGTGACGTTTTTATTGAAGTCAACTTGACGCAGTGAGTAACCTGACTACGCCACAGGACCACGTGACCTGAAATAACTTGACAGCACGACGTCACGTGACCACGGAAAAATGATTAATCAAATGTCAATTTAAGATCGGCACGAAAACCCACTATTTCTCATACATTGCAATTCGGTATAGACAATTTGATCAATACTTATAAATATAGCTGTAAACTGTTCTCTCAAACCCCTTACCGTTATATTTTTTTCCAGTTCAGTTCCGGTTCAGTTCTAAGATATCGAAGAAGATTTCTGTTCGCTTAAGTTCCGTTTTGGCTAATAATAACGGTTCGGTTCCTGTTTTTCGTTCGGTTCGGTTAGGTTCCGGTTCGACACTCTGGTCAATTAAGGCCACTCTAGCTGGCTGAAAACTGGCCATCCACAACTTTCGGCTTCCGAACGCAATAACTTTGGCACCCATAATTACAACAGAATCAGTATACAACTTACATAAGATAAGCTGATGTGGATAGAGATGTGGTACGTTTTTCTCAACGCTAAACTCAATGAAAACATGTTTAGATGTATCTGCATGGACAAAACTGAATGCACAGTTTTTACAACTTTCGAGCTCATACACAATCTACCTGTTCTTCACCTTTTTCATTCACTTTTTTTTTTTTTAATTCTTCTTTTTTTATTTTTATTACTCCTCCGTAGCAGTTTGTTTTTTTCTTCAGAATTCGTTTGTGACGCGAGCTCCTTCCTTCAAAAAAAAATTAATGTCACCTTCGCCTATCTCAGGTGCTGATTTTCTAAAAAAAAAAAAAGCCGCACTCGCTTCGTTGTGTTGTTTGGAGGAGCTTCGCCGTCCTTTGAAATGTTCACGCGCACGCATGGGGTTTCTCTGTATGTATTTGCTAACAAAACACGGACAGTTTTATTTCGGGTGCGCGATACTTGCTCGGCGCAAGCACAATGCAGCTTCCGCAGCGTCCCTTTGTATAATTCGCAAGCGCTTGCGGCAATGCCACTCACTTTGTTTGTCCAAGAATATTGCTTCGCATCTTGATTTTGCTTCCCAGTCCGTCGCAATCTATCTCCATATTTTTAAAATTTCAATACTTTAATTCTTACTTGCGAAGCCTTCTGCACAAAAAGCTAAATGACGTCTCAGTTTTTTTTTTTTATTCAGTCGCGAATGGTGCTTTGTGATGATCCCACCCGCGTACACAGGATATGTCGCATGCTCCCTTGGAAATATTTGCGAACGCAAATCACCCGATAGTTGGTTGTTACGTTTATGAAGCAGCGACTGTCGTGAAACTATGTTATTGCATATTTTATTGCAGAAAAATATTCTAAAAGAAGCTTTCTTCCCTGGCATTCCTAGCTTCCCATCGCTTTCCTGAAGAATGAAGGAGGTAGAGACCGACACAACTCAGTGAGGTCCCGCTACTGCGCATGAGCAAATGCTCCCTCCTCCCGAATTTCGTTTCTGCGCCGGCGCAGTGCCACACCTGGTGTGGGCAAAGCAGGCTTGTTTGGAAACGCTGTGTAGGATGTACAACAGAACTGGAAAGGGTAGACTTGTTACTTTCACATTTGCACATGTCGGCATCTCTGTCGTTTATGTGGTATTGAGCTACCACGTCAGAGTCGCGTCTTGAGGGAGTCGTCGAGAGGTGGGATAGGACTACGCGGGTATATCATCTCATCTTGCGCGTGTCGTCGCAGGAAGAAAGATGAAAGAGTGGACGGTGGACGACAATGGCACGTACATCTATCGACGCTTTGCAGCAGGCGTGCATAAGTGCCGTCATAACCGACACTTAAATTTTGTTTGCTTTCATTCAGTTTACTTCTCTTCATCATAATCATAGCAGGTCAGGTTATTGCCGCATTATATTACACTGTGTTCTTTTCTCCGGCGTTGGCCTCTGTAAATCGTCGTCAAGGCTCGTGTCAGAGGCTAGGTATCTGAAAGGGAGAAGAGAAGGTCACGTGTACAAAGCGCCTACAGAGAATAAATGTAATTGGTAACAAAATAAACAAATATATATCCTCAAATTCTCCGGTTTCGTTGATGAAGCAGCTCATGGAACAATAAATTCCTGCAATTGTTTTCGTCCCAAAATCACGCTAAATATAAAATTAAAGAAATAAAAATAACGTGACGTTTGTTTGAACCAAGCATTTGCTTGGATGGAAGGTAAAACTATACTTTTCCTAAATTTATGGGTAATGCCGAAATACACAAAACTGCTTCCTTGGCATGCTTTGGTGCTTGTGGCAAACTTCGCAGTCATTATGTGTTTTTTTTTTCTTTGGTGATACAAGTAGAAACAGAGTGAGAATAGCAGATTAGACCGCCAGGGAACGTCGCAGCACAAACTTCTGGTTGGAATTATTGATGGGTAGTTTTTATTCCCTGTTCGCACGCGAATGCCGAACGCCGATGTCCAGCGTTCGGCTTTCTCTCGCGAACATAGAGTGGAGGAGGTGCTCCTCTTCGCAAACTTACTTTTAGGCACAGAGTTAGAATGAAATGTTCATAATCATAGGGTCGTGGCTTTCATTCTCGTACGGACACGTTTACAAAATTGACCTTTTATCTCAATTAATTACAATTTCTTCTGAATGATGTTGTTTTTTTTCGATAGGTTGTTGTTTGACTTGCATGCATAGCACATTTTGTCCGGTTTGCGCGGAGTCTCATCAGAGCTTTCACGGGAATCTAGTCCTTAAACGGAGTCTGTGGTAATAGTTTAGAAGAGAATATGCCTTACTTCGCGAAATGACGATAGCCTGGTCGCCGAAAGGCTTTACGTAGATCAAACGGTTGGACGCGCGCTGCATATGATTGGGAGGGGTGGCTGGTGCCATCTATCATCGTAGAAACTCGTCGAGACAGCGGAGACTGCCGTCTTTGTTAGCTAGGCAAACTCGGCATATCGGTGCTTATGGTAATGCAATTAATGCAAATGTGTAGGCGATCTGGACAAGAATCGACCCTTTCAGAAATTCAGTGCCATCTGGTGGTTCGTAAAGCAATTTAGGTTTTGCCATATCAATGGCGGAAATGAACTTGTATCGGTACCGCCGCTTTCGGAAGTCAACGGCACGCGAGGAATTGTTCAGTGTGAGTTCTTTCTCGATCACTTTCAGTTTGATAGTGACCAAGAACCTGCATTCAGAACAAAGCTCCAACCCATTCAAATGCCTCGAGAAAATGCTATACACCAAAGTGCTTTAAAGCCGATTGTGTGCCACCCACAGATTGACTGAATCTTAGTTATGAGAAAAACGCTTACGCAGCTCTTGCGTTCCATTCCTACGTCGCGTCGTACTGACCCCCGAATGTACAGGGCTCGCAACGTCAGCTTAGGAGCATCTTCAACGTCGTCCTTTATCAGTCACTAGAAGGCCGCCATTGGTATGGCACAGATGCCGTTCCACAGATGATGATAGTGATCAAAGTGGCCAGTCTGAATTTCGGAAGGGGTCTATTACGAAAATTAATCCCTGGAGACGACGAACAAGGGGGCAGAGGACAAACACAAATCTCCAGCTAGGTGACTAGTGCGCGACCAAAAAATTCTACCTGGTCTTGGTATCGAACCAGGGACACGCTACATTTCTAGTGGAGCGCTCAACCAGTTGAGCTAAGGAGGCGTTAGACGTCAGTAGAGCAAACGGGTTTTATCAGCTGCTGCCCGTCTAACACCAACAAGGGCAACCGGCCTGTATTTTGAGGTTATGATGAAGATTTAATAATGGAAAGCTGCAAGCGAGCTCGACCAGAATGCTGAAAATAATGCCTTGAAAAGAAGGAGAGGTGCGCTGGCGGCGGCCCTCTGCCCCTCCGCAGCACGAAAGCGCGAATGCGTAGACAGCGCAATGCGCATCCGTTCTTTGGGACGAGGGGTGTCCAGACCGGTTGGGGAGGTTTTGGGGTTGGGGGTGGGCTGTCTAGTGCAGATGAGCGAAGTAGATTGTATTCTCCTACCAAGCTGTTTGGGAGAAAGAAGGGTCGGGGTATCAGGAGAGGCTTCGCAAGAAATTCAAAGCTGAACATGAGCGTCGGCTGCTACTGCCGGACAACGCCGCTGCCCGTGCTCGAAACTTTCTCATAAAATAGGAGTTCGCATTTGAGTGTTTAATCGACAGGATGAAATGCAGCCGTACAATTCTTCTGTCACCTTCAAATATATGCTCAGTTTCGTTTAAAGACGAAATATTTTCACGGCGCTTCACGGGCAGTAGGAAGACTCATTCCAAGAGTGATAATGATATTCTCAAAATATTTAATATGCTGTATGCAATTTTGTTACAAATATGTTTTTCAAAACAAAAATTATTTTGAGCTATGGCATATTTTTGCTGACAAACTAGATCTAGTTCTTGTTTAAATTGCCATAAAAATGGCTCAAATTCAACTGAGACATTTATAAAAATGGGACTGGCGATGTTCTTAACTTTTGTATGTCGTATATTTTAAGTTATTTATGTTTCGAGTACTCCGGTTATGTGTTGGTGTAGACTTATGTTTGTTTACATTAGAGTGACCTAGGACGTTAGATCACGGGTGCCTCAACTGGTGTCAAAATATGATGTTTTGTGATTTACTTCGCTATTGGTTACGTGCTGTTTATGGTTAACTGCCCCGTCGGAGTGTCGTAAGCAATCAGTAGTGGAAACAACTTGCATAAATAAGGACTTATAATATAGGGGACATCAAATGCGTTCGGGGGAAAAACATTGCCCCGGACGTTGCGCCATCCGGCTTCGGCTTAACCAAACGAGCGACATCGACAAACCTGAAGCACTCGGTGTTTTGAAGCGACGAATTTCTTACAGACAAGTGCATCGCGATTGTAGGTAGCATTTAACTGTCACAACGAACACACTGTTTTTATTTTATATGGAGGCGTTAACAGCTTGACACATTGATGGCGCAAAGTACACGTTCCCGAAATCGGGTCGAATTGTATGCAGCCCGATCATAACAATCGTGGGTTCATTTAAATTTTTTTTGCGCTCATGGTTACTATCTTCAAACTGAAACTTGATCTGCGAAATAGTAATTTAGGTTGAACTGTGTACGCCGCGTGAATGTAATTTACACTTACCTACTTTATATTTAGCCTACACCCATAAGCAAAGATTTCAACTTTGTTACACTTAGCGCTCGCTGTTTTAATGTTCTGAACGGAAACGGAAACCGTTTCCAGCGGGCAAGGAAAGCGTATGTTTTTCCTTTTTCATGCTTGAGGCAATCGTTCAGTCGCTCGCTTAATCGAGCAAACGGAAATTATAATATTTATAGTGTCTATCGACCGGGTCTACACAGGCAGGGAAACACGGGAGTAGGGAAGTGAGTCTCGACAACATAAAGGTGAAAGCGTCAAAAGCAGCGCGTAGCGTGCTCACCTAGCACAGCGCGAAGGCGACCGCAATAAAACCGCAGGACCGCACTGAATTGTGACATCAAGTTACGTGGCTGAGACCCACAAAACGTGTTTGAATCATGTCGTCGATATGTTCGCACTCCGTGCTTGGTGTATCTGCCGACGATAAACAACCCACATAGTGACGACGTGACTGAAACGACCACGTTACTCCTGAAATTATCACTGTTGGCAGGGCTTCGGTTGCTCTTTTTGTGCCTGTTTTAATTCTGCGGAAATACACCAAAACTAATCGATGGATATCTAAAAAACCATGACCTTCCAAGCTGCACAGACTTAACCAATCGTCGGTCAATGGCTGGAAAGGGTCCTTTTGCCAGTGGCCAGCCACTGGCTGATGACTGGACTTTCTCTGACCATTGGCAAATGGCCACTGGCCCTCATCCAGCGGCCAAGCATTGGCCGAAGAATGGCCGCTCTTTGGCAATTGGCCGTAACACCATCGCCAGCCATTGACCAGTGCTTGGCCGAATTCCGTGCTGTTTGGGCTATTTAAAAAAATGAATTGATCTGGCCCCTAATAATAATTGCCGTTAGTAATGCAATTGCACCACGCCCCAATGAACCCGAACATTAAAATGTCATTTCACAGATTGCCCAAGCAGCACGTTGTGAATGGGCCATCGCTGGCAAGTGTACTATGGCCAACCAGATTTTCGATGGCCCAAGCTTGGCCAAAGTGCTCGGCAATAGAAGTGTTTTCGTCCTCGTCTGGTGACTTGCCATTCACATTATGCCAGTCGCTGGCCATCCACTTTAGGCCAGTGACTGGCCATTCACTTTAGGCCAGTGACTGACCATTCACCTTTGTCCAGTGACTTGCCATTCACTTTAGGCCAGAGACTGGCCATTCACCTGTGGCCTGTGATTGGCCATTCACATTTGGCCAGTGAATAGCCATTCACTTTAGGCCAGTGACTTGCCATTCACCTTTGGCAGTCACTTTCGGCCAGCCACTGGCCATTGACGTTTGGCCAGCCACTAGCCATTGACTTCCGGCCAGTCACTGGCCGAAAGTGGCGGTAGTTATACACTTAATACATTATTTATCACACACTGCCAGAAAATTTGGGTGTTCCTCAGAAGACTGTCAAGAGTTTCGGGAGGTCAAGTTTGAGAACTCAACCCCAGAAACTCTTACATAGTAATGACACGCGAAGCTGCTGCAAGGCTGCTCAATATTTATTGTACTGTTTGAGTACTAAGTCTTACGACGCTGGTTGCGACCATTATTCCAGTCGTCGTGGGTTCAGGGATGGTATGTTGTCCCACCATTAAGATCAACCGGTAGTGCAGCAGTAAAAAAAAAATAAAAAGAAGTAACTTTAGGTGAAGAGACAGTGCAACAATACAGAGTTTTAGTAGATCGTTCCGATACCTCCGATAGCCCCGATAACGATATCATGCATGCGCAAGGCAGGCGGTGGCGGAGTATCGGGTATCGTTATCGGAGTCATGGGAGCGATCTACTAAAACTCTCTATTGTTCAGTTACAATATTTCCCACTTTACACAAGCTTACTGGAACTAATGGGAAAGAGAAGCCTTGAGTACACAGTAAAGGTTTTTACACACTTAAGGGTGTAAATCAATTTGTCCCTGGGCTAACACCCTTATGGCGTTCAGGCAAGCACCCTTCACAAAGGGTGCTTGCTAACACCCTTGATAAAGGGTGCTTGGCATGAAATGGGCACCTGCTGGGGTGGCCCAGTGGATGCTGGGCCACCCCAGCCAATCTGGCGCCGGGAGAGTATCATGCGACGTTTCGGTTATGTGGAGTTCAAGGTCACATGACGCTCTGTCGACGCTGGATTGGCTGGTAGCGTCCGCCGCGCTTGGACGAAGGGTGAAATGAAGTATAGACCCCAGTGAACATTTCATTGGAATGTGTCCAATACACATATCAGAACTTGTAAATTGTACGAAAATCATATATGGTATTGCATATTCTTATATTATTATTATATGATTTACAGCTTATCATGTTTACTGAACACATTTACACTTTTTTCACTTTAAGGGATTGCCACATCACCACATACGAGGCATGTGATAAAGAAATAATATCACACTAAACACAACTCACTTCATGAAGAAGTAATACAAAAGAGCTCCTTGCAAGCCACATCATAACCGCGTGGGCAATTGGGAAGTGCTACGGCACCCCCCTTTCTCGAACTCTAAGTGAGCAAGCAGTGGACCCAAGCATCGCACTGCACGGCTGAACCATTGGGAACATCATGGTCTGCCACAAACGAAGCATATAAAACTTTCCTGTTTGGAGATCAAGTGACATGTTTTGTTTGTCTCAGAGGATTGCAGGCAACACGCTTCGCTTATCACTTGTCTCTTACGCGCATATGTTTACTAATTGGAAGCAGGGTAGAGGGGGGTGGTATAGCCCTTGACTGAACCACAGCAGTATTTCATTAGGTGAAGCTCATTATGACATCAATTAGAATGTGTTAAATTGAACATTTATTGAACCTTGAGAAATGGAAAATACAATGTATGCCCATTCTATGAAATAAAGAATGATATCTGCAAACATGTAATGAAAAAAGTGGAAGCCGTTTACAACTCCCTGTAACACCGAATTAGAGCGCAGCTCTTGAGGAGGAGGAGGGAAGGGTACTGGGGGGTGAAGTGACCTGGGGGGGGGGGTCACGTGACCTTGGGGAGTCATCAGTGACGATGACGATGCGGACTCCGATGACGTCATTTGTGATGATGACGATGACGATGCGGATGCCCCCCCGAAGTCACGTGACACCCCCAGGTCACGTGACCTCCCCGATGACGTCATCGTCACTGATGACGTCACCGGCATCCGCATCGTCATCGTCATCATCACAGATGACGTCATCAGTGACGTCACTGATGACCTCACCGGCATCCGCATCGTCATCGTCATCATCACTGATGACGTCATCGGTGACGTCACTGATGACGTCACCGGCATCCACATCGTCATCGTCATCATCACTGATGACGTCATCAGTGACGTCACCGGCATCCGCATCGTCATCGTCATCATCACTGATGACGTCACCAGTGACGTCACTGATCACGTCATCAGTGATGATGACGATGACGATGCGGATGCCGGTGACGTCATCGATGACGTCATCGGGGAGGTCACGTGACCTCGGGGGGGGGGGGGGGTCACGTGACCCTGGGGGTGGTCACGTGACCTGCGGGTGTCACGTGACCGGAAGGGGGGTCACGTGACCTCGGGGGGGGGGGTCACGTGACCTTGGGGTGACCTTGGGGGTCACGTGACCTTGGGATGACCTTGGGGGCCACGTGACCTTGGGATGACCTTGGTTACGCCGACGCCGACACCGACGGCGACGGCGACGCCGACGGCGACGCCGCTCAAGCCGGGAACGGGCCCCTAAGAGCTGCGCTCTAAAATATTACAGAATGAACTTGCATTCTACGAAAAAAAGTAAACGTTTCAGTAGAAGACGCTATCCTCTTGCTCACGTACAAAGAAAATTATAAAGTTTTGGAAGACGACTATGGATAAGGAACTCGTACAGCTAAAATCTAAGCACCTCGTCTACAGGAGGTCAGCATTAGTTATCACAGAAAGTGCCCAACATTTAAAGAAAGAAAAAGAAAACATGCCTCCATAAAACCTTCTATCATTCGTTCTGGATGCAAAATAAAAATTAACCTGATAATACTGGAGGGAAAAGTGCATTATACAATTTTAAAACGGCTGCCCTTGGATTGGTGTCCCTCAAGCCAAGGAAAATCCTCTCCAGAGCAACCAGTGTGTTAGAGGCCTTGCATTCGTACTGGATGCTTAAAAGCCAATATGCTGCCAACAACATGCCACAGCCCCTCTTCTGCAAAAAAAACGGAGAACAAGCGCTCACGATCCTCAACAAGGTGAAGAAAGTCTGCATGGTCCAGCCCTTGCTTGTTGTAAAGGACACAGGGTGCCGGTGGGGTGTTTTCGTCCTGCGTTAGGTAAAAGGATAAAGCAAAACATATTTTAATGTAGAAGGCCAAAACATGTTTGCTCTTGTCAGCTGCTATTATTCGCTGCAGTTAAGGCCATGAGCATCAGCCTCCACACAGGCATACAGTGCTTATGTTGGAACAAGTAACCGGCGTCTGCAGCAATGTAAAACGAATGAGGAATTACAATCCGGGCAACATCACAACATGCAAGTATTGCGATATAATCTTAAAGGCACTTGTGAGTATCTCTATTTCTTTACCGAAATGCACTTCCGAAATCTATTTATGTTTCAATATGAAATACTTCTGCGATGTATTATAATACGCTGCTAGACTTATGTATCTTGTTACATTTATTGTTAGAAATTAGCTGACAGGTTTCGAGATAAAAAAAAAAAGCCACGGAAAAATACGACGTATCACTGGTTTATTTTCGCAATGAGTGATTTTTTGCTTTGCTCTCACTTTTAACTTCTACAGCGGCCAGTTTTCTTTCTGCTGAGAGCAGCCTTCCTGTGTACATTTGAGGTTATTGTATTGGTAAGAGGCCACCAACAAATGCACAGATGAGAAACAGTGTGTCTAAAAGAGGAAGAAGGCAAAAAGCAGGGACGTTTGGGCAGACACGCTTTGTCAGGCGGTGTCATCGGTCGCCAGCGTTCATTGGGTGCGATAATGGGTTCTTTTCGGTATCAGCGAACATAGCCAAGGGAAGTCAAGTTGCAAAAAAAAAAGGGACAAACACCGACTGAAGGCGGGGAGCTTAGGTGCTACAATCTATGTTTGCCACAGACGCACCCTCCTCACCTCGCCACCCTGCATTTATGAACCGTACAGGGCTGCCGACTGACCATAACGGTACATGCTAATAATTGTCCCTTGGCCAATGTTAATTTTTTTGCCTCCTCCTCTACACTGAAAAACCCAAAGATGAAGGTTACAGAAAACAGCCAACATAAAAATGTTTCGCAAGTAGCCGTAGAAATTAATTTTCAAGGGCTACATTTTAAGTACAGTCGCCGGCCATATGAACTCCCCTGTCCGAACACCAACCGGTGCAGCAAAAATCCAGCATGCAGCGTGTTGAGGTTGACGGCTGCGGTTTTCAACGGTGGAGGGGGTGATTACATATTAAAAAGTGATCGTGATAATATATTTCTACAGCTATCTATGATACATTGTTGCGTTTGCACGTCAATGCCCCCTTGAATCCGTGACAGACAAAGGTGTTCTGACAAAATATACAATGAGCTGTCTGCGTCAGGAGAAGAGCAATCTCGGTGGCCCAAAAAGTAACCTGCGGCTGCTGGATGACTTCATGTAAACGGACCCACAATTCACGGGCTTGGAGAGAGGTGCAGAAACTATGTGACATTCAACTGAAAAGTTAATAAGCTCAAATTATTATCCATTTTAAGCCAAAATTCATGATTCGCACATGCCTAATATTTTCAAAATGAAGCCAAAGGCGAACCAAGCAGTAGTCCGTTGTAAAGTGGTGGCAAGCAGAAGAGAAGTTGTAGACTGACTTCATGTCTCCCCCTACGTTTTCTTTTTTGGGTCGCCTATTCATTTTTTGCCCATTAATACTCATCTGTGTTTGATACTTCTCTGCGTTTGTGTCATCCTTCAGAGAACCCGTCTTTAATGAATTATGCGTTTAGCCTGTTTAGCTAGCTTGCACCCTCGTTTTTGTTTATTAATAAATGACTGTAGGATTCAACTGCAAGCACTGTGTTAATGCGTACTAATAAATAGCAGCATACTTTTATTGACTAGTGCTGATGATTGGACTAGTTAGTAGCCAATTATTGAAAAGAAATCATAAAGAATACGGGAACAGAGGATATGAACACAACACAGCGCTGTGTTGATCTCCTCCTTCTTGTCCGTGCCATTCACATTCCATGTTTTTAATAACACATTTATTAACAATTTTCTGCTTTGTATCATCTGTATAGGGGTTCACTGGAACGACCCACCTGCTATTGCATTCACTTTAGGGCAGCTCCACCTTCCTCATGGTGCCATCGTTCAGGAAGTGCAAGGCGGTTCCCATAGGTGTCAACCTGCTAGCCAAACTGAGTCAGGCCTTCCAGCCCTGCAGGAAATCTCAATTCCACTCTTTTAGACGTAGACACCCACATTTTGCGTGTACGTGAAAGACGCTCTAACAGAGAGGAGACAAAATGATTGGCCTTTCTTTAATGCGTCCTTTTCTTTTGCTGAGAACATACATAAACGTTACACGCTGAGGTACATTCAGTGGTGCGGCTTAATTTAGGAACAGCCCTTTTTTTCATATAACTTTTATATAAAGAAAAAACTCCATATATTGGGTCGGGCATAAATGGTTGCTATGAACTGCCCTATACATTTACACATTACCTGATATCATCAAAAGAGTAGAGTGGCGTAGGGCTGCACTGCACCAATTACGACTTTGTAACCAATTAATAGTTGGCATTTATTTGTTTATTACTATTGGCTATTATTCTTTGACAGAAAGAATAACCGGGCGAGTTGGTACGTTGGTAGTCTTTGAACTCCATCAAATATTCAGGTTTGACATTAGTTAATTTTTTCCGCCTTTTTTCATGCTCTAGCTTTTTCTAGCTGCTGTGATTTTTGCAAGGGCTTTCGCCACTACTGAAAAACGTGACATCTAAACTCGTTTTATTTTTTGCATCGCACAATCGTAAACTTAAAAAGTGTGCCGGTTCGGTAAACGAGAAGAGACCTAATTTCTGAGGGTAAAAGCTTTAAAAACAACCGGGACAAGTAAAAGAAACAAACAACACAGGGCGTTGTTTGTCCGTTGTTTTTAGCGCTTTTACCCTCGGAAATATGACGAAGAGACCGCGCGTCTCTACGGCACAGGCATTAGCTTATGCAAAAAATCATGCCGCATGCTTGCTCTTGTAACGTTTTTCTCGCTCCCGCTTTATGAAACAAATCGGTGGCGAGCGGCTGTTAGGACAAGACGTCAGAACTAGCATGACCTGGGATTAACACTTTGGGACGGCGACTGAATGCTTGAACTGCCGTCAGACGGCACTCGAACGCTCCGCACAAGCGTCATCGGACGAGCGCCGCACGACGGCGCCCAGAACATGCGCACGGTTCCGCCGCACAAGAATCTTTCTCACACTGCGGAGCGAGCCACAGGTTTTGAAGAAGATACGCTCTTCGCAAATAATGAAATAACACAGGGCAGAAGCATAGTTAGAATCAAGCATAGCTTAGCAAGCAAACGGTGCACGACAAAGTTTGAAACAGCAGCCCACTTCGCAGAAACAAAAGAAAGTTGCTTACCGGCGTTTGCACGAGTCGTGCATGGGCGGTTCTGAACTTACGGGCGTTGGCAAGACGCAGCGTCTCCCAGCTCTCAGTCATCGATTGCTATTCTTGAACACGGTATTCGTAAGGAAGATATCTAAAATGTCCACTAAAACGGCTAAAACGTGAAAAAAGGACATTTCCAAAGCCTCTGGAACTTCAACGACCATTCAACCCACCCCAACGGAAGCTGATTGCAATAGCGATGGTCTTGCGCAGTCTTCAAGAGTCTCTTTTATTTTTTGTTTATTGTTAATTTTTTTAGAACGATACTAAGCAAATTATTATTATATTAGTAACAATATGAATGTCCTTAAAATAATAATGTAAAACATTACAAAAAGTGAGTAAATCTTAGGTTTTATTTAAACTTTAGGTTGTTTCTTTTTTGTGTAAACCGAAACCGAAACTAACTTAAGCAACGTTTCCTTCGTCGTAATTGCCTGCGTGTGTGTGCGTGCATGCGCGTGCGTGTTTGTGCGCGCCCGTGTGAATGCGTCCGCATGCATGCGTGTGTGCGTCTCTGGTCGTGCGTGAGTGTGCGTCTGCGCGCGGGCGTGGGTTTGCGCGTGTGCATGCGTGTGTACGTTAGTGGTGCAAAACTATCGATAGTACTATCGATAGTATCGATAGTCGCCAGAAATTTGACTATCGATAGTGAAAAAACTATCGATAGTACTATCGATAGTCGACTATCGAAAAACTATCGATAGTACTATCGATTGTCGACTATCGAAAAACTATCGATAGTACTATCGATAGTCGACTATCGAAAAACTATCGAAAAACTATCGATAGTACTGATAGTCGACTAACGAAAAACTATCGATAGTCGACTATCGGAAAAGTATCGATAGTCGACTATCGTAAACCTATCAATAGTACTGTCGACAGTTTACTATGGATAGTTTTGCGACACTAGTAGTTTGCGTCGCTCTTTCTTGTCTATTCATCGCTTTAATTTTTTTTTTCGAACGGGGCACCAACTAGCCCAGGCACTTACCATCCCAACTTTGGTTCAGCTTTCAGTGATGACGAAGATGGGAGTTTGGGCGAAAAAAGAAGGGGGTGGCGAGCGGTAGGGCGAGGGCAAGACGGGCCGGGGAGGAGGAAGCAGACGGAGCGCTGGAGAAGAGAGGGGGAAACCTCCTTCTCTCTTTAGCGTTCCGTCTGCTTCCTCCTCCCCGGCCCATCCTACCCTCGCCCTACCTTCTTGAGTTGTAACGGTCTCTAGTGGTGCAAGACTATCGATAGCACTAGCGATAGTATCGTTAGTCACCAGTATAGTAAAAAAACATATATAGTCGACTATCGAAAAACTATCGATAGTACTATCGATAGTCGACTATCGAAAAACTATCGATATTCGACTATCGAAAAACTATCGATAGTACTATCAACAGTCGACTATCGAAAAACTATCGATAGTCGACTATCGAAAAACTATCGATAGTACTATCGATAGTCGACTATCGATAGTTCTGGGACACTATCGATAGTTTTGGAAAAACTATCGATAGTATCGATAGTCAATTTATCGATAGTTTTGCATCACTAGTGTACGTGCGCGCGCGCGTGTATGAGTGCGACTGCGAGCGCGCAAGCGTCTGTTTGTGCGTTCTATTGCACTGCGCCCGCAAGAAGAACAATTGGATGTCCCTGGACTCTGTTAAAACACTAACTTATTGAATATTATTATTATTATTATTATTATTATTATTATAACTAAGCAGTTCTTTGAAAATTTAATTTGCTCAAACTCAACTTTTCTGGTTCTTACCGAGACGTGGTTATGTCCAGACATCTCCTCCTCCGATTACTTCCCGCCAAGTTTCAGGGTTTTTCGCAGTGACAGGCAGTCTACTGAAGGGAAGCGGGGTGGAGGTGTATTGGTCGCGTTTGATCAGTCCTACGATTGCGTTAGGCGGACGGGCCTTGAGACTTATTCCGAGTCAGTTTGGGTTGAGGTGCGCGGTCCGAAAGACAATATACTTTTGGGAGCATTTTATTTTCCCCCACATATGTCACCGGAAACATTCCATGACTGCCTTCAGGAGATTGAAAGAACCGTAACCGCATCTGACTCAGCTAATGTTTTGATCTTAGGCGATTTTAACGCACCATCTATTTGTTGGAAAACATGGAAGGTCACATCGAATAATTTTTATATCACTACAAAATGTGACTCGTTAGTAAATTTTTCATCGTTCTTAGGTCTGACACAACGAAACTCCACACCCAACTGGCAAGGGAAGTTCCTCGACCTGTGTCTAACGACCTCAGAGACTGTCAGTGTCGATAAAAGTAAAGTTCCTCTCGTTCCAGAGGATAAATATCATCCAGCGCTTGATATAAAAATGACTATTCAAACACCAGTGCTGCGCCAAATGCCAAGTGGCCAAAACGTCGAGAAATCCTTTAACTACGCAGCTGGCAATTACGTAGGCCTGTACGGATATTTTTCTGACTTTAACTGGAGTTCCATTCTGGAGTCTCCAAACGTGAATGATCAAGTAAATCAACTGACCGCTGTGGTAAAGGAGGGAATGAAAAAGTTCATCCCATTGAGAAAAAACGTACGCTCTGGGTTTCCCTATTGGTTTTCTCCTGAACTCCGTACGGCTTTGAAGAGAAAGTCGTTTTTGCATAGAAAATTTAAGAAAACAGGCCGTCCTGAATTCGAGTCTAAATTTCAGGAGGTGAGAAGTCGTTGCAGGGCATTGCTTAAGCGTGATAAGCAGGCAGATACCGAAGCAGTAGAGTCAGATCTACAGCGAAACCCTAAAAGATTTTGGAGAGGAGTTAAATCGCGCAGGGGCGATCGCGCAGGAGAAAATGCTATTGTCATAGAAGGGAACGGAGGCTCTACAACTGATGTATGTAATGTTTTCGCTGGTGTCTTTGGTTCAGTTTACACTGTTGATACTGGCGCACTTCCTAATGAGACCCTTCCATGCACGAACACTTTATCAGTTAGTAATATTGCGATAGACGAGGTTACTGTAGAAACTTGTATAAAAGCAATGCGTCCGACGCTATCTGCCGGTCATGACGGCATCCCCCAAGCTATACTCAAGTCTTACGGCTGCATTTTAACACCAGTCCTTTGCGCTATCTTTATTAATTGTCTGAAGTCGGGCATTTTCCCGAGTATTTGGAAAATTGCTGTTGTGGTCCAGATTTTTAAGGCGGGCAAGCGGACTGACGCTTCTAACTACAGACCTATTTCTTTACTCTGCTCGTTTTCTAAGCTCTTTGAGAAGGTCATCCACAGGTCTCTGTCTTTTTCACTTCAAAGCACGATAAGTACCAACCAGCACGGTTTTTTCGCTGGTCGTTCAACGACGACAAATCTGGTGGCATTCGCGGCTGCTGCGTCTAAGGTTGTGTGCGACAGAGGTCAACTTGACGTTATATACTTTGATTGTAGCAAGGCCTTCGACATTGTAAACCACAGTATACTTTTATCTAAGCTCTCTGCAGTTGGTCTTTGCGGTCCGATTTACTGTCTTCTGGAGGACTACCTAAGGGAAAGGGTTTGTTATGTGCGTGCGAACGGGTCTTGCTCCTCCACGTATAACGCAACTTCGGGTGTACCACAGGGCTCCGTACTGGGCCCGTTGCTATTTTCTGTTTTTGTGAATGACGTCGCAAGCGCCATCACCACGTCTTCTTTCTTGCTATATGCAGACGATATAAAAATATTTAGAGAAATAGGCGGCGAACCTGACTGCATGGATTTACAGTCTGAAATAACCTCGTTTGTTGGCTGGTGCTCACGTAATCACCTGAAGATCAACCAGTCCAAAACAAAAGTCATGACCTACTCTAGAAAAACTGCCACAGTACCATTTAACTACACAATTAACACTAATCAACTATCCCGCGTTGGCGAAATCAGAGATCTTGGTGTTGTGTTTGACTCTGCTTTGCGTTTCCAGGGTCATGTTATGCATATTGTGAAGTCTGCGCTGCGCACCCTGGGTCTTGTGTGTCGTGTATCACGAGAATTTCGTGACCCTAAAACATTTTTAACCTTATATTGTTCCCTGTGTCGTTCTCACCTTGAGTATGCATCTGTTGTGTGGGGTGGGGCGTGCCACTCTAATCTATTGAGGATTTCTCGTGTACAAGCGAAATTCGTATCTATTTTTAAACACCGTTTCAACCTTGCAAAAGCAGTTGATGACGTGCATAGTTCACCCATTCGACTGCAAGACTTGCAGGGACGCCGAAACACTGCGGAGCTGCTCTTTCTTTATAAATGTATACATGGTCAAATAGATAGCTCCGACATCCTGCATCAGGTTTCTCTGCACGTACCGCGAGTGACGACAAGAAAAACGTCAACCTTCTATCTGTCATCTAGAGTTAATACATTGATCCAGTATCTCGTGCGGAACTCCTTTATAATAACTCTTCTCTTAATCTCGATATATTTCTTGACAACTTCTCCGATTTTGTTAAATCTGTGCGGAAGCTCTTTTGTGACTTTCGATGAACTTCCTGAATCAACTGCCGGGTTTCCATATGCATTTCTATGACTTGTTGATTTCTTGTTTCTATTTGTACGGAGCTGTATGTGTAGTGTTCAGACGTTTGCGTCTGTTTGCGTCCAAGTGAAGCATCCATATGTATTGGAATATTTTTTTTCGTGTCTTCATTTCTCTGTGCAATTTTTGTGCACTTTTTTGTTTTGTTTTTCTGTACAATTTTGTGTACACAGTTCTCGCGTCTTCTTTTTTGTAGAATTTTATGTAAAACTGCCTTCCGTGTATTTTTTTTTCTTTTTCCTTTTTTTGTGTGTGTGTTTTTGTTCTTTTTTACGTGCGCCAGCACCAAGACCGCAAGGTTGTTCCTGGGCACAAATAAAAACTATTCTTGATTCTTGATTCTTGATTATTATTATTATTATTATTATTATTGTTGTTGTTGTTGCAATATAGCCCTGAGTCTTGAGACACAGGGCCCTAAACTTTTCTATAAGGAGCATTCACTGGACGCCATATTTGTGGGTGCTGTTTAGAGCGCATGCTCAGAACGAGCCCACATTAATAGGCTGCTAAGACCGGCAATCTTGAGGGTGCCGAATGCACGTGACAAAAGAACTGTGGAAGCTCGTCATCAGCACGCGCTTAGCAGTCGTGCACACATCTATGGCCGCCAGTGAATACTTCCTATAGCTGGCTGTAGCTGTATCTATAAATTTCTAAGGCCCACCATGCAAAGCTACTGGGGGGTGATAGCCTGCCATTGAATTTTCCATAGACGACCATTGGACACTTTTGTATGGGATGTCTCGGACTGGTTTATTATGGGATTTGCCTCTTTATGTGTGTGAGTTTTTGTGCATGTCACTATATTCTCAAATGAATATTTTACTCAGGTTGACATGGTCATGTGACAGGTTCTAGCAGCATGTCATTAATATTTGTCAAACATTTTCACTATATTTTGATTTCATGTTGCCAGATACAAACTCGAGACTGATTTTTTTTTACTGTACACTTCCACGAATAAATATTTGTAAAAAATGCTAGTATAGAGCATTTCACTTTACTTTCCAATTTCTGTGCATGGAGTGATTTGTAAGAACATGAAATATGAGCTCATATATAAAATTTTGTTTGCAAACATAAAAATTGTATGCAAAAGAGGCACTTTATTATCAGCTATTAGCATGAATTACAACTAACATTATAAAAAAACTATACTGCTAACAACTGTTGCTTTTCAAGCAGAAATTTTACCTGTACATTATGGACAGAGCCATATGTAAGATTTCCAAAACCATTTCACACTATTTATTTAGCACCCTCTTCTACACCCTTCTCACATTCTTCACTAAATGTAGGGTGTCACACGAAACAGCACCCTTTTCGGTAAAATTATGAGGATGTATTCCTAGTTCTTAGGGTGTTAAAAGGGTGTAGCCGAGGGTGTAAGTTGTTACAACACCCCTTTTACACTCTTAAAGGTGTAAAAACTTTTACTGTGTAGTATGGCCGAGCATCACTGGCGTCAATCACCACGATAGCGTCACGGCGTTGCCCACCACCCGCCAACAACCACGTTGTTAACAACAAAACCAGCGTTCTGCACATCTAGGTCGAGATGTTCACTTTCTTTTTCTCTTACGTGTGGTTCGATTTTGAACGTTTCCGTTCCGGTTTTAACCGAAGCTGTTAGCTTTCGTTGGCTCAGGAAATCAGCATCCTAGCACCTATATAAAACATTACTGAGACTAGCTTAAGTTTAATCAATATCTGAGAGACGTCTTGTTTAGGCTCTTCCAAAACACAAAACCTGAAGTATCCAATCTTATCCGATTCAAGCACAAGCTGATCGGGAAGCGTGGCTAGCGTGGCGGTTTACTAAGCTGAGTGCATTGATACACCTATAGGTTTTCAAGGTAGAGAAGGGGGCTTATGGTCGGTGTACAAGTACACTGGCTGGGTAACGGAGGGTGCGTCTTCCAGGAAAGGGGAGCATGTGCGCCCGATGCACCCGACTACAACTCTTTTTTCTGCGAGTGCAGTTGGGAAGTAAATATGTGGAGCACTAACTGAAAAATCGCACATGTGGTATTCGCGCTAAGAGTGCCTCGCAGCGACAGAGCGGTATTGTTAGCGCGAAGATGACCTGGGCGCTGTTTTCGTATTTTATGTTCATAGAACAACGACGGGGCACAATATTTTCCCACTTCTGGTAATGTTCTAAATGAACGTATCACACGACAGTGCTAGTTAAGCCTTTCAAGTCTAACGATAAAAAAAACTGAATAAAACGGTGATCATTTGCTTGCGCTAACAGTGTTCGCGCGATGCACCGCACTAATATCCTGCCAACCACTCGCTCATGATGCTTCTCTCACTGCCCGTCTTTATGCCAAGGTTTCGTCAACGCGATGAAAGTTTAGATTATGGGTGTCCCTGCGGCGAAATTGAAAATCAGCACTTTTGGCCGAACACTTGCTGGCCATGTTTATGTCCCCGGCGGCCAAATTGAAAATCAGCACTTCTGGCCGAACACTTGCCGGCCATGTTTATGTCCACGGCGGCCAAGCTGAAAATCAGCACTTCTGGCCAAACACTCGCCGGCCGTGTTTATGTTTCCGGCGGCCAAGCTGAAAATGAGCACTGCTCGCCAAACACTTGCCGGCCGTGTTTATGTCTCCGGCGGCCAAGCTGAAAATCAGCACTGCTGGCCAAACACTCGCCGGCCGTGTTTATGTTTCCGGCGGCCAAGCTGAAAATCAGCACTACTGGCCAAACACTTGCCGGCCGTGTTTATGTCTCCGGCGGCCAAGCTGAAAATCAGCACTTCTGGCCAAACACTTGCCAGCCGTGTTTATGTCTCCGGCGGCCAAGCTGAAAATCAGCACTTCTGGCCAGGCGCTTGCCGGCAGTGTTTATGTCTCCGGCGGACAAGCTAAAAACAGCTAGTTTGTGGCCGGACCCTTGCAGGCCTTGTTTATGTCTCCGGTGGCCAAGCACTTAAAGTGGCCAAGCAGTCCAGACACTGGCCAACCGTCGGCCGATTGAAATTCACTTTCTGGTGCTGCTTGGGTGTGTTCATTCGGGTACTGATCTAATTCGTGATAAAATCCCGGTGTGATAGTAACTTTTTTAAAAACATCTGCAGCACAGAAGCGGTCATTTCTTCCCTGCAAAAATCAAGTCTCTTGCACTATCTAAATAACTCATTTTTAAATTCCCCTACAATCAAAATAGTCGGTTCCTTCAAAACTCTTTGTGTATCTTTTAATAATAACATCTCCTGCCTGCGGCATAGAACCCATCGTTTTCCAAAGCGATCGCGAGTGATAGGGATCCTAAATTGCCAATTTTTGTTGTTGCCCAAGAATGATTAATTGTTATCAGACAGCTTTATTATACTATCACTAAACTCTAGGGTTCATCAACTCTTACAAATATTAAAACACAATTTGGATTACAAAAAATATTAAGGTGCGTAGGTAATGTTCTTTATGACACTCGCATAGCTCAACTAATAAAAAAATTTAAGATAATTAATATTTACAAGTTAAATGAATATACACTAGGCGTCATATTCAAGAAAAAAAATAAGGGGCTCATGTTTTTTTTAGAAAGCCTCGTGTTTCGAGGAAAATTCTTCAGCATACCCCACTAGCCTACCAGAGAAGTGGAGGGTGGTCGCTCAGCAAACTAACAGTGGACCTCAAATGCTTAAATGTGTACCCCCGATTTGTTTAATCATTTTTATTAATACTGTAGATTTGGACGGCATAACTTTTAAAGACGTGCGCTTCCATTTCTGCACCTGTTTTATACTTTTGTTTTGGTTTTGGTTTTTTATAGGTTAAATGATTAGTCACGTGTGTTTCAACTGTTGCTTTCCGTGTGTGTGTATTTCTTTTTGTTATATTTCTTACAGGCTTGCAGGCGACCATTTTAGGGAACTAAGGACCAGTCAAAACACACATTGTATGTGTTTTCCTCGGATCCTACTATCATAATCGTTGAATATAAATATTTATTAATATTTATATAATAACATGGCGGTTATCTTACCGTCTATACTCAACCGTGTGATTATCACCCGATTTAAAAAAGAAATATAAAAGTATTGCTAATGTACAACCCAATAGTGAGAGCGCCACACTTCTTTTTAAAATATCTTATGAACTTTTAAGGTAAATACTTCAGCCACCTCGTCAAATTTGTTCCCTTCTCTGGCTACGCCATTTGAATGGCGGTGACATTTATCCTCGCATAAACATTTCGATTCCAGTGTATAAGCAAAACCTCGAAACGGTTCAGCACCTGGAAAGAGATGTTGAGACATTGAAGAATAAATGTGTACGAAACGATTCGAATCACTCAAAACGACATCCCAGGCGTCAATCATAAGCCTTGACATTGAAAACTCTTCGTGTGTGTCAACGCTTCTGTCGACGGTATTATAATCCTGTCCTGTTATTTTTTTAGGTGTACGCAAAATGCTTCTAAAGATGTAATTGGATACGTGACAGCAGCCTAAGCTGGTTTTCCTTTCGGTGTGTGTGTGTGGAGGGGGGGGGGGGGGGCGAAAATACAACCCCCCCCCCCTCCCCCGCCTCAATACAAAAAATTGCGCCTTTTTACCTTTTGGATGATCAAACTACCATGTTCACATTGGGTTCTGAGTGATAAAAGAAAAATGTGCCCACGGGCATTCTTAACAGGAAAACTATTTGAATTGTAATCGTATATACAAATGGCGGTTACTATATTTCTTGGGTTTCTGGGTGTTTCCTCACTGAAGAGTCTCTACTGCTGCGTTTACGAAGTTTCCCGACATTTTCAGTTGGCATTCCTTTTCAGCAGAAGTGTCCTTTCCGTTTACATAATATGGCCAAAGCTGTGAATGTCGCCGATATGCACACTGCTTGAAATCGTACAGATGTGCGGAAACTAAGATACACAACTTCCGTGCGGAAATATTCGAGCCGTCTGCACTCTTCGCAGTGGCGGTTTGCAACTGAAGCTTCAGTGGGGTATTCACGGCGTGAAGCGGGAGGCAAAATAGAACAGACTCGCTCAAGTTTCGCCGACGACTGCAGCACCATCCCAGTCCCTGACGGGACGCTCTGAAAACCGCGGCTTGGTTACTTCGCGGTCTTTTCTCCCTTTTGCTGCCATCGCAGGTCACTTCTCTGCCGATAGCTACGCACTTGCGATGGAGAAGAAACGAAACCCCGGCACGCTGCACTGTTCTGTGGTTGTGTGTAGCAGCCACCTCAACGGTCGTAGTGAGTCCATGAAGTTTTACCGCATCGCCGGAAAGCCCTGTGAGACACAACGCCGGCAAGCGTAGACACGGCAGTGCGCCGACAAAAGTATACTATGTGTTGACGTATGTATTTCTATCGCTATTCTGCAAAAAAATTAGCCAGGATCGGTCTCACAACACAATTGTGAATATACCAAAAGTGACAGAGTCATTTGGATGTGCGCCGTAACGAGTTTGCAGTTGACGCAATCGCATCGCCCCTTTTCACAGAACGCTAGCAGTGAGTTCTTTCGTGATATGTTGTTTGCTTGCAAGCTTAAGAAAAGTTCGTCTATTTTTTTCCGGTAATGAAACAAAAAATCTGTTCTTTTGTATGTAAAGACGGATCCAAGAGGCCTTCGTCTCCATCCACAAGGATCTGGAGCACCAGCTTTGTGAATAACTCTAGGAACCCTATTGAAAAATCCACCAGCCCGGGTCTGGTGTGTTTCTGACGTTTACATCAGAGCGGAAATTCAGACACGGGTCTTGGCGTGTTCTGGTGTCCTGGTGTGTTCTAGTGTGCTGACGTGTTCTAGTATCCTGACGTGTTCTAGTGTCTTGACGTGTTCTGATGTGATCCGGCCGACCTAGTGTCTTCTGGGGTGACCTGGTCATGCATGCACAATATAATTTAGATGCAGAAAGGACTGCTGATGACAACAGCAAGCAAATTGTGCAAAAAGACTGCTAATTTTTTGCAGGTTTAGGTGTTCATTCTGCCATGAAACAAAACTGCAGAGACAAAGAGAATGGAACTTACTATTTTATTTTTTTCCCCAACATGCACCACTCGCAAACATTCTCATGCAGACTGGGCTGTCCATGGCTCTTTTCTTCCATGCCACTTTTGCCAGCACATCTGGATGGATGAGATGATGGCTTCAGCAAGTCGGTATTGCGTGATAAAACCTGCAGTGCATAAAAAGAAATACACGAGCAGTTATTCATAAAAAAAAACCTTAAAATAATAAAATCACAACTACAACAGTAAACAAGAGGTTATGTCGTGTCGAGCCTGATAATCAGTCAATTTATCACTCGGCCCGCCCTCCCACGTTCTATCTGATTTCGCCTACCTGTGGGCAACATAATACAGTCAAACCTGACTATATCAAACTCTCAAAAAACCGTCTACCACTTTGATATAGCGGGCAATTCTCTATAGAAGTTTTAATGAATTTGACAACGAACAAGCACGGCACATTTAGAAAAGGTGTTCACGCTCGAAGGGGCATCTGTACATCATGAGGGACGCCGACTGCAGTTATATAGTGGCCGCTTTGTTTACCGGCTCACCCTCTCCCCCCACAAGACTTATTTTTTACTCCTGGGTGGCCGACGCGGCTGCTCAAAAGAAAAAAAGCCAGCTTTCTCTGCAAGCTGGCTCTCCCCCAAGGATGATTCTCAAGTAGGGGGAAAGCCAGCTTGCAGAGCTAAACAGCGCTCTTGGCAGATCGGTCCATGGGGAGACGCTGCAATTTTCGTTCGATGTAATTGCATTTTTCGCTATGCATGTGTTTTGTAGCTACCAGTCCATTTACAAATAGTTTAAGGGCACAAGGCAAGTCCTATACTCCCCATGCATTTGAGGCCATGTTGAGGAACAGTTTACTCGATGACTATTAGGAGTATTTCTGTCATGCATATATCATTTTGTTCGAAATATTGTTTTATCCACTGATCTAGAATTATTCGAACCAATCTAAAGTAAGTTTTTTTTTTATTTTTTTTTATTCTAGTACTGAAATTTTAGTTTTTTTAATCTATTAAAAACTTTATGACTCAAAAACTGCTAGGTGCACATTTTTAATTTTAGTTCAGTATTTTTGAACACCCATGTATGCAGTAGGAATAAAAAATCAACGCTCTATGATGTCAGGTTAAGGAAAAAATGGTACCTATGTACTAAAAAACACTTTTGAGATAATTAAGTTTAAAGTAAAAAAACTGGTGAATAACGAATTTCTATTGGCACCAACAGTCTTACAGTCATTTTTTCAATAGCCGCCAGCTTGAAAGGCATCGCTAAAGTCATATCTTCGCCTTTAGGCTTATCGCCTTGCTTGCCGAGCCTCTTTTGAGACCTGCCATGTCGCTTGGTCCATAAAGTTTATTATAGTGATGTCAATTTCCCTCAGCCACTTGATGGCTTTCCAAACAGGGTTCCATCCACAAAACTTCAAAACATTGGCTTGTGCAATGCTGCCTCCATTGAATAAAGGAACAGCATTCAATGGCGCCATTTTGTCGTTATGAAAACACAAACACTTGAATGTACACACGTTACACACCTGGGAAAAACGTGCACAGCGTCTCGTGATTGTCTTGGTTGAAAAAAAGCTATGCAATAGTTTCGAAATAATTTTTTTAGATTATCTGTTACTGGACAAGCTTTTAGGTCTTGTGTTGATTTTGTTTTGTTGGAGAATTCATCGATAAACAGGGGGTGTATCCCAAAAGGAGGCGTGGTCACCTGCTACTTGCTTTCCAAAAACACTGGGACAATGGAAAATTGCAGAAAGAACTAAACTTTTCAAATTGCAAAAAAAACTAAAATCGAATTTTTTTTTCAATTTTACCTTACCATGTGCCCTTAAATTAACCGGGTATGATAATATCAGGTTTGACTGCAGATCGAACATCGTGGCCTCGCTCCCAGTGAGCAAAGAAAGCGCTGCACCCCAAGTGGCATTTCTCCTGCTCTGTCCACATTCACCTTGTCTGACCTCTTAGTGCCTCTCACTGTACATGTGTGCTGCACAAGGCAAAATCAACAATAGGTTCATAAAAATCTCAAATCATAGTAAATCATAACTCACACTATACAAACATTATGTTTGCCATTAAAGTTGCGACGAGTCACACGCTGCTCATCTACAGCGTGTGACTCGTCGCAACTTTAATGGCAGACAAACTACACGCTGTATAAATATCCCCATAACCAATTTTTTTTTGTTCAGAGGTAAGCACAGCAGCCACAACAGGTGCTGTGCCCTTCCAGGTTGATCAGAAATACCCACCTGGTGTGGTAGGGGCTGTTTTCCCACCACACCCTCCTAGAGAAGACGCCTGCAGGCTTGCCCTGACACACCCTTGTCGAAGAGCTCCGCAGGCTCCCACAGTGATCGGCTGACCATTCTGAGAGAGCGGCCAGGAGTGGCAGCCTTTTCCACGGCGTGTGTAAATGCTGCCTCTCGCATTTTGATGCCAGTTCCAAGATGAATCTGCAGTGAGTAACACTGTCAAGAAAATGCACAAAAAGTGGAGAAATACAGGCAACACAAATGGACTCTCCACTTTCGTCTGCAATCATGTTCCTGGTTTGTTTCACTGAAATGCTGAACTGTAGATATATATAAAAAATTAAATAAACTAAAGGGGCACTCTCTAGTATGCCAGGATGGCCTCTTTATGTTCCTAACTCAGCCTATGTGCTCTAACATCCCAGAAGTCCAAAACTTACAATCATGTGTGGCCTATTTCACTATTAAAAAATGTGATCAAAGATAGCGAATGTGGTTGAATCAACCGAATCAAATCGAATAGGGGTGAACGGCGAAAGACACTTGTCAGTCAATTGCAAGCGAGGGCCTCTTGTGCAGACGAGCAGGGCTGGTTGGCTGCTTGTCCGGACGTGAAGCTATCGCTTGCGATTGTCTGATGAGCCCCGTTTTTTCCTCACCTACATTCGGCCGGGTTCAGTGCCGCCATTTGTATGTCTGAGATTCACTTTCTTTTATCACATTTCTATTAGTGAACTAAGCTGCACATGATTTAAACTTAAATATTTGGGATGCTTAGAGCACATAGAATGTGTTACGGCCATAAATAGGCCGTCTTAGAAAGCTCCTGAGCGCCCCTTTAAGAGAAGTAATTTCAGCTTTGGAATATGCATTAAGAAAGGAGGTCCATTATTGCTGTACACATCAAATACTAATGATATAAAAAAATTGTTTGATGAAAGCTTGACTTTAATGAACCATTTGACAATTTTTAAATTCGACATCGCCAAGGATGAAGGAAGTATACTGCTGTGCACTCCCATGTTTTGTACAAATATTTGCAACCTCGAGCAGCCGAGCAATGTGAAAAAAAAAAAGCAACCTTTGGATCCACTTCATGACAAGACATGAAAAAGAAAACACGAATGAGTGTGCTATTACCAAAGCTCACTACCTTCCCTTTCTGTGTTCCGAAATAGGCATCAATATGTCTCACCAGTCAGCTGCTTATCAGCTGACAAAGAGGACGTGTTTTCCAGAGCTCCTCGAAGCTAAGCAATATTTGGTGTATTTAGTTTAGTTGCGAGTGTGTTTATGGGTACTAGAAAGCACTTTTTAAAGTAGCGATAGGATAGGCTTGCTTGTTGGATCTGCTTCATTGGTGCTGTTGTGCGGGCACACCCCATTGGGGTGGATCTTCCAGGTTTACCACCCTGCTGTAAAGCATTTTTGCTCTAACTCTGGTGGTTTTATGAGGTAGCAGAAAGCAGTTTTTAAAGTAGCGATAGGATAGTTGGGTTACAGCAGGCTTTTTAGGTAGGGTCACAAGACCAAACCACCTGCACGTTTGAAACTTTTGGCGGGCTAGTTGGTTTTGTGGACAGAGACGTTACCCAGGCTTTTTTGGTTTGGTGCGATATTTTTCGTGGGGTCGCGCTGTGTGTCCGTAGGCAATGGTGAATATGCAAAGGAAGAAAACTGCGCAGGCTAATGTAAAAGGGGGACCCGATGTAGAATCTGAGGAGTGTGGCCGTTGGTGCTGCATGATGGAGTTGGAGCTCAAAACTGTAGCAGAAGCCGAAGAGAGCAACTTTACCTGTCAGAGTTGCGAGAAGGTAGAACTTGGTTTTGGGAGGATAGGAAGGGAATGGGCGGATACGGTTCAGCAGTCGAAGTGGGAGGTACGGGTAGAGCGGGAGAAGCGGGTTCAGCTCGAGGCGCAGGTCGGAGATATGAATAAGAGGGCCGAAGCGGATGTAGTGGAGATGACCAGGGAATGGGAAAGCAAGGTAGGGAGCGTGGCGGGAGAGCTGAGACGATAACAGGAACATAGAGCCGAGGTTGAGCGACAGGTAGGGGAGCTTAGGGGAAGAGTGGAAGGCGGAGTTGGAGGAGCATAAGAAGAAGTATGAGGAGATGGTGCAGCAACTGACAGTAGTAGTTAATAAGAAAGAGGGTGAGGTGGCAGAGAAGACGGCGAGGGGGGGGGGGGCAGACAAAGGGGGCCAGTTAAATATTGACGAGGTGATTGACTGTGTAGGAAAGGAGCCTGCACAGCTGTATAGTACTGCAGTACAGCAGGGCTTGAGAAAGGCAGCAGAACTTGAGGCAGAGAAAGCACAGGAAGCTGGAGGGGGAGAAGACAGGCAGTCGGGGGTTAAGAGGGTGCTGGTGGTAGGAGACTCATACATAACAAGGGTTAAGGAGGGGCTGCTGGACAGGGTGAAAGGGGATGGGAGGGTAACCATATGGCTCAGTCAGGAAAGTGCATGGTAGATGCTATGGCCAAAGCGAAGGTGGAGGTGTGGAAAAACAGGGAAGGAGAGAACCTAGTGTGTGTACACGCAGGACTAAATGATGTGTTAAAGGGACGGAGCCAGAACCTCGCCAGGCAGGTAGAGTTGGGGTTACGTAAGCTGAGGGACGTCTCTGAGACTGTGCATGTGCAAATATGCACCGTCCCAGAGGTCTGGGGACAGTCTTTGCAGATAGAGAAGAGGGGTGGTGGAAGCTAACCGGGTGATAAGGGGGTTAAGCCGACAATTTGGGTATGGAGTAATGGAAGTCAACAGGGCGGTGCACGAAGCTCGCTCCGACCCTTTTACAATGGGCATCCACTACAGTGGAACCACTGGGAGCACGGTAGGCGATAGGATTGGATGTCACATCATACATTTTTTGCGGAGCCCCAGAGCCCTGAGGGCGCCGGTGTAAATGAGGGCCAAAATGTAGATACAGGGGGGAGGGTTTGGGAGGGTGAGAGAAAGTCTTGCAGGACTAGGAAAAAGAAACAGCTTAACATAGGGTTCATAAACATGGAGGGGGACGTGAACAGAATAAATTGGGAGGAAATTGAGGAGCAATTAGAAAGCGACAACTTTGCAGTGTATGGATTAGCAGAAACACATCTCAGGCATATGGAAGAACCACCATACATACCGGGATATCATTGGATGGGATGCAACCAAGCCAATGAGGAAAACAAGGGAGGGGGATTAGGGGTGTTAGTTAAGGTTCAGGAATGGGAAAGGGAACGAGAGGGCTGCAGGGAACACATGTGGGTCAAAGGCAATATTGGGCGTTTGGACACAACCCTGAGTTTTGTTTATCTAAAAACAGGCGGTGATGCAGGGGAGGAAAATGCAGAACACTTGACATGTATATCAGGAGACGTTAGGGAAATCGGCACTAGCAAGGAAATAATTATCTTGGGGGACGTGAATGCATATTTGGAAGACTTTGATGGACATACAAATACAACAGGGAGGATGTTAGAGGCGTTCTGCAAAGGTTAATGGGTTAATGGGTTAACGCTCAGGTGAAATGTGATGGAAAAATAGCATGGGAAAGAAAGAACTCGCACTCGACTATTGACTACTGTTTAATGCCGCGTAAAATATACAACAGATTAGGAGGTATGTAGGTCTAAGGTCTGGGGAGCGATCATAAGAGAATCAAAATCAGATTTGGCACAATAAAACCAGAAATGCAAAATCAAAAACAAGAGGGTAGGAATAACTTAAATGTTAAACAGTTACAAGAGGCATCTAAGCAGATCGAGAACATAGTATCCAAGCAACCGGAAAGAGAATGGACATATGAAGACTGAGTGTTTTCAAAAGAGAGAGAAATATTGAATCAAACAAGGATGAAGAAAACTAAAACGCAAGCCCAAAAGCTGGTGGGATAAAGAGGTTAAGGCAGCAATATCGAGACGCCAAGCGGCATCTAAAGAACACAGATGGGCAAAGAAAAAGGGGGCCACACTAGCCGAAGTAGCGACAAAATGGGAGGAATTTCAGGAAAGAAAGCAGGAGACATTAGCATTAATACAGGCCACAATTGGGAGAGCAGGGGGTTCAGTGGATGATAGAGATAAGCCAAAAGGATAGGAATGCGGCAAAAAGATTCTGGGAACACATCAGTGCACAGGAAAAAATGACCGAGGCGTACCAGCATTCACTAACAACACAGGAAGGGACAAAGGCAGAAGGGGATGAGGCAGGAGAATACATTAGACATACAATCGAAGCAGTATTTTCAGAGTTAGAATCAAATCAGGTCATAGGGAATGGTAGCGTCTACACAACACACGCGGAGGATCATAGTGAGGAAGAGGAAAGGACCACAAAGGAATGAGAAAAAAGTAGAAGGAAAGGTTCTGGCTGACACTGAAACAGGTCCAGACGGCATACCAATGAGATTGATAAAAGTTCTAGGCAAAACAAGCAAATTGAAACTCAGGCAGGTGATTGACCAGATACTTATGGGAGGGAGGTATCCAGTGGACTGGAAATTGAGCAGGATGAGATTATTATATAAGGGCAAAGGAGAAAAAGACAGTGTCAAATCATACCGACCATTCACAGTAACTTCAGAAATATACAGACTAGCTATGCAAATTGTAAAAAGAAGAATGGAAGAATGGGCAAAGAAAAAACAGATTCTGGGGGAGCTTAAATGGTTTCAGGAAAGGTAGACGACTGGATGAAAATTTATTCATAATCACTCGGTGCATAGAGAGAGCAATGACAAGTCAAAGGCCATTATGGGTAGCATTTTTAAACATCAAAGGGGCATATGACAATGTGAATCAGGAAAAACTCTGGAACCAATTGAAGGGATATGGGCTAGAGGGAACCACGGTTAAGTTTCTAGAATGGGTTTATACGGAGAATAGGGGTGATTATAACATGGGAAGCCGAAACTACAAGACCAGCAGTAATAAAAAGATATCTCAGACAGGTTTGGCCATTGTCTCCCCTGCTCTTTATGGTATACTTCAGTGAGATGGGGAAACGTTAGAACAGTGCAACCTAGGTTTTGATCTGACTAACATGAAGGAAGGACATAAAGTAAATCAAATATTGCCACGGTTAATGTATCAGACGACATTGAACTAGTATCAGAAAGTCGTGACACAATGCGGGAACTCATCAGGATTTGCAGCAGAGAAGGGGACAAATTTAAGACTAAAATTTAGTAGGGACAAGTCGGGTATAATCGCAGTCGGTTATAAAGACGAGAAGGGGGAACCCCTTGAGATGGAGGACACATTGATAGAACACATAGAAAAGTACAAATATCTGGGAATATGGTTAAGTGAAGGAAGACAGTGTCTAAAAGACCATGAAGATATTGTAATAAAGAAGGGGAAACGAGATTCAGCTCTCATGAAACACAGGGCACTATGGAACTATTATAGATATGAAGTTGTTAGGGGTGTATGGAAGGGAGTCATGGTGCCAGGACTGTGATTTGGGAATAAGGTATTGTGTATGAGGTCAGAAATCCAGGCAGGTTTAGAGATACAGCAAAGGAGTGTAGGGGGGTTGGCATTGGGTGCACATGGGAATACTACAAATGAAGGAGTAGAGGGGGACATGGGTTGGGCATCTGTCGAGTAGAGAGGCGATAAGTAAAGTTAAATTTGAAATAAGACTAGGTGAAATTGAGGAGACACTGTGGGCAGCGAAAGTGTACAAGTAGCTATATATAAAAAGTCTAAACACTAAGTGGACAAACCGAACCCGCAAGCTGATATTTAAGTACATTCAACGAGATGGAGCCGATCAGAGCATATCAGAAGAAAAGGGAGTAAAGGAAACAGAAAGAAAACTGTGGAAAGAGAGAATGCAGGGGAAATCAGCTTTAACAATACACAGGGCATAAAAACAAAAAAATAAAGAAGGAACAGCTGTATGATAATTCAGTGGGGAGCTCTTTGTGGTTTGAAGTTAGAACGGGGGTGCTATGAACGAGAACGTAAAGGGCTAAATTCCAGGAAGTGGACGCTCTGTGCGACGTATGTAACCGAGAAAGGGAAACTATAGAACATGTAATTTTAAGGCGCACGGGGCTTCGTCCCACCCTCTTGAGCGGATAACTACGGATTTGGAGGGGGCACTAGGTTTTCCGGACATGGATGGACAAATGGATAGAGAAAGAACTGTGGTAACTAAGAGGAGATTGGAAGATTGGTGGAAAAGATCTAGGGAAGGATAAACAAAATGATATAAATAAGCAATATAATCACTTTAAAAAGGGGGGTGGGGTTGTGTTAGAACAAAATTTATACAATTAAAAAAAAAAAGAAGGGATGACGAAATGCAAAGGCTAGGTGGCACAAGCTGCCGCCCGTTACAAAGGGTATAGCCCTTACCATCCATCCACACTCTGTCTTCTTTGCTAGTCTATACTAGTGAAGCGGGCTCGCTTACTAACCCGTGGATAGGTATTATTGGCACTGCTAAACTGTAATTTGTGGGACACGGCTATCAGATAGCACTGATGTCACTGTCATCCGCATGTACACTTTTTCAAAGATAGTTCACCTGCTCGTCCTATGGCAAGACTTAAGTATGTTCTTTTATTTTTAGAAGGAAAATAGGAATGGAACGAGCATAATTTTTTGGATATTTAGGATGCTTAGAGCCTGTTGAATGAGTTATCACCAAGAACAGACAATCTGAGAAACATCTTTAGTGCACCTTTAAGTCAGTACCTGTGTTTGCCTTTTTGTGTGGCTGCCTGTTTGTGTCCTTGTTTTTTCTGTCATTAGTCTGTTCTCCTGAACAAGTCAATGAAGTGAAAACACTAGACAAAATGTCTTGTAGGCCCAGATACGTACCTCATCATCTTGGACAGCAAAGAGAGGTGGCCAAGAGGAGGCCACGGCCTCACCAGGTGGAGCAGCCACTGCAGCACCTAGGATAGCAAATTAAAGGTTAGAGCGACGAGTAACATCAAGGTCTTGATTTGTTTATACGCTAGGACATACTGTAGCTGTAATAAAGAAAAAGATAGCCGCACAACATATTCAAAATGACGTGCAATGCAGTATAAATAAAGCACAATATTCCTTCACAACGTGAATCTAGCCCTATGCTCAGGAGCTATGTTAGTCAAAACATTGAACCCCATTTCTTTGTTGTAGTAATAGCAGGAAGCATGCATATTCCCAAACAAAATGTATGCTACAGTTGCTAATAGGGTGAGATTTCAGCAATGCATGCCCTCAAAATGTTTTATACTTTCACTCCACCAGTAAATCACTGTCACTTGTCTTAGGATTTTCAGACCATTAGCAAATCGCTTTAACTTGATTTATGACGATGGAAACCTGTAGAGGTAATGTCAGCTCTTTCTTGCGGTACTTTTAGTAAGGTGACACAAGGGCTGCGGTCACTACCATTAAGGTGGTATTGTTGCTTATGATGTTGCCACAGCCAGGCTGCTTTATGCACTAAATAAATGAACACTACCTTTTGAAATCACGCCTTTAAGATAGTATTTATTCATGTGGGATACTGGCAACCTTACCAACTCTCGTTATTACAACTACTCGCCTGTCAGGTAAGCAATGACTGTATCGTGCTACGCTGCATAAAGAAGTCATGAAATGATGTCTTCCTGTTCTGTCATCAACCATTTGTTGAGTTAAAAGTCTGGCTATAGTAGTATGACAGTGTTGTCCTGCCCCTAAAAAAGCGACTTTTGATCCCTCTGCTCCTGTGTGCAAAGAGGGTGAAACACTATTTTCTTAACGGTAGATGGGCCTAAAGCATGTGAATAACAGTACTGGGCAGAGCCTCTCCTGAACAATCAATTGACTTGCTCCACTAAATTGAGATTGTCACTACCTGCAACACCATTATCAACAGTTCAGATTGCTAATACATATTTAGATTTGGGCCCACCACCACTGTCATCCTGTCAGTAAATTAATATCTGCCTTTTTGCAGATGAAAAACAAATTAAGATTTGCAAAGTACAGTCGGAGGCGTCTTGGGCAACGACTCAGCAGAATCTCGATAATACAAATCTCTCCCCCCCCCCTTCCACTCCCCTCACATTAGGTGACCCAAATATTAACCGGCAATGCAATTTGTCACTATGTATTGCGCCATCTAGCGGCTGCAAAATAAAAGACTGGGTAGGCCAGGACAGCCCGGATCGCAAGGACTGCAGGCGGGTGCATTTAGAAACCAAGTGTGAATGTGGCATTTTGGATCGGCGTCAGCCTTTTTGGGAACCGTTCTTAAAAGTAAGTCCCGGCTTCACATCTCCATGAACCCAGCGGGTTTCTGTAGCATCTTGCCTACTCCTATAGGAGTAGGTGAGATGCCACAGGAACCCGCTGGGGTTTGATAGGGTTCCCCCAAAAAATAAATGTCGCTACTGCTGCGTGAAAGACTGTCACAGTCACGAAGGCGACTCAAGCGTCAAACTATACCGCTTCCCCTCAAGATCTTTGGAAGTGACACGGCAACAGAAGTGGATCACTGCAGTGTGATGCATCAGGTAAGTAAATTCTACAGTAATTGTTGCTGTTGAAGTGAACGAAGATAGATGTGCAGGCTTGGAAAGTGGTCTGACGAACTTGTTTTGCAGACTACTCAGCAAAATAACAATTTTATACAAGTTGTGCTACGAGTCACTATAGTCCGTTGCAACCTAAGAACGAAGGGCGAGGGTAAGACGGGTCGGGGATGAGGAAGCAGACGGAACGCTGGAGAAGAGAGGGGAAAACCTCCTTCTCTCTTTAGCGTTCCGCCTGCTTCCTCCTCCCCGGCCCGTCTTACCCTCGCCCTTCGTTCTTAGGTTGCAACAGACTATACACACCACATAGGGAAATACAATAGGAACAATTGGGCCGATTGTTGCTTCGCTGTGACGTCCAGAATCAGGCGATCAGGCCTTCAAGAAGCGAGAGGCCCGTCCCGGCAGTCGTAGTTGTATGTGCGCATAGCCGTTCGGCACACGCGCGGTCGTAACCAAAACCTTCCAAACCTGCGAGTTCTCAAATAGTAAATTTTCGCAGCACATAAAGCTTTGTTTGTTTCGGCAACAAAATTTAAAGCTGAATCTGGCAACAAATGTGACGGCATGCAGAAAACAGGATGCGTAAGTTTTCCTTTAGAGAAAGCTAAAGTGAAGCGTAAATATCCTTCTCACATGTGCACTTTGTTGCCTGTCACCTTTTCACACCAGGCTTGCATATCACGGTACAGCCATTGTAACGTGCATACTGTTCTCTAGCATGCAGAGTATGTTTCTAATTACTCACATTTTCTAGCCGGGGGCGAGCGCGAGGAAACAGGAAGAGCGTGCCGCACCAGGCTGGGGCCGCACAGGAACGATGGAGCCGTTCTGGCTGGTCTGGCTCATGGCGACTCCTGGAGCGTTCCGCCAGCGAGGTTCAGATCAGGACCGGCGGAAACGGCGAGCCCTGGCCACACCGACCTAGGCCATGACGATCCCGGAGTGGTTCCGCAGCGAGACTCGGGCTGTGATAACCCGGAACAGCTTGCCTACGCAGCGCTAGCGGGGAGGACGATCCGCAGGCCTGGACACGGACAGCGACTGCGAGCTCTGAATGACAGGCGACACCCCGGCTCGGCGGGCCGCAGTGCCGGCTCTCGAAGACGGACAACTGGGAAGTATAGTAAACCGATTCGCAATCTTCTCGTTGTATTGTGTCACTCCCTGGGAGACGAGCGAAGCACATGCCGATCGCGCGGCGTTTATTACAGAGAGACCCCACAAGTGGTGAAGACAACTCAAACTGGTGTCCAAATGACAACTCTAGAATATGCTTGCCGGCTAGCAATGCTGGGTAACAAAGACTTTCGAACTGATAGCCGCCCGGAAATTTTTCTGCTGTAAAGCTATACATTCAGGCTCAAATCGTTCACTGAAAATAAAGCTAAAAGTGTCTCAGCAGACCTAATAATGCGAAATCCCCACATGGCAATGCAGCAAGCACAAAAAGAAACAAAGAAATATCCTTAATCCTTACCTTTTCTCCCACGACCGTTTTTTCCTTCGCGCTCAGCAGCTCGCTGGCGGTGCAAATTGCCCAGTGTGCACAGACGCCGCCGACGATTCCTAGCACTTCTAGCAACACTAAAGTTTTCCTTTCGTTTTTATTTTTATTAACCCTTTTAGGTACTTTAAAAAATGTTTGTGTATTTTTAGGACACATTCAATATAAAAATAGTGTTTTTGGGACCGAAAGCAATACTCATGCAAAATGTTTAACGTTTCTTAGGATATACATTTTCTGGTTTCGGTTTCGCGGTCTCGACTTTTCGCCGCGAGGGGTTTCCAGATACTCCGTCGCTCCGTCGGCTGCGATGTGCATGGCGGCGCCCAAGATGCGTATCGTCCGCGCCGTGCTACGCACTTCGACCTGCTGTTACAAAGGTAAGCAGTACTTTGCTCTGAAATATGCTAATATTGAATTTTTACAAGTTCTGCATTCCATAGCGCTGACGTATTTTACCCTGAAACGTATGAAGGGCGGGGAAAAAAAAAAGTACATAGTACGTAGATATGCGAAGGCTCTTTCACATGCTCTGATTCTCGCCCGAAATCGGTGCGATTTTTAGTATATGTGCGATTAAAATCGCAGTCGCATTGTCGCAGCGGCTCTGCAACAGGTTTCCACCAAGTTGGTATTTTGCCCTAGAGCCGGTGCGATCGCTTTCTCGTCAATCAGCCGTTCATTAGCCAACTTTCATCCGCGAAAATAAATGTAGGCACATAAAAGCTTCTGATTTAATGCTTCGTTATTATAAATTTCTGGTTACATATTGCATTCCTAAAACATGTATGCTTATTAAGACGTTTTTGTTGTATTTTAGACAAAGTGAAACGCGTCGCGTCCGTGTCCGAAGCGCCAGCCGCTCCGACAGAAATCGCGCGGTTGTTGGAGCATGTGAAACCAAATATTGCGATCGCACTCGCTGCGTCGGCTGTCGCAGAGATTCTTTTTTTTTTTTTCGCACAGTCGCTGCATGTGAAACTGTCTTAAGAGAGGAGTCGCATAGTAGCTCTGTGATTTCTGTGGTGTTCCGTTCCGTGCTTAGATTTGGCAGTGTTTCAGTAGTTTACTTTGGGGGCGGGCGTTCACTCTGAATTTTACATACCTGTGCACGAGGAATCAGCTGTCATTGTCGGGAGAAAGCTTCCTGTTTGGCGTGTTTTAGTACATCCCTGTTTTCTGGTAGAATTTGACGTGGTGCTCTTTTCTTTTAGGCTTCGTATTCTACTGCTGCCCGAAGGAAATTCCATCGGGATCTTTCTACCAGACACGGTGTCGCGATCGTCCTTGTATGGTTTTGATTCCAGAAAGTGGAACAGTGTCTGATGCGGGACCTAGTGATAGTGAAGTGAGTGACAGTGACGAGGAGAACTTGCCAACGAAGGGCCTAACAACAGAACTTCCAAGCGATAACAAAACTGAAGGCAGACCGCCCGCCTGTCCACTTCTGTCAACGTCAAGAAAGAAGCAAAAGTCACCGCCGCAAGTTTTTGACTGGGGAAAAGAAGACCGGTGTTTTCTGGAGCCTGCGGAACCCATGTTTATGGCCTCTGATGATGTCAAATGCCGACTGAAATATTTTCAAGTTTTCATTGATGACAAGCTGCTGACGATTGTTGACGAGACAAACCTGTATTCTTTCCATCAGGCTATTGCATATAGGTAAACGTTTGTTACACTGTGCCAACATGCTTACGCAAAGTACATATTATTTGAAGTGAATTGTTGCATCGCCCCTTCAATTAAGCACCTTATACAACCAAATGTGGTGTTTCAGCTCTGTACATCTTATTTAATTTTACAAGAAAACATGTTTTCATTCAACATCACACATATATCCGTAATGTGTGCTCACCAGAGGCACCCTGGTGTGCATGTCAGGCCAGTTTAGTGTGGACATTAAACCAGTCTGGTGTGGCGTAGTGTGCACATCAAGCCATTCTGGTGTGCTGTGTTGTGCACATCAGACCAGCCTGGTGTGTTTTGATGTGCACATCAGACCACACTAGGATGATGTGATGGGCACACCAAACCAGCCTAACGTGTTCTGGTGGGGACAACAGAACACGTTAGGATGGTCTGATGTGCGCACCAGAGCACACCAGGCCGGTCTGATGTTTACGTCAGAAAACACTAGGACACACCAAACCGGTCTGGTGGATTTTTCAATAGGGAAGGATGCCACGGGACATCTCTCCTATGTGCCTTCTATGTTTCCTGCCATCTGCAAAAAAAAACGTACCAAATGCAGAGAGAAAAAAATGTAATAGTGACCTTATCTATGATAGATGGTGCAAACTCTAAATGGATCGTTTTTTTAGGATGCTTAAGCAGTCTGGACGCTGACAACCACCACCGCCACAACCAGTAGCAGTGGTTCCTCTAGTGACCTGTGAGGCTCGGTCAAGCGCAGACGGCCAAAGTGATGGAGACTGACCTTCTCTCACTTGGGACCCATTCCAGACAGTCTTGAATGTGGCAGTTTACGCTAGGCCTAATAATAAAGTAGTTCTGCCTTCTTCTACCGGAAACACTTATCTGCACTTACCGTAGTGTACTTCAGAATTGCCCATCTCGTTAAAGCGCCCACTATTAACATGTTCCAAACTTGCGAATTTTGCAAATTATACGCTAAGTGCCAGATCTGACCGGACCAGCGCCCATGTCTAGATTAACTCAGTTTTCAGTGACAGCAGGGTGGGCTGACCCCGGTATTTTAGCGTAGTTGTATTTTCCTTTTTGCATAATCTGAGATGCTTGCAGTGAGCCAGGGTAGCCACCTTCTAAATCTAGTTTACTGTCACGCTGCATACACGTCTCCAATGTTAACGTATCCACAGCCCAGCGTCTAACCTAGAGAGCCCATTGCGCATGTATGTTGCTTTAGAAAGCGAGCAAAGCACGTGCCACACGCACGAACGCTGCAAATAACACCAGAAAAAAAGCTTTATTTTAGAAACGCCTAACAGCCAAACAGCGACGACATTTTATCAGCGGCGGAGCGCCGTTCGCGTTGCTAGTTGCCATTGGCCCCCTTGAGTGCAAATGACCACTCCGATTAGACAGATGGGCAAACTTGGCCAAGTTTTGAATCCCCAGGTTGCCCACCACATCTCCCCCTTCCAAAACAATCACGGTACATCTTAGAAGGTCCAGGGGGACCTTCCTTGTGGTTCAGCAAAGGTCTTCGCAGATAGGTGAGCACGGGTCCGATGTTCGTACTTCCGGGGAGTATTGATGCGGCTGTGGCTGGTCTGATGATGGGAGCCGCGTCGCCGCCGCTCCATGTCTGGCACAAGGAACAAGAAATTCAAGACAACATGAGGCCATGGCGCGGCAGGAATAAGTGGCCGCGCACATAAGCGATGCTTGGCCAATTTGCATTCGTAAGCACAGCTACATTCTCTTCTCTCCCCAAAAAAACCGAAGAGGGCATGAATAAAATTCACTTGGAGCCTGTGCTTCTTTTGGTCATCTTCACCACTATCTCAGGTTGTACCTCTGCAGAAACGGTATGGAATCTTCCGAGAGGTGATCCGCATCGTCGCTATCAGGAACGTTAGACACACCTGCCCCCCGGAGTCATAGAAAGCTTTTAGGACGCTGACATGAATAGAGCCGCATACTTCACCATATTCGCAATGCTCCAGCTCATAAGATAGGTTAAATAGATTCTTTCTCTTACGGTAGGGGCCCTCCCATCTATTTTTGGGGGAGGCTGTGAAGCCTCCAGCAATATCACTCAGCGGATGAGTACGCCTCAGTACCAGATCACCTACCTTGAACTGCGGATTTCGCCTCCCCTTGTTCTACTGGTCTGCCTGCTAAAGTCTCGAGACATCGAGGCTCTCTCGAGCTTCACGCAGGTTCTCCGTGAAATGCTTCCGGAGATCTTCTGCGAACTGCGTAGTAGTGCGCTGCATGTTTGCAGGATCTGTGCAAAAAAACGTTCATTTAAAAAAGAAACGAGTGCTCTTTCCCAAAGTTAAGATGAGCTGGATTAAAACACGTGGACCTGTTTATTGTTGTGCGGTTGACGAGTGGCCTTTCCACCAATTTTGCGTCCCAGTCGTTTTGTCGCTCAGTACGCACTCCCAGCATCAGCTTTAGATTACCGTTGACTGCTTCCGTGATATTCGGCTCTAAATGGTATGGCGAAGTGCGTTTATGCCGTAATCCTAGGCCTTACACGAATCCACGAACATCTTGCAAACAAAATAAGAAGCGTTGTCTATAATAAAATTTGCGGCGAAGCCAAAGAGCGCGAACGTCTCAAGACGACTGCCCCAGATTTTTCTACAGGTCAGCTTGCGGACAGGAAACATTTCGACTTAATGCGTCAAGAGGTAGGTCGCTACTAGCAAATATTGATTGCCGCGTTGATTACGGGGAAAGTAACTGACAACTTCACAGGCAACACTCTCCCAGGGGTACTTGCTATCGACCAAATGCATTAAAACGGGTGGTTGGTCACCTCATGTCTTAGCCTTCTTACATACCGTGCAGCAACGAGTGTACCATAATCCATCCTGCCTCATGCCTGAGAAAGTTTCAATTGTGAATAACCCTCCGTACGTTTGGCTCCCGCTGCTGTGGCCTGCAAAGGCGGGGTCATGCATATATGTTTTGAATTCCTCAGGCAGTTTATGAGGCATTACAGTCTAGAATGGCGGGTCACAGGACCCAACGTCCGCCTGGGTGATGTACTTTAACAGCATGCCGCCGCTGCTCAGTAGGTATGAGTCCATATATCTGGGACTCCCGGCGTTGGTTGCACTTTCTTGTGCCAGCTGCTGTATTACCTTCCGACGAAGCCCATCGGACATATGTGCCACCCGAAGCTCTTCTCTGGTCACGAGAATTCCGCACCGCGAATCCGGTGTGGTTGGCGCCGCGTTGGTGAGTGCCACAAAGTCGGGATGCAACTCCATTTTCTGCCCGAGAAGTGGAGCACGGGTCAAGGCATCTGCGAACTGGTTACTCAATCTGCGTTTGTACTTGATAGTGTATTGTAGCACTGCAGCAAAAGTGCCGATTGGGCGAGTCGTCCTGCAGAGTTTTGAAGCATTTTGACCTGCGAGAGAGCCATGTCGTCAGATTGGATGCGAAATGAAGCGCCGTAAAGGTACATGTCAAACATCGTAAGCGCAAAAATATTCGCCAGACACTCTTTTTCGATTCTTAAGTAGTTTCGCTCCGCTCCGGTTACCGTATGTCTGTCAAAAGCTACGTGGCAAAGAGCGCTGTCATGTTCCTCCAGAGGAACTGCTCCGAGTCCATGATCGTTTGCGTCGGTCTGCGAGATGAACAGACGATTCAAGTCGGGCAGATTTAGACACGCGTTTTCAGTCACAGCCTTTGACAAGCATGCATTTGCGTTTTTCTGCTGCTGCCCCCAACACAATTTAGGTTTTTTTGCGAATCAATTAGGCCAGGGGTTCCGTTATCTCGGAGAATTGTAGAGTAAAATTTCTATAAAACGCAATCACCCCTAGAAATCTCTGTAGGCTTTTGATACCATGAGGGGGTGGGTACTCATTATGGTGCGGGACTTATCTTCATTCTTGTACAGCGTGTCGTTATCTACAACGAAGCCAAGAAGGCTGACTACAGGGGAGGCCAACTGAACTATATCTGGATGAATCGTAAGCCCGGCGTCACACATTCGTTCGAGTATGATGCGTAGGTGAACGAGATACTCCTCGAATGTTCGTGAAAACACATCCACGCCATTCAAGGACGCCATCGCAAACTCGTACTTCGCATCACCGAGGAAAACGTCAATTAGGCGTTGAATGCTGGCTGGAGAGATGGACAACCCAAAGACAAGGCGAGCGAATTCAAACAACCTCCTGTGGCAAATGAATGCAGTCTTCTTTACATCAGCCGGATGAACTTCGATTTAAAAAAATACGTGGCTACAGTCTAGGGTTGTAAAAACAGTCACGTTTCCAAGGGCATACATTACTGAGGAAATACTGGGAAACGAGTAACTGTCTCCGACTGACACTTCATTTAGGCGACTCTAATCAGCACAACGTCTGGCTGTGCCATCTGTCTTAGGAGCAAGGAGCACCAGTGACGCCCAGGGGCTTTTCGACTCACGTAGTGCATTACTGTCGTTCATTTCCGTAAGCGGCACATCCACAAGTTAGCGCTTTTGGGCACTTATGGGTCTCGCGTTGCACCTTCGGGCCGGCTCATCCTTAGTTTTAATACGGTGCCGCAGAAGATCAGTTTTACCCAACCGTTCTCTGAACAGTGGCGAGAACCGCTGCAATAGATGTTCGAGCCGCGGCTTTTGGCAGCTGCTACCTGGATCCTTCTACACGGCTTTGTGCACGCTCTCTGGAAGTAAAAAAACTTGCCCCGCAAAGTTTGCCTGATTGACTGGCCGAGAATACAAACCTCCTGTCTCGCAAATCGCGTTACCTCAGTTTCGTCTCTCAACCGATAACCGGTTCTAGCGAAATCGATTGTAGCTCGCTCCGCTAGGGTAAAACCTCTTCCAAGGATTATGGGCACTAGGAGCCCAGGTAGGTACACGAACCGCTGCCTTCGCTTTCTGGAAGCGAAGGATATTCGCAATCGCACAGCACCGCCCGCAGGTAGTACAAATACCGACGCCACCGCCGAATTTTTTCGTGTGCCATCCGAACATTTACGTTTCTCTTTTTTACGCCAGTCAAACACGGTATCCCCAATAAGCGATATGTTTGCACCTGTTTCTTGAAGCGCGGCTACTGGGGAACCCATCACATTCACGGTCATTCGTGGTCTAATAGAATTGGGAGTGGGTTCGACTGTACGTACCGCTGGGATGAACACTGTTGGGGATTCTGGCTTAGGAGGTGCCGTAGCCCTGGACATCTGGTGGGGCTTTCTGGGTCCTCGGCCATTTAGGGCGATAATTTTTGGCATTGTGAACTTCAAACCACCGCTGTCTCCTGGAATCATGTTGGGACTGGGCTGCCAGGCATTCATGGAGAAACGATTCGCGTTAGGGTTCAACAGAAATGTGTTTTCACTGGTGTTCAAAGCCATGGCTGCCCAACCGGCTCTCTCATGACCGATATTGAATTGTCTTGGCCTCCCGTGTATCGAGGCCGTAGCGGACCACTCGGGTATCTCTTGCCCGGTGCCCGACGCTCTGGCAGAGCACTCGAGTATCTCTTCTCCAGACCTCCCGGGGCTCGACGCCGTTGCATACCACTCGGGTACCCCTTCTGAGGCTTTCCGGGGTAACCACGCGGGCCACCCCGGGTATCTTATAACCGTGTGAATCAGGGGCCGCAAAGGGCCTCTGTAGTGCGGCAAGTGCCGTCCTCCGGGCTAGCCGGAGGCGACTGCGACGGATGGGCCTCGATGAGCGTGGTTTCCGCGTTGCGGTTAGAGAGCAGAATTCTAGCACCACCGGCTATCGCAGTTTTCCTGCATCCAGGTTCGCGGCTGCTCTCCGCGGTCCCGTGGCACTTGTCCTAGAGTTGTATACTCGCACATTAGACAAGTGGGACGTGTCGAATGTGTTGTATAATGCCCCCGCAGCTGAGTCTGTTCATCTAGAGCCCTTGCTTTCACTGGATTCTGTCCACGCTTTCATTACGTTAACTTAACTAACACTACCAAACTCTTCCTTTTCATGATGGTAACTGAGAGAACTTTGAGTTTGCTCAGCGAACCATGAGTGCGACCAAGGTATCAAAGCCGTTAAGCTAAGAGCACTGTCACTCCGAGGGACAGAAACACCCGAAATTTCCTTTTTCTTTCCAAGATTTTCTTAGTGGCGGAATGTTTTCTCACTGGGTACCTTTTGCCTTCTGCGGCTATAACTTTCCCTCCACTTGTTTCGATATGGTGCGTGCTAGCCCATTCGGCCCACGAATGAACCCGTGGATTCTTCGTTCAACCCAACCCCTGCCCGTTTAGATCTGGATGAGAATCGTACCATGTACGGTCGTGCATCATTAGGGAGTTCTCTTAGATTGTTTTCGCCCTCCCGCAACGCTCTCCGCAACTCTTTACGATACCCAGAACTCTACAGTCAAGGCCATGGGCGCGCAGGAGCAGTAGCGGCTTCTGCGTTTCGGAGAGCTTACCGGAGGGGAAATGCTGTCTACGAAAGCTCCATACTACTGCGTGGTGCACGTTAAAGGCCCCAGGCTAGCTTTTGTGCTGAACTGCTAAATTTATCATCTACAGCTGGGACACATGACGCTCAGGGGGGCTGACAACCTTCCAGCTGCATAAATATACAGGCAGCATAATTACAGTTAGTATGGAAAAAATAAAGGAATGTTGGCATCAGAGTGCGACTGTTCTAAAAATGGTCTTAAGCGGCATCATCTCCCATTTTGACGTCAATGCTTTCGTGTAAAACCACTACGTGCCCTTTATCATAAAATATCAGGCATTAACAAAGATACATACTCATTTCCCCCCTAATTCGTGTATCGCAGATGGGATCACTCAAGGAAAATTATACCTCTGTTATCTAAAACTGACTTGTTCCAGGAGTTATTTCTTCATGCACTATTGAGCGATGGAATGAAGTACCAGATGAACCTGTCTTGGCAATGGCGAACTCACTTTGTTTTGATTATTTGCTTAGTGATTAACATACTAGGAATATTCTTTACGTGTGCGTTAGTGCTTTAGTGCATAATAAAGAGTGGGAGTATTCTTCTCTGCATTCCTTTTGTGCATTGACTACTGCAGTCAGCGCATTCCTTTCATAAGCAAGAAGGTAACATATGCTTTTTTGTCCCTCCCCCATTATAATTCCATCACGGGCGCTTTGTTGTGAACACCAGACTATCCGAATGTGGTTTAGTGTGCACATCAAACCCCCTAATGTGTATTGATGTGCACATCAAACTCCCTGATGTATTTTTGTGTGCACATCAGACCCCTAATGTGTTTTGGTGTGCATATCAAACCCCTATTGTGTTTTTCTGTGCAGATTAGACCCACCAAATGTGCATAGTTGTAACCCGAGACTGGGGATACGGACAAGGGACAAAACACAGAACGACAGGGACGAAGTCTCAATCCAGCTAGCCTGCACCCTTACCATTGCTCCACCAAATGTATTTTTGGTGTGCTCATCAGACCCACCCAGCGTGTTTTGGTGTGCCAATCAGATTCACGTAATGGGTTTTGGTGTGCAGATCAGACACAGTTAACGTGTTTTAGTGTGCACATCAGACCCACCTAATGCGTTTTGGTGCGAACGTCAGACCCACCGACGGTGTTTTGGTCTGTACATCAGACCCACCTAATGTGTTTTCTTGAACAAGTTGGACCTACGTAATCTGTTTGGTGCACACATCAGACGCACTACTGTGTTTTGGGGTGTACATCAGACCCCTAATGTGATTTGGTGTGCACATCAAACCCCTAAAGTGTTTTCCTGAGCACATTAGACCCACCTAATGTGTTTTTGGTGTGCTCATCAGACCCGCCCAGCGTGTTTCGGTGTGCACATCAGATTCACCTCTGTTTTGGTGTGCAGATCAGGCCAAGTTAACATGTTTTAATGTGCACATAAGACCCGCCTAATGTGTTTTTGTGTGAACACAAGACCCTCCGAATGGGTTTTGGTATGTACATCAGACCCACCCAATGTGTTTTGGTGAGCATGTCGGACCTAAGTAATCTGTTTGGTGTGCAGATCAGACCCACTAATGTCATTGTTGTGTACATCAAACCCACATATATGTCTTGGTTTGCAGATAAATACATATTACGCTGGTCTGATGAGAACATTAGACTAGCCTAGTGTCTATTGGTGTGCACATTACACCAGAAAAATGTATCCTAATGTGCACGTCATACCATCATAATATGTTTTGATGTGCGCGGACGCACGTTCGTACGCACGCCCGCAGATGCGCATACTATCTTAATTTGAAATCACAAGCATCCGAACATACACGCGCATACTGGTAAACCCGGATACACAAACACACAAGCACACAGGCGTGGACACAAAGCCGCACGCCTGCACACAAGCGCAAGCGCGGACGCTAATACACTCTTAATCCGGTTCCACTAAGATTCCATTTAAGTTCCGCATAAGGCTGGCGTTCGAGTAACTCCGACTGAGCCAAGGAAAATTTTCAGTGGATCAGATGGTTTTAAGTGGAAGGCTTGCTTCTTTCTTTTTATAATTGACTTTTTTATACGAAAGATGCGAATTCGGAGGAGACTGGTTAGTTGCTTCATCTAAATCGGTTATGCGCGAAAGAGATGTACAACGAAACCGTCCGATCTGACGTCCGATCAGGCAATACGATGGTTGGAGGCGTAAGTTTTCAACGCTCTCGGCTGCTACGAAACCCCTCTCCCCCCAAGGTCATTCCGGCAGTCCGCACGTCGGATCGGACGGTTTCGTCGTACATGTGTTTCGCGCTTTACATTTAGAAAAATCTTCCACTTCAACTCTTTCACTGTTTCTCTTAAAATAATATTAGATTCTGTTCTACTCGTGTGATGTGTTGCGGCGAAACACGACAGAAAAGAAGCAAGCGTTCGTTATTCAAAATTTACCACTTTTCAAGAACTTGGATATTCTGTACGAATCTCTCCTCCGTCAAAAAAAAAGTTTGAGCTGTCCACTTGCAGTGGTGATGTCCACTTGCAGCAGTGCATGTGGTGAGTTAGAAGAAACTATCCAACATTTGCTCCTTGAGTGTCCGGCAATCGTACCTGCGACAGACGTCGGCACCCGCATTGAGCAGGCCCTCGGTTTTACGGAGGAGAACAAACATGTGATGTGCTCAAAGAGAAGGCTCGAGGCATGGTGGAAAGTCCACTCGTGATACTTCAGAGTGCCTACGAACCATTGCTCAGACTTTCTAGTTCCTTTTCATTATCTTTCTCTTTATCTTCTTTTCTTTAATGGCATGTCTATTTTATAGACGCTCGTTAAAAAGGGCAATTGCCGCCAGAAATACATACATACATACATACACTTCAAGCGCAAAACTTTTCTATTGAAAATTTTATAATATGATGATGCTATAAGGTGTGTCGATAAAGCTATGGTATGCTAGACTTCTCGCGCAAATCGCTGTCATACATAATTAAAAATATGAAACAAAATTAACAAAATGGACAAACTGACGAATGGTCGAACAAGACGGGACTTGGATATAGGACAGAGAACAACCAACTAGCCCCACAAATAATTTTAGTTGAAAAACAAACTCGCCAAAATGGTGGCTTAGCAAACAAACGTGCTCAAAATAAAACCAAACTGGATAAACTGAAAAAAAATTAACTCACCTAACTGGTGGCTGAACGAATCGCACTGTCTGTTGAGCCAGTAAAACTGGTAGCAGAACTGGCAGACGGGTCGTAAAACTATTCAAATTCGTTATTGAACTGAAGAACCGAAGTTTTTCTCGAGACAATCACTGCATCGGGCCTTTTGAGGTACGTTCGAAGGGTTATATTAAGAAGAACGACGGATGTTCGCCCGGTTTGCTGAAGTGGCCGATTGGCATCTGTCAAAAATCATAATCAACAAAAATAAAAACCAATTAGTAAATCGATCAATAAGTCAGTGTTTATTGCAGGGTTCAAGAAGTATCTTACGACTTCTCGCTGGCATGTTTTAATAGCAATAATAATATTAACAATAACTGCAGCAATAATAATAATAATAATAATAATCATTTTGTCCATCACATATACATGTACACGATAAAAATACGTGTCTATCCAACTCAAAGGCGGATTGCGGGACAGAACCCGGTCAGTCGAGCGATGAAAAAAAAATACTCGGTTGCAAGCGGTACACATCATTATGCAAATAAAAAAATTGAAGCGTTATTGAGTGATGTTAAACATATATATTCGCTAACATTTTCTTCAAATCGCTTCTTGATGTAGCATTTTGAGCGTCTTCTGGAAGTTTATTAAACATTGAGGGCGCATAATAGGAGCGGACTCGATTTCCCTAACGCCTGCGACACCCTGGAGTGACAGGGCGAGGGGTTTCACGTAGATTCTTGCTCAGAACGATGGGTGCCTGAAATTATCGAACCAGGCATGACGAAGCGCAACAGTTTCCAGAAAAAGTGAGGACAAATTCGCCATCTGTTCAGTTTCGAAAATATTTTCTAAGTAAATATCTATGTGATAGGCAACGCTTATTAACAGGCCCTTCAAAATGCAAGCAAATTTGGTGCCCCAGAGGTCTGCACTGTTTCCAAAAAGGATGATGCCACACCTATTTAGCTATAAAGTGTGCGAGCCTCTAGGTGTCGAAAATCAATCGCATACACTCTTGGGTACTTGGGTCCCACTATTGCCAATAAACCCGCGGAATAATAGAAACATTCCTATCCAATTATGTGCCACAGTCGTTTAAGAGCCCCATCTTTAAATTTAGCTGTACCCCAGTCTCAGGTAAATTCTCCATTGGGAATATTTGTCGGGTGAAACCTAAAAGCCACGTCAAATTTGTTTAAAGTATAAGCATACAAAATCCGAAGAATAAAATGTGTGTTTTATTTTTTGCTTGGAGCAAACTAACGTCCCTTAACATTTTAATTTTGGGCACTGTTATGACAGTAGATCTCAACAACTTCTGCTCGAAGCCATCTGGCTTATAGCATCTAAAGCCTGGAGGATCAGGCATTTTGTTTCATTTTTGTCTTCATCACCATGGTTTTTTTGAAGCACAATAATATTTAGCACACCACAGTGTTCCGCAGGAACTTACATTGTCACAGACTTACTTTTAATAATTGAGAGATGACACTGGAGCCAAGAGCCGCACAATTATAGAGGAGTAGTGGTCTGGGGTGACGCAAACTCTAATATAAACACCGTGAAATCATTAAAAAAAAACAGTCCACTGCCCATCTCTCAAGGTCCAGTGTCAGGCTTCTGCAGGCATCATGTTTTTCTATAGAAGCCTCGTGTGCATGAGTGGGCTGGTGCTCATCTTTTTGCATGGTTGCAACACAGGTTCCCAAACCAAGCTTTACACTCCTAATCTGCCGAACCATTTATTTGTTGCCTAAGATAACTGTTGCTTGCATTCACATTTTGGGTTCTTGGTGTCATGAGGGCTGGAGGGATATTTAATACTTTTTTTGTAATTGATAGGAAACATTATTTGATGGCTGCAGCAACCCACGTTGAATCAGTTTTTTTGTATGTCGAATGCTTTTCTTCAGGTGCCGTAGCTTTAATATTTCGGAGGCTTTTATACTCCCACATTAGGTTGGTTAGACAACACTCTATTTAGCAGTAACTCACCTCTGGCGTGCGTATTGCATGGTTACGAGCACATTTTTTTGCAGTCATTGGTGAGTGTATTTAAGCGCAAAAATGATTTTGGTTCCTGCTCTAGTTGTTACAGTGGGCTCGCGATAATTCAGAATCGGATATTTCTTACTTCCGGTTAATTCAAACGAAAAAAAAATGTTTGTCCCGCTATGTTTTAATGCATTCATAAGCTGATTGACTGAACCAGCCTTTTCGCTTATTTCATATTATTTTTCATCGGTGCAGTTTAGCCCCGTTGAGGGTGCTTTTCACATAGCACCTCTGTACTGCAAGGAAGCAATACGAGCGAATCTCGCGGTCATTGCTTTTTCGCAGTAGGTGTGTGATCTGTAAGAACCACACTTGGTGGGACTAACCCACCATGATTATGCAAGCAGAACACTTCTAACAACCTGCTTTCATTATTTATGCTTGTTTTTTTTTTATTTTAAGGATTAAATTTGTGAATAAAGCACGAAAAGTTACATATAGCAAGCAGATTTATGAATTATCCCAATTAGGATACATAGTTGGGCGTCTCTTCAGGCTTAATTATATGCCAAAAATGTAATTTACGTGCCACCCCAATCTAGGCTTTGGACTCTCTGAGACCACTGTTCATAGATATAGTTATATTAAAACTAATTGAGCTTAGAAGTGAACAAATGGAAGGTTGGGAAGTAACTTCACGAGCTCAGCCGAATTTTCGTTTCTGCATGGTACAACTATAGTAAAAGGCTTGGAGAAACTATTTTATTTTATTTAGAAAATATTGGGCCAAAACCAATATTCGCTTTGAAGTTCACCAATGTTTTATGTGTGTGTCTGCTTTTAAAAAGACCGGTGTAGAGAAAGTGTAAAAATGCGGCTTGGCATATGTAGCTATTCCTGTAGCAAATCGCTACTTTGCCTCACTTCATATTTAGGTAACTTTCTAGTATTTTAAACTTCTAACATCTGAAACTAAAGTCTGTGGCTTCCTCACGTTATAATTAAGGATAGTGGACAATAGATAGACATGTTTCATCTGAAATGGTTTCATGCAAAATGCATTAATTGATATTAAAGCCTGTTTTGGTTGCGTTCACCATCGCGCCTTTGCCACAATTGTTATAATAAACTTTTGCAGGGATTCTGCTGAGCCTTGGGCCACACGAAACTGGAGTTAGCCACGTCATCAATGCCAACCATACCAAATATAATGCAAGAGGCCCGGGCACCAGGACGACTGACTGAATAAACAGTAACACATTTTCAATATTGAAGCCTTGTCATATCAGAATATGCTAGCTCTTCATTCGAAGGACTTAAATCGATATCGAAAATATACGATAATGTCCCCTTAATATGGACCCTATTATTATAGATTGCTCACTATATAGGCAACGTTTTGGGGGACAAAATGGGTCAATACTTGCATTTTACTCTGGTTATTGTAGACAATTGCATTATAGGCGACTTTTGGGGGAACGAATTACGCCAGAGAATACTGGACTGTGAACACACCGGGTCACGTCAGACCGGGTCACGCCAGGAAACACCAGAACAGCAGGACCCGCGTCTGAATTTACGCCCTGATGTGAACGTCAAAAACACTGAAACTCAGACACGCCAGGACAAGGCAGCACATACAACCCCGCCTCTGAAATCCCCCACTCGTACGGGAACGTCAGAAAACTGCAGAATCCAGCCTGGTGTATTTTGACAGGGTAAATAAATAAATAAATATTGAAATAAACACCAACGTTGGGTTCCTAGAAAACGTATGCTTACCTTCAGCACGGTGTAGATGAATATACCCATCTATGATTGAATTGAATAATTATTAAATCAGTTGTATGTTCTTTTTATGTATTTTATATACATTATATTACATTTCTTATTTTAAATTTGCTTTAAAATAAATATCGTGTTTTTATTGCTTTTATGTAGGTGGTGAGAGACAGACTCTTCAAGCAATCACTGAGTAGCTTTTATCTGTGTATACGCTCTTCAAATTAAAAATGAGTAGAGGATTTGAATGTAAAATTGGTATGTCGGACAACGCAAGAACTAGTGGGAAAAGGCCTATGTGAAACATATTGTAAAAGCTAGTGAAGCACCAATTCCATTTAAAGCGTGCATATTTTGAGTATAGACGCTTGGCAGCAGTTGTACATGGGCGCCGCCATAACCGACAGTCGGCTTCTGTTTCCTCTTACTTTGATCATTTTGCTCCATCACCACAACACCGGACCAGGTAATCCCCATTTTAGTTATGACTGTGTTCTTCTCCACAGCATTGGCCGCTGTAGAGACTTGTCAAGCCCGCTTGAGTGGTTTTGTATCTCGGTAACAGAAACGAAGGTCAGCAATGGCCACTGTAATCTGGCGCGTGCGCATATAGCGTCGATAATTGAAATAAAAACGCTAGCAAGCCTTTGCATGTGAAAGAAAGAGTATTTTTTTTTTAAATTTCATAACGCACTGTAAATGGTTTTTACTTTAAACGTTCGATTTGAAAAATGCGTGAAGGCTTGTTCAGCATTTAGAGCAATGATACATCATGAAAACAGTGAGACAAACTAGACACGCACAAAGTTTGTGGAGGAAGCGAAGTATGTAAAGGAACAAATGCGTAATTAGTACTCAATAATTTTCTCACGACGCCCAGAGAAAAAAAACGAAGGCGCCAATGGGGCACAACAGCGGAAAAAAAAGCAATATTGACAAAAATATAAAACCAGTCGTCTTTCAGCAAATATAATGCTTATTGTGCCAATCAATTGGAAATTGACTAAATAAATGTTAAAAGTCTGTAAGAAATTACGAAACAAAAAAAAACGGACTTTTCAAGCGTGTGAAAGAACGTGATTTGGACACTGTTCAAGCTATGGGAATATCCGTCGACTGGTTGTTGCCAAATCACGCGGAAAAAGAAGCGGGCAATCTTCACTTGTGCAATACTCATCGCAGGCTAAAATATTGTTCTAAAAAATCCGCCGCCCCCCCCCCCTCTTCCCCACTTGCACCGTTTACAAAAAAGATCCCAAATCCCGAGACAAATGCAAATTCGTGCTGGGGTACGAATTGCACTACGTTCATTCCCACCCCCCATCGTGTTCTTTGAATTTCTCGGCGGCTTTGTAGGGATTTTGAGGCATCACCCGCAAGAAGTGCGACGGTTTTATTAAGACCCGGCGATTTATTTAAACAAGCGGCAGAGTGTGAGGCTTCAGAGAAAATGAGAATAGGATTCAGAGGAACACTTCCAAGATGTTGAAAGTTCTATATTTTAGCTGAAGCTTCTTTAGTTCTTATACATCTAGCGATACCGAAATACACAGTAATGAAACCGTCGTTCCTCCAAATTTCTTCAGTTTAATTATGGCTCAGCGACAGGAGCTGCTCTCTGAGCCGACGCCTATTCTTGGTAAAGCTTTTTCGAACATAACGAAGGTTTAAGATTATAAAGATTGATTGTATTTTTATTCTAGTGTTTAATACAACATTTTGTTTCATAAGACATTTTTCTGTCTATGATATGTGAAAATATGTGCTCTTTTTTCGTTGCTCACAGCCTGAACCTCTCACAGGGTGTTTCACAGAACGCCGGCCAGATTGTTCCAGTGCAAAGTGTACTTACACACTCGCGGGCAACTTTCTGTGGCTACGCAGTCAAAGCTATGAACGCACGAGCGCTTCAGTACCATGAGCTCTGATCAAAAGAGGGGTACTTGAATGTTTCGCTTTTTTGCGAGAGACATAACATCTTGTCCATGGGTATAGCATCCAGGGTTCTGGATTGAGCATGCGGAATCGCAATCATTTCTTAATATTTCCACTCTTCTGCGATCCCGCAATATAATGGGAATAGAATGGCGGTGGCTGCATGGTGAGAAATAGGCTGGAAGTAGGATTAGTGCATTGTAACCGAAATAATGTGAGAATGAAATCGGCGCGGTTCTTGTGCGAGCGGATATCAAGATAACGTCTTGCGCCACAGGCGAACAATACATTTTTAGGGCTTCATTAATCACACACGCTGGTCACGTACATCATCAATGTGGCGGGCACACAGTGTGTCTGCAAAGCAAAACTGCGTAGTTTTAAGTTTTGCAGTGACATTGCAAGAATTCTATGATTGATTGCGCAATTGATATCTGCAGCGACACTAAGTGCCGTCAAGCGCTTTGCGCAACCACTTCCCGGCGTAGTAGAATCAGTGCTTTGGCAACGAGCTTTTTATATTTACGCAGTTTGATCCAAGTTTTACATCATTAGCATTATACTGCCTTTGCCGCCAACACTGTACTTATATAGAGTAATTTTTCAAGTTTAGGAGGAGAAGAAATGAAATTATTCAGCTATTCCAGCGGTGAGGACGGACTCAGCGTCTCCATTAGTACGAGTTAAAGAAATGGTTTTATCTAAAACCCTTAATCGCGGGAATGGAGTTGAAATAGAATGCAAGTGTACCTTCCTCAACACTGCTCAGGTATCACAAGGGGTGGGGTCCTCTGGCAGAAGGACCAGGGCCCTCGAGCCAGTTAGCAAAACCGGTGGTGCGCTCGTGCAGCCCCCGCAAAACCCACGTTGGTCAGACGGGGGCAAAGCGTGGGCATGCCCAATGTGAGCAGCCCGCGCAATGCCGCGGTAGTCCCACCTCGGATATGCGCGGGAAAAGTTGGCCAGAGCATGGGCATGCTCTACTCGGGCTGCCCATGCAATACCCTCGTGAGTCCCACCTCGGTTACGCGAGGGCACGCCCAATTTAGGCTGCCTGTTCAATACCGCTTTGGGTCCCAAGTTGGCTATGCGGGGTGGACAGCGCGGAGATTTCGGCTTCACAAGGCAAATTATAAGCGTGCCCAACCTTGGGATGACCATGCGATACCTGAACAGGTTCCACCTCGGCAGTACAGAGGCACAGTTATCGAAGATACGGGCAAAGCGTGGGCATGCCCGACTTGGGCTTCCCATGAAAACTCCCCGTGGGTCCCCCCTCGGCCATGTGGAGGCCACGTTACGTTGATACGGGCTCAACGCCGACGAAGCGTGGGCATGCCCGACTTGGGCTGCCCATATAAAAACCGCATGGGACCCATCAATCTGTAGGGGAGCCAAATGCGACACTACGTCTATCCCCAACACAGAATTACGTGTATTCGCAACCCAGAATTGATGATACGCTGGACACACTAGGCTATTTTTATGTATCACCAATGGGCTTACAAATTGGCTACTGGCAAGTGCGAATTGCGAATGCTGACAAGCCGAAGACTGCTTTCTTCACATCTCGAGGTTTTTATCAATTCGCCGTAATGTCTTTCGGCCTATGTAATTCTCCCAAACATTCGAGCACATGATGGATTCGTTGCTCCGTAGATTAACGTGGAACAAATGATTGCGTTATCTTGATAATGTTGGTGTCTTTTCACCACATTCACCGACAACTTACAGAGGATTTGTCAAGTTATTGGCTACTTCCCTACTGCTGGGTTGCAAATAAGATTCAAGAAGTGCTTTCTTGGAGCCCTCAAAATTCGTGGTTTCTGCCAGGTTTTCCTTTTTCTGAATTAGTGCACCACGACCCGCAGAAACATCGGGCAGTAACTGGACTTCCCCGTCCCGTATAAGGTCAATAATGTACAGATAATCATTGGTCTCTGTCCATACTTCCGCAATCTTATACGCTGTTCCTCATATATTGCCGAACCGTTTCAAACAATATTCATACTACGGTTCGCTTCAATTTGAGTCTGTCACCAGCTAGACCATTTTACTACAAAAAGAAGCTCTAATACTTCCTCACATCCTTGGGCATTTCGTCAATGATGCGGAAAGTGATAAGGACTGACGGCATTTTTATGGCATTGGGGCTGTTCTCGCTTCGCACTCTAAGAAGAGAGGGTTTGTTCTTAAACCTCAGCACTCTTAAAAAATGTGTGTGCCCTTACACCTTTTGTCACATACAATACAACCCAAAACTGCAGTTCGACGTTCAGCGCACTGACGTCAAATCTGAGGCCCACAACTTTTACGAGAGAATGAATATCGGTGCGATGTAACATATTAAATTGCTACAATACTTATAAAAAAAAACGAAAAAAACACCAACGTTTTACGGTAGTGCCACGGAAACCCCGAGGACTTGTATTTATTTCAATCACTCGCAAATTAGCTATTTTGATAAGTTGTACAACTCGGCTATCAAGCCGCTCGTGAAAGTTGGTACCATTGGTTCAGCGTTAGTGCGCTTACCTCTAACTTAAGTTTTGGGGTGTAATATATGTGACAAGGAGTGTAAAAATATACCATTATTTCTAGAGTGAGGTCATTGCCGACACGCAGCGCGTCATTGCGCATGCTAGCCGCACCTTCATTAAAGCAGAATGAAACTTTTCCACAAAAAAAAAGTGTTCGGACGTCATTTGGGCGATTTCAAAGTTTCGCCCCTATCTTTATTGCTCGTCTTTCGCAATACGCCTCGCAAGTGGGCTCATTTTCGTCTTCTGCGCATGAGAAACGAAGTAGCGGTGACGTCGGAACGCCGAGCCCTGATTGGCTGATCGCGACCCCCTATCTGAGCGTCGTCTGCTCCTTCGCAACGTCGTCTGCTCGCAACGTCGTCTGCGTCTGTCTTACCTTTCCTGCGACTTTCAGAAGTGCAGATCTTTACAAGCAAGCTCAACTTCGCCTTTCAGAGAGGGCAGACAAAATAACTCGAGCAGTACGTTGCTTTTGGCTAACAACGAGCAGACGCGCATCAAGGAGGGAGGTCAAAGGACTCACTGGCGAGGTGTCCCGAGGCGCCGAGGTTTGTTTGCTAAGAACCGAGAGTAAGCGTGTCAGTGTCCGCAAGTTCCCTTCCAAATACTTTTTCCCTCCTTTCGTGTGCGGCGATACCCCGCATTCTTTAACGGCGTCGGCGGGTTGGCGCAGTTTACGTCGTCTGCTTCACGTCTGCTAGTAAAAGCGATGGCTGCTTTACCTTTCCTGCGTCTGTCGGACATTCACCGCTTTTTCACCGGCGAGAGTCACTGTTGCCTCGGGAAACAAGGAGATAACAAGAGGAAGAAATTGACCTCTTAATCTAAAATTGGGGTCAGCGATCAAGGTATAATACAGGAAGGGTTCACAAGGGTCGCGCGGGCTTATTCCATTCAGCACGCCTGCCGGTCGTGGGCAGACGGTCGCCGAGTCGCGGAGTGCCTGGTGGGCCTAACTGCCGTACTCCCTTGGTCGCGTTCGGGGGAATCGTGGCCGTTGGAGCTTGTCCTGGGTGTTTGTGGATCCAGCGTTCTTGTTCGTCGTGGTCTGTTTCAAGTACTTTTTACTTTTTTCTTGCTGCTTGAAGTCGGGACGCGTGAGAAGCGCACGTAGAAAAATAAACGTCCGTAGGTCGTCGAGATTGCGACGCTGTTGGCCATGCTGATTTGATCGCAAGAAGTGCTTAAGACAGCTTCGGAGCTGTCGTAGGATTTCGTCTTAACCTACGCAAAATTTACGAAAATTTCGTTTCGTGAATACGAATTTTTTCTTAAGTGTTGTCTTACGCACATTTTTGGCGTAGGATCGTTTCGTGAATCTGGCCTCTGCACTTCCGAAACTCGCAGGAAAGGTAAGACAGACGCAGACGACGTTGCGAGCAGACGACGTTGCAAAGGAGCAGACGACGCTCAGATAGGGGGTCGCGATCAGCCAATCAGGGCTCGGCGTTCTGACTTCACCGCTACCCTCTGCGCAAGAAGCAGACGAACTTGCCCTCCGCATAGTGGCGGATCAGCGCGCGCTTTGCTAGTTAGCTACCCGCAATGATCCCTCGGGACAACTTCGGCGCTGGTCTTTGAAACTGCAGGAGTTCAATTTTACAGTCGTACACGAATCGTGTAAAACACATAATGATGTCCACTTCGTCATGACATATCAGGTTGAAACCATCCATCTAAGCTCGATGCCGCCGCCATGGTAGACAGTGTCGATGCAGCTTCCTCTCGGCTGCAATGTTATGCGCTAAGACTCTTGACTTTCATCTTCAAGAAGTCATCACGGCCTCCAGTGCCTCACGCATCGAGCGTCGGGCCGGCTCTTACACGTTCACAATGGCGTCCTTTACAGAATAAATTATGAACCCAAATAACCACTCTGGCTACTCCTGGTACCGCACCGTCTCCAAAACTTAGTTATCAAAGCAAACCACGATTACTCCACCGCAGGACATCTAAGATTCTACAAGGCGTATTTCAGAAAACGCGTCAAAGACTTCTGAACTGCGATGCTCCGCGAAATTAACAAATGCATCCGGGCATGTCACCAATGCCATACAAGAAAAAAATGCCCACACATACTGGGGTCCTAAGACCCGTTTCTTCATTGAATCATTCATTTCGGTGCATTTGCATAGATTTTTTAGGCCAATTTTCCCGCTGTGCGCAAAATAACCGGTAGATAATAGTGTCCATAGAATATTAAACCAGATACGCAGAAACTAATGCAGTAACAGCCACTGAAGCATTTGAAGGTGCTGAATTTTCTTTCGATTACATTTTGCTCTGGCATGGAGCACCCAAGTCATCACTAGCAACCTCGGCACTGACTTCCTCGCAAATGACTTCAAAGCGCTTTGCGGCTTTAGGGTACTGTCTATCATGCCACCGGTGCTGATCGCCCTCAAACAAATGGACTCGTTGAACGCTCAAGGCATACATTTGCCTACATATCTATGTACAGGGCCGATGATCACGATCACTGTGACACAATTCTGTCGTATATGACGAACTAAAAACGCACCAGTCGCCAGGCTACCACCGATTTTTCTCGGTAATACATTTTATACGCACGTGAACCGTTCTCAAAGGTGGAACTATTTTTTCTTAGCTTGACGGCACCCTACAATATTTAGGCTGAAGACATACTGCGCCATGCAGACGAGGCTCGTCAATTTTCCCGCATTCACACTTTGAGAGGCGAACAAGATCCAGTTATCCGCTTCTCTGATACCCACACTCCTGTTGAGTTTAAGGACAGGGCCACTGAATAAGAGTCCTCTTTTTTGTTTTACAATATTGATGATAAATACAGACGTTTACTTTTAGCCTGTACTTCGGAAAACTTGTTGATGAAGTTGTGGGGATTGCATTGCTGGCATTGTCAACAATAAATGTTAATTTTTCGTCGGAACTCCCCCTGGTTAGGTAAGTAATAAGAAAAGGTACTTAGTAGTCTCTAACCAATTTCTGCAGTGTGCTCGACGTTTCAAAGCCGGCTTGGCTCTTTGTTCACGGGTGGGACCAAAGGTAGCAATCTGTGATTGTTTTCCAAACAAGAACCGATTGCTACCTTTTGGCAAGCACACAGTCACCCGTGAAAAAGTAATCGAGCCGGGTTCAAAACGTCGGCACATTGAAGAAATTGTTTAGAGTCTACTAACTACACGCTTAATCGTTAACAATGCAATCCTAAAGATTTCGTCATCAAGCTTCGCGATCTCCGGAGTGACAATATATAAATGCCGCTCATACGGCGGGCACAGGCACTATATTGGCACTTCATTTCACCTCATTGATAATCAATGCTTTTACATGCATTCAGGTAGTTTCACATACCCAATCGCTGCGATGACGGGAATTTTCAAGCCCTAATGTGTGGAACTCAACGCGTTCCCTGTGCACTGCCAACTCAAGCGAGTGGCTGCGATAAACAATGGCAGCATATAATAAACTCAAGATCCCGCGGCCGCTTATTAAGGCTGCAAGTGGGTGAAAAACGCTGCTCGTATTTTTTTTCTTTTTTTTTTTGCCATTGCTTTGCGTGGACAAAATAACTAACGTTTCTTTCATAAATTACGATGATCATCGAATAGTTTTAAGCGGTATTTATTGAAAATACAAATATTCTCGCATTGCCCCTTTAACTAGAGGACACACAACAGGATACACTGTGAGGCACGCCGCAACTAGTGGCTAGCAGGTGAAGAAAATTAAAAGACTCACGGCTCGAAACAGCGCCAGACACGAGCCTCGTAAAGCTCGAGGTTGAAAACACTGACAAAGTACATGGCAAGCAGATGGTAGTTGTTTTTGTCTCCTTGCATAAATTATTGTGTTAGGACTTTCTCCCTTCCCCGCATCATAAAAGTAGACTAAAAAAACCTGTTTCCACAAGTACACGGCCGCTTACAACCATTTTACTAGGGAAACTTGTTCCCAGACCTTACAGCCTTCTACTTTACAATGATGGTTGATGAAAGCTGAAATAACCAAGCAACTCAAAGACATAAATGGCACAGCCCTGACACGAAAAATTGAACTAGAAACAAGTTATAGCATGCTGATGAGATGGCAATATCATGGTATTGATTCAGCCTGGTTGTGGTTGAGAGTTTCACACTGTTGCTGCGTGTATACTGCTTCTGAGCTTGTTTATAATTACGACCGTGTTTGCCTTTTTAGATATTGTGCAAAATTATTTGACTGAGATAAAGACCACATTCCCAAATAATGAAGACAACGATAAGCATGTGCAGGTGATAGCGAAGCGTAAAAGTGAGTCACATCGGGGTGCTTCGAAACACGGAAATACAACCGCCGGAGTCGGATAACTGTGGCCATAGTACTCTCGTCCTTATACCATATCTGATTCCAGGTTGAGCTTCTCGCATCGAGGCGCAGCCACCAATGTATCACGGTCGTTGTTTGATTGATATAACTTGCACTGCAAACTACTCGAAAAAACACTAACGTACCCAATGACAGATTATACAAAGAATCAACCTACTAACCTCTGCTTTAATGTGATTCGAAGAAGCAGTAAATACAATTGAATTTATAATCTATAGAATAAAAAAAAAACATCACACACGGACTAAAGCTTCCAGGGACCGGTGGCTATCAAGCCTGGTTTTAGAAAAAATATGTAGGTCAAGATGCTTCTGCCATTTGGTGCAGAGAAAAGGCTTATTGAACAAATTTCTATTCTTCATAATTGTTAATGATTCTTTCAGTATAAACTTTCCATTACCTTTGGTCAAAACTATTTCAGTAGAGATCTATAAAGCCACTCAATTATTTCATTAAAGGTTTTTACAGTTTCAAATACGGATCTCTATTTTAATACAGTGTTTACGAGAAAACCCTGCATTAACGACGGATTGAATTAGTATAAATGTTGCAGAAAATAGGGATTGGTATCTAGCAGTGTCAAAACACTTCATCAACAGTAATAACCGTGTACTAATATCAAACTCTAATGAAATAGTTCTGACCAACGAAATAACCACGCGCGCATACTGAGTCTCTAGAAATAATAAAGCTGGGAAATGTCTTGAGTAGAACTTCTCCATGTTTTGACTGTAAGTGGAAGTAGTGCTTTCACCAACATTTTCCTTTAGAAACAGTTTTTGGGTCCTGTGTGTAGGCACTCGATGTAGTGTTTTACGCTTTTGTATTGCCTAGGTTGAAAGCTCTAGAGCATTATTTTTTGTTACTTTAATAACATTTACCCAGAGTTTAGTGAGTCGCTACTTTAAGATTCCTTGCCTCAGCTATGTTAGGCATAGTTTACCGTAGATCCCGAAGGAAAAATCCATCAATGTAACCCTGTTTGGCAGTCAATGTTTTCTAGTGGACCGCTAACTGTGCCTGACTGTACGTCAAGCATGTCTGATTGGCCAACAAGTTACCCTGACCGACAGTCGAACTCCAGTCAGACTCCGCTTGTCGGCTTTCTGATGGTTTCCTGGTGGCAGTCGGCCGCCGCGAAATGCCATCAGGATGTCTTGGTGGCGATTCTGACTGTACATCGATTGTCTCTGACTGTACGCCAAGAAGCTTTGACGTGCAGACAGACGTACGGTCAAAGGACGTAAAGTTCGTTCGGATACAACTATTTCGTCAAATCTATGAATACGAAAAGTAATCTATGCACGAGAAAACGATTTCGGGACGTGAGCCGATAAAACCGCTGACGTTAGAAATATGACACGCAACAGACCGACAACCTTGATCAGAAGCCCGCCGAAGCGCCGAACACGACACTTCGCTTCGCCCATAGAGACTTTGCCGAGCTTTCATGAACGATCGCTCTCGACTTGTTTTGTTTGCCCGCTTGCTCCAACCTGTCGATCCTGCCCGGGCTCTACAATCTCTTATGTTTTAGTAGAATTTCTACTCGACAAGACCCAGCCTGTTGTGAGTTCCGACGACGTAAGGGACTTCAGCGGTGTAGTTGAAGACGACAAGGTGTACCAGGTCTACTGGGCCGGTGACGCGCGAACAAAAGGATCGTTCTACGACGCGAAAGTACTCTACATGGCCGGTGAGTAGAACTAGCGTACGGCGAGTGATGTACGAGTGCTTTGCATAACACGCTGACGGCTTAACTGCATTTGCAGCCGAAGCATCTCGTATAAATCGAATAGTCAAATCGAGTTCCCAAGCGGTGGCATAGCTTATATTATAAACAGCTATTTGGAGGCTGCCAGCAACAGATTAACACGGATGAGATTGACAGCTTACTGCAAGGAACACCACAGCTTACAGATAATGAAAAAGAGTGGTTGGAGGAACCAATTACGCTCGGAGAAATAGAACGCGCAATAGATGGTTTGCCGGCGCATAAAACGCCCGGACCTGACGGCATAAGTGCAGACTTTTATCAAAAGTTCAAAGATTTAGTAGCCCCTTTTTTCTGGAAGTCTTTCGTGAGGCGTATGAATTCAAAGCATTACCACCCTCCTTTCTGAAAACGTATACTGTGCTTATACCGAAAGGCACTGATGCAAATACGGCAAGGCGCGTAAGCGAGTACCGACCGATCACTTTATGCAATGTCGATTATAAAATTTTTGCACGAGTTCTAACTAAGAGACTCCAGCAAGTCATATGTAATTTAGTAGGTGAACACCAAACATGTGGCATACGGGGAAGATGTATCCAAACAAACATACATGTCGCACGAACAATTTTAGACACTGTTAGCAACGAAGGAGGCCAAGTGGCGATGCTGGAGATAGACTTACAGAAGGCCTTTGATCGTATCCGACACCAGGTACTCTGGAAAGTGCTAGAACGCGGTAAAGTAGGGGCAGTTCTTTTGGAGGGAGCACGCATGTCGTACACTGGGTGTGTTACACAATTAGTTATTAATAATTCTTTGACCCCTAAAATATCTGTATCTTCCTCCGTTGGACAGGGGTGTCCCATGTCACCGTTGTTGTTTGCGTTGTACTTGGAGCCCTTTTGTCTGAGTGTTATTCAAAGTAAAAAAGTGCACGGTTTTAGAATGGACTCAGTTGAGACAAAAGTGTTGTCTTACGCAGATGATATTGCCGTATTTTGTAGTGACAAAAGAAGCGTAGAGGAAGTTTTAAAACTGACACAGTCATTTTGCGCTTCCACGGGTGCCGTAGTGAACCTCGATAGAGTGCTCCGGCGTTTGGCACGGTACTTGGGCTACAACACCAGCTTTGTACGAAGGTATTCGATGGCAGTGCACCCCGTGCAAGTATCTGGGAGTCCCACTACAGCACCTGAGGAAAACAAAGCCTTACTGGGAAAATGCCGTCGAGGACATAAAGAAACGCACCGCCTCATGGCGTAATCGTGACCTGTCTATTTTTACGCGAGCAACCGTGTGTAACATCTTCCTGACCGCGAAGATTTGGTATGTTCTACAGGTGCTATGCTGCCCCCGAATCTATATCCAGAAGATGCACCGCGTGTTCGCACTATTTATCTGGTTGCCGTCAAGCGAGCCGATGTGTCGGGACAATCTGTTTCGTCGTGTGTCCAAGGGAGGGGTTGGACTGTCGCACCTTTTAATTCGTCAAACTGTGTCGCGGTTTCTTTTTCTGCGTGACCAGCGACACCCCCTTTTACGAACGATGTTTCAGACAAGGCTCAGGGACGTCCTACCGTCTTTTTATCGCGTCAGACTCGGGGCCCCCAGCCAAACCAGTTGGGTTTATAAAGGAAGTTATAGAAGCCTTTCATTTTTTGGACGTAAGATTTTCACGGGAATATTTATCATCAGTAACGCGCAAAAAGTTGACGCGCGACCTCCTTGAGCTGTTATTTCTGCTCCGATGTATAGACTTCCTTATGTTTCGTGTCCGGGACAAGATGTTCTTGCCCGGGTAAAGAAAATGTGCGTCCCGCCTTATGTCAAAACCTTTTTCTTCCGCCTCCATAGTGAAACGTTGCCTGTGAAGGTATGGCTTGATAGACGAGGCATTTACGTCCCATGGAGTGTAAATTGTCTACCTTCCAAGCAACCGGAGACGATTGAACATGCATTCTTCTACTGCTGGGATGCAGTGTTCTTCTGGGACGTTTTGCAACGGACTTTGAAAAAGGATTTACAGGTCAATCCTTTTTTAATTTGCTTCCTCCCGGTGGAGAAGCATGAAAGCGTACCCTATGACATGTTTATGGTATTAGGATTGCATAGCCTTTGGAAGTCTCGCATGGCGGTGCGCCACGCAGAGCAGCACCCTAAGTCGGCCCGCCTGTTTTTTGTCGAACTTGTTGTCCAAGTGAAGAGCGTTGTTGAACGTTTTGAAACCCCGCCAGAGTGGTTTAACCTGTTAGAAGAGCTAACTGGAATGAAGGAATTTTAATCCTACTGACGGCTCCAAGTCGGAGTACATGGGTTTTTAATATGTAATGTGCGACTTGTGCGCAATAAAGAAAAAAAAAAGCGGTGGCATAGCTTAGGGGTTAGGGTGCCCGATTTGTACGCTAGTGGTCGCGGGTTCGATGCGCAGTGGTCCTGCTTTCTTTTTTTTTTTTTCGTTTTTCTGGAACATTTTGTTTTATCGAGGCATTTGGCGATATTTATGAGTGCGTATAGCTTTACTCTTATATAAATGCTGCCCTTGCTGATGAAATTCCCTTGGCAGTGGCAGTCAGACGTCATCTGATGGATCATCAGATGACGTCTTATGGTCCATCACGTTCCACCAAGGCTGCTGACTGGCAGTCAGTGTCCCAAATTACGTACCTTGATGGACTTTTCAACAGGGATGGATCTAAGGGTAAGGTATGAATTTATTTTGTATAGTGGTTAGCCATGGTTTTAAAGAGTGTCTTCATGTATACCCTTGTTTCTATTTTGGGATGCCTATTTTTTTCTTATTACCATTAAAACTCCTCTTTGTTTCAGACTTTTTTCGCATTTGTGGCATCCTCCACTGAACACTGGTCTCGTGTAAATTCACCGTGTTCAACGTGGACCAGCTAGATTGCATTCTTCTTTTTTGTCGCTAATACATTTTTTCAGCGTACACTTCAAAGTGCACACATTAACAATGTTCATGATTCAATTGCATGCAACTAGTGTAGGTATAAAACTAAATAAAAGCATTCCTTTTTCACTTATGCTGATAGTGGCACAGGTTGATATATCATTATTAAAGAGAGGCAGTGCAAAAAACAAAGGAAGAGAGAAGACGAACACCCCGCAGTGCTATTGAGTGTTCATGGGTGCCTCCTTGTCTATGCCATTTGCATTCTATTCTCAGTACTCTACTTATTCACCAATTCGTAATTGTTATTAGCTGTGCCAGTGGATCACTGTAATGACCCACCAGCCATGTCGTTCACTCAAGCCAAAACAAAAGAGCCGGGCAAATGGTTCGACGTTTTATTATAGAACCCCTTAATTTTACTATAAGCGTGCGTGCAAGGTGCAAGTCATAGGCTACTGTTCAACCGGTGGTGTAAGTTAATTTAGGAAGAACACTTTCTTACATAACTTCGAGCTTACATAAACATATTAAATATAATGAGTAAGACAAAATCGTTGCTATGAAATATCCGGTATGTTTATCCAACACTAACTTCTATCACACAAGTAGAGCATAATATTATTCTGCACCAATAGCAAGTTTGTGATTGATTCATAGTTAACATTCATTAAATAATTGATCAGCTAATAAAAAAAATCTAAAGACCCTTAAAATTGTTAAATTAATAAAAACATTATGAAAATTACATTATATATTTGGGAAATGGTATTGCTGGGATTCCTCTATCCTGGGGATTTGCGGCCTTCTTGGCTGAAAAGCTTATCGCTCGTCTGTTTCGTCTCGCAGCTTTTCGTCCGCCCGATTTGATCAGCAAAGCAGAGCACGACGGCTATCACTCCTGCATGGTTCATCCATCGTTTCACCGGCGCTCACGTTTCGGACTTCGTCATCTTGCGTCGTGAAGTCTGCTACACGGCGGCGACACCATCGAGCTTCGCTTTGGTCGGCGCTATAAAACGGGCGGTTAAGCTGCACTCCGTCGGGATTTGCGGTCTTCTCGGCAAAAAAGCTTATCGCTCGTCTGTTTCGTCTCGCAGCTTTTCGTCCGCCCGATTTGATCAGCAAAGCAGAGCACGACAGCTATCACTCCTGCATGGTTCATCCATCGTTTCACCGGCGCTCAAGTTACGGACTTCGTCATCTTGCGTCGTGAAGTCTGCTACACGGCGGCGACACCATCGAGCTTCGCTTTGGTCGGCGCTATAAAACGGGCGGTTAAGGTGCACTCCGTCGGGATTTGCGGCCTTCTTGGCAAAAAAGCTTATCGCTCGTCTGTTTCGTCTCGCAGCTTTTCGTCCGCCCGATTTGAACAGCAAAGCAGAGCACGACGGCTATCACTCCTGCATGGTGCATCCATCGTTTCAACGGCGCTCAAGTTTCGGACTTCGTCATCTGGCGTCGTGAAGTCTGCTACACGGCGGCGACACCATCGAGTTTCGCTTTGGTCGGCGCTATAAAACGGGCGGTTAAGCTGCACTCCGTCGGGATTTGCGGTCTTCTTGGCAAAAAAGCTTATCGCTCGTCTGTTTCGTCTCGCAGCTTTTCGTCCGCCCGATTTGATCAGCAAAGCAGAGCACGACAGCTATCACTCCTGCATGGTTCATCCATCGTTTCACCGGCGCTCAAGTTTCGGACTTCGTCATCTGGCGTCGTGAAGTCTGCTACACGGCGGCGACACCATCGAGTTTCGCTTTGGTCGGCGCTATAAAACGGGCGGTTAAGCTGCACTCCGTCGGGATTTGCGGTCTTCTTGGCAAAAAAGCTTATCGCTCGTCTGTTTCGTCTCGCAGCTTTTCGTCCGCCCGATTTGATCAGCAAAGCAGAGCACGACAGCTATCACTCCTGCATGGTTCATCCATCGTTTCACCGGCGCTCAAGTTTCGGACTTCGTCATCTTGCGTCGTGAAGTCTGCTACACGGCGGCGACACCATCGAGCTTCGCTTTGGTCGGCGCTATAAAACGGGCGGTTAAGCTGCACTCCGTCGGGATTTGCGGTCTTCTTGGCAAAAAAGCTTATCGCTCGTCTGTTTCGTCTCGCAGCTTTTCGTCCGCCCGATTTGATCAGCAAAGCAGAGCACGACAGCTATCACTCCTGCATGGTTCATCCATCGTTTCACCGGCGCTCAAGTTTCGGACTTCGTCATCTTGCGTCGTGAAGTCTGCTACACGGCGGCGATACCATCGAGCTTCGCTTTGGTCGGCGCTATAAAACGGGCGGTTAAGCTGCACTCCGTCGGGATTTGCGGCCTTCTTGGCAAAAAAGCTTATCGCTCGTCTGTTTCGTCTCGCAGCTTTTCGTCCGCCCGATTTGATCAGCAAAGCAGAGCACGACGGCTATCACTCCTGCATGGTTCATCCATCGTTTCACCGGCGCTCAAGTTTCGGACTTCGTCATCCTGCGTCGTGAAGTCTGCTACACGGCGGCGACACCATCGAGCTTCGCTTTGGTCGGCGCTATAAAACGGGCGGTTAAGCTGCACTCCGTCGGGATTTGCGGCCTGCTTGGCAAAAAAGCTTATCGCTCGTCTGTTTCGTCTCGCAGCTTTTCGTCCGCCCGATTTGATCAGCAAAGCAGAGCACGACGGCTATCACTCCTGCATGGTTCATCCATCGTTTCACCGGCGCTCAAGTTTCGGACTTCGTCATCTTGCGTCGTGAAGTCTGCTACACGGCGGCGACACCATCGAGTTTCGCTTTGGTCGGCGCTATAAAACGGGCGGTTAAGCTGCACTCCGTCGGGATTTGCGGTCTTCTTGGCAAAATAGCTTATCGCTCGTTTGTTTCGTCTCGCAGCTTTTCCTCCGCCCGATTTGATCAGCAAAGCAGACCATGACAGCTATCACTCCTGCATGGTACATCCATCGTTTCACCGGCGCTCAAGTTTCGGACTTCGTCATCTTGCGTCGTGAAGTCTGCTACACGGCGGCGACACCATCGAGTTTCGCTTTGGTCGGCGCTATAAAACGGGCGGTTAAGCTGCACTCCGTCGGGATTTGCGGTCTTCTTGGCAAAAAAGCTTATCGCTTGTCTGTTTCGTCTCGCAGCTTTTCGTCCGCCCGATTTGATCAGCAAAGCAGAGCACGACAGCTATCACTCCTGCGTGGTACATCCATCGTTTCACCGGCGCTCAAGTTTCGGACTTCGTCATCTTGCGTCGTGAAGTCTGCTACACGGCGGCACCACCATCGAGCTTCGCTTTGGTCGGCGCTATAAAACGGGCGGTTAAGCTGCACTCCGTCGGGATTTGCGGTCTTCTTGGCAAAAAAGCTAATCGCTCGTCTGTTTCGTCTCGCAGCTTTTCGTCCGCCCGATTTGATCAGCAAAGCAGAGCACGACGGCTATCACTCCTGCATGGTTCATCTATCGTTTCACCGGCGCTCAAGTTTCGGACTTCGTCATCTTGCGTCGTGAAGTCTGCTACACGGCGGCGACACCATCGAGCTTCGCTTTGGTCGGCGCTATAAAACGGGCGGTTAAGCTGAACTCCGTTGGGATTTGCGGTCTTCTTGGCAAAAAAGCTTATCGCTCGTCTGTTTCGTCTCGCAGCTTTTCGTCCGCCCGATTTGATCAGCAAAGCAGAGCACGACGGCTATCACTCCTGCATGGTTCATCCATCGTTTCACCGGCGCTCAAGTTTCGGACTTCGTCATCTTGCGTCGTGAAGTCTGCTACACGGCGGCGACACCATCGAGTTTCGCTTTGGTCGGCGCTATAAAACGGGCGGTTAAGCTGCACTCCGTCGGGATTTGCGGTCTTCTTGGCAAAAAAGCTTATCGCTTGTCTGTTTCGTCTCGCAGCTTTTCGTCCGCCCGATTTGATCAGCAAAGCAGAGCACGACAGCTATCACTCCTGCATGGTACATCCATCGTTTCACCGGCGCTCAAGTTTCGGACTTCGTCATCTTGCGTCGTGAAGTCTGCTACACGGCGGCGACACCATCGAGCTTCGCTTTGGTCGGCGCTATAAAACGGGCGGTTAAGCTGCACTCCGTCGGGATTTGCGGCCTTCTTGGCAAAAAAGCTTATCGCTCGTCTGTTTCGTCTCGCAGCTTTTCGTCCGCCCGATTTGATCAGCAAAGCAGAGCACGACGGCTATCACTCCTGCATGGTTCATCCATCGTTTCACCGGCGCTCAAGTTTCGGACTTCGTCATCTTGCGTCGTGAAGTCTGCTACACGGCGGCGACACCATCGAGTTTCGCTTTGGTCTGCGCTATAAAACGGGCGGTTAAGCTGCACTCCGTCGGGATTTGCGGCCTTCTTGGCAAAAAAGCTTATCGCTCGTCTGTTTCGTCTCGCAGCTTTTCGTCCGCCCGATTTGATCAGCAAAGCAGAGCACGACGGCTATCACTCCTGCATGGTTCATCCATCGTTTCACCGGCGCTCAAGTTTCGGACTTCGTCATCTTGCGTTGTGAAGTCTGCTACACGGCGGCGACACCATCGAGCTTCGCTTTGGTCGGCGCTATAAAACGGGCGGTTAAGCTGCACTCCGTCGGGATTTGCTGTCTTCTTGGCAAAAAAGCTTATCGCTCGTCTGTTTCGTCTCGCAGCTTTTCGTCCGCCCGATTTGATCAGCAAAGCAGACCACGACAGCTATCACTCCTGCATGATTCATCCATCGTTTCACCGGCGCTCAAGTTTCGGACTTCGTCATCTTGCGTCGTGAAGTCTGCTACACGGCGGCGACACCATCGAGCTTCGCTTTGGTCGGCGCTATAAAACGGGCGGTTAAGCTGCACTCCGTCGGGATTTGCGGTCTTCTTGGCAAAAACGCTTATCGCTCGTCTGTTTCGTCTCGCAGCTTTTCGTCCGCCCGATTTGATCGGCAAAGCAGAGCACGACGGCTATCACTCCTGCATGGTTCATCCATCGTTTCACGGGCGCTCAAGTTTCGGACTTCGTCATCTTGCGTCATGAAGTCTGCTACACGGCGGCGACACCATCGAGCTTCGCTTTGGTCGGCGCTATAAAACGGGCGGTTAAGCTGAACTCCGTTGGGATTTGCGGTCTTCTTGGCAAAAAAGCTTATCGCTCGTCTGTTTCGTCTCGCAGCTTTTCGTCCGCCCGATTTGATCAGCAAAGCAGAGCACGACGGCTATCACTCCTGCATGGTTCATCCATCGTTTCACCGGCGCTCAGGTTTCGGACTTCGTCATCTTGCGTCGTGAAGTCTGCTACACGGCGGCGACACCATCGAGCTTCGCTTTGGTCGGCGCTATAAAACGGGCGGTTAAGCTGAACTCCGTTGGGATTTGCGGTCTTCTTGGCAAAAAAGCTTATCGCTCGTCTGTTTCGTCTCGCAGCTTTTCGTCCGCCCGATTTGATCAGCAAAGCAGAGCACGACGGCTATCACTCCTGCATGGTTCATCCATCGTTTCACCGGCGCTCAAGTTTCGGACTTCGTCATCTTGCGTCGTGAAGTCTGCTACACGGCGGCGACACCATCGAGCTTCGCTTTGGTCGGCGCTATAAAACGGGCGGTTAAGCTGAACTCCGTTGGGATTTGCGGTCTTCTTGGCAAAAAAGCTTATCGCTCGTCTGTTTCGTCTCGCAGCTTTTTGTCCGCCCGATTTGATCAGCAAAGCAGAGCACGACGGCTATCACTCCTGCATGGTTCATCCATCGTTTCACCGGCGCTCAAGTTTCGGACTTCGTCATCTTGCGTCGTGAAGTCTGCTACACGGCGGCGACACCATCGAGCTTCGCTTTGGTCGGCGCTTTAAAACGGGCGGTTAAGCTGAACTCCGTCGGGATTTGCGGTCTTCTTGGCAAAAAAGCTTATCGCTCGTCTGTTTCGTCTCGCAGCTTTTCGTCCGCCCGATTTGATCAGCAAAGCAGAGCACGACGGCTATCACTCCTGCATGGTTCATCCATTGTTTCACCGGCGCTCAAGTTTCGGACTTCGTCATCTTGCGTCGTGAAGTCTGCTACACGGCGGCGACACCATCGAGCTTCGCTTTGGTCGGCGCTATAAAACGGGCGGTTAAGCTGAACTCCGTTGGGATTTGCGGTCTTCTTGGCAAAAAAGCTTATCGCTCGTCTGTTTCGTCTCGCAGCTTTTCGTCCGCCCGATTTGATCAGCAAAGCAGAGCACGACGGCTATCACTCCTGCATGGTTCATCCATCGTTTCACCGGCGCTCAAGTTTCGGACTTCGTCATCTGGCGTCGTGAAGTCTGCTACACGGCGGCGACACCATCGAGCTTTGCTTTGGTCGGCGGTATAAAACGGGCGGTTAAGCTGAACTCCGTTGGGATTTGCGGTCTTCTTGGCAAAAAAGCTTATCGCTCGTCTGTTTCGTCTAGCAGCTTTTCGTCCGCCCGATTTGATCAGCAAAGCAGAGCACGACGGCTATCACTCCTGCATGGTTCATCCATCGTTTCACCGGCGCTCAAGTTTCGGACTCCGTCATCTGGCGTCGTGAAGTCTGCTACACGGCGGCGACACCATCGAGTTTCGCTTTGGTCGGCGCTATAAAACGGGCGGTTAAGCTGAACTCCGTTGGGATTTGCGGTCTTCTTGGCAAAAAAGCTTATCGCTCGTCTGTTTCGTCTCGCAGCTTTTCGTCCGCCCGGTTTGATCAGCAAAGCAGAGCACGACGGCTATCACTCCTGCATGGTTCATCCATCGTTTCACCGGCGCTCAAGTTTCGGACTTCGTCATCTTGCGTCGTGAAGTCTGCTACACGGCGGCGACACCATCGAGCTTCGCTTTGGTCGGCGCTATAAAACGGGCGGTTAAGCTGAACTCCGTCGGGATTTGCGGTCTTCTTGGCAAAAAAGATTATCGCTCGTCTGTTTCGTCTCGCAGCTTTTCGTCCGCCCAATTTGATCAGCAAAGCAGAGCACGACGGCTATCACTCCTGCATGGTTCATCCATCGTTTCACCGGCGCTCAAGTTTCGGACTTCGTCATCTTGCGTCGTGAAGTCTGCTACACGGCGGCGACACCATCGAGCTTCGCTTTGGTCGGCGCTATTAAACGGGCGGTTAAGCTGAACTCCGTTGGGATTTGCGGTCTTCTTGGCAAAAAAGCTTATCGCTCGTCTGTTTCGTCTCGCAGCTTTTCGTCCGCCCGATTTGATCAGCAAAGCAGAGCACGACGGCTATCACTCCTGCATGGTTCATCCATCGTTTCACCGGCGCTCAAGTTTCGGACTTCGTCATCTTGCGTCGTGAAGTCTGCTACACGGCGGCGACACCATCGAGCTTCGCTTTGGTCGGCGCTATTAAACGGGCGGTTAAGCTGAACTCCGTTGGGATTTGCGGTCTTCTTGGCAAAAAAGCTTATCGCTCGTCTGTTTCGTCTCGCAGCTTTTCGTCCGCCCGATTTGATCAGCAAAGCAGAGCACGACGGCTATCACTCCTGCATGGTTCTTCCATCGTTTCACCGGCGCTCAAGTTTCGGACTTCGTCATCTTGCGTCGTAAAGTCTGCTGCACGGCGGCGACACCATCGAGCTTCGCTTTGGTCGGCGCTATAAAACGGGCGTTCAAGCTCAACTCCGTTGGGATTTGCGGTCTTCTTGGCAAAAATGCTTATCGCTCGTCTGTTTCGTCTCGCAGCTTTTCGTCCGCCCGATTTGATCAGCAAAGCAGACCACGACAGCTATCACTCCTGCATGGTTCATCCATCGTTTCACCGGCGCTCAAGTTTCGGACTTCGTCATCTTGCGTCGTGAAGTCTGCTACACGGCGGCGACACCATCGAGCTTCGCTTTGGTCGGCGCTATACAACGGGCGGTTAAGCTGCACTCCGTCGGGATTTGCGGTCTTCTTGGCAAAAAAGCTTATCGCTCGTCTGTTTCGTCTCGCAGCTTTTCGTCCGCCCGATTTGGTCAGCAAAGCAGAGCACGACGGCTATCACTCCTGCATGGTTCATCCATCGTTTCACCGGCGCTCAAGTTTCGGACTTCGTCATCTTGCGTCGTGAAGTCTGCTACACGGCGGCGACACCATCGAGCTTCGCTTTGGTCGGCGCTATAAAACGGGCGGTTAAGCTGCACTCCGTCGGGATTTGCGGTCTTCTTGGCAAAAAAGCTAATCGCACGTCTGTTTCGTCTCGCAGCTTTTCGTCCGCCCGATTTGATCAGCAAAGCAGAGCACGACGGCTATCACTCCTGGATGGTTCATCCACCGTTTCACCGGCGCTCAAGTTTCGGACTTCGTCATCTTGCGTCGTGAAGTCTGCTACACGGCGGCGACACCATCGAGCTTCGCTTTGGTCGGCGCTATAAAACGGGCGGTTAAGCTGAACTCCGTTGGGATTTGCGGTCTTCTTGGCAAAAAAGCTTATCGCTCGTCTGTTTCGTCTCGCAGCTTTTCGTCCGCCCGATTTGATCAGCAAAGCAGAGCACGACGGCTATCACTCCTGCATGGTTCATCCATCGTTTCACCGGCGCTCAAGTTTCGGACTTCGTCATCTTGCGTCGTGAAGTCTCCTACACGGCGGCGACACCATCGAGCTTCGCTTTGGTCGGCGCTATAAAACGGGCGGTTAAGCTGAACTCCGTTGGGATTTGCGGTCTTCTTGGCAAAAAAGCTTATCGCTCGTCTGTTTCGTCTCGCAGCTTTTCGTCCGCCCGATTTGATCAGCAAACCAGAGCACGACGGCTATCACTCCTGCATGGTTCATCCATCGTTTCACCGGCGCTCAAGTTTCGGACTCCGTCATCTGGCGTCGTGAAGTCTGCTACACGGCGGCGACACCATCGAGTTTCGCTTTGGTCGGCGCTATAAAACGGGCGGTTAAGCTGAACTCCGTTGGGATTTGCGGTCTTCTTGGCAAAAAAGCTTATCGCTCGTCTGTTTCGTCTCGCAGCTTTTCGTCCGCCCGGTTTGATCAGCAAAGCGGAGCACGACGGCTATCACTCCTGCATGGTTCATCCATCGTTTCACCGGCGCTCAAGTTTCGGACTTCGTCATCTTGCGTCGTGAAGTCTGCTACACGGCGGCGACACCATCGAGCTTCGCTTTTGTCGGCGCTATAAAACGGGCGGTTAAGCTGAACTCCGTCGGGATTTGCGGTCTTCTTGGCAAAAAAGCTTATCGCTCGTCTGTTTCGTCTCGCAGCTTTTCGTCCGCCCGATTTGATCAGCAAAGCAGAGCACGACGGCTATCACTCCTGCATGGTTCATCCATCGTTTCACCGGCGCTCAAGTTTCGGACTTCGTCATCTTGCGTCGTGAAGTCTGCTACACGGCGGCGACACCATCGAGTTTCGCTTTGGTCGGCGCTATAAAACGGGCGGTTAAGCTGCACTCCGTCGGGATTTGCGGTCTTCTTGGCAAAAAAGCTTATCGCTTGTCTGTTTCGTCTCGCAGCTTTTCGTCCGCCCGATTTGATCAGCAAAGCAGAGCACGACAGCTATCACTCCTGCGTGGTACATCCATCGTTTCACCGGCGCTCAAGTTTCGGACTTCGTCATCTTGCGTCGTGAAGTCTGCTACACGGCGGCACCACCATCGAGCTTCGCTTTGGTCGGCGCTATAAAACGGGCGGTTAAGCTGCACTCCGTCGGGATTTGCGGTCTTCTTGGCAAAAAAGCTAATCGCTCGTCTGTTTCGTCTCGCAGCTTTTCGTCCGCCCGATTTGATCAGCAAAGCAGAGCACGACGGCTATCACTCCTGCATGGTTCATCTATCGTTTCACCGGCGCTCAAGTTTCGGACTTCGTCATCTTGCGTCGTGAAGTCTGCTACACGGCGGCGACACCATCGAGCTTCGCTTTGGTCGGCGCTATAAAACGGGCGGTTAAGCTGAACTCCGTTGGGATTTGCGGTCTTCTTGGCAAAAAAGCTTATCGCTCGTCTGTTTCGTCTCGCAGCTTTTCGTCCGCCCGATTTGATCAGCAAAGCAGAGCACGACGGCTATCACTCCTGCATGGTTCATCCATCGTTTCACCGGCGCTCAAGTTTCGGACTTCGTCATCTTGCGTCGTGAAGTCTGCTACACGGTGGCGACACCATCGAGTTTCGCTTTGGTCGGCGCTATAAAACGGGCGGTTAAGCTGCACTCCGTCGGGATTTGCGGTCTTCTTGGCAAAAAAGCTTATCGCTTGTCTGTTTCGTCTCGCAGCTTTTCGTCCGCCCGATTTGATCAGCAAAGCAGAGCACGACAGCTATCACTCCTGCATGGTACATCCATCGTTTCACCGGCGCTCAAGTTTCGGACTTCGTCATCTTGCGTCGTGAAGTCTGCTACACGGCGGCGACACCATCGAGCTTCGCTTTGGTCGGCGCTATAAAACGGGCGGTTAAGCTGCACTCCGTCGGGATTTGCGGCCTTCTTGGCAAAAAAGCTTATCGCTCGTCTGTTTCGTCTCGCAGCTTTTCGTCCGCCCGATTTGATCAGCAAAGCAGAGCACGACGGCTATCACTCCTGCATGGTTCATCCATCGTTTCACCGGCGCTCAAGTTTCGGACTTCGTCATCTTGCGTCGTGAAGTCTGCTACACGGCGGCGACACCATCGAGTTTCGCTTTGGTCTGCGCTATAAAACGGGCGGTTAAGCTGCACTCCGTCGGGATTTGCGGCCTTCTTGGCAAAAAAGCTTATCGCTCGTCTGTTTCGTCTCGCAGCTTTTCGTCCGCCCGATTTGATCAGCAAAGCAGAGCACGACGGCTATCACTCCTGCATGGTTCATCCATCGTTTCACCGGCGCTCAAGTTTCGGACTTCGTCATCTTGCGTTGTGAAGTCTGCTACACGGCGGCGACACCATCGAGCTTCGCTTTGGTCGGCGCTATAAAACGGGCGGTTAAGCTGCACTCCGTCGGGATTTGCTGTCTTCTTGGCAAAAAAGCTTATCGCTCGTCTGTTTCGTCTCGCAGCTTTTCGTCCGCCCGATTTGATCAGCAAAGCAGACCACGACAGCTATCACTCCTGCATGGTTCATCCATCGTTTCACCGGCGCTCAAGTTTCGGACTTCGTCATCTTGCGTCGTGAAGTCTGCTACACGGCGGCGACACCATCGAGCTTCGCTTTGGTCGGCGCTATAAAACGGGCGGTTAAGCTGCACTCCGTCGGGATTTGCGGTCTTCTTGGCAAAAACGCTTATCGCTCGTCTGTTTCGTCTCGCAGCTTTTCGTCCGCCCGATTTGATCGGCAAAGCAGAGCACGACGGCTATCACTCCTGCATGGTTCATCCATCGTTTCACCGGCGCTCAAGTTTCGGACTTCGTCATCTTGCGTCATGAAGTCTGCTACACGGCGGCGACACCATCGAGCTTCGCTTTGGTCGGCGCTATAAAACGGGCGGTTAAGCTGAACTCCGTTGGGATTTGCGGTCTTCTTGGCAAAAAAGCTTATCGCTCGTCTGTTTCGTCTCGCAGCTTTTCGTCCGCCCGATTTGATCAGCAAAGCAGAGCACGACGGCTATCACTCCTGCATGGTTCATCCATCGTTTCACCGGCGCTCAGGTTTCGGACTTCGTCATCTTGCGTCGTGAAGTCTGCTACACGGCGGCGACACCATCGAGCTTCGCTTTGGTCGGCGCTATAAAACGGGCGGTTAAGCTGAACTCCGTTGGGATTTGCGGTCTTCTTGGCAAAAAAGCTTATCGCTCGTCTGTTTCGTCTCGCAGCTTTTCGTCCGCCCGATTTGATCAGCAAAGCAGAGCACGACGGCTATCACTCCTGCATGGTTCATCCATCGTTTCACCGGCGCTCAAGTTTCGGACTTCGTCATCTTGCGTCGTGAAGTCTGCTACACGGCGGCGACACCATCGAGCTTCGCTTTGGTCGGCGCTATAAAACGGGCGGTTAAGCTGAACTCCGTTGGGATTTGCGGTCTTCTTGGCAAAAAAGCTTATCGCTCGTCTGTTTCGTCTCGCAGCTTTTTGTCCGCCCGATTTGATCAGCAAAGCAGAGCACGACGGCTATCACTCCTGCATGGTTCATCCATCGTTTCACCGGCGCTCAAGTTTCGGACTTCGTCATCTTGCGTCGTGAAGTCTGCTACACGGCGGCGACACCATCGAGCTTCGCTTTGGTCGGCGCTTTAAAACGGGCGGTTAAGCTGAACTCCGTCGGGATTTGCGGTCTTCTTGGCAAAAAAGCTTATCGCTCGTCTGTTTCGTCTCGCAGCTTTTCGTCCGCCCGATTTGATCAGCAAAGCAGAGCACGACGGCTATCACTCCTGCATGGTTCATCCATTGTTTCACCGGCGCTCAAGTTTCGGACTTCGTCATCTTGCGTCGTGAAGTCTGCTACACGGCGGCGACACCATCGAGCTTCGCTTTGGTCGGCGCTATAAAACGGGCGGTTAAGCTGAACTCCGTTGGGATTTGCGGTCTTCTTGGCAAAAAAGCTTATCGCTCGTCTGTTTCGTCTCGCAGCTTTTCGTCCGCCCGATTTGATCAGCAAAGCAGAGCACGACGGCTATCACTCCTGCATGGTTCATCCATCGTTTCACCGGCGCTCAAGTTTCGGACTTCGTCATCTGGCGTCGTGAAGTCTGCTACACGGCGGCGACACCATCGAGCTTTGCTTTGGTCGGCGGTATAAAACGGGCGGTTAAGCTGAACTCCGTTGGGATTTGCGGTCTTCTTGGCAAAAAAGCTTATCGCTCGTCTGTTTCGTCTAGCAGCTTTTCGTCCGCCCGATTTGATCAGCAAAGCAGAGCACGACGGCTATCACTCCTGCATGGTTCATCCATCGTTTCACCGGCGCTCAAGTTTCGGACACCGTCATCTGGCGTCGTGAAGTCTGCTACACGGCGGCGACACCATCGAGTTTCGCTTTGGTCGGCGCTATAAAACGGGCGGTTAAGCTGAACTCCGTTGGGATTTGCGGGCTTCTTGGCAAAAAAGCTTATCGCTCGTCTGTTTCGTCTCGCAGCTTTTCGTCCGCCCGGTTTGATCAGCAAAGCAGAGCACGACGGCTATCACTCCTGCATGGTTCATCCATCGTTTCACCGGCGCTCAAGTTTCGGACTTCGTCATCTTGCGTCGTGAAGTCTGCTACACGGCGGCGACACCATCGAGCTTCGCTTTGGTCGGCGCTATAAAACGGGCGGTTAAGCTGAACTCCGTCGGGATTTGCGGTCTTCTTGGCAAAAAAGATTATCGCTCGTCTGTTTCGTCTCGCAGCTTTTCGTCCGCCCAATTTGATCAGCAAAGCAGAGCACGACGGCTATCACTCCTGCATGGTTCATCCATCGTTTCACCGGCGCTCAAGTTTCGGACTTCGTCATCTTGCGTCGTGAAGTCTGCTACACGGCGGCGACACCATCGAGCTTCGCTTTGGTCGGCGCTATTAAACGGGCGGTTAAGCTGAACTCCGTTGGGATTTGCGGTCTTCTTGGCAAAAAAGCTTATCGCTCGTCTGTTTCGTCTCGCAGCTTTTCGTCCGCCCGATTTGATCAGCAAAGCAGAGCACGACGGCTATCACTCCTGCATGGTTCATCCATCGTTTCACCGGCGCTCAAGTTTCGGACTTCGTCATCTTGCGTCGTGAAGTCTGCTACACGGCGGCGACACCATCGAGCTTCGCTTTGGTCGGCGCTATTAAACGGGCGGTTAAGCTGAACTCCGTTGGGATTTGCGGTCTTCTTGGCAAAAAAGCTTATCGCTCGTCTGTTTCGTCTCGCAGCTTTTCGTCCGCCCGATTTGATCAGCAAAGCAGAGCACGACGGCTATCACTCCTGCATGGTTCTTCCATCGTTTCACCGGCGCTCAAGTTTCGGACTTCGTCATCTTGCGTCGTAAAGTCTGCTGCACGGCGGCGACACCATCGAGCTTCGCTTTGGTCGGCGCTATAAAACGGGCGTTCAAGCTCAACTCCGTTGGGATTTGCGGTCTTCTTGGCAAAAATGCTTATCGCTCGTCTGTTTCGTCTCGCAGCTTTTCGTCCGCCCGATTTGATCAGCAAAGCAGACCACGACAGCTATCACTCCTGCATGGTTCATCCATCGTTTCACCGGCGCTCAAGTTTCGGACTTCGTCATCTTGCGTCGTGAAGTCTGCTACACGGCGGCGACACCATCGAGCTTCGCTTTGGTCGGCGCTATACAACGGGCGGTTAAGCTGCACTCCGTCGGGATTTGCGGTCTTCTTGGCAAAAAAGCTTATCGCTCGTCTGTTTCGTCTCGCAGCTTTTCGTCCGCCCGATTTGGTCAGCAAAGCAGAGCACGACGGCTATCACTCCTGCATGGTTCATCCATCGTTTCACCGGCGCTCAAGTTTCGGACTTCGTCATCTTGCGTCGTGAAGTCTGCTACACGGCGGCGACACCATCGAGCTTCGCTTTGGTCGGCGCTATAAAACGGGCGGTTAAGCTGCACTCCGTCGGGATTTGCGGTCTTCTTGGCAAAAAAGCTAATCGCACGTCTGTTTCGTCTCGCAGCTTTTCGTCCGCCCGATTTGATCAGCAAAGCAGAGCACGACGGCTATCACTCCTGGATGGTTCATCCACCGTTTCACCGGCGCTCAAGTTTCGGACTTCGTCATCTTGCGTCGTGAAGTCTGCTACACGGCGGCGACACCATCGAGCTTCGCTTTGGTCGGCGCTATAAAACGGGCGGTTAAGCTGAACTCCGTTGGGATTTGCGGTCTTCTTGGCAAAAAAGCTTATCGCTCGTCTGTTTCGTCTCGCAGCTTTTCGTCCGCCCGATTTGATCAGCAAAGCAGAGCACGACGGCTATCACTCCTGCATGGTTCATCCATCGTTTCACCGGCGCTCAAGTTTCGGACTTCGTCATCTTGCGTCGTGAAGTCTCCTACACGGCGGCGACACCATCGAGCTTCGCTTTGGTCGGCGCTATAAAACGGGCGGTTAAGCTGAACTCCGTTGGGATTTGCGGTCTTCTTGGCAAAAAAGCTTATCGCTCGTCTGTTTCGTCTCGCAGCTTTTCGTCCGCCCGATTTGATCAGCAAACCAGAGCACGACGGCTATCACTCCTGCATGGTTCATCCATCGTTTCACCGGCGCTCAAGTTTCGGACTCCGTCATCTGGCGTCGTGAAGTCTGCTACACGGCGGCGACACCATCGAGTTTCGCTTTGGTCGGCGCTATAAAACGGGCGGTTAAGCTGAACTCCGTTGGGATTTGCGGTCTTCTTGGCAAAAAAGCTTATCGCTCGTCTGTTTCGTCTCGCAGCTTTTCGTCCGCCCGGTTTGATCAGCAAAGCGGAGCACGACGGCTATCACTCCTGCATGGTTCATCCATCGTTTCACCGGCGCTCAAGTTTCGGACTTCGTCATCTTGCGTCGTGAAGTCTGCTACACGGCGGCGACACCATCGAGCTTCGCTTTTGTCGGCGCTATAAAACGGGCGGTTAAGCTGAACTCCGTCGGGATTTGCGGTCTTCTTGGCAAAAAAGCTTATCGCTCGTCTGTTTCGTCTCGCAGCTTTTCGTCCGCCCGATTTGATCAGCAAAGCAGAGCACGACGGCTATCACTCCTGCATGGTTCATCCATCGTTTCACCGGCGCTCAAGTTTCGGACTTCGTCATCTTGCGTCGTGAAGTCTGCTACACGGCGGCGACACCATCGAGCTTCGCTTTGGTCGGCGCTATAAAACGGGCGGTTAAGCTGCACTCCGTTGGGATTTGCGGTCTTCTTGGCAAAAAAGCTTATCGCTCGTCTGTTTCGTCTCGCAGCTTTTCGTCCGCCCGATTTGATCAGCAAAGCAGAGCACGACGGCTATCACTCCTGCATGGTTCATCCATCGTTTCACCGGCGCTCAAGTTTCGGACTTCGTCATCTTGCGTCGTGAAGTCTGCTACACGGCGGCGACACCATCGAGCTTCGCTTTGGTCGGCGCTATAAAACGGGCGGTTAAGCTGAACTCCGTTGGGATTTGCGGTCTTCTTGGCAAAAAAGCTTATCGCTCATCTGTTTCGTCTCGCAGCTTTTTGTCCGCCCGATTTGATCAGCAAAGCAGAGCACGACGGCTATCACTCCTGCATGGTTCATCCATCGTTTCACCGGCGCTCAAGTTTCGGACTTCGTCATCTTGCGTCGTGAAGTCTGCTACACGGCGGCGACACCATCGAGCTTCGCTTTGGTCGGCGCTATAAAACGGGCGGTTAAGCTGAACTCCGTCGGGATTTGCGGTCTTCTTGGCAAAAAAGCTTATCGCTCGTCTGTTTCGTCTCGCAGCTTTTCGTCCGCCCGATTTGATCAGCAAAGCAGAGCACGACGGCTATCACTCCTGCATGGTTCTTCCATCGTTTCACCGGCGCTCAAGTTTCGGACTTCGTCATCTTGCGTCGTAAAGTCTGCTACACGGCGGCGACACCATCGAGCTTCGCTTTGGTCGGCGCTATAAAACGGGCGGTTAAGCTGAACTCCGTCGGGATTTGCGGTCTTCTTGGCAAAAAAGCTTATCGCTCGTCTGTTTCGTCTCGCAGCTTTTCGTCCGCCCGATTTGATCAGCAAAGCAGAGCACGACGGCTATCACTCCTGCATGGTTCTTCCATCGTTTCACCGGCGCTCAAGTTTCGGACTTCGTCATCTTGCGTCGTAAAGTCTGCTACACGGCGGCGACACCATCGAGCTTCGCTTTGGTCGGCGCTATAAAACGGGCGGTTAAGCTGAACTCCGTCGGGATTTGCGGTCTTCTTGGCAAAAAAGCTTATCGCTCGTCTGTTTCGTCTCGCAGCTTTTCGTCCGCCCGATTTGATCAGCAAAGCAGAGCACGACGGCTATCACTCCTGCATGGTTCTTCCATCGTTTCACCGGCACTCAAGTTTCGGACTTCGTCATCTTGCGTCGTAAAGTCTGCTACACGGCGGCGACACCATCGAGCTTCGCTTTGGTCGGCGCTATAAAACGGGCGGTTAAGCTGAACTCCGTTGGGATTTGCGGTCTTCTTGGCAAAAATGCTTATCCCTCGTCTGTTTCGTCTCGCAGCTTTTCGTCCGCCCGATTTGATCAGCAAAGCAGAGCACGACGGCTATCACTCCTGCATGGTTCATCCATCGTTTCACCGGCGCTCAAGTTTCGGACTTCGTCATCTTGCGTCGTGAAGTCTGCTACACGGCGGCGACACCATCGAGCTTTGCTTTGGTCGGCGGTATAAAACGGGCGGTTAAGCTGAACTCCATTGGGATTTGCGGTCTTCTTGGCAAAAATGCTTATCGCTCGTCTGTTTCGTCTCGCAGCTTTTCGTCCGCCCGATTTGATCAGCAAAGCAGAGCACGACGGCTATCACTCCTGCATGGTTCATCCATCGTTTCACCGGCGCTCAAGTTTCGGACTTCGTCATCTGGCGTCGTGAAGTCTGCTACACGGCGGCGACACCATCGAGCTTTGCTTTGGTCGGCGCTATAAAACGGGCGGTTACGCTGAACTCCGTTGGGATTTGCGGTCTTCTTGGCAAAAAAGCTTATCGCTCGTCTGTTTCGTCTCTCCGCTTTTCGTCCGCCCGATTTGATCAGCAAAGCAGAGCACGACGGCTATCACTCCTGCATGGTTCATCCATCGTTTCACCGGCGCTCAAGTTTCGGACTTCGTCATCTTTCGTCGTGAAGTCTGCTACACGGCGGCGACACCATCGAGCTTCGCTTTGGTCGGCGCTATAAAACGGGCGATTAAGCTGCACTCCGTTGGGATTTGCGGCCTTCTTGGCTAAAAAGCTTATCGCTCGTCTGTTTCGTCTCGCAGCTTTTCGTCCGCCCGATTTGATCAGCAAGGCAGAGCACGGCGGCTATCACTCCTGCATGGTTCATCCATCGTTTCACCGGCGCTCAAGTTTCGGACTTCGTCATCTTGCGTCGTGAAGTCTGCTACACGGCGGCGACACCATCGAGCTTCGCTTTGGTCGGCGCTATAAAACGGGCGGTTAAGCTGCACTCCGTTGGGATTTCCGGCCTTCTTGGCAAAAAAGCTAATCGCTCGTTTGTTTCGTCTCGCAGCTTTTCGTCCGCCCGATTTGATCAGCAGAGCAGAGCACGACGGCTATCACTCCTGCATGGTTCATCCATCGTTTCACCGGCGCTCAAGTTTCGGACTTCGCCATCTTGCGTCGTAAAGTCTGCTACACGGCGGCGACACCATCGAGCTTCGCTTTGGTCGGCGCTATAAAACGGGCGATTAAGCTGACTCCGTTGGGATTTGCGGCCTTCTTGGCTAAAAAGCTTATCGCTTGTCTTTTTCGTCTCGCAGCTTTTCGTCCGCCCGATTTGATCAGCAAGGCAGAGCACGGCGGCTATCACTCCTGCATGGTTCATCCATCGTTTCACCGGCGCTCAAGTTTCGGACATCGTCATCTTGCGTCGTGAAGTCTGCTACACGGCGGCGACACCATCGAGCTTCGCTTTGGTCGGCGCTATAAAACGGGCGGTTAAGCTGAACTCCGTTGGGATTTGCGGTCTTCTTGGCAAAAAAGCTTATCGCTCGTCTGTTTCGTCTCGCAGCTTTTCGTCCGCCCGATTTGATCAGCAAAGCAGAGCACGACGGCTATCACTCCTGCATGGTTCTTCCATCGTTTCACCGGCGCTCAAGTTTCGGACTTCGTCATCTTGCGTCGTAAAGTCTGCTACACGGCGGCGACACCATCGAGCTTCGCTTTGGTCGGCGCTATAAAACGGGCGGTTAAGCTGAACTCCGTCGGGATTTGCGGTCTTCTTGGCAAAAAAGCTTATCGCTCGTCTGTTTCGTCTCGCAGCTTTTCGTCCGCCCGATTTGATCAGCAAAGCAGAGCACGACGGCTATCACTCCTGCATGGTTCTTCCATCGTTTCACCGGCACTCAAGTTTCGGACTTCGTCATCTTGCGTCGTAAAGTCTGCTACACGGCGGCGACACCATCGAGCTTCGCTTTGGTCGGCGCTATAAAACGGGCGGTTAAGCTGAACTCCGTTGGGATTTGCGGTCTTCTTGGCAAAAATGCTTATCCCTCGTCTGTTTCGTCTCGCAGCTTTTCGTCCGCCCGATTTGATCAGCAAAGCAGAGCACGACGGCTATCACTCCTGCATGGTTCATCCATCGTTTCACCGGCGCTCAAGTTTCGGACTTCGTCATCTTGCGTCGTGAAGTCTGCTACACGGCGGCGACACCATCGAGCTTTGCTTTGGTCGGCGGTATAAAACGGGCGGTTAAGCTGAACTCCATTGGGATTTGCGGTCTTCTTGGCAAAAATGCTTATCGCTCGTCTGTTTCGTCTCGCAGCTTTTCGTCCGCCCGATTTGATGAGCAAAGCAGAGCACGACGGCTATCACTCCTGCATGGTTCATCCATCGTTTCACCGGCGCTCAAGTTTCGGACTTCGTCATCTGGCGTCGTGAAGTCTGCTACACGGCGGCGACACCATCGAGCTTTGCTTTGGTCGGCGCTATAAAACGGGCGGTTACGCTGAACTCCGTTGGGATTTGCGGTCTTCTTGGCAAAAAAGCTTATCGCTCGTCTGTTTCGTCTCGCAGCTTTTCGTCCGCCCGATTTGATCAGCAAAGCAGAGCACGACGGCTATCACTCCTGCATGGTTCATCCATCGTTTCACCGGCGCTCAAGTTTCGGACTTCGTCATCTTGCGTCGTGAAGTCTGCTACACGGCGGCGACACCATCGAGCTTCGCTTTGGTCGGCGCTATAAAACGGGCGATTAAGCTGCACTCCGTTGGGATTTGCGGCCTTCTTGGCTAAAAAGCTTATCGCTCGTCTGTTTCGTCTCGCAGCTTTTCGTCCGCCCGATTTGATCAGCAAGGCAGAGCACGGCGGCTATCACTCCTGCATGGTTCATCCATCGTTTCACCGGCGCTCAAGTTTCGGACTTCGTCATCTTGCGTCGTGAAGTCTGCTACACGGCGGCGACACCATCGAGCTTCGCTTTGGTCGGCGCTATAAAACGGGCGGTTAAGCTGCACTCCGTTGGGATTTCCGGCCTTCTTGGCAAAAAAGCTTATCGCTCGTCTGTTTCGTCTCGCAGCTTTTCGTCCGCCCGATTTGATCAGCAAAGCAGAGCACGACGGCTATCACTCCTGCATGGTTCATCCATCGTTTCACCGGCGCTCAAGTTTCGGACTTCGTCATCTTGCGTCGTGAAGTCTGCTACACGGCGGCGACACCATCGAGCTTCGCTTTGGTCGGCGCTATAAAACGGGCGGTTAAGCTGCACTCCGTTGGGATTTGCGGCCTTCTTGGCTAAAAAGCTTATCGCTCGTCTGTTTCGTCTCGCAGCTTTTCGTCCGCCCGATTTGATCAGCAAGGCAGAGCACGGCGGCTATCACTCCTGCATGGTTCATCCATCGTTTCACCGGCGCTCAAGTTTCGGACTTCGTCATCTTGCGTCGTGAAGTCTGCTACACGGCGGCGACACCATCGAGCTTCGCTTTGGTCGGCGCTATAAAACGGGCGGTTACGCTGAACTCCGTTGGGATTTGCGGTCTTCTTGGCAAAAAAGCTTATCGCTCGTCTGTTTCGTCTCGCAGCTTTTCGTCCGCCCGATTTGATCAGCAAGGCAGAGCACGGCGGCTATCACTCCTGCATGGTTCATCCATCGTTTCACCGGCGCTCAAGTTTCGGACTTCGTCATCTTGCGTCGTGAAGTCTGCTACACGGCGGCGACACCATCGAGCTTCGCTTTGGTCGGCGCTATAAAACGGGCGGTTACGCTGAACTCCGTTGGGATTTGCGGTCTTCTTGGCAAAAAAGCTTATCGCTCGTCTGTTTCGTCTCGCAGCTTTTCGTCCGCCCGATTTGATCAGCAAAGCAGAGCACGACGGCTATCACTCCTGCATGGTTCATCCATCGTTTCACCGGCGCTCAAGTTTCGGACTTCGTCATCTTGCGTCGTGAAGTCTGCTACACGGCGGCGACACCATCGAGCTTCGCTTTGGTCGGCGCTATAAAACGGGCGGTTAAGCTGCACTCCGTTGGGATTTGCGGCCTTCTTGGCTAAAAAGCTTATCGCTCGTCTGTTTCGTCTCGCAGCTTTTCGTCCGCCCGATTTGATCAGCAAGGCAGAGCACGGCGGCTATCACTCCTGCATGGTTCATCCATCGTTTCACCGGCGCTCAAGTTTCGGACTTCGTCATCTTGCGTCGTGAAGTCTGCTACACGGCGGCGACACCATCGAGCTTCGCTTTGGTCGGCGCTATAAAACGGGCGGTTAAGCTGCACTCCGTTGGGATTTCCGGCCTTCTTGGCAAAAAAGCTAATCGCTCGTTTGTTTCGTCTCGCAGCTTTTCGTCTGCCCGATTTGATCAGCAAAGCAGAGCACGACGGCTATCACTCCTGCATGGTTCATCCATCGTTTCACCGGCGCTCAAGTTTCGGACTTCGTCATCTTGCGTCGTAAAGTCTGCTACACGGCGGCGACACCATCGAGCTTCGCTTTGGTCGGCGCTATAAAACGGGCGGTTAAGCTGCACTCCGTTGGGATTTGCGGCCTTCTTGGCTAAAAAGCTTATCGCTCGTCTGTTTCGTCTCGCAGCTTTTCGTCCGCCCGATTTGATCAGCAAGGCAGAGCACGGCGGCTATCACTCCTGCATGGTTCATCCATCGTTTCACCGGCGCTCAAGTTTCGGACTTCGTCATCTTGCGTCGTGAAGTCTGCTACACGGCGGCGACACCATCGAGCTTCGCTTTGGTCGGCGCTATAAAACGGGCGATTAAGCTGCACTCCGTTGGGATTTGCGGCCTTCTTGGCTAAAAAGCTTATCGCTCGTCTGTTTCGTCTCGCAGCTTTTCGTCCGCCCGATTTGATCAGCAAGGCAGAGCACGGCGGCTATCACTCCTGCATGGTTCATCCATCGTTTCACCGGCGCTCAAGTTTCGGACTTCGTCATCTTGCGTCGTGAAGTCTGCTACACGGCGGCGACACCATCGAGCTTCGCTTTGGTCGGCGCTATAAAACGGGCGGTTACGCTGAACTCCGTTGGGATTTGCGGTCTTCTTGGCAAAAAAGCTTATCGCTCGTCTGTTTCGTCTCGCAGCTTTTCGTCCGCCCGATTTGATCAGCAAAGCAGAGCACGACGGCTATCACTCCTGCATGGTTCATCCATCGTTTCACCGGCGCTCAAGTTTCGGACTTCGTCATCTTGCGTCGTGAAGTCTGCTACACGGCGGCGACACCATCGAGCTTCGCTTTGGTCGGCGCTATAAAACGGGCGGTTAAGCTGCACTCCGTTGGGATTTGCGGCCTTCTTGGCTAAAAAGCTTATCGCTCGTCTGTTTCGTCTCGCAGCTTTTCGTCCGCCCGATTTGATCAGCAAGGCAGAGCACGGCGGCTATCACTCCTGCATGGTTCATCCATCGTTTCACCGGCGCTCAAGTTTCGGACTTCGTCATCTTGCGTCGTGAAGTCTGCTACACGGCGGCGACACCATCGAGCTTCGCTTTGGTCGGCGCTATAAAACGGGCGGTTAAGCTGCACTCCGTTGGGATTTCCGGCCTTCTTGGCAAAAAAGCTAATCGCTCGTTTGTTTCGTCTCGCAGCTTTTCGTCCGCCCGATTTGATCAGCAAAGCAGAGCACGACGGCTATCACTCCTGCATGGTTCATCCATCGTTTCACCGGCGCTCAAGTTTCGGACTTCGTCATCTTGCGTCGTAAAGTCTGCTACACGGCGGCGACACCATCGAGCTTCGCTTTGGTCGGCGCTATAAAACGGGGGATTAAGCTGCACTCCGTTGGGATTTGCGGCCTTCTTGGCTAAAAAGCTTATCGCTTGTCTTTTTCGTCTCGCAGCTTTTCGTCCGCCCGATTTGATCAGCAAGGCAGAGCACGGCGGCTATCACTCCTGCATGGTTCATCCATCGTTTCACCGGCGCTCAAGTTTCGGACTTCGTCATCTTGCGTCGTGAAGTCTGCTACACGGCGGCGACACCATCGAGCTTCGCTTTGGTCGGCGCTATAAAACGGGCGGTTAAGCTGAACTCCGTTGGGATTTGCGGTCTTCTTGGCAAAAAAGCTTATCGCTCGTCTGTTTCGTCTCGCAGCTTTTCGTCCGCCCGATTTGATCAGCAAAGCAGAGCACGACGGCTATCACTCCTGCATGGTTCATCCATCGTTTCACCGGCGCTCAAGTTTCGGACTTCGTCATCTTGCGTCGTGAAGTCTGCTATACGGCGGCGACACCATCGAGCTTCGCTTTGGTCGGCGCTATAAAACGGGCGGTTAAGGTGCACTCCGTTGGGATTTGCGGCCTTCTTGGCTAAAAAGCTTATCGCTTGTCTTTTTCGTCTCGCAGCTTTTCGTCCGCCCGATTTGATCAGCAAGGCAGAGCACGGCGGCTATCGCTCCTGCATGGTTCATCCATCGTTTCACCGGCGCTCAAGTTTCGGACTTCGTCATCTTGCGTCGTGAAGTCTGCTACACGGCGGCGACACCATCGAGCTTCGCTTTGGTCGGCGCTATAAAACGGGCGGTTAAGCTGAACTCCGTTGGGATTTGCGGTCTTCTTGGCAAAAAAGCTTATCGCTCGTCTGTTTCGTCTCGCAGCTTTTCGTCCGCCCGATTTGATCAGCAAAGCAGAGCACGACGGCTATCACTCCTGCATGGTTCATCCATCGTTTCACCGGCGCTCAAGTTTCGGACTTCGTCATCTTGCGTCGTGAAGTCTGCTATACGGCGGCGACACCATCGAGCTTCGCTTTGGTCGGCGCTATAAAACGGGCGGTTAAGGTGCACTCCGTTGGGATTTGCGGCCTTCTTGGCAAAAAAGCTAAACGCTCGTTTGTTTCGTCTCGCAGCTTTTCGTCCGCCCGATTTGATCAGCAAAGCAGAGCACGACGGCTATCACTCCTGCATGGTTCATCCATCGTTTCACCGGCGCTCAAGTTTCGGACTTCGTCATCTTGCGTCGTGAAGTCTGCTACACGGCGGCGACACCATCGAGCTTCGCTTTGGTCGGCGCTATAAAACGGGCGGTTAAGGTGCACTCCGTTGGGATTTGCGGCCTTCTTGGCAAAAAAGCTAAACGCTCGTTTGTTTCGTCTCGCAGCTTTTCGTCCGCCCGATTTGATCAGCAAAGCAGAGCACGACGGCTATCACTCCTGCATGGTTCATCCATCGTTTCACCGGCGCTCAAGTTTCGGACTTCGTCATCTTGCGTCGTGAAGTCTGCTACACGGCGGCGACACCATCGAGCTTCGCTTTGGTCGGCGCTATAAAGCGGGCGGTTAAGCTGAACTCCGTTGGGATTTGCGGTCTTCTTGGCAAAAAAGCTTATCGCTCGTCTGTTTCGTCTCGCAGCTTTTCGTCCGCCCGATTTGATCAGCAAAGCAGAGCACGACGGCTATCACTCCTGCATGGTTCTTCCATCGTTTCACCGGCGCTCAAGTTTCGGACTTCGTCATCTTGCGTCGTAAAGTCTGCTACACGGCGGCGACACCATCGAGCTTCGCTTTGGTCGGCGCTATAAAACGGGCGGTTAAGCTGAACTCCGTCGGGATTTGCGGTCTTCTTGGCAAAAAAGCTTATCGCTCGTCTGTTTCGTCTCGCAGCTTTTCGTCCGCCCGATTTGATCAGCAAAGCAGAGCACGACGGCTATCACTCCTGCATGGTTCTTCCATCGTTTCACCGGCACTCAAGTTTCGGACTTCGTCATCTTGCGTCGTAAAGTCTGCTACACGGCGGCGACACCATCGAGCTTCGCTTTGGTCGGCGCTATAAAACGGGCGGTTAAGCTGAACTCCGTTGGGATTTGCGGTCTTCTTGGCAAAAATGCTTGTCCCTCGTCTGTTTCGTCTCGCAGCTTTTCGTCCGCCCGATTTGATCAGCAAAGCAGAGCACGACGGCTATCACTCCTGCATGGTTCATCCATCGTTTCACCGGCGCTCAAGTTTCGGACTTCGTCATCTTGCGTCGTGAAGTCTGCTACACGGCGGCGACACCATCGAGCTTCGCTTTGGTCGGCGCTATAAAACGGGCGGTTAAGCTGTACTCCGTTGGGATTTGCGGCCTTCTTGGCTAAAAAGCTTATCGCTCGTCTGTTTCGTCTCGCAGCTTTTCGTCCGCCCGATTTTATCAGCAAAGCAGAGCACGGCGGCTATCACTCCTGCATGGTTCATCCATCGTTTCACAGGTGCTCAAGTTTCGGACTTCGTCATCTTGCGTCGTGAAGTCTGCTACACGGCGGCGACACCATCGAGCTTCGCTTTGGTCGGCGCTATAAAACGGGCGGTTAAGCTGCACTCCGTTGGGATTTGCGGCCTTCTTGGCAAAAAAAGCTTATCGCTCGTCTGTTTCGTCTCGCAGCTTTTCGTCCGCCCGATTTGATCAGCAAAGCAGAGCACGACGGCTATCACTCCTGCATGGTTCATCCATCGTTTCACCGGCGCTCAAGTTTCGGACTTCGTCATCTTGCGTCGTGAAGTCTGCTACACGGCGGCGACACCATCGAGCTTCGCTTTGGTCGGCGCTATAAAACGGGCGGTTAAGCTGCACTCCGTTGGGATTTGCGGCCTTCTTGGCAAAAAAAGCTTATCGCTCGTCTGTTTCGTCTCGCAGCTTTTCGTCCGCCCGATTTTATCAGCAAAGCAGAGCACGATGGCTATCACTCCTGCATGGTTCATCCATCGTTTCACCGGCGCTCAAGTTTCGGACTTCGTCATCTTGCGTCGTGAAGTCTGCTACACGGCGGCGACACCATCGAGCTTCGCTTTGGTCGGCGCTATAAAACGGGCGGTTAAGCTGCACTCCGTTGGGATTTGCGGCCTTCTTGGCAAAAAAAGCTTATCGCTCGTCTGTTTCGTCTCGCAGCTTTTCGTCCGCCCGATTTGATCAGCAAAGCAGAGCACGACGGCTATCACTCCTGCATGGTTCATCCATCGTTTCACCGGCGCTCAAGTTTCGGACTTCGTCATCTTGCGTCGTGAAGTCTGCTACACGGCGGCGACACCATCGAGCTTCGCTTTGGTCGGCGCTATAAAACGGGCGGTTAAGCTGCACTCCGTTGGGATTTGCGGCCTTCTTGGCAAAAAAAGCTTATCGCTCGTCTGTTTCGTCTCGCAGCTTTCCGTCCGCCCGATTTGATCAGCAAAGCAGAGCACGACGGCTATCACTCCTGCATGGTTCATCCATCGTTTCACCGGCGCTCAAGTTTCGGACTTCGTCATCTTGCGTCGTGAAGTCTGCTACACGGCGGCGACACCATCGAGCTTCGCTTTGGTCGGCGCTAAAAAACGGGCGGTTAAGCTGCACTCCGTTGGGATTTGCGGCCTTCTTGGCAAAAAAAGCTTATCGCTCGTTTGTTTCGTCTCGCAGCTTTTCGTCCGCCCGATTTGATCAGCAAAGCAGAGCACGACGGCTATCACTCCTGCATGGTTCATCCATCGTTTCACCGGCGCTCAAGTTTCGGACTTCGTCATCTTGCGTCGTGAAGTCTGCTACACGGCGGCGACACCATCGAGCTTCGCTTTGGTCGGCGCTATAAAACGGGCGGTTAAGGTGCACTCCGTTGGGATTTGCGGCCTTCTTGGCAAAAAAGCTAATCGCTCGTTTGTTTCGTCTCGCAGCTTTTCGTCCGCCCGATTTCATCAGCAAAGCAGAGCACGACGGCTATCACTCCTGCATGGTTCATCCATCGTTTCACCGGCGCTCAAGTTTCGGACTTTGTCATCTTGCGTCGTGAAGTCTGCTACACGGCGGCGATGCCATCGAGCTTCGCTTTGGTCGGCGCTATAAAACGGGCGGTTAAGCTGCACTCCGTTGGGATTTGCGGCCTTCTTGGCTAAAAAGCTTATCGTTCGTCTGTTTCGTCTCGCAGCTTTTCGTCCGCCCGATTTGATCAGCAAAGCAGAGCACGACGGCTATCACTCCTGCATGGTTCATCCACCGTTTCACCGGCGCTCAAGTTTCGGACTTCGTCATCTTGCGTCGTGAAGTCTGCTACACGGCGGCGACACCATCGAGCTTCGCCTTGGTCGGCGCTATAAAACGGGCGGTTAAGGTGCACTCCGTTGGGATTTGCGGCCTTCTTGGCTAAAAAGCTTATCGTTCGTCTGTTTCGTCTCGCAGCTTTTCGTCCGCCCGATTTGATCAGCAAAGCAGAGCACGACGGCTATCACTCCTGCATGGTTCATCCATCGTTTCACCGGCGCTGAAGTTTCGGACTTCGTCATCTTGCGTCGTGAAGTCTGCTACACGGCGGCGACACCATCGTGCTTCGCCTTGGTCGGCGCAATAAAACGGGCGGTTAAGGTGCACTCCGTTGGGATTTGCGGCCTTCTTGGAGCTTATCGTTCGTCTGTTTCGTCTCGCAACTTTTCGTCCGCCCGATTTGATCAGCAAAGCAGAGCACGACGGCTATCACTCCTGCATGGTTCATCCATCGTTTCACCGGCGCTCAAGTTTCGGACTTCGTCATCTTGCGTCGTGAAGTCTGCTACACGGCGGCGACACCATCGAGCTTCGCTTTGGTCGGCGCTATAAAACGGGCGGTTAAGGTGCACTCCGTTGGGATTTGCGGCCTTCTTGGCAAAAAAAGCTTATCGCTCGTCTGTTTCGTCTCGCAGCTTTTCGTCCCCCCGATTTTATCAGCAAAGCAGAGCTCGGCGGCTATCACTCCTGCATGGTTCATCCATCGTTTCACCGGTGCTCAAGTTTCGGACTTCGTCATCTTGCGTCGTGAAGTCTGCTACACGGCGGCGACACCATCGAGCTTCGCTTTGGTCGGCGCTATAAAACGGGCGGTTAAGCTGCACTCCGTTGGGATTTGCGGCCTTCTTGGCAAAAAAAGCTTATCGCTCGTCTGTTTCGTCTCGCAGCTTTTCGTCCGCCCGATTTGATCAGCAAAGCAGAGCACGACGGCTATCACTCCTGCATGGTTCATCCATCGTTTCACCGGCGCTCAAGTTTCGGACTTCGTCATCTTGCGTCGTGAAGTCTGCTACACGGCGGCGACACCATCGAGCTTCGCTTTGGTCGGCGCTATAAAACGGGCGGTTAAGCTGCACTCCGTTGGGATTTGCGGCCTTCTTGGCAAAAAAAGCTTATCGCTCGTCTGTTTCGTCTCGCAGCTTTTCGTCCGCCCGATTTGATCAGCAAAGCAGAGCACGACGGCTATCACTCCTGCATGGTTCATCCATCGTTTCACCGGCGCTCAAGTTTCGGACTTCGTCATCTTGCGTCGTGAAGTCTGCTACACGGCGGCGACACCATCGAGCTTCGCTTTGGTCGGCGCTATAAAACGGGCGGTTAAGCTGCACTCCGTTGGGATTTGCGGCCTTCTTGGCAAAAAAAGCTTATCGCTCGTCTGTTTCGTCTCGCAGCTTTCCGTCCGCCCGATTTGATCAGCAAAGCAGAGCACGACGGCTATCACTTCTGCATGGTTCATCCATCGTTTCACCGGCGCTCAAGTTTCGGACTTCGTCATCTTGCGTCGTGAAGTCTGCTACACGGCGGCGACACCATCGAGCTTCGCTTTGGTCGGCGCTAAAAAACGGGCGGTTAAGCTGCACTCCGTTGGGATTTGCGGCCTTCTTGGCAAAAAAAGCTTATCGCTCGTTTGTTTCGTCTCGCAGCTTTTCGTCCGCCCGATTTGATCAGCAAAGCAGAGCACGACGGCTATCACTCCTGCATGGTTCATCCATCGTTTCACCGGCGCTCAAGTTTCGGACTTCGTCATCTTGCGTCGTGAAGTCTGCTACACGGCGGCGACACCATCGAGCTTCGCTTTGGTCGGCGCTATAAAACGGGCGGTTAAGGTGCACTCCGTTGGGATTTGCGGCCTTCTTGGACAAAAGCTATTCGCTCGTTTGTTTCGCCTCGCAGCTTTTCGTCCGCCCGATTTCATCAGCAAAGCAGAGCACGACGGCTATCACTCCTGCATGGTTCATCCATCGTTTCACCGGCGCTCAAGTTTCGGACTTTGTCATCTTGCGTCGTGAAGTCTGCTACACGGCGGCGATGCCATCGAGCTTCGCTTTGGTCGGCGCTATAAAACGGGCGGTTAAGCTGCACTCCGTTGGGATTTGCGGCCTTCTTGGCTAAAAAGCTTATCGTTCGTCTGTTTCGTCTCGCAGCTTTTCGTCCGCCCGATTTGATCAGCAAAGCAGAGCACGACGGCTATCACTCCTGCATGGTTCATCCACCGTTTCACCGGCGCTCAAGTTTCGGACTTCGTCATCTTGCGTCGTGAAGTCTGCTACACGGCGGCGACACCATCGAGCTTCGCCTTGGTCGGCGCTATAAAACGGGCGGTTAAGGTGCACTCCGTTGGGATTTGCGGCCTTCTTGGCTAAAAAGCTTATCGTTCGTCTGTTTCGTCTCGCAGCTTTTCGTCCGCCCGATTTGATCAGCAAAGCAGAGCACGACGGCTATCACTCCTGCATGGTTCATCCATCGTTTCACCGGCGCTGAAGTTTCGGACTTCGTCATCTTGCGTCGTGAAGTCTGCTACACGGCGGCGACACCATCGAGCTTCGCCTTGGTCGGCGCAATAAAACGGGCGGTTAAGGTGCACTCCGTTGGGATTTGCGGCCTTCTTGGAGCTTATCGTTCGTCTGCTTCGTCTCGCAACTTTTCGTCCGCCCGATTTGATCAGCAAAGCAGAGCACGACGGCTATCACTCCTGCATGGTTCATCCATCGTTTCACCGGCGCTCAAGTTTCGGACTTCGTCATCTTGCGTCTTGAAGTCTGCTACACGGCGGCGACACCATCGAGCTTCGCTTTGGTCGGCGCTATAAAACGGGCGGTTAAGGTGCACTCCGTTGGGATTTGCGGCCTTCTTGGCTAAAAAGCTTATCGTTCGTCTGTTTCGTCTCGCAGCTTTTCGTCCGCCCGATTTGATCAGCAAAGCAGAGCACGACGGCTATCACTCCTGCATGGTTCATCCATCGTTTCACCGGCGCTCAAGTTTCGGACTTCGTCATCTTGCGTCGTGAAGTCTGCTACACGGCGGCGACACCATCGAGCTTCGCCTTGGTCGGCGCTATAAAACGGGCGGTTAAGGTGCACTCCGTTGGGATTTGCGGCCTTCATGGCTAAAAAGCTTATCGTTCGTCTGTTTCGTCTCGCAGCTTTTCGTCCGCCCGATTTGATCAGCAAAGCAGAGCACGACGGCTATCACTCCTGCATGGTTCATCCATCGTTTCACCGGCGCTCAAGTTTCGGACTTCGTCATCTTGCGTCGTGAAGTCTGCTACACGGCGGCGACACAATCGAGCTTCGCTTTGCTCGGCGCTATAAAACGGGCGGTTAAGGTGCACTCCGTTGGGATTTGCGGCCTTCTTGGCAAAAAAAGCTTATCGTTCGTCTGTTTCGTCTCGCAGCTTTTCGTCCGCCCGATTTGATCAGCAAAGCAGAGCACGACGGCTATCACTCCTGCATGGTTCATCCATCGTTTCACCGGCGCTCAAGTTTCGGACTTCGTCATCTTGCGTCGTGAAGTCTGCTACACGGCGGCGACACCATCGAGCTTCGCCTTGGTCGGCGCTATAAAACGGGCGGTTAAGGTGCACTCCGTTGGGATTTGCGGCCTTCTTGGAGCTTATCGTTCGTCTGTTTCGTCTCGCAGCTTTTCGTCCGCCCGATTTGATCAGCAAAGCAGAGCACGACGGCTATCACTCCTGCATGGTTCATCCATCGTTTCACCGGCGCTAAAGTTTCGGACTTCGTCATCTTGCGTCGTGAAGTCTGCTACACGGCGGCGACACCATCGAGCTTCGCTTTGGTCGGCGCTATAAAACGGGCGGTTAAGCTGCACTCCGTTGGGATTTGCGGCCTTCTTGGCAAAAAAGCTAATCGCTCGTTTGTTTCGTCTCGCAGCTTTTCGTCCGCCCGATATGATCAGCAAAGCAGAGCACGACGGCTATCACTCGTGCATGGTTCATCTATCGTTTCACCGGCGCTCAAGTTTCGGACTTCGTCATCTTGCGTCGTGAAGTCTGCTACACGGCGGCGACACCATCGAGCTTCGCTTTGGTCGGCGCTATAAAACGGGCGGTTAAGCTGCACTCCGTTGGGATTTGCGGCCTTCTTGGCAAAAAAAGCTTATCGCTCGTCTGTTTCGTCTCGCAGCTTTTCGTCCGCCCGATTTTATCAGCAAAGCAGAGCACGACGGCTATCACTCCTGCATGGTTCATTCATCGTTTCACCGGCGCTCAAGTTTCGGACTTCGTCATCTTGCGTCGTGAAGTCTGCTACACGGCGGCGACACCATCGAGCTTCGCTTTGGTCGGCGCTATAAAACGGGCGGTTAAGCTGCACTCCGTTGGGATTTGCGGCCTTCTTGGCAAAAAAAGCTTATCGCTCGTCTGTTTCGTCTCGCAGCTTTTCGTCCGCCCGATTTGATCAGCAAAGCAGAGCACGACGGCTATCACTCCTGCATGGTTCATCTATCGTTTCACCGGCGCTCAAGTTTCGGACTTCGTCATCTTGCGTCGTGAAGTCTGCTACACGGCGGCGACACCATCGAGCTTCGCTTTGGTCGGCGCTATAAAACGGGCGGTTAAGGTGCACTCCGTTGGGATTTGCGGCCTTCTTGGCAAAAAAAGCTTATCGCTCGTCTGTTTCGTCTCGCAGCTTTTCGTCCGCCCGATTTGATCAGCAAAGCAGAGCACGACGGCTATCACTCCTGCATGGTTCATTCATCGTTTCACCGGCGCTCAAGTTTCCGACTTCGTCATCTTGCGTCGTGAAGTCTGCTACACGGCGGCGACACCATCGAGCTTCGCTTTGGTCGGCGCTATAAAACGGGCTGTTAAGCTGCACTCCGTTGGGATTTGCGGCCTTCTTGGCAAAAAAAGCTTATCGCTCGTCTGTTTCGTCTCGCAGCTTTTCGTCCGCCCGATTTGATCAGCAAAGCAGAGCACGACGGCTATCACTCCTGCATGGTTCATCTATCGTTTCACCGGCGCTCAAGTTTCGGACTTCGTCATCTTGCGTCGTGAAGTCTGCTACACGGCGGCGACACCATCGAGCTTCGCCTTGGTCGGCGCTATAAAACGGGCGGTTAAGGTGCACTCCGTTGGGATTTGCGGCCTTCTTGGCTAAAAAGCTTATCGCTCGTCTGTTTCGTCTCGCAGCTTTTCGTCCGCCCGATTTGATCAGCAAAGCAGAGCACGACGGCTATCACTCCTGCATGGTTCATCTATCGTTTCACCGGCGCTCCTGTTTCGGACTTCGTCATCTTGCGTCTTGAAGTCTGCTACACGGCGGCGACACCATCGCGCTTCGCTTTGGTCGGCGCTATAAAACGGGCGGTTAAGCTGCACTCCGTTGGGATTTGCGGCCTTCTTGGCAAAAAAAGCTTATCGCTCGTCTGTTTCGTCTCGCAGCTTTTCGTCCGCCCGATTTGATCAGCAAAGCAGAGCACGACGGCTATCACTCCTGCATGGTTCATCCATCGTTTCACCGGCGCTCAAGTTTCGGACTTCGTCATCTTGCGTCGTGAAGTCTGCTACACGGCGGCGACACCATCGAGCTTCGCCTTGTTCGGTGCTATAAAACGGGCGGTTAAGGTGCACTCCGTTGGGATTTGCGGCCTTCTTGGCAAAAAAGCTTATCGCTCGTCTGTTTCGTCTCGCTGCTTTTCGTCCGCCCGATTTGATCAGCAAAGCAGAGCACGACGGCTATCACTCCGGCATGGTTCATCCATCGTTTCACCGGCGCTCAAGTTTCGGACTTCGTCATCATGCGTCGTGAAGTCTGCTACACGGCGGCGACACCATCGAGCTTCGCTTTGGTCGGCGCTATAAAACGGGCGGTTAAGGTGCACTCCGTTGGGATTTGCGGCCTTCTTGGCTAAAAAGCTTATCGCTCGTCTGTTTCGTCTCGCAGCTTTTCGTCCGCCCGATTTGATCAGCAAAGCAGAGCACGACGGCTATCACTCCTGCATGGTTCATCCATCGTTCCACCGGCGCTCAAGTTTCGGACTTCGTCATCTTGCGTCGTGAAGTCTGCTACACGGCGGCAACACCATCGAGCTTCGCTTTGGTCGGCGCTATAAAACGGGCGGTTAAGGTGCACTCCGTTGGGATTTGCGGCCTTCTTGGCTAAAAAGCTTATCGCTCGTCTGTTTCGTCTCGCAGCTTTTCGTCCGCCCGATTTGATCAGCAAAGCAGAGCACGACGGCTATCACTCCTGCATGGTTCATCCATCGTTTCACCGGCGCTCAAGTTTCGGACTTCCTCATCTTGCGTCGTGAAGTCTGCTACACGGCGGCGACACCATCGAGCTTCGCTTTGGTCGGCGCTATAAAACGGGCGGTTAAGCTGAACTCCGTTGGGATTTGCGGCCTTCTTGGCTAAAAAGCTTATCGCTCGTCTGTTTCGTCTCGCAGCTTTTCGTCCGCCCGATTTGATCAGGAAAGCAGAGCACGACGGCTATCACTCCTGCATGGTTCATCCATCGTTTCACCGGCGCTCAAGTTTCGGACTTCGTCATCTTGCGTCGTGAAGTCTGCTACACGGCGGCGACACCATCGAGCTTCGCTTTGGTCGGCGCTATAAAACGGGCGGTTAAGGTGCACTCCGTTGGGATTTGCGGCCTTCTTGGTTAAAAATCTTATCGCTCGTCTGTTTCGTCTCGCAGCTTTTCGTCCGCCCGATTTGATCAGCAAAGCAGAGCACGACGGCTATCACTCCTGCATGGTTCATCCATCGTTTCACCGGCGCTCAAGTTTCGGACTTCCTCATCTTGCGTCGTGAAGTCTGCTACACGGCGGCGACACCATCGAGCTTCGCTTTGGTCGGCGCTATAAAACGGGCGGTTAAGGTGCACTCCGTTGGGATTTGCGGCCTTCTTGGCTAAAAAGCTTATCGCTCGTCTGTTTCGTCTTGCAGCTTTTCGTCCGCCCGATTTGATCAGCAAAACAGAGCACGACGGCTATAACTCCTGCATGCTTCATCCATCGTTTCACCGGCGCGCAAGTTTCGGACTTCGTCATCTTGCGTCGTGAAGTCTGCTACACGGCGGCGACACCATCGAGCTTCGCTTTGGTCGGCGCTATAAAACGGGCGGTTAAGGTGCACTCCGTTGGGATTTGCGGCCTTCTTGGCTAAAAAGCTTATCGTTCGTCTGTTTCGTCTCGCTGCTTTTCGTCCGCCCGATTTGATCAGCAAAGCAGAGCACGACGGCTATAACTCCTGCATGGTTCATCCATCGTTTCACCGGCGCTCAAGTTTCGCACTTCGTCATCTTGCGTCGTGAAGTCTGCTACACGGCGGCGACACCATCGAGCTTCGCTTTGGTCGGCGCTATAAAACGGGCGGTTAAGGTGCACTCCGTTTGGATTTGCGGCCTTCTTGGCAAAAAAGCTTATCGCTCGTCTGTTTCGTCTCGCAGCTTTTCGTCCGCCCGATTTGATCAGCAAAGCAGAGCACGACGGCTATCACTCCTGCATGGTTCATCTATCGTTTCACCGGCGCTCAAGTTTCGGACTTCGTCATCTTGCGTCGTGAAGTCTGCTACACGGCGGCGACACCATCGAGCTTCGCCTTGGTCGGCGCTATAAAACGGGCGGTTAAGCTGCACTCCGTTGGGATTTGCGGCCTTCTTGGCAAAAAAAGCTTATCGCTCGTCTGTTTCGTCTCGCAGCTTTTCGTCCGCCCGATTTGATCAGCAAAGCAGAGCACGACGGCTATCACTCCGGCATGGTTCATCCATCGTTTCACCGGCGCTCAAGTTTCGGACTTCGAAATCTTGCGTCGTGAAGTCTGCTACACGGCGGCGACACCATCGAGCTTCGCTTTGGTCGGCGCTATAAAACGGGCGGTTAAGGTGCACTCCGTTGGGATTTGCGGCCTTCTTGGCAAAAAAGCTTATCGCTCGTCTGTTTCGTCTCGCTGCTTTTCGTCCACCCGATTTGATCAGCAAAGCAGAGCACGACGGCTATCACTCCGGCATGGTTCATCCATCGTTTCACCGGCGCTCAAGTTTCGGACTTCGTCATCTTGCGTCGTGAAGTCTGCTACACGGCGGCGACACCATCGAGCTTCGCTTTGGTCGGCGCTATAAAACGGGCGGTTAAGGTGCACTCCGTTGGGATTTGCGGCCTTCTTGGCTAAAAAGCTTATCGCTCGTCTGTTTCGTCTCGCAGCTTTTCGTCCGCCCGATTTGATCAGCAAAGCAGAGCACGACGGCTATCACTCCTGCATGGTTCATCCATCGTTCCACCGGCGCTCAAGTTTCGGACTTCGTCATCTTGCGTCGTGAAGTCTGCTACACGGCGGCAACACCATCGAGCTTCGCTTTGGTCGGCGCTATAAAACGGGCGGTTAAGGTGCACTCCGTTGGGATTTGCGGCCTTCTTGGCTAAAAAGCTTATCGCTCGTCTGCTTCGTCTCGCAGCTTTTCGTCCGCCCGATTTGATCAGCAAAGCAGAGCACGACGGCTATCACTCCTGCATGGTTCATCCATTTTTCACCGGCGCTCAAGTTTCGGACTTCCTCATCTTGCGTCGTGAAGTCTGCTACACGGCGGCGACACCATCGAGCTTCGCTTTGGTCGGCGCTATAAAACGGGCGGTTAAGCTGAACTCCGTTGGGATTTGCGGCCTTCTTGGCTAAAAAGCTTATCGCTCGTCTGTTTCGTCTCGCAGCTTTTCGTCCGCCCGATTTGATCAGGAAAGCAGAGCACGACGGCTATCACTCCTGCATGGTTCATCCATCGTTTCACCGGCGCTCAAGTTTCGGACTTCCTCATCTTGCGTCGTGAAGTCTGCTACACGGCGGCGACACCATCGAGCTTCGCTTTGGTCGGCGCTATAAAACGGGCGGTTAAGGTGCACTCCGTTGGGATTTGCGGCCTTCTTGGTTAAAAATCTTATCGCTCGTCTGTTTCGTCTCGCAGCTTTTCGTCCGCCCGATTTGATCAGCAAAGCAGAGCACGACGGCTATCACTCCTGCATGGTTCATCCATCGTTTCACCGGCGCTCAAGTTTCGGACTTCCTCATCTTGCGTCGTGAAGTCTGCTACACGGCGGCGACACCATCGAGCTTCGCTTTGGTCGGCGCTATAAAACGGGCGGTTAAGGTGCACTCCGTTGGGATTTGCGGCCTTCTTGGCTAAAAAGCTTATCGCTCGTCTGTTTCGTCTTGCAGCTTTTCGTCCGCCCGATTTGATCAGCAAAACAGAGCACGACGGCTATAACTCCTGCATGCTTCATCCATCGTTTCACCGGCGCGCAAGTTTCGGACTTCGTCATCTTGCGTCGTGAAGTCTGCTACACGGCGGCGACACCATCGAGCTTCGCTTTGGTCGGCGCTATAAAACGGGCGGTTAAGGTGCACTCCGTTGGGATTTGCGGCCTTCTTGGCTAAAAAGCTTATCGTTCGTCTGTTTCGTCTCGCTGCTTTTCGTCCGCCCGATTTGATCAGCAAAGCAGAGCACGACGGCTATAACTCCTGCATGGTTCATCCATCGTTTCACCGGCGCTCAAGTTTCGCACTTCGTCATCTTGCGTCGTGAAGTCTGCTACACGGCGGCGACACCATCGAGCTTCGCTTTGGTCGGCGCTATAAAACGGGCGGTTAAGGTGCACTCCGTTGGGATTTGCGGCCGTCTTGGCTAAAAAGCTTATCGCTCGTCTGTTTCGTCTCGCAGCTTTTCGTCCGCCCGATTTGATCAGCAAGGCAGAGCACGACGGCTATCACTCCTGCATGGTTCATCCATCGTTTCACCGGCGCTCAAGTTTCGGACTTCCTCATCTTGCGTCGTGAAGTCTGCTACACGGCGGCGACACCATCGAGCTTCGCTTTGGTCGGCGCTATAAAACGGGCGGTTAAGGTGCACTCCGTTGGGATTTGCGGCCGTCTTGACCAAAAAGCTTATCGCTTGTCTGTTTCGTCTCGCAGCTTTTCGTCCGCCCAATTTGATCAGCAAAGCAGAGCACGACGGCTATAACTCCTGCATGGTTCATCCATCGCTTCGCCGGCGCTCAAGTTTCGGACTTCGTCATCTTGCGTCGTGAAGTCTGCTACACGGCGTCGACACCATCGAGCTTCGCTTTGGTCGGCGCTATAAAACGGGCGGTTAAGGTGCACTCCGTTGGGATTTGCGGCCTTCTTGGCTAAAAAGCTTATCGTTCGTCTGTTTCGTCTCGCAGCTTTTCGTCCGCCCGATTTGATCAGCAAAGCAGAGCACGACGGCTATCACTCCTGCATGGTTCATCCATCGTTTCACCGGCGCTCAAGTTTCGGACTTCGTCATCTTGCGTCGTGAAGTCTGCTACACGGCGTCGACACCATCGAGCTTCGCTTTGGTCGGCGCTATAAAACGGGCGGTTAAGGTGCACTCCGTTGGGATTTGCGGCCGTCTTGGCTAAAAAGCTTATCGTTCGTCTGTTTCGTCTCGCAGCTTTTCGTCCGCCCGATTTGATCAGCAAAGCAGAGCACGACGGCTATAACTCCTGCATGGTTCATCCATCGTTTCACCGGCGCTCAAGTTTCGGACTTCGTCATCTTGCGTCGTGAAGTCTGCTACACGGCGTCGACACCATCGAGCTTCGCTTTGGTCGGCGCTATAAAACGGGCGGTTAAGGTGCACTCCGTTCGGATTTGCGGCCTTCTTGGCTAAAAAGATTATCGTTGGTCTGTTTCGTCTCGCAGCTTTTCGTCCGCCCGATTTGATCAGCAAAGCAGAGCACGACGGCTATCACTCCTGCATGGTTCATCCATCGTTTCACCGGCGCTCAAGTTTCAGACTTCGTCATCTTGCGTCGTGAAGTCTGCTACACGGCGTCGACACCATCGAGCTTCGCTTTGGTCGGCGCTATAAAACGGGCGGTTAAGGTGCGCTCCGTTGGGATTTGCGGCCGTCTTGGCTAAAAAGCTTACCGTTCGTCTGTTTCGTCTCGCAGCTTTTCGTCCGCCCGATTTGATCAGCAAAGCAGAGCACGACGGCTATAACTCCTGCATGGTTCATCCATCGTTTCACCGGCGCTCAAGTTTCGGACTTCGTCATCTTGCGTCGTGAAGTCTGCTACACGGCGTCGACACCATCGAGCTTCGCTTTGGTCGGCGCTATAAAACGGGCGGTTAAGGTGCACTCCGTTGGGATTTGCGGCCTTCTTGGCTAAAAAGCTTATCGTTCGTCTGTTTCGTCTCGCAGCTTTTCGTCCGCCCGATTTGATCAGCAAAGCAGAGCACGACGGCTATAACTCCTGCATGGTTCATCCATCGTTTCACCTGCGCTCAAGTTTCGGACTTCGTCATCTTGCGTCGTGAAGTCTGCTACACGGCGTCGACACCATCGAGCTTCGCTTTGGTCGGCGCTATAAAACGGGCGGTTAAGGTGCACTCCGTTGGGATTTGCGGCCTTCTTGGCTAAAAAGCTTATCGTTCGTCTGTTTCGTCTCGCAGCTTTTCGTCCGCCCGATTTGATCAGCAAAGCAGAGCACGACGGCTATCACTCCTGCATGGTTCATCCATCGTTTCACCGGCGCTCAAGTTTTGGACTTCGTCATCTTGCGTCGTGAAGTCTGCTACACGGCGGCGACACCATCGAGCTTCGCTTTGGTCGGCGCTATAAAACGGGCGGTTAAGGTGCACTCCGTTGGGATTTGCGGCCTTCTTGGCTAAAAAGCTTATCGCTTGTCTGTTTCGTCTCGCAGCTTTTCGTCCGCCCGATTTGATCAGCAAAGCAGAGCACGACGGCTATAACTCCTGCATGGTTCATCCATCGTTTCACCGGCGCTCAAGTTTCGGACTTCGTCATCTTGCGTCGTGAAGTCTGCTACACGGCGTCGACACCATCGAGCTTCGCTTTGGTCGGCGCTATAAAACGGGCGGTTAAGGTGCACTCCGTTGGGATTTGCGGCCTTCTTGGCTAAAAAGCTTATCGTTCGTCTGTTTCGTCTCGCAGCTTTTCGTCCGCCCGATTTGATCAGCAAAGCAGAGCACGACGGCTATCACTCCTGCATGGTTCATCTATCGTTTCACCGGCGCTCAAGTTTCGGACTTCGTCATCTTGCGTCGTGAAGTCTGCTACACGGCGGCGACACCATCGAGCTTCGCTTTGGTCGGCGCTATAAAACGGGCGGTTAAGGTGCACTCCGTTGGGATTTGCGGCCGTCTTGGCTAAAAAGCTTATCGCTCGTCTGTTTCGTCTCGCAGCTTTTCGTCCGCCCGATTTGATCAGCAAAGCAGAGCACGACGGCTATAACTCCTGCATGGTTCATCCATCGTTTCACCGGCGCTCAAGTTTCGGACTTCGTCATCTTGCGTCGTGAAGTCTACTACACGGCGTCGACACCATCGAGCTTCGCTTTGGTCGGCGCTATAAAACGGGCGGTTAAGCTGAACTCCGTCGGGATTTGCGGTCTTCTTGGCAAAAAAGATTATCGCTCGTCTGTTTCGTCTCGCAGCTTTTCGTCCGCCCGATTTGATCAGCAAAGCAGAGCACGACGGCTATCACTCCTGCATGGTTCATCCATCGTTTCACCGGCGCTCAAGTTTCGGATTTCGTCATCTTGCGTCGTGAAGTCTGCTACACGGCGGCGACACCATCGAGCTTCGCTTTGGTCGGCGCTATTAAACGGGCGGTTAAGCTGAACTCCGTTGGGATTTGCGGTCTTCTTTGCAAAAAAGCTTATCGCTCGTCTGTTTCGTCTCGCAGCTTTTCGTCCGCCCGATTTGATCAGCAAAGCAGAGCACGACGGCTATCACTCCTGCATGGTTCTTCCATCGTTTCACCGGCGCTCAAGTTTCGGACTTCGTCATCTTGCGTCGTAAAGTCTGCTGCACGGCGGCGACACCATCGAGCTTCGCTTTGGTCGGCGCTATAAAACGGGCGTTTAAGCTCAACTCCGTTGGGATTTGCGGTCTTCTTGGCAAAAATGCTTATCGCTCGTCTGTTTCGTCTCGCAGCTTTTCGTCCGCCCGATTTGATCAGCAAAGCAGACCACGACAGCTATCACTCCTGCATGGTTCATCCATCGTTTCACCGGCGCTCAAGTTTCGGACTTCGTCATCTTGCGTCGTGAAGTCTGCTACACGGCGGCGACACCATCGAGCTTCGCTTTGGTCGGCGCTATTAAACGGGCGGTTAAGCTGAACTCCGTTGGGATTTGCGGTCTTCTTTGCAAAAAAGCTTATCGCTCGTCTGTTTCGTCTCGCAGCTTTTCGTCCGCCCGATTTGATCAGCAAAGCAGAGCACGACGGCTATCACTCCTGCATGGTTCTTCCATCGTTTCACCGGCGCTCAAGTTTCGGACTTCGTCATCTTGCGTCGTGAAGTCTCCTACACGGCGGCGACACCATCGAGCTTCGCTTTGGTCGGCGCTATAAAACGGGCGGTTAAGCTGAACTCCGTTGGGATTTGCGGTCTTCTTGGCAAAAAAGCTTATCGCTCGTCTGTTTCGTCTCGCAGCTTTTCGTCCGCCCGATTTGATCAGCAAACCAGAGCACGACGGCTATCACTCCTGCATGGTTCATCCATCGTTTCACCGGCGCTCAAGTTTCGGACTCCGTCATCTGGCGTCGTGAAGTCTGCTACACGGCGGCGACACCATCGAGTTTCGCTTGGGTCGGCGCTATAAAACGGGCGGTTAAGCTGAACTCCGTTGGGATTTGCGGTCTTCTTGGCAAAAAAGCTTATCGCTCGTCTGTTTCGTCTCGCAGCTTTTCGTCCGCCCGATTTGATCAGCAAAGCAGAGCACGACGGCTATCACTCCTGCATGGTTCATCCATCGTTTCACCGGCGCTCAAGTTTCGGACTTCGTCATCTTGCGTCTTGAAGTCTGCTACACGGCGGCGACACCATCGAGCTTCGCTTTGGTCGGCGCTATACAACGGGCGGTTAAGCTGAACTCCGTTGGGATTTGCGGTCTTCTTGGCAAAAAAGCTTATCGCTCGTCTGTTTCGTCTCGCAGCTTTTCGTCCGCCCGATTTGATCAGCAAAGCAGAGCACGACGGCTATCACTCCTGCATGGTTCATCCATCGTTTCACCGGCGCTCAAGTTTCGGACTTCGTCATCTTGCGTCGTGAAGTCTCCTACACGGCGGCGACACCATCGAGCTTCGCTTTGGTCGGCGCTATAAAACGGGCGGTTAAGCTGAACTCCGTTGGGATTTGCGGTCTTCTTGGCAAAAAAGCTTATCGCTCGTCTGTTTCGTCTCGCAGCTTTTCGTCCGCCCGATTTGATCAGCAAACCAGAGCACGACGGCTATCACTCCTGCATGGTTCATCCATCGTTTCACCGGCGCTCAAGTTTCGGACTCCGTCATCTGGCGTCGTGAAGTCTGCTACACGGCGGCGACACCATCGAGTTTCGCTTGGGTCGGCGCTATAAAACGGGCGGTTAAGCTGAACTCCGTTGGGATTTGCGGTCTTCTTGGCAAAAAAGCTTATCGCTCGTCTGTTTCGTCTCGCAGCTTTTCGTCCGCCCGGTTTGATCAGCAAAGCAGAGCACGACGGCTATCACTCCTGCATGGTTCATCCATCGTTTCACCGGCGCTCAAGTTTCGGACTTCGTCATCTTGCGTCGTGAAGTCTGCTACACGGCGGCGACACCATCGAGCTTCGCTTTGGTCGGCGCTATAAAACGGGCGGTTAAGCTGAACTCCGTCGGGATTTGCGGTCTTCTTGGCAAAAAAGCTTATCGCTCGTCTGTTTCGTCTCGCAGCTTTTCGTCCGCCCGATTTGATCAGCAAAGCAGAGCACGACGGCTATCACTCCTGCATGGTTCATCCATCGTTTCACCGGCGCTCAAGTTTCGGACTTCGTCATCTTGCGTCGTGAAGTCTGCTACACGGCGGCGACACCATCGAGCTTCGCTTTGGTCGGCGCTATAAAACGGGCGGTTAAGCTGAACTCCGTTGGGATTTGCGGTCTTCTTGGCAAAAAAGCTTATCGCTCGTCTGTTTCGTCTCGCAGCTTTTTGTCCGCCCGATTTGATCAGCAAAGCAGAGCACGACGGCTATCACTCCTGCATGGTTCATCCATCGTTTCACCGGCGCTCAAGTTTCGGACTTCGTCATCTTGCGTCGTGAAGTCTGCTACACGGCGGCGACACCATCGAGCTTCGCATTGGTCGGCGCTATAAAACGGGCGGTTAAGCTGAACTCCGTCGGGATTTGCGGTCTTCTTGGCAAAAAAGCTTATCGCTCGTCTGTTTCGTCTCGCAGCTTTTCGTCCGCCCGATTTGATCAGCAAAGCAGAGCACGACGGCTATCACTCCTGCATGGTTCTTCCATCGTTTCACCGGCGCTCAAGTTTCGGACTTCGTCATCTTGCGTCGTAAAGTCTGCTACACGGCGGCGACACCATCGAGCTTCGCTTTGGTCGGCGCTATAAAACGGGCGGTTAAGCTGAACTCCGTCGGGATTTGCGGTCTTCTTGGCAAAAAAGCTTATCGCTCGTCAGTTTCGTCTCGCAGCTTTTCGTCCGCCCGATTTGATCAGCAAAGCAGAGCACGACGGCTATCACTCCTGCATGGTTCTTCCATCGTTTCACCGGCGCTCAAGTTTCGGACTTCGTCATCTTGCGTCGTAAAGTCTGCTACACGGCGGCGACACCATCGAGCTTCGCTTTGGTCGGCGCTATAAAACGGGCGGTTAAGCTGAACTCTGTCGGGATTTGCGGTCTTCTTGGCAAAAAAGCTTATCGCTCGTCTGTTTCGTCTCGCAGCTTTTCGTCCGCCCGATTTGATCAGCAAAGCAGAGCACGACGGCTATCACTCCTGCATGGTCCTTCCATCGTTTCACCGGCACTCAAGTTTCGGACTTCGTCATCTTGCGTCGTAAAGTCTGCTACACGGCGGCGACACCATCGAGCTTCGCTTTGGTCGGCGCTATAAAACGGGCGGTTAAGCTGAACTCCGTTGGGATTTGCGGTCTTCTTGGCAAAAATGCTTATCCCTCGCCTGTTTCGTCTCGCAGCTTTTCGTCCGCCCGATTTGATCAGCAAAGCAGAGCACGACGGCTATCACTCCTGCATGGTTCATCCATCGTTTCACCGGCGCTCAAGTTTCGGACTTCGTCATCTTGCGTCGTGAAGTCTGCTACACGGCGGCGACACCATCGAGCTTTGCTTTGGTCGGCGGTATAAAACGGGCGGTTAAGCTGAACTCCATTGGGATTTGCGGTCTTCTTGGCAAAAATGCTTATCGCTCGTCTGTTTCGTCTCGCAGCTTTTCGTCCGCCCGACTTGATCAGCAAAGCAGAGCACGACGGCTATCACTCCTGCATGGTTCATCCATCGTTTCACCGGCGCTCAAGTTTCGGACTTCGTCATCTGGCGTCGTGAAGTCTGCTACACGGCGGCGACACCATCGAGCTTTGCTTTGGTCGGCGCTATAAAACGGGCGGTTACGCTGAACTCCGTTGGGATTTGCGGTCTTCTTGGCAAAAAAGCTTATCGCTCGTCTGTTTCGTCTCGCAGCTTTTCGTCCGCCCGATTTGATCAGCAAAGCAGAGCACGACGGCTATCACTCCTGCATGGTTCATCCATCGTTTCACCGGCGCTCAAGTTTCGGACTTCGTCATCTTGCGTCGTGAAGTCTGCTACACGGCGGCGACACCATCGAGCTTCGCTTTGGTCGGCGCTATAAAACGGGCGATTAAGCTGCACTCCGTTGGGATTTGCGGCCTTCTTGGCTAAAAAGCTTATCGCTCGTCTGTTTCGTCTCGCAGCTTTTCGTCCGCCCGATTTGATCAGCAAGGCAGAGCACGGCGGCTATCACTCCTGCATGGTTCATCCATCGTTTCACCGGCGCTCAAGTTTCGGACTTCGTCATCTTGCGTCGTGAAGTCTGCTACACGGCGGCGACACCATCGAGCTTCGCTTTGGTCGGCGCTATAAAACGGGCGGTTAAGCTGCACTCCGTTTGGATTTCCGGCCTTCTTGGCAAAAAAGCTAATCGCTCGTTTGTTTCGTCTCGCAGCTTTTCGTCCGCCCGATTTGATCAGCAAAGCAGAGCACGACGGCTATCACTCCTGCATGGTTCATCCATCGTTTCACCGGCGCTCAAGTTTCGGACTTCGTCATCTTGCGTCGTGAAGTCTGCTACACGGCGGCGACACCATCGAGCTTCGCTTTGGTCGGCGCTATAAAACGGGCGATTAAGCTGCACTCCGTTGGGATTTGCGGCCTTCTTGGCAACAAAGCTTATCGCTCGTCTGTTTCGTCTCGCAGCTTTTCGTCCGCCCGATTTGATCAGCAAAGCAGAGCACGACGGCTATCACTCCTGCATGGTTCATCCATCGTTTCACCGGCGCTCAAGTTTCGGACTTCGTCATCTTGCGTCGTGAAGTCTGCTACACGGCGGCGACACCATCGAGCTTCGCTTTGGTCGGCGCTATAAAACGGGCGGTTAAGCTGAACTCCGTTGGGATTTGCGGTCTTCTTAGCAAAAAAGCTTATCGCTCGTCTGTTTCGTCTCGCAGCTTTTCGTCCGCCGGATTTGATCAGCAAAGCAGAGCACGACGGCTATCACTCCTGCATGGTTCATCCATCGTTTCACCGGCGCTCAAGTTTCGGACTTCGTCATCTTGCGTCGTGAAGTCTGCTACACGGCGGCGACACCATCGAGCTTCGCTTTGGTCGGCGCTATAAAACGGGCGGTTAAGCTGAACTCCGTTGGGATTTGCGGTCTTCTTAGCAAAAAAGCTTATCGCTCGTCTGTTTCGTCTCGCAGCTTTTCGTCCGCCCGATTTGATCAGCAAAGCAGAGCACGACGGCTATCACTCCTGCATGGTTCATCCATCGTTTCACCGGCGCTCAAGTTTCGGACTTCGTCATCTTGCGTCGTGAAGTCTGCTACACGGCGGCGACACCATCGAGCTTCGCTTTGGTCGGCGCTATAAAACGGGCGGTTAAGGTGCACTCCATTGGGATTTGCGGCCTTCTTGGCAAAAAAGCTAAACGCTCGTTTGTTTTGTCTCGCAGCTTTTCGTCCGCCCGATTTGATCAGCAAAGCAGAGCACGACGGCTATCACTCCTGCATGGTTCATCCATCGTTTCACCGGCGCTCAAGTTTCGGACTTCGTCATCTTGCTTCGTGAAGTCTGCTACACGGCGGCGACACCATCGAGCTTCGCTTTGGTCGGCGCTATAAAACGGGCGGTTAAGCTGCACTCCGTCGGGATTTGCTGTCTTCTTGGCAAAAAAGCTTATCGCTCGTCTGTTTCGTCTCGCAGCTTTTCGTCCGCCCGATTTGATCAGCAAAGCAGACCACGACAGCTATCACTCCTGCATGGTTCATCCATCGTTTCACCGGCGCTCAAGTTTCGGACTTCGTCATCTTGCGTCGTGAAGTCTGCTACACGGCGGCGACACCATCGAGCTTCGCTTTGGTCGGCGCTATAAAACGGGCGGTTAAGCTGCACTCCGTCGGGATTTGCGGTCTTCTTGGCAAAAAAGCTTATCGCTCGTCTGTTTCGTCTCGCAGCTTTTCGTCCGCCCGATTTGATCAGCAAAGCAGAGCACGACGGCTATCACTCCTGCATGGTTCATCCATCGTTTCACCGGCGCTCAAGTTTCGGACTTCGCCATCTTGCGTCGTGAAGTCTGCTACACGGCGGCGACACCATCGAGCTTCGCTTTGGTCGGCGCTATAAAACGGGCGGTTAAGCTGCACTCCGTCGGGATTTGCGGTCTTCTTGGCAAAAAAGCTAATCGCTCGTCTGTTTCGTCTCGCAGCTTTTCGTCCGCCCGATTTGATCAGCAAAGCAGAGCACGACGGCTATCACTCCTGCATGGTTCATCCATCGTTTCACCGGCGCTCAAGTTTCGGACTTCGTCATCTTGCGTCGTGAAGTCTGCTACACGGCGGCGACACCATCGAGCTTCGCTTTGGTCGGCGCTATAAAACGGGCGGTTAAGCTGAACTCCGTTGGGATTTGCGGTCTTCTTGGCAAAAAAGCTTATCGCTCGTCTGTTTCGTCTCGCAGCTTTTCGTTTGCCCGATTTGATCAGCAAAGCAGAGCACGACGGCTATCACTCCTGCATGGTTCATCCATCGTTTCACCGGCGCTCAAGTTTCGGACTTCGTCATCTTGCGTCGTGAAGTCTGCTACACGGCGGCGACACCATCGAGCTTCGCTTTGGTCGGCGCTATAAAACGGGCGGTTAAGCTGAACTCCGTTGGGATTTGCGGTCTTCTTGGCAAAAAAGCTTATCGCTCGTCTGTTTCGTCTCGCAGCTTTTCGTCCGCCCGATTTGATCAGCAAAGCAGAGCACGACGGCTATCACTCCTGCATGGTTCATCCATCGTTTCACCGGCGCTCAAGTTTCGGACTTCGTCATCTGGCGTCGTGAAGTCTGCTACACGGCGGCGACACAATCGAGTTTCGCTTTGGTCGGCGCTATAAAACGGGCGGTTAAGCTGAACTCCGTTGGGATTTGCGGTCTTCTTGGCAAAAAAGCTTATCGCTCGTCTGTTTCGTCTCGCAGCTTTTCGTCCGCCCGATTTGATCAGCAAAGCAGAGCACGACGGCTATCACTCCTGCATGGTTCATCCATCGTTTCACCGGCGCTCAAGTTTCGGACTTCGTCATCTTGCGTCGTGAAGTCTGCTACACGGCGGCGACACCATCGAGCTTCGCTTTGGTCGGCGCTATAAAACGGGCGGATAAGCTGAACTCCGTCGGGATTTGCGGTCTTCTTGGCAAAAAAGCTTATCGCTCGTCTGTTTCGTCTCGCAGCTTCTCGTCCGCCCGATTTGATCAGCAAAGCAGAGCACGACGGCTATCACTCCTGCATGGTTCATCCATCGTTTCACCGGCGCTCAAATTTCGGACTTCGTCATCTTGCGTCGTGAAGTCTGCTACACGGCGGCGACACCATCGAGCTTCGCTTTGGTCGGCGCTATAAAACGGGCGGTTAAGCTGCACTCCGTCGGGATTTGCGGTCTTCTTGGCAAAAAAGCTTATCGCTCGTCTGTTTCGTCTCGCAGCTTTTCGTCCGCCCGATTTGATCAGCAAAGCAGAGCACGACGACTATCACTCCTGCATGGTTCATCCATCGTTTCACCGGCGCTCAAGTTTCGGACTTCGTCATCTTGCGTCGTGAAGTCTGCTACACGGCGGCGACACCATCGAGCTTCGCTTTGGTCGGCGCTATAAAACGGGCGGTTAAGCTGAACTCCGTTGGGATTTGCGGTCTTCTTGGCAAAAAAGCTTATCGCTCGTCTGTTTCGTCTCGCAGCTTTTCGTCCGCCCGATTTGATCAGCAAAGCAGAGCACGACGACTATCACTCCTGCATGGTTCATCCATCGTTTCACCGGCGCTCAAGTTTCGGACTTCGTCATCTTGCGTCGTGAAGTCTGCTACACGGCGGCGACACCATCGAGCTTCGCTTTGGTCGGCGCTATAAAACGGGCGGTTAAGCTGAACTCCGTTGGGATTTGCGGTCTTCTTGGCAAAAAAGCTTATCGCTCGTCTGTTTCGTCTCGCAGCTTTTCGTCCGCCCGATTTGATCAGCAAAGCAGAGCACGACGGCTATCACTCCTGCATGGTTCATCCATCGTTTCACCGGCGCTCAAGTTTCGGACTTCGTCATCTTGCGTCGTGAAGTCTGCTACACGGCGGCGACACCATCGAGCTTCGCTTTGGTCGGCGCTATAAAACGGGCGGTTAAGCTGCACTCCGTTGGGATTTGCAGCCTTCTTGGCTAAAAAGCTTATCGCTCGTCTGTTTCGTCTAGCAGCTTTTCGTCCGCCCGATTTGATCAGCAAGGCAGAGCACGGCGGCTATCACTCCTGCATGGTTCATCCATCGTTTCACCGGCGCTCAAGTTTCGGACTTCGTCATCTTGCGTCGTGAAGTCTGCTACACGGCGGCGACACCATCGAGCTTCGCTTTGGTCGGCGCTATAAAACGGGCGGTTAAGCTGCACTCCGTTGGGATTTGCGGCCTTCTTGGCAAAAAAGCTTATCGCTCGTCTGTTTCGTCTCGCAGCTTTTCGTCCGCCCGATTTGATCAGCAAGGCAGAGCACGGCGGCTATCACTCCTGCATGGTTCATCCATCGTTTCACCGGCGCTCAAGTTTCGGACTTCGTCATCTTGCGTCGTGAAGTCTGCTACACGGCGGCGACACCATCGAGCTTCGCTTTGGTCGGCGCTATAAAACGGGCGGTTAAGCTGCACTCCGTTGGGATTTGCGGCCTTCTTGGCAAAAAAGCTTATCGTTCGTCTGTTTCGTCTCGCAGCTTTTCGTCCGCCCGGTTTGATCAGCAAGGCAGAGCACGGCGGCTATCACTCCTGCATGGTTCATCCATCGTTTCACCGGCGCTCAAGTTTCGGACTTCGTCATCTTGCGTCGTGAAGTCTGCTACACGGCGGCGACACCATCGAGCTTCGCTTTGGTCGGCGCTATAAAACGGGCGGTTAAGCTGCACTCCGTTGGGATTTGCGGCCTTCTTGGCAAAAAAGCTTATCGTTCGTCTGTTTCGTCTCGCAGCTTTTCGTCCGCCCGATTTGATCAGCAAGGCAGAGCACGGCGGCTATCACTCCTGCATGGTTCATCCATCGTTTCACCGGCGCTCAAGTTGCGGACTTCGCCATCTTGCGTCGTGAAGTCTGCTACACGGCGGCGACACCATCGAGCTTCGCTTTGGTCGGCGCTATAAAACGGGCGGTTAAGCTGCACTCCGTCGGGATTTGCGGTCTTCTTGGCAAAAAAGCTAATCGCTCGTCTGTTTCGTCTCGCAGCTTTTCGTCCGCCCGATTTGATCAGCAAAGCAGAGCACGACGGCTATCACTCCTGCATGGTTCATCCATCGTTTCACCGGCGCTCAAGTTTCGGACTTCGTCATCTTGCGTCGTGAAGTCTGCTACACGGCGGCGACACCATCGAGCTTCGCTTTGGTCGGCGCTATAAAACGGGCGGTTAAGCTGAACTCCGTTGGGATTTGCGGTCTTCTTGGCAAAAAAGCTTATCGCTCGTCTGTTTCGTCTCGCAGCTTTTCGTTTGCCCGATTTGATCAGCAAAGCAGAGCACGACGGCTATCACTCCTGCATGGTTCATCCATCGTTTCACCGGCGCTCAAGTTTCGGACTTCGTCATCTTGCGTCGTGAAGTCTGCTACACGGCGGCGACACCATCGAGCTTCGCTTTGGTCGGCGCTATAAAACGGGCGGTTAAGCTGAACTCCGTTGGGATTTGCGGTCTTCTTGGCAAAAAAGCTTATCGCTCGTCTGTTTCGTCTCGCAGCTTTTCGTCCGCCCGATTTGATCAGCAAAGCAGAGCACGACGGCTATCACTCCTGCATGGTTCATCCATCGTTTCACCGGCGCTCAAGTTTCGGACTTCGTCATCTGGCGTCGTGAAGTCTGCTACACGGCGGCGACACAATCGAGTTTCGCTTTGGTCGGCGCTATAAAACGGGCGGTTAAGCTGAACTCCGTTGGGATTTGCGGTCTTCTTGGCAAAAAAGCTTATCGCTCGTCTGTTTCGTCTCGCAGCTTTTCGTCCGCCCGATTTGATCAGCAAAGCAGAGCACGACGGCTATCACTCCTGCATGGTTCATCCATCGTTTCACCGGCGCTCAAGTTTCGGACTTCGTCATCTTGCGTCGTGAAGTCTGCTACACGGCGGCGACACCATCGAGCTTCGCTTTGGTCGGCGCTATAAAACGGGCGGATAAGCTGAACTCCGTCGGGATTTGCGGTCTTCTTGGCAAAAAAGCTTATCGCTCGTCTGTTTCGTCTCGCAGCTTCTCGTCCGCCCGATTTGATCAGCAAAGCAGAGCACGACGGCTATCACTCCTGCATGGTTCATCCATCGTTTCACCGGCGCTCAAATTTCGGACTTCGTCATCTTGCGTCGTGAAGTCTGCTACACGGCGGCGACACCATCGAGCTTCGCTTTGGTCGGCGCTATAAAACGGGCGGTTAAGCTGCACTCCGTCGGGATTTGCGGTCTTCTTGGCAAAAAAGCTTATCGCTCGTCTGTTTCGTCTCGCAGCTTTTCGTCCGCCCGATTTGATCAGCAAAGCAGAGCACGACGACTATCACTCCTGCATGGTTCATCCATCGTTTCACCGGCGCTCAAGTTTCGGACTTCGTCATCTTGCGTCGTGAAGTGTGCTACACGGCGGCGACACCATCGAGCTTCGCTTTGGTCGGCGCTATAAAACGGGCGGTTAAGCTGAACTCCGTTGGGATTTGCGGTCTTCTTGGCAAAAAAGCTTATCGCTCGTCTGTTTCGTCTCGCAGCTTTTCGTCCGCCCGATTTGATCAGCAAAGCAGAGCACGACGACTATCACTCCTGCATGGTTCATCCATCGTTTCACCGGCGCTCAAGTTTCGGACTTCGTCATCTTGCGTCGTGAAGTCTGCTACACGGCGGCGACACCATCGAGCTTCGCTTTGGTCGGCGCTATAAAACGGGCGGTTAAGCTGAACTCCGTTGGGATTTGCGGTCTTCTTGGCAAAAAAGCTTATCGCTCGTCTGTTTCGTCTCGCAGCTTTTCGTCCGCCCGATTTGATCAGCAAAGCAGAGCACGACGGCTATCACTCCTGCATGGTTCATCCATCGTTTCACCGGCGCTCAAGTTTCGGACTTCGTCATCTTGCGTCGTGAAGTCTGCTACACGGCGGCGACACCATCGAGCTTCGCTTTGGTCGGCGCTATAAAACGGGCGGTTAAGCTGCACTCCGTTGGGATTTGCAGCCTTCTTGGCTAAAAAGCTTATCGCTCGTCTGTTTCGTCTAGCAGCTTTTCGTCCGCCCGATTTGATCAGCAAGGCAGAGCACGGCGGCTATCACTCCTGCATGGTTCATCCATCGTTTCACCGGCGCTCAAGTTTCGGACTTCGTCATCTTGCGTCGTGAAGTCTGCTACACGGCGGCGACACCATCGAGCTTCGCTTTGGTCGGCGCTATAAAACGGGCGGTTAAGCTGCACTCCGTTGGGATTTGCGGCCTTCTTGGCAAAAAAGCTTATCGCTCGTCTGTTTCGTCTCGCAGCTTTTCGTCCGCCCGATTTGATCAGCAAGGCAGAGCACGGCGGCTATCACTCCTGCATGGTTCATCCATCGTTTCACCGGCGCTCAAGTTTCGGACTTCGTCATCTTGCGTCGTGAAGTCTGCTACACGGCGGCGACACCATCGAGCTTCGCTTTGGTCGGCGCTATAAAACGGGCGGTTAAGCTGCACTCCGTTGGGATTTGCGGCCTTCTTGGCAAAAAAGCTTATCGTTCGTCTGTTTCGTCTCGCAGCTTTTCGTCCGCCCGGTTTGATCAGCAAGGCAGAGCACGGCGGCTATCACTCCTGCATGGTTCATCCATCGTTTCACCGGCGCTCAAGTTTCGGACTTCGTCATCTTGCGTCGTGAAGTCTGCTACACGGCGGCGACACCATCGAGCTTCGCTTTGGTCGGCGCTATAAAACGGGCGGTTAAGCTGCACTCCGTTGGGATTTGCGGCCTTCTTGGCAAAAAAGCTTATCGTTCGTCTGTTTCGTCTCGCAGCTTTTCGTCCGCCCGATTTGATCAGCAAGGCAGAGCACGGCGGCTATCACTCCTGCATGGTTCATCCATCGTTTCACCGGCGCTCAAGTTGCGGACTTCGTCATCTTGCGTCGTGAAGTCTGCTACACGGCGGCGACACCATCGAGCTTCGCTTTGGTCGGCGCTATAAAACGGGCGGTTAAGCTGCACTCCGTTGGGATTTGCGGCCTTCTTGGCTAAAAAGCTTATCGCTCGTCTGTTTCGTCTCGCAGCTTTTCGTCCGCCCGATTTGATCAGCAAGGCAGAGCACGGCGGCTATCACTCCTGCATGGTTCATCCATCGTTTCACCGGCGCTCAAGTTTCGGACTTCGTCATCTTGCGTCGTGAAGTCTGCTACACGGCGGCGACACCATCGAGCTTCGCTTTGGTCGGCGCTATAAAACGGGCGGTTAAGCTGCACTCCGTTGGGATTTGCGGCCTTCTTGGCTAAAAAGCTTATCGCTCGTCTGTTTCGTCTCGCAGCTTTTCGTCCGCCCGATTTGATCAGCAAGGCAGAGCACGGCGGCTATCACTCCTGCATGGTTCATCCATCGTTTCACCGGCGCTCAAGTTTCGGACTTCGTCATCTTGCGTCGTGAAGTCTGCTACACGGCGGCGACACCATCGAGCTTCGCTTTGGTCGGCGCTATAAAACGGGCGGTTAAGCTGCACTCCGTTGGGATTTGCGGCCTTCTTGGCAAAAAAGCTTATCGTTCGTCTGTTTCGTCTCGCAGCTTTTCGTCCGCCCGATTTGATCAGCAAGGCAGAGCACGGCGGCTATCACTCTTGCATGGTTCATCCATCGTTTCACCGGCGCTCAAGTTTCGGACTTCGTCATCTTGCGTCGTGAAGTCTGCTACACGGCGGCGACACCATCGAGCTTCGCTTTGGTCGGCGCTATAAAACGGGCGGTTAAGCTGCACTCCGTTGGGATTTGCGGCCTTCTTGGCTAAAAAGCTTATCGCTCGTCTGTTTCGTCTCGCAGCTTTTCGTCCGCCCGATTTGATCAGCAAGGCAGAGCACGGCGGCTATCACTCCTGCATGGTTCATCCATCGTTTCACCGGCGCTCAAGTTTCGGACTTCGTCATCTTGCGTCGTGAAGTCTGCTACACGGCGGCGACACCATCGAGCTTCGCTTTGGTCGGCGCTATAAAACGGGCGGTTAAGCTGCACTCCGTTGGGATTTGCGGCCTTCTTGGCAAAAAAGCTTATCGTTCGTCTGTTTCGTCTCGCAGGTTTTTGTCCGCCCGATTTGATCAGCAAGGCAGAGCACGGCGGCTATCACTCCTGCATGGTTCATCCATCGTTTCACCGGCGCTCAAGTTTCGAACTTCGTCATCTTGCGTCGTGAAGTCTGCTACACGGCGGCGACACCATCGAGCTTCGCTTTGGTCGGCGCTATAAAACGGGCGGTTAAGCTGCACTGCGTTGGGATTTGCGGCCTTCTTGGCAAAAAAGCTTATCGTTCGTCTGTTTCGTCTCGCAGCTTTTCGTCCGCCCGATTTGATCAGCAAGGCAGAGCACGGCGGCTATCACTCCTGCATGGTTCATCCATCGTTTCACCGGCGCTCAAGTTTCGGACTTGGTCATCTTGCGTCGTGAAGTCTGCTACACGGCGGCGACACCATCGAGCTTCGCTTTGGTCGGCGCTATAAAACGGGCGGTTAAGCTGCACTCCGTTGGGATTTGCGGCCTTCTTGGCTAAAAAGCTTATCGCTCGTCTGTTTCGTCTCGCAGCTTTTCGTCCGCCCGATTTGATCAGCAAAGCAGAGCACGGCGGCTATCACTCCTGCATGGTTCATCCATCGTTTCACCGGTGCTCAAGTTTCGGACTTCGTCATCTTGCGTCGTGAAGTCTGCTACACGGCGGCGACACCATCGAGCTTCGCTTTGGTCGGCGCTATAAAACGGGCGGTTAAGCTGCACTCCGTTGGGATTTGCGGCCTTCTTGGCAAAAAAAGCTTATCGCTCGTCTGTTTCGTCTCGCAGCTTTTCGTCCGCCCGATTTGATCAGCAAAGCAGAGCACGACGGCTATCACTCCTGCATGGTTCATCCATCGTTTCACCGGCGCTCAAGTTTCGGACTTCGTCATCTTGCGTCGTGAAGTCTGCTACACGGCGGCGACACCATCGAGCTTCGCTTTGGTCGGCGCTATAAAACGGGCGGTTAAGCTGCACTCCGTTGGGATTTGCGGCCTTCTTGGCAAAAAAGCTTATCGTTCGTCTGTTTCGTCTCGCAGCTTTTCGTCCGCCCGATTTGATCAGCAAGGCAGAGCACGGCGGCTATCACTCCTGCATGGTTCATTCATCGTTTCACCGGCGCTCAAGTTTCGGACTTCGTCATCTTGCGTCGTGAAGTCTGCTACACGGCGGCGACACCATCGAGCTTCGCTTTGGTCGGCGCTATAAAACGGGCGGTTAAGCTGCACTCCGTTGGGATTTGCGGCCTTCTTGGCAAAAAAGCTTATCGTTCGTCTGTTTCGTCTCGCAGCTTTTCGTCCGCCCGATTTGGTCAGCAAGGCAGAGCGCGGCGGCTATCACTCCTGCATGGTTCATCCATCGTTTCACCGGCGCTCAAGTTTCGGACTTCGTCATCTTGCGTCGTGAAGTCTGCTACACGGCGGCGACACCATCGAGCTTCGCTTTGGTCGGCGCTATAAAACGGGCGGTTAAGCTGCACTCCGTTGGGATTTGCAGCCTTCTTGGCTAAAAAGCTTATCGCTCGTCTGTTTCGTCTCGCAGCTTTTCGTCCGCCCGATTTGATCAGCAAGGCAGAGCACGGCGGCTATCACTCCTGCATGGTTCATCCATCGTTTCACCGGCGCTCAAGTTTCGGACTTCGTCATCTTGCGTCGTGAAGTCTGCTACACGGCGGCGACACCATCGAGCTTCGCTTTGGTCGGCGCTATAAAACGGGCGGTTAAGCTGCACTCCGTTGGGATTTGCGGCCTTCTTGGCAAAAAAGCTTATCGTTCGTCTGTTTCGTCTCGCAGCTTTTCGTCCGCCCGATTTGATCAGCAAGGCAGAGCACGGCGGCTATAACTCCTGCATGGTTCATCCATCGTTTCACCGGCGCTCAAGTTTCGGACTTCGTCATCTTGCGTCGTGAAGTCTGCTACACGGCGGCGACACCATCGAGCTTCGCTTTGGTCGGCGCTATAAAACGGGCGGTTAAGCTGCACTCCGTTGGGATTTGCAGCCTTCTTGGCTAAAAAGCTTATCGCTCGTCTGTTTCGTCTCGCAGCTTTTCGTCCGCCCGATTTGATCAGCAAGGCAGAGCACGGCGGCTATCACTCCTGCATGGTTCATCCATCGTTTCACCGGTGCTCAAGTTTCGGACTTCGTCATCTTGCGTCGTGAAGTCTGCTACACGGCGGCGACACCATCGAGCTTCGCTTTGGTCGGCGCTATAAAACGGGCGGTTAAGCTGCACTCCGTTGGGATTTGCGGCCTTCTTGACAAAAAAAGCTTATCGCTCGTCTGTTTCGTCTCGCAGCTTTTCGTCCGCCCGATTTGATCAGCAAAGCAGAGCACGACGGCTATCACTCCTGCATGGTTCATCCATCGTTTCACCGGCGCTCAAGTTTCGGACTTCGTCATCTTGCGTCGTGAAGTCTGCTACACGGCGGCGACACCATCGAGCTTCGCTTTGGTCGGCGCTATAAAACGGGCGGTTAAGCTGCACTCCGTTGGGATTTGCGGCCTTCTTGGCAAAAAAAGCTTATCGCTCGTCTGTTTCGTCTCGCAGCTTTTCGTCCGCCCGATTTTATCAGCAAAGCAGAGCACGATGGCTATCACTCCTGCATGGTTCATCCATCGTTTCACCGGCGCTCAAGTTTCGGACTTCGTCATCTTGCGTCGTGAAGTCTGCTACACGACGGCGACACCATCGAGCTTCGCTTTGGTCGGCGCTATAAAACGGGCGGTTAAGCTGCACTCCGTTGGGATTTGCGGCCTTCTTGGCAAAAAAAGCTTATCGCTCGTCTGTTTCGTCTCGCAGCTTTTCGTCCGCCCGATTTGATCAGCAAAGCAGAGCACGACGGCTATCACTCCTGCATGGTTCATCCATCGTTTCACCGGCGCTCAAGTTTCGGACTTCGTCATCTTGCGTCGTGAAGTCTGCTACACGGCGGCGACACCATCGAGCTTCGCTTTGGTCGGCGCTATAAAACGGGCGGTTAAGCTGCACTCCGTTGGGATTTGCGGCCTTCTTGGCAAAAAAAGCTTATCGCTCGTCTGTTTCGTCTCGCAGCTTTTCGTCCGCCCGATTTGATCAGCAAAGCAGAGCACGACGGCTATCACTCCTGCATGGTTCATCCATCGTTTCACCGGCGCTCAAGTTTCGGACTTCGTCATCTTGCGTCGTGAAGTCTGCTACAGGGCGGCGACACCATCGAGCTTCGCTTTGGTCGGCGCTATAAAACGGGCGGTTAAGCTGCACTCCGTTGGGATTTGCGGCCTTCTTGGCAAAAAAAGCTTATCGCTCGTCTGTTTCGTCTCGCAGCTTTTCGTCCGCCCGATTTTATCAGCAAAGCAGAGCACGACGGCTATCACTCCTGCATGGTTCATCCATCGTTTCACCGGCGCTCAAGTTTCGGACTTCGTCATCTTGCGTCGTGAAGTCTGCTACACGGCGGCGACACCATCGAGCTTCGCTTTGGTCGGCGCTATAAAACGGGCGGTTAAGGTGCACTCCGTTGGGATTTGCGGCCTTCTTGGCAAAAAAAGCTTATCGCTCGTCTGTTTCGTCTCGCAGCTTTTCGTCCGCCCGATTTTATCAGCAAAGCAGAGCACGGCGGCTATCACTCCTGCATGGTTCATCCATCGTTTCACCGGTGCTCAAGTTTCGGACTTCGTCATCTTGCGTCGTGAAGTCTGCTACACGGCGGCGACACCATCGAGCTTCGCTTTGGTCGGCGCTATAAAACGGGCGGTTAAGCTGCACTCCGTTGGGATTTGCGGCCTTCTTGGCAAAAAAAGCTTATCGCTCGTCTGTTTCGTCTCGCAGCTTTTCGTCCGCCCGATTTGATCAGCAAAGCAGAGCACGACGGCTATCACTCCTGCATGGTTCATCCATCGTTTCACCGGCGCTCAAGTTTCGGACTTCGTCATCTTGCGTCGTGAAGTCTGCTACACGGCGGCGACACCATCGAGCTTCGCTTTGGTCGGCGCTATAAAACGGGCGGTTAAGCTGCACTCCGTTGGGATTTGCGGCCTTCTTGGCAAAAAAAGCTTATCGCTCGTCTGTTTCGTCTCGCAGCTTTTCGTCCGCCCGATTTTATCAGCAAAGCAGAGCACGACGGCTATCACTCCTGCATGGTTCATCCATCGTTTCACCGGCGCTCAAGTTTCGGACTTCGTCATCTTGCGTCGTGAAGTCTGCTACACGGCGGCGACACCATCGAGCTTCGCTTTGGTCGGCGCTATAAAACGGGCGGTTAAGCTGCACTCCGTTGGGATTTGCGGCCTTCTTGGCAAAAAAAGCTTATCGCTCGTCTGTTTCGTCTCGCAGCTTTTCGTCCGCCCGATTTGATCAGCAAAGCAGAGCACGACGGCTATCACTCCTGCATGGTTCATCCATCGTTTCACCGGCGCTCAAGTTTCGGACTTCGTCATCTTGCGTCGTGAAGTCTGCTACACGGCGGCGACACCATCGAGCTTCGCTTTGGTCGGCGCTATAAAACGGGCGGTTAAGCTGCACTCCGTTGGGATTTGCGGCCTTCTTGGCAAAAAAAGCTTATCGCTCGTCTGTTTCGTCTCGCAGCTTTTCGTCCGCCCGATTTGATCAGCAAAGCAGAGCACGACGGCTATCACTCCTGCATGGTTCATCCATCGTTTCACCGGCGCTCAAGTTTCGGACTTCGTCATCTTGCGTCGTGAAGTCTGCTACACGGCGGCGACACCATCGAGCTTCGCTTTGGTCGGCGCTAAAAAACGGGCGGTTAAGCTGCACTCCGTTGGGATTTGCGGCCTTCTTGGCAAAAAAAGCTTATCGCTCGTTTGTTTCGTCTCGCAGCTTTTCGTCCGCCCGATTTGATCAGCAAAGCAGAGCACGACGGCTATCACTCCTGCATGGTTCATCCATCGTTTCACCGGCGCTCAAGTTTCGGACTTCGTCATCTTGCGTCGTGAAGTCTGCTACACGGCGGCGACACCATCGAGCTTCGATTTGGTCGGCGCTATAAAACGGGCGGTTAAGGTGCACTCCGTTGGGATTTGCGGCCTTCTTGGAAAAAAAGCTAATCGCTCGTTTGTTTCGTCTCGCAGCTTTTCGTCCGCCCGATTTGATCAGCAAAGCAGAGCACGACGGCTATCACTCCTGCATGGTTCATCCATCGTTTCACCGGCGCTCAAGTTTCGGACTTTGTCATCTTGCGTCGTGAAGTCTGCTACACGGCGGCGACGCCATTGAGCTTCGCTTTGGTCGGCGCTATAAAACGGGCGGTTAAGCTGCACTCCGTTGGGATTTGCGGCCTTCTTGGCTAAAAAGCTTATCGTTCGTCTGTTTCGTCTCGCAGCTTTTCGTCCGCCCGATTTGATCAGCAAAGCAGAGCACGACGGCTATCACTCCTGCATGGTTCATCCATCGTTTCACCGGCGCTCAAGTTTCGGACTTCGTCATCTTGCGTCGTGAAGTCTGCTACACGGCGGCGACACCATCGAGCTTCGCCTTGGTCGGCGCTATAAAACGGGCGATTAAGGTGCACTCCGTTGGGATTTGCGGCCTTCTTGGCTAAAAAGCTTATCGTTCGTCTGTTTCGTCTCGCAGCTTTTCGTCCGCCCGATTTGATCAGCAAAGCAGAGCACGACGGCTATCACTCCTGCATGGTTCATCCATCGTTTCACCGGCGCTGAAGTTTCGGACTTCGTCATCTTGCGTCGTGAAGTCTGCTACACGGCGGCGACACCATCGAGCTTCGCCTTGGTCGGCGCTATAAAACGGGCGGTTAAGGTGCACTCCGTTGGGATTTGCGGCCTTCTTGGAGCTTATCGTTCGTCTGTTTCGTCTCGCAACTTTTCGTCCGCCCGATTTGATCAGCAAAGCAGAGCACGACGGCTATCACTCCTGCATGGTTCATCCATCGTTTCACCGGCGCTCAAGTTTCGGACTTCGTCATCTTGCGTCTTGAAGTCTGCTACACGGCGGCGACACCATCGAGCTTCGCTTTGGTCGGCGCTATAAAACGGGCGGTTAAGGTGCACTCCGTTGGGATTTGCGGCCTTCTTGGCTAAAAAGCTTATCGTTCGTCTGTTTCGTCTCGCAGCTTTTCGTCCGCCCGATTTGATCAGCAAGGCAGAGCACGACGGCTATCACTCCTGCATGGTTCATCCATCGTTTCACCGGCGCTCAAGTTTCGGACTTCGTCATCTTGCGTCGTGAAGTCTGCTACACGGCGGCGACACCATCGAGCTTCGCTTTGGTCGGCGCTATAAAACGGGCGGTTAAGCTGCACTCCGTTGGGATTTGCGGCCTTCTTGGCAAAAAAGCTTATCGTTCGTCTGTTTCGTCTCGCAGCTTTTCGTCCGCCCGATTTGATCAGCAAGGCAGAGCACGGCGGCTATCACTCTTGCATGGTTCATCCATCGTTTCACCGGCGCTCAAGTTTCGGACTTCGTCATCTTGCGTCGTGAAGTCTGCTACACGGCGGCGACACCATCGAGCTTCGCTTTGGTCGGCGCTATAAAACGGGCGGTTAAGCTGCACTCCGTTGGGATTTGCGGCCTTCTTGGCTAAAAAGCTTATCGCTCGTCTGTTTCGTCTCTCAGCTTTTCGTCCGCCCGATTTGATCAGCAAGGCAGAGCACGGCGGCTATCACTCCTGCATGGTTCATCCATCGTTTCACCGGCGCTCAAGTTTCGGACTTCGTCATCTTGCGTCGTGAAGTCTGCTACACGGCGGCGACACCATCGAGCTTCGCTTTGGTCGGCGCTATAAAACGGGCGGTTAAGCTGCACTCCGTTGGGATTTGCGGCCTTCTTGGCAAAAAAGCTTATCGTTCGTCTGTTTCGTCTCGCAGGTTTTTGTCCGCCCGATTTGATCAGCAAGGCAGAGCACGGCGGCTATCACTCCTGCATGGTTCATCCATCGTTTCACCGGCGCTCAAGTTTCGAACTTCGTCATCTTGCGTCGTGAAGTCTGCTACACGGCGGCGACACCATCGAGCTTCGCTTTGGTCGGCGCTATACAACGGGCGGTTAAGCTGCACTGCGTTGGGATTTGCGGCCTTCTTGGCAAAAAAGCTTATCGTTCGTCTGTTTCGTCTCGCAGCTTTTCGTCCGCCCGATTTGATCAGCAAGGCAGAGCACGGCGGCTATCACTCCTGCATGGTTCATTCATCGTTTCACCGGCGCTCAAGTTTCGGACTTCGTCATCTTGCGTCGTGAAGTCTGCTACACGGCGGCGACACCATCGAGCTTCGCTTTGGTCGGCGCTATAAAACGGGCGGTTAAGCTGCACTCCGTTGGGATTTGCGGCCTTCTTGGCAAAAAAAGCTTATCGCTCGTCTGTTTCGTCTCGCAGCTTTTCGTCCGCCCGATTTTATCAGCAAAGCAGAGCACGACGGCTATCACTCCTGCATGGTTCATCCATCGTTTCACCGGCGCTCAAGTTTCGGACTTCGTCATCTTGCGTCGTGAAGTCTGCTACACGGCGGCGACACCATCGAGCTTCGCTTTGGTCGGCGCTATAAAACGGGCGGTTAAGCTGCACTCCGTTGGGATTTGCGGCCTTCTTGGCAAAAAAAGCTTATCGCTCGTCTTTTTCGTCTCGCAGCTTTTCGTCCGTCCGATTTGATCAGCAAAGCAGAGCACGACGGCTATCACTCCTGCATGGTTCATCCATCGTTTCACCGGCGCTCAAGTTTCGGACTTCGTCATCTTGCGTCGTGAAGTCTGCTACACGGCGGCGACACCATCGAGCTTCGCTTTGGTCGGCGCTATAAAACGGGCGGTTAAGCTGCACTCCGTTCGGATTTGCGGCCTTCTTGGCAAAAAAAGCTTATCGCTCCTCTGTTTCGTCTCGCAGCTTTTCGTCCGCCCGATTTGATCAGCAAAGCAGAGCACGACGGCTATCACTCCTGCATGGTTCATCCATCGTTTCACCGGCGCTCAAGTTTCGGACTTCGTCATCTTGCGTCGTGAAGTCTGCTACACGGCGGCGACACCATCGAGCTTCGCTTTGGTCGGCGCTAAAAAACGGGCGGTTAAGCTGCACTCCGTTGGGATTTGCGGCCTTCTTGGCAAAAAAAGCTTATCGCTCGTTTGTTTCGTCTCGCAGCTTTTCGTCCGCCCGATTTGATCAGCAAAGCAGAGCACGACGGCTATCACTCCTGCATGGTTCATCCATCGTTTCACCGGCGCTCAAGTTTCGGACTTCGTCATCTTGCGTCGTGAAGTCTGCTACACGGCGGCGACACCATCGAGCTTCGATTTGGTCGGCGCTATAAAACGGGCGGTTAAGGTGCACTCCGTTGGGATTTGCGGCCTTCTTGGCAAAAAAGCTAATCGCTCGTTTGTTTCGTCTCGCAGCTTTTCGTCCGCCCGATTTGATCAGCAAAGCAGAGCACGACGGCTATCACTCCTGCATGGTTCATCCATCGTTTCACCGGCGCTCAAGTTTCGGACTTTGTCATCTTGCGTCGTGAAGTCTGCTACACGGCGGCGACGCCATCGAGCTTCGCTTTGGTCGGCGCTATAAAACGGGCGGTTAAGCTGCACTCCGTTGGGATTTGCGGCCTTCTTGGCTAAAAAGCTTATCGTTCGTCTGTTTCGTCTCGCAGCTTTTCGTCCGCCCGATTTGATCAGCAAAGCAGAGCACGACGGCTATCACTCCTGCATGGTTCATCCATCGTTTCACCGGCGCTCAAGTTTCGGACTTCGTCATCTTGCGTCGTGAAGTCTGCTACACGGCGGCGACACCATCGAGCTTCGCCTTGGTCGGCGCTATAAAACGGGCGGTTAAGGTGCACTCCGTTGGGATTTGCGGCCTTCTTGGCTAAAAAGCTTATCGTTCGTCTGTTTCGTCTCGCAGCTTTTCGTCCGCCCGATTTGATCAGCAAAGCAGAGCACGACGGCTATCACTCCTGCATGGTTCATCCATCGTTTCACCGGCGCTGAAGTTTCGGACTTCGTCATCTTGCGTCGTGAAGTCTGCTACACGGCGGCGACACCATCGAGCTTCGCCTTGGTCGGCGCTATAAAACGGGCGGTTAAGGTGCACTCCGTTGGGATTTGCGGCCTTCTTGGAGCTTATCGTTCGTCTGTTTCGTCTCGCAACTTTTCGTCCGCCCGATTTGATCAGCAAAGCAGAGCACGGCGGCTATCACTCCTGCATGGTTCATCCATCGTTTCACCGGTGCTCAAGTTTCGGACTTCGTCATCTTGCGTCGTGAAGTCTGCTACACGGCGGCGACACCATCGAGCTTCGCTTTGGTCGGCGCTATAAAACGGGCGGTTAAGCTGCACTCCGTTGGGATTTGCGGCCTTCTTGGCAAAAAAAGCTTATCGCTCGTCTGTTTCGTCTCGCAGCTTTTCGTCCGCCCGATTTTATCAGCAAAGCAGAGCACGACGGCTATCACTCCTGCATGGTTCATCCATCGTTTCACCGGCGCTCAAGTTTCGGACTTCGTCATCTTGCGTCGTGAAGTCTGCTACACGGCGGCGACACCATCGAGCTTCGCTTTGGTCGGCGCTATAAAACGGGCCGTTAAGCTGCACTCCGTTGGGATTTGCGGCCTTCTTGGCAAAAAAAGCTTATCGCTCGTCTGTTTCGTCTCGCAGCTTTTCGTCCGCCCGATTTTATCAGCAAAGCAGAGCACGATGGCTATCACTCCTGCATGGTTCATCCATCGTTTCACCGGCGCTCAAGTTTCGGACTTCGTCATCTTGCGTCGTGAAGTCTGCTACACGGCGGCGACACCATCGAGCTTCGCTTTGGTCGGCGCTATAAAACGGGCGGTTAAGCTGCACTCCGTTGGGATTTGCGGCCTTCTTGGCAAAAAAAGCTTATCGCTCGTCTGTTTCGTCTCGCAGCTTTTCGTCCGCCCGATTTGATCAGCAAAGCAGAGCACGACGGCTATCACTCCTGCATGGTTCATCCATCGTTTCACCGGCGCTCAAGTTTCGGACTTCGTCATCTTGCGTCGTGAAGTCTGCTACACGGCGGCGACACCATCGAGCTTCGCTTTGGTCGGCGCTATAAAACGGGCGGTTAAGCTGCACTCCGTTGGGATTTGCGGCCTTCTTGGCAAAAAAAGCTTATCGCTCGTCTGTTTCGTCTCACAGCTTTTCGTCCGCCCGATTTGATCAGCAAAGCAGAGCACGACGGCTATCACTCCTGCATGGTTCATCCATCGTTTCACCGGCGCTCAAGTTTCGGACTTCGTCATCTTGCGTCGTGAAGTCTGCTACAGGGCGGCGACACCATCGAGCTTCGCTTTGGTCGGCGCTATAAAACGGGCGGTTAAGCTGCACTCCGTTGGGATTTGCGGCCTTCTTGGCAAAAAAAGCTTATCGCTCGTCTGTTTCGTCTCGCAGCTTTTCGTCCGCCCGATTTTATCAGCAAAGCAGAGCACGACGGCTATCACTCCTGCATGGTTCATCCATCGTTTCACCGGCGCTCAAGTTTCGGACTTCGTCATCTTGCGTCGTGAAGTCTGCTACACGGCGGCGACACCATCGAGCTTCGCTTTGGTCGGCGCTATAAAACGGGCGGTTAAGGTGCACTCCGTTGGGATTTGCGGCCTTCTTGGCAAAAAAAGCTTATCGCTCGTCTGTTTCGTCTCGCAGCTTTTCGTCCGCCCGATTTTATCAGCAAAGCAGAGCACGGCGGCTATCACTCCTGCATGGTTCATCCATCGTTTCACCGGTGCTCAAGTTTCGGACTTCGTCATCTTGCGTCGTGAAGTCTGCTACACGGCGGCGACACCATCGAGCTTCGCTTTGGTCGGCGCTATAAAACGGGCGGTTAAGCTGCACTCCGTTGGGATTTGCGGCCTTCTTGGCAAAAAAAGCTTATCGCTCGTCTGTTTCGTCTCGCAGCTTTTCGTCCGCCCGATTTGATCAGCAAAGCAGAGCACGACGGCTATCACTCCTGCATGGTTCATCCATCGTTTCACCGGCGCTCAAGTTTCGGACTTCGTCATCTTGCGTCGTGAAGTCTGCTACACGGCGGCGACACCATCGAGCTTCGCTTTGGTCGGCGCTATAAAACGGGCGGTTAAGCTGCACTCCGTTGGGATTTGCGGCCTTCTTGGCAAAAAAAGCTTATCGCTCGTCTGTTTCGTCTCGCAGCTTTTCGTCCGCCCGATTTTATCAGCAAAGCAGAGCACGACGGCTATCACTCCTGCATGGTTCATCCATCGTTTCACCGGCGCTCAAGTTTCGGACTTCGTCATCTTGCGTCGTGAAGTCTGCTACACGGCGGCGACACCATCGAGCTTCACTTTGGTCGGCGCTATAAAACGGGCGGTTAAGCTGCACTCCGTTGGGATTTGCGGCCTTCTTGGCAAAAAAGCTTATCGTTCGTCTGTTTCGTCTCGCAGCTTTTCGTCCGCCCGATTTGATCAGCAAGGCAGAGCACGGCGGCTATAACTCCTGCATGGTTCATCCATCGTTTCACCGGCGCTCAAGTTTCGGACTTCGTCATCTTGCGTCGTGAAGTCTGCTACACGGCGGCGACACCATCGAGCTTCGCTTTGGTCGGCGCTATAAAACGGGCGGTTAAGCTGCACTCCGTTGGGATTTGCGGCCTTCTTGGCTAAAAAGCTTATCGCTCGTCTGTTTCGTCTCGCAGCTTTTCGTCCGCCCGATTTTATCAGCAAAGCAGAGCACGGCGGCTATCACTCCTGCATGGTTCATCCATCGTTTCACCGGTGCTCAAGTTTCGGACTTCGTCATCTTGCGTCGTGAAGTCTGCTACACGGCGGCGACACCATCGAGCTTCGCTTTGGTCGGCGCTATAAAACGGGCGGTTAAGCTGCACTCCGTTGGGATTTGCGGCCTTCTTGGCAAAAAAAGCTTATCGCTCGTCTGTTTCGTCTCGCAGCTTTTCGTCCGCCCGATTTGATCAGCAAAGCAGAGCACGACGGCTATCACTCCTGCATGGTTCATCCATCGTTTCACCGGCGCTCAAGTTTCGGACTTCGTCATCTTGCGTCGTGAAGTCTGCTACACGGCGGCGACACCATCGAGCTTCGCTTTGGTCGGCGCTATAAAACGGGCGGTTAAGCTGCACTCCGTTGGGATTTGCGGCCTTCTTGGCAAAAAAAGCTTATCGCTCGTCTGTTTCGTCTCGCAGCTTTTCGTCCGCATCAGCAAAGCAGAGCACGATGGCTATCACTCCTGCATGGTTCATCCATCGTTTCACCGGCGCTCAAGTTTCGGACTTCGTCATCTTGCGTCGTGAAGTCTGCTACACGGCGGCGACACCATCGAGCTTCGCTTTGGTCGGCGCTATAAAACGGGCGGTTAAGCTGCACTCCGTTGGGATTTGCGGCCTTCTTGGCAAAAAAAGCTTATCGCTCGTCTGTTTCGTCTCGCAGCTTTTCGTCCGCCCGATTTGATCAGCAAAGCAGAGCACGACGGCTATCACTCCTGCATGGTTCATCCATCGTTTCACCGGCGCTCAAGTTTCGGACTTCGTCATCTTGCGTCGTGAAGTCTGCTACACGGCGGCGACACCATCGAGCTTCGCTTTGGTCGGCGCTATAAAACGGGCGGTTAAGCTGCACTCCGTTGGGATTTGCGGCCTTCTTGGCAAAAAAAGCTTATCGCTCGTCTGTTTCGTCTCGCAGCTTTTCGTCCGCCCGATTTGATCAGCAAAGCAGAGCACGACGGCTATCACTCCTGCATGGTTCATCCATCGTTTCACCGGCGCTCAAGTTTCGGACTTCGTCATCTTGCGTCGTGAAGTCTGCTACACGGCGGCGACACAATCGAGCTTCGCTTTGGTCGGCGCTATAAAACGGGCGGTTAAGGTGCACTCCGTTGGGATTTGCGGCCTTCTTGGCAAAAAAAGCTTATCGTTCGTCTGTTTCGTCTCGCAGCTTTTCGTCCGCCCGATTTGATCAGCAAAGCAGAGCACGACGGCTATCACTCCTGCATGGTTCATCCATCGTTTCACCGGCGCTCAAGTTTCGGACTTCGTCATCTTGCGTCGTGAAGTCTGCTACACGGCGGCGACACCATCGAGCTTCGCCTTGGTCGGCGCTATAAAACGGGCGGTTAAGGTGCACTCCGTTGGGATTTGCGGCCTTCTTGGAGCTTATCGTTCGTCTGTTTCGTCTCGCAGCTTTTCGTCCGCCCGATTTGATCAGCAAAGCAGAGCACGACGGCTATCACTCCTGCATGGTTCATCCATCGTTTCACCGGCGCTCAAGTTTCGGACTTCGTCATCTTGCGTCGTGAAGTCTGCTACACGGCGGCGACACCATCGAGCTTCGCCTTGGTCGGCGCTATAAAACGGGCGGTTAAGGTGCACTCCGTTGGGATTTGCGGCCTTCTTGGCTAAAAAGCTTATCGTTCGTCTGTTTCGTCTCGCAGCTTTTCGTCCGCCCGATTTGATCAGCAAAGCAGAGCACGACGGCTATCACTCCTGCATGGTTCATCCATCGTTTCACCGGCGCTGAAGTTTCGGACTTCGTCATCTTGCGTCGTGAAGTCTGCTACACGGCGGCGACACCATCGAGCTTCGCCTTGGTCGGCGCTATAAAACGGGCGGTTAAGGTGCACTCCGTTGGGATTTGCGGCCTTCTTGGAGCTTATCGTTCGTCTGTTTCGTCTCGCAACTTTTCGTCCGCCCGATTTGATCAGCAAAGCAGAGCACGGCGGCTATCACTCCTGCATGGTTCATCCATCGTTTCACCGGTGCTCAAGTTTCGGACTTCGTCATCTTGCGTCGTGAAGTCTGCTACACGGCGGCGACACCATCGAGCTTCGCTTTGGTCGGCGCTATAAAACGGGCGGTTAAGCTGCACTCCGTTGGGATTTGCGGCCTTCTTGGCAAAAAAAGCTTATCGCTCGTCTGTTTCGTCTCGCAGCTTTTCGTCCGCCCGATTTTATCAGCAAAGCAGAGCACGACGGCTATCACTCCTGCATGGTTCATCCATCGTTTCACCGGCGCTCAAGTTTCGGACTTCGTCATCTTGCGTCGTGAAGTCTGCTACACGGCGGCGACACCATCGAGCTTCGCTTTGGTCGGCGCTATAAAACGGGCGGTTAAGCTGCACTCCGTTGGGATTTGCGGCCTTCTTGGCAAAAAAAGCTTATCGCTCGTCTGTTTCGTCTCGCAGCTTTTCGTCCGCCCGATTTTATCAGCAAAGCAGAGCACGATGGCTATCACTCCTGCATGGTTCATCCATCGTTTCACCGGCGCTCAAGTTTCGGACTTCGTCATCTTGCGTCGTGAAGTCTGCTACACGGCGGCGACACCATCGAGCTTCGCTTTGGTCGGCGCTATAAAACGGGCGGTTAAGCTGCACTCCGTTGGGATTTGCGGCCTTCTTGGCAAAAAAAGCTTATCGCTCGTCTGTTTCGTCTCGCAGCTTTTCGTCCGCCCGATTTGATCAGCAAAGCAGAGCACGACGGCTATCACTCCTGCATGGTTCATCCATCGTTTCACCGGCGCTCAAGTTTCGGACTTCGTCATCTTGCGTCGTGAAGTCTGCTACACGGCGGCGACACCATCGAGCTTCGCTTTGGTCGGCGCTATAAAACGGGCGGTTAAGCTGCACTCCGTTGGGATTTGCGGCCTTCTTGGCAAAAAAAGCTTATCGCTCGTCTGTTTCGTCTCACAGCTTTTCGTCCGCCCGATTTGATCAGCAAAGCAGAGCACGACGGCTATCACTCCTGCATGGTTCATCCATCGTTTCACCGGCGCTCAAGTTTCGGACTTCGTCATCTTGCGTCGTGAAGTCTGCTACAGGGCGGCGACACCATCGAGCTTCGCTTTGGTCGGCGCTATAAAACGGGCGGTTAAGCTGCACTCCGTTGGGATTTGCGGCCTTCTTGGCAAAAAAAGCTTATCGCTCGTCTGTTTCGTCTCGCAGCTTTTCGTCCGCCCGATTTTATCAGCAAAGCAGAGCACGACGGCTATCACTCCTGCATGGTTCATCCATCGTTTCACCGGCGCTCAAGTTTCGGACTTCGTCATCTTGCGTCGTGAAGTCTGCTACACGGCGGCGACACCATCGAGCTTCGCTTTGGTCGGCGCTATAAAACGGGCGGTTAAGGTGCACTCCGTTGGGATTTGCGGCCTTCTTGGCAAAAAAAGCTTATCGCTCGTCTGTTTCGTCTCGCAGCTTTTCGTCCGCCCGATTTTATCAGCAAAGCAGAGCACGGCGGCTATCACTCCTGCATGGTTCATCCATCGTTTCACCGGTGCTCAAGTTTCGGACTTCGTCATCTTGCGTCGTGAAGTCTGCTACACGGCGGCGACACCATCGAGCTTCGCTTTGGTCGGCGCTATAAAACGGGCGGTTAAGCTGCACTCCGTTGGGATTTGCGGCCTTCTTGGCAAAAAAAGCTTATCGCTCGTCTGTTTCGTCTCGCAGCTTTTCGTCCGCCCGATTTGATCAGCAAAGCAGAGCACGACGGCTATCACTCCTGCATGGTTCATCCATCGTTTCACCGGCGCTCAAGTTTCGGACTTCGTCATCTTGCGTCGTGAAGTCTGCTACACGGCGGCGACACCATCGAGCTTCGCTTTGGTCGGCGCTATAAAACGGGCGGTTAAGCTGCACTCCGTTGGGATTTGCGGCCTTCTTGGCAAAAAAAGCTTATCGCTCGTCTGTTTCGTCTCGCAGCTTTTCGTCCGCCCGATTTTATCAGCAAAGCAGAGCACGACGGCTATCACTCCTGCATGGTTCATCCATCGTTTCACCGGCGCTCAAGTTTCGGACTTCGTCATCTTGCGTCGTGAAGTCTGCTACACGGCGGCGACACCATCGAGCTTCACTTTGGTCGGCGCTATAAAACGGGCGGTTAAGCTGCACTCCGTTGGGATTTGCGGCCTTCTTGGCAAAAAAGCTTATCGTTCGTCTGTTTCGTCTCGCAGCTTTTCGTCCGCCCGATTTGATCAGCAAGGCAGAGCACGGCGGCTATAACTCCTGCATGGTTCATCCATCGTTTCACCGGCGCTCAAGTTTCGGACTTCGTCATCTTGCGTCGTGAAGTCTGCTACACGGCGGCGACACCATCGAGCTTCGCTTTGGTCGGCGCTATAAAACGGGCGGTTAAGCTGCACTCCGTTGGGATTTGCGGCCTTCTTGGCTAAAAAGCTTATCGCTCGTCTGTTTCGTCTCGCAGCTTTTCGTCCGCCCGATTTTATCAGCAAAGCAGAGCACGGCGGCTATCACTCCTGCATGGTTCATCCATCGTTTCACCGGTGCTCAAGTTTCGGACTTCGTCATCTTGCGTCGTGAAGTCTGCTACACGGCGGCGACACCATCGAGCTTCGCTTTGGTCGGCGCTATAAAACGGGCGGTTAAGCTGCACTCCGTTGGGATTTGCGGCCTTCTTGGCAAAAAAAGCTTATCGCTCGTCTGTTTCGTCTCGCAGCTTTTCGTCCGCCCGATTTGATCAGCAAAGCAGAGCACGACGGCTATCACTCCTGCATGGTTCATCCATCGTTTCACCGGCGCTCAAGTTTCGGACTTCGTCATCTTGCGTCGTGAAGTCTGCTACACGGCGGCGACACCATCGAGCTTCGCTTTGGTCGGCGCTATAAAACGGGCGGTTAAGCTGCACTCCGTTGGGATTTGCGGCCTTCTTGGCAAAAAAAGCTTATCGCTCGTCTGTTTCGTCTCGCAGCTTTTCGTCCGCCCGATTTTATCAGCAAAGCAGAGCACGATGGCTATCACTCCTGCATGGTTCATCCATCGTTTCACCGGCGCTCAAGTTTCGGACTTCGTCATCTTGCGTCGTGAAGTCTGCTACACGGCGGCGACACCATCGAGCTTCGCTTTGGTCGGCGCTATAAAACGGGCGGTTAAGCTGCACTCCGTTGGGATTTGCGGCCTTCTTGGCAAAAAAAGCTTATCGCTCGTCTGTTTCGTCTCGCAGCTTTTCGTCCGCCCGATTTGATCAGCAAAGCAGAGCACGACGGCTATCACTCCTGCATGGTTCATCCATCGTTTCACCGGCGCTCAAGTTTCGGACTTCGTCATCTTGCGTCGTGAAGTCTGCTACACGGCGGCGACACCATCGAGCTTCGCTTTGGTCGGCGCTATAAAACGGGCGGTTAAGCTGCACTCCGTTGGGATTTGCGGCCTTCTTGGCAAAAAAAGCTTATCGCTCGTCTGTTTCGTCTCGCAGCTTTTCGTCCGCCCGATTTGATCAGCAAAGCAGAGCACGACGGCTATCACTCCTGCATGGTTCATCCATCGTTTCACCGGCGCTCAAGTTTCGGACTTCGTCATCTTGCGTCGTGAAGTCTGCTACACGGCGGCGACACAATCGAGCTTCGCTTTGGTCGGCGCTATAAAACGGGCGGTTAAGGTGCACTCCGTTGGGATTTGCGGCCTTCTTGGCAAAAAAAGCTTATCGTTCGTCTGTTTCGTCTCGCAGCTTTTCGTCCGCCCGATTTGATCAGCAAAGCAGAGCACGACGGCTATCACTCCTGCATGGTTCATCCATCGTTTCACCGGCGCTCAAGTTTCGGACTTCGTCATCTTGCGTCGTGAAGTCTGCTACACGGCGGCGACACCATCGAGCTTCGCCTTGGTCGGCGCTATAAAACGGGCGGTTAAGGTGCACTCCGTTGGGATTTGCGGCCTTCTTGGAGCTTATCGTTCGTCTGTTTCGTCTCGCAGCTTTTCGTCCGCCCGATTTGATCAGCAAAGCAGAGCACAACGGCTATCACTCCTGCATGGTTCATCCATCGTTTCACCGGCGCTCAAGTTTCGGACTTCGTCATCTTGCGTCGTGAAGTCTGCTACACGGCGGCGACACCATCGAGCTTCGCTTTGGTCGGCGCTATAAAACGGGCGGTTAAGCTGCACTCCGTTGGGATTTGCGGCCTTCTTGGCAAAAAAGCTAATCGCTCGTTTGTTTCATCTCGCAGCTTTTCGTCCGCCCGATTTGATCAGCAAAGCAGAGCACGACGGCTATCACTCCTGCTTGGTTCATCCATCGTTTCACCGGCGCTCAAGTTTCGGACTTCGTCATCTTGCGTCGTGAAGTCTGCTACACGGCGGCGACACCATCGAGCTTCGCTTTGGTCGGCGCTATAAAACGGGCGGTTAAGCTGCACTCCGTTGGGATTTGCGGCCTTCTTGGCAAAAAAGCTAATCGCTCGTTTGTTTCGTCTCGCAGCTTTTCGTCCGCCCGATATGATCAGCAAAGCAGAGCACGACGGCTATCACTCGTGCATGGTTCATCTATCGTTTCACCGGCGCTCAAGTTTCGGACTTCGTCATCTTGCGTCGTGAAGTCTGCTACACGGCGGCGACACCATCGAGCTTCGCTTTGGTCGGCGCTATAAAACGGGCGGTTAAGCTGCACTCCATTGGGATTTGCGGCCTTCTTGGCAAAAAAAGCTTATCGCTCGTCTGTTTCGTCTCGCAGCTTTTCGTCCGCCCGATTTGATCAGCAAAGCAGAGCACGACGGCTATCACTCCTGCATGGTTCATTCATCGTTTCACCGGCGCTCAAGTTTCGGACTTCGTCATCTTGCGTCGTGAAGTCTGCTACACGGCGGCGACACCATCGAGCTTCGCTTTGGTCGGCGCTATAAAACGGGCGGTTAAGCTGCACTCCGTTGGGATTTGCGGCCTTCTTGGCAAAAAAAGCTTATCGCTCGTCTGTTTCGTCTCGCAGCTTTTCGTCCGCCCGATTTGATCAGCAAAGCAGAGCACGACGGCTATCACTCCTGCATGGTTCATCTATCGTTTCACCGGCGCTCAAGTTTCGGACTTCGTCATCTTGCGTCGTGAAGTCTGCTACACGGCGGCGACACCATCGAGCTTCGCTTTGGTCGGCGCTATAAAACGGGCGGTTAAGGTGCACTCCGTTGGGATTTGCGGCCTTCTTGGCAAAAAAAGCTTATCGCTCGTCTGTTTCGTCTCGCAGCTTTTCGTCCGCCCGATTTGATCAGCAAAGCAGAGCACGACGGCTATCACTCCTGCATGGTTCATTCATCGTTTCACCGGCGCTCAAGTTTCGGACTTCGTCATCTTGCGTCGTGAAGTCTGCTACACGGCGGCGACACCATCGAGCTTCGATTTGGTCGGCGCTATAAAACGGGCTGTTAAGCTGCACTCCGTTGGGATTTGCGGCCTTCTTGGCAAAAAAAGCTTATCGCTCGTCTGTTTCGTCTCGCAGCTTTTCGTCCGCCCGATTTGATCAGCAAAGCAGAGCACGACGGCTATCACTCCTGCATGGTTCATCTATCGTTTCACCGGCGCTCAAGTTTCGGACTTCGTCATCTTGCGTCGTGAAGTCTGCTACACGGCGGCGACACCATCGAGCTTCGCCTTGGTCGGCGCTATAAAACGGGCGGTTAAGGTGCACTCCGTTGGGATTTGCGGCCTTCTTGGCTAAAAAGCTTATCGCTCGTCTGTTTCGTCTCGCAGCTTTTCGTCCGCCCGATTTGATCAGCAAAGCAGAGCACGACGGCTATCACTCCTGCATGGTTCATCTATCGTTTCACCGGCGCTCAAGTTTCGGACTTCGTCATCTTGCGTCGTGAAGTCTGCTACACGGCGGCGACACCATCGAGCTTCGCTTTGGTCGGCGCTATAAAACGGGCTGTTAAGCTGCACTCCGTTGGGATTTGCGGCCTTCTTGGCAAAAAAAGCTTATCGCTCGTCTGTTTCGTCTCGCAGCTTTTCGTCCGCCCGATTTGATCAGCAAAGCAGAGCACGACGGCTATCACTCCTGCATGGTTCATCCATCGTTTCACCGGCGCTCAAGTTTCGGACTTCGTCATCTTGCGTCGTGAAGTCTGCTACACGGCGGCGACACCATCGAGCTTCGCCTTGGTCGGCGCTATAAAACGGGCGGTTAAGGTGCACTCCGTTGGGATTTGCGGCCTTCTTGGAGCTTATCGTTCGTCTGTTTCGTCTCGCAGCTTTTCGTCCGCCCGATTTGATCAGCAAAGCAGAGCACAACGGCTATCACTCCTGCATGGTTCATCCATCGTTTCACCGGCGCTCAAGTTTCGGACTTCGTCATCTTGCGTCGTGAAGTCTGCTACACGGCGGCGACACCATCGAGCTTCGCTTTGGTCGGCGCTATAAAACGGGCGGTTAAGCTGCACTCCGTTGGGATTTGCGGCCTTCTTGGCAAAAAAGCTAATCGCTCGTTTGTTTCATCTCGCAGCTTTTCGTCCGCCCGATTTGATCAGCAAAGCAGAGCACGACGGCTATCACTCCTGCTTGGTTCATCCATCGTTTCACCGGCGCTCAAGTTTCGGACTTCGTCATCTTGCGTCGTGAAGTCTGCTACACGGCGGCGACACCATCGAGCTTCGCTTTGGTCGGCGCTATAAAACGGGCGGTTAAGCTGCACTCCGTTGGGATTTGCGGCCTTCTTGGCAAAAAAGCTAATCGCTCGTTTGTTTCGTCTCGCAGCTTTTCGTCCGCCCGATATGATCAGCAAAGCAGAGCACGACGGCTATCACTCGTGCATGGTTCATCTATCGTTTCACCGGCGCTCAAGTTTCGGACTTCGTCATCTTGCGTCGTGAAGTCTGCTACACGGCGGCGACACCATCGAGCTTCGCTTTGGTCGGCGCTATAAAACGGGCGGTTAAGCTGCACTCCATTGGGATTTGCGGCCTTCTTGGCAAAAAAAGCTTATCGCTCGTCTGTTTCGTCTCGCAGCTTTTCGTCCGCCCGATTTGATCAGCAAAGCAGAGCACGACGGCTATCACTCCTGCATGGTTCATTCATCGTTTCACCGGCGCTCAAGTTTCGGACTTCGTCATCTTGCGTCGTGAAGTCTGCTACACGGCGGCGACACCATCGAGCTTCGCTTTGGTCGGCGCTATAAAACGGGCGGTTAAGCTGCACTCCGTTGGGATTTGCGGCCTTCTTGGCAAAAAAAGCTTATCGCTCGTCTGTTTCGTCTCGCAGCTTTTCGTCCGCCCGATTTGATCAGCAAAGCAGAGCACGACGGCTATCACTCCTGCATGGTTCATCTATCGTTTCACCGGCGCTCAAGTTTCGGACTTCGTCATCTTGCGTCGTGAAGTCTGCTACACGGCGGCGACACCATCGAGCTTCGCTTTGGTCGGCGCTATAAAACGGGCGGTTAAGGTGCACTCCGTTGGGATTTGCGGCCTTCTTGGCAAAAAAAGCTTATCGCTCGTCTGTTTCGTCTCGCAGCTTTTCGTCCGCCCGATTTGATCAGCAAAGCAGAGCACGACGGCTATCACTCCTGCATGGTTCATTCATCGTTTCACCGGCGCTCAAGTTTCGGACTTCGTCATCTTGCGTCGTGAAGTCTGCTACACGGCGGCGACACCATCGAGCTTCGATTTGGTCGGCGCTATAAAACGGGCTGTTAAGCTGCACTCCGTTGGGATTTGCGGCCTTCTTGGCAAAAAAAGCTTATCGCTCGTCTGTTTCGTCTCGCAGCTTTTCGTCCGCCCGATTTGATCAGCAAAGCAGAGCACGACGGCTATCACTCCTGCATGGTTCATCTATCGTTTCACCGGCGCTCAAGTTTCGGACTTCGTCATCTTGCGTCGTGAAGTCTGCTACACGGCGGCGACACCATCGAGCTTCGCCTTGGTCGGCGCTATAAAACGGGCGGTTAAGGTGCACTCCGTTGGGATTTGCGGCCTTCTTGGCTAAAAAGCTTATCGCTCGTCTGTTTCGTCTCGCAGCTTTTCGTCCGCCCGATTTGATCAGCAAAGCAGAGCACGACGGCTATCACTCCTGCATGGTTCATCTATCGTTTCACCGGCGCTCAAGTTTCGGACTTCGTCATCTTGCGTCGTGAAGTCTGCTACACGGCGGCGACACCATCGAGGTTCGCTTTGGTCGGCGCTATAAAACGGGCTGTTAAGCTGCACTCCGTTGGGATTTGCGGCCTTCTTGGCAAAAAAAGCTTATCGCTCGTCTGTTTCGTCTCGCAGCTTTTCGTCCGCCCGATTTGATCAGCAAAGCAGAGCACGACGGCTATCACTCCTGCATGGTTCATCTATCGTTTCACCGGCGCTCAAGTTTCGGACTTCGTCATCTTGCGTCGTGAAGTCTGCTACACGGCGGCGACACCATCGAGCTTCGCCTTGGTCGGCGCTATAAAACGGGCGGTTAAGGTGCACTCCGTTGGGATTTGCGGCCTTCTTGGCTAAAAAGCTTATCGCTCGTCTGTTTCGTCTCGCAGCTTTTCGTCCGCCCGATTTGATCAGCAAAGCAGAGCACGACGGCTATCACTCCTGCATGGTTCATCTATCGTTTCACCGGCGCTCAAGTTTCGGACTTCGTCATCTTGCGTCGTGAAGTCTGCTACACGGCGGCGACACCATCGAGCTTCGCTTTGGTCGGCGCTATAAAACGGGCGGTTAAGGTGCACTCCGTTGGGATTTGCGGCCTTCTTGGCAAAAAAAGCTTATCGCTCGTCTGTTTCGTCTCGCAGCTTTTCGTCCGCCCGATTTGATCAGCAAAGCAGAGCACGACGGCTATCACTCCTGCATGGTTCATCTATCGTTTCACCGGCGCTCAAGTTTCGGACTTCGTCATCTTGCGTCGTGAAGTCTGCTACACGGCGGCGACACCATCGAGCTTCGCTTTGGTCGGCGCTATAAAACGGGCGGTTAAGCTGCACTCCGTTGAGATTTGCGGCCTTCTTGGCAAAAAAAGCTTATCGCTCGTCTGTTTCGTCTCGCAGCTTTTCGTCCGCCCGATTTGATCAGCAAAGCAGAGCACGACGGCTATCACTCCTGCATGGTTCATCTATCGTTTCACCGGCGCTCCTGTTTCGGACTTCGTCACCTTGCGTCGTGAAGTCTGCTACACGGCGGCGACACCATCGAGCTTCGCCTTGGTCGGCGCTATAAAACGGGCGGTTAAGCTGCACTCCGTTGGGATTTGCGGCCTTCTTGGCTAAAAAGCTTATCGCTCGTCTGTTTCGTCTCGCAGCTTTTCGTCCGCCCGATTTGATCAGCAAAGCAGAGCACGACGGCTATCACTCCTGCATGGTTCATCTATCGTTTCACCGGCGCTCCTGTTTCGGACTTCGTCATCTTGCGTCGTGAAGTCTGCTACACGGCGGCGACACCATCGAGCTTCGCTTTGGTCGGCACTATAAAACGGGCGGTTAAGCTGCACTCCGTTGGGATTTGCGGCCTTCTTGGCAAAAAAAGCTTATCGCTCGTCTGTTTCGTCTCGCAGCTTTTCGTCCGCCCGATTTGATCAGCAAAGCAGAGCACGACGGCTATCACTCCTGCATGGTTCATCCATCGTTTCACCGGCGCTCAAGTTTCGGACTTCGTCATCATGCGTCGTGAAGTCTGCTACACGGCGGCGACACCATCGAGCTTCGCCTTGTTCGGTGCTATAAAACGGGCGGTTAAGGTGCACTCCGTTGGGATTTGCGGCCTTCTTGGCTAAAAAGCTTATCGCTCGTCTGTTTCGTCTCGCAGCTTTTCGTCCGCCCGATTTGATCAGCAAAGCAGAGCACGACGGCTATCACTCCTGCATGGTTCATCTATCGTTTCACCGGCGCTCAAGTTTCGGACTTCGTCATCTTGCGTCGTGAAGTCTGCTACACGGCGGCGACACCATCGAGCTTCGCCTTGGTCGGCGCTATAAAACGGGCGGTTAAGCTGCACTCCGTTGGGATTTGCGGCCTTCTTGGCAAAAAAAGCTTATCGCTCGTCTGTTTCGTCTCGCAGCTTTTCGTCCGCCCGATTTGATCAGCAAAGCAGAGCACGACGGCTATCACTCCGGCATGGTTCATCCATCGTTTCACCGGCGCTCAAGTTTCGGACTTCGAAATCTTGCGTCGTGAAGTCTGCTACACGGCGGCGACACCATCGAGCTTCGCTTTGGTCGGCGCTATAAAACGGGCGGTTAAGGTGCACTCCGTTGGGATTTGCGGCCTTCTTGGCAAAAAAGCTTATCGCTCGTCTGTTTCGTCTCGCTGCTTTTCGTCCGCCCGATTTGATCAGCAAAGCAGAGCACGACGGCTATCACTCCGGCATGGTTCATCCATCGTTTCACCGGCGCTCAAGTTTCGGACTTCGTCATCTTGCGTCGTGAAGTCTGCTACACGGCGGCGACACCATCGAGCTTCGCTTTGGTCGGCGCTATAAAACGGGCGGTTAAGGTGCACTCCGTTGGGATTTGCGGCCTTCTTGGCTAAAAAGCTTATCGCTCGTCTGTTTCGTCTCGCAGCTTTTCGTCCGCCCGATTTGATCAGCAAAGCAGAGCACGACGGCTATCACTCCTGCATGGTTCATCCATCGTTCCACCGGCGCTCAAGTTTCGGACTTCGTCATCTTGCGTCGTGAAGTCTGCTACACGGCGGCAACACCATCGAGCTTCGCTTTGGTCGGCGCTATAAAACGGGCGGTTAAGGTGCACTCCGTTGGGATTTGCGGCCTTCTTGGCTAAAAAGCTTATCGCTCGTCTGTTTCGTCTCGCAGCTTTTCGTCCGCCCGATTTGATCAGCAAAGCAGAGCACGACGGCTATCACTCCTGCATGGTTTATCCATCGTTTCACCGGCGCTCAAGTTTCGGACTTCCTCATCTTGCGTCGTGAAGTCTGCTACACGGCGGCGACACCATCGAGCTTCGCTTTGGTCGGCGCTATAAAACGGGCGGTTAAGCTGAACTCCGTTGGGATTTGCGGCCTTCTTGGCTAAAAAGCTTATCGCTCGTCTGTTTCGTCTCGCAGCTTTTCGTCCGCCCGATTTGATCAGCAAAGCAGAGCACGGCGGCTATCACTCCTGCATGGTTCATCCATCGTTTCACCGGCGCTCAAGTTTCGGACTTCCTCATCTTGCGTCGTGAAGTCTGCTACACGGCGGCGACACCATCGAGCTTCGCTTTGGTCGGCGCTATAAAACGGGCGGTTAAGGTGCACTCCGTTGGGATTTGCGGCCTTCTTGGTTAAAAATCTTATCGCTCGTCTGTTTCGTCTCGCAGCTTTTCGTCCGCCCGATTTGATCAGCAAAGCAGAGCACGACGGCTATCACTCCTGCATGGTTCATCCATCGTTTCACCGGCGCTCAAGTTTCGGACTTCCTCATCTTGCGTCGTGAAGTCTGCTACACGGCGGCGACACCATCGAGCTTCGCTTTGGTCGGCGCTATAAAACGGGCGGTTAAGGTGCACTCCGTTGGGATTTGCGGCCTTCTTGGAGCTTATCGTTCGTCTGTTTCGTCTCGCAACTTTTCGTCCGCCCGATTTGATCAGCAAAGCAGAGCACGGCGGCTATCACTCCTGCATGGTTCATCCATCGTTTCACCGGTGCTCAAGTTTCGGACTTCGTCATCTTGCGTCGTGAAGTCTGCTACACGGCGGCGACACCATCGAGCTTCGCTTTGGTCGGCGCTATAAAACGGGCGGTTAAGCTGCACTCCGTTGGGATTTGCGGCCTTCTTGGCAAAAAAAGCTTATCGCTCGTCTGTTTCGTCTCGCAGCTTTTCGTCCGCCCGATTTTATCAGCAAAGCAGAGCACGACGGCTATCACTCCTGCATGGTTCATCCATCGTTTCACCGGCGCTCAAGTTTCGGACTTCGTCATCTTGCGTCGTGAAGTCTGCTACACGGCGGCGACACCATCGAGCTTCGCTTTGGTCGGCGCTATAAAACGGGCGGTTAAGCTGCACTCCGTTGGGATTTGCGGCCTTCTTGGCAAAAAAAGCTTATCGCTCGTCTGTTTCGTCTCGCAGCTTTTCGTCCGCCCGATTTTATCAGCAAAGCAGAGCACGATGGCTATCACTCCTGCATGGTTCATCCATCGTTTCACCGGCGCTCAAGTTTCGGACTTCGTCATCTTGCGTCGTGAAGTCTGCTACACGGCGGCGACACCATCGAGCTTCGCTTTGGTCGGCGCTATAAAACGGGCGGTTAAGCTGCACTCCGTTGGGATTTGCGGCCTTCTTGGCAAAAAAAGCTTATCGCTCGTCTGTTTCGTCTCGCAGCTTTTCGTCCGCCCGATTTGATCAGCAAAGCAGAGCACGACGGCTATCACTCCTGCATGGTTCATCCATCGTTTCACCGGCGCTCAAGTTTCGGACTTCGTCATCTTGCGTCGTGAAGTCTGCTACACGGCGGCGACACCATCGAGCTTCGCTTTGGTCGGCGCTATAAAACGGGCGGTTAAGCTGCACTCCGTTGGGATTTGCGGCCTTCTTGGCAAAAAAAGCTTATCGCTCGTCTGTTTCGTCTCACAGCTTTTCGTCCGCCCGATTTGATCAGCAAAGCAGAGCACGACGGCTATCACTCCTGCATGGTTCATCCATCGTTTCACCGGCGCTCAAGTTTCGGACTTCGTCATCTTGCGTCGTGAAGTCTGCTACAGGGCGGCGACACCATCGAGCTTCGCTTTGGTCGGCGCTATAAAACGGGCGGTTAAGCTGCACTCCGTTGGGATTTGCGGCCTTCTTGGCAAAAAAAGCTTATCGCTCGTCTGTTTCGTCTCGCAGCTTTTCGTCCGCCCGATTTTATCAGCAAAGCAGAGCACGACGGCTATCACTCCTGCATGGTTCATCCATCGTTTCACCGGCGCTCAAGTTTCGGACTTCGTCATCTTGCGTCGTGAAGTCTGCTACACGGCGGCGACACCATCGAGCTTCGCTTTGGTCGGCGCTATAAAACGGGCGGTTAAGGTGCACTCCGTTGGGATTTGCGGCCTTCTTGGCAAAAAAAGCTTATCGCTCGTCTGTTTCGTCTCGCAGCTTTTCGTCCGCCCGATTTTATCAGCAAAGCAGAGCACGGCGGCTATCACTCCTGCATGGTTCATCCATCGTTTCACCGGTGCTCAAGTTTCGGACTTCGTCATCTTGCGTCGTGAAGTCTGCTACACGGCGGCGACACCATCGAGCTTCGCTTTGGTCGGCGCTATAAAACGGGCGGTTAAGCTGCACTCCGTTGGGATTTGCGGCCTTCTTGGCAAAAAAAGCTTATCGCTCGTCTGTTTCGTCTCGCAGCTTTTCGTCCGCCCGATTTGATCAGCAAAGCAGAGCACGACGGCTATCACTCCTGCATGGTTCATCCATCGTTTCACCGGCGCTCAAGTTTCGGACTTCGTCATCTTGCGTCGTGAAGTCTGCTACACGGCGGCGACACCATCGAGCTTCGCTTTGGTCGGCGCTATAAAACGGGCGGTTAAGCTGCACTCCGTTGGGATTTGCGGCCTTCTTGGCAAAAAAAGCTTATCGCTCGTCTGTTTCGTCTCGCAGCTTTTCGTCCGCCCGATTTTATCAGCAAAGCAGAGCACGACGGCTATCACTCCTGCATGGTTCATCCATCGTTTCACCGGCGCTCAAGTTTCGGACTTCGTCATCTTGCGTCGTGAAGTCTGCTACACGGCGGCGACACCATCGAGCTTCACTTTGGTCGGCGCTATAAAACGGGCGGTTAAGCTGCACTCCGTTGGGATTTGCGGCCTTCTTGGCAAAAAAGCTTATCGTTCGTCTGTTTCGTCTCGCAGCTTTTCGTCCGCCCGATTTGATCAGCAAGGCAGAGCACGGCGGCTATAACTCCTGCATGGTTCATCCATCGTTTCACCGGCGCTCAAGTTTCGGACTTCGTCATCTTGCGTCGTGAAGTCTGCTACACGGCGGCGACACCATCGAGCTTCGCTTTGGTCGGCGCTATAAAACGGGCGGTTAAGCTGCACTCCGTTGGGATTTGCGGCCTTCTTGGCTAAAAAGCTTATCGCTCGTCTGTTTCGTCTCGCAGCTTTTCGTCCGCCCGATTTTATCAGCAAAGCAGAGCACGGCGGCTATCACTCCTGCATGGTTCATCCATCGTTTCACCGGTGCTCAAGTTTCGGACTTCGTCATCTTGCGTCGTGAAGTCTGCTACACGGCGGCGACACCATCGAGCTTCGCTTTGGTCGGCGCTATAAAACGGGCGGTTAAGCTGCACTCCGTTGGGATTTGCGGCCTTCTTGGCAAAAAAAGCTTATCGCTCGTCTGTTTCGTCTCGCAGCTTTTCGTCCGCCCGATTTGATCAGCAAAGCAGAGCACGACGGCTATCACTCCTGCATGGTTCATCCATCGTTTCACCGGCGCTCAAGTTTCGGACTTCGTCATCTTGCGTCGTGAAGTCTGCTACACGGCGGCGACACCATCGAGCTTCGCTTTGGTCGGCGCTATAAAACGGGCGGTTAAGCTGCACTCCGTTGGGATTTGCGGCCTTCTTGGCAAAAAAAGCTTATCGCTCGTCTGTTTCGTCTCGCAGCTTTTCGTCCGCCCGATTTTATCAGCAAAGCAGAGCACGATGGCTATCACTCCTGCATGGTTCATCCATCGTTTCACCGGCGCTCAAGTTTCGGACTTCGTCATCTTGCGTCGTGAAGTCTGCTACACGGCGGCGACACCATCGAGCTTCGCTTTGGTCGGCGCTATAAAACGGGCGGTTAAGCTGCACTCCGTTGGGATTTGCGGCCTTCTTGGCAAAAAAAGCTTATCGCTCGTCTGTTTCGTCTCGCAGCTTTTCGTCCGCCCGATTTGATCAGCAAAGCAGAGCACGACGGCTATCACTCCTGCATGGTTCATCCATCGTTTCACCGGCGCTCAAGTTTCGGACTTCGTCATCTTGCGTCGTGAAGTCTGCTACACGGCGGCGACACCATCGAGCTTCGCTTTGGTCGGCGCTATAAAACGGGCGGTTAAGCTGCACTCCGTTGGGATTTGCGGCCTTCTTGGCAAAAAAAGCTTATCGCTCGTCTGTTTCGTCTCACAGCTTTTCGTCCGCCCGATTTGATCAGCAAAGCAGAGCACGACGGCTATCACTCCTGCATGGTTCATCCATCGTTTCACCGGCGCTCAAGTTTCGGACTTCGTCATCTTGCGTCGTGAAGTCTGCTACAGGGCGGCGACACCATCGAGCTTCGCTTTGGTCGGCGCTATAAAACGGGCGGTTAAGCTGCACTCCGTTGGGATTTGCGGCCTTCTTGGCAAAAAAAGCTTATCGCTCGTCTGTTTCGTCTCGCAGCTTTTCGTCCGCCCGATTTTATCAGCAAAGCAGAGCACGACGGCTATCACTCCTGCATGGTTCATCCATCGTTTCACCGGCGCTCAAGTTTCGGACTTCGTCATCTTGCGTCGTGAAGTCTGCTACACGGCGGCGACACCATCGAGCTTCGCTTTGGTCGGCGCTATAAAACGGGCGGTTAAGGTGCACTCCGTTGGGATTTGCGGCCTTCTTGGCAAAAAAAGCTTATCGCTCGTCTGTTTCGTCTCGCAGCTTTTCGTCCGCCCGATTTTATCAGCAAAGCAGAGCACGGCGGCTATCACTCCTGCATGGTTCATCCATCGTTTCACCGGTGCTCAAGTTTCGGACTTCGTCATCTTGCGTCGTGAAGTCTGCTACACGGCGGCGACACCATCGAGCTTCGCTTTGGTCGGCGCTATAAAACGGGCGGTTAAGCTGCACTCCGTTGGGATTTGCGGCCTTCTTGGCAAAAAAAGCTTATCGCTCGTCTGTTTCGTCTCGCAGCTTTTCGTCCGCCCGATTTGATCAGCAAAGCAGAGCACGACGGCTATCACTCCTGCATGGTTCATCCATCGTTTCACCGGCGCTCAAGTTTCGGACTTCGTCATCTTGCGTCGTGAAGTCTGCTACACGGCGGCGACACCATCGAGCTTCGCTTTGGTCGGCGCTATAAAACGGGCGGTTAAGCTGCACTCCGTTGGGATTTGCGGCCTTCTTGGCAAAAAAAGCTTATCGCTCGTCTGTTTCGTCTCGCAGCTTTTCGTCCGCCCGATTTTATCAGCAAAGCAGAGCACGACGGCTATCACTCCTGCATGGTTCATCCATCGTTTCACCGGCGCTCAAGTTTCGGACTTCGTCATCTTGCGTCGTGAAGTCTGCTACACGGCGGCGACACCATCGAGCTTCACTTTGGTCGGCGCTATAAAACGGGCGGTTAAGCTGCACTCCGTTGGGATTTGCGGCCTTCTTGGCAAAAAAGCTTATCGTTCGTCTGTTTCGTCTCGCAGCTTTTCGTCCGCCCGATTTGATCAGCAAGGCAGAGCACGGCGGCTATAACTCCTGCATGGTTCATCCATCGTTTCACCGGCGCTCAAGTTTCGGACTTCGTCATCTTGCGTCGTGAAGTCTGCTACACGGCGGCGACACCATCGAGCTTCGCTTTGGTCGGCGCTATAAAACGGGCGGTTAAGCTGCACTCCGTTGGGATTTGCGGCCTTCTTGGCTAAAAAGCTTATCGCTCGTCTGTTTCGTCTCGCAGCTTTTCGTCCGCCCGATTTTATCAGCAAAGCAGAGCACGGCGGCTATCACTCCTGCATGGTTCATCCATCGTTTCACCGGTGCTCAAGTTTCGGACTTCGTCATCTTGCGTCGTGAAGTCTGCTACACGGCGGCGACACCATCGAGCTTCGCTTTGGTCGGCGCTATAAAACGGGCGGTTAAGCTGCACTCCGTTGGGATTTGCGGCCTTCTTGGCAAAAAAAGCTTATCGCTCGTCTGTTTCGTCTCGCAGCTTTTCGTCCGCCCGATTTGATCAGCAAAGCAGAGCACGACGGCTATCACTCCTGCATGGTTCATCCATCGTTTCACCGGCGCTCAAGTTTCGGACTTCGTCATCTTGCGTCGTGAAGTCTGCTACACGGCGGCGACACCATCGAGCTTCGCTTTGGTCGGCGCTATAAAACGGGCGGTTAAGCTGCACTCCGTTGGGATTTGCGGCCTTCTTGGCAAAAAAAGCTTATCGCTCGTCTGTTTCGTCTCGCAGCTTTTCGTCCGCCCGATTTTATCAGCAAAGCAGAGCACGATGGCTATCACTCCTGCATGGTTCATCCATCGTTTCACCGGCGCTCAAGTTTCGGACTTCGTCATCTTGCGTCGTGAAGTCTGCTACACGGCGGCGACACCATCGAGCTTCGCTTTGGTCGGCGCTATAAAACGGGCGGTTAAGCTGCACTCCGTTGGGATTTGCGGCCTTCTTGGCAAAAAAAGCTTATCGCTCGTCTGTTTCGTCTCGCAGCTTTTCGTCCGCCCGATTTGATCAGCAAAGCAGAGCACGACGGCTATCACTCCTGCATGGTTCATCCATCGTTTCACCGGCGCTCAAGTTTCGGACTTCGTCATCTTGCGTCGTGAAGTCTGCTACACGGCGGCGACACCATCGAGCTTCGCTTTGGTCGGCGCTATAAAACGGGCGGTTAAGCTGCACTCCGTTGGGATTTGCGGCCTTCTTGGCAAAAAAAGCTTATCGCTCGTCTGTTTCGTCTCGCAGCTTTTCGTCCGCCCGATTTGATCAGCAAAGCAGAGCACGACGGCTATCACTCCTGCATGGTTCATCCATCGTTTCACCGGCGCTCAAGTTTCGGACTTCGTCATCTTGCGTCGTGAAGTCTGCTACACGGCGGCGACACAATCGAGCTTCGCTTTGGTCGGCGCTATAAAACGGGCGGTTAAGGTGCACTCCGTTGGGATTTGCGGCCTTCTTGGCAAAAAAAGCTTATCGTTCGTCTGTTTCGTCTCGCAGCTTTTCGTCCGCCCGATTTGATCAGCAAAGCAGAGCACGACGGCTATCACTCCTGCATGGTTCATCCATCGTTTCACCGGCGCTCAAGTTTCGGACTTCGTCATCTTGCGTCGTGAAGTCTGCTACACGGCGGCGACACCATCGAGCTTCGCCTTGGTCGGCGCTATAAAACGGGCGGTTAAGGTGCACTCCGTTGGGATTTGCGGCCTTCTTGGAGCTTATCGTTCGTCTGTTTCGTCTCGCAGCTTTTCGTCCGCCCGATTTGATCAGCAAAGCAGAGCACAACGGCTATCACTCCTGCATGGTTCATCCATCGTTTCACCGGCGCTCAAGTTTCGGACTTCGTCATCTTGCGTCGTGAAGTCTGCTACACGGCGGCGACACCATCGAGCTTCGCTTTGGTCGGCGCTATAAAACGGGCGGTTAAGCTGCACTCCGTTGGGATTTGCGGCCTTCTTGGCAAAAAAGCTAATCGCTCGTTTGTTTCATCTCGCAGCTTTTCGTCCGCCCGATTTGATCAGCAAAGCAGAGCACGACGGCTATCACTCCTGCTTGGTTCATCCATCGTTTCACCGGCGCTCAAGTTTCGGACTTCGTCATCTTGCGTCGTGAAGTCTGCTACACGGCGGCGACACCATCGAGCTTCGCTTTGGTCGGCGCTATAAAACGGGCGGTTAAGCTGCACTCCGTTGGGATTTGCGGCCTTCTTGGCAAAAAAGCTAATCGCTCGTTTGTTTCGTCTCGCAGCTTTTCGTCCGCCCGATATGATCAGCAAAGCAGAGCACGACGGCTATCACTCGTGCATGGTTCATCTATCGTTTCACCGGCGCTCAAGTTTCGGACTTCGTCATCTTGCGTCGTGAAGTCTGCTACACGGCGGCGACACCATCGAGCTTCGCTTTGGTCGGCGCTATAAAACGGGCGGTTAAGCTGCACTCCATTGGGATTTGCGGCCTTCTTGGCAAAAAAAGCTTATCGCTCGTCTGTTTCGTCTCGCAGCTTTTCGTCCGCCCGATTTGATCAGCAAAGCAGAGCACGACGGCTATCACTCCTGCATGGTTCATTCATCGTTTCACCGGCGCTCAAGTTTCGGACTTCGTCATCTTGCGTCGTGAAGTCTGCTACACGGCGGCGACACCATCGAGCTTCGCTTTGGTCGGCGCTATAAAACGGGCGGTTAAGCTGCACTCCGTTGGGATTTGCGGCCTTCTTGGCAAAAAAAGCTTATCGCTCGTCTGTTTCGTCTCGCAGCTTTTCGTCCGCCCGATTTGATCAGCAAAGCAGAGCACGACGGCTATCACTCCTGCATGGTTCATCTATCGTTTCACCGGCGCTCAAGTTTCGGACTTCGTCATCTTGCGTCGTGAAGTCTGCTACACGGCGGCGACACCATCGAGCTTCGCTTTGGTCGGCGCTATAAAACGGGCGGTTAAGGTGCACTCCGTTGGGATTTGCGGCCTTCTTGGCAAAAAAAGCTTATCGCTCGTCTGTTTCGTCTCGCAGCTTTTCGTCCGCCCGATTTGATCAGCAAAGCAGAGCACGACGGCTATCACTCCTGCATGGTTCATTCATCGTTTCACCGGCGCTCAAGTTTCGGACTTCGTCATCTTGCGTCGTGAAGTCTGCTACACGGCGGCGACACCATCGAGCTTCGATTTGGTCGGCGCTATAAAACGGGCTGTTAAGCTGCACTCCGTTGGGATTTGCGGCCTTCTTGGCAAAAAAAGCTTATCGCTCGTCTGTTTCGTCTCGCAGCTTTTCGTCCGCCCGATTTGATCAGCAAAGCAGAGCACGACGGCTATCACTCCTGCATGGTTCATCTATCGTTTCACCGGCGCTCAAGTTTCGGACTTCGTCATCTTGCGTCGTGAAGTCTGCTACACGGCGGCGACACCATCGAGCTTCGCCTTGGTCGGCGCTATAAAACGGGCGGTTAAGGTGCACTCCGTTGGGATTTGCGGCCTTCTTGGCTAAAAAGCTTATCGCTCGTCTGTTTCGTCTCGCAGCTTTTCGTCCGCCCGATTTGATCAGCAAAGCAGAGCACGACGGCTATCACTCCTGCATGGTTCATCTATCGTTTCACCGGCGCTCAAGTTTCGGACTTCGTCATCTTGCGTCGTGAAGTCTGCTACACGGCGGCGACACCATCGAGCTTCGCTTTGGTCGGCGCTATAAAACGGGCTGTTAAGCTGCACTCCGTTGGGATTTGCGGCCTTCTTGGCAAAAAAAGCTTATCGCTCGTCTGTTTCGTCTCGCAGCTTTTCGTCCGCCCGATTTGATCAGCAAAGCAGAGCACGACGGCTATCACTCCTGCATGGTTCATCCATCGTTTCACCGGCGCTCAAGTTTCGGACTTCGTCATCTTGCGTCGTGAAGTCTGCTACACGGCGGCGACACCATCGAGCTTCGCCTTGGTCGGCGCTATAAAACGGGCGGTTAAGGTGCACTCCGTTGGGATTTGCGGCCTTCTTGGAGCTTATCGTTCGTCTGTTTCGTCTCGCAGCTTTTCGTCCGCCCGATTTGATCAGCAAAGCAGAGCACAACGGCTATCACTCCTGCATGGTTCATCCATCGTTTCACCGGCGCTCAAGTTTCGGACTTCGTCATCTTGCGTCGTGAAGTCTGCTACACGGCGGCGACACCATCGAGCTTCGCTTTGGTCGGCGCTATAAAACGGGCGGTTAAGCTGCACTCCGTTGGGATTTGCGGCCTTCTTGGCAAAAAAGCTAATCGCTCGTTTGTTTCATCTCGCAGCTTTTCGTCCGCCCGATTTGATCAGCAAAGCAGAGCACGACGGCTATCACTCCTGCTTGGTTCATCCATCGTTTCACCGGCGCTCAAGTTTCGGACTTCGTCATCTTGCGTCGTGAAGTCTGCTACACGGCGGCGACACCATCGAGCTTCGCTTTGGTCGGCGCTATAAAACGGGCGGTTAAGCTGCACTCCGTTGGGATTTGCGGCCTTCTTGGCAAAAAAGCTAATCGCTCGTTTGTTTCGTCTCGCAGCTTTTCGTCCGCCCGATATGATCAGCAAAGCAGAGCACGACGGCTATCACTCGTGCATGGTTCATCTATCGTTTCACCGGCGCTCAAGTTTCGGACTTCGTCATCTTGCGTCGTGAAGTCTGCTACACGGCGGCGACACCATCGAGCTTCGCTTTGGTCGGCGCTATAAAACGGGCGGTTAAGCTGCACTCCATTGGGATTTGCGGCCTTCTTGGCAAAAAAAGCTTATCGCTCGTCTGTTTCGTCTCGCAGCTTTTCGTCCGCCCGATTTGATCAGCAAAGCAGAGCACGACGGCTATCACTCCTGCATGGTTCATTCATCGTTTCACCGGCGCTCAAGTTTCGGACTTCGTCATCTTGCGTCGTGAAGTCTGCTACACGGCGGCGACACCATCGAGCTTCGCTTTGGTCGGCGCTATAAAACGGGCGGTTAAGCTGCACTCCGTTGGGATTTGCGGCCTTCTTGGCAAAAAAAGCTTATCGCTCGTCTGTTTCGTCTCGCAGCTTTTCGTCCGCCCGATTTGATCAGCAAAGCAGAGCACGACGGCTATCACTCCTGCATGGTTCATCTATCGTTTCACCGGCGCTCAAGTTTCGGACTTCGTCATCTTGCGTCGTGAAGTCTGCTACACGGCGGCGACACCATCGAGCTTCGCTTTGGTCGGCGCTATAAAACGGGCGGTTAAGGTGCACTCCGTTGGGATTTGCGGCCTTCTTGGCAAAAAAAGCTTATCGCTCGTCTGTTTCGTCTCGCAGCTTTTCGTCCGCCCGATTTGATCAGCAAAGCAGAGCACGACGGCTATCACTCCTGCATGGTTCATTCATCGTTTCACCGGCGCTCAAGTTTCGGACTTCGTCATCTTGCGTCGTGAAGTCTGCTACACGGCGGCGACACCATCGAGCTTCGATTTGGTCGGCGCTATAAAACGGGCTGTTAAGCTGCACTCCGTTGGGATTTGCGGCCTTCTTGGCAAAAAAAGCTTATCGCTCGTCTGTTTCGTCTCGCAGCTTTTCGTCCGCCCGATTTGATCAGCAAAGCAGAGCACGACGGCTATCACTCCTGCATGGTTCATCTATCGTTTCACCGGCGCTCAAGTTTCGGACTTCGTCATCTTGCGTCGTGAAGTCTGCTACACGGCGGCGACACCATCGAGCTTCGCCTTGGTCGGCGCTATAAAACGGGCGGTTAAGGTGCACTCCGTTGGGATTTGCGGCCTTCTTGGCTAAAAAGCTTATCGCTCGTCTGTTTCGTCTCGCAGCTTTTCGTCCGCCCGATTTGATCAGCAAAGCAGAGCACGACGGCTATCACTCCTGCATGGTTCATCTATCGTTTCACCGGCGCTCAAGTTTCGGACTTCGTCATCTTGCGTCGTGAAGTCTGCTACACGGCGGCGACACCATCGAGCTTCGCTTTGGTCGGCGCTATAAAACGGGCTGTTAAGCTGCACTCCGTTGGGATTTGCGGCCTTCTTGGCAAAAAAAGCTTATCGCTCGTCTGTTTCGTCTCGCAGCTTTTCGTCCGCCCGATTTGATCAGCAAAGCAGAGCACGACGGCTATCACTCCTGCATGGTTCATCTATCGTTTCACCGGCGCTCAAGTTTCGGACTTCGTCATCTTGCGTCGTGAAGTCTGCTACACGGCGGCGACACCATCGAGCTTCGCCTTGGTCGGCGCTATAAAACGGGCGGTTAAGGTGCACTCCGTTGGGATTTGCGGCCTTCTTGGCTAAAAAGCTTATCGCTCGTCTGTTTCGTCTCGCAGCTTTTCGTCCGCCCGATTTGATCAGCAAAGCAGAGCACGACGGCTATCACTCCTGCATGGTTCATCTATCGTTTCACCGGCGCTCAAGTTTCGGACTTCGTCATCTTGCGTCGTGAAGTCTGCTACACGGCGGCGACACCATCGAGCTTCGCTTTGGTCGGCGCTATAAAACGGGCGGTTAAGGTGCACTCCGTTGGGATTTGCGGCCTTCTTGGCAAAAAAAGCTTATCGCTCGTCTGTTTCGTCTCGCAGCTTTTCGTCCGCCCGATTTGATCAGCAAAGCAGAGCACGACGGCTATCACTCCTGCATGGTTCATCTATCGTTTCACCGGCGCTCAAGTTTCGGACTTCGTCATCTTGCGTCGTGAAGTCTGCTACACGGCGGCGACACCATCGAGCTTCGCTTTGGTCGGCGCTATAAAACGGGCGGTTAAGCTGCACTCCGTTGGGATTTGCGGCCTTCTTGGCAAAAAAAGCTTATCGCTCGTCTGTTTCGTCTCGCAGCTTTTCGTCCGCCCGATTTGATCAGCAAAGCAGAGCACGACGGCTATCACTCCTGCATGGTTCATCTATCGTTTCACCGGCGCTCCTGTTTCGGACTTCGTCACCTTGCGTCGTGAAGTCTGCTACACGGCGGCGACACCATCGAGCTTCGCCTTGGTCGGCGCTATAAAACGGGCGGTTAAGCTGCACTCCGTTGGGATTTGCGGCCTTCTTGGCTAAAAAGCTTATCGCTCGTCTGTTTCGTCTCGCAGCTTTTCGTCCGCCCGATTTGATCAGCAAAGCAGAGCACGACGGCTATCACTCCTGCATGGTTCATCTATCGTTTCACCGGCGCTCCTGTTTCGGACTTCGTCATCTTGCGTCGTGAAGTCTGCTACACGGCGGCGACACCATCGAGCTTCGCTTTGGTCGGCGCTATAAAACGGGCGGTTAAGCTGCACTCCGTTGGGATTTGCGGCCTTCTTGGCAAAAAAAGCTTATCGCTCGTCTGTTTCGTCTCGCAGCTTTTCGTCCGCCCGATTTGATCAGCAAAGCAGAGCACGACGGCTATCACTCCTGCATGGTTCATCCATCGTTTCACCGGCGCTCAAGTTTCGGACTTCGTCATCTTGCGTCGTGAAGTCTGCTACACGGCGGCGACACCATCGAGCTTCGCCTTGTTCGGTGCTATAAAACGGGCGGTTAAGGTGCACTCCGTTGGGATTTGCGGCCTTCTTGGCTAAAAAGCTTATCGCTCGTCTGTTTCGTCTCGCAGCTTTTCGTCCGCCCGATTTGATCAGCAAAGCAGAGCACGACGGCTATCACTCCTGCATGGTTCATCTATCGTTTCACCGGCGCTCAAGTTTCGGACTTCGTCATCTTGCGTCGTGAAGTCTGCTACACGGCGGCGACACCATCGAGCTTCGCCTTGGTCGGCGCTATAAAACGGGCGGTTAAGCTGCACTCCGTTGGGATTTGCGGCCTTCTTGGCAAAAAAAGCTTATCGCTCGTCTGTTTCGTCTCGCAGCTTTTCGTCCGCCCGATTTGATCAGCAAAGCAGAGCACGACGGCTATCACTCCGGCATGGTTCATCCATCGTTTCACCGGCGCTCAAGTTTCGGACTTCGAAATCTTGCGTCGTGAAGTCTGCTACACGGCGGCGACACCATCGAGCTTCGCTTTGGTCGGCGCTATAAAACGGGCGGTTAAGGTGCACTCCGTTGGGATTTGCGGCCTTCTTGGCAAAAAAGCTTATCGCTCGTCTGTTTCGTCTCGCTGCTTTTCGTCCGCCCGATTTGATCAGCAAAGCAGAGCACGACGGCTATCACTCCGGCATGGTTCATCCATCGTTTCACCGGCGCTCAAGTTTCGGACTTCGTCATCTTGCGTCGTGAAGTCTGCTACACGGCGGCGACACCATCGAGCTTCGCTTTGGTCGGCGCTATAAAACGGGCGGTTAAGGTGCACTCCGTTGGGATTTGCGGCCTTCTTGGCTAAAAAGCTTATCGCTCGTCTGTTTCGTCTCGCAGCTTTTCGTCCGCCCGATTTGATCAGCAAAGCAGAGCACGACGGCTATCACTCCTGCATGGTTCATCCATCGTTCCACCGGCGCTCAAGTTTCGGACTTCGTCATCTTGCGTCGTGAAGTCTGCTACACGGCGGCAACACCATCGAGCTTCGCTTTGGTCGGCGCTATAAAACGGGCGGTTAAGGTGCACTCCGTTGGGATTTGCGGCCTTCTTGGCTAAAAAGCTTATCGCTCGTCTGTTTCGTCTCGCAGCTTTTCGTCCGCCCGATTTGATCAGCAAAGCAGAGCACGACGGCTATCACTCCTGCATGGTTTATCCATCGTTTCACCGGCGCTCAAGTTTCGGACTTCCTCATCTTGCGTCGTGAAGTCTGCTACACGGCGGCGACACCATCGAGCTTCGCTTTGGTCGGCGCTATAAAACGGGCGGTTAAGCTGAACTCCGTTGGGATTTGCGGCCTTCTTGGCTAAAAAGCTTATCGCTCGTCTGTTTCGTCTCGCAGCTTTTCGTCCGCCCGATTTGATCAGCAAAGCAGAGCACGGCGGCTATCACTCCTGCATGGTTCATCCATCGTTTCACCGGCGCTCAAGTTTCGGACTTCCTCATCTTGCGTCGTGAAGTCTGCTACACGGCGGCGACACCATCGAGCTTCGCTTTGGTCGGCGCTATAAAACGGGCGGTTAAGGTGCACTCCGTTGGGATTTGCGGCCTTCTTGGTTAAAAATCTTATCGCTCGTCTGTTTCGTCTCGCAGCTTTTCGTCCGCCCGATTTGATCAGCAAAGCAGAGCACGACGGCTATCACTCCTGCATGGTTCATCCATCGTTTCACCGGCGCTCAAGTTTCGGACTTCCTCATCTTGCGTCGTGAAGTCTGCTACACGGCGGCGACACCATCGAGCTTCGCTTTGGTCGGCGCTATAAAACGGGCGGTTAAGGTGCACTCCGTTGGGATTTGCGGCCTTCTTGGCTAAAAAGCTTATCGCTCGTCTGTTTCGTCTTGCAGCTTTTCGTCCGCCCGATTTGATCAGCAAAGCAGAGCACGACGGCTATAACTCCTGCATGGTTCATCCATCGTTTCACCGGCGCTCAAGTTTCGGACTTCGTCATCTTGCGTCGTGAAGTCTGCTACAAGGCGGCGACACCATCGAGCTTCGCTTTGGTCGGCGCTATAAAGCGGGCGGTTAAGGTGCACTCCGTTGGGATTTGCGGCCTTCTTGGCTAAAAAGCTTATCGTTCGTCTGTTTCGTCTCGCTGCTTTTCGTCCGCCCGATTTGATCAGCAAAGCAGAGCACGACGGCTATAACTCCTGCATGGTTCATCCATCGTTTCACCGGCGCTCAAGTTTCGCACTTCGTCATCTTGCGTCGTGAAGTCTGCTACACGGCGGCGACACCATCGAGCTTCGCTTTGGTCGGCGCTATAAAACGGGCGATTAAGGTGCACTCCGTTGGGATTTGCGGCCGTCTTGGCTAAAAAGCTTATCGCTCGTCTGTTTCGTCTCGCAGCTTTTCGTCCGCCCGATTTGATCAGCAAGGCAGAGCACGACGGCTATCACTCCTGCATGGTTCATCCATCGTTTCACCGGCGCTCAAGTTTCGGACTTCCTCATCTTGCGTCGTGAAGTCTGCTACACGGCGGCGACACCATCGAGCTTCGCTTTGTTCGGCGCTATAAAACGGGCGGTTAAGGTGCACTCCGTTGGGATTTGCGGCCGTCTTGGCTAAAAAGCTTATCGCTTGTCTGTTTCGTCTCGCAGCTTTTCGTCCGCCCAATTTGATCAGCAAAGCAGAGCACGACGGCTATAACTCCTGCATGGTTCATCCATCGCTTCACCGGCGCTCAAGTTTCGGACTTCGTCATCTTGCGTCGTGAAGTCTGCTACACGGCGTCGACACCATCGAGCTTCGCTTTGGTCGGCGCTATAAAACGGGCGGTTAAGGTGCACTCCGTTGGGATTTGCGGCCTTCTTGGCTAAAAAGCTTATCGTTCGTCTGTTTCGTCTCGCAGCTTTTCGTCCGCCCGATTTGATCAGCAAAGCAGAGCACGACGGCTATCACTCCTGCATGGTTCATCCATCGTTTCACCGGCGCTCAAGTTTCGGACTTCGTCATCTTGCGTCGTGAAGTCTGCTACACGGCGTCGACACCATCGAGCTTCGCTTTGGTCGGCGCTATAAAACGGGCGGTTAAGGTGCACTCCGTTGGGATTTGCGGCCGTCTTGGCTAAAAAGCTTATCGTTCGTCTGTTTCGTCTCGCAGCTTTTCGTCCGCCCGATTTGATCAGCAAAGCAGAGCACGACGGCTATAACTCCTGCATGGTTCATCCATCGTTTCACCGGCGCTCAAGTTTCGGACTTCGTCATCTTGCGTCGTGAAGTCTGCTACACGGCGTCGACACCATCGAGCTTCGCTTTGGTCGGCGCTATAAAACGGGCGGTTAAGGTGCACTCCGTTCGGATTTGCGGCCTTCTTGGCTAAAAAGCTTATCGTTCGTCTGTTTCGTCTCGCAGCTTTTCGTCCGCCCGATTTGATCAGCAAAGCAGAGCACGACGGCTATCACTCCTGCATGGTTCATCCATCGTTTCACCGGCGCTCAAGTTTCAGACTTCGTCATCTTGCGTCGTGAAGTCTGCTACACGGCGTCGACACCATCGAGCTTCGCTTTGGTCGGCGCTATAAAACGGGCGGTTAAGGTGCACTCCGTTGGGATTTGCGGCCGTCTTGGCTAAAAAGCTTACCGTTCGTCTGTTTCGTCTCGCAGCTTTTCGTCCGCCCGATTTGATCAGCAAAGCAGAGCACGACGGCTATAACTCCTGCATGGTTCATCCATCGTTTCACCGGCGCTCAAGTTTCGGACTTCGTCATCTTGCGTCGTGAAGTCTGCTACACGGCGTCGACACCATCGAGCTTCGCTTTGGTCGGCGCTATAAAACGGGCGGTTAAGGTGGACTCCGTTGGGATTTGCGGCCTTCTTGGCTAAAAAGCTTATCGTTCGTCTGTTTCGTCTCGCAGCTTTTCGTCCGCCCGATTTGATCAGCAAAGCAGAGCACGACGGCTTTAACTCCTGCATGGTTCATCCATCGTTTCACCGGCGCTCAAGTTTCGGACTTCGTCATCTTGCGTCGTGAAGTCTGCTACACGGCGTCGACACCATCGAGCTTCGCTTTGGTCGGCGCTATAAAACGGGCGGTTAAGGTGCACTCCGTTGGGATTTGCGGCCTTCTTGGCTAAAAAGCTTATCGCTTGTCTGTTTCGTCTCGCAGCTTTTCGTCCGCCCGATTTGATCAGCAAAGCAGAGCACGACGGCTATAACTCCTGCATGGTTCATCCATCGTTTCACCGGCGCTCAAGTTTCGGACTTCGTCATCTTGCGTCGTGAAGTCTGCTGCACGGCGGCGACACCATCGAGCTTCGCTTTGGTCGGCGCTATAAAACGGGCGGTTAAGGTGCACTCCGTTGGGATTTGCGGCCGTCTTGGCTAAAAAGCTTATCGCTCGTCTGTTTCGTCTCGCAGCTTTTCGTCCGCCCGATTTGATCAGCAAAGCAGAGCACGACGGCTATAACTCCTGCATGGTTCATCCATCGTTTCACCGGCGCTCAAGTTTCGGACTTCGTCATCTTGCGTCGTGAAGTCTGCTACACGGCGTCGACACCATCGAGCTTCGCTTTGGTCGGCGCTATAAAACGGGCGGTTAAGGTGCACTCCGTTGGGATTTGCGGCCTTCTTGGCTAAAAAGCTTATCGTTCGTCTGTTTCGTCTCGCAGCTTTTCGTCCGCCCGATTTGATCAGCAAAGCAGAGCACGACGGCTATCACTCCTGCATGGTTCATCTATCGTTTCACCGGCGCTCAAGTTTCGGACTTTGTCATCTTGCGTCGTGAAGTCTGCTACACGGCGGCGACACCATCGAGCTTCGCTTTGGTCGGCGCTATAAAACGGGCGGTTAAGGTGCACTCCGTTGGGATTTGCGGCCGTCTTGGCTAAAAAGCTTATCGCTCGTCTGTTTCGTCTCGCAGCTTTTCGTCCGCCCGATTTGATCAGCAAAGCAGAGCACGACGGCTATAACTCCTGCATGGTTCATCCATCGTTTCACCGGCGCTCAAGTTTCGGACTTCGTCATCTTGCGTCGTGAAGTCTGCTACACGGCGGCGACACCATCGAGCTTCGCTTTGGTCGGCGCTATAAAACGGGCGGTTAAGGTGCACTCCGTTGGGATTTGCGGCCTTCTTGGCTAAAAAGCTTATCGCTTGTCTGTTTCGTCTCGCAGCTTTTCGTCCACCCGATTTGATCAGCAAAGCAGAGCACGACGGCTATAACTCCTGCATGGTTCATCCATCGTTTCACCGGCGCTCAAGTTTCGGACTTCGTCATCTTGCGTCGTGAAGTCTGCTAAACGGCGGCGACACCATCGAGCTTCGCTTTGGTCGGCGCTATAAAACGGGCGGTTAAGGTGTACTCCGTTGGGATTTGCGGCCTTCTTGGCTAAAAAGCTTATCGCTTGTCTGTTTCGTCTCGCAGCTTTTCGTCCGCCCGATTTGATCAGCAAAGCTGAGCACGACGGCTATAACTCCTGCATGGTTCATCCATCGTTTCACCGGCGCTCAAGTTTCGGACTTCGTCATCTTGCGTCGTGAAGTCTGCTACACGGCGGCGACACCATCGAGCTTCGCTTTGGTCGGCGCTATAAAACGGGCGGTTAAGGTGCACTCCGTTGGGATTTGCGGCCTTCTTGGCTAAAAAGCTTATCGCTTGTCTGTTTCGTCTCGCAGCTTTTCGTCCGCCCGATTTGATCAGCAAAGCAGAGCACGACGGCTATCACTCCTGCATGGTTCATCCATCGTTTCACCGCCGCTCAAGTTTCGGACTTCGTCATCTTGCGTCGTGAAGTCTGCTACACGGCGGCGACACCATCGAGCTTAGGTTTGGTCGGCGCTATAAAACGGGTGGTTAAGCTGCACTCCGTTGGTATTTGCGGCCTTCTTGGCTAAAAAGCGTATAGCTCGTCTGTTTCGTCTCGCAGGTAAGAACACTGCATCGTTTTTACTGAGCTGTGTTACTCTGGCCGCAAATCCCAGCGCGAGTGTATCGTGTACGTCTACTTTGTGAGCATGGGCATCTGCCTTGCTGCCTATCGAGCTCGCATTGGACGTTTTTTTCGATCTCGTTCCACTAAAGGACGTCATCGATTGTTGTTACCGACTCTGAACTTGTCTTTGCCAAAGTTCCGCCTGGTATTCGTCTCAGTGTGCGTTTGCGCTCTACTGATTCTTGCGGGTGGTGTCGAGACTAATCCTGGACCTCAAACCGATTCCACGCAGCTCGAAAGGCTCCAGACCACTCTAGGCAGGCTTTTGCAGAATACCGAGAGCTATCAGAAAGAAAATACGGACAAATTAAATGCTATTCAGTCCGGCATTTCGAGCCTAAGAGGAAGGGTGACGGAACTTGAAAAAAAAAAGTGGACGCTCAATCGAGCTGCCAGGAGGACGTGATTTCAATGAAACAGGATATAAGCTCACTGGAAAGCAACTTACGGAAATTATCTCTAACCAGTGATAATGTTGACGCGGTAGCGCGGCACGTAGGTGCTCTGGATAATCGCTCTCGACGAAATAATCTTATCTTCAAATTAATTCCGGAGGAATACGGTGAGACTTGGAATCGTACTGAACAGATAGTGATAGACTTTGTTAAAACTTACCTACATGTTGACCCGGGTGAAATTGAAAGGGCACATCGTATAGGTAGGAAACGTGACAGGTTTCACCGTATGATTGTTGTTAAGTTCGAAAGTTTTAAGAAAAAACAAGAAGCGCTTAGTAATGCCCCGGCCTTAAGGAATGTTCCATCCTTAAAATTATGGATTGACGAAGATTTCTCGCCACATATTCAGGAGGCTCGTAGGAAACTCAGAGAATTTAGAAAACCGCATCGTGATGCGCAGAAAAAAGTTCGATTTGGTTTCGACAAACTGTTCATCGACGACAAAGTGTTTGTTTACTCCTCCACTTTGAACCAGGTGGTTGAATTGTAAAACGCTCCCTCCAACCCTGAGCTTCCAATCTCTCAAGAACGAGAATGACGGTCTACCACAGGAAGTGAGGTCAATCAGTTAACTTTCCTTGTTGCTAATTTTAGAAGCTTGTTGTCAAAACAAGATGAGTTGAGTAGCACTATTGAAGTATGCCGTCCCCACGTCATTTTGGGAAGCGAAACATGGCTCTCTAGTAGTATACCTAATGAAGAACTTTTAATTCACAGTGATTTTACCATCCATAGAAAAGATCGTTCATTGTCTAGGGGAGGTGGTGTTCTTGTTGCAATCCAAAAGTGTTTCTCCTCGGTAGTTGTGGAGCTAGATGCCGATATTGAGGTATGCTTTGTCAAAGTTAAATGTGTATTTTCTCATATCTTAGTTGGAGTTTGTTATAGGCCTCCAGACTCGCAAGCTGTGTTTCTCCAGGAATTGTATAAAATTTTGAATTTTGTTACACTACGTTACCCGCAGTGTCCTGTATTTTTTGGTGGGAGTTTCAATTATCCCGGGATTGACTGGATTGATTGTGTGCCTGAGAGTAGTTGCAGAAGTTCTTCGCAGTGTAGGGATTCATTGATATTTGTAAATCTTGTTCTCTTGACCAGGCTGTGTTGGTGCCTACGCGAAACAATGCGATTCTTGATTTATTCTTTACGTCTATTCCGGAGTTAATTCTATCTGTAAATGCTAATGACGCTATCAGTGATCACCGAATGGTGGTGATCGACGCTAACATTGCTGTTCACAAAAAGTGTTGCGAACATAAAGTCATCTTTGATTATGCTAGGGCAAACCTACCGGAGATTACTTCGGCACTCGAGTCATTCCTTATCGAATTTCAGGGTTCCTTTAGTCTCAGATCAGTTGAAGATAACTGGACTCTAATCAAGGACAGGCTTTTAGAGCTTATGCATCTATTTGTGCCTAAAATAAAAATACCATCCAATACACAAAAGCCATGGTTCTCGAGGTATCTAAAAGGCCTCCTTAACACCAAAAAACGACTTTTTTTAAGGGCAAAGAAGCATAATGGTACGACCTCTTGGGACAAATATTTAAACTATTCTAAACTCTGTAAGCAGGAAATTGAAGATGCCAAACAACGATTCTTTGGTGGCACTCTTAAGCAACTACTAAGTTCAAATCCTAAAAAAATTTGGAAAATCATTAGCCCTCCGAAAAGTTAAAATGACCCGAGCGGTCTTTCTGACATCCATGGGGATACGTTGTCCGATTTAGAAAGTGCGATTACTTTTAATCAATTCTTTGGAGGGGTCTTCAGTGATGAGTCATTTCCTTTACCTGCCTGTAATAACATTTATAATAATTATTTCCTTGATCACATCTTTGTTGATTCTGATGGGATAAGGAAGCTTATCCTCAACCTTTCCAATTCAACTAGCCCGGTTAGTGACGGAAACACGTCTAAACTGCTCAAACTCGCGCTGCCGGTCTCGAGTATTCTTCTGCAACTTTTATTTTAACAAAGTCTGGACCAAGGATACTTACCTAAGGACTGGAAACATGCAAAAGTTACCCCTATTTTAAATCCGGTGATGCTACGTCCGCCAATAACTACCGTCCCATTTCCCTAACCAGCATACCCTGTAAACTTCTAGGACATGTGACCTACAGCCATATTGTGAATTGCCTTACAGAAATTAATTTCTTTTTTCCTAACCAACACGGCTTCCGTAAAGAGAAGTCGTGTGAAACTCAGTTATTTGAATTTATCACTGATATCCATGACAACATTCATTCACAAGCGCAAACTGACGCTATCTTTATCGATTTTTCGAAAGCGTTTGATCGGGTCCCGCACCAGCGTTTGATTAGTAAACTTAAGTCACTTAATATGCATCAGTCTCTTGTAGACTGGATCAAAGAATTCCTTTCTGAAAGAACTCAATCAGTCTCGATCCATAACGACTCATCTCGAAGTATCTCAGTAAAATCCGGTGCTCCGCAAGGTTTCGTCCTCGGCCCTGTTCTCTTTTTAATTTACATAATGATCTACCTAACTTAATTTGTTCAAAAATTCGGCTATACGCTGACGACTGCGTAATATACAGGCGCATTATCTCGAACGAAGATAGCTTCGCCCTCCAGCGTGACCTTGATTCGCTATGGTTATGGTGCGTTAAATGGCAAATGGATATAAATATTACAAAGACCAAGCTTCTTACTTTTGCTACAATTAAGTTTAAGTCTGCCTTTGATTATAAAGTTAATGGTGCAATTCTTGAAAATGTAACTCATTACATATACCTCGGAGTATTTCTAACGGATAATCTCGACTGGAAAATGCATATTGATCATATTGTGAGCAAAGCGAATCGATCTCTAGGGTATCTTAGGAGGAACTTGTTCTTAGCACCAAGTGACGTTCGATTGTTAGCTTACAAATCTTTTATTCTTTCAAAACTAGAATATGCGAGCATTATTTGGAGCCCATTGCAAGATTATTTAATTAAAAAATAGAGTCTGTTCAGAACAGAGCCGTACGTTTTATTCCTAGAGATTATTCCTTTACGTCGAGTGTGACAGCAGTAAAAACAAGAGCTGACCTTGTTTCTTTATGTAATAGACGCAAAGTATCACGACTGGCTTTTCTTTATCGCGTGTATTATTACAACGCTGACCTTAAAAGTCAACTTTTACTTCCGCCCCATAGGATTTTTCCTCGGCATGATCATTGTCATAGAATTAGGCTACCCTTATGTCGCACTAGGCATTTTTCAGAGTCGCCCTTGATCTTGGCTATTCATGAATGGAATGACCTCTCTGAGAGTTTTGTTGATATCTCAGACTGTGCACAGTTTAGGAGTGTATGTGAAGAATTATTTAAGTCAGTGTAATTTTATACGCTCTCTGGTGTGTAGCTGTTGTGTATATAGTATGCTGTGTATGTGTGTGCGATCTGTCGCGTGCTGTTTTCAATGTTAGTGTTTTCTTGTTTTTGCAGCGAACGTTTTCTTTTGTCTCTCCCCCCTTTCAAGTAATGCCTCCGGGCGCTTTGAGGGAACAATAAATGAAATGAAATGAAAATGAAATCCTTAGCAATTCAGGAGTCAACATAATAGATGGAAGAAATTTTTTTTTTTATCTTATGCTTAGCAGTCGTTTATCGGCATTACAGGGGCAAGCATGATGATGACGCAATTTTATTTCATTTTTGTGGTAACTGGCGCAAATTAAAATGTCACAGGTTGATGACAAAAATTGAAATTAAGTTACCAGCTACTGAGTGCTATATACATAATTGAAAGGTAAAATTTGGGACTCAATGCAAAAAAAAAAGAATATCCTTCAACAGGAAGCTCAGCAGCAAATATATATAGCTCTTAGAAATGTGTGCTCTACAAGTTTACTCCCTGTAATAGACTGCGAAGTGAACGTATCCCCAATATAGCTAATAAACATAATTATAATATCAATGCTAAAATATAAAGCACCATTCAATCAGCACACCTGAAGTAAAGGCAGGATTCCACAAATAAGTGTTATTGTTCCTCGGCCATGACGCAAGAACGTCGGCACAGTAGACAATATAGGCTGTCATTTTAGTCCGCTTACTTCAGGTTTCTTGCGATATATATCAGCTTCAACCTAGCCTGGGCCGCACCTAGGTGAAATATTTGTCCTGCACTATAGTTCATATCGCCACGCGCGTCAACGAGCGACCGCGTGCGTGTTCGGATGGTTACCGCGTTTGTCTTTCGTGCGAGGCCCAGGGTTTGCTTCCTGGAAGTTACGTGTCGTTTATTTATTATTTCAGCTTAATGTTCTGGTAAATTCTAGAACCCTGTTGCTTCTTCGAGGTTCGAATGTTCTACGTACCGAACCTTCTACGCCGATTCTTCCAGAAGCCAACGCGTGTACACGAGGGACTCCGCGTGGCGAACCGCAGTCAGTCTCGCCCCAACGTTCAATTCTGCTGCCAAAAAAAGATAAAAAAATAAGACGAAGGACGAGTGAGAGCAATGTACACGACAAGCGCTGACTTACAACTGATTTTTTTAAGAATAAGAAACATGAAACCCTCGAATTTTTCCGCTAGATTTAGCGGGGAATTTTTCCCGTTAGATTTTCCGCTAGATTTAGCGGAGAAATTTTTCCGCTAGATTTAGCGGGGAAATTTTTCCGCTACATTTAGCGGGGAATTTTCCCCGCTAGATTTAGCGGGGAAATTTTTCCGCTAGATTTAGTGGGGAATTTTTTCCGCAGCGGGGAAAATGTTTACTCTAGATTTCGCGGAGAAATTTTCCCGCTAAATCTAGCAGGGAAATTTTTCCGCTAGATTTAGCGGGAATTTACCCATAATGCACCGCGCGGTTACGCCGACGGCGACGGCGACGCCGACGCCGCTCAAGCCGGAAACGGGCCCCTAAGAGCTGCGCTCTAATAAGAAACATGAAACCCTCGAATCACCAAAACAAAGAACAACGCCAATCTTATCAGTGTGATTACAATATTTCTTCGTAACGACACATGTAAGCAATCTTCCTGACAAACAAGGCAATGGACGGCGAACTGACACACATATCCTCCTGGCATTGTGACATCACAAAAGCCTTCGTAATGTACCTCGTACTTTGGTTAGTCTGCCGCGTCGCAATAGCAGCGTCAGTAAATAGTGGCGCACACCCGCACCTAGCACAACGTACCGCCAAGTGGCCGGAGGGAGAACATCTCATGGCCAGATGAAGGTCCCTTAATCAATCATTAATTCATCCGCCTGACTGCCCCACATATATTTTCCACACGACAATGGGATTTTATATACTACCTCGTCTTCACAGTTCACAATTTTGTTTAAAGTTTTTTGCACACCCTATTATCGTCTTCTTCCCGGTCGATTCTGCCGCACACCTTTTCCATCTTCCTTCGAGCGGAAAACACTTGAACCTGGTGTTTGCTTCCCTCTTTTTTGCTTCCATGGCTGACCTTATGAACATATGGAAGCACTACCGACCTAACGCTGAGTTTTACTCATTCTGGCCCTGCAGCACTCATTTGGAGTCTTTTTAGGAGGGTCTCCACCACTCCCCCAAGAAGTGCACCCAAAACGTCTCACCGTTTTGTGTGTGGCTAACTTTGACAACGCGGTGCGCAAGCACGACACGGCAGTACATCTATTAACAACTTCAGACATGCGAACGCAGTAGCCAGAGTCTTACGTCCAAAAACTGCAAGGTCCCTTCTGCGGGATTATCTTGAATTAATTTCAATCCCGCGGGTGAAGCCACAAATGCCTCCAAAACGTTCGCTACCGCCCCGACTTTTTGTGCACCTTCCCGGGTGTAAACCAGTGCCATGTAATCGTCAACATACCTGAAGGTCTTCACGTGGGGTGGTAATCAAAACTTTTTTATTGTTTCTAATTAAAAAATAGAAATTGTATGTACACAGTCGGTCAGAGCATTGAGAAACAAAAAATCAAAGGAAGTGTTGGCGGACTAGTAGCCGAGCATGTCACTGTGATGATATGGGCTGAACAAACGACTAGGAAGGCAACGCAGATGAACGCTGTCAGCACGTGAATAATCAAAGATGAAGAAGATTGCAAAACCGTATCAGGCAATGACAATAAGAAAAAAGAAGAGGACAACACGAGGAGAGTGAACGTGACACAGGCTCGAGGCGCTCGAAAAAGGCGGTTGGGCATCGGCATCCAGCTCAACACCAGCGGTCCCGGCAGTCTAGGAAGATTCCGGACGGGCGCCAACAGGCTCGTGGGGACTTTGAACCTGCACACCGTGGACCGCCGCCGTTAGCCAAGCTGCAGCCAGCAACCCTACGCCTGGGCCGACCCAGCCTGCCAGGCTCCTGAACCAACGTTACGACAACGAAGCGTCTTCTCGGCAATAACATCGTGTGGGCCGTAAGCGAAGTCGGCGGATTGAACTTTGTACATATTTTGATGGCTCTTGTAACTTGTTTCCCTATTCTATCTGACTTTTATTTTTGATTCTTGCTCTGTAAATAACATCTTTCTTCTTACAACCACCGCTCCGGAATTCTGAGTTCCTTCCAACGAGTCGGTATAGACATCATCGAACCAATCAAGCCGAGTTCAGAAAATGGCAACAGATATATATTGACGATGATTGATTTTGCAACTAGGTACCCAGATGCTGTCGCTTTGAAGAGCATGGAGACAACAGAGGTTGCAGAGAGTCTTCTTCAAATGTTTTCACGAGTAGGCCTACCCCAAGAATTCCTAAGTGATCGGGGATCCTGCTTTACGTCAGGTTTGATGAAGGAGATCAGTCGCCTGTTATCGCTGAGACAGTTGACTACCACGCCGTACCATCCTATGGTTAATGGACTTGTCGAGCGGCTGAATGGGACATTCAAACAAATGATTCGGAGGATGTGCCAAGAAAAGCCACGATGCTGGGACCGGTACCTAACCCTGTTGCTTTTCGCATATCGGGAAGTCCCACAGAGTAGTTTGGGGTTCTCCCCGTTTTATCTGCTTTATGGGAGATATGTTCGGGGTCCCATGGCAGTTTTAAAAGAACTGTGGACTAACGAGAGCATCGACCCTGAGACGAAAACAACCTACGGGTACATGGTCGATCTTCGGAAGAGGCTGGAAGACACGTGCAAAGTTGCCCACGAAGAACGAAGAAAAGCCCAGAAGACGCAAAAGGGATATTACGACAAGAAGAGTCGTGTACGCAAACTGCAAGAGGGAGATCCAGTGCTGATCTTGTTACCAACTGACAAAAATAAGCTGATTCTGCAATGGAAGGGACCATTCCGCGTGGCGGAGAGAAGGAATGAACTGGATTACGTAATAAACCTCGGAGGAAAGACGACATTATTCCACGTCAATATCCTCAAAAAGTATGAGGAGAGAGAAGTTCTGGGCGCTCCTGAACAAGTCTTGGCTGGCCTCGCAGTAGAAGAGGAACGTGAAGAACAGCAGGTCCCCCATGTGTGCCTTTGGCGTCAGCAAGGCCACAATGATGTGCGGAAGTCAGAAGAACTCTCAGAAGAACAGATCACAGAGGTGGAAGGATTGCCAGAGTCGTTCCAATAAGTATTCTTGGTTCTTCCGGGTCAAACCAGTCTCGTAAAATGCCAGCTGAAACTAACAACAGATGTGCCAGTTCAAGTTCGACAGTACCCACTCGCCTTTGCGCTACACAAAGCAATAGAAAACGAGATATGTGACATGCTGAGTCTCGGCATAATTGAGAAATGCGACTCGCCCTACAACTCACCCGTAGTAGTAGTGAAGAAGAAGGACAAGACGACCCGATTATGCGTAGATTTTCGACAACTAAATCAGGTGCTCGTACCTGATTGCGAACCGATACCCCGAGTTGACATGATGTTTGCTCAAGTCAGCACAAAGAAGTACTTTTCCAAATTTGATTTTGCGAAAGGTTACTGGCAAGTGCCAATGGCACACGGATCGGAGGACGCGACTGCGTTTTCAACGATGTCAGGGTTATATCGTTTCAAGTTCATGCCCTTCGGCATAAAAACAGCCCCGGCTGTATTCACTCGTTTAATGAGGGAAGTCCTGGATGGAGTACCAAACACACATCAATATTTTTATGATGTACTAATCGCAACTGCCAGCTGGGAGGAACACGCGAAAACCCTCAGACAATTTTTAACGAGGGTAAAACAAGCCGGACTTACCATCAAGCCAAAGAAGACTGAGATCGGCTTCTCCCGGATAACATTTCTCGGACCTCGAGTAGGACAAGGAACGTTTAAGCTGTTAACAGAGACTTCGGAGAAAATTCAAGGCGCTAATAGACCGCAAACAAAGACGGAAGTCAGATCGTTCCTAGGACTAACGGGATATTACCGGGAATGTATTCCCAATTACGCCGAGATGTCGCTCCCTCTGACGCAACTGACAAAGAAAAAAACACCCATCAAAGTCATCTGGGAAGACAAACACGCCAAAGCTTTTGAGGGGCTAAGAAAATCCCTCTCCGACAAACCGATTTTTAAGTCTCCGGATCTTTCGAGGGCTTTCATCCTGAGAACAGACGCTTCGGGAAGATGCTTGGGTGCTGTGCTAATGCAAGAGCACGATCGGATGATGCACCCTGTTGCGTATGCTATCCGGCAGTTGTTGCCGCGAGAAGTTGCATATTCAGCGATCGAGCGAGAGTGCCTCGCCCTTGTATGGACGGTGCAGAAATTTCACCTCTTTCTGTTTGGAAAACACTTCACTGTTCAAAGCGACCATCAACCCTTAGAATGCATTCACTCCGCCTAACAACTGAACAGTCGCGTGCTGCGATGGAGTCTGCTGCTGGCTGAATACGATTTTCCTGTCATGTACATTCGGGGCAGTCAGAACTTTGGGGCTGACTATTTGAGCCGACTTAAGTACGCTTCCGTAAAAGATGAGATTCCTCAAACAGTTGCGAGTGCTTCTATTTAGGTGAAACAGTTGTTTTTTTTTTTCTTTTTCCAAAGTGTATAACATGTTTGTCTTTACTTTCTGTTGTCCGATCTTATTTAAACAATTGTCTTTAAAAGGGGGGTGAATGTGATGATATGGGCTGAACAAACGACGAGGAAGACAACGCAGATGAACGCTGTCATCACATGAATAATCAAAGATGAGGAAGACTGCAAGACCGTATCAGGGAATGAGAATAAGAAAAAAGAAGAGGAGGACAACACGAGGAGAGTGAACGTGACACACGCTCGAGGCGCTCGAAAAAGGCGGTTGGGCATCGGCACCCGGCTCAACACCAGCGGTCCCGGCAGTCTAGGAAGATTCCGGACGGGCGCCAACAGGCCCGTGGGGACTTTGAACCTGGATCGCTATGTTGGACATTTGAGAAAAGGTACATGGAAGTGACGTAATGGAAAGGAGGAGCGTATCCTAGCAACACTCACGTGGCGGCTCTGCCCACTTTGACGCCGCTACGTCATCGCCAACTTGACACCTGTCACCCGTTTGAGCGACGTCCGGAGCCAACCACCGACGAGCGGAAGTAGCTACGCATTCCCTGAGGCGTCCCTACGCGCGGGATACGGGGTAGGATTTACTACGACGCGGGGAGCAGTTCCTGCGTTTAGCGAAGGAACGGCAACCAATCCTGTGCGTCGCTGGCCGTCGCATCTGTTCTAGTACAGGTAAAAGTACTGAAAAACAATCAAAACCTTTTGGGCGTTGTTAAAACAAACCACTTTTTTGTATCCTTTTGCAATACATTTAAGAATTAATTGGAGAGAAAGTTGTTCCAATATTATGCGGGATGTGCGCTACGCGCCTTTTCAAACCAAAATGTCGAACCACGAGGAGCCGGGTGTGCCGGTTGCAGCGGAGGGGTCGGCGGAACCAACGGGGAGCGCGCAAGTGACGGCTGCTTTAGTCAGAAACAATTTTTTTATCTTTCGAGAACTTGCTATTGCTGTGCTCAAATAAGAATGTTTGGCGCAACATCTGTGATAATTCTTTCAAAGTGGTCCAGTGTTTATATGGTGGTATACTAGTCAGAGAATATATATATATATTTTTCCTTTAGAAATTTAACTATTGTGCTCAAATAAGACCAGAGTGTTCAACAAGATATCTGTGATATATACTTAAGATTGCCCAATTGCTTACATGGTTCCAGTCGATGCTCAGTTTTACTTCCAAGAATGAAATATTACATTCCATGTTATCACACTTTTATTCATGAAGTCAGAGGTTTTTCTTTAAGAAATAAAGCAATTTTCAAAACAAACTACATGTGCACTGTCTTGAGATAACACAATCACCTAACTTTGATGAAGTACCATAAAAGAGATAATAAAATGGAGCAGAAGGCAAGACGCTTTGAAGCATTTGTAAAATGAAACAATGTCCATGACAACAATATCCCTGGTTCAATCAGCAACTAAGAAAGCAGTCTCTGCAAAAGCAAGAATTTCTTTCTAGAGGTAGTCTAAATTAATTCTGAGTTCTTTGCAGGGGCAATCCAGATGACCTGTTGGTCTGGCAACTAAACCTCCGAACCTTTTCTGTCACTGTCGACTGCGTCTCGTGCCTTCTGCTCATAAAAATAAAAAAAGGCTGTATCGATTTCACCGCGATGCACTCGACACGTATCCGGAGGCAGCACGCTGGCTGTGCGACGAACTTCACAAGGTGTAGGAGCTGAAGAGAGTATGTAGCTTGTGGACGGCCATGACTGTGGAGCAGGAAGCGAAGTGTGCACTTTACGGCTTCCACGGGGAGGGCTTCACTGAGGGCAAGGATGTGACGGGGTCCTTGGTGGTCAGGACCTCAGTCGTAGCGGCGAGATGTTCCCTGTCGCTGGCGGCGTCCGTGCTGGGCACCACCGCGGCGAGGGCGCTGAGGGGCTTCCCGACGGTGTCCCTGGTGGTCGGGACTACCGTCGTGGCGGCGGACCCCTTGCGTGTGGCGCTCCGCACGGGCACGTCTGCGACGGGTTCCGAACCGGGCGACAAGGCGCTGCTGCAGAGCTTTCCCCCTGTCCGAGAGGCCGACCGGAAGGCCGACCGGAGGGCCGGCAGGAGCCAGCCTCTCGGGAGCCGACGCTGACCTCTCCTAGCTCGGCCCAGAACCGTCCGAGCTCGGCTCAGACTCCAACTCTGACTCTTCGGGGTCGGAGTCTGACTCCGGTTCTGGCTCGCTCGATGCAAGGCAGATGTTGTGGAGCACTGCACATGCCGAAATAATGGCGGTGGCTGTTCAAGGGTGGTAATACAGAGCCCGGTGCCTTTGGAGACACCGGAATCTGTTTTTCAACAGCCCGATGCAGCGCTCCACAACAGACCCGATCGAGGAATGCGCCTTATTAAACCGTCCGCAAGTGGTGGAGGTCGCGTGGTTCCCGGGGACAGGGGTGATGAGCCAAGGCCCCAAGGGGTAGCCGCTGTCACCTGCACATGTTGAGGATGGAACATATTACATTCTTTACTTTTTAAAATGAAAGGCAAGAAAACAGCAAAAACAGCTGTGTGCAACTATGTCAATTATAATGCAACTTAAGTGTGACTTAAAAGTGTGTTAATATTTCTGCACTACAGTATCAGTTTACATTATGATTAATTAGCACCAGCTTGACTGCAAACTCCCTGTTATTTCATGTAACTATGTGTTTTCCTGGTGGGTTGTATGGGATGTGTGCACGATTCCTTAGGGGTGCTGTGTTGTATGCAAGTGCATTATTAGGCCCTTGCATCCGACAGATAAAAGCTCTGTTGCTTTTGGGAGTGTGGCCGTGACCTTAGGCACGGGCAGAGCAGAACACGCTGGCCTTGTCTTTGGCAAGCAAGGGGATAAGGCGCCAGTTCGACAAACTTCTTTCCTAATCCTCGGTGGAGTTGGAGATGGGGAAAAGAGAGGGGGTGGTTAGATTGGAAAGGAGTCAGGTCCTGTTGGGACACGGAGGGTCTAATAGGAGGAGCTATATAGGCAGACCGAAGAAGAAGGGTCAGGGAAAAGAATCTAGTGTGTGGGACAGAGACGACCCGAGGACAGATTTGGCGAGCCCCAAGTGGCCAAGGAGGAATTGATCTCATTCCGTACAAACTGACGACCGTCAAAGCGACCAGCCGAGCCCCCAGATATCAGTGAAAGAGCTCCAACTTCATGCAAAAACCAACCAGCAAGAGGGTACAGGCAGTCAGTAACAGTGAGTGGGCCGAACCGGACAGCGACTCGCACTGCGGTCGCATGCCTTGCGTAGTCTATCACTGTTGTGAGATTGGTGTAGTGTGGCTTTCGTAGCCTGCAGAGTGTGAGAGTTATGTGGACATAAACAGAGATTAATGGCCAAACTTTGGGTGTTCTCTCACTTCAAGGAGTTCCAGCAACTGTGTCTGTGTGCCTCACAACAAGCACAGTACGTGTGGTACTGTGACTTTCAAGCAGTGGGAGCCACCGTGTGCGTAAGGAATGAATTTAGTATGCTCACCAAGCAGGAACCGGCCGTCGTGTGGCAGCTGCCCTTGCTCGAGTTGGTTTCGGAGCCAGGAAAATTGCCACACGAAGGAGTCGTGCACCGACCCGGGATACCGTGGGTCGATGCACATTATCCGGCAGTCGGCGTCACACACATGAAAGTGAGAGAGATATTGACACGTAATTACCTGAATCCACAAGTAATAGATTGTACTTATGGTTCACAAAGCAGTCGCAATTTCAGAACCTTTTAAGTTATTTTGTCTGGCACATGCATGTCAACACACCTTCCTGGATGCAAGGTACAACTAACTACCTTGAAACAAAAATACTGCTTTTTTTTTTTCTAGAGATTTGGGGCGAGTTTTGACAACGTAACATGAGTGTACTTACCACCATCACGTTGAGGGCGTAGAAGTACTTGCGGCACCGGTACGCCGCCTTCGTGACGTTGGGGTCGTTCTTGGACGGGCCGACGATGGAGACCATGGTCCCGTCCACGCAACCGATGACGCCGGGTATCCTGCCGAGCAGCCTGAAGCCCTTCTCCGCGTCGAACCTCTCGCTCGGCTTCTCGGGGAAGTGGATCCAGCCACGCTGGACCCCGAGACGACGCACGATAGCGACGGACACGGCGCGGACCGCAACGCTGACTGTCTTTTGGTCCCGCGCTACGTGTTTGTCGCTCGCCACCATGCCTTGGAAGCTCCCCGTGCCGTAGAAGCGCAGTGCACACAATACTTGAAGCTCCACAGTCATGACCGTCCACGAGGTACGCACTCTCCTCACCTCAGGTTCCTCGCGAAGTTCGTCGCACAACCACCGCACCACGATCTTGGGCAGGCGGTATTGCTTCCAAAAGATCTCCTCCGGGAGCTCGAATGCATCGCGGTGTTCCCGGTACAGCCTTTCTGGCGAAAAAAAAAAGCTCTATTAAAGAAAAAGACGAATTGACGAGACGGCGACGCCTCGCCGCCGAACACATGCTGCCAATGACACCTAGTTCCGAGCAAGTACCTTTTGAAACGTACTCGGTACAAAATGAAACGTCATTTTGTTGTCACGTCCGGTAGCCGACTCCGCCCAGTTTTGCCGACTCCGCCCACATTTTTCTAGGGAAATTACGTCACTTTTGTTTCCAACCAATCAGACGTGATGACGTCACTTCCGTGTACTAAAAAAAGGTACATGTACAATGTCGAACCTAGCTATCCTGCACACCGTGGACCGCCGCCGTTAGCCAAGCTGCAGACAGCAACCCTACGCCTCGGCCGCCCCAGCCTGCCAGGCTCCTGAACCAACGTTACGACAACGAGGCGTCTTCTCGGCAATCACATCGTGTGAGCCGTAAGCGAAGTCGGCGGACTGAACTTTGTACATATTTTGATGACTCTTGTAACTTGTTTCCCTATTCTATCTGACTTTTATTTTTGATTCTTGCTCTGTGAATAACATCTTTCTTCTTACAACCACCGCTCCGGAATTCTGAGTTCTTTCCTTATCCATTCTCATCACAGTCACCATTGTTAGGGGGAAGGAAGAGGGAAGTTAAAAAAAGGAAGTCTGAAACAATTCGCAACATTCTAATATAAATTACATCCTCAAAAGGATGGCCACAAACATTAATCCACATTAATTGGGCCAAAAACGTGTCCTGCATTTTTTACCTTAATTTGCATAACCGTACAAGTTGAGAAGCTCAAAACAGAAAATCGCGCAGTTACCATGTGACCACAAAACGTTACCGCGACAAGACGTTGTAAAAGAATACTAGTGATAAACTCGCTTATGCTATAACAACACAAAAACTAACCATGAGGATAAAGTTGAAAAGAGGATATGAACGCGATATGCACCGTCTAACGTCTCGATATCTGCTATCACATAGCTCCTCAACTGCTTCGATGTGTTTTCCAACGTTCTTCACGGTACGCAAGAAACAGAAGAGTAGAGAGTTTGAGTAAACCGTACACAACTGAGAGCGGGCCCAGCGAGCGCGTGTCCAAGCCATGCTTTAAAATGACGGCACGGCCTCCCACTAACGGATCGCTGCACTATATTACGGTCTACTAAAAGTATTTAGAGAGTTTTAATATGTCGTGTTTTCAGGCCACGTCATATATCCGGAGCTCGCGCTGCTACGTCTTCAATACTGGACTATCAAGTGCAGTAGAGTGGAAAGTTTGGCTAGTTGGTAGTTATTCATCTTAGTTTTAAAAGCGCGCAAAAGACGAGGACAGAGTAAGAAACACAAACGACGGACGAATGTGTACAATCGCACTATCAAGTGCAATTGGACACATTCAAATACTCCCTTTTCCCTAGGAGCATTGTTGAATGAAACAAGCTGCCCGCTGATGTTGCCAATTCAGACTGTTGATTATTTTATCGATAAAGCCACTGTTTTTCGCGTTTTTTTTTTCAGAATAGATTGAAATTTACTTTTCTTATGTTTAGATGACTTTTTAATAGTTATTGTTTTGTATGCTGAGTGCTATATATATTGCATAAAGTTTCAGGCCTCAATTCTTCACGCTGATGTCACCAATTCAGATCCTGTCTTATGAATATTTATTGTTTTGTATGATGGCTGCTATTTATTTTTAGATTGTATGATGTTTTGGGCCACATTATCCCTGGTGTTCAATTGTGTTCTTATTATATTCATTTTGTGTCCCTCCTACCAAGGCCCTTTGGGCGAGGTAGTATTGATAAATAAATAAAATAAATAAAACTTTCTCTGAAGCGCGCTCTCGTAGCGGTAGCAGGCTTCTGAGGACGCTCTATACTAAAACAACTTTTTTATTATGGAGTTTTAGAAGACAGGCGCAGCATCTTTGTCTTGAACGTTTACAGCAGCCCCTCGAAGAAGCACAGATTCGCTTCCCTTTTCAAGGCGACCACGAACATCGCCAAAGGGCAGACACTTCTTGTCGCGGGGGACTTCAACGCCCCACACCCGGATTGGGGGTATCAAGTGGAAAAAATCAAAAGAAGGAACCTGTGGAACGACTCGCACGAGTACGGCCTCTCTCTCATCACCGATCCAGACCAACCGACGCGGCGGGGTAACCACAGAAATCAAGACACAACCCCAGATCTTACTTTCGTAAAAGGCACCGAAGACTCTGTCTGGTCCAACACGTGGGAAGATCTCGGGAGCGACCATTTCGTCCTCTGCATCACGACTGCAGCAGGACCGGCAAAGCCGAAAGGTAAGCGGTGCAAGATCACGGAATGGGACGCGTTCAGGGAAATACTCCAGGAATACGGAACCGAAGACTTCGTAAATATCGAAGAGTGGTCGGAAAGCCTTAGAGCGGCAGCCGAGTGGGCGACCAAGGTCATTCCCGTAGAGGCGAACGTGACAGTGGCGGACAGCCGACTGCTACACCTCTGGGAGGCAAAGGCAAAGCTGGAGCAGAGACTGCGAACCCAGAAGGGAAACAGGAGCTTGCGCAGAAGAATAGCTGAACTCAGCAAGACCATAGAGGCTCATGCTAACCAAGTCACGTCGCAGCAGTGGCAGGACACGTGCGACGGCTTCGACGGGCAGCCGAACGTGCCTAGGACGTAGAACATATTGCGCCATCTGCTCTACCCGGAGGGTAACAAGACCGCGCAGAGAAACAATTTGTGTGAAATCATCAGGAGACACGAAGGGGGAGAGGCGGATTTGGTAGAAGACGTCCGTAAGCGATACATCGGCAACTACCCGAGAAGACAGCTAACAACCTATCGTGGAGAGGCGAACGCCCTCCTCGACGAAGACATCACAGAGTACGAAGTCGCAGACGTCATACGCGTCCTCAAGACCAAGTCGGCCCCCGGTCCCGATGGTGTCACGAACAAGATGCTTCGAAACCTGGACACAGAGGCGGTCGCAGCAATAACGCGATTTCTGAACAAGTGCTGGCAGAAAGGGAAAAAACCCAGGCAGTGGAAAGCGGCGAAAGTGGTCATGATTCCCAAGCCGGGGAAGAGGCCCGAGCTCGAAGCGCTGCGCCCCATCTCCCTCACCTCGTGTGTGGGAAAACTGATGGAGCACGTTATCCTAAACAGACTGAACAACTACATGGAACGAAAACAGCTCTTCCCACACACCATGATCGGATTTCGACCACATCTATCGACGCAAGACATCATGCTCCGGCTCAAGCATCAGATCATAGACGGTGAGCAAAGCTCGCGCCTAGACACGAGAGCGATACTCGGGTTCGACATAACCAAGGCCTTTGATAACGTCAAGCACGACGCCGTTCTCGAGAACCTGGAAATGCTCGGAGTGGGCGATCGCACGCACCACTACATTCAGGATTTTCTCAACGACAGAACGGCGCAAATCTCGATCGGAGGCGCCACGTCAGACGACATCATGCAAGGGGGAAGAGGGACGCCCCAAGGCTCGGTCCTTTCACCGTACCTCTTCAACGTCGCCATGATCGGACTTCCAAAGAAGCTAGAAGCGATCGGCGGATTACAGCACAGCATTTACGCTGACGATATCACGCTCTGGGTGACCGGCGGCAGCGACGGTTTTATACAAGACACGCTGCAAGAAGCGATTCGGGTGGTGGAAAGTTACGTCGAGCCAAGGGGCCTTGCCTGCTCCCCGCAGAAGTCCGAACTCCTCCTCCTCAAGCCGGTTCGTGCCCGCCAGCTGCCGTCGGACATCTAGCTGTACGCCCAGGGTAACAGAATCCCCACGGTCAGGAGCATACGAGTCCTAGGCCTTAGGGTACAAGCCGACGGAAGCAACTCCGAAACGGTAGCGTCGCTAAAAGCAACTGCGTACCAAATTACGCGCCTCATCTCCAGAATCGCCGGTAGAAACTATGGCATGAAGGAGAAGAACCTCGTGCGTCTGGTACGCGCTTTCGTCGTCAGTGGGCTGGCGTACGTCCTCCCTTTCCTAAAACTCGGCCTCACGGAAACGAACAAGCTCAACTGTCTCATCAGAAAGTCCTACAAGAGAGCAATCGGCATCCCGGACACCACCTCGAACGAGAAGCTCGCGGCTTTAGGTCTGCACAACACGGTAGAGGAGATCATAGAAGCTCAGCGTGTTTCGCAGCTGGAGAGGCTGACGAAGAGTGCCACGGGCCGCCACATCTTGGCCAGCCTTGGAATCCGCTACGAGAGGCAAACGGGGGAGAAGGCCGACGTCCCTAGACGGGTCAGGGAAGCCCTCGTCATACCAAACATCCCAAAGCACATGCACCCGACGCATCACGCGGAACGCAGAGCGGCGCGAGTCAAGGCGCTGCAGAAACGGCTAAGCATCGCGGAGGGCGTCCTCTATACGGACGCTGCTAGAGCCGGTGGGGGCGCCATGGTCGCAACAGCGGTCAACCAACAAGGAGAAGTGATCTCGAGCTGCTGTATCAAGACGTCGGAACCGGAAGTCGCGGAGGAGGTGGCCATTGCCCTTGCGATCCGAGTCCGGGGGGCACGCATCTTCGTCAACGACTCGCAGCAAGCCATCCGGCAGTTCGCCAAAGGAAGAATCTCTACAGCCGCGCTCAAGGTCCTGGGCGACCCCGAGAAGACGTCAACAAAAGTACAGCTCATATGGACACCGGCGCACTCGTCGCTCCCCGGCAACGAGAAGGCACACGGCGCGGCCCGAGAACTCGCTCACCGGGCCGGGGAACCGCTGGACCCTTCTCTGGCTTTTTCTTCGGAGGGTGACAGGCTGGTTACATTCAGGGACATTCTCGATCACTGCACTGGCGAGAGGTTACGCTATCCACCCGCGCACCCCTCGCTGGACAAGAGGACGTTGGTGGCATGGCGCCGCCTCCAGACGGGCTCCTTCCCGAGCCCCTCCCTACTCAATAAATGGTACCCCGACAAGTACAAGCCAAACTGCAAGCTCTGCGGCGGCTACGCCAACCTCCGACACATGGTGTGGGAGTGCAGCAAGATCGACCGTAAGTCCCAGCCCCTACTGGAGAAGATCAACAACCAGGAGAGCTGGGAAACCCGACTCCTCTGCTCCGACCCCTCGGTGCAGAACCAACTAGTCCAGCTGGCCGAAGACGCCGCCAAAACCCAGAGGGTTCAGGCCGCCGTCTGAGGGGTGGCTGGCGGGGCGACCCTAGGGGTCTCCCGTTCAGTCATTAACACATGCTTGGGCAAATAAATATTGTTTACTACTACTATGGAGGTTTAGTATATCGTACTCTAAGAAAAGCGGGCCCAGCTGGCACCTGACCCATTCATGCTTCAAATTGACTGGGCGGGTCTTTTTTAGCGAAAATGCTCTAATGATAAAGGTCTCCCGTTTTCTCCCGGGTCAGTTTCGGCACCACGCAACGGTGGCAAAAGAACAAAAACAGGCACCGTTCCAACAGCGAACAAGTAAGCCGTAGCGCAACCAATGCGTGAGAGCAGTGTAGGACTGAAACCGTTGAAAACCGTAGAACAAAAGAGTATGTCAGCCACAGGTGGCCGCTACCTTCAGATGTCAACAATAGACAAACAAGCTGGAAAAGTCTTGAAGGTATCTAAATTTACGTAGCATCTTCCCGGAAAAATACATGATCTTCTAAAACAATGTTGCAGTTAACATCTTACATTTAAATCCGTCAAAACGTCCCAGGTCGGAGATTCGAATTGTACGAGACGCCACCATTTTTGAATCTCAAAATATATTGGCTTTGGCTGACTTTGGCTACAGCCAACGATTTGCATCCAAATAATTACTTAAGATAGGTGGCGTCACGGAGTTGCAGTTCAAGAGAAGAAACCGAAGCTATATCTGGCAGTTTCGTATTGTTTATTGGCGATTTCAAATGAAATTCTTCTGTGTGCGCGTGCCGCTGAGCGGACATGCGTCCGTGCTCGTGTTGTGTTTGTACGTTTGTTCGTCTGCTTGTGTGTGCGTGCGTGTGTATGTATGCACTCGTGTGTGGTTTGTATACCTGCGTGCGTGCGTGTGTGTGTGTGTGTGTCTGGGCGCGTGTGTAATAGTGTGTGAGTGAGCGTGCGGGCCTGCGTGTGTGTGTAGAGTGTGCGTGCGTACGCGCGTCCATGTTGGTGCTTTTGCAATTTGTTCTCCCAATTTCAAAGAGGTTATGAAAAAAAAATTCGCCATATCTTAAAGTTTTTATATTCGCTAAACCCCAAAGACGTTGATTCCTAAATATTACCACAAAATATTGCGTCTGTATTTTATAAACAATCTTCAAAAATCGTGTTTCCACACCAGGACATACTAGTATTTCGTAGAGTCCACACCAAAACACACTAAACTGGTCTGATATGCACATCGGACGCGCAATGTGGTGTGATGCGCACACCAATACACACTAAGCTGGGCTGAAGCGCACATTAGGATAAACTAAACTCCTAGATAAGGAGTTCAAGTGAATAATCAACCGACTGTGCCATTAACTTTTTATAAAAACATTTATTGCGTAATAAATCCTACGAAAGTTAAAAATGTGCTGTTTATTTGTCATTTCTGATATGCTTTTGAATTGAACAAATCTCCAATGGGTGGAACTATCGCTAAGTCTATAATGAGCGGGCTGCATTTTTTTAAAGCTTCCGGCTGCTGGAGTGATAGATGAGACAACCCTTTACGCGGAGTCTGATCATATACTGGAAGTTAGTAGGATTGTTGGATACTGATAGACATCGTCAAGGGCCTTTAAAGACTAATTTCTAAGGGTCGTCAGACGTGGTAATTTGTTTACTGGACAATCAAAAATGGGAAGACTTACTGTCTTCTAAGTACCAAGAGGATTAATAAAAACGTCCTGTAAGTTCGGCCAGTTGATATGATGATACAGTAAACAAAACAGCACAAAGAAACAAAGACAGAGAGAAGGAGCATGCACAACACAGTGCGCTTGCGTGTTGTGCTTGTTCCATTTCTCTGTCCGTGTTTTTTGCATGCTGTTTTGTTCACTATACGATAAAATAGCTGTTTTGTGAACGTTAGTAGTAAACTAATTGAAGAAGGATCGGTTACTATCCTTTGTAACAGTTAGCGTGCACGCTACTTGAACGAGGGCAGGCTTTAAACTTGTACAAAATACAGCGATTAATCCAAGCTACTGCAATGGAAACACGTTATGCAAACATCTTGAGAACTGTCAATTCCTAAAATTGCTAAATATTACATAAGGTTCAACATTACAGGAGGTTTCTCGCTAAACATTGATGTAGTTATGTGGTGACGGAGGACCAAAACGAATTTCCCGAGGTCCTCCACGCGACGCATAACTTTCTATTCAATTTTCATACATTCCAACGTTCGAACTAAGCTAGAAGAATGCGTAAATGTCACGCTAATAGTTCTATCGTAAAATCGTTGATCAGTACAAAAGATGACTATCGCAGGAGCTTCCTCGCTAAAACGTGTTGATATTATAAGGTGCCATATGGCTGAAACAATTACCCCTAGACCTTACACGTGACGCATACCTTGCTCTTCGATTCTCAGACATTCCAACGTTCAGAAAAAGCAAGGGGAATGCGAAGATATTACGCTAAAAGCTCTATCAATCCTCCAACACATCTGGGAATCCGAGCACTTCTACGCCAGTACAACTGATGCTGTCTCGCGGGTGCTTGTATCCAGAGAGATCTTACGCAAAAACATATAAAGTATAGTTTCTTCAGATATTCGCGTTATACCTCAGTGAGAAAGCAAGGAAAAGAGCGCAACTGTCGGCAAGCAGCGGCAAATCACGGCTACCGCCCTCCAAAACCACACGTATACACCAGCTCTTGGCGCCGCCATCTACCCGGTGACGTCAAAGCTTTTGTGAGCTTACGTGTCGTGTAGTCACCTCTGCGTACAACATGGCGACAACAAGAAAGGTGACACTTTCACAGTTCCGGTGTATTACTCTAAACCCGTCTACCTCCTCCTTGTTACATTTGTTTCGATAGCAAGAAAGCTTTTGTTGTGACTGGCAGCTCAATAGATGCCGGGCGTGTAGACCTCCGAGCATCTGATTACCGTCTCGCAGTCAATGGGATTGCAATAATAGCCGACAAGAAGGCAGAAGCACGAATCACGAAACGATGAGCGTGACGATCATAATCCCCACCCCGCAACTCTTAACCAGCCCGGCACCGACTCGGGCAGACTTTTTGGTAAGGCACCGTTCGCTTCGGTGGTTCCGTAACGCAGTTGTTTTATATGCACGACGTGGTCCTTGTTTTTACGGGTGTACACCGCTTCCCAAAGCTGAGCTGCTACAGGTACAGTTTTGAATGGTGCTATAGCACTCTTTGCAGCTCAGTGGACGCGTTTTTTTCCATTTTTTTTATTGAATATCATAATTGAAAAGGTAATCCTCAGCAGCAAAAACAAAATAATTGAAATTTTTCGCATCGCCGGATGCTTTAGCAACGCCACGTTCGCCATCGTTCACTGGCGTCTCGAACATCAAAATTGTTTGTACCGCAACGCCGCTCGAGGACTAATTCGTACAAAGCTCTGCATAGATATTGGCAGCCTAGTTCAAGTCGTATGCAAATCTACACTTTGAGGCACAAAGATGCGTCGTTGCGTGCGTGGGTATCCGGAGCAATGGAGTCTTCGCGCTCGACCTACACAATCGGAAAATAAGATCCCTCCCCCAAAAAAGTATAAGCTCATTTTTCTCCACATCACGTAGACACAACGCTCTTATTAGACTATGCAATACATCCGCTCCAGGGTAACTCGGCGCTTGTACCCAATAAGCGCTCTAACAGCTAACAAGGAACACTTGCGCCTCACAATGCAGCGCCAAGAAGCGCGTTAAACTATAACGAACTAGAGTAAAAGCGTGAATAATATAATTCAAATACGAGAGCGTGCACCTCAATTACGTAGGCAAATTTTGATCATAACCATTATTTTGTTATTGAAATAACACTTCTAAATAATGAAAATCAAATATCCCGATCAAAAGAAAATCCCACACAAACACCCCAAGCAGAGCTATGGCGTTAATTATCCGCTACACATTGTTAAATAATACCATCAGTAGCTCTTTATACAGCCAGTGTCAGCAGTGATAAAACAAACCCCCTTATTATGCAGAATAAGAAACAATTTAACCGTTCTTAGCTTTTAATTGGATATTGAAATTCCCGATGGAAACTCAGACTAGTTCACACCTCGATCCTCCACACAAGGACGCAAGTCCAGAGGAGCTCGAGTTTTCGAAATGATTGAAGTTCAAAAACTCGCTTCCCACTACTCTTCTCATTCTGTGGAGCAACGCTTGTTTGCATTTGAGCTCCGGGGATCAGAGTGCCCGTACGTCGGGCGCGTGGGAAAATCCGCCCTGAAAAGCCGGCCACCACTTCCCGCGTTTTTCCTGGTTTTCCCGCCAGTTTTCGACGAAACGTGGTTCACGACTAGATCCTTCGTTTTCCTTGTTTTTTATTTTTTTATTTTAATGTTTATTTAATTTTAGGCGACCATGCACTTTTCGATACGCCTACATTCTGTGATCCATAAGGGTCTCGTTCACTCGGCGGCGCTCATTAGCGCCGATCGACGCACGGCTTTGTGTTCCCGCAGTGAGCCGCGACGTCCGTCCTTGGTGCTTCGCCTGTTGACGTAGAGGAGGGATGCAGCTGAGAGAGGGCGTACCGATCGGGTGGATCTGCCCCGCTTCGCGCGGCCGGGAATCCAATGCACGCCATCCCCCCTACCCCCCCCCCCCCCCCCCCCCTTTCCCCCGTATCAAACTAAGGGTGTCGCCCCCGAGCGGCTCCCGTGTTTGCGTTGAAATTAGGACGAATGCGCCTGGTTGGGACCCGTCATTGCGTGCGCGCCGTCCGGCGGGCTTTAGGGGGAAAGGAAGGAAGGAAGCGTGGCGAAAGGCCGTCCCCCCGTCCCCATGCAAATAGCCTGGACATCTGGCGTGTGTACCAAACTTCTTTGTCCAGAACAGGACGTATCGTCTGACACAGGGCGGCGGGGGATCGGGAGGAGGTTCGGTCGTTCAGTGAAACACGCGTTTATTTTTTTCTTTTTTTTTTCATTTCTTCTCTCGTTGCAGTGGGTTTCGTGGTACTGTCGAAAATTGGTGCCTTTTCGTCTGTTTTCTTCACGTTTGTAATTGAGTGACGAGTTTTTTGGAGAGATTGATGGACAGCGAGGAAACGTGGACTCTAAGGTTGCGGATGTTTTATGCCGGCAGATTGCTGCTGGTGTGGACAGCTTTGTTCCGGGTGGTCGTCGGGGGGTTGAAATTAAGCTTTTCAGTTAAAACAAGCGGGTTTTTTACTAATACGCATACCCGAGCGACGTTTCTTGCCTAGGTTAAGCCGGTCTCTGTAGGGGGTTTGTACGGGGGAAGTATGAGGTACGCTTTGTTTGTTATGTTCGCGGTGTCGTCAACGATAATTGAAATTGTCGTAAGTCTTTTGTGGGGATAGACCAAGACTTCATAACAGGAGAAGCTGTAGCTCAGAATAAAATAGTTTTGATACATAAATATAAAGAAGAATTCGAGTACACGTTTTTTTTTTTTTTTTTTTCTGTAGGTGGAGCAGTTTTTTGAAGCACTCGATGGCGATTACCCGAGGGGAAATGCCGTCACAATGAAGCAGCACGATCGGAAAGAGTGGTGGCGCTCCAGCTCAACTCAGGAGCCGAATGCAGGAGACGCTCGTTCAATATACATAAGAAATAAAACACAGTGTCAGAAACATTGTATGATTCCCATACCCAGAGACACACTTAAACTTTAAGGAGACCTAGATTTGACCATTCGCAAACATACTTGGGGAGGAATTCAATTCCAATAGCTAAATAACCATATTTACCTAATTTGGCAGTAATATATATCTGCAATTATTTTAATTTGATTGAAAGTGGTTCTGGTTGTAAGTTAATTACTTTGCAGACCAATATTTGCAAAACTTGATTTACAATATTGTGACATAATTCTATCACGTTGAAGCTTTTTCTGTCTAGTGACAGGCAGGGAAATTCATTGAGCGTCTCCCTCATTAGTATTCTGACAACTCGTGGGGCTACGAAAGTGCCCAATCTGCGTCAGGGTGCCGATTCATGAAGCACGCTCGAGCATGTGTCGAAGGTGCTCAATACGCCACAAATGAAGCGAGAGTGCTTACACTTGTTAGGATGGACCGGCAAATTTAGAAGGATATGATTTATTCTTCATTAATCGATTTATATGTTAGTAAACACGATACATCCTTGATAATTGCAAACTTTATGGATGCTGAGATTCGTGATAATTCGCCGATAGGTGTATTGATACTTGCCACACTAAACGAAAAAGTTCGAAGGCGCGTACTTTTAAAGTTCCAACTTTAACTGACAAAACACTAGAAAGTCTCAAAGTGCCATTAGTTACAGCTAAATCGGACCCTATTTACTTGCAAAAAGACGCTGACCTGGCGTATGAAACATGTTATTTTAGGTTACAGCGCACCACAATAAATAAACTCACAGACAGGCGCACTACAAACTGACAAATAACTCAGCGCCACCAACTCCCCATTCAGCAGTTCTAACAGGTATGAAACATGTCTTTAGATATTTTAAAAACTGCATAAAGAAAACGTTTTATATAGAACAGTCAGGCATTTTAAGAGGACAGGCGAACCTTGGAGAACAAGAAAGCTTTTTGAAAAAATTTACATAAAAGAAATTCGGCTCCTATCAGCACTCTATAAAGAGCACATGACCTGTAGGTATTTAATACTTATCGAAAGAAACTGGTTACTTTACAAAATCCCGGCAAGTCCGACTATTGGCCCTGAGCGGGGCCGATTGGAGCGCTGCAATCGCTCGATCGTGACGTAGGATGGAGGGTCATGTGATGTGGCCACCTATTCCGCCTTGCTTTGGAGATGTGACCTCATGCAGAGGTCACATCCCGCCTTGCTAACAAGAAATAAAATTTCACTGACTATTTTAGTGCAAACATCACTTACAGCTTAGTGGTACGCTGCATAAATGTGAGAATGTTATATGACTCTATTTATTTTACTCTAAAGGTTGCTGATACAAGTAGCTGCACTTGTCTTAGCAAGTAATATTTTTCTTTTTGTAACCCATCTGCCTATCTTGTAGGGGCCTTAACAACAGACGTCTACAACTCTAATAGACCTGCCTAAAGGAATATTTGCATAATAATTTTTTGCAGAAGAAAGAAAAACAGCAATAATCCACGTGAAGAGCTGTCATTGGCCTTTGGATGATGTGATATTAGTTTTTCAAATTAAATGTTATCAACAAGCTTCGATTCGTCGGTCGAAAATTTTTACATCGCAGAAACGTCACAAAACCTGCGCTTCAAAAACGTGTGTATATATATATATATATATACGTATGTATATGCTCTTGGCCCAATTTTTCGCCTGGTCTCTTTTCCTTTCCCTAACTTTAAGGCAATAAATTCAATAATAACCATATATATATATACGGCAGAAAATGCGCTTAAGACGGTTGTTGGAGTTTTTCAAACATATTATTCGTAAAGTTCGTCGACGTTTCTCGGAAAGGTTTGTCTCAGGCCGAATTGTCAACGAACACTACGAATGATATGTTTTAAAAACACCAACAACCGTCTCAAATGCGTTTTCTGCTGTATATACTTTTCGTCATCCTGCGCTACGTTTCTCTCTCTCCCTCTCTCTCTCTCTCTCTCTCTCTCTATATATATATATATATATATATATATGTATATAATATACATATATATGCACCCCATCGATCCTGCGACTCGCGACTTGGGAAGCGAGCACGTTACCACTGAGCCACGAGAATTTTTTTTATTTATTCCTGAGCCACGAGAACAACGGGAGACGACCGATTAAATTTGTAAATTCGGAAATGTCCACAACTGCCACGCATCGGACCTCCAGGTTTACAGCCAGGCCCCTTTCTCCGTGCGACCATCTTCATCTCAAGACTGTATCTCCTCCGTCTGCACTTGCGATCCTTTGGACTGTACCTCAGGAAGACCATCCCTCACCTCGCCGTCCACCAGGTATTTGGATTCAACTCTGCCAGCTGGACTGCCAACTACAGAGTCATGCAGATAGCACGCATTGAGCTCCCGCAGGAAATTATTGTCATGCAGAGGTCACATCCCGGTCTCATGACGGGCATCTTCGGTGCCCGCTTTACAGTTCACCCTTCGTACATATTTCTAACCAAGTCAGGGCAAGACCTTCTTGATTCATTTTGGAAGGTCGTAATCGCAACTGCAGCCACAGAAAAACGAGCGAACCAGTGCCCCAAGCTTCAGCCGCCGATAAATCTCCCGGGCTCGAACCTTTCACCGCAAGCCGAGGCGCTGCTCTTAAAAGGACCCAAGTTTGCTTTCTTAGTCAAACTGTCAAGAGTGGATCAGCTCGCAGCGGTATACCAGATCGCGTCGAGAATTTTGGAGGCTGCGGGACAAGTGTTCCTCGGTGTTGGTTCCCGTTTGGTGTGCATGCGTTGAGCAACCCACCCTACGAAACCAAAATTTTCACAAGTGGTGGATGAACTCAGGGGGTCTGACCTGAGGCTTTTGGAGGCAGACAAGACAGGAGGAGTGTTTGTGGTCATGAACGAGTCTAACTTCGGTGAGAAGGTTGAACTCGCCATCAAGAAAAACTTCGCCCTCGTTAAGAAAAAGCCGTCCGGCACCCTCCGTTCGCAAGTCAAAGACATCTGCAGGTCGAACAACCTTTCGTCGCTTCTCACGAGAGTGTCCGCCCCTGCGAACCAGTATCTAAAAGTGTTTTTCACCACTAAGACCCCCAAGCCGGAGATACCGCTCAGGAGCATCGTATCAAAAAATGGATTCTGGCAGAAGCCTCTGGCTCTCTATCTGCAGAAGCACCTGGCAGCCGTCCACGTGGACCAGCCTCTCCGCGTGGGCAGCTCTCAGGAACTCCTCCCAGCTCTCCAGCTTCTTCACACATCAGGCCCAGGTACCACATTCTTCTCCCCAGACATCACCGACATGTACTACAGCCTCGACTTCAACATTCTCCTGGATGCGGTAGAAAAAGCCATCACTACACAGGGCATCGTTAAATTCCAAAATTCTTCCGGCATCCCCCTCAGCGCGTTCCTGCAATTAATCACAGTATATCTTCGGTCGACCATGGTGGAGCATGACGGAAAGGTATACCTACAAAAATCGGGTGTCTGCTTCGGGTCCTGCCTGGCACCTGCGCTCAGCAAGGTCTACCTTTTCTTCGCGGATCAGGCCGTGAAGGAGCAACAGGACAGCGTCGCCCAGGAACCCAGGTGTACAGATATGTGGACGACTATCTGGTGCTCCACGACTCTGGCGCGCCCACCGCCACCATCTAGAAGGCCTTCACGGACAACGCAGACGGCCTGAGCTTGACCAGAGAGGACCCCTCGGCGGAGGGTCTCCAGTTCCTGGATGTACGCCACGTAGCCACCCAGGGAGGCACTTGCTGGCGCTTCCAGCAGCGGTCGCAGAAGCCGGTGCTGCCATTTCAAGCCACCACTCAAAGACAGTAAGACAGTAAGCAGGCATCGCAAAAAGTCTCATCTCCTCCACCCGCACAACGTCCTGCCAAAACCTCTCCCAATATAGCCTGGAGGGACAGCTCAGCCGCCTCACAAACGCCGGATACCCGTGCGACCTGCTGGCCTCCACGCTCAGAAAACTAATAATTGAAAAAGCCGCCGCACGGAAGCCTGCCCGGCAAAGGTGCAGAACCATCCCATATTTCCGCAACACCGCCCACCGACTAAAAGCAGTGGCTAGACGCTTCGACATGGACGTTGCGTTTTCGTGCCCCTTCAAGTTGAGCGCAATGTGCCGCCTGGTAAACTCTCCCTTTCGTCCCAAGATCGACTGCGCCAAGATGACAAGTGCTGATTGTTGGGCAAGTTGGTGTGGTACGTTGGAAAACATGATTGCGCTTTGAAGACAGGGACACAGGAAGAACAGACACCACGGTTCTTCCTATGTCCCTGCCTTGAAAGCGCAATCATGTTTTCTAATGCGCCAAGAGGCACGCGGCACCCTTTGTTTCCTGCGCGGTCGGACGGGTGTATTCCGTGCCCTTCTCGTGCGGGGCAGAGTACATCGGGCAGACGGGCCGCTGCCTCAACGACCGCCTGCGCGAACATGAAAGAGAAATAGCAAGAAACGACGACGGCCCCCACCACAACATGATCCATTACTTCAAGGTTTGCGCTCCCTGTGCCCGCGCGTCTTCTGGGGTCCAACAAAAACCGCTACAGGTGCGCGATCATGGAGGCGCACGCCATAAAAGTGGCGCCGAAGAACATTTCGTCGGCCTCGTTGCCGCTGTCGGAGAGAGAGATGACATTCCTGAGACCGGAGCTGAGGACCTTGGCGGGCCGGGCGAGTGGTCCTTGCTCCTGAGATGGAAATCGGAATGCCTCCTCCCTTCTTTTCCTTCCCGCTGTCTCTGCGGTTTACTTTCCCCTAGTTTTTCTCCCGGGGCCTTGTCTTGCCCCCCTCCTTCCCCTTCCCCTTCCTTTTAAATTTCCCTCTCCTATAGTGAACTTCCGAAGGCGTCCGGCAATAAATCCTTTGTTGAAAGTTGAAAGATGAGTTGTCCTGTCCCCTGTCTTTACGTATATGACTCTTTCTAATCTTACAGCGCCGCACTTCAACGTTTATTTCCAATCGTCATCTCTAAGAGTGCTCCAGTTGTTTCGCTCCCGGCTCTGGCCGCGAGCTCCTCGATCGATTTTACAGCACGAGCCGGTGGGTACGTACAACCCAACGGAGTAAGGATACACGGCATGTTCCTTCACCCATGCTTTGCAGGAGCACGATGTGCCACCGACGTTGCTTTCATTCAGTGTTATCTCCTGCTCGTGCGGGTACAAAGTGAGTGCCGACGTTTGGGGAACGAATCCAATAAACGTGCAGCAATCCTTATCCATCTTCATGATACTACAGGAAACACGTGTGCCGTTTCAAGAACTCTTTTGCACCCAAGCAACAGCCGGGATGTTTCGTGGGCCTTGTCCACGAACGCATTGATGCTTCTAACAGACATCACAACTGAAAAGGGGTACACAGTTGTAACGAATAGCAGTTATATAGCCTATCTTCAACGGTAGGTCGCACTTCGTAAACATCTATAGCGGTGCGCGAGGCAGTCGCCGAAAACCACAACAATTTGACCCGCACCCTGTCCACGCCGCCGCGCTTCCGTGCAACGACCGTTTCCCTGCTCGCCTGCAACCGGCTCACTGGCGCCCCGGAAGCGTTCGTACGGCAGCCGATTTAGGAACTTGACTGCGTCGAGTAATGAAACGAAAACTTGGGGTAGAAGAAGCCTTAAACACCTGTAGTACTAAAAAATGAAAAATCCGAGACACTCCATCCTTGCCACAGAGTGCAGGAGACGGTCACGTGATCCCCCATCCTACGTTACGATGCCATGTTCTCGGGGCTAATTACATGAATACTTTTTAAAAGACAAGATGACAATATTTCAAAAATACTTTCGGAAATAATTAACCAAGTGATTCATCCGTTTAGTCAGCATCGAAGTTTAGATATCATAACTTACAATGGTGAACCCCTTTGTGGCAGAGCATTGTCGAATGGTTTTCATCGTTATCTGGTTAGCAATGCAAATATCGTTTAGGTGTGGTAAATATCCTGGTTCCTGCGTCTACATAAGCCGCCTATTCGCAGATTCTTTTAAGTCTCACAGTCTAAGCAGACATGTTTGTCAGGTCAAGGAATGTAAGGGGCTGCCGAAATCTGGACGTAAATGATTTCAGTACTAAAGCTATTCAGTATGTTCTTGATCTAATTGCATCTGCATTAACCTTCGTATTTAATACAAGCCGTTATTCCGGTCTCCTTCCGAATTAATGCAAGTTACAAAAGTTGTTTTCATTTCGGAGGGTATGGAAACAATTTGTTTAAACATTATAAACCGATTTTGTTTTTATTATCGTTTGTATATAGGTTTTTAAAAGATAATTCACTATAGGCTTTTATATTATTTATGGAAAACCTTTTGGTACTTTCTGACGTTTATCACGGCTTCCAAATCAGAGGTAGACTAAAACGGCATTACAAACTCTCCCCCCCCTCCCCCCCCCCAAAAAAAAAAAAATGTATATGTTTTAGTGGCAATGATCTGATTCTTGGTGTGTATGTCGATTTCACAAAAGCCTTCGGTCTACTAAACCATAACCTACCACTACAATGACTACAGCACTACAGATTTCGTGCATCCGCCCTTAAACTTTTTAAAATATAATTACAGCGTCTCACGATATTTGTCAGCGTAAATAATTGTAATTCTGTAACGGACAAACTTCTGACTTGATTTCCACAATAGAGCGCGCTTGGGCCGTTGTTATTTACATTGTTTATTGATGATTTTGAACATTGTACACCAGATGCTAGGCTCCTTTCGTATGCTGATGGTACAACACTTACTGTCAAGAGAAGTACGTCTTTTGAGATTGAATGTAAGGCAGCAGCTGTTCTTGTGGACCTGTATTCCTGGACAAAAAAAGTGGTTTAAATGTAAATCCTAAAAAAAAAAAAAAAGACTAAGTATATTTTCTTTAGGCCTCAAAGCTTGTACGTTTTACTCAAATAAGAGTCAAAGCGCTGGCGAGCTGGTGAATAATTATAATTAATACCTAAAACCTTTGAGACAGAGAAACAAAAAGAACATACACACCATCGTCTCACATTTGAAACTGTGGTGTGCATGTCCCTTTATACTTCTCGTCTTAAGATTTTTTTTATTCGTGATTATGAAGTTTTGATTTATTTATATATTATGCTGGGTCATCGCCTTTAGAGATCGCAAAATCTTATAAAATCTTAGGTGTTATTCTTACCAAAACGTTTTCCTGAATAAACACCTTAAGTGCATTCACCGACAAATTTGTAAATCAGTTGGAATTTTATGCAAAACTCGCCAAATATTCCCAGAGCGAGTGAAGTTACTTTTATACTATTTATTGGTTTATACTCACTATGTTTATGCGGAGGGCAAGTTCGTCTGCTACTTGCGCAGGGGGTAGCGGTGACGTCAAAACGCCGAGCCCTGATTGGCCGATCGCGACCCCCTGTCTGAGCGTCGTCTGCTCCTTTGCAACGTCGTCTGCTCGCAACGTCGTTTGCGACTGTCTTACCCTTCCTGCGACTTTCGGAAGTGCATGTCTTTACGAGCGAGCTCGACTTCGCCTTTCAGAGGGGGCAAACGAAATAACTCGAGTGGTACGTGGTTTTTGTCTAACAACTAGCAGACGCGCATCAAGGAGAGAAGTCAAATGACTCACTGGCGAAGTGTCCCGTGGCGCCGAGGTTTGTTTGCTAAGAACCAAGAGTGAGGGTGGTTAGTGTCCCCAAGTTCCCTCCCAAATACTTTTCCCTCCGTTCGTGTGCGGCGAGGCTCCTCACTCTTTAAGGGCGTCGGCGGGTTTCGCGCGGTTGGCGCAGTTAACGTCGTCTGCTTTACGTCTGCTAGTCAAAGCGATGGCTGCTTTACCTCTCCTGGGTCTGTCGGAGATTCATCGCTTTTTCACCGGCGAGAACGCGGCCTTGGAGAAAGGCGAAAGGAAATACCTTGAAGGATTTCACTCTAGCTGCAAATTTCCAGGTGTCGTTTAAGAATTGTAGCTACGCGCTTAAGATGATGCTCTCCGATATATGTGACATTTTAGAGAGTCACCGTAAGGGCCCTCGCGGGGCCGCAAAGTGCAGCCTAGTGGCTACCACACTTTCCACGGCTCTAAATGGGCTGTCCAAGGCGGACTTTCCACAGCAGTGGCTGCAACGCCCCAAGAGCAGCATGCCGCGGCAGGGCGCTCGCTCAGCTAAGAAGGAAACACCATGTTCATCGCTATGTTGAAACGTTTCGTTGTAGAGCTTCGTGAGTGGTACCTAGCGTTCAATGAGTTGTTCATGGATAATCAGCTAAGACAGATGACAGCCGATGTAGAGACTAAATAAACAAATGCGGCTGTGCAATCGGTACTGTGAGCACATCATAGCCCAAAAGTGTTCGATCGATGCTTTTTGTCACAACTTTTTCGCTCGACTAAAAGGCTGTTTGTCCGTTAGCGTATTCGGGTATGTATGTGTGCCTTTAACCCGAGTGGCAACAGTTTGAAAACCTGTGCTAATCTGTGGTAGAGAATCCGAGCAAGATCGATCGAGCTACCCGAGCGGCGTCGAAGGTACCGCGGAAGTTATGTCGTAGCCTCGTTTAATTAAATGCAAAGGTGCAAGCGAGCTGGACAAGATTGACGAAAGTAATCCCTGGAGAAGGGTAACAAGAGGAACAAAGGACAAACATAAATCTTTTTCGAAGGTCGCTTTCTCGCCAGTGAAAAAGCGGTGAATCTCCGACAGACGCAGGAAAGGCAAAGCAGCTATTGCTTTGATTAGCAGACGTAAAGCAGACGACGTTAACTGCACCAACCCGCCGAGGAGTCTCGCCGCACACAAAAGGAGGGAAAAACTTTTTGGGAGGGAACTTGCGGATACTAACCACCCTCACTCTCGGTTCTCAGCAAACAAGCCTCGGCGCCTCGGGACACCTCGCCGGTGAGTTCTTTGACTTCTCTCCTTGATGCACGTCTGCTAGTTGTTCGACAAAAACAACGTACCGCTCAAAATATTTCGTCTGCCCTCTCTGAAAGGCCAAGTCAAGCTCGCTCCTAAAGACCTGCACTTCCGAACGTCGCAGGAAAGGTAAGACAGACGCAGACGACGTTGCGAGCAGACGACGTTGCAAAGGAGCAGACGACGCTATGATAGGAGGTCGCGATCAGCCAATCAGGGCTCGGCGTTGTGGCGTCACCGCTACCCCCTGCGTACGAGGCAGACGAACTTGCCCTCCGTATTGTCACTTAGTTTTCGGAATATTGAAAGAGCGATATCTAACACAGATGTTTCTAGCACGAAAGAAAGCAGTTCGTGTTTTGGTAAAAGTTTCTTTGCATAATTCGCGTGAACTTCTAAGAACTACAACATTATGTCGAGCAATGATCTGAACAACTACCGCCCGATGCGTGTATAAAGTGCAGTGATCCCCTAATGAAAAATACATCAGGCAATTCTGGTGTGACATTAGAGAATCCTTTTGTGACACCAGAATATCTGGTGTGCCCACCAGCGATGCTGATGTATCGTGCACACCAGCCTGTTGTGCCCACCAGAAATGCTGGTGTACCCGCACATCAGCCTGATGGGTACACCAAGAGAGTCTGGTGTCACATCACAAGGACTCATGCGCCGACCAGGCAGCCTGGTGTGCACGCCACGCAGTTTGATGTGACACCAGAGTTGTGTTTTTGTTGACTTTTCCCCCGGTCCGCGCGCGTGTTTTCTATTAGTTTGTGTGCCGCTCCGTCCCCCGACGGGGTGCATTGTTTCCTCCTCTCTTGGTGGTCGCCGGAGACCCCGCGGCGGGCTCCTTTGTGCTCAAGAAGTGTCCCCCCCGTCCCGAGCACTTTCCCGGGCGGCCTTGAGCAGCTTGGGGCGCTCGCCGGCTCGCCTCTTCGAGGGTTTCACTTTCCCTTTCCGCCGGTATTCTTGTTTAAGGTTGAGAAAGTAAAGAAGTCTTCTTTGTGAGTCGAAGCCGAAAAGATGTGTTGGTGCGCTTTCCTTACTTCCGACGAGCTTGGTTTGGTAGCAAAGCAACAAAGGAAGCTAGTAATTATTACAGTTTTTGGGGCCGTAATGCCTACTACGAGCGAGGAGGGCGTCGACCGCCTGAAGCGAAAGAGGATTACCCTGCGAGCCGCCACAACAAAGATCATCAACGAGATTGGCGTCTGCTGGCCACGGATCCAACCGACATGGGTGAGCTCGAAGAAACATTTGATATTCTTCTACTTAAGGAGGCTTCCGAAAGGGCTGGACAAGGGAATCGATTTATCTGTCGAATATGATGCCTTAGAATAGGAAATTTCTAGTGCGGAGGGGTACGCGGAACGGATCAGCGTAACTAAGACACGAGTCAACCGCAAGCTGAAAGGCCAAGAATTGCGGAACGACAGGGCGTCCGATTCTTCGACGCAGGTCAGTGGGTCCGGGCAAACTCCAGTTGATCACGGCCAACTCCCTACAGCAGTAAAGCTCCCGAAGCTTTACTGTTGTGCTTTTTCGCTTTCTTGAATGAAGTAATTATGGCAGCAGCGTTGTTGTCAAACTTATCATTGTACCCTTTTTGGTGAGTAAAGCAACACCCAGTCAACAGGTGGTCTGGTATCACATTACAACAAAACCTGAGGTCCCGCCAGAACACCAGAATTCTGGTGTAACATCAGAACACCAGATTTCTGGTGTCATAGCCACACATCATATTTCTGGTGTTACACCAGAAGACCAGATTTCTGGTGTCACACCAGAAAATGTCCCAAATCACATCTGTGAAAACGTCTGGTGTAACATCAAGTCACACCAGCCCTCGAGCTGGTGTATTTTTCAGTAGGGACACGAAGCTTCGAGTAGTCTTCGACGCCTCAGCTCACGGACCAAACAACGGATCCCTGAACGACCACCTTCAAACTGGCACGAAGATGAACACGAAACTTCTGCAGTGCTGCTCCGGTTCCAAAGGCAAAAGGGGGCGGTCGCTGCCGACATACAGAAGGCCTTTCTGCAGATAGCCATCGCTACAGCAGACAGGGGTGCCCATCGCTTCCTTTAGTTTTCAGCGCACCTCAACTGCATGAGACACTGCCAGTCATAGAGGAACGGCGAATGACAAGCCTACCCTTTGGGATTACTGCGAGCCCATTTCAATTTGTAGCGACCCTACGCCATCACCTGGAATCTGCGAGAGACCAGAGGAAACCCATCGCACATACTCTACTTTGCTCGTTCTACGTAGATGACATGCTGACAGCGGCGGCAAGCGCGGAACGAGCCACGAATCTCTCAAGCGGTGCGAAAATGCTCCTCCAAGATGCCGAAATAAAGCTTCGCATTTGGAGTGCAAATTGTCCTTATTGAAATGACGCAGGCGAGCGAGCTCGGTACGAGCTGATCGCACCCAAAAAACCTTTATTGACATGAACCACCTATGCTTATATTCTTTAAAAGTGACGTCACAGAGACACAGAGCCGTGTGCACTTATCTACTTGATAAGACGCTCGCGCTACGACACTCCTGCGCACTTACATTTTTGTCACTTTCGAAAGTCCTCCTGTTGAAACCGGTCTGGGTAACGTCGTTCACGCACACCACGTCGCAGCACGATGTGGAGCTCGTCTTGAGGCCGGCTGCTGGGTTCCCCGTCGCCGGGCGTAGGGAACGCGTCGGACGTCGGGTGGATCGGTGATGACTGTGCCGATCCGTCGTCGGGGGTGGGGGAACGCGTCTGCGTTTGTCGAGCACTGGGCTGGCCGAGATGCACCGTCCGATGACGGCGTCGGGGGCACCACCTGTACTAGCCGCAGTGGACGAGGCAGGAGACAGAGCGACTAACGCAACATGTTTATTCGGCAAGCGCGGCCGTATCAAGAACACTGAGCTTCGCGTTCCCAGCGCTTTTATAGATAAGCAATAGCCACGATAATGACGTCACGGCGCATCTGCATGACACCACATTCCCTCCCCTTAATTACGTTACACAGTCTCTAAGGTCTGTACCAATCAGGGGGCTTCTTAGTACGGGTACTGCGTCGCAGAGCTTCTGGCTGTTGAGGTGACGCAGCAGCTCGATGCGGTGACTGCTATGTGCAACTTGGGTGCGGATTTGCACCCCGCTGATCCAAAAAAGGCGCATCTTCAGGTGGCTCAGGTGTTGGTGCTGCAGGGCTTGGTGTCTCCGTCGTTGGCAGGGGAGACCTCGTGGTAGATGACTCAGGCATAAAGTCTGCAATTGAACTTGGAACCGAACACGGAAACGCACTCGGCACAGTTTCGGCACTTTCAAAAGAACACGGACGTAAATTGTCTGCATGCACAAACCTGTTTTCTTGTCCCACACGAACGATATAGGTGGAAGCACTGCACCGCTTTTCTACAACGCCCGGCAACCACTTCGCGTCACCAGGACGAAGACCTTGTACTAGAACGCGGTCTTGCACTTCGAACGATGTCCACGGGCCTCTTCGTTCGTCTGCTCTCCTCTTCGCCCTGGAGAACCGCTCGTGCATGCGACCCTCCAGGCTTGGTTGCAGAAGGCTCAGACGTGTGCGAGGATTCCACGAGAGAAACAGCTCCGCAGGTGTCTGCCCCGTAGTAGCGGTAGGCGTGTTCCGATACCTGAAAAGGAACAGGTCGATCCGATGCTGTAAGGGCTCTTGATACCCGTTTTTCTCTCGTCGAGAAGCTGGCGCAGCAGGTCTCGCTTTACTGTCTGCACACAGCGCTCGGCGCTCCCGTTCAAGGCCGGATGGTACGGTGGAGTCCTTGTATGACGGACTCCGTTCTTCTGCAAAAAGTCCGCGAAGGTCCTTGCGGTAAATTGGGGCCCGTTGTCCGTAACCACTTCTTCCGGAAGCCCATACGATGCGAAGACGCTCCGCAGTTTTTCGATCGTCTTCTCCGCTGTTGTTGTCGTCATCACAAACACCTCTACCCACTTCGAATGGGCGTCAACAAGCACCAACAACCACTGGTTGTCCGTGAAAGCAAAATCTAGGTGAATTCGCTGCCATCTGCGAGTCGGCCAACCCCACTTCTGTAGTGGTGCACTGGGTGGAGCATTTTGCGTCAACTGACACGTACTGCAGCTTCTGACAAGATGATCAATGTCTTGTGTTAGCTGAGGCCACCAAACATAGCTACGGGCGAGCATTTTCATGCGCGTCATACCCGGGTGTCCTTCATGCAACAGATGCAACACTTGTTTGCGCAAGTTTTGAGGAATAGCCACACGAGTTCCCCACGTGACATACTGTTGGTCTACCGACAGTTCATATCGCTTAAGAAAGTACGCTGTCAGCTCGCTGTCAGTTACATGCGCGGGCCAACCGTGCATCGTATACATCAGCACTTTTGACAGCACACTGTCAGTGCGTGTGCCTTTCTGGATCTCGACAGCAGATAATGGCACTTCATCAACAAGTGAGAAGAAGTGTACGTAATCTGATACATCTTTCTCATTAGCTAGCGGCAACCGTGATAGTGCGTCAGCGTTTCCAACATTGCTGCCTTTGCGATACACCCACCGGTAGTCGTACGCCGCGAGCAATAAAGCCCAGCGTTGCATGCGGGCAGCTGACATCACTGGAACGGGTTTGCCGTTACCCAAAAGACCAGCTAGTGGCTGGTGATCGGAATAGATGACAAAGCTGCGCCCAAACAGGTGCTTATGACACTTTTTGAGGCCAAATACCACAGCAAGGGCCTCTTTTTCGATGTGAGCATAACCTTGCTCAGCTGTGCTTAATGCTCTGGACGCGTAAGCGATTGGATTTTCATCTTTTCCGATCGTGTGGAACAGAATGGCGTCCACGCCGTAAGGCGACGCGTCACACACCAGTTCAAGCTCTTTTGTTAGGTCGTAGTACGTCAAAACGTTTCCTTTTGTGAGCCAAATTTTACTTTGCTGGAAGGCCTGCTCCGCTGCATGTGACCACTGAAACCCTTTTTCGTGATTCAGCACATTATACAGCGGCCTCAGCATGGCAGCCATGTTAGGAACAAACTTCCCATCAAAGTTTAACAACCCAAGGTAGGCTCGCAACTGGGTTTCATTCTTTGGAGTAGGCACCTCCTTTATCGCTTTCACGTTTCCATCTGACGGCCTTATGCCTTTCTCATCAAGAATGTGCCCAAGGTAGGAGACAGACGTTTGAAAGAACTTGCATTTTTCTTTCTTCAATCGTATGCCTCTTTCCTGGAACCGTGATAGGACACTTTCTACTTTCTCGAAACACTCTTCAAGAGTGGACCCGGCTATCAGAACGTCATCTAAATAGCAAGATACGCGGTCAAGCCCTTTTAACACGTCATCCATTACTGCTTGAAAGATCGAAGGCGCACTCGTGATGCCGTAGGGTAAGCGCGTGTACTTGAACAGTCCCAGGTGTGTGTTGACAACGACTAGAGACTGTGCTTCGGGATGCAGTGCGAGCTGCTGATAGGCAGTGGAGAGGTCAAGAACCGTGAAATACCGGCACCCCGACACCATTACAAATAAATCTTCCATAACGGGAAGGGGGTAATGATCCGTACGTAGGCACGGATTCAGCGTAACTTTGAAATCACCACACACCCAGACTTGGTTGTTCGGTTTTGGTACAACTACAAGGGGCGTAGCCCAGTCACTTTGCTCTACAAGTACAAAAACGCCTGTTTTTACGACTGACTGCCGCTCTAGTGACACGGCTTCCCTCAACGCGAACGGGACTTATCGGGCATTGCAAAATACCGGTGTGCTACTCTCTTTCAGAACCAGTTTGACCGGGCTGCCCTTGATCTGTCCTAGCGTAGGCTCAGAAACCTTGGCATACTTTTCAAGCAGCGCCGCCACCTTGTCTAGGCACACTCCATGTACGCTAGTCCAGTCCAACTTCAGAGCCACCAGCCAATCACGTCCCAGCAACGCCGTGTTGCTATTGTCGCGTGTCTTCACGACAATCAATGGTAGATGCTCGCGCTGGCCGTTATGCTCGACGAGAGCAGAAAGCTTCCCAGCCACTGTCAGTGGTGTTCCGCCGTACGTTTTTAGCTTCAGGGGGCTCGGCTCTAAAGGTAGAGAGGGCCAGTACTTCTTGTACAATGCTTCCGGTACAATTGAGACCGACGCGCCCGTGTCTATCTGCATGCGAACATTCTTCTGGGCTACTTTCAAGGAAATTTCGTAATGTCCTGAGCGCCCCTCGCAAAAATAGACATTGTACAACACCACTTCGTCCCGGTCACTGTCTTCCACCACTACGTTCGCGGAGTCTTTAGCCCCACCCCTGCACATTTTCGCTAAGTGTCCGTAACGCTTACAAGAGCGGCAGCGATACTTGCGAAATTCGCAGGTAGACGACTCGTGCGCTGATCCGCACCAGAAACAGTCCGAGGATTCCAACGCTCTTGCTCTCGATGATTCGGCCGTAGCAGACTATTTCTCCCGTCGCTGTGGGCGTCTCCCGCTGTCTGGCTTCTGGCGCAGCACGCTGACTGTCCCCAGGGCATGACGGGGCTGAAATACATTGCTTTCTTTGCGTGCGAGCTCGATACTCTTCGCAATATCGCAGGCATTTGCGAACGTCAACGCGCTCTTTTTCAGCAACTACGCTTGGGTTTCTCGGTCGCTCAGCTCGGCGACAAAACGATCCCGAAGGGCGTCGTCCAGAAATGCACCGAAGTCGCATGACGCGGCCAATCGCTTCAGCTCTACTGCAAAAGCTGCCACCGATTCGCCCTCTTGCTGGAAACGACGGTTAAACTTGAACCGCTCCGCTATAACTAGGGGCTTCGGCGAGTAATGTCCCTGCAATGCTTGCACCAGTTGTGCGTAGGTCTTGCATTCAGGCTTTACCGGCTCGAGCAAAGTTTTCAGGGTCTTGTAAGCGTTTTTTAGAGCGCAGCTCTTAGGGGCCCGTTTCCGGCTTGAGCGGCGTCGCCGTCGGCGTCGGCGTCGCCGTCGCCGTCGCCGTCGCCGTCGGCGTAACCGCGCGGTGCATCATGGGAAATGTCCCATAATGCACCGCGCGAGCCCCCCACCAAGGTCACGTGACCTCGTGGGGGTCACGTGACCCCCCGAAGTCACGTGACTCCCCTGAGGTCACGTGGCCCCCTCCTCGAGGTCACGTGACCCCCGCCGATGTCGTGTGACCCCCCGATGACGTCATCGTCACTGATGACGTCACCGGCATCCACATCGTCATCGTCATCATCACTGATGACGTCACCGGCATCCACATCGTCATCGTCATCACTGATGACGTCACCGGCATCCGCATCGTCATCGTCATCATCACTGATGACGTCACCGGCATCCACATCGTCATCGTCATCATCACTGATGACGTCACCGGCATCCACATCGTCATCGTCATCATCACTGATGACGTCACCGGCATCCGCATCGTCATCATCACTGATGACGTCACCGGCATCCGCATCGTCATCATCACTGATGACGTCACCGGCATCCACATCGTCATCGTCATCATCACTGATGACGTCACCGGCATCCACATCGTCATCGTCATCATCACTGATGACGTCACCGGCATCCACATCGTCATCGTCATCATCACTGATGACGTCACCGACATCCGCATTGTCATCGTCATCATCACTGATGACGTCATCAGTGATGTCACTGATGTCGTTACCGGCATCCGCATCGTCATCGTCATCATCACTGATGACGTCATCAGCGACGTCACTGATGACGTCACCGACATTCGCATCGTCATCGTCATCATCACTGGTGAAGTCATCAGTGACGTCACTAATGACGTCATCGGTACCCGCATCGTCATCGTCACTGATGACGTCATCAGTGACGTCAGTGATGACATCATCGGCATTGGGGGTCACGTGACCCCCAAGGTAACGTGACCCCCCCCCCTGGTTAGTTTAACCCCCCCCCCCCCAGTGCCCTTCCCTCCTCCTCCTCAAGAGCTGCGCTCTAATTCGGCGTTACAGGGAGTTGTAAGCGGCTTTCATTTTTTTTGCTATTGCCGTTATGAACGTTTAGACCTTGAGGTCGTCGCTCACCTTGGATGCCTTCAGGAAGTGTTCAAACCTCTCCACGTAGGACTCGAATTCCTCGTCGCCGTCCTCGACGAACTGATCGAACCTTCCAACCATTGTCATCCCGGCGTCTCGTCGCGGCACGCTCCAGACACGCTGCTAGTGGCCTTTTTCAACCCGGCAGGCATGCCATCCTCGTCGCCATTTAATGTAGTAGCCGCAGTGGACGAGGCAGGAGACAGAGCGACTAACGCAACATGTTTATTCGGCAAGCGCGCCCGTATCAAGAACACTGAGCTTCGCGTTCCCAGCGCTTTATAGATAAGCGATAGCCACGATAGTGACGTCACGGCGCGTCTACATGACACCACACCACCAATGATTGTCGTTCGTCGCGCCGGATTCTTGCCTCGTCGACATGCACCTTCACTAGTTCAGTTGCAACCGGCCGTGCGAAGGCATCGCGCATATGGTCTGCGTCCATAAATCTAATTTGACCACTCGCGACGCGCACAAGATACGTCACTGGACTGACAACCTGAGTACCGTGCCATCGTCCCACGAGATGCTCTTGCCACGCTTGCCACACTCTCTCCCCAACAGCCAATGCACGCTCGGCGACCCGATATTTATCCTTCCGACGTTTGTGTTTTAATTGTTTATCGCGCTTATCCCGTACAAAATCTTGCTTACGGAAAGACAGCTTGACCCTCGGTTGCCGATTTAAAAATAGCAAGGCGGGTGTCTTCCCTGTTATGGAATGCGGCGTTCTGCGATAACTCATCAAAAAGCTGTCCAACGCTTCCTGTATCGTCTCTTTCGTTAGGGCTTTGCGTTGCGATAACAGTTGTTAGAACAGATAACAGTTTAGAACTTTTCTTGCACGTATAGGCCTTACACCAGCAGTAGTCCGCTGCATTCACCTTGCCGCAACAGAATCACCTTTGTTTCTTGCCTTCCTGTCAAGTTGAGCTTGTATTTTTTTGTGACGGATCGCTCTTGTTTCGCGGCAGTTTGTTTTGCGGCCAGTTCCCTGTCGAGGGCTGTCTTGCAGGCGCTTTCAAAAGTGAAGGCTTCTGCTGCGAACAGCACTCTTTGCGTGTCTCCGCTTTAAATCCCTGCTACAAGCCTGTAGCGCAAGGCATCCATAACGAATTCTGCGATATTGCATTTCCTAGCAAGGTACTTTAGCTCGACGGTGAAATCTTCTACGGACTCGTGCTCCAGTTGCACTCTACGATTAGGTTTGCACCTTTCTGCAATTACGGACGTCTGCGGACAGTCGTGGTTCTTCAGGAGAACTTTCATTTCCTCGTCCGTGTTTTCCCCTGGTAGCGCGGAAACTAGCATATTCTCCACAACTTCATACGTCTCTGCGCCAATTACTGTCAAGAAAATTGGCGGCCTCTTAGCAACGGCTATGTCGTTTGCGGTCACGTAATGTTTGAAACGCTCCACGTACGATTCAAAATTCTGGACCTTCGGATCGTACTCGTCCAACTTGCCTAGCCGCGACATGTTCTGTGCCGATGAGCCAAGAAGGTACTTATCAAGTTGGCTCCGGAATCCGCCCCTCAAGCTGCCTCGGCTGTGTCAACGTCGCTCCGCGTTGCTGGTGAGTGTCCCCGGGCCGGCGGATCCCATCTTCGTCGCCAGTTGAAATGACGCAGGCGACCGAACTCGGTACGAGCTGATCGCACCCAAAACGCCTTTACTGACAAGACCCGCGTGTTCTTATATCCTTTAGGAGTGACGTCACAGAGACACAGAGCCGTGTGCACTTATCTACTCGATAAGGCGCTCGGGCTATGACACATACCTCCAGCAAGCTTTTGATCAGCGAGAAGGTGGTAATGAGAAAGAGTTCAAGAACACGCCTTTTCGCTCACATGAAAGAACAAAGGTTCTAGGAGTGGTCTGGGACAGAACGGCTGATTCTTTTACTTTTTCGGGTAAGCACTTGGTCAGTATACCAAACTCGAACCGAAATACAAAGTGCTTCGTGCTTCAAGCCTTTGCTAGAATCTTCGATCCTTTTGAATTCCTTGCCCCCTATGTCATCCGGGTGAAGATGCTGTTCCAGCGAATATGGCAGCGAGGAGTAGGATGGAACGATGAGCTGCCAGATGACCAACGTGAAGAATAGACGGCGTGGAGCACCGAATTGAGAGATCTAGGTTAGTCACAGCACCGAGATGCCCCCAGCGGATGGATGGGGAACAGAATTCTTTGCAAGTACATGAATTCTTCGACGCCAGTTCTAGCGCATACGGGGCCTGTGCTTATTTGCGTGCCGTGAAGAACACAGGAGGTGATATTGTGACTAAATATCGCTAAAGCCAGAGCTGCTTCTCTCAAGACGCTGTCCCTGCCGCGTCTCGAATTGATGGGAGCACTATTGGGAGCATGACTTGGTTTATTCTTTCGAACGAACGTATTTCACACTGGCATCGAAGTACGGTACTGGACGGACTCCATGATAACGCTGGTATGATCAGGGGATCTTCGACAGATTGAAAACCATTCGTATGCAACCGGGTAACGTAAATCCATGCCTAGAGTGATCTTTCCAGCTGGCACCCTTCTCCTGGTAGCACGAATCCAGCTGAATTGATGACTAGAAGAAAGACCGTGAGGCAGCTCAGTGCTCACGACGAATGGTGGTTCGGACCACGTTGGCTTAGGCATGACCTGGTGGACGGGCCTCCTGCGGCGTCTCCAGCCAATGGTCTGCACCGCGATATTGAAGTGGAAAGACGACACAAAGTGAATGTCTTGCTCAACGATGCAAGTATGCCAACCCCCCTTCTGACTTTGCAGAACTTTGGAAGCTACACGAGGATGCTGCGGGTCACGGCTTGGGTGCTGCGCTTCGTCTAAAATTGTCGACTACCGAGAGAGTCAACGGAGGTCTCCTTGTAGGGCAGCGAAAATTCGAGACGCAGAACACTTCGGCATCAGACATGCTCAGCATGAATTCTTTGATTCCCAGACTCGTGCACTCTCCCGAAGTGAAAAGGTCTTGGTGAAATCTAAGATAAAGGATCTACAACCTTCCATTGACGAGGCTGGCGTTTTGCGTGTCCGTGGCCAACTACAGCACGCTTTACTGCCGGAGAATGCGAGGCATCCTATAACTCTACCGAAAGATTATTACCTGAGTAAGCTAGTAGCCGCCTCGGCCCATCAGTGCACCTAGCATGGCGGCTTTAAGGCGACGATGACGGAATGACCTGAGAGGTTTTGGCTGCTCACCGCTGGGAGAACGGTAAAGGGCAGTGATCGGCCAGTGTCGAGTATGCCGGCGCTTTTCTGCACAGCCAGCCAGTGCAGCAGTCGCACCGCTACAGCGGGACATAGTCCACGAGCGTCACTCACCCCTTCCAAGTCGTAGGAGTTGATTTTCGGGACCTTTGATTTTCAAGACCGACGGTAACGACGTAAAGGCATGCATTGCCCTTTTCACTTTCGCAACCACTCGAGCTGTACACCTAGGGCTCGTCTATTCCGTAGCCACGACACCCTTCCTTTGGCCCTTCGACGCTTTAGGGCTCGCAGAGGAATACCGAGCACGATATACAGTCATAATGCCATTACGTTCAAGAGGGCTGCGGGAGACCTGAGGGCTCTGTGGGAAATAATGCACAGCCCAGTGTTGCAGGATTACTACAGCGCTCAGCTAATCACGTGGAACTTCATCGTGGAGAAAGCGGCATGGTGGGGCTATGATTATAATGCAGTCAAATGCAATGGTGCAAGCGAGCTGGACAAGCATGACGAAAATCATCCCTGGAGAAAAGGAAGAAGGGGGACAAAGGACAAACACAGACCCAAAACACAGCTAGGTGACTGGTGCGCGACCAAAAAATCCGCCTGGTCCTGGTATTGAACCCGGGACCTCTCCATTTTCAGTTGAAATGGAAAGGTCCCGTGTTCGATACCCGGGCTAGGCGGATTTCTTTGGGCACGCACCAGTCATATAGGTGTGTTTAGAGCCCGTATTTGTCATTTGTCCCTCTTCTTCCCCTTCTCCAGGGATTATTTTCGTCATGATGGGGCGGTTGTTGGGAACAACTGGTGCGTTCGGTAAAAGTCTATCTCCGAAAGATACCTGGACGACAGAGCCTATCGTGCGAGGAGCTGACGACTATCTTAGTTGACGTTGAGGCTACACTAAACTCGCGGCCCTTGACATACCTCCACGCAGATCATGGCGAGCCAGGAGCCGTGACGCAGGCACATTCGCTCATCGGGAGAAGGCTGACTACACTGACCGAGGTTGAACCGCCCCAGGTGTTGTCTGAAGAAAGCCTTTCCCGCCACTGGAAGTATCGGCAGCGCCTCATGGACCAATTCACGAAACGTTGGAAACAAAAGTATCTCCAAGAGCTTCGCTCAGCACATCTCGCCCGACTTGATGGCAGCTTCACACCGAAAGTTGCGGGCGTAGTTTTGCTGCGCGATCACAAAACCCCATGTCACCTGTGGAGAACCGTCCGCGTCACCGATGTCTTTCACGGTAGAGATAACCACGTGCGAGCCTGCGCGACCGGGTTGCCCTCGAGTACATGCACACGAAAGCCCGTGGAGCTGCTCTACCCACTAGAGTCCTGGTGATTAAATGAGTGGCCTGCTCATTTGGGGGGGTGGGTGTTGACAATAAGGTTAAAACGATCCTTCCTAGCGCGCGGGAATGGGAGCGTAAAAGGAGAAAAGGAAGAAGTTGAAGTAAATCTTTCATCAGAGCTGGGTCGGCCTGTTTCTTGCCCCTACGAGCGCTCTCATGGCGCAACATGGTGTGAGAGGCAGAGGAGGAACCATAGTTCGTTCGTATTTCAATATTCACAAAAAAAAAAAATGATTTCTGACTTTTATACCTCGTGGGGTAGTTTTTTTCTCAACTAAAAAATTCGGCGGAAGTTATTTGAACACATTATTTATTTGCTGTCTTAGCATTATTAGTGCTCAGACATCAGGCAGCTAAGCACCACGGTTATACAGCTTCAATAGTACTGCGCTGATCTTTAAGAGTTATAATGCATTTAGGAACAAGCTCGTGATCATGAAGTCACGAAGACATTACACAAATATATTAAGGCTGACTACTTGGTTAGGCACATTACACATAAATAGCGCGAAAAAGAGACGAATTCGCAAATAAGACGGGGCTATATTACTTCACGCCTAAGCTGTGATTGCGTCTTCTTTGGACCAGTCTTTTTTTTTTTTACCCACGTGAGCAAATTTCCGCCCGTACCGACGCGCAAAGAGCCGAGTCAGGTGATGAGAGGGAGGCGGATATTGGTCACGTGGTCACGTTGCCTCCCACCGTACTCTGAGCTTAGGTGTGAACGGAGTAATGGGCAGTCTGACAGTGGCGTTTTAATGCAATTACAAAAAACGGGAAGAAAGAAATGGGAGTATTTATAGTTTTGTCTTGTGATTCTAGCTATTTCATTCATTTTTATCTTCGTTGCAATTGCAGTAAAGCGCCAATTATGTAGTGAGCACGAGTCTCCTTTTTTGCGTTATCTGCCCTTCGCGCTATTCATGCTGTGAGTTTTTTTGGGGGTTTCTTTCTTAAGGAAACACGCCTGGGCGATACTTTGTTTGATGCGCACTTGATAGATATAAAATTCTATATGTATGGTAGAGATAACCGTAAGCCACTTGCTGATGCTATTTAAAGTATGTTGGAGGGCAGGAAAGGGGAGGGGGGGGGGGGCGAGGGGCATACTAAAGTGCACATCCAGATTTTTGACTTCGACATTACCTTCGAGAATATCCTTTCTCCAGTGTGCCTGTTCCTACGATCCAATAAGGCTCGACTAAGATTATATTATCTTTATATCGCTTTACTTCACTTTTTTACTCTGTACGCCTCTTAAAACACATCCTTTTCTTTTCGTTCTTTTTTTTTGTATCTTCAAAAAAGGGAAAAAGTCTAAGAGATATTTTAATTTTCTTTCCGTAAACAACACCTTCCGTTTTGTTTCGCGCCTCACCCACGCACGCTGAACACGAGGAAGAACAAATAAAAAAAAAGAAAGAGGGTTAGAAAGACATTCCGGGGAAGAACAACGGGTCGCACGTAATAAGGTTGCTTCTGTTTCGGCGGTAGTCGCGGTGTCGCCTCGGGGTCACCCGCCCGATTATTTCCACGGCTGCTCACTCTTCCCCCGATCCCCGACTGTAGCCCCTAGTTTTGTGTTTCAGAACAATAAGTTCCTGTCCTAAAGAAAAACGAAAAAAAAAAAAAAAAAAAACGAAAAAAGGGCGGGGGGGGGGGGGGGGGCGGGGACGGGGTTGAAGTGGGGAGTTGCTGCTTTCCTATCAATGACCAAAATAAATTAGAACAGGCGGCAGTAGAACTAAAAATACTTAAGAGACTGAGAGACTGCAACTGCAACCCTCGGGGGACTCCAGGGTCCGAGCTCGGAGATCGGTGCGGAGACCGAGGCGGATTCCGTGTCGCCTAATCCCATCCGAACCGGAGTTCCACCCGTGTTTCCAATTTTGAAATCCTATTTCAGGAAGCATCCCAGTCAGGCCCTACGCTCTCCCAGCCGGCTCCACCCTGCGGTCGCCCCAAACCCGGATGCTCTCCACCACCGAACAAACTTGTTTCTACTTTTCTGGGGTTAAGTCGATAACGCATCCCACGTTGCGTTGCAGTGAAGCTTTTCGTGCAACTGTGCGCGACGCTTGTTCTCATTTCTAGTTCCCTGCTATCCCCTTTGCTCCGCTATTTTGGCCCAATAATTCTTTGCTCTTATTTTTTTTCTTGTTTGTTTTCACAGGCAGGGATTACGGGTATACACGAAAATCACGAAGTCGGCGAAGAAAAGGATACTGATAAAAACGAGAGGACAATTTTGAAAATTCTGTCGGTAGCGCTCTTTTCACGGCCAACGAACGTTTTTTCTCGTGTCGGTTTTCGTTGAAAGGCAATGTTATGTTGTTCCTTCAATGTTTCAGGGAATCACATTCATATTTAGAGGCGGATTACGGTGGGGGATGCGACCCTATTCAGGAAAAGGCCTCCACGACGCTAGTGTGAAAATGGGAAGGTCCTAAACCAATCTGTAAACAAAGAAGAGGGTAACGTAAAACTAAAGCCGAAGCGGGAGTCCTTCTCTTGTTTGATATCACACTGTACCCCGGTTTTGCCTCGGAGCCATCTATTATTCAGCGCTCGGTTCCCGCGCGGCTCAACAACTCATGTTCTAGATTATTTTCTTTTTGCCTCCAAGTTGCATTAAATGCCAGTTTTAGAAGGTTATTTTTCTTCACATAATGTTTTTTTTCGGTCCGTTTCATCATAACAAAGGAGAAGCACACGCGGGGGAAGGCTCGAAAAATGCTTGCTCTCAGACGTATCCACATTGTGGCTGTAAAACGTATGTTTCAGAAAAGTTTTCCGGCACATCTAATGGTTGTTGGATAAATGAAATGTTTTGATCTATGTTCGGACTACATTTATAACGATTGTCTCCGGATTATTTATCCTTTTCTTCTTTTTTTTTATTTTTTTCGGAGGGAAGCACTAACGTCAGAGGCTCGGCTTCTCTACATGGAGAGATCTATTGCGGTGAAGAACAGTAGCCCTATTCCAGATGGAGCCGAATTGCGTCGTGGAATTAATCCACCTCCCTCTGCCTTCGTTGTAAAACGGAGGCAGAGGCTGAAAAATTTCTTAAATGAACCAGCCAGGTCAGGCCTGACCGGTCGGATTTTCCTCGCTTCTTTGAACGGCTGAAGTTCTTTAAAATAATGGCTGCACGTCCAACTCCCACGCGAGGGCACGGAGTTCAAACGCCGTCGTTTAGGTGTTCGTTTTATATTAGCTTGAAAGGTTTCTTGTCCAATAACAAAATGAACCACGTGATTTTTTTCTAGGTTGTTCTAGGAAACATTGCATCTATAAAAAAAAGCTGTGGCTGGCACTAGCAAATCAGTCACTCTACGTCCTTGTCGCAGGATGCGCGATACCCTTCATATTCTAAAGTCAGGCGGGAGTTCGTCTTTTTTAACTTTGAATACAATTTGTTGCTCGTCTATAATTCTTCTTTTTTTCGTGACATTATAAAGAAAAAGATTGAGGATTTCCCTTTATTTCTAAAAAAAATACCAGAAAGTCAATAATAAATTTTATAAACAACACTAGTTGAAATCTGTGATGAGCTATCTAGATAAGAGGACCAACTCTGCATGAAGAGTTAAACATATAGCAAAAATAATCTGGCACAGGCATCACTAAGGCTGCGTTTATTCACTATAAAACAATTGGAGCATTGCAAGTGCTTTCTACAGTACTAGCTTTTAAGCTACGAGTGTTGTGGGAACACTTCTCGGCGTTACCCATCGCCTCCCGTTTTGTCGCTACCACGGCTTCCTCCATCGATCCGCGCTTCCTGACGGCATATGCCAGTAGTGGCCAGGCTGACCCGGGCTATGAGTCGCAGAAAAAAAAAAACTTACAAGAGCCGCGAGGGAAGGGGGGGGGGGGAGGGCTACGAATGACGTCAACTCGGGCTTCCGCGACCTTCAACAAGAAACGATAGGGAACATCCGTTATCTAAAGGGGACAAGTATCACCGGCGAATGACAAACTGCCGCGAGACTGCACATTTCCTCGACTCCAAGCCAAAGTGCATGCAGTGCCGGATCCAGACCTCCGTTTTTTTTTTTTTTGGGGGGGGAGGGGAGGCGGATAGTTGGTAAGGATACTATTTTCCCATTCTTTCGTGTGCACCGGTGGGTCCACCCATGTCAAATTGCCCTCCAGGAAGGGGGAGGAGGGGGGGGGTCGACTTTGTGTGTGTGTGGGGGGGGGGGTGGCCGCTCCCGTCGCCCCCCTTCCCCCCTTGGATCCGCCACTGAGTGCATCCATGGTTTGACACTCCCTGTCCTTGATAGCTTTCCCCGCAGGGTCCGGCGAGCTCCCTCGAACAATGAAAGAAACAGGATCTGTGGAAACATACGAGTAGAAGCGGTTCGACTGTACGTGGATGCGGGGGGGGGGGGGGGGGGCACAATAAAGGCCGGTTCACACATGCCGCGGAGCGCTAAGTTGGGGCTACGTGAGCGCTCCAAGGAGCGCTCATGTGGCGCTTCCTAGCGCGTGATGTAGCGCTCTGTTAGCGCTCTCACACACCTTGTGCCGTGCTTGCTGCTGCGGAATAGCGCGTGGACGGCGATTCCGTTGTTGTTTTTCCTTTGGCATTCAAAGAAGAGGAAGCAAAAGAGGCCCTCTCCAAGCGAAGGGTCGGGCAGACGATCCAGAGTCATGGACTCTGAGCGACTAATTGATTGGTTACGACCTCATCGCTTTCTCTTCGATATGCGTGACGCTGTTTTTAAAGACACGCAGTTAAAAATATTCGCCTTCGAAAGAGCTCTGTGTCTCGGTCCCTCAGCCTCGGAACAATGTTTGCCGGGTACCCCTCGGTGGCGAAAGATTATGCACTAATTTCGTATGTAAGAGCATTTGTCGCATTTCTATTTCAGCATCCCACATGTCCGCCATGGTGCTGCTGATGCACACCCAAGCGCAGGAACCGGAACCGCAGTGCACGCGCTAATCCGCAGCACCGCGGTGCAAGAAGCGCTACTGAAGCGCTAGCACGGCGCAACTGGAGCGCTAACAAGGCGCTACTGGAGCGCTAACAAGGCGCTGCTAAAGCGCTAATCACGCGCTATATTAGAACCAAGTCACGCGCTAGGAAGCGCCCCATGAGCGCTCCTTCGAGCGCTCCGGTAGCGCTAACTTAGCGCTCCGCTGTATATGTGAACAGGCCTTATGGCTGCCAAACCGCAAGCTGTTCTTTATTCTGAAATCCTAGGGAAATGCGGAAAGGGCGGAAGGGGAGGGGGGGGGGTCTCCTTATAAGGAATCCGCGAGCCGCACTTGGACCAGCGAATAGCCGCGGTCTGGTCACCCGTGGCATATGCCATAGACCAAAATGCCGGGCTTACTCATCACCAAGTGTCACTCAAAGGGTAGGGTCATCCTTTGAGTGACACTTGGGGGTGTATGTGTCAACACACGCGCCAGTATACACGCAAAAAGAATTGGGCTCGGACGCCACGAAATGGTGTGTACGGCTGGGCCAGCTGAGTTATCAACATTGTAACAAGCGACTGCAAACTCTTGCCGCAAAGCGCGCTGAAAGTGGGGGAAGGCAGGTTGGTTAATGCACGCCCCCGTGATACACGCGAAAATATGATACCCGCAAAAATATGGTGGCAGAAAAGCCACAAGTTTGCAGCGAGCCAATGGGAGGAAACTTCCGGCGCTTTTCGGCACGGTCATTTCTGGTGGCTAGCGGAAATATTAGCTGGTGCTTCATTTAACTAAGCACATAACGTAACCCGTCTAACACTGCAGAAACAAGCTCTTTGACAGTCGATATTTTATCGACTGTCACAGAAAAATATATTTATTCAAGACATTAAAATGCACTCTGGGATCACAGTACAACACGCACCCAGTTACAGAATAGGCGGCATCTGTAACTCACCTGCCCAAAAAGTCTGCGGGTCTAAGCGTGGAAAATATCATATTCCGGCACAAGGAAACATTTTCAAAAAATAAAAAAGGTATATCTAAGACATAAAAATAGTCTTTTGGATCATAGGACCCCAACACATTTTCAGCTACAAACTAGGCAACAGGTCTAACTTGTCAACTGATAAGCTGCTGTCCGTGATTGTTGTTGCATTGGGTCGCGCTGGGTGGGGTATTGACCATTCTGCACATCTGTTGAAGTTTTTGCTTGCAGCTAACCACTACTCCAACCTTAAAACGACAGGCGAGTCCCTTAAGGCAATGTGCGGTGTTGTGAGAATAGGGGATAACTGGAAAACGTTTTTTTTTTTTTTTTGCGGGGAACAGGAGCGGTTGGTGGTGCCTGGGAGGTAATGATCAGCCTCTTTAAAGTATTTTCCATTAGGTCTTCCGGGTATCCTGCCAACTTTAGCCTCTCTGTTTGTAGAAGCACGCCGTGCGCGGTGAGGTGGGGGCACGACCTCGCGGAGCTTGGTGAGAGTTGTGTGCGTCTGTTTTCGTCGCGTGTTTGTGTTTATTCGTTCGGGTTGTTTAACTCATTTTAGCGTGTTGCCTATGAGGTCTTAGGTATTGTACAAGGAAGTAAGTAAGATATTGGTCTAATTACATTGAATTCCCAAAAATCGGTGCGTTTTCGTTTAGTTTCCGTGTTTAAAGAGGACAATAAGATATGTGGCTTTGTTATTAAAAGCAAATATAACATCTTCATCCACTCAGTTAAGCTCAGGCTCTCATGCGACGGTCGACAGATGGCGCGAGTGTGAAGCTGCCATATCAGAATCAGAATCAGAATCAGTTTATTTTTGTCACAGCGCAATTACACACATGTGACAAGGGGTGCCAGGAAAAAAAGCTGCAAGTTTGCAGCTTGACGGGTTCCTGCCCCCCAAAACACAGGGCAGAGCGGCATTGTCATCAAAAGCACACAGAAAAAAAACACAGCGAAAATAACTTACGTAACATGCCATTTAGCAATATATTAAGTGCCATCTCAATACACATTGAAAGAGACAGATATAACATACATGAGACAAACATTCTATTTATTGCCGGAAAGTTTAAATTTTATGGACATTGAACGAATGTTTACCAACACTCACCTCCAGACACGAAAGAAAAACACAATAAAAACTTGTGTATGATGCCGTATAAAACAAGTGTCACTGAAAAGAGGTTGCGTTTTAAAACAGACTGAAGTAGAAGATATAAAAAACATATGACAAACATTTTTCACTCAATATAAGAAAGCCTGAGTTGCATGGGCATTTAATGAAGGTGAATCAACTTCTTGGGAATAAAAGGTGTTTAACAGTGACGGTAATCTGTAACTCAACCTCTGGAAGCCAAAATTAGTTCTATATGATGGGATTCGCCATGGAGGCCATGACGTGAAGGATATAATGATACATTATTTTCAAGTTTAGCGAGGTCAAAAATTACTGTAATATGTTCTTTTAAGGCACGATGATATGTGACAGTTAATCTATTAGAGTACATGTTAGATACGTAAAGTATTTTATGCTTTATAAATAAAGGAAGAGAACTAAAATCACGAGGGACATTTTCAATTATCCTGATTGCTTTTTGTTTTTCATTAACCTCAACCTGTCAAAGTTACTTTTTGTTGTTGTCACCCCAGACCAGATGACAATAACAAAGAATTGAATGAAAAAGGGAGTTATATATTAATTTCTCTATAGTTACACAAAATCCTTTCTTATATTTGTTCATTATCCCAACTACTTCACAAAGTTTTTTTTTTATGTATGTAAGTAACATGGGGATTCCATGAGATGTGTTCTGAGAACACGACGCCGAGGGTCTTTACGCTGTCAACGCATTTTACTATATTTCGCCCAGAGTACAAATCACTGGACAATCCGATCCGTGATCCTGGACATTTAAAAATGACTGCTTTTGTTTTGGACGGGTTAATAAACAGAGAATTTATGGTGACCCAGAGTTTTAACTTGCGTAAAAAATAGTTTCCTTTGGAATTGAGTACATCTTCTCTTGAGTCAGGAAAAAACATGATGTTATTATCTGCATACGTAACCAGCTTGGCGGAAATTTTTTGCTTTGTAATATCATTGGCGTATATAATAAACAACAGGGGACCTAATATGCTTCCCTGCGGAACCCCAGAGAAAATGCGCTGCATGTTGGATGACGAGTTTCCAATCTGAACATATTGGAGGCGATATTGCAGATAGGGCGGAATAAGTGATAAGAGAATACCGCGTATACCGTAACATTTTAACTTGTCAAGAAGAGTCTGGTGGTTTATTTGATTGAGCGCTTCGCTAAAATCTATGAAAAACCCAAACGTTCAGTGTTTATTCTCAAAATTTTCGCAATATTAATTCTTTCTGTACTAGTAAATCTGTTTCTGTGGATCTATGTTCCCTAAAACCGAATTGCGATTCCCTCAACAAGGAGTATTTGCCCAGAAAATTGAAAAGTAGGGAGGACATAATTTTTTCAATGAGCTTTGAAAAAATATGAAGGATGGAAATCGGACGGTAGTTACTTAGATCATTCCTATCCCCACCTTTATAAAGAACAGGAACTTTAGCAACCTGCATCCTCTTCGGGAATATACCAGATGACAATATAAGATTATACAAATGAGTTAAGCATGGAAGTATCAAATCCAAGACAAATTTCACAGGTCCGCTTTGGACATCCTCACAGTCATGACTACGACTATTTTTTATGTTCATAAATGTGGAGCAAACTTCGGCTTCATCAGTAGGATTTTAAGAAATGGTTTTATTGCAGGTGCTAAAATTATTTATGGCTGTAGTACTGTTTCCCACACTTACAAAATAGTCATTGAATGTATTGCTAAGTCCGGTACCAGATACTTTCCTACTATTAATGGTCATGCTTTCAATACCGTCGTGGTTCGGGTTCCCCATTAAGGAGTTCAAACGCTTCCACATAAATTCGGGCTGCCTCAAACAAGGCTCATCAAATTTGGCAGCAAAATAACGTTGTTTTGCACGTTTTAACTGCGTATTTACGAAGTTTCTAAATTTTTTTGAATTCACGCAACTTTACTTCGTCTCAAGTTTTTAAAAAAGGAATGATACAGAAAATTTCTTTTTTTTATTTGTTTCAAGAGCTGTATACTGATCCTGCCGACCCGGCAGACAGAAAAAGCATCATCATCTCTCTACCATATTTCAGTGAGCATGACCACATCAAAAAATGGTATCTAGTGACTCGAAAAGCAACGTGAGGTCTTCGCCTTTGAATCTGGCGGACTGCACATATAGGTGACATAAGCTCAATGATTTATTAGTCTGCTGTTTTAAATATCGGTTTAGGACTTCTATTGTCCCTATTTCAAGATTTCCAGCCATATTGGAAAAAAAACAAAAAAAAACGTTTAAGTCTTCATGAAAGTAGCTTTCAGCTAGCAGATCTTATCAAGATCTCTTTCATCGGACATTGTAACGACGGGGGCATTGCCTGGCTTACGAGCAAGTAAGGCAGACAATGCCTCCTTCCCAAGTAAGCAAGTATCAATATTTCAGAAACCTGGGGTTGTTTCCCTTTGAACGGCTCGCCAAAGATCGCCTAATTACCAACGCCGTGAAGAGCAAGTTTGGAGTGCCCGAATTGGACTTTCTCGGCCATCGTCTTGATAGCTCAGGCATTTGACTAGTGCCTGCTAGGGTCAGCGCTTTTCAAGACTTCCCGCGGCCAACGACACTCATCAAGCTCCGTCAGTTCGTTTACCTCATCAACGTTTACGGACGCTTTATTCTGCACAGTGCCAAGCTGCTTCAACCTCTTGACCTTCTCTGCGGCAAGAGATGACGGTCTACTTTTCTTTCTCCTTGGTATGAGGCAGCTGATGAAGTGTTTTGCGAAGGAAGGCGACCGTTGCGGAAGACCACCCTTCTACAGCATCCGATGCACAACGCTCAGTCTTTGATTATGACGGACGTCTCGGCTACCGCCGTCGGGGCGATACTTCAGCAACGCACCAATGACCAGTGGCAACCACCCGCCTTTTTTATGAATCTAAAGCCCACAAAAACGCTTTTAGGTGTGTTTGGCTGCGAGTTCGCTCGCTTCATACTTGACTGTTCGCCACTTCCGACACTTTGTTGAGAAGACCATGCAACACCTGGACAGATCATAAACCCCTGAATAATGCCATTTCAAACGCCGCACCTTACTAATAGCCGTGAAAAATACGTCAGCTCGCATTGCTCTCAGAATATACGACTGGCATCCGACAGATCGGATGTGTGGACAACATGCCGGCCGACGTGCTCAGCCGCATTGACGCCGTTCCGATACCACTGCTCCCGGACCCTGCAGAGGGCGCTCGTCTTCAAGTCCGTGATCAGAAGCTCGTAGCTCTGCGCGCGTCATCCTCTCTGCCGCTGCAGACCGTCACCTTTCCAGGTAAAATCATCGTCACCTAAAAATTTAAAGACTGCAAAGCTGCGGCCGCTTGTCTCTGCTCCTCTACGTCAAAAACTTCGATGCCACTCATAGCCTGTAACACCAGCTCGTTCGGGTAACAAAGAAGCTCCTGACTAGCAGGCATGTTTCGCCTCGCATTAAGGCAGATGGCCGGGATTGTGCACACTGCCGCATTCCCTGTCAGCAGGCCAAGTTACATCGAAACCTTGTACCCTCGAACAGGACCTTCCTTTAACCCGATGCCCGGTTTGACAAAGCTTATTTGAACCTGGTCGGGCCTCATCCATTGTCGCATGGACAGCGGTATCTCCTCATCTGCATCGACAGATTTACGAGATGGCCAGAGGTGACACGACATTCTGACACCAATACCTCTACTGTAGCGACCGCCTTCATCTCAACGCGGGTAACAATATTTGAATGTCCTTCGAGATCGTCACATGTCGTGGACGACAATTTGAGTTGTCGCTCTTTACAGAGCTAAATCGTATTCTTGACACGACCATACTGACGATCACAGCCTGCCAACCGCAATCCAATGGTCATATGGTAGGTTTTCACCGTCATCTAGAATCGGCACTCACAGCACAGAGGAAGACGAACGAGCGGGTCCTTCAAGCACCCTTTGTGCTCCTTGTCACCCGAACAGCCCTAAAAAAGACCGTAGATGTTCCACTGCCGAGCTCGTTTTTGTTACACCACTCAGGTTTCCATCAGACTTTTTTTAGCCGTGCAGACAGTAAATCAGACCGGAAAATTACATTGAGACTCTGCCACCGATCTTTGAAAATCTTCGGCCCCGTCCTTCTCAGGCCGGTTCAACAAAATCACCATACGTACAGGACTGCTACACACGTTTTCGTACGACAAAACAACAGGAAGCTTCTACGACCGCAATACCAAGAACCATTCAGAGTGATACAGCGAAGAACCGACACATTCGTCATCCATAGCAACGGAAAAGATGACGCAGTGTGAATACAGTGGCTAAACTCAGCACACCTAGAACCCTCATTCCTAAACGAAATCCATCAACGAAGAAAACTTCGATGTCTGGAATAAGCAAATCCACCCGTAGTCCTCCCAAAGGGGGTAGGGGGGGGGGCATATCTGTAGTGGATCAGTCAGACGCAGCGCTCAACGTCAGATCAAAGAAATAAAAGTTTATGTTCTGGTGGTGCGTTATACTCATTCGCCTCGAGACAGAAAACACCACGAATTCGAAACCGACGGGTTGTCTTTTGCTCTTTCTACCCACAGCACAATCAAGCTAATCGATTCCGTTAGCCTCTCCTTGTCCGCCAGTATTGACTGAAATATTTTTAATTTCCTCAAAAGCACTCAAATCTATTCATGTACACTCTTGGCTAAACTCTTTCAGCAATATTTATATTAATTATGCGTTCCTGACAACTGCAAATTGGGGAAGGTGGTTCCTTTGCACAGTGGAGGAATTAGGCATTCATCTAATAACTTCCTTACAATTTCTTCTGACAAGCGTACCATGTAACATTTTAGAACACATTATTCACTTTAATAATGTCAATTTCATAGACTCAAACGTTTTTCAATAGTCCATGACAACATGGCTTTCGCAAAAGTTTTCCTCCGAACCACAGCACTTGTCTTTCACTCAAAATACACAAGTCATTCATGACCGTGAATCGCAGGCGAACTCTGTATTCCTCGATTTTTCGAAAGCGTTTAATAAATTTAGTAATCAGTTATTCTTGTTCAAACTGAGTAAAATTATATTTGACCCCAATGTACCGAGCTGTATTGAATGTTTCTTTCTTTATCGCTCACAACTAGTAACTGTTAAGCACACTTCTCCATAATTAACCCTATGTTCACTTCGGTGGTTCACAAGGTTCAATGTGATGAGCTGAACCTGTTGGTATTGAGATAGCATAATAAAAAAATTAAAGACGGTTACAATTCTCTGTAATGCCAAATTAGAGCGCAGCTCTTGGAAAGGAGGAAGGGAGGGTACGAAGGAGAAGTTATTCCCCTCCTCCTCCGTACCCTCCCCTCCTCCTCTCCCGCTCCCCTCCCGTTTAGTGGGAACGTGTTGCTAAATTTCTCGCTAATATTAGCGAAACTTTCCCCGCTCAATTTAGCGGGAAATATTCCCTCTTAATTTAGCTGCTTTACGAGAGCGCTGCTTGAAGAGAGCGCAAGCTCGGTAACCTCAGCAGTAGCGAAAAGTGGCCGTCCACGAATGTACCATATATCATACACAAGGGAAAGAGCGGGAACTCAAGCCGATTAGCGGCCCACATACGCTTCCAATCCCGTCCGGGAAGCGGCGCTACCGCGAAAAGTAGTCTCATAGATCACTATTTCAAAATACTCCCGCTAAAAAGTGTGATGGTTAATAACATTTCGTGTGTTTCAAACTTTCAAATAATTGTCGTGTTTGTAAGTCACGTTATGGTGGCGTTCCAAATTTTCCGGCGTCGCCATGTTGGCCATACGGCAAACGACGAAGTGTTTCCTACATGTGTCGGTGGCGTGACAACCGAGAAACCTGCGAAATGTCCTGATGGTTCCTGCATGCTTGCTATAAACTTCATTCTTCCAGCTATTCGAGTGGTACCCCGTCAATTCTTCTTCCTGAGAACAGAAGGTGAGTCATGTGTTTTTAATTTTTGTTGATTGCAAAGCTTGCTTTAGAGTTGTGATACAAAAGGCTTGACAAGTTTGCGACTTCCTACTATTACGTTTCTTTTTTTTTTTGTGGTCAGCCGCTATTTTGCCGCGTTCACTGTGAACTGCACGACGTGTTTTCCTTCAAATAAATGTTAACCTCCTTCCTCGGACGCCCAGGTTATGGGTTAAGGACACTACTGCAGTTTTCTCTGGTTTGCGCACACCAAGAAAACTCAGAACATGCCGGGAGCTACGTTTTTACGGATTTTAGGTGATTTACGCTAAGTAACTCTAACTGTAGAAGCTGTCTTTGTTTGTTTGGCGGGGTTGCACCTCTCAGAGGACCAAGGGGGAAAACTCTGTCAATATGCTACGCGCCGCAGATGGCACGCGGAGCGAAATTGGGCGATGTTTAACGCCGAACGCCGAATAAGATCCAGAGTTCAATCTCTGCCGCTGTTTGTTTTGTTTTAAATAGGCGTGTTCCAATGCGTGAAAAGGAGAGGAGATGGGGTAGAGCACGTTTGTAAGAATGCTAGAATAAAGTACAGCTACAGGGTCCGCCATAAGCGATTATGTAAGGCATGGCTGAAGAGAAAAAGTAGTAGTCGATTACGCACGAGGAAGGGTCCTTCACAAGCATCTGTTTCGGCACGCTAACAAAACGTTTAAAGGAGCTAAAGAAAGACAATAAATTTATATAAAAAAACTGCAACTCGCGCATTTAGCAATCTGCCCGAAAGCTAAAGATACTTACCTTCACATTTTTGTTCTTGTATTTTTTTCAGAAACCATACCGCGATCTAAGCGCATTTGATTTTATTTCCTAGGGACGCTACTCAAAACTTTAGTACTACAGGCCTAAGAGCGTATTATCGACACGGGTTTGTGTAATAATCTCTGCGTAAAGTTCATTGAAGGACCAAGGCTAGCAGCCGTACAGCACTAAATAAATTGCTCATTTACAACCAAGAGACCAGTTACCTCATTTGGATGGCTAAGTGAATTCACACACCGATATTTTCTGAGATCTACTAATCGCCAATAACTAACACTACGTCAAGCGGTACCGTACCAGGCGGTGTCAAAAAAAAAAATGCTTTTCAGGTTGAAGGCTTGGCTGTGCTAAGCCAGGTGGCCTCAGTTCTTAGGAAAACCAGCCACAGAGCTCAATGAGGGGTACGGCATGTGCAGTGAGCACTTCACTGCAAGATATTTCATGGACCCTGGTAACACAAGACTTATAAAAACAGCTGTCCCCACAATTCGGCCACAAACATGCCCAACATTCGAAAAGGATTCAGGTAATATTATTCCTCATTTGCAATATTTATTATGTTTCACTGTTCTGTTTCGCTTTTAGGCAATGCTAGCTCAACTTTTCTGCTTCCAACCACCAGCGCATCTTCGATGTTGCATCTGCCCGCCAAGAATGGTATGGTAAGCCTGTTTTAATTTGACATGATCAGTCTTCAATTGCTGCTAGTACAAGCTTACCCAGTTGTTTGCTTTTCCATGTTGTTTTATCTGCCCCCTTGGCAGAACGCATGTCATAGTATAGTGTCAATGGTTTCCAGCTGTAGCAAAAAGAATAGAACTATGTGGTACGAGTTGTAGCCCGGGGTCTTCTATTTTCATTTTACAATTCTGATTGTACAGATCCAGTCCGCCAAAGCATATACCATATCATAACCGACAGAAATTATAAGTGTGTACCTGATGTCGGAGACTGTAGGATATAATTTTAATGTGCATGGCGCCATGTGTTTAAGCAAACAAAGGCTAAGCCACACTTTTTAATAATAATCTACCTTTTCGAAATATTTTGCTTCGCACGTGCAACCCACAGGTGGCGTCTTTTCATCAGCACTGGACGAGCCATTTCACTACTAATGAAGGTGTCCAGTTCTTAGTCTACCGTGTACCAGTTGCTCCTTGTGGCAACCCTTCTCTAGACATTGCAGAACATTGGGAGCTATTCAAATCTGAAGAGCAAATACGACTTTAGAAGACCTAGTGGCAGCAGACCTTTCCCACGTGCCACCTGGGAGCAGCACGCCGTCATCTTCAGCAGCTGCCGATGGTAAGAATATGTATTCTTGCATGGCTATTCCAATCTGACGAGCACATCCAATTTCACAGAGCCCAGTGGCAGCAAACCTTCCCCACGGGCTGCCCGAAAGCATCACACTGTCATCCTGAGCAGCTGATGATGGTAAGAGTGTTTACTCTTGCATGGCTATTCTCATCTGCCTAACAAATCCAATTTGAGAAGACCCAGTGGCAGCAAACCTTCCCCACATACCACCTTAGAGCAGTACGCCGTCACCCTCAGCAGCTGTTAACGCAAACAAATGTTTTAGAGCAACGCATCGGATTTAGTAAAACACTTGAGTCTAACAATAAAACGTTTTTAAAACAAATGGAGGTATGCAGCTCTTCTGCCCTGCAGCTCCAGAACCGCAGTACCACACCCTCGTTCGTTCACTGCTCAGTATCGAATGGCCCTTGTAAGTTAACCACTCGCTTTCTGTACATCTTGAATACTGTAAAAACAGTCATATATTTGTAAAATGAGTATCTGCCCTAGTTTTTCACTAGGCGGAGTTTAATTTTGAAAAGAAAAGTTCAGGTCTCCAGGTTTATGCTGGCCCTGTGCATTTGGTCCACTATGATGCCTTATACGAAGGTAGAAGATGTAGGGCTTGCACTATGGGCAGACTATAGGCTACCATAGATATTTTTCTGGTGCGCTCGATGCCTGCCACGTTTTTCTCGTTTCCAACTGGTCTTGCCAAGTACGTCACAAAATGTTTTCATGTTTAATAGGAATGCCTAGTTATTTGCCCAGATTATTCTAAATTTGAATTATATACGAACATATTTTAACACCGAAATTGTGGAATAACCTCTGCAGTGATAGTTAGCGAAATACGAAGGTAAACGTCGGTTTCCATTTTCAATGATGCCAGCCACTTTTCTCTGGGCAGTAATAGAACTATAATTTCACAATCCATTGATTGTCTAGCCCGACTTACGTCCTTTGTGCATCGTTTTTAACAGAATACGGTTCAATAACCGGCGTCCAGCAAGTACTATAGCAGACAAACGAAGGACGTCATCAGGCGTGTTTATGCGAAGATTTCGGCATGCGGGGAGACTATTGTAGGGCTCTAAAACGAGCAGAAGTGGGTGCCCCGAAACGCTTCAGAAGAACTAAAAATGGTGCGCCCTTTTGTGCCTGATGATATTTATCATCATCATCATCATCATCATTTATTTTCCTTGAGGGCCCCAGGGGGCATTATACAAGGGAGTGAACACACTAAAAACATCAACAAAAATAGTTAATAAAAAACACGCTGTAATCTATACTTGCATTTCAGAAAGAAAGAGGTTAACGGCTGCAGCAAACTTGTTAGTATCAGTCATGTTTACAATAAGGTCAGGTAATGAGTTCCAATCGTCAATAGCAGATGGTAAAGTCGACATTTTATAGGAGACAGATGACGAAGTAATTGAGCGCAGTTTACATGAGTGGTCAAGACGAGGGAAAATACGGTAGGGAGGTGCTAGTAGAGAATCTTTTAGATGGTTGTTGTGGTAAAAGATTTTGTGAAGAAGAGTGAGACGTGACACCCTTCGACGTAAAGAAAGTAAGTCAAGGTTAGCTGATTTGCGTAATCCTGATATGCTAGTGTATGGGGAGTAGTCTGAGTAAATAAAACGAAGACCTCTGTTTTGAACGGATTCAAGGTTGTTAGTTAGATATGATTGCCATGGTGACCATATGGATGAAGCAAATTCAAGTTTAGATCTGACCAAGGTCGTATAAGCTAGTAGTTTTACTGAAGGTGTAGCTAGTCTGAGGTTACGGCGAAGAAATCCGAGAGTACGGTTAGCATCGGCAGTGACAGCATTTATGTGAGTAGTCCATGACAGATCAGAGGTCAGGTGAACGCCTAGGTATTTATATGAGGAACAGGTAGCTACTGGGATAGTGGAAAGGTGATAAGAAAAGGATGAAACATGTGAACTGCGGGTGAATGATAGAGATTTACATTTATTAAAGTTTAAAGTCATTTGCCATTTGTGGCACCACTGAGTTATAAGTGCGAGGTCATTCTGCAAAATTTGATTATCGTGGTTTGAATTAATAGGTCTATAAATTACACAGTCGTCGGCGAAGAGACGTATTGAAGAGGAGATGTTGAGGTAGAGATCATTAATGTATATTAAAAATAGAAGGGGGCCAAGAACGGTTCCCTGGGGGACACCGGAGGTTACAGTGCAGGTGGTAGATTTGGTGTTGTTAATAGATGAGTACTGGGTGCGATTTGTGAGGAATTCGGAGATCCATTTGACGACTGAGGGATGGAAATTAATATTTCTAAGTTTCAGTAAGAGACGTTGATGAGGGACCCTGTCAAATGCCTTGGAGAAATCAATAAATATGGCGTCAGTTTGCTTATTAGAATCAAAGTTTGAGTAAACGTCAGTAAGAAAAGCTGTTAGTTGCGTTTCGCATGAGTATGACTTGCGAAAGCCGTGCTGATGCTCGAAAAGAAGGCTGTGGGAGTCTAGAAAGTTTATTATGTTAGAATAGAGTATATGCTCTAAGAGTTTAGACGACACACTGGTGAGCGAGATCGGGCGATAGTTGTTGATTAGTTGGCGATCACCTGCTTTGTAAACGGGGATGAACTGCTAACAGCACAAACAAAATCAAAGTCCTAGGGATGGGGAAAACGGCACCCTCGTGGCTAAAAAAAATTCGTTCTGCACCTGAATTGTCATGGCCCTCAGGCTTACGTTACGTGTCATCGGTGCTAGCTCTTCCTACTCAGCGTTCCCTGCGCAGATATCTTTTCAATCTGAAAATGACTCCAGGTATTATGACACCAAGTATCATACCTGGTGTCATGTCGACCCTGGCAACTGAAACTCGGTCCTGGTGATCGTGTATGCGCTTTCAATTTAAATAATTGATTTTGAATAAAAAAGATTTCTTACGATGTTTCTTGTGACATTGTTCATGGGCTCACGGATGATGGTGTAGAACGTACATTTACCATTGAGGACCGGGGCTTGATCATTCTGCTCTCTGGCATCTCCAGAGAGCGGGTTCAACCACTCCCATACACAGTTGAGCACACCTAAACAATTTCATCTGTCATCCTGATTCTTCTGGTGTCGCTCATTCAGAGGCCTAAAGCTAGTGGATTCAAGGTAAATCTGTAGTGTGTAACCAGGGTGCTTCGAACGTATGTTTGGCAAACCAGCTGGGTGTGTCAGTCAGTCATCCACTTTTTATGGTTCAAGATGAGCGTGTTTATTTCATTTATCGTGTTGAACACCTTATGAAGACCATCAAAAATAACCTTCAAGCACACAAGCTGTGGATCGGGAATGAGACTATTGACAGGTCTTGCATTGTACAGCTTTACCAGTCTACTCACAAAAGGAGACTGAGACTAACACCAAAGTTTACAGACAGACACATTCTCCAAAAGCCTTTCAGCAATATTAAAGGGAAGCGTGCGACTCAAGTACTTACTGCCTCGCTCTGCGGTGCGTTTTTAGCCCTTATTTATGCTAATGAGCATCCAAAGGCAACCATGGCTACGGCTTATTTTTGATAGAATGAACAACCTCTTTGACTGTCTGAACAGTTCGCAACATAAAAATACTTGGCAAAGGTAATAGCTAGAGCATACAGAAAGGCTAATGAGAACTAGTAAATTTCCTTCACCAGCAAATTCCTTGGATTGCACCATGGGAATTCCAGGCTAGGAGACAGACACACACACAATCACAGGATAGAAAATTACAATTAAAAGCATTCTCATGTCTTGGGGGGACATTTCGACTAGCTATGACTTCAGTTTTCTGCTTACGCATAGGCTGCAGCAAGATCTGCTAGAAAATCTGTTTGAACAATCCGGCAGATGCAGAGATGAAACACCAATCCCAATATGTACCAGTTCACGACAAAGCAGAAACACATTGGGATAAAAAAAAATCTATTCAAACTGTCGAAGACCGGCACCGTTGAGGACGACAAGACTGATCTTCATCAAGACATGTCAACATTATCTCTGGTGAAAGCTTCAATCATAGATAATGTGGACTCACTTTCTGCGGGCAACTGCCCCTCGTTACATGTTATGCCAGAACTCACATCAAACACAAAATAGGTGTAATTGGCGACTCCTGCACATTTTATGTTGGAGAATTCCTGATCAAAAATTTCTCGAGAAAATTATTCAGAACTGCGTCTGCTCTGATTTGCTGAGGACAAGGCTGAAAAGGTGGAAGCGCCTCACCAGAATTAACTGATGTTAAAAGCGTATCATGTGCCCAGTAAAGTCTTTGGAAACATAATTGTACCCTCAAAGGCTGCTTTTGTTTTCAATAAACAGCTAGAATATCACCTCCTTGCCATTGTAGAGAATGTAGCACATGTACCAAATGTGTGAGCTGTTTGGTTTGCAACACTCTCGGGTGCCATGTCTTTCCGTCTCTATTCCGAGGAGTGTCAGAAACGGTTTTTAAAGATGTTTTGCCTTGTGCGTCTCTGTTGGTATGTTCGTTTCTTTAACAGGAACCTAGATAAGGTATGTTTTCAGGTTGCTGTTTCTGGAAGAAAATTAGACACAATTAAAAGGTAGTTGTGTATTTATTTATTGTGAAGTTATGTATACATAACTCGCAGGTATTTCATTTACCGGTGCATTTTTGGTCTTTATAGATCTGCTTGTACTTGGCTGAATCTCCAATGTATGGTTTGGTGTTTTTTTTTATTTTAGCCAAAAACAAAATGTTAAAGTATGCCGAATTCACTTATCAAAAGTGATGTGGAAACTTATAATTTGGCGCCAAGGAACACCTCGCTGGCTGGCGGATTTCGGAAGGTTAAGAGGGAAGATATTTTTGCTGTAACCTGTGACTTAGTGACACTTTCTGATAAAGATGTGTATTGTTTGAGTTTCGTGAATTATCATACCACAAGTTTTTGGTTCGCAAAGAATCATGGCGCACGTTTTCCCGGATATCATTCTCTCATTCAGTATGTTGTAAATGATTCATTAAGTTTGCAATAAATGTCTTTTGTAAATAAAAATCGCTATCTTAGCGATTATGTTATGCCAGAACTGATCAATCTTTGTATAATTGAGCTCAAAATAAACTGTGTTCGAATCACTTCGTGTTTTGCATATATTATTCCATTAGCCAAGATTCTTCTTGGTTAATTTTAACAAATATTTTACCCCAGCAAAAAATACATTTTGTTGTGTGATGTCGACTAATTTTTACTTCACAAAGTATGCGATTTCTAAGTTTAGAACCGCTCTTATAGGTGTCAAATAATGTAAACACTGTAAATAGTCCAGCCAAAATGGCGACAAATTGCCAAGAAGCGGCGGTTGCATGCACGTGAGCAAAACCGCTGAATACGGAACTAAAATATACCATACCGTAACCGGAGAACTGGAAACATATGAACTTATAATCTCGCCCGCTGGTGCGCTTCGTGTTATCTTGGCTGTTTATTCCTGGGGCAGTTTCCGCTCTCTACCTTCTGTATATTACTCAATGGCAGTACACCAAAGACAAACGAAGGGAGCGAAAGAGCACCATTGATGCTTTCGCATTCACAATTTCTATAAAGTGCTCAAATTTCCTCGGAATTTTTTTTTGTTTACACCAATCTTGAATTGTATTTCATGTCGCTGCGTGTACTGTTCTCTGCCTGAGATATAACTTCCTAAAAGATTATATGCTACGCCACGAAGGCCATACATGCCTATTTTTATATCAATATTTAAATTATATTTTCCGACGATAACGAAGACTAAGATGTAAATGGCACAAGCTCGAGAGCATGTACGCAACTGTTTTGCAACACTTCCGTTTTTTATTTTTCGTTCGGCTACAGACAGTAGTAAATTGTTGTATACCTGTTTTATAGCGGAATTGAAGCCTCGTCAGTCCATTTGAAATTGATGCTGAAGACAATATGTATTGTCGAAACAAACTGAAATAAATAGCGAAAGAGTAAGAATGCATCATCTTGCCATCTTTTTCATTCACTCGCGGAGTCACATATCAATTTGTCCTTATTATTGCTTTCCCCTCAAGCACGCAGTTTGTAATCACTAAATGTTGAGTACGATGTCTATGAATGACCTACCGTTGTTAGGAATAAAAACAATGTATCTTAGGTTATCAGTGACCCTTTTAAGTGAGTGCCTTATCTGAAACAAACATAACAAATATTTTTGATCAGGCCTTATATTCAAATACTCTTTTTTTTATTGGCCTACTCTCTGAACAAGGGGGTTGCTACTATGTATTACAACTTCATTACTAATTAGTTTTCTTTTATATGTACGAACGCTTTGTTTTGAGTTTGTTAAAACATCCCGTGCACAAAAACAAAATACGCAAAAAACCGCGGCATTGGCATAATGAGAAGTGTGGAGAAATAAAGTCCCGTGTTCGTCCCTACGGAATCATTGTTCCTTCTGGCGCGGCTAATAATAACATATGTACAACAACAGTGGTCGTAGTATCCGCGCCTCCAGGGAAGTGGCTCGAGGAGCGATACGCAAACATAGTGCTAACTGTGGAGACACAGACGTCGTGCTCGCTTGTTTGATCGCATTATTCCTAGGGAGACTGAAGCGCAGGCGTCACGGAGGGGGCGAGAAAAGACGAGCGCAAGGGGCAAGGAGACTGAGACTTCCATCAAAAGTAAGCAGCTAAACTATATCCTCAGAACAAGAGCCGACAGCTTCCAATCTCATTGATATGCAGGCCGCGGGGTCTTTTGATTCGAACACTTACGGTGTCTGGGAAGAAAAAGGAAGACTCGACAAGTAAAATTGCTCTTGTGTGCGTTGCTCGGGTTGTGTATTTTAGCAGGCTTTGGAACAGAGCAGATTGCGAGCCTGTCACGAGAACGAGGAAGTGTTTGACTTGGAAGCGATTCCATTTACGGCAGGGGGGAGATGACGGCAGAAAACGAGAAAAGGAGTTTAAGCGAAGCGCGTACAGAGGAAATAAAGCTGTCCAGACGGACTGAATATTCACGGGAACCGAGTGCGGTATTTTTGTTATTCGTAAACCGAAGTCTGCGGAGCTCAGTGGGATGTCAGAAGTGCCGCGGCTAATCGCGGCGGCTCCTCTTACATATTTTGTTTACCGAATGAACTCTCGTACTCGCTATGGTTGCTCAGCAAACGTGTCACGTTTTGATGTGCTCGTATACTAGTAGAGCAATCAGCCACTAATACTCGCCGATATAAATGGATGAGTCGTCCGTCGACATCGTAGTCCCCAGCTGTGCGACGTTTTTGCCGAACCGACGACAGTCAATTCAAAGAGAAGGTTGTTAACAACGTGAATGTTTGATGTCAGCGAGCAAGTTGTTTGATTAAAAGAAGTAGACTAGTGGGCACAAACTGTGTGAAACATAAAATGAACATAATGCAGAATGATACTAAAAATCACGTGAAATCATAGAAAGGTGAGGCGATTGCACGGCTTTCTTGGTCCTTTCTCGATATATATGATGAAGAGGTTTAAGTAGCTAGATGTAGTATTGAATATTAGTAAATTTCTATTTACCTCTGTTATGCACATGGAGCTTCGTGTTCTTAGTTTTATTTGTAAGTTAGTTATAAATGGCGTTATAAGCGCTTTCGAAATACCGTGTTTTTATAACCGGGAACTACCAAAATATGAATAAATAAGTAAGAACCATAATGAAGTAAATTAAATTTATGCCAGCAATTAAAAAATTGACGTATTTTCTTAGGAACGCGAAGGTGTTACAAAAACTGAGCAGGAGCGTCGTAGCGATTCTAGAGATAGCTCGAACGAAAATGACATGTTGGGTTACTGGAGAGCTGGCGCCGCTCCGCCTCGCCTCGTACATGCCATCGCCCCCAACGGCCGCGTCGTCCTGGCACGCTGCTCAGATGCGGCGCCCGCTCCGCGCACTATCCAAGAAAATCTAATGCGCTCGTGGAGGTCGCGTCTTCGAGCGGCACAGTACCTCCATTTCGCGCAGAAGTAAAGGTTTCTACCTTCGCATCCGAAAAACTAGCCGCTCCTCTAGATGTGTTCTCACGTGACTTGTATCACAGACTGGCAAGAAGGTCGGATTCAATCGTGAAAGCGCGAACGACGTTAATCAACGTTACTAGATAAACTTTGATCCTAACGCACCGCAAAATTTTCAGTGTAGCTACGCGGAATCAGGCGTCAATGAAATATGTGCGTGTTTGACGTTCCAGTAATTACAACTGCACGAAATTTACCAATGTCAGTAATTGACTAGATCTACGTGATAAGTATATTTTGTCCCCATTGTATCGGACTGTTTTTCTCTTCCTGGCGGATCGAGTAAGTGTTTCGGGAACGTGATTTTTAGAGTTAATTTCAAGATGGACTCAGGGCGTTGGTTTCCTTGGTAGCTATTTTTTTTTTAATTGGCATCATACTAAAACACACTCTATTTCATTTAAATCAGAATATTCGCTAATCACTGGGTAACTGACGGAAGAATAAGTAATGATATTTATGTATCATTTTTTCGAGACGATATGAAATGCCATTTTATGATGAAAAGATTGGGCATAAGGTTTACCGTCTGTAAATGCGTTCATGGGACTTTTAGTGAAAAGAAACGTAATGTTTGTTCACCTTATCTTAAAGGGCACGACGCGCTTCGGACGTATCTAAATTTATATGCCTAAGCGGTATTTTTTCAGTAATGGTTTTATTTGTCAACAAAACCATGATGATAAAGTAATTTGGTAATGTCCAAAGCGTAGTCTTTCGGGACCTTCATAATACTTGCCTTCAGAGTGTCGAACGTGAACCGAAACGTTAATTTTATCAAAGCGGAACCGAACCTGAACGAAATCTTCGCCGCAATCTTGGAACTGAACCAGAAATAAATCGAAAAAATGTAACGTTAAAGGGTTGACAACGGTTCACGGTATTTGTTATTGTTCTTATTTGTTTTTTGTTAGTACTACAAAATAAAAATTTGAGAATAAAAAATTTAGCTGTATTTCTTTGTATTGATCATATCGTCATACACAGAATTCCGACGTGTGAGAAATTGTGGATTTTTGTGCCACTTTTTATTGGCACAATGATTAATCATGTGTCACGTGATCACGCGGCGTCATGGTGTCAAGACATTCTCTCAAGTAATGTCACGTCACGTGACACGGTCACATGACTCATCACGTCAAGTAAATTCTAATTGAGAGCGCCACTAGATGCATTAGCGTTGTTGACACCGAGACGTCACATGACATGACGACTTCGCACCACAAATAACATGACACCGTGACGTACTCGAGTGTCATAAGGCAGAGTCGAGTGCAAGGTCTTATGTCAATCAACATCGCCAATCATTCGGGTAATGGCTTGTGTTAAATCTAAGACGAGATTAGCCGAACTTTCAACATGCCTGAAGCTCCGGCCATGCTTTATGCTTAGCCGACCCCAGTATATGACTATGATGAACACGGGCGGCATATATTTAGCCTGAGGTCACGCGTCTCCTTGTAATTCCCGGTTGAGGAGGGGGAAGCTGCTTCTATTGTTTTTTCTGCCTCTTCCATTATACGGAGAAGAAAACTAATGGATGTTTTTGCAAGTTACCATTGTCAAGGATACGTTAGTAGTGGTGCCTGGTTAAAGTACAAATACTGTTGCACTAATAAGTTTACACGTAGACATCGCTGTACCACACAAACCCGTTTTAGTTGTTACTGAACTGCCTCAGAAAGTTCGCCCCGAGAACAAGAGCATTGAAAGGACTCCATGTGACTTAGAAATTAGATGTTACATAGAACTACAAGTGTGTACGGGAGGATTCCTAAAAAGAACTATCATAGTGACCTCGGAGGGGCAGCCAAAAGTGTAAGCATGGCTTAAGTCTCACAAAAGTGTCATTCTCCAGTTCTTCCTCGAGCTTCGGCCCCCACCGCATTGTGATTTAGCTTTGAAGTGCAAAATAAAAGCAATGAAGAAAAAAATAACTTAACATATGTCCCAAATATAATTGCCAAATTAACACCCCAAACGGAGGAGAGAGTTCCACAGAAATAAAAAGTTTTCTCTAGAGGAGCAACAGAAACAATAGGGAGTGAAGAAATTAAAAAAAAAAAAAAAAAAATACTGTGTCGTGAAGGTTCCTCTGAAAATGATGATAGACCGCGCACAAATAGACAGAACAGACGAGGTAAGAAGAGAACGAAAGGGACCGGAAGAGAAGGTTCCTCTGCCTCGAACCTTCGACACATACCAGAATGCGTGGCTCCAGAAATTATATTGTTCGCAATAAGACTCAAGTCAGAAAGCGCGTTTTCGTGGCACCAGGCGCCCACGCGCCGTTCGTGACTAAACTGCACCAAGCAAGAATGCATACTGTTACTCAGATACTCGGCTTGCACTGAGAGCCAAGCGTCAGCTGTGTGCATTTTGGACCAACGGATTTGATTTTCTCAGTAAGAACTAGTCACAGTGACCACCAGCATATATTGCGATGACGCCAAGTGCGAACTTTGTTAAACAGGTCTGTTTCTGGGGAAATGCGATGTTCGCAACACTAGCAAAATAGACGTCCACGTTTTAAACTTGTACAGGTTATATAGTAGTCTCGCGATGATGCAGGACAGCCTGATAAGTTGTTAAAGCGCGACTATTGATAAAGCAGAATTCGTGAGATAAAAGACCAAAACACGTGAAGATAGAACGGACGGTAACATTAGCGTCCCGAGGGAGTATTTATCGAAGTTTCGAGTTCATGAAAGCTGATTCTGTGGCCAGGATTCCGGGACAAAGGGGCCTAGTTTTAAGCTTTGACACCACGTGGCGTATCAACCTTAAGCGAGATATGAAAGCGCTGGCAACGGGCTTACTGTGTTTTTAACCTCCTCTCCTATGCATCTTTCCAGCCTCCCGTTCTTTTTCTGTTTTAGTCCGGCTGCCGCCGTTTGTAAGGGAATACTGCATCATTTCACAGCCAGACAAGAGGGTAGTTGAAGGGGGAGAGTGCTCGCCTATCGCGTACAGCTATTGGCTAGCTGCGAGCCCTCCTGTTTATATTGTCTACGCGAGACTTGTACCTAAGCCGTTACAAGAAACGAAATTTCTTGCAATCCCTTACATTTATCAGTAATTTTGTAAGGTGATAATGACAAATATCAGAAAGTATATATAAAGTAATTTCGTAAAGTAATTAAGGGAACGAGTGTAATCCGTTATATTTAGTTTCCATCCGCAGGAAAAAAAAAGAGGGAATATAAAACACCAAAAACAAACAAACAAATCATGTCAAAAATGTTTTTTTTTTTGTAAGCATAAGCTTTACCTCAATCACACTGCCACCTCCACATACAAAATTCAATGCCAGTCGTTCTTCAGATGCTAAAAAGCTTTCCTCATTATTTTTTTTTTTTGCGGCGTGGTTTTGTCAAGGTTATAACTGGTCAGCTTTTTCAGTCATGCCGAAGGGAAAGCACAGTGATTCAAGGATCGGGAATCTCGGTGCAAACAACAGTAGACATGTTCCTAAGGTCCAAACGTTGACGCAAATAATCGCTGGAGAACGGGTACAAGAGGGACACAGGACAAAAACAATTCACCAAACACAGCTAGGTGAGTGATGTGCGACCAAAAAAATCCGCCTGGTCGGGGTCGCGCACCAGTCACCTAGCTGCGTTTGGAGATTTCTTTTTGTCTTTTCTCCCTCTTGTTTCCATTCTCCATGGATTATTTTTGTCACTCTTGTCCAGCTCGCTCGCACATTTGCATTGAATTGCATCATAGTGAAAACGTTTCCTTAAAAAAAATCTGTCAAAGTGTACGCGAGCTGGTGTAGTGCATCTGTGTGCGCCTTTTATTTTTGATCCTTCACTCCTTTGCTTTCGAAGACGCAGAGAAGCCACAAAACTATCGTCGACTGCGCGCCTTGCAAAAGCTTCAGGCAATTAACAATGGCATCCCCCGGTTATAGTAATATGGCAGTTTGCTTAATGTCACAACAGGACTGCACACTCCGTTTTCCGCTGAATGCAGTTTCACACAGACGTCCACTGTAAAAAATGTGACATTAACAGGCAATCTGCCCAAAACATATTAGAATCCTCATCATCATTGGGCGATAGGAATGTTTATTTGATTTTGATCTGCTTTTCAACTAACCTTCTAAAAAAATCAGGTTGCCACATAACTATCGCCCTTTTTGTGCGTCATGTGTTGTTTTTTTTTTTTTTTTTTTTTTTACAATGTTAGAACACGCCGTTAGTAACAGAGGCAAACCTTCAGCGATGGGGGTACAGCTGTGGTGGAATGGCGCTCTCTAGCTCCTGGTTGATCGGCTTCAAAACGAAGGTGCATCCTTTTACCTTCTAGACGTGGAAGAATGTGGTAAGACGCTTGTATAGCTGCAGTTCCAAAAAAAAAATTAATTATTGCTGTCGCTGTGGGAGGACGCTGCCTTTGTCTGACTTGACATTTAGTTGAAGAACACTGAGCTGTTGTACGGCCGACACGTGCTATATGCGTGTTCGACGGCGTCAGGAGACTGCATGAACGGCATACGTGCGTCTACCGATTTGTTTAACTAGACAGCATATTTTTAGTTTCTCAGGGGTCCTCAGACGTTTTTTAGTGTTATATATCTAAAAAGTTCAAGTCTTTTATTGACCGCCCCTCAACCAAAGCACTACAAGTGTATAGAGATAATAGGCTATTGATATAAAAACATTATCTATAATTTAATTGTTATTGTGTAACTACCGTGTCTTGCTATTTTCCTATTACAACACTCTAAATTTCCTTAATGGGTTTCTTCTAACCTGAAGACTTATATGTGTAAAAAGAGAGGTACCACATAATATACCAAGGTTTAAGGAGCGAATATTGGTATCAAAGATTTTCAATTTGTAAAGAAATAGTCGAAAGACTTTATTCCCTATATGAGATGCATTATCACAGCCGGCTGGAAGGTAACTTTAGAAAGGCCCTAGTTGCGCCTGGCGATATGCGCGTTCGCAAACGAAAAACAATGCCAGTACTGTCGTGTTCGAGGCCGGCTATAAGACATGTTTAAAACGAAAGGAAGCGTGTGAGGCGTTTCCTGGACGTTTCAGCGCCTGTTTTTCGCAATCCTCTGAACCACCTGCGGCTATCTCTATAAGGGATTTTGCTCACTGCTCGGCATACCACGATGTAGCAGAGAATGAGGTGCCGTTTTCCTCTCTGAAGCTTAGGGCGAAACTCTCTGTTGGCTGTGATGGCATTCCGAACTTTATTATCAAAAGATGCAGTGAAATAATTGTACCTATTCTTACATATATATTTAACTTGTCTCTAAAAAGTGGGTTTTATCCTTCATGTTGGAAAATGACGCTTGTAATACCAGTCTTTAAGTGTAGAAACCCTTGCGATGTTAATAACTTTCGTCCTGTGTCTCTTCTCGACGGCCTTTCAAAGTCTTTTTTTTTAATGGCGGTCCATGAACGCTTGTACTCCTTTTTTAAACGGGAAATTCCACCATTGCGTCACGAATTTCTGAAAAGGAGATCTGTTGAAATAAGCCAAAGTGCCTTTCCTCTGTCATGGCGGACCTACTGTATGTGACAGCTGTCAGGCGGATACAGTTTATTTTGATATGACTAAGGCCTTTGACAAGGTTGACCACCAGATAATTTTGCTTAAACTGAAAGAATACGGAGTGTGCCCACGATATTGTGCTTGGTATGAAAGTTACATTGAAAGTCGTAGAAATCCGGTTAGAATTTTAAACTGTTTGTCGGAGGTATATGTATCTTTATCTGGAGTTCCGCAGGGTTCTAACCTAAACCACATCTGTTTTTAGTTTTTATTAACGATTTACCGTCCTGGACTAAAAACTCAAAGGTGCTTATTTTCGCGGAAGACTTAAAATTGTTTCGCAAGTTTGAAGATATTTCTGATTGCATAGATATCCAGTATGATATCCGGTCTCTTGAACAATGGTGCTTGACTGATAGACTTCTCTTGAACCCCAAAAAGTAACTAGTGATGTCCCTTACTAGGAAGAAAAAAAGCGTATCATAACTACCCCCTTTTTGAAGCACAAGTGCAGCGAGTGTCGCACGCGTGTTACCTTGGTGTGATTGTAGACTCGAGATTGGATTTTCGTTCACATGTTGCTCTTATTGTTATTCATGGTCTCCGCTGCCATGGCGTCATTTAGCGGTTGAGAACAAAGCTTCGTTTTCGTGAGTGTCTGTTAACCTTGCACTGTGCACTTGTTAGATCGTATCTTGAGTTCGCATCAGTAATACAGAACTCAATTGCGATGTCACACTGCAATTTAATTGGAAATGTTCAACGTAGATTTATACGAATTTTATATGATAGAGATAATGGTCGCCGCCCCTTTTACGGCTGCAAGTGTCTTTTTGTGAACGTCAATCTTTTCACACTGCATTAAAGAAGAATTGCTAGAGATATGCACTTTTTACATCCGGTTGCGCATGGTGCTATTGACTGTTTAGAGTTGTGGGTGGCCTGCAGATTCCGCGTGCCCTCTGGGCGGTTATCCAGCTGCCGAGACACTTTTAATTCTGACAGGCGATCAATTTGTCCGATGACACGATTGCAACAAACCTATAATGCCTCGTTTTTGGACGATGACATTTTTGTTTTATTTTATTGCTTGAGAGACATTCATTTATGTGTTGTATTGTTTCATTGGACAGCGCACTGCCGTCCAGGCCACATGGCTGTTGGCAGGCACTTAATAAAATTATATATATATATAACATATTTTGATCATATTTACCGGCTCAAATATGTTTGAATATTATATTCACAAAAAATATATTTATTTTAGGTTTTATTATCTGTATTACAATTTGTATAGCTTCGCGATTCTAAGAGCTTCAAAGTCCGTCTTTAAAAACGAAGCTTTGCGCTTTCACCAGGGAAGAGAGCCTTTCCCTTTTTTTCTCTCAAGTAGCACGCAATGCAGTGCGTCAGACCTTCGTGAGTGCTTCGATTGAAAGGGTATTCAGCGCGGCGGACGAGATATTTACTTAGAAACAAGGCATCATGTCCGTCGAAACTTTTAAAAGCCTTGATGCTGAAGGTCACATATGTTTTATTGGTGGCAACAATAAAAGCTTCCATAACACTCTTGTGCTTTGTGTCCTGCCCTTGGAGAGTGAGGTAGAATGTAACACCGCGAATGTAACCGATTATGCTTTTGCTAACGGTCATTTACTTTTATGGACAAAGTAATCGTAACTATAATTGGTTACATTTTAGCCTTGTGTAATTGTAAATGTAATGCCTTCTCCTACATGTCTGGTCCTACATGTCTGGTCCTTACTCCTACATGTCTGGTCTATGCCAACCTACATTTCTAACGCTAAAAGTGTGGATATTTTGCTTTTATTGAACACCACCCTCCCCCCCTAAAAAACATACTACGTTTATTTTATTTTAGTACTTCAGCCAGATATTGTATTAATGTTGTACAATCACCATTTCTTCCTTCTCTATGTAAACTGAATATCACGTCAACCACGAGACGAGATAAATACAATGCAAACAGTAATAGGTATCCTTCGCTCGAGCTCCTTTTAGTGTTTGTGTCGTTTTTTTCCTGGAGTCACGGTGTTTATGTCATGTTCAATTTAAACCAGCTCGTTGGCGCCCTTACATTCTCTTTATATTTTAATGTTATGTAAACTGCGTATGCGTGGTTAGAGCCGTTTGATTTCATGGTATGCTTGCACATTCGTGCAAAAACACTCTATAAGGCTCGCCGTTTAAAAAAAATCAACTGTTAAATACATATACGAGATCCTCGAGGCACTAGCCATAATGAGGTACCCGCGCGGATTACACAGCAAGTACTGTGTAATCAGCGCTGTGTAATTAGCGCTGTCTGCCTGTTTACACAGCGAGACATTTAAGAATGCAATAAAGTCAATTAGTTTCTGTCTTATAATAAACAAAGTCGAAATCATTGAAACGCTCACAAAACTTGGGTATATTCAGAAATGTCTAGTCGATGACTTTTCTTCCAGAAAGCATGCGAAACAAAATGTTTGCATCGTTCCTGTTTACTTTATATAAACACAAAAAAGACTGACGTGTGACGACCCATAATTGTATAAGGTGGTACCGGGTAGCAGAGCGCAATTCAAAATAAACTTTTAGTACGTATTTTAAAAAAAAAATGATAACTGCAGTTGCACTTTCAACTTCAGTTTCTGATGTTATGATGATTTTCACGCCAGATATCATTTTCTTCAGATTGTCATTTTTCGGTGACGTTACAGCATATAGATATGCATTAAAAAACTTTCTAATATATTGCGGAATTAAATAAAGAAATTTGCTTTGACGCTCGGCGAATCTTTGTCAGTCTTGGGTAGTATCGCGTTACTAGTATCGAGATACTATATCTCGTTACTTTTTTTAATATCTTGTAACTGTAACTCGTTACTTTTTCAACAGTTATCTGTAATGATAACTTAATTACGTTTTTCAAAAGTAACTAATCAGCAACGGCAAAGTTCCAGTTATATTTCGTAAAAATGAACCCTGTCTCTCTTGATGGCCACAGTGGTGTTCAGCCTGTAGGCAAGAAAAGACGGAGTTAGGCCTTTGACAGCAAAAGCAAAATTAAAACACGAAATAAAGAATGTTTCGTTTGCTGGCCCAGTGGCTTTAGGTCAGACTTGTGTAGGCACGCTAGTGTAAAGTCCTTGGCATTCATCTTGAGAAGAAACAGCGTCAAAAAAAAACTTAAACAAGAGTAAAGAAACATACATGACAGGACGGCGCTGATCCAACTAGCCAAATACGTCACATTGTTGCCTTGACATTCAGACTATCTAAGATTATTGATCTCATCCCTTTACCATTGTCGGAAAAGTAGAGCTGGAGGTCAGTGAGGTCCTTGGCTCAAGCTAAATTACACTAATCTCGCCAGACCATATTTCCCCTGTACGTTATCATGAAAACGCTGCAGAAATGTAGCGTTCCTTCTAGCGCAACTGTCGAACGTCTTGTCAACAAGGGGCGGGACGATTTCAAAATCAAGAGGAGAAAGCTAAGCGACAAGAACTTCGAAAAGCAGTTGCTGCTTCGATACAACATGTGTGAATAATATAACACGGCGTTATTAAATATATCTCAAAAGGTTGAGTTTTCAGAAATTCTCAAATAAATGTAAATCTTGCTCATTTTGTTTTGTTATCCATGTCTTCATAGTTGCATTCACATATGAGTACCTTGAAAGTAACTAAGTTACTCTGCCGAAGTAACTGTAACTCTAACGCGTTACTTTTATTTTTAAGTAACAGTAACTGTAACTTAAATACATTGTTCGGAAAGTAACTGTAACTGAATACTTTTAAAAAGTAACTTGCCCAAGACTGATTTTACTATAGATTAGAATGGCGTACCGGTCATAAAACATCTGTATATTAAGTTTGGTGGCGCTGTAGCGCCGACAGGGCTTGGCCAGTGCAAAAAAACAATGTTTCTTCAGCTCCAATATGTGCCGAGCAAGCGAACAAGCCCTGTTTTCGATTTCCCATTCAACCAGCCTTGATTCTCACTTCAGACGCGGTTAGAGGATAATACGTTGCAGGGTCAATGCAGAGTTTAAAGGAATGCTGAACCGAAATTTGAATTTCCCAAAATACGCGACAAAAGCGTGCAACGGGATGCTACAAACACCAAAACATCATTCATACAGCGATATCTCGAACGGATGACCGTATTTTTCAAAAAAGGAGGCGCATTTGGCAGGAATGTTGACGTGATGTTTCTCTGAGAAGGAGAGGGAACGGCCTCGCGTCTTCTCCGCCTCGCGGCCTTGAGGGAGCGAAGCAAAGAGAGGAGGAAACACGGTATCTTGACGCCACGCGCCTCGTCGGCCTGGTTCAATCTCGACCTCTTTTTTCCAAAAATACGGCCGCCCATTCGAGATATCGCCTTGCGAGTAGTGTTGTAGGGATTGTAGCGTCCTGCCTACATCTCCTGGATTGTTTTTTTTAAATACGAATTTCGGTTCACCATCCCTTTAACGACTATTTTTTGGCGTGAACCGTGCTTTGTCTCGTTAGGGTTTTCTAGAAATTTGTGAAGCCGGAAAGCGAAGCCTCCGATTAACTTGATGCTGATTGGTTGAGCCAGGTGATGACGTCAGAGCCCTATTTTGGGCACCACCACCATTCTGAGTGGTGGAGAAAAGTCCGTCAGAGTAAAAACACAAAGTCGGGGCTCCAATCCAAGCTGTGATGGCCAGCAAACCTGTCGTGTTTCCTGCAACGATTGCCCACCGCACAATACCAAATGGTTGACAAAAGAAAAAAAAATGCAATGTACACCCGTAAGCGATTTGAAGGTGAAAAGCCCTCTTCTTGTTTTGACACTCCTGCAAGTTTTGGAGCGAGCTCTGTTCCAGATGATTGCTAGAACGGAAAGTTTAAACCCCCAAGCCAGGCACCATTTGGGACGTTGAGAACTAATATAGTTTTAGGGAGCCGTAAAACAGGCAAGAAACCAGGCAAGGTGTTCACCTTCATATTGCCGGCGGGTGTACCAAAAACCTTGTATGTACGTGGTGTTTCGCGTAAGAGTGACAAAAATTCCCGAAATTAGTGTATTGGTGGCAAAAGGATAATTTTCTCGGAACCTCATTACTCGTAGTGGTGGACGTCAGAAAACACGCGATACTTACTAATTCCTTCTCAAATTGAGTAAAAATGACTAATTAAGTTTTTAGCTAGTGAATATAGACATATGGTTCCAAATAAAAACATGCCGGGCGTTATAAGAAAACTCTAAGTCGGTCAACCTCTAAAAAGTCAAATTGGACGTTTGGTGATTTATACAGCCCAACGTCGGTCTGCTAGGATAGGCCGCCACTGGTTTACACAGCAGGTGAGCAATTTCGCCAGAGTAGTAGGACTGCATTTTTTAGACCAGCCTTAAATCGACAACACGATTTCCGTGTCACTACAGAATGCACGTTTACGCTAAAAAAAGAAAAGACAAACCCTTGCTACCAACAACACTCACAAGTGCGACGAAGAAAGAAAACGAAAAAGAAACAGAGGAAACAAAACTTGCGACTGATGACCTTAAATGTAGAGACAAAAATGGTTTCCTCTTGAACAACATTTGGGACCCGAACCTTGCCCGGACGCGCATGTAAACAAACATTAAAAAAAAATTAATTACTAAAAAACGCTTTTCGAAAAGAAAAAAATATATATATAACACTTGCAGTGTCGTCCGTTTCGGTCGGCGGCCGATTCCTGGAAATCTAACCCGATGGAGTCGGATTAGCGTTTGGCACTGATTATAGCCACAAACAAATGTGCTCAGTCTCGGCACCAAGTTTTTCGCATTGTAATCGCCTGGTAGTCATGGGTTCATCCCGCCAAGCCTGTAGATTTGCAATGGCATACAACACACCTGCTGACTGTCAGAAGGCACCGCAAAGTTCCACGAGAGGTGCTGCCAACTAGGTTAGCCAGGCGGGCGGGAATATAGCCGCCATGTTTATTTGCACCCGCATCATGATGGGAATCCCCTCCTCGGCACCTTAAAAGGCGCGCAAACTGCCGGGAAACGTACCGTGCGCCGTACTCATACGTTCATGAGGACTTCCAGGATGCTTCTGGCGATTATTAAGTTCTTGATGCTAAAAGTGCTAGCCTGCTGAAAGACTCACACCTAGCAGCCGTGTTGAATCGGTCATCACTTCACGATAGAAACATGCACCTAGGGGCTTGAAAAGCTACACGAGGGATCGAAAAACGTATCGCATACGAAAAACGTATCGTCAGTGATGATTCAGATGTTTTCTGACTAAAAACTTAGAAACTCGCGGAGTTGAGGGTAGCAACCAGGAACCAGTTGGCCTCCATCGAATGCTGCCAACCGTCAAAAAAGTGAGGATTTTTTTCTCAGTCTAGAGATTTAATATAAACTTCCTCCGTTAGAAGACTTCTAGGTCCCCCCCCCCCCAAATTGTTCCTGTTTCTACAACTCAGGTTTTGTCGAAGCATACCTCTTGTGTTATTTATCTTTTTAGGCAAAGCAGAAACAACATTTAAAGTATATTTAGATATTGGCTAGTTATTTATGTATTTTTAGTGTCGGTTACGCTTAAAACATTCCAAGCATTTTCCAAATATGCTGAACGTATTTCCCATGTATTTGTATAGTATCTGCCTGTTTATGTCTATTTAAATTGAGTTGAATTTATATATAGAAATGCTCTACCCTAGCAAGTGTACTTTTAATATATTTCCAGAAACATATTTCGTTATTGACATAAAATAATCTATATATAATACCATATACAGGGTGATTTTTTTAGCTTCACCAAATTTAAAAAAAAAAAACTGCGTTAGGGCACTTTTAGTTATGCCATTAGTATACCCGACCTGGGGCCCACTAGAAACCAAGTATTTTGTGCAACTAGGCGACTAATTAACGGAGATATCTTAATTAAGTTTTTAATTATTGTTTTTAGAGGGCCTATTGCATTTACGAAATTGAAGCCCGACCTTAATATGCTCCAACCCCACAGCGAAGTAAAGGCACAAACAATTTCTGCGCGCGTTTCTGGCTAAATTATTTCATTCCCGCAGGCTCTTTCAAACCGAAACTGACCAGAAGAAGGGCGTCCATGACGCCGATATATTTGCCCTCACTTAACGTCACCGCAGTGACGTCACCTGTGATGCAGGCACTGCCGTCAGCGCTTTTGCAATACGTTGCTCTCTCTTTAGTGTTTTGCTCACCGCGGCAGGTGTAATTTAGGCGCCTGCGGTCGGCGTCAACTGTGCTGTGTCATATCCCCCTCTTGACCTGCGGGCGACGCGACGCTTTCGTTGGTACGATAAATGCAGTTGCATGCATTACCAACGGCCGGCAACGTTAGACAAGCTTCCTGCGTTTTATTTGGGAAGAATATCTTTTCAATGCTGGAGACTTCTGCTGCCTATTATTTGCCACCGCTGCTTTATTTCTAAGTTCTTGCTTTTTGATGCACTAAAATAGCCAGGTTTTTTTTTTTTTTAAAGAACGAAGTAATCATGCTTGTTTAATATCGCTCGTTGGCTCCACTGGCAGTTAAACTATTGCAGCGTGTAACAAAATCATCTTTTTTGTTCTATGTTTTATGGGCTCTTAATAAATGAGGAAGGAACCTTGCACCGACGTCCTGGCTCACGTTACGGTAGTCATGTGCTGTGCGCGGCACAGTGTGAACACGGCATCGGCGCTTTTTCAAGTGTAGCTCAAACAGGGCACTGTTGAGAAATGATTTTTACTGCCTCACTTAGAGCCCCAAATAATACTGAAAGAATAAACAGAGGGACGGACAGAACAACGCATCTTTCGTGCTTTCGTGCCTCTGTCCGTACAGCTCTCTGCTTATTCCACTGTCCGTCCCTCTGCTTAATATTTCAGTATGATTTAGCTTACCAACACGCTGACGTCTAACTTAGAGACCCAAATTAGCACATTTCACAGCAACAGTATTTTCTTCAGAAACCTTCTAGTTTGTCGAGAACATCAGGCGAAAATATGGCTTAGCGCATTTTGGTACTTACAAACAAAAAAAGCTTGGCAGCCAAAGTGATTTGGGCATGTGATAAGCCACCCTGCGTTTGCCGCCGCCTGGCCACTTTATGAAGTTGGAAACAGTCGCGTTCAAAGCAGGTGCTCGAATGGGAGTCCATCTACAGAAACGCACATCGTCAGTCGGCTCCGCATGGAACACAACACGCGCTCGAGCATTTCAGGCTGAACTGCGGCACAGGCGGCGACGATTCTTTGTTTTAGGTTGTCCACGCTTCTGGGTTCCGTGGCGTAGACTTCATTCTTCACATAACCCCAAAGAAAAAATCTAACTGGCTCAGATCTGGTGATCGTGCCGGCCATGCAACTGAACCACTGCGTCCAATCCATTGCTCTGGAAAAGTTCGGTGTAGAAATTGAACAGCACACGAAGAAGAATGCGCTGGAGCGCCGTTCTGTTGAAACAACGTCTCCTTCAGCACGCTGAGAGGCCGGCCGGCAATAAACTCTTCCACGACTCGCTCAAGGATTCTCTCCGTGTATAGTTTTCCGTTCAGTATGCCGTCAAAGCAATATGGGCCAATAATGTTGTCATTATATATTTCACACCATACGTTAATAGACCATCTCACTTGATGTTTGTGCTGACGGAGCCAACGAGGATTTACGCTTGCCCAGTAATGGGCATTGTGGAGGTTCACCTTTGAATTTCAACAGAATTGAGCCTCACCACTCCAAATTATTTTTTTCAAGAATCTAGGATTCCGGTCCATTTCAATCAGGGCCCAATTGCAAAAGTCCAGCCGTCGTTGGAAGTCACTGCCATGTAGCCCTTGGTGCAGGCTAACGTGAAACGGATGCATGCGATGCTTCACAAGCACTTTCCACACTGTAGAGGTTTTTGTCCCAAAAGACCTTGGAATTTCGCGCACGCTTGCTTCAAGCTTAGCTGTTACGTACGCGAGAACGTCAGTCTCGAATTCGCGGATAAGGACATATTTTTTCTGTCTTCGCCCACTCACCACCGTGCCACTTGATGCAAAATTGTTGAAAACGCGTATGAAGTAAGTGTGGGCAGGAACGAAGCGACCTGGGTGCTGAGCGGCATAAAGTTGAGCAGCATGACGAGCATTCTTCTGCATAGTTAAATATGCGCTCACCATGTCTGATTTTCTTCAACCGAACGCCTTGTCGCAATGAGCGACGCCATTCAGATGTGTTTTCTGCCACAGTCAGAGAAAGAAAGGCACAGCGCTATGAATCGCATAGCGGCTGTGTTTTTTGTAGCCTTCGTCCTTCCAAAGATATGGGTGCAAACCTGTGTCTTTTACAACAGAGGAGCAAATGACGCAGTGTTCGTCGCTTTGTAGCACCAATGGAACAAGTCTTCAGAGCAGTTTCTATCATATGAACGAAAGGAAAGGGTAGCGTCACGATGGCCGCTGGGACAGCGTGATTAACACCTGCCGCGGTAAGCAAAACACTAAGGAGATAGCAACGTATTACAATAGCGCTGACGGCAGTGCCTGCATCACAGATGACATCACTGCAGTGATGCCAAGCGAGGGCGAAGATATCAACTCCATTGACGTTCTTGTTCTGGTCAGTTTCGGTTTGAAAGAGCATGCGGGAATGAAATAATTTAGACAGAAACGCGCGCAGAAATTTTTTGTGCCTTTATATCGCTGTGGGGTTGGAGCATATCAAGGTTGGGCTTCAATTTCGTAAATGCAATAGGCCCTCCAAAAACAATAATTAAAAAGTTATTTAAGAGAGCTCCGTTAATTAGCCGCCTAATTGACAAAAATACTTTGTTCCTAGTGGGCGCCAGGTCGCGTATGCTAATGGCATAACTAAAAGCGCCCTAACGCAGCTCTTCTTTTTTTGAAAATTTGTGCAGCTAAAAAAAAACACACTGCATATTAAATCTTCTTGAACATACTAACGTAATATTTATTCATTAGATGTATTTGAGGTGTACTTGTAATAATAAGGTTAATAGTTGGGCTAGTTGGTAATGGTTGTACATAATGAAATAAAACAGCAAAGATACAAAAAGGAAGAGTCATACCAGGCAGGACATAGCGCTTACTCGCGGACTGTATGTTTGCGCGGTTTTATTCCATTATGTATTTGTAGTACATTTTAGTACTAATCTTTCTGTTATATTTTCAACAATAAATTGTTCATAATAATTAAAAACTTGAGAAAAAAAAAACATTTTTAGAATATTTAGTGTACATAAAAATAGAATCTACACTTAATACACACTCGGAATACATTCGAACATATTTCGCACATATTCATTTTCGGTTAGGGAAGAGCTGCCACAAGACATTGGGCTGTGCGCACCTCTGGCTAAACCATATATTCATCTGATATATTCCCAGCTTAATATTAGTTCCAACATTAGGTAGCTCCTGGCATTGTTCACTTCGGGAAAGAGCGGACACGGAAACGTCCCCTTCGCTAGACTTTGTGGAATTGTTAGCGCTATCTAGCTGGTCTGGCTGTTCATGCGGAAAGCCATGGAGAGGAAAATACCTTAGAGGGAGTGTTTGGCGGCTGATGCCAGCTTCAGCTTGATTTATTTCAACAAGCGTTGATTAGCGAGTTTACGCCATGTAAATGATTTCGCTAGATAAGTGAACCAGCCGGCTTTTCGTGGCTTGATCGTGTTTGTTCCTTGTTTTATGGGCGATAAAGGATGCTACGTGGTTCAGAAAAGACTGATGGTGGTGGTCATAATTAATTTGGCAAGGACTGGTTTAAAGATGTGAAATAGCTATTACTTTATTGTGAGCCAGGATCGACTGAACATCGCGATGCTCCAAGTAAAGAGTTAGCTGATGTCAATTCCTGGGATAAAAACTCAAGCCGCCGCAGCAGGGGTATTGCAAACAATACTGGGAAAAGAGCGTAGTGTCTGTGTGTGTGTGCACGCGTATCTTTTTATGAAATGAAGGTGCGTGAGAAAATTTGTTCAAGATTGAGCGATACCTTTCGAAAGCGATTTCTCATAACCACCAGACTTTTCAGCTACTGCGTTCAAGTTTTGTCTTAAACATATCGCGAAAGTACAAAACACCCTGTTATAATTTTGCATGCAAAAAAAGTATTATTTTTATATTAATAAAAATATTGAGTGTTTTAAATACATTTTGCGTAATGTGCTGTCGGTTTCCGTAAGTTACTTGAAGGGGCCCTCGCAACCATCAGGCGCTGCTCAAAGACTGTTGTCCCTTATGGCTTTGACTGTATTCTTTATATTATTTATTTATTGAGGTTATAAGATCACACAATATTTTTAGAGTGTTTGAAATACATGCTTTATAGTTTTGGTGTTCAATCAAAAACAACCTACTTACGAGGTATTTTAGCTCTACACGCTTGTTTAAGAGTGCAGAAAAAAAAACCATTTTAAGGTTTTCGTTACACGCTTTAGGGTGCTAGTTATGTGACATGCCAAAAACGATAATAAGGATAATACAAATATAGTGTGTAGATCATTATTACAAATTTTTTTGCCGTATTTCACGACGCTTGTCAAGCACAAAGAAGATTTTGCGTAACTTAGCAAAGTGAAGTTCAGACGACCAGGTCTTGTCCACAACCCTCATGAAGTATCTTCCCAAAACCTGGCGGTACAACTAGTGATCACCATTATTGGAAAAATTGCTCTTGACACCAAAATCATCCCCACTAAAGATATTCAGGCTTTATTTTAAGCTTCTTGGTAAAATATGGCATCCGCTGCCACATCGCTAACAAAAAAACTCCGAAGGTTTTGCTTTTGTTTGTTTCTTTAGCAATTCGGAAGTCTATTCTCAACTGAAAAACTCCAGTAAACATTACAGTCGTCTTGGGTTTTCTGCTATTATTGTGGCCCTATTCTATCTCTATGCCATCTTCAAAATCTCTTTGTTGTAAATCTAGGCTCGTTAATTACACCTACATGGGTTGCCATTACTGCCTTCGGCAATGCCAATGATAAAAGTGTAGAAGCCGGCAGTTGCCGCACAAGCCAAGTTTAGCGACTGTTGATGCATCAGCGTTCCAGCATCTTCCTGTTTTCAAGTGTGCTTCATGAACACAGAGCTAGGGTTTATTCATGGACTGACAAAGATCATATGTAAGCAGTGGTACTATGGGGACACAACAGAGTTCAAAACCTTGTGGAAAACACGCGCTCAAAACGTCCGAATGATGTTATTTTATTTAATAATCTTTCTTGATCCTAGTTACCGAAGTTCGTTCAGTTGAATACACATCTTTCAAAATCGAAGTGATCTAGACGCGCAGGGGGGGGGGGGGGGGGGGATGCGCTTGGTAACTTCTTGGCCACTTTGTTTCGGTTTCTATTTGCCAACCTCACATCACGACGTGCCGTGACGACCAAATACATTGCTTGCATTTTCGAATATGAGACTATAATTAAGTTTATCATAATGTAGGTGTTGCTACGAAAACGGATAAAATGCTGGGCCACATCTTCTATTTACTTGTGAGGGGGACTACCGACGTGCCAGAGTTTGTGCGCACGTAAACAAGACTAGGATGGTATATAGAACAAGCATACTGGACGCAATTAAAAAAAACAGGTCTCAACATTATTTTTAATTTTATAGATTTCTTACTGACTTTCCGGGATCCTACTGAATTTCTTTATAAACGCCCTTTGTTTTGATTATTGTCAAAAAACTTTAAAAAAATATTAATTTTTGTAGACTTCTTTATAAAAATTTAAAAAGAAGTTGTAATGACGTTTTTCTGTAGGTATATTTTCTATAAAAAATCAAAAGAAAAAACAATAGATTTTTTGCAGACTTAAGTATGAAAAAATAAAACCAAGATGTAACGACGTTGTTTTGTAGGTTATTTTCTAAAAAATAAAGAAAACTTATTGAAATTTGTTTTTTATATAAATTTTTAAAAAGAGAAAAGTATTCTTATTTTTTTTAGTTTATATGGTCTGCGGTCGTGTGCGGGGTCCGGCTTGACGGCGATGGATATCGGGTTCTACAAACCCCCATAAAACTGTTTTTTTTTTTTTTTTACTTTTATTGAAAATGTGTTGACTTCTTGTTCACTCTTATCACTTTTTTTTACTTTGACAGCCTGTTGACATGGTCAACATAAGTTTGTTGATTTTGTGTTTTAACTTTTTTGATGATTTTCTTCTGCCTGAGTCAAAACAAAAGCTGTTGACTTTCTATTAACTATACGTTGGTCTTTTTCTGCTGACTTACCGTAGAACGTGTCATCAGAAATACTGCAGATGTTCTGTTTACTTCGTGTTCAAAATATTCAGTTGACTTCCTGTAGCCAGTGTAAATAGAAACGCTACAGACTTTATGTTGACTTTTTATTGAACATGGTACATCATCACTAAATGTCAAAACTCACTAAGATACTCAATAGTCTCTGACAAGTTGACAACCGTAGGGAGGAGCTTCAGTGGTCCCGCCTCTAGCGCGAGCCTTCTATTCTTGACAACTCCTCGACATCTCGCGCCCCTCGAGCGCGATCGCGCAGTCAATGCACGACGGAAGGCATGGGGGGCGTGCTGGAGGCCAGGCGCTCGAAAGACACGCCCTGCCGTTCTCACTTTGTAAGTTACTATCGTGACTTTATTGAGCTTATTTACCTAGTCAACTAGTAAAGGAAAGCAAATTAACTATTTTGAAGTGGAGCAACCGCCTTGACTCGCTTCGTCCTGAGCGATGCTATGCATAGAAACGATAACATTTGTTCTAAGAGACTTTTCGCGGATGTTGTTTTAGCGACTACACAGCAATAATATTAGTTGTACGAATGCTTTCTAGTAAGAGATAGACTCCACGAACTTCGAAACACTGTCTTCCCTTTGACAAGCTTCCGAGAAGGAGATCGGACACTTGGAGCCTTAGTAAGTGCTGAGATGGTCACAGGCCAAATGATTACCTTCAATATATAGGTTACATAAGGCTCTGGAGCAGTTAACGGGAATGTGATTTCGGTGTTGAGTGCTTCATGGTGCTTATGTTTGCGTTTGTTTCTAATATTTATTTGTGGGATGTGTGTGCACCAAAGGGACACTATTTCCTAAAAACAAAATCAAAATATATATTTAAAAAATATTTCAGTGTCTTTTTTCACGTTAATCTGCGGTTCTGTCGAAAGTAATTCAACAAAATTTATCTAAGAAGGAATTCTAGAAACAATTAAGCGGCCAATTTTAACTAGGAGTTAAGTAAGCTGTCAAAATATTCTGAAAAACATTAAAAATAAATAAAAAGTATTTCAACATGATTCCAGAAAATTGTCAACAGAAATTCAAAAGAATTTAACTACAGATTTTTGCAATGGCGTCATATTCCATCCCGATTGCCGTAGGCCTTTTTGAAATATTCGTGAGCCGGGAGACTCTAAACGGGAGAACCGAGATCAAAACAGTACAAAGCCCCTTCATGGCTAAATATTTTCATTACGCAGCACACGCATTGTTTTATGCAGGAAGTTTTAAACTAATCTGTGGCCATCGTAAGATCAGCAAGGGTTAGTAACACCGTGTAACCCCTGTCTATCGTAATTTAGTCAACTGTCGTTGCCTTAAGGATAATTCAGCGCGCTCGGCCAAGGGCGGTATATCTAAGCGAATATCGCAGCACAGTGCCCAATAGAATTTTTAGCCAGCTTTTGCGGCTTTGGAGAGTTTGTAACTATGCCAGGAACGCAAAACATTCGCAAAAGAAAAGTCGTATTATACTTAAAAACAAATACAGCTTTTATATCTGATAGTTTGGTGGGTGTTGCAAAGTGCAGACTGCAAAGGCAAAGCAGGACCTAAAATTAAAACTACAATTATTCTTCAGGCCCAAGAGAAAACCAATGAATGTATCGACATGGACTAGCTTTTCACCAAGTCTCTGTATTTTGTTTTTATCTTGTGTTCAGTACGCGCCCCTCTTCAATCAAGGCATCCACTCTTGTGCATTATCCCCGGTTTCGCTTTTGTTTGTAGTAAGAAAAGAATGAATCTCCCGATTAGCAAGGATTTGGGTATTTACAAGCACGTACTCTAAATTATTTAGGACGTCGTCCGTATCTTGCATCTTGTGGCATAGTAATAAAAAGCGCACCTGCTAACATGCTAACATGTGCAAACACGACAGGAATCACGGGCAGTGACGCCTTTGTGTTATCAGTGGCGTCGTGTTAAAGCAGAAATACTGAAGTGTTATATCGTATTTCGTTATATCCTTAGGTGTTTCCAAAGCACTGCTGACATCCACAGGTTTTTTTATATAGCATTTCATGACAATAGTTTAGTATGATCGTTTCTATACGGAACTATTTTTCTTGCTGAGCCGCAGTTGCGCCCGCGCTTTTGACTAAGGAGAATATTTCGATGGCACAGATGTTAGTGACAAAATACACACCCTCAAGCTGAAGCGGATAACTTTTTTGCGACCGCGAAGAAAGTCATAGCAAATGAGGTGCATCGTCCTGTTTCGAAACAAAGAACTGTGCAAGAAATGCACACCGGAACGGAAACTTCACTGCGCCTCAGGGATAAATACATAAACGTCTTTAACACTTGAGAGTCCGGTGAGGTTCTGGCGACGTATAGTAATGTGCTCGTGATATGCATCGTTCATTCCCCTGTAATATTAGTAGCTTAGGACGTTCAGTGTCTGCAGCAGATGCAGAATGACCCGGGCAGTGGCAAGCGTAATATTATCCTGAAAACAATTCCTTAGCTCGCTGCAAATGAACGCGCCGGTGGCTCTTGGTTGTTACAGAAAAGCCTGTCACCGCCACGACGACTAACGGAAGAGGTGATAATGTGATTACTGCAAAGGTGCCACGCGCTGGACAATAATTACAATAATAATAACTGGAACTGTGTTTGGAGATTTCTGTTTACCCTTTTTCCCTCTTGTTCTTCTGCTCCAGGGATTATTATTGTCATAACGGAAGAAAACAGGCGCACCGACGCAACCCTTGTTTATGTGGCAGGAGCGAACGTAGTCCATGCATGCTCGAAATTTCAGGAGGGTAGGGCATTTCATAGCGCCGAGAACGAATCGAGGCAAGAGGGCGAGGTGAACGAGGATGGAGGGAAAGCAGTGGAGTGGCCATTCGTATGGTAGTGCTTGAACACCTTCGGCGTCATTACACTAATTAGCGCTTATGAGATGGAGGCGTGCGCCCTGACACGTAACGGAGACCAATGGCAGACTTCGTGCCGGCCGAATCCGGAGTCCATTAATATTAGCTTGTACACAACCGCGCGCGAGCTGTTGTGTACCGCCGCTGGCGGAAGCATGATTTGATTCGGGACCGCTCTGACGGGTCGACATTTCGCAGCGAAAATTTCCGGCGGTTTTTAAAACGTTATTTAACACATTTTAGCAATTTATTCGACTTCTCGTGACAATTAGCATCATGCATCATCTCCCCCTAGCTGCTTAACTCACCGGCACATACTGAATTCGTTTAACCTACACGGCCTTTTTTGTATAAAAGTGTATGTAAAGCATAAAAGCAACACCGATATAACATTTTAGAAATTATTCTTCGTAATATCTTGCATCATGGTGTATCATGTTGCTTCTCAAGATTTATAGTTATATTTAATTTGCATGCTACCAATTCTTCCACTTCTATTTCCATTGTATAGATGCATGGAACGTTTTATTTTAGCAGCTACTTCTTCAGCAGACTACAGCCCGCCGCACCTTACGCTTGCTTCCGAAAAGGAAGCTTTCACGTTTCCATTTGACCACTACACTTTTCTTGTCGTCCTAGCCTCGCACCAAGGTACAATACTGGGATCTTCATCGCTTGCATGATGAGCCTTGTAAACGTATGGAGAAACTCACACACTCGACCTTACGCCCGCAGTGCTGAAGGAGAATCGCGCTATTCCAAGAAAGCTCACAGCAGAGACCGTGGTAGGATTATACGAAGACAAAGCCTGGAGTGGCAGTGGTTGTACGAGTCAGAAACGAGTAAAAATAGACACAAAAGCGTAGTGTACTTTTCATCACGCCTTCGAGCGGGCGAGAAAGACATACGAATCTTCCTAGCGAATTCATCTTCGTCTGCGTGTGGAACTCTCGGCTCTGGCCGTGAGACGAACCGCTGCCGGAAAATTCTGTTGACGCTCGAGGTTTCTCGAAAGAAAGAGGGTAAAAAGAGGGGAGGGGGGCGTACACCCAGTACCCGCTAGTGCCCTTCCCTCTCGTTCCCTGACCTCCTCCCTTTCGCGTTGTGCTTCCATCGTGCATGCGAGTCACGGGCGCGTCGTCTCCGAAGCAAGCTCGCACTCTGCTCGCGTACGAGGATCGAGCTCGGGGTGCCCAGGGAGCGCAACGACGTCCGCCGCCGTAGTTTTCGGCCTGGGCTCTTTTCGCGTACGCGGGGTTTTGCCCGCTCTAATGTGCTTGCCATGGATTGGACCGGCGTGACCAGGCTTGGCCTCTGTTGGAATCGGATTCTGCTGTCCAGATTTTCCATAGCCGAAGGATATATATTGAAAATAGTTGCTCGTTTGATCCCCCCCGCTTAAAAAAAAGTTGGAGACTTAACGAAGCCACTAGAGAGGCAAGTATCAGGCATGCATACGCTAGTAAGTTATGACGCGCATAAACCTGTCAAACGAACCACGTAAACTTCTTTAGTAGAAAGTATCTTCTCTCCAGAAGAAGAGCGTCGTTCTCACGGCGCTATGAATGCCCTTTCCCCTTGAAATGAGCTCGGTTAAAAGTTTGAAGGTTTAACGAGCCACACCAACGACGGCACGCACCAGTGGAGGACTAAAGATTAAGTTCGACCACCTGGGGATCTTGTGACGTGCAGCCAAATGCACGGTTATACGGAGCCCTCTCAGCAATAGGTCTCAGTCAATGAAATGAGCTCGGTAATGGCCGCGAACTATAAGAAACAGTACTCACTACAGTACACACCGTAGGCACTAACAAATGTATATTATAGAAGGTGCCTCACCAAAGAAAAAAAAAGGATAAAATTTTTTTTTGTGAAAACAAATTGCGCTTTTTCCGACGCTCATATCCGCTCTAATGTTGCGCTGGCGCTCCGAGCCAGATGGCAAAGTTTCGGAAATAACCGTTTTTTGTTTATGGCTAGGGTACCGTGGGTTGTTTGTGTGCGTCAAGAAAAGTTCATTTTGCCCGCTAAATTTAGCGACCACATTTCCTCACTAAATTCAACAAAAAAAAATTGCACGCTGGAAAAATGTTCCCGCTATATTTAGCTGAATGGTCTCTCCGCCACATTTAGCGGGCTGATTTCCCCCCTCTAAATATAACGGAAACATTTGTCCGCTAAATTTAATCGAATGATTTTCCGGCCACATTTAAAGGTCAAATTTCTCCGCTATCTTTAACGGAAAAAATTGCCCGATAAATTTAGCAGAAAAACTTTCCCGGTAAATGTAACTGGAAAATATCTCTGCTAACTTTTGTGGGAAAACATACCATCATGGAACGCGAAGTTACGCCGACGCCACTCAACCCGAAATGGGGCCCATAAGAGCTGCACTCTAAAATGTGTAGCTTGGGAGAAGAGCGTGTTGGTTTAAGTCATGGATGAAGAAAGAATAAAACAATTAAAACAGGGACAACACAAGCACATCTTTCAACTAGCAACAGACGAGTAAACTTTCAACAGCGAGCAGCCGAATATACCCAGTAGGGGTAGGGGAGAGAAGGAAAGATAAGAAACGCGAAGTGCAAGTCAGGGTGGTAGGGTTATCTCGGATTTTAAAAATTTGATGACACAAAAATCCTGGGGGGCATGACAGCAGATTCGGCAGGGAAATCGTAGAATCATTCGCCATGACCACAGCAAAAAACAACGTGTCATACCCTTCCCTCCTGCTGACGAAAACTAAGGTTGAATTTTTAAAATCCGAGATAACCCTACCACCCTGACTTGCACTTCGCGTTTCTTATCTTTCCTTCTCTCCCCTACTCCTACTGGGTATAGTCGGTTGCTCGCTGATGAAAGTTCACTTGTCTGTTGCTAGTTGAAAGATGTAGTTGTGTTGTCCCTGTTTTAATTGTTTTATTCTTTCTTCATCCATGAAAATTTGTAGGTTCGTCAAAAAAGCGAGCAAATCTGTTACGTTTTATATTGTGCGCTACGATAACCTGCATATCAATAGGAACAAATGAAAACAAGAACAAATCATAAAAAAGTGAAAGTAAGGTGTAATTGATCCACCCAAGTGGATCAATTGCTCGTTAACAAGTTTATGTAAAAATATAGGTAATACAGAATGGTCTAGATTTTTATACTCGAGGTGCATCTTTGTAACTGTGACGTATCGAGCGAAACCCAGGGACAAAAAGGACAATAATAGCTGCTGGACCGAAAGGAGGCATGAAAACAAAAAGCGCTTAGAAGCAGTGATGAATCAACAGCTTCACTTACAACCTTATTTAAAAACAATAAACTATGAAAATGACATCTGTTAGACAAATTACATGATCCTGATTTCTTAGATGCTGCGTCATAGCTTTACCAGCACTAGCCCGCAGAATTTATATCGCAGTTAATTTCTTTAAACAGCGTTTGCACACGCTCAATAGTGGATGACGCATAATGGTGAATATATTTCCAGGGTCATTTAACAGAATATCGTTTAACGCCAGTTGAGGCGCTACACTCTTTGCTAAAACTGTATGGATTAATCTATCAATCATTAATTGAATCAATTAATGAATGAATCAATCAATCAATCAGTCAGTGAAAGCTTTAGTTTTTAGGAACACTCGATGGGACCTCCGGACAAGAAGCTGTATGAAGCAGCATGACTGGGTCTGGGTTCTTCTTTTCACGGGCAGCAACTCTGATAACAAATATCTCTAAACAATTTCATCAAGAATACAAGAAAAACAACAAAAAGATAAAATTAAGATCTACTAAACCGTACTTAAAGGAAACATAAATGAATTAACAATAGTTAAGACAATAGCTACGTAGGCCATCTTTAACAATTGTGAATTAGTTTTTGTTCTGCGTGAAACATTTCTTTAAAACGTGTGGTACATTATAATGTAGTGATTGAATGTATTTCAACACCGTCCCAATTTTTAAAAAAAACGCAGATATGAACAGTCCTATTAATTTGGGCAGCAAGATAATTACGATCAAAAACCAAGTTTTTGTGATTTTTTTCGCTTCGCTCCCGTGATCCATAAGATAATAAAAAAAAGTGACTTTGTACATCAAAAAACGAAAACTTAAACTTGTCACGACGCTGTTGATATTCTTAATTTCCACTGGCAGAAAAATCTGTTAACTTATTGCCACTTCGAGATGCTGACATGTTCCCAGCAAAATGTATTCGAGGTTATCGGAAGCTGTGCTTTACTGTTGATTTTCAATGCTAGCGCTAGTGGATGTACAACACTTGTTCATGAATATATTGATGGCCAGGGAAAGAAAATTGTTAATTTATGACAAAGAAATCACAGTAATACTGTGAAAATCAGAATTTCTCATCCTCTGCCTTTTCCATCTTTCACCCCGAAATATTCTTGTAATTTTTGCAGCACTCAAACTACTTTTCTGTTGCTTCACTCCACGACTAATCTAAAAAAAAAGAGCACCCGATATTTGTATTGTATTGAGTTGAAGGTATTTTCCCTGGTATAAGCCGGTCTTACTTTTTCTTTTTTGAATTTGGCTGATTCATGTGGCTTTTTGAGGTCCCCAATCTCCTCTTTCCCTTCCGTGCGTTTCTATAAAAATATTGCTCGCATGCATGTGCTTCCAACCGCGTGGTCGAACAGGAGAGGGGTCGAGTGTGAAGTCACCCAAGGAAATGAATGCTCTCCAGGGGGCAGGCTGCATCGCGTGCCGGTTCCAGGCTTATCGCAAAGCTGCGCCAGGGATTACTCACATTGTGTAGACCCCTCTATTTTTGGGTTCTTTTTATCTCAATACTTTGTTCAGTCGCAGAAGAAGAAGTAAATATTGACCGGCTGACACACATAGACAGGGGCACGCCAGATAAAGAGAATCCTCACTGGAAGCATGAAAGACGTTTCGCACAACGAGACATGATAAACGACTGCTATGTCCGCAAAAAAGAAAGGGGGATCATTCTACAAGAAATAAAAAAAAAATGAATGACTCAACTTGTCACACCTCTATTTTTGGTTTACCTGTTTCTCGTGTCTAAAACTTTTTTTCGGCTGTATTTTTTTTTTTTGTTTTTTGCAAGTCTGGTTGTTGTTTTTTTTTTTGAAGGGTAGTCTTATGGAATCTTTTTTCGTATATATTAGGAAACGTGTGTAACTTGAAATGTAAACCTTCTCGTAGTCTATTTCAGAGATTATCACGAGCAAGCTCTTCCTGAAATATAAATCGGCGGATCCCTGAGGCAACGTTTCCCACACTGTCATTAGATGTATCTTCACCCTTCTCTCTTTTGGAAATTGTGCTCATTTTCGGCGCGTTGGAGAGAGGGTTTCCATAGCGTTGCGGCGGTGCTGATCAGTTTTCAACCTGAAAGCACACCTTTGTGAGGAGCTGCAGCAACCTCTTCTCTCAATCAACCACCCCTCTACACCCTTGCGTTTTTGAGCTCGCTCAAGCGCATCGGTTATTTATCTGTTTGCTAATGACACGCCTTTGTTTATATGTAAAGCAAAAGCTTTTTGTTGCAATTCTGTCCCTCTCTTTCGTTATTGTCATGGAAGGTCTAAATGTTTTTTTCAGTCTTTTTTTTTTTCGTGTATCGGCACGCGTACTAACGTATACATGGCTTGTATCGGCGTCATATCTGCAGCCATTATCGTGGCCTCGCTCTCCTGTGCATGCCTTCTCCTGGATCAATTTTCGGACTGCCGAGTTCGCTTCTTTCGGTAAGAACTAGTAGGAGCCTCCATCAGCATGGTTCGATAAGGTCATCTGCAAGCCATGTATACCTCAGAGCCACTAGATAAGCTACACTTAGAATATAAGCCTATTATTTCCCAAAATATATGTGTGCAAATTGGAAAATAATAGGCTTATATTGGGTGCTAAGTGCGAAGCAAACGTAATCGGCGATAGTCGCACTTCGGAGACTTCCTCAGCAATACATACGGTGCAAAAAGTTTAGCCGATATGTTTATTTGCCGAGGGCTATCTCAATATTGTTGTATGAGAGAAATTGTCTATTCTTATTTGAGGTAAAGCTCCAGATAACGAGCAAAATAATTTTACTAACAAGATAGTCTAGTCCTGGCTAGTCAAAATCGTCACGTATTTAGTGGTTCTACACTAGACCGTTCCGGAAGCGTGAATATATCCGGTGGAATGTTCAGCGGTCGTGGGCATGGCACGTGCTTTGTTCGTTTTTTAAACCGACTTTGAAAATCGGAGGGTGGGCTGAGATTTTATAAACTTTGGGATGGTGTATACGAAGGGGCACTTTTGTAGGGGAATAAAGTAAAAATGGTAGCCGCCCTTGCGCTCGCGCACATTGGGAACCTATGTCGACGATGAAGACTGCACGGCCGTCGCACTCTCCACTTCTGAACTCTGACACAAAATGAAACTCGAGTATATAAAAAAAAAATATTATTTCACAGCAGCCGCGTTATTTGTAACTGCTGAGGTCTCCGGGCTCACAGGGACAATACCCTTTGCAAGTTACCTTTGTTGGCTCGACCCACGAAGCTAGATGGATGAATTTCACCCACGAGCTCTCCACAACACAATGAGACAATAATACGTTGGCTTCTTGAGCACATTACGGAAGGGAATTCGACAATTTCATTTAGCTTGATCCCATTTAACCCGCTATTGACCCTTTATCTACTTTTCCCCTCCTTTCCCTTTCCTTTCTTGTACCATAGCCCGACTTAAGTGCACCTCCTGGAAATAAGAGCTGAAGCATCCCATCCGGATTATATATAGTCTGCTGACTCCACAAGCCCTTACGTCTCTCAATTTATAAAATATCACTAAGTATGCAACGTCAACTTCGCATTCAATTCCTAGTTCGTACCGCAGGATGGCTAGGTTGGACATCTACATGGACGTCTCTAAAGTTCACGGAAGTGACGTAATGGCGTCTGACTGGTGTGCTCAATCGCCTCCACCAATCAGATGCAATTACGTCACATTCTTGACCTCTTAAAACCTACATGTAAATGTCACACCTTGCCATCTTGACATCATGCTCTCAAAAACTAGGATTTACTACGAGAAGGCATTAAGGACTGTTTCAGTTCACTACCGCGGACCATTCACAGTTCACTACCGCGGACAAGCTTCAAAAGAAAAAACGTTACTTTCATGTTCCGCTCGTAAAAGACGCCCGTTTTCTCTGGCACTGTCCTAAAAACGACCACCTTCCAGGCTGTTGGAGTGTGGTGACATCTCTTCCGGCCCTTGCAAACGCTAAGCTACGCTAAGATTGAGGCTGGCTTTAATATTTACTCAGCGCTCTATGATGCGGCAGAGGCTTTTATTTGCAGGAGACACCGCTCGCGGAGCCGAGCTTACCTCTAGGGTAACTATATATGCTTCCATTGTGGAGTGAAATATCGCGACGGTCTCGATATTTTTTTTAGAGCGCATGTCTTAGGCGCTTATTTCCGGTTTGAGCGTCGTCGCCGTCGGCCTAACCGCGCTTTGCATTATGGGACCTTTCCCATAATGACGTCACCTCGCGTTGTATTACGGGTAAATTTCCCCGCTAAATTTCGCGGAGAAATTTCCCTGCTAAATTTAGCGGGAAAGCCTCCCCGCTAAATTTAGCGGAAAAACTTTCCCCCAACATTAAGCAAAAATGTTCCCCGCTAATTTTAGCGGAAAAATTTGCCCGTTAAACTTAGTGGGAAATTTAGCGAAAATTTTCAGCTAACTGGAAGGAGAGTCGGTGAAGAGGACGGGAAGGTACGGACGAGGAAGAAGGGCATGCCCTCCTCTCTATTAGCCCCGAGAAGTTCGCGTGGCGCCCCCTTACGGCGAACCGGGGTGACGTCACGGCGAGGAGAGAATTTTTCCCCGACTCGGCCCGCTCGCCCTGTGGAGGCTGTGACGACGCTAGCTGACGGCGCGCTCGTTTCTATTTAAGTTTTTTTTTGCGCGTTTTTCGTAGAAAGTGTAAATTTTTATATGAACCTTTATTGAGGTATGGCCTGTAGCTACCGGCGAAACTTCAACCAACATTTTAAGCATGGTTGACAGGGCAGGGAACGCATGAATCGCAGCTGGTATATGAAAATAAAGAAATATGGCCACAATTGCAGGAGCATCACTATAGATTTACATCTCGCACAATAAATGCTGCTGATGGTCTGAATGAATTGGCAGGTTATGTATACTATTTTTTTTTTGTATCTCTGTTTTTAAACAAGATCGCCGAAGCAGAAAAGCTGCATGCTGCTCGAGCAACGTGTTAAATACAGTCTGGGCCATCAAGAAAGAATCACAAGTAAGACAGCCCAAATGCAGAGGGAAAGTAAAAAAAAAACAAAAAAAACAAGGAACTTTTATTATATACATTGCATGCATTTGACCTTTGCTGAATTCGGATAGTATTTCTATGAACTACACGGGTGGTATTTGTGGACTTGTTTATATCAACCCTCAAGTAATGTATAACAAACGTAAGCGAAGGTGTCTAGCTCTTTTATTAGCCCCTTAAGCCCTAAAATTGAAATTTTACTTAAATCGAATTGTCCTGAAGCTAAAATACCAGAAGCTTTTCTCACGCAGACTGCCGCCCTTCAGAGGTTCCACTTTTTCTGCTGCTAGTGCTGCATCTACCACTGGACAGACGCTCGAATGCTTGCTTTTACTCCTGTTTTCCTCTGATGTCAGAGAGTCCAGCTGTAGGGAGTTTGGAGGCTGAGGAAGCTTTTGGAGACCTGCAGCAGTGTCTCTTTTAATTTAAAATGACAATTCAGACTGAACGGTGTATTCTTGGAATAGGCTGGAATAAAGAATGTCAGGAAAAAGTATGAACATTCCATATTACGGCACTATTGCCGTGCATAGTTTGTCAGTTCAATTCATATCATACAGACAACTGGGGGCAATTGGGCCGTTTTGTTGCTACCATACAAACTAATTTCCAGTAATTGTGCAGCTTCTAAGAAATATGCCTGCATACGTGTATAAACTATATAATTAATTCGCGAAGAAGATACATTTATGTAAAACAACCCTGTTCCACGAGCACTTTCAAGATCATCAGACGCACGGCCTTTAAATCATCTGCGAACCAGCGCATGCAGAGTGGCAGCGCAGAGTCAGGGTCGCGAGCTAATTTGCCGACTACCCAAAGGCCCATGATATAAATGCCACTTGAAATGCCTTGAAAGCGGGATCTAATATCGTCTTAAATCATGAACCTGCAAGGAACAGAATTAAAGCGTCTGAAACGCTTGCGCCATCGCTTCACCGACCCCTCGCAAGATTGCCTTGTGTCGTGTGGACGGACGGGGAGGTTCATCGGCGGAATTGCCTCCGCCGAAAGCTTTCGGGATTTGTAACCCAATTTTAAAGGTAAAAGGGACAAGCAGGCTTATAAAATGTACGGAAGCACGTCAATACAGGCCTAACTCAACGTCTTGCGAACCAGGTAAACGAAGTCCAGCTCCTTGAAGAGCTTGCGGCACACAACGCCAAACCAGGAAACCGGCGCTGGGAAGCGAGCCGATGCGAGATCGCGGAGCGGAGTACTCCCCCTGACGTCACAGTACACCTCACCCAATCCGGGCGCGGCGACCGCAGCGACGCTTGTGCTCGCTCTCGGGGCTAATACCTTCCCCTCCTCTTCCTCAAGAGCTGGGCTGTAATTCGGCGTTACAGGTGATTGAAACCTCTCTTTTTTCTTCATTTTTTGAGTTCAAATATTCTGGGAGAAGCGACCGTCAATTTTGCAGGGGACGCGGCGAGGGCGACGTTATGGGGCCGCGGTTCACCGCGCATGCGCCGTAAAGCGTCTACCGGCCCCCTTGGCAGCGCGCGCGCGCTGTGTCGTGGTGTGTTGTGTGGTCTGCTTGTACAAACGCCAGCTTTTAAACACAGGTTCCGTGATAACAGGAACGCAATTAAACGCGTCTAAGTGGCAAGCAAAATGCCCGAAGCGTTCAAAAGGATGCTTCTCGTCATACTTGAGTGCACAATCTATATTTCGCTAACGCAAAGCAATATTTCAGTTTTGCCAATAACCCGCCGCTCAGCGAGGCTGCTTACCCTCAAGCGCTAAAATAAAATTTGCCACATGGGACCTCGTTTCCGCCAGTGAGTAGTTGACGGCGAAGAGAGAAAAAAGGCGATATTCTGGCTTCGTCATTTAGTGGCTCTACCATCTTTGTGCGGTGGGTACCACAGCGTGGTTGATTTAGCTGAAAGTCACATTATCCTTAATGCAGTGATGCTACCAAAAGTAGTTAAAGCCACATAATATTTTTTTACTGCGCAATAATAAACCAGAAATTAGCAGAGAATCCTGTATTTGGGCAACACACACTCCTTCGCTTCTTCTGTTTCTTGGGGTGTCCCCCATGTTTTTGTGTTCGGAACTTTGTTTTTTTCAATATTTATTAATGACCCTTCGAATTGGAATGTCTGCGAAACATATATTGTTTGCAAACTTCTGCGTTCTTTCTTTTTTTTTTTTTTTTGGGGGGGGGGGGGGGGATAGAGAATCCCTCCGACTGGAAAATATTGCGTGATTCACTAAAAAAATTCACCCTTAATGCTGGGATTAGCAAATGTCCCTCATTGTTCCTCAAACTGTGTCTATATCCATCATACCCACAAAAAAATATTATGTGTCTTTTGTTTAATATTTTATTACAATACTAAACTGCTTAAATTGTGGTTTTGTGAATGACTAGGTTCGACTATTAACACGACTGTCTTAAACTGGAATATGCATATCGGTCGAATCGCTGCAAAAGCATTAAACATACTTGGATTTTTTGGGCAAGAATTTTACGTAAGTCGGTTGTGATGTAGGGCTGTTTTTTATACAGCATTTGTTAGACCGTATTAAAGTATACAAGCAGCGTCCAGTATCCGCGCACTAGTTGCGATATATCCAAATTAGGAAGAGCACAAATACAATAATACTGTAAAACCATTGATTTTCGCAGCCCCTATTTTTCAAGAATCGGTCACAGAGAACACAATCGCGGCAACCGAATCTCGCGCATTCCAGACGCCTGCATTGAAACTCTTCACGACCGAATGTTTCGCGTGCCCCTAAATTTTGCGAATTTTTCAATTCGAGAAACCCGCGGATAATAGTGGCTCGCGAACATTAAGGGTTTAGCAGTATTTACTTTTCCTGTTTAACCCATACTGACCTATGTGTTAGGGCAGGCCTTGCTTTGAAATTAAAATATTTTACTGGTTTTCGTCGCGCTTTGCTGCAGTAGAGCAACACAAAAAAGTAATAGCTTTTTTTTCTCTCTTTTTTTTTTAAATAGTTGAGCAGTACGAATAAAACAAAAATGAAATCAGTTTATACTAACGAGGCTGATGCTCTGGACAGAGGCTTTGTTCCATTATTTTTCCGGGCTGCTCGTAGCATCAGGCTTGCTTCCTGAAAATACACGCTCAAATCATCTAAAAGTGCTTAACATATTTATTTTATGCATAGAAAACGACGGTGTTGGAATGACTGGCACGAGCGCGTGGCTTTATTGAAAATCTCATTTGCCGTGCCCTTGTCGCAACGTCTCTCTAAATCAATTTCGTAGTCGACAAGAGATTCAGTTAAGCTGACGCATGTTTGTTATTGTCGTTGCATATCTTTTTTAGATCTTATTATTTTTATATTTTTTTGCTAATGACTCTTTCACGGAGGACACATCTCCTAGCTGAAACAAATGTGACGCGCCATCAACACTACTAAGCCGCGTAAACAAACTGCTCTGCTTGCCCTTTAACTGCGGCGCGTTTTTATGTTATGTTTGATCACTTCTTTCGAAAATAGCCATTCATAAAAAAAACAAAAAGCGTGCATGGTCCTACTGGCAGCACAAAACAGGCCTCAGGTCAAAGACGTTACGGTCGTCTGCTCCTTCAAAGGCCCGTAACATGAACCCTATACTGTAGCAAGGTGAGTAGTCGTGTTTAGCAGGAAAGTCATTACTTCTTGTCACATCGTTAGTGTAAGCTATTTTTAGTAACAGTGTCATCTGAAGTTTCACCTAATACATTTGAATATTTGGGATTTCTACACAATCCAGCTGAAATAAATTAAATGTATTCTCGCAAGAGACGGTTGAGTGCACAGGTAAGTTATCTCTAGTGTGCGTAAATGTGCGAATTCAAAATAAAACTTAAAATGTTTACTCCTAGGTCAGCTCATATGCTGCCTGCGGTAGTCTTAATTATGCTGGACAAAATACTGAAATATTCAGGCGTCTACAATATTGTTTAACGCTATATGTAAACAGAAATAACGAACAGTTTCTGAAGAAATGACAGAATTAATTGTATTCCACTTACTAAAACCAGTCTCTACCTTAAAAGGTAATGTAGAATCCCAGGCTGTCTAACACGCAGAACAATTAGGATTGCTCAATTCTCACGTTATTTGTGTTGATCGTTTTGTTATTTAGAAATAAAAGCATCCTACTATTAACAAAACATAGTTGTTATTTTCTATTCGAAACTTCTGTGCCAAGAATTTAAGCCTCCACTCGATTACATAAATTAACAAAAAAGAAAAGAACAGATGCGTTATTTTCCAAATTCACGGCTCGTTGGAATAAAACGTAAACAATCCTACATTTTTTTCTTTTTTATGCGATCTCAAATGGCTGTAGGTTTATTTGCAAAGAGAAGCTCCCTATCTCAGCTGAAAACATAAAATCGACGGCTTACAATTACGGCGAACAGAAACAAGAACGCACTCCTGGTGAGTCGCCTGCTCCAAGCCCTAGCACGCTCCCCCGAACAAAGAAGTACAAACAGGGAGGACAAATATGTTGGGCGGCTGCACCCCCGTCCCTGCCCCTTTGTACCTCGCCTTTTCCAATTTCTCTTCGTTTAATATTTCAACCTCGGGTTTCATGCCAGACTTTATATAAATATATATAGAAAGATTCGAAGGGTCTGTAACATAGACCCCGACCAACGACGTAAAAAACGAGATTGGAAACGATACTTGTAACCGAAAAACAAGCACCTCTTTCAGTCAGAAATGCCGGGGTGAGGTGGAGAGAGGGAGAGAGAAAGAACTGGCGAGGAGGACATCTTCATCCTGGACATCCATCCCCATCCTACAAACGAGCGTATCTCGGACGAACAATGCTCTGACTCAGACACGGCAGTGCTGTTTCCCCATCCCCAGCCGGTTGGCAAGTGATCACGCGGAGGGGAGAGCTATCTTTAATGGAGCAGTTGAAAGCGTTAGGGAGTGGGGGGGGGGGGAAAGGAGGGGACACGTTTTGTAGTGGGGAGCCCAATGAAGTTTTAATGCACCCCTCGAGTATTTTTTTTTTTTTTTTTTTACTTAGCGGGGAAACGTGGGAGCGATTTTAGGGGAGGCAAGCGGGTAGACCTTCTGAGGATCGCGGGTTGAAGAATGGACTCGGTAGACCGTGGATGCCGTGCGTCTGAATGGGCGTGGACGTTCCGGACGCTTGTCGCTCTCCTCACTGCATCCCAAAACCAAGAACGAAGAGGGGACATGTTTCTTTCCCCCGACACAGGTGGTGGAAGCGCCATCTGTCTGCGGGGGCTTGTCTTCTCCGTGCTTTGAGTGGTTGTCTGGGGTCTTGTACCGTTTCCCAAAGTACGACTACGAAGAAAAAAGATCTTTTCTTTTTTCTTTGGTGCTCCGATTTTAGGGAGTCCATGCTTGAGTGAGAAGACAGCGGTTTTATTTCTCGAGTAAGCTCTGCTTTTAATGCTGCGGTTTGGGTGGCTTGGGCACCACGAATCGGTTTTTGGTCCCCCTGGTTGGGGGAGAAGGTGAAGCTGTCGTGCTTTTAGGAAGCGCGAATGAGAGGTGTGTTGGAGCGGAATGAAAACAAAGTGCTCAGCTTTGGAAAGCGGCGACGCTGCGTCTTTTATTTTAGTTCGCGTCTACGCCTAGAGAGCGACAGAATGGGTCGGGGGAAGGCGCGTTGAATGGCGTGTTGGGTCATTAGGCAAGAGAATCGAGCGATTGCCCCCAGGGTGCGTTTGAACTGAGAGTCCTAGCTTCGACTGGCTGACCGTGACACACTAAAGTTTCGGTGCGTGAAAAGCCGAGAGACATTTTCTTCTTCCGTGATCTCCTGTACATACATAACTTCGCATATTCTTAGCCAGATGCATCAGCTTATAGCAAATAACGGTCGAACCACGAGATAATGTCACGTGTATTATAAGATCCATAGGGGCGTTTTAATTAACGAGAAGGTTGCGAGGGGAGGGGGCTTTGTTTGTGCACGAAGATGTTTTATCAATCTTCAAACACCACATAAACAAGATAAGGTTTATATCGGTAGATATATTTTGGCAACAAAGTCAACGGAATTAACCTATGTTTGCTGACATTTGATCGAGCAACTTTTTAATCTGATGTCACCATGTTCCTTCTTAGGATGGTCGACGTTTCAGTTTCCCATACTAAATATCACCAATTTAAGTATGAACTTAACCAGCGGTCGGCTTTAAACATCAAACCAACGTCGAAATGCGATAGTCCGCCGGACGGACTGCCGAGACGGAAGTCCAGCACTCTTTTTTATACGAAATATTGAGAAACGTTTTCTAAATATAGTTGATAAAGCTGCAGCGTAAAATACCTAATACTTTGGGACTCAACTGGTCTGCTTTAAAGGATTCGTACGTATGTCCATGGGCACGGTCTGAGCCACGCAGCATTATTGTCGTTTCATTTGGTTTAAAGTACGTAGAGAAGCGAGAGAACAGGTAAACGAATCATTAAATTCACCACAGAGTGCCATCTGCACCGGGGAATGAGCACTTGTATCTTACATGTGGCTATCGCGCAAAAAGGGTTAATTCTGCATTGTCTGCTTCAGTTTACGTGTAAACATGTAAATACAGATGTGCGAGCAATAGCCGAAATTTCATAGCTCATTAAGATATGAGTGTAGGAGAAGATACTTTACGAAATTATTTAGGATGCGTTAATATATACCTGGTTCAAAATTATATGAAGCACTACTGTAGTTACATTCCCTGCAAAATACCTTGAGTACAGGAGGGTTCGTCAAGCTACCTGTAGGCATTTTTTCTTCCCTTTGTCTCCCTCCCCCCTCCCCATCATGTGATGTGAATAAATATTATTATTATTACTTATTATAGTAGTTTCATTACTTTTGTACATAATTTTGCATTGTGAAATATCGACTCTGACACGAGAATGCTATATTTACAAGCAACAAAGGCATATAAAACAACATCGCAGTGTTCTACGATTAGTAGTATCTAAATGGTGAATGTCCTAAAAAAACTATACATATCATAACCTGTGGTGTTTCATTATGTGCCCTTTCCACGCATTATTTCACTGAGCTCCGAAGTCTAAATATATCCGGATAAACAATATTGATCCCTGGCGAGGGGCCCCAAAGGGGAAAATGGACAAACGAAAATTTCTAGTCACAGTTAGTTACTGGTGCGAGACCGAAACCATCCGCCGGGTCCTGGTATCGAACCAGGGACGTCTCCATTTCCAGTGGAGCGCTATACCAACTGAGCTAACTAGGAATTAGAAAGGAGTAGAGCCAGCGAGGTTTATCAACGGCCACCAATCTCACACGAACAAGAGTGAACGACCTGCATTTTAAGGTTATGGCAATAACGCAATTAATTCAAAGATGTAGTCTATAGCTCGATAGAACAAACGATAAACGACAGAACAAACGAGCATTTATTTATTGCCGCTCACCTGCTTTTTAAGGTTATAATACTAACGCAATTAATTCAAAGGTCTGGTCTATAGCTCGATAGAACAAACGATAAACGACACAATAAACGAGCATTTATTTAGTGCAGCTCACCTGCATTTTTGTAATAATTGCATTCATATCGTAATATATACGGAGTTCACGTTAAACAAATGCGCAAATAGATTACCCAAACGCTACATTCGCTAATGACCGAACTTCAAAATGAAAGCGCAAGGGGACACGAAGAAACCTTTCTATCATCCTCATGGTTGTCAATTTGTTTTTCTTATACTAAAAAGCCCATTAGGAAGGTGTATAGCTCTAGACACCCTTTTTTCAATTTGATGGCTCATTTAGCTCTAATATTGTTTATTACCTTTATCTTAGAGCGCAGATCTTAGGCGCCCGTTTCCGCCTTGAGCGGCGTCGGAAACGGAGAACTTCTTCTATGCTGCAAGTTCCCGATCAACACGAGAGCGAGATGTTGCTGCGGCGCCAAACGTCTTCGGCAGCACGAATTATCAATAGGAAAGCTCGGCATATTTTGGAACACGTGGGTTTGGACCCCAACAAACGTAATCTGTCGTGCTTTTGGCATTGTTTATTTGATCACTGTGCCCCTTCAGTAAGATATCGGCACAACTCTTATTTAAACAAACGAGAAGGTTCAGCCTACTTGGCCGAGATGGCCGGCGTAAACGCCTTAGTCGACTCCTGCGAAATCGGCATCTACGACTTCATCGAAACCGTCATATGGGGCAAACGGGACGGCCCACATGGCTAGTTTGCAAAACGGCACGTCGGGGATCTGAACGCCATAGCATCGTTTGTGGTTCCACGGATCAGGGAAGTAGCCGACGGTGTTTTTACCACAAAAGTGACAGCAAGAGCCGCCTGTTTACACTGTTTACAGAAAGGTTCTTGGGGGGAGGGGGGGGGAGGAGGGGTTCTCCTCTCCTCCCCCCCCCCTCCCCCCACGCAGCAGTGTAAGTTTTTGCTCAACGCTCCGGTTACTGTGGTTTACCCATGAACTCTAGGAAGAGATGAGCATACAGTATTTAATATAAAACTAGAGTTCAAAGGAAGTCACGTATGTCGGAGCTGCCGTCTTTGTACGAAAACTGACTTTCGCCTTTTGATTCCTCACTCCGACCTGTTGATCCGCCCCTTGCGCAGCTGCTTCGTTCCAGCCTGGGACGTCTCCCGCATCCCCAGTGCTGCGGTGACCGGTGCGCCGGGGTTCCCTGGATCCCTGCGCTTGACGTCGCCAACTAGGTCCGTCCCCCCGTCGCCTCCTTCACCATCGCTCCAGCTCTCGCTCTCGCCTCCTTGCGTCACCGGATCACCGGCGGGTGCATCTGCCTCGCCGGCGCCAGCGATCCTCTGAACGTGCTTCACCACGCGGTCGCCGTGGTCATCGCCGTATGCGTTCTCCTCGCCGGTCTTCTTCCAGATTTTCAAGCTTCTGCCGCTCATTCAAGATTTCGGGCAACCCGTCGGCGTCGACCGTTTTTCTGGTGGGCTTGGGGCGTCCCCTACCCGTCTGGACTGCCGGCTCGACTTCGATGTCGCCGTGGTCATCGCCGTCCGCGTCTGTCTTTTCTCCGTTCTCCGCTGTTTCGCACTCGAGCACATCATCCCCAGCGTGGCCTCAGGTGTGTGTGGGAAGTCCTGGTCTATCTCATTTTCCATCACTGGAACTTCTACCGCTTCCCTCTCGGGAACCGATTGAACTTGCAATAGTTTTCTGTACACCTCTGGCGTAAGCAACGCTCCCAAACTGTCCGACAGCTCGTCGGTGATCGCACACAGTGTGAGGTCTTGCTGGCCCGTGCTTTCTCCCTCCCCTTTTAAACTCAGTGGCACGTATGCCAAATCGGCGGTTACCACCTTTCCAAACGCTCCCTGCAACTTGATTGTTCCTTTACTATGTTCTAAGCACGCCGCAGGAACCGTTTCCAATCTCAACACCGTAATCTCTGTCCCGGAATCTAGGCAGGCCTTCAGAGGTCTGTCTGCCACTACGAGATCCACCCACCTGAGGCTCATACCGGCCCTTTCAACGCATGCTTTAGCTGTTTCCGTTGGCATAGACGCCACCTGGGCTAGTAATTTTCTCGGGTCATGTTTGTTTTGGTTTCCCTGGTCTTCGTCCGCTCTCCCTCGTGACTGCTGACAGTTTCTCTGAATATGCCCCATTCGACCACGACCAAAGCAACAAATTGCCCTCATTCGGTCCGTGCCGCGTCCCTCACTGCCAGTCGTCGTCGGCAGTCTCTTTCGACTGCCCATCTCGCCCTCGAACGGGTGCGGTGTCCGACGCTTTCTCCCTGCCTTGAGGCTTTCTCCCACGACCGCTTTCGTCAAAGTTGTCTGCCAGCTCAACCACCTCCTTTGGCCTAATCCAGCCTTTCGTCTCATTTTGGAGAACGTAGGTTCTCACCTCGTGTGGCATGACTTGCTTAAACCTATCTGTCACAATGAGGTGCTTCAGCTGATCCAGAGACTGAATTTCGCAACTGTTCAGATAGTACAAAAAGAATGTCTCCAGTTTCGTGGAAAATTGTGCCCACGACTCACCGTCCGTTTTTTGAGATGTGAGGAATAACCTCCGGTATTCTTTGGCGGTCATCTTAAGCTCCCTAAGAATTTTGTCTTTCAATTCTAGGTACGGCATTATCCGTTCGTCTGACTGATTCGCGCTGAAAGCCCTCATTCTTTCCATTAGAAACGGAAGAATGATCGTCCCCTTTACTTCCGCTTGTATGCTCAGCGACGCGAGCAGCTTGTCTACGTTTTTGAACCACCGTGGGACCATGGACTCGGCGTCTGGCATCTGAGCTAACACTGCGCGCAGCTCTTTTGCGGATTTCGACATCTTGCTTCTTTCGCACTCGTCTTTTCCGTCGCGACACGAATTCTCCTCTGCCTGCTTCCCTTTAATTTATGCGATCTGGAGTTCCAGTTTTAGAGCTACAATTTTTAGCTTGAGCTCGTTCTCGCTCTTACTCCCTCCCCCCTCCGACACGTCGTCCAGCATGGCCGGGCTCTTATCTCCGCTCTCACTCATCGCTTCCTGAACTCTTTTGGTCATCGACCGAGTCACCACTGACATGCGAAACCCGGAGGAAACAGAAATGAGTCCCACCTCTATCAGTGCGCTGCTCCTCAGGCGAAGACTCTACGGTGTCGCTGGACGTCACCCGCCGAAGTTGGTCTTGGGTTCGGGCCCGGCTGGTCCGTTCTTCGGGTCGCAACACCACGCAACCTCTCACGTAGACGATGCTGCGTCGTCGCTGCACTTTGGACCGCCGCACACGAAGCTTCTCGCGTAGATGTTGCTCCGTCCGCTCGTTCTCTTCGGGTCGAAACCCACTATGCCTCTCACAGGGATGTCGCCTCGTCCACTTCCGGGTCGAAACCCACATGGCCTCTCACGAGGATGTCGCCTTGTTCTCTTCGGGTAGAAACCCACGAGGGCTTTCACGGGAATGCCGTCTCGTCCACCTCGGGTCGGAACCCACCAAGTCCTCTCACGGGGATGTCGTCCTGGTCACTTCGGGCCGTAGCCCACAAGGCTTCTCACGTGGCTGTTGCCTCGTCCAGTTGTTGACGTCGGGTCGAAACCCACCAAGACCTCTCACGGGGTTGACGTCCTGGTCACTTCGCGCCGGATCCCACGAGGCCTCTCATGTGGATGTTGCCTCGTCCGCCGTGTAGCCGAAGCTCGCGTAGTTGCCCGCAGGTCGCCGCCACGTCGTCTCACCGGAAATCGCGCCACAATCCTGTCGACTGCGCCAGTTATGTGTTGGTGTTCCTTCCGGTGGTGTGGGAGGCAGGTTCCGCTCCGATGGTCCGGAGCGCGGTGGCACGAACGTCGCTGAGTGACGGGTCGACTCACTGCTTCTAGATAACTATGTGCATTTATTTACACTCTAGTTACAAGTCCCAACTTAGGAGACCATCCTGCCTCGTCCGTGACCCCTGTCCCCGATTTCTCTCAATCAAATCCAAAATCCGAATACCCCAAAATCCTCTCCGCACTCTTTTTGTAGGCCGGTAAAGGCCTCCTTTCCCCTCAGGAACCGACCAATCTCTTCAAATTCCACCACTCACACGTGGTACACTGTTCTTCAATGGTTGGCGAGCTGTCATCCTGGCGCCTCAACCGCCAAACCTAAATTCCTTGTAGAGTATTTCTCTGCATTTTTGCCAGTCTGACTGGCGCGAACCGCTAAATTATTGCATCGGGCAAAGAGCGACAATTTTACACTAAGCGGCGAATCCCTCTACACACCGGCACACTCGGTTAACATCCACAAGCAGCTGCAAGAACGGGCTGTCCCAGGGATCTTTCCGAGCAGACTCCCGAAACCCGAGACGTTTCTTAACGACCGCGGGGGAACTGCTCCCACCTCCCAGCCGCTCTGCCCACGCAAATGCTCCCTCCAAGACGCCGAAACACACAAAGAAAGCTAAAAAAACAATGCCGACGCAACTCTGGAAAGTTCTAACAAACGAAAAACACCTTAATAAATAAGCATGATTTCTATATACTTAACTCTGGGGCGCCCGAGAACGTGCGTCTGCTGCCTTGTTGGTCGAGCCCTTTCGTTACTCAAGACTATAGGAGTATCGCTGCAAAGTGAGTGCCCACCGAACTAACCTCACCGCCGGCTCTTTCAACCTTTGAATTCAGGTTAGAGCTGCGTGGTCTGTCTGAATGACAAAGGTGGTCCCGTCTAAATACAGGTCCAATATCTTTAGAGCAAACATGACGGCCAGCCCCTCTTTTTCCGTCGCGCTGTACTTACGTTCTGGCGGTTTAATTGTTCGTGAATGCCACCGGGCGCAGCTGTCCGTCATGCTCTTCCAATAACACCGCACCGACGCCGTAGTCGCTCGCATCTGTCTGTACCACAAACGGACGGTTAAGGTCTGGCAGGCAAAAGCTGGCTGCATCTGTATCGCCTTCGTGAGTGATGTGAAAGCTAGCTCTTGTTCTCGGTCCCAGACCCACATGGAGCCTTTATGAAGCAGCAAGTTTAATGGTCGGGCGAGTCCAGCGCACCCTGGCATAAACTGCCGATAGGAACCGACAATTCCCAGGAACCTTTGAAGGTTTTTCACGTCACGCGGCGGTGGATAATCAAGGATGGCCCTCAACTTAGCCCCACTCGGCCTCAAGGTGCCCTCATCTACAATAAAACCTAGGAGATAACTCTTGAGGCCGCGAGCTGCACCTTTTTTTGGATTAATCGTTAGTCCCGCCTTGCTCATCCTACTTCAGATAATTTCAAGGTGTGCTAGGTGCTCTTCAAATGACTTTGACAATATCAAAACGTCGTCCATGTACGCCATTGCAAAGTTAAACTTCGCGTCCCCCAGCACGATGTCCATAAGCCGCTGGAAACTCGATGGCGAGATAAACAATCCGAACGGAAGGCGGATAAACTCAAACAGATCTCTGTGATAGGTGAACGCCGTCATCTGTACATCGTCTGGTGCTACCTGGATCTGCAAAAAGCCTCTGCTACAATCCAACATTGTGAAAACCCTCGCCCTACCCAATGAGTACATGATGGACTCAATAGATGGGAAGGAATATGATTCTCTTCGCGTCATCCCGTTAAGTCGGCTGTGGTCTACGCAGAAACGAGTGGTGCCGTTTTTTGTTTTTTTTGGGCGCTAAGACTACCGGAAAAGCCCAGGGGCTCTATGACGGCCGCACGGCCCGTTTGTCTTTCATTTCATCGGGAGCCTTATCTAAGAGAGCTCGCTTGTACGCACTCAGCGGTCTGGAATTACAACCCCATGGTCTAGCACCTCCTGTGTCGATTGAGTATTGTAAAATGTTTATAAGTCCCGGCCTCTCGGTAAACATAGCTGCGTGTCGATGCAAGGTGTCTTCTAGTCTCCGCCGTTGCTCTACCGGCCCGTTATAAGAAGCGACAGTCACTTCAACGTTTCCCGATACGACTCATGCAGCTAATGTTTGCTCCTCTCGTGATCCAACGAGTGAGCGTTCAATGCCCTGACCGAAACTCGGTGGGACGGCAAAGGGGATAAGCGGAGTTAACGGATAATAGTGGTACCCGTTATTCTTCAAGTCTATAATAACCCCATCCCAGCAGGCGAAGTCCTGTCCTCAGATCACTGGAATTTGCATGTATGGCCGATAGACAAAACGCTGCCTCCTTCATTTGCCGTCGAGGCTAAAGTGAACGCGAATTGAGCTTCGCGCCTCAGCCAATCCTGCTGCTAAACGCAGCGCGCTGGAAACTTCCCGCACGTGGAGTGCTCTTGGGCGACTGTCTTCGTAGACTCTGTCGCCGATTAGGGAAAGGATCGAACCGGTATCAATTAGTGCGTAGTAAATGTTACCACCGATTTCGACGCGCACGTACGGCCCGGCCCCTTCTCAGATTTCAAACCCGGAGTCCGACATGCCGACGGGGTCAACACCAACCGGTCGCTGACCACAACTCCAGCCCCGCTGGCAGACTGATGAGAGGCCTGGGTAGCGGCCGGCAACCGTGAGTCGGGAAGTCCAATTAGTGGCGCCGACCTGTCCCGTTTCCCTGAGACCCATGGGGAGGAGCTGCCGTCCATGTGCACTGACGGTTGATATGCCCAAGCTGATTGCATTTAAAGCACCTGACCTGACATCTGTCATTGTGTGCTGGGTGTCCGCCGTTACCACCCCGCGATGCAGTGTCACGCCGAGGGTCATTGTAGTTCTCGCGACCTTCGAAACGATTCGCGACTCCGCAATTGTCGGCTGCACCTCCTCCCCTACGGGGATGTGCCCAGGAAGAGCCCGCGTTGGCTGCTCTGCGCCTCTGTTTAAAAGGGAAAGGATGCAAGGCGCGGGGCGCAGCACCTTCGCCACACCTATGTCCTGTAACGGCCACGCACGTTGTACATGAGTTGTCGCAAGCTCCCGCACCTCGTCCTGTCCAGCCGAAACCCGGCTCTAGAGATTCCTCTGCGCGTGGAGGCGGCGATACTGTGGCTCAGCGAGCAAGCCCGCCTGAACGGTTCGCGCCTCTTTGGCAAGCACCTCTAGGTTAACGAAAAAAGTGTCCACGCAGATAGGCTTTTAACCTACGATGACACTGGCGGATTGCCCTAGCTACATTTTCTGCGTCGGTCGCTGCAGGCTCAGCACTCCAGTAGAATTCTCTTAATGCGCCGACGTACTCTACGAGGCTCTCGTCCGGGCGCTGAGTGCGGCTAGCCAATTTGCCATCTGATTATCCCTAGTAACTCGGTGTGGGTACGTTTAACCACGGAGAGGGCACGGACATCGGTGCGGTATTCGCGACTTTTGGGGTTGTCCCCATTTGTCGCGAAAACGTCTCAAGCATCGCTGTCATGGAACATAGAAGTTCGCTGACGTCTTTCGCGCCTCTCGCCGCAGCCGTGGGCAAAGTCCCGGCGTTACTGCGCCGTCTGCCTGTGCAATCGCGCCTTCTCGCGCACCTGCAGCGACGTCTGACACCGCCTGCAGATCGCTGTCGGCCGGGACGCCCTTATTCCGAGTTGACCATGACATCGTTAATGTCTAACTAACACACTCAATAGGCTTGGGCGGAAACTTCCGTTCAAATAGAGAGCTAGGCGCCTAGTGAGTGGCCTCCCTGGACGAACAGGAGCAGCGGCAATCCGATCGGGCCCACGTTGGAAGCGCCAGTTAATGTGGGTGTCCTATTGCCGCTGCCCGATTGGACCGCGCTCCAGCTCGTTCACCGAGAAACCGGACGCCACCCGCTGCCATGAGAAAGAGTTTTATAAATACAGTTCTTTGTGTGGTCTGCCGCTGGCCTGGCCTCCCCGATTGTGGCGACGTCGCTGTTTTGCCGGTCTGCCTCGATGGTGCAGGTTGAGGTACACCGTGAAAGTCTGGGTCCGCGACCCCGCGATGAAAACGCTTCTGCCCTCGAGCTTTATTGAGGGCAGAAGCTTTCCCAGGCAGCACAAAACGTCGTGGAAACGTCGAGAAAAAGTCCCGGACGTCCGTGACGTACCGTATGACTTCGATCACGTTTTTTCGATGTTGAGGTGACGTCCTTATATAACGTTCTATTAGAGTCCAATCAGTGACGTTGTGACGACGTTGTATTTCAACTCAAACGTCGTCAACGTTCCCACGACGTCGATGCACGACGTTCTCACAACGTCCAACGCTCACGTTTCTTTGACGTTGTACTGAAGTTCGTAAATAACGTCCCATTATCGTCCTGTCCGTGACGTGCTGGCGACGTCACATTTCAACACTAACGTCGTCATCGTCACCACGACGTCACGTTAAGACGTTTTAGCAACGTCGAACACTCACGTGTCTTCAAAGTTAAAAGAACGTCCTGGGTGACGTTACATTATTGCCCCGTCAGTGACGTTTCAGTGACGTCGCGTTCACACCTAAATGTCGTAAATGTCATACAAGAGGTGCTGGCAACGTCGACCACTCACGTTTTGTTCGACGTTTTTAGATTTTCCAGCTCAATCTCCAGCCGCAGAATTGCACATCGATGACGCTAAAGAGGGCATTTACAAAACTCAATGTACACGGAAGAAAAAAAATAATATGAAAGCATGTTGGAAATATCATTCCTTTTAGATGTGCTTGTTATAATTTTGGTTTGTTTAAAATATTGTTACGGGTTTAATTTGCGAAGCCCATGGCGTCTAGAACGGATCGAATTGTACACTGTTAGCAAAAATAACACGCCCAGACGTGTAAACCGTTGTCCCATAGCGGACACGTCGAAACGTGTTCGTTTTACACGAGGCCATCTGTGTTTTTCGTCTACATATGAGGTGCTGTGTAAACTTAACACGCTACACCGTGTCTGCCTTCCGCAAAACAGTTTCGAGCGTGTTCCTTATGAAACATGGCGGCCAGCGGCCGAGAACAGGCGAGAGACGAGCTCAGCGAGCCGCGCGCCTTTCAGCCGAATTGAAAGCACACAGGGCGCGTTAATTCTCGTTCGATGTCTTTTATACACAGTAAAGTCTCCAAGCGGCGGACGTAGCTACTTGCAAAGGTACATACGTGCGTTGTCGGCGGTCGGCGGCGTCGGTAGCTTCAACGAGCCGCTAGACAAAACAAAAAAAAAAAAACGAAAGCCAAACTTACATGGATAAAAAACTTGAGCAAGCTATTTAGAATCGGGCGGTAACTTGCGCCACCTATCGAGATTTCTAGCAGCCTGTTTAAAAAAAAAAAGACGAGTCTGTTAACACTGCGAACGACCACGACTACACAACAATCCTACATACTACGCAACTACGCAGGTAACACAGCACACAGCTACGCAGCACCGACATGTACACAACCACAACAACCGACACTACGCCCGGCACTTCCTACTCGATATCCATTTCTCCCCGCGGCGCATATAAGCTTGACATGTGCGGGTGAGCTCTTTGGTCGCTGACCATTACAGATTTATAGAAGAATACACAAAACACGGCTCAATGGACAGCCGTGTGTTAGAACTGTTTGCATTTAAAAAGTATGGAGGCAAAATCTATAATGTTAGTCCGTTGCAATAAATAACGATATGTTAACAATAAATCTTAAACTGGTCATGAAAAAGTTCAATTTTTGTTATTTTCTTGCTTGACCAGTGTTATGAGCAGTCCGACTAGCTTGAATCAGATAGGAAAACAAATTATTGGGATTTTTTCATTACGTATACAATATTAAATGAAAATGATCCTTGCGCAAAGCATTTTTTATATATTTTTGTGAAGGACACCCGGAATCCGCCCAACACTTCACTTCCGCTAGTTGCAGCAGTTGCAGTACGGGAGCAGACGCCTTCACTTTTGGGGCGTTTTGATGCAGTTTGTTGTCGTATGTCGTGTCGGTGTCGAGAAGAGCGGTGGGGCTTGGGAGTTTGTGACCGGTGTTATTCGTGAACACTGGTGTGGGGCGCTGATGCGTCTTTTTTTTATACTGCCACCACCCCGAACTTTGAAGATACACGGGCCCGTGGCAGTGCATTATGCTGAATCGCGAGCTCCTTCTGTGTTGACGTCGCTTTCCTGGTACTACTCGTGGGTAGTGCAAGCGTTTAAACAGTGTGCAACGTCTCGCCTACATCCCCGGTGACGTACTCGACCTGTTGAAACTTATTGCTTCCGTCATTTTAGAGTACGCAAGGCAGTTATCTCGTTGGTTTGGTTTCGGTTATAAAAGCAAGGCAAAGCGCTCGTAGTTCCCGCCCTCAGTACACGTTGGACATCTTCCACACTTTGACACCGGATAACTGAATGAACGAGGATTTACATTCACTTCCGAGGTTACTCTCGCCTCCTCCTCACCGTTGAGCAGCAGGATGAGCTGGCGACAAGCCGCGGATGAAAGGCTTGAGCATCAACAGCCCAAGCGCACTCGGTGCCGATGCGGGCGACGCGGGTTTCTGTCAACCGGGTGGCCAGCACAAACCGTGACCATTCCAGCTCTTCGTTATGACACGGTGTTGCAGAGAGCAGGGTAAAATACAGCTACACGGATCACCGAAGCAAACGACTGCTATCTTAAATCTTGGCTTGTGATTGCGCCTTTGTAGTAGATCATCCTATTCGTTTTGCTGGAGAGACGCAAACGACGGGCATAACAAGATCGCTTGCATATTCCGGATATCTCACAAAAGCATTTACCCTGTCACCTTGCGAAAAGCGCCAAACACGGAGGCCGCACCGTCCTAAGCTTCCCGTTTTTTACCTGCTTTAGAGCAGTTTGTACCTGCTAGTAGACATGCCTACTGAAACTGAAACAGGGCAGTGCCAGGGAGAAAGAGGAAAAGTTGGGAAAGCTTGCTCGCTCTCCAATTTCTCAACTGTCAAGTAATTGTACCATAATAAATGCACCAACGCGTCTTCCAAAATAAAGAAAGAGCACAACGTTCACAACATAAAAAATGGCCTCAGTACATGCATCTGTGGGCAGGTAGGAAACCTTGACCTACTTTATTCACGCCGCATGATTGGCGCAACAAACTCGTTGCAGGACCGAATTATCTACTCGAGCGGTGTGCGTCGCTATGCAAACGCAGTCCAACACGAAGCATAAAAAACGGCAGATTTAAGACAACAATCCGGAGTCCATTATTCGATTAAAACAACGTAATTTTGTTAAAAACGCCCGCTGCTTCTTACTCACGGTATGTGTCGGGATACTTCCACAGTTTGAAACGGAACGAAGGAAGATTTACTTTTAAAAACGCTCGCTGCGTCCTCCCGGACCAGCTGGACCGGATCAGCTGACGACGACGGGACTGTACCCGTTGAACCTCCACCACGCAACAAACAATTTGCGCTCCGTGTTAAAAGCGTGGTTCAAACAGACCCGGAATACAAAGCACCGCACCACACACGACGAATGTTTCAGCTCTTTTTCGCATCGCCGGGTTGCACCAAACAGAACGAGATCGCCGAAGTCAACGCCGCGCTGTCGTGAACCTTAGCTCGTGGTTGCGAACTCGTGGACCCTGTGACTCCCTTCGCTTTCAAAGCACACACGACGATTACGAATGCTACTTTCCGTCTTCCAGGAACACCACAGGGGCACTTCTTCGGTCACGTCTTCACTATGTGCTAGCAAACTCCGATGCTCTATGCCAGGGGTGGCCAGGCTGGCCTGGCCTAAGAGCCGCAAACAAAACCACGGAACTTCCAAGAGCCGCGGGGGGGGGGGGGGGGGGGGTGCAAACTTGACTTTTGTTCAGAGTCTGACTGTAGGTATGTGGGCACAACAGGCTGTACGACTGTACGTATGGGAAATGCTGCCAAACTGCAAGCTGCAGTGTGCTTTATCCTGAAATCTTTTATTTTTTCTCTGGGGAGAAGGGGGGGGGGGGGGCGGTCCCCTTACGAGGAATCCGCGAACCGCACTTGGACCAGCAAAGAGCCGCATGCGGCTCGCGAGCCGCGGTTTGGGCACCCCTGCTCTATGCGAAGCTTCTCGCGTCCCGTCAAACCAAAACAGTAGCGGCGCCATGCGTACTTGCCAGATTTTCTCCGGTCAAACAAAAACAACGAAAGCCAACCGGCGCTTGCTTCCAGCGTACATCGGCGTTGCGCTTGCGCCGTGGCCAGATCGCTTGCAGTTGAAGGTTGAAGCAAAAACGAAACCAACTGCAATGTAACGTGTTCACATCGAGGACACGCTTTTTATATCCATTTTAACTGTTTGGAACGAATAATTAGACCCATGACTTTATTCGTGGTGTCTAAGAAACTGTTATCAGGACCCCTAAACTAAATACAAACATGGGCGACATGAGGGAAGCCGCATTGCCATCGACCAGAAAATGGCGGCGAGCACGGTAAGCGCAAGTTTCGCCAACGTCCTGCGACATGGCGCAATTGCTTTTGGAGCATATCTGTCTCCGAGACATGTTTCTTTCCGCGGCATTTGTCTCGACGATCCTTTCTAAGTGTGTCCCCAAGCATTCCGGTGCTTCGATAGCCGGCAATGCCGCGGTCGTCGCCGGGGGCGATGCGTGTTATCGAGTTCGGCTACATGGTTATGCGTGTATGACCGAACGAAAACACGTTTTTTACAACCTCGCATGATTTCTGAACGAATTATCCGTTACTCATCGTGTAAATTTATAGTAATTTGTGTAAATAGCGTGTTTTTCACCCCAAATATTCGCCAAATACACGGGACTTGCTAACAGTGTACTATTCTTCCATTTTGCACGCGCGCTGTCGTCTTCCATGGGTCCTGGGCCCTGGCACGCGCCTCAGGGGCGCCGCTACACTATTCCCTCTCCAGGTGATTTCAGGCCTGCATCCTTTCCTAGGAGCATCCATACTGCTCCGCGACTACCCGAGATTGTTTTAAGGTTCGTCAATTTTTTTTTCGTATTTTGTAACGCATGCTCACCTGCGCACAACTAAAAAATTGGCATCAACATCACAGTTCATCCATAACACCAACTTCCAGCGCCTTAGCGCTTTCGGTAGAACGGGGCGCAAAGTCTTGTCACGTGACTGTGAGTACAGATCTGGCTTTCGTTGCCACTGGTGACGTACCCAAAAGAAAATCGCATGCCAGCACACAGTCTATATCAGTGCACAACTTCACTGCATACTTGCGCATTTTTGGAGTTGACCCATAAAAATAAAGAAAATAAAATGCCCGGCAATGACGAAATCCGGTAGATACTGTCAACGGTTTGTGGAAATTGACATTCATGATGCCAACCCCTGAATGGCCCAGATGACGGTCCAAAAAGCGTTCAAGCCCAGTCGGCACTTACGTGCCGAAAAAAAAACGCAACAAAAAAGAAAGAAAAAAACAAACAAAAACAACCAGCCGGCATAGCGCGAGAGAGAGGGGGAAAGGTAGGCAGAGGCGATGCCAGTGGCTACTCCATAGAGCCCCATGCGATACGTCGGGAAACTCGGCAAGAAGAGGGCGAGAGAGAAAAGTGGGGGAAGATAGCGACGGACGAACAATTGACAAGCCTAAGTTCCGGGTGCACGTATTTTCTCAGTCGTTCCCAAAATATTTCACTAAATGTTCTGTTCTTCGAATTGGCCCAGAGAGAACAGCTCTGGGACACGGTCCAGCTTTTTCCGAAAGCCAGTCACTAGCACCAGCCGTCACGTCTACAGGTCTACGAGGCAGGCTGCTATGTCGCCGTGATTTTTTTTTTTCCGAGTCTGCATACAGTATAAGTGCTGCGATTGGATGAGTCGTTCAAGTCGCAACTATGAAGAAGTCGGTGATCGCCAAAAACGCCGTCGTATTCAGTCACGACTCGAGGACCTTTTTCAAGGCCATAACGCTTCACACATTGAATATCGTACTACTGCTCGGATCAAGGTTCCCTGTGAGGATATGAATGACGCCCCCCAGAAAACAAGTGGCAGTGCACATAACGGCGCGTCAAGTCCAGTCTCCGATCAAGACCCTTCAGACGCCTCCGACGATCCCAATCAAGAACGCCCAGCGGACGGGATCCCCTTCTGAAACCATTCCCGTGCACGCAGCGAGAGTACCCGCTACGCGCAATGGGACGGCTAAAGCACGCGCGTCAGCGCATTAATCAGAAGCAAAACGAGGTAAGCGGTGGAACATTCCGCTCCGCGTGACATCGTTTCTTGTTCACTTATTTACGTGAATTTGTTTGTTCTTTTATATCTTTGAGGCTGGCACATCCAGGGACGTCTTTTGGAGGCGCTCCGTATTGCATCTCGTGTCTGAACATGCTCAAATAAACAGTTCGTACCAAACCTGTGTTTTAGTTACTTCCTTCGTACTTGCATGATAGCAGCTTGCCTTCGCAATAATACTAAAAAAATACTGAGCCAACAGAAAGGGGGGGGGGGGGGGGGGACACAACGTTTTCCCACAACGGCTAGGGAACGTAATTTGGAAAGGTTTCTGGACGTTCTGTGAACGTCGTTGGTAGTCCGGATGTCGTAAACACACGTATCATAAACGTCGAGGGAGGACAGAACGGCCCACCGAGACGTCCGTGCGACGCGCAACAAACGTCATTTGGAACGTCCCCTCGACCTCCTGTGCTCCTTTTCTCGCGGACATTTAAAGGTTTCATCGACGTCGAAGGAAGGTAACGTCCGGACCTTCGACGTTTTACGACGTCACGTTACAGACGTCTTCGACGTTCTTTCGACGTTCTCTTCACGTTTATGTGCTGCTTGGGTTATCGAGGGCGGGGCAATCGAACCCGGCACGAGCGGGTTCGATTGCCCCGCCTGTGCCGTCCCCGTTCCACCTCTTCTTTTTCCTCCTTTTCTTCTCGTCCCTCGCGCCTCGCCCTATTCCTCTCTTCTTCCTCGTCCCCTACAGTTTTTCAATACGTATTTGTTGCTCGCCCTGCTTACTTCTTCTCTGACGTTTTTGTTGTTTGGCGCGCTGTTTCATTTGTTGCCTAAACTTGGAAAAACTGGACCATATCGCCACTGTAACCATAACATTGGCACACCCTGGCGAATAGTATAGTAAAATTCGGCAGTCAATGTTAAAAATAATAATTTTTATTTATTTTTATTGGTTAAATTGAACCCAGCAAATTATTTTAAACTATATTCAGCGGCGCAGAGAAAGAGCATACTTCGGCTCTTCAGCTTTGGCTCCATTGCCACAGAACTTTGACCCCGAGTATAGGCCGAATGCATCTCACTCCGGGAGAATACAATAAGATTCACGCGGACAGGTTTCGGGTCGCACAAAAGAATGGATGGGATTCTTCTCTTTGAATTGAGAAGTGGTGGCGAGCGACATCTACGACCGTGGACGTGGTGGCTCAACTGACTCGACTATGCGTTCTCTGGTGTCCAGTGGACACGCCACAATTCGTTCGGTAAATGTGACACAACTGATTGCAAAAACAAAAAAATAAAAGCAAGAATATATGAGATATATATATATTTAATGCGATAGCGTTAAGGACATTAAGGACATCGCAGAACATTTGGCCTCGGTGGCGTGCAGAAAAGCCGGCGTCGGTGGCGTGACGCGGAAATTCTGATTGGTCTATAGGGTCATGACGTCACAGCCACATGACCTCGCGGGGGACTTTCAAAGTACCCACAACGCTCACATGGAACGTGATTGTACGCGTAGAGTTTAAGTGATGAAAAAAACATGAAATGTAATGCGAATTAAAACTCGCTTTATGTATCAAATGATTTCGCTTTACAGAGTAATATTTTCGCCTTAAAATACGACTTGAAGGATTTAAGGCTGGATTCCAACCTATATAGCTTGCGAGCCCAAGACTCTACTGAGTGGACCATAACCGCCGCACTTCCTGCTCGCTGGTGGGAAAAGCATAAGAAGCAAATAAGAAGGCGATGCGAACGGGGCCCGATAACGCTATCGCGTTGCACACTTAAATGGAAAACTTAAACGTGCTCCAATATATATATATTTTTTGCGTTTTGTACACGCATTGTTGAAATAAAGCGTTAAAGCTGAATAGATTTCATCAAAATTAGAAATCTGTGGATAGATAAAGCTCCTAAAATCAATATAACCAGTAGATGCCGAAGAGTTATGAAACTTTGATGCACTAATAATTCGAAGATACAATAATTTTTTTAAACACTAGAAACAGAACTGGATAATAACAGAAAAAACAAAAACTGGATGATCCTACGAAATCAGTGTATGTGACTTATTTCTCGAACAACTTTAGTCTGGTATTCATTAAAAATATCATTTGTAAAGCAACAATACTATATAGGTTGCAAATGTCGCTCTCGTAAAAGTGATCCGAAAAAACGTTTTTTTTTTTATGCCAAGACTCCTGTTCATGTTCCTTGAAAACGGCATCAAGTGTTGCCCATTTTCAGTGGCTGGAATGATACACCCCATCATTTACTTGGAAGTCATTAGGTTGCTAATAAAACAGCATATAGTAAAAGCTGTATGCTCACATCTGTGTTTCCCACGGCACACGAAAGGACAGGTATTTTCCTTGCAAACCGCAGTTCTGGCAGCCTTCAACGTAGCAGACAATGTTAGCCAGTACCACATTTTCGTACCGTCTACTTCCACCTTTTCCACAATCGTTGCGATCACACTGGACGGTACCTGGAGTAAAGATAACACCACAAAGCTTCACACCGAAGTAATGGCGTGTGCCGGGCCCCCGTGCTGGGCTATACACCTCTCCAAAAACGCTCTAAGGCCGCAACTGGGATACGGCCCATTCGTCACATATCGATTCGCCATAGGGCAACTGGTAGCAGGCCCGTTCGCCACAGCGGAACATTCGTCATAGGAACATTCGTCATGTTTGCAGTTCGTCGCACAATAACCCCGAGATCGTTAAACGTTTTTTTTTTCTATTTTGTTTTTTTAAGGAAGTTATGAAAGGGGGTCACCCAACCAAATCCGTACAAGGTCAATGAGGTTGACCACTGTACGAACGCAACAGAATCATGTCCCTGTGACTAGAAGATAGGGCAACATGCAGCCTTTAGCCTGCATGTTGTCTTATCTGTGTCACCTTACTAACAAAAGAACTTCGAGAAAATAAAGTTCCCAATAGGGACAAGCCCACTGAACCCGATTCTTTTCTTCTTTTTTGTGTCCCGCTTTAGGGCTTACATTGCGGTTGCTCCAGGATTATAATAGACGGGTCTCTTTTGCTTCCCATCTCACTCTGGATTTCTAAATGGAGGTAGTTACTACTAAGAGAGGTAGCGATATGCTTCTTCACGAAGGACATTCCTACACCTGCGTTAAGGTTAACGAAACTACGTTGTATTGGGCCTGCCGGTGAAGAGGAGCTTGTAGACCTAAAATAGTCACCGATCACGCCAAGACTCTTGCAACCTCGTAATCAAGTGACGATACGCATGCCGGTGACATGCCGAGATAAACGTGCTTCGGGTTCGTCATCAGATGAAAGAAAAAGCTGGTATGCACCAAAATATTTTCCTGCTCTTATATTCCAAGAACAAGTTCACTAAAGTCCTTCTTTATTCCAGTGAAAGGCCATCTAGCACCGCACCAAATACTTCGGGATGCGGCTGCTTGTGTCAGAGACGACACTGCATCGCAAACTCCCGCAGCGGCAATACTTCGGCGCACAATCCGTAAGCAAAGGCAGCGGGCGAATTTCTAGTAGAGTGTACTATTTGAAGAGCCGACGTAAACGAATGCCCACAGAGTTTAAGGCAAAGTATATTGCAGAGCAATATCACATTGCGCGACATATTATGATAATAAGGATTGTTTTACCTGCATATAGAGCACAACCAAAGGAGATTCCGTTCTCCTCCACGACAGCGGAGAGGGCGACAGCCAAAGAATCCTGATATTTGCCACTGAGCGCAACTTGAGCTGCTTGGCCCAGGCGACTACGTGGTTCGCGGACGGGACCTTTCAAGTCACCCCGGCACAGTTTTACCAACTGTACACGGTGCGCGCCACAGTCAATGGTGTGGTAGTGCCAATGGTTTACGACGTTCTGCCTAATATATCTGAAGCTACCTAGAGAACGTAAGCATTCAAGAGCTCTGATAAACGTATGAAACAAAGCTCTCGGTGGCCCCATTATTGAATATGTGTTCAAAGACTTCAAAATATGTTCGCTCTTTTTTAAGGTTTTTTGACGTCGTGCTGAGTCACATGGGGGCCAACTGCCTCGATGTTGCTTACACGGACTTCGAGATAGCGGCCACAAACGCGATACAAGCCATGATTCCCGGTGCTAGGATACAGAGAGGTTTTTTTCACTTATCCCAGTCGGTGTAGAGGAAGCTGTGCTTCAGTGGTCACCAGAGTCGCTACAATTCAGATCAAGAGTTTGCTGCTCTGGTATGCGGCATCCTATTTATGTCTTATTGTTGTCTTCAGTTAAGCCAATCCGTTACTTTATTTCTTCTGGATTATCAGATGAGAATGCTCCCAGCATTGGCCTTCATGCCTATCTCCAACATTCCCGAGGCCTTTCAGGACCTTCTCGAGGTTTTCCCCACCGATGCCCCACTCGTGGCAGGTTACTTCAAGGACATGTATATCTGAAGACCCCGTCGAAACGGCTTGTCGTCGGCCACCTTCCATCCTCTGGTTTGGTCAGTCAGAAAATTAACACTAGCAGAAACGCCAAGGACGAACAACAGCATCGAAGCGTGGCACTGGAGACTGCAGCAAAGAACTGACCTAGTCCTCTGAGAACTTGGAATTTTTCTGTAGCACATTTTTGCATTTGTGTCTCAAAATTTCAGTACGGTGCCCACTCGAAAAGCTTTCTCCACGAGCGTGTGCGTTCTTTTTTTTTTTATGCCAGTGCAACGTGGGCTGCAGTTCTTCAAAAATCTGGGCGTTCCTGGGATGCATCAAGAGAGAGCATTCCTTGACAGAGATGAAGCCGGCTCAAGCAGAGGGCGGCTTGACATCTTCGAGGGTGTCGAAGAAGCACGCCGACTGCAACCGGCGTCTTCAGATCATTGTGAGCCGATACGATGGTCTCAATCCTCTTGAAACCTTGAGGGCGGCAGCTCGGAATATCGTATTTAAATTTTTTTTGTGCTCAATAACCTGTTGTTTTCTAAGTACACCGATGGTTTGGTTGGATGCTCCCTCTCTTAAAAAGAAAAGAAATATAACGCTTTCATTTTTATTGCATGCCAAGCCCAGTGAATATAAGTAGGGCAAATTTGAATATCCGGTTCGCACAGTGACAAACTTTCCTAGTGACAAATCGCCCTATGACGAATGTTCCGCTGTGACGAACAGGCCTATTGCCAGTTGGCTCTGACAAATGAGCATGTGACAAACGGGCCTACACCCCTTTTTGTGTTCTTTCACTGTGAGAAATAGGGCTGGTAAGTGTCTTCCATTCAAGCGTTGCTGCTCAACATTCACGGGAAACGAAGGAGGAGAAGGATGTCGAACAGCCCTCGACGCGATTTTGCGAACAATGACAACTGTTCTTCCTCCTCCCAGAGATAGTCCGCGTAGAGTCCTTCAGATTCATAGCCAAAAATAGTGGTTCGGGTTGAAGTCAGTCACGCCCGTTTCTTTGCCTTGGTGCTGCTGCAAGAAAGAGAAAGCTCTCCCAAAAACGAGACCGACAACAAAGTCATCTTGGATTCCGTCCTATCGTTAAGATGTGACTGTCATCGACTGTGACTGTGTTATTTGAGATCGTTCTTGAATAAATTATTTTCACATGATTCTACATTTTTGGTACGTACAATATATTGTTCGAATGTAAACGCGTACTAGATTGTATGTCCGTGTTCTTTCCATCGGGAAATACCTTATTTGTGATTGTAACGAATGCAAGCCTTTTAGCTATTTTTTGTCGTAAATTATTTTTAACAGTTAAGATCTTGGTAGCTCGACACGCCACTAGTCAGGCGATGCCGTCAATATTTATAGTTAAAAAAACAACTAACGCGGCAGTCTCGTTCTTTCTGTCGCGCCCGTACCCAACAAAAATAGTTTAGCTTTATTTTTTTGCATTTTTGCTTAATTTTTAAATATGGTACAATGCTTTCTTGATGTCCTCATAAATTACACACACCATCAGAATTTAGCCGCCAGCAGTGTTTGAAACTGCGCTTTTCAAAATAACAGTCAACTCGGTTAGGGCTAGCAGGGACGTCAATGAGAGTCTAGCCTCAAATCCAGTGACTGGGCTCGTAAACGGTGTGTTGCCCCTGTAGTCGAGTTTTTCTTGGAAAGATGTATAGGGGAAGCCGATTTCGTCACCGCTTTGGGGCGGACTGCGCATCGAGGCGTTGACCGACACAGATGTACGACGGTATCGCAAGGGGAGCATATGACATTGTACACGCATTGTCTAATGCAAATAAGCAGAGTGGAATGTATTATTCCTATAAAGTTATTTGATTTCATCCTTAAAATCATCAAACCCTGTTCTTTGCAAGGTGGCGCCAGTTATTTCAAAAATGGTGGAAACCTGCGATATTTTTTTTGAACCTTGAAAAACGTGTTTCATAAAATGAGTAACGGTATCGAGAAATGTAATTAAGATATTTAAGGAATAATATTCATCAAATGAATTTGCAAGACATCCAATTACTACCAACAGTATTTAAAATGCAATATGTTCAGTAGGGTATTGGACATAGAAACAATTTTCAAATAAACCTATCGCAAAACTAGGCTATCACCTGAAATGCCAATAAAAGAAAAACTATGTTGTCCGTCCATCCTCTCCAGCAACACACAAATTAGTTTACAATCTTTTTACAGTTGACAGAACTAAAACTGTACTGATCTAATACTTTCTACAATAATTGACAAAACACTAAAAAAGCTTTTTTTTTTTCTTCAATAAACTTGTAAAAGCCGACCGTTTTCCTTATTTTTTTTTTTAACGAACATTTCCGCAGGGAATTAGGTGCCTCTTGCGCCTTAGATACGAAGACCCTCGCGCCCTTTCATTATACCACGTTTTTACATATATATATTTGTAATGAAAGTGACACATTTTTATGTTTATATTTATGCTTCTCCTTGGGGATTGTCCAATTTGTACGCAAACCTAGTACGTAGCCAAGGACCTAACGCCACGTGTATATGGTTTAATGTTCGCGAGCATGCTTTTGACACAAGTTATTTATTTATTGTTTATTATAAACAACAAGACTAGAGCCGCTAACAATGACTTCACGGCACTTTTTAACACAAAAACCTTTGCCACCCTTGCTTAGGTGCAACCAAAAAAAAAAACGATTATGTGTTTACGATATTATTCTTAAAGTGTCATTTAATTTTTGCATGAACAATAGAAAATATCGACAGATACGTTTTATCTCAGAGCTATACCATTAAAATTGGAAGTGTCCTGTCGCAATGGTTGACTGTTGTATTGTCGGTGTAGGAGATTTCTATTAGATTAACCGAAGAAGAAAATATTATATAATTCTTTATCGATTACGCAACCCAGCAGAAAGCACCTAACCCTGAGTAGCCTCAAAAACGCAAACCCTTTCCACATTGGCCGCCGCGACAAAGCAGTAGCTATTCGGCATAGTTCAATCAGACAACACAAGAATGTAGACGGCCAATTTGTTTTCTGCTGCCGGGATGGCCAAAATACTTACGATAATGTTTTCTAATACAGATCAAAAATACTTCAACAAGAAAAGTATTTAATTACGTATTCAGAACACTTTTTCGGAAAGGCATTTAAATGCAAAATAAAATAAAAGTCACACTTGATTATATTCAATTACTTTTACAGATACATTTTGTTGTCATACTTTGACATTTATTTGAATTTAATTCCCAAAACACGACGGCGCGCAAATGAAAATGGTGTCTAGTGGTACCATGAAAGAAGTGCGAGAACTAAAAAGGGCCGTTTTAAATATAATAGATTTTTGTTGTAGGATTAACAGCTACAAAACCTGCTGCCCGTAGCGCAGCAAGTTTTAAAAAGTAATGTCTAGATTAAAGATAGTTTGTATTCGTTGATCTTAATGTGAAAATAATGCAAAACAAACGAGGGAAGCAGGAGAAATACGCGACATGATTTTTGCTTTGTTTCTACAGTATAATCCAGTTTTATGTTTTTTTCTAACTGAATCATCGCGCAGTGAATTCTCCGAAATCGTATTTGATTGTGAAGATCAGCACTGAAGATTATATTTGGGCAATACTTAAATATAAGTATTTCGAATACTGTAAGCGACTAAATTTTCGCGAGGACCTAATTTTAGCGAATTTCGCGAATCCCCTACAATTCACAAAAAATACGTCCCGCGAAATATTCGGGCAGTATGTAAAAGCTACGGAAGCTACACTCGATTCGCAAAAATTAGAACCCGCGAATAATTTCAAATTTTCAGCTTTAGCCCGATTCGCGAAAATTAGGCCGTTTACAGTACTAAAATATATCGCATTCCAATATATTCCAATAATTCCCCTAATATATAGTGATATGGTAAGTGTAAAATACTCAACTTATTTAAATGTCGTATTTGAAAATAAACTTTTTTTTTTCTTTTAAATAGAGCCCATGCCTCACACAGATTAAGCACAAGGGCAGCGTCTCCGTTCGAGTCAGATTCACGATTTTTTTTCTTTTTGTACACGCCTTTCAGCCGCTTATAAGTCTTGCGCAGGGCTCGCTTGATGACCGAAGTTGGGATGACTGGTGTTTAACGACGAAAAGTTGGAATCACTTCAGATACTTGACATTGTAATAGAACATGTAGACAAATACAAATATCTGGAGGAATGCTTCAGTAAGGTGACAAAATATTGATATTAATATCACCAAATATAGTAAGAAAAGGAAATTAATTAAAGATGTCTAAGAAATCAGGACCTGTGTAGTTTTAAAAGATGGGAAGTAGTCTGGGTCGTATGGAAAGGAGTAATGGTGCATGGACTCTATTTTGCTAATTGGGTGCTATTAATAAAATCAGGGGTTCAATCATGTTTTAAAATTCAACAAGGCAGCATTGGTTTATTCGCATTGATAGCGTATGAGTGCACAGCAAATCAGTGGATACAGTGGAAGATGGGCTACTGGTTAATTGAGAGATGGGCAATTAGTAAATTCAAATTTCAACAAAAGTTGCGCGCAACCCGGTGATCCAAATCGTTAGACAAGCTTTCCCGCAGGTTAAATCGTATGTGGCCATTTCCACCTCTTGGTGGCCAAGTGCCACTGACCGCACCAGCGGCGCTCGGCAATTGATAAAAGACTGGCGCCGCGTATGCGCAAGGATTTTTGGGGTCGCAGCGCGTGGTGATAACTGTCAATAAATAACTACGTGTCGTTGAACCAGCGCCCTGAGTCTTTCTCCGAGACGGATGGCGGCAAGGGAAATCCTGCAAGGTTAACAAAAATGAAGGAAGGTTATAGGATTTGGTTGCCTAGTTTGGTTCGCTGAAAATTAAAGTATGCAGCTTCAATTTGGGATCCTGTTGAGACTACGCTCACTTATCATCTCGAGTCAGTTCAGAACCGTGGCTCTTGTTTCATACTTAACAATTATCACCGTACAGCAAGTGCATCATCCATGAAATCTCTTCTTTCCTTGCCATTGCTTTCTTTGCGCCGTAAGTGTTCTCGTCCATGTTTTTTTGTTCTATAAAATATACAATTCTAACCCCATTCTTAAAGAGAAGCTCTTCCTCGACTCACCTTACGTTTCTCCACGCATTGATCATCAGCACCCCCCCCCCCCCCTCCCAAAGTCGGCGTTCCTCATTCTCTAACCTCAGCCTATCACGATTCTTTCAGTCCTATACTTCGTCTCACCCTACGATGGACTAAAGGCAAAAGCCACGGGCCACCAGGTCCAATCACGTTCCTCGCTAAACTATGACATGCTCAGTATTGATTAGGGGTGAACGAATGATACTCCCAACCCAAAAGCGCTGCATCATTTCTATAGCTTCGACACTGCAAAGGGCCTGCACGTCCTGGCTAATTTTTGCAATTTAAAATTGTTGAGTCACTCATTGCTATTCAATTCGAACCACTGTCCGCCCATCCCCATCAGTGATACGAGATGCGGGCTCCGATACGTGCCTCGAACCGAATTGGCACACAATTTCTAAGTGGCTCGTGATTGGACCTGTCGGTCCGTAGCTTTCGCCTTTAGTCCATCATAGGGTGAGACGAAGTATAGGGCATCATCAGAGTGGAACCACTTTCCGGCGTCAATAATATTATTACCCTCGTTAGATGTGTTTAAAAGTCATGTTACTAATCATTTTTGCGAAAGTGACCCGTGACCTCTCATGTCTTCTATTACTGTCTTTTTTTTTTCACTCACTCCCCTCTGTAACGCCCCCATGTATGTAAATAAATAAATCAATAAATCAATAAGTAAATAAATAAAAGTAAAGTATACTAAGAGAAACAGAAAAAAATGTGAGAAAGCAGAACTCAAGGAAAACTAACTTGGGTAATCTACAGGTCACAAAAACCGGACTTAATAAAAGACCAGGTATTTGGTAATTAACTGGGAAGTTCTTCAATCTATGCGGCTCGAGCAGGAGTGCTAAGGAAAAGGCCACATTGGGCTTGTTTTCAAGAAATAGACAGATGTTTTTGCATGCCATAGTTTCTACGAGACGTTCCTGTGTCCTTTTCTCGGCCTGGAGTAGCCTCGAAAGACAAAGTACTTAACCTGCAGTTTGTATAGTTGTAGATCATTGATCACATTTTCTGGTAATTTGCGGTTTTGAAGTGCACGGGGCTTCGTATTACCGTGCTTGAACAGGTCACGGATGTGGCGGTAGCGCTGGTTTCGCTAGCGAGGATCTGGAAACGGAGGAGCAGAGGACTACAATTACAACAGGAAGGTTTGAAGATTGTTAGAGAAGGTCTAGAGACGTGTGGTCATATACAAAACTTGTGGGATATAATATAAAAATGAAAGTCGTTTACAACTCCCTGTAACGCCGAATTTGAGCGCAGCTCTTGAGGAGGAGGAGGAGGGAAGGGTACTGAGGGTCACGTGCTGTCGGGGGGGGGTCACGTGACCTGGGGTTGTGGGCGCACGATATTGGGGGGTCATGTGACCCCCCGGGGTCACTTGACCCCCAAGGACACATGACCCCCTCCCCAAGGTGACGTAGGGTGTCACGTGACCTCGGGGAGGGGGTTTGGAATCACGTGACCCAAAGGGTCACGTGACCCCAAAATAAATTAAAACGGGGTCACGTGACCCCTTTTTATTGATTTTTTTTTTTTAAATTAATATTGTATTTTCTTATTGTGATCTATTTTTTTATTTTCAATTTTTTTATACCCGAGGTCACGTGACCTGGGGTGTCACGTGACCTCGGCGGGGGGTCAGGTGACCCCCAGAGAAATTTCTCTGCCAGATTTAGCAGTGAAATTTTTCCGCTAAATCTAGCGGGGAAATTTTTCCGCTAGATTTAGCGGGGAAAATTTTCCGCTGAATTTAGCGGGAAAATTTACCCATAATGCATCCTGCGCTTACGCCGGCGGCGACGGCGACGGCGACGCCGCTCAAGCCGGAAACGGGCGCCTAAGAGCTGCGCTCTAAAAAGGAAAAACTTAAGGGAGTTTTCGTAGACCGCGTTTCCGCCTCCGCTAAGCCCTCCGCAACGAAGAAGCCGCTACTGCGCCTGCGTACCGATAGCTTTGACTGTAGAGTTCTGGGTATCGTAGCGGGTTGCGGAGGGCATGACAGGACGGCGAATACGATCTACGAAAAATCACTATTTATAAGAATATGTGAAGCGGAAGAGTGTAAATGCTTGTAGGTTAGTTAACGCAAACGACCTCCCGATACAAAGGATACGCCCAGTATCAGATATCCATTCATTCATCTAATGATCGGAGTCATACGCTTGCTGAAAGTCCCCTGGTTGTCTTCACAATGTATTGCAAGAAAGATGAAGGCATTTTTTATGACATAGCTGCAGAGACGCGGCGTCCCGATGGGGCTCAGCGCGATCACTGGTCAAGTTGCACTGAAACATGATTCATACAAAATAATAGTAAATTTGTAAAAAAACAATAGAGCAACAATATATAATGCAAGAAACTTTTTGGAATTAGTTCCAAGTTGCATCGAATCAGTCATTAAGCTGCATCAACCACGCTTCGACGCAACGTGAAAGTAATTCCAAGAAGGTTCTTGGAATATAGTTTTGTTACTCTCTTGTGTCCTACGAATTTATTACTTGACGTAACAGCCACGTTTTGTTTCAACTTTGAAGTATGTCCAAGCCGTTTTCTGTATTTAGCTTTGTTTGGGTCTTGTACCGTTTTACGTAATTAAAAAAAAGGTGCATATTATTACGTAGAAATGTAAAGGATATTTTTTTAACGAAAGTTTTAGTCTGCAGATGATCGGATCTTGTTTAGATAGGCTGCAGTTTTTATCGTAGGGGTTTCATTGCTTTTTTTTTTGTTTGAGAACCGAAGCACCAATTTTGGAAGCGTGGTTAACGTTTTATTGCTAAAAAAAATATTCAAGGCGTCAAGCTAAAATAAGAGTTAAATGAAACACGGAACAAAAATGGTCTGTGGTCGGAGGTATATATACGATACCAAAAGAGACGAACATCAAACGGACAGGACAGGAAAAGCGCTTTCTGTCTCGTGTATCTCATGCGTCTAAGGCGATTGTGGAAAAGGTGGGCAGCATGAATGGGACCTTGACGGTACAAACAAATATCATGTAGTAAAACCAGTCTTTCGATTTTGCAAAAATTCATCTCATAAAAATCACTCCCACTAAATTATCTGATGGAGCCTAAGAATTGGTCCCAGATAATGCTCCAGATAATGCTCCAGATAATGCTCCAGACTGTGATCACCATGGTAAAGCCCTGACGTACTGCATGATCTATGGCTGCGACCAGAACTGGAGAAAAGCCGCCGCACCTCTTCCCTAGAGCTTTTTTTTAATCAGATCTCATTTCCATTATACAGTCCTCCCAGGCAGACATCATATTGTTACGGTCTAGTGCGCCATTAACATTTTAAAGAAAAGATTTGTTCATTTACATAATTTTTAAGTCTCCGGTTTACCCTTTATTAATACCATCCCCTACATCGCACATTTTATCTGACTATCAGCCCCAAGTTATTAATCTGATCAGCACGCTGAATGTGTTGGGCGCAGTATGGCCCTCGTCGCTGCTGTGCTATTAAACACCTAAACGCAACAATTAACCTCGACTCACCACTTGAAGAAGTTTCTAACGATGACCTAATACATTACACGGGTAGAGTTTTCTTTTTATAGTGCGTTGTTAGACGCCTGTGCGCTGATATGTTTTTAGTCATCTGATTTTTGCACCATCATTCTAGGTACCTGGCTCTTCGTTGGCACTGTGAATAAATGTATAAATGAATACTGCAAGTCATGCGTTATAGGGCTCTAAAGTTAAAGGCCGCTGCCATTTTTTTTTCTCTTACTGCGTTTTAGGGTGCTCGAACATAAGCACCAGGTGACCAACTAAAATGTTAAATTACGCTCAATTAGCATGACGTTTAGAAAAGAAAACACGGAGGGAATAAGACAGGACGACGGATGACGCACTTTTTTATTTTTATAAAAAAAAGGTTACGTCGTCCTTCATCCCGTCTCATTCTATGGATTTTCCTCAACTCAACCAACTCTCGCCAGTCTACATTAGGTAGAACATCGAGAAATTAAGCCGTATTATACCACTTGCGTATATAGGAATACGTGAGTGATTCGACAGATGTTTGGTAAAAAAATAGTTTTTCTGCATGTTCAGCGACCAGAATATTTTGGATTATCCAACAATGAAAGCATAAGGCGGTCGCTTTTGACTTACGTGTTTAGCACACCTCGACATTAATCACCCACTGACCCAGTGAAAAGGTGCATAACGCAATCATGCATATAGATCTTGAGCACTGCCCTTAACGGTTAGAGAAGCAAGGACCGCTACTAGCGAATGGTCCAAACATTCTTTCGCTCATTACTCAGAAAAGTTCGCCCGAGTAGATCGGTCCTTGATGTCGCATAAACCTTGTGTCCAGCCCTTAATGACAGTGACGTCAGCGCAATGGCGAGATATCATAATTTGTCTTCATTAGGCAGAGCCGCCCCCTGCGACTCAAATTAGGCGTGCCATTGGGTCCCTATTTAATAGGCCACCTTCTCACGTCTCCATGACCTAATTGAACGAACTTTCCGCGTCCGCTTATGAAGCCGCCCGTATCGTTCAAGTCTATTTGTTTAATTTGTTTTCGTTCCTAAGTGGCACGGTTGCTATTCGTTCGAATAATGCGCTATAATGACAAAAGCAAATTATTTAGAAACTCAGTCACTTTCACGCGGGGAAGCATTTTGTTTTTTCGTTTTATGGACACCCTCGAAAAACACACCAACGGAAGATGAAGAAAAATTTCATATTTTCTCCCACGCGCAAAGAGGTAGATCGAAAGGAAAAGAAAAAAAAGATAGAGACGATAAACAAGACAGTTTGCAAAGGGTTTTTAACATCATGAGGGAGCCCCCGACTCACATTAACATCACTTGTCGTTCTAGCATTATGCTTCTGCACAATCGATTTTTAGATTGTATATTCTATTTAAAGTGATTACAAGATTTGACAATGGAACAAACTAAAGAAATAATTTTGCAGAAGAGCGTGGACCCGATTGAGAGTGTTTACTATACCACTCGGAAGAGTTTCATGATCGCATATCCGACCCGTACTGGCCCTCAGTAGTTGACGTATCAAATTATTTCTCTCGAGGTGCTGCAAAACCACAAAGTAAATGCGGGGTAGTGGTTGACATTTTTCATCGTTCCGCTCTTCTGTGAGCACGAGACGGATGTGACTTTTCGCACTCGTTGTCGGAGATATGACGGCCCATGGCAGCAAAGTAAAGGAAACCGGCTGAGGTAGTGTTGAAGTTGAGGTTTAAGGAAAGTCTTTTATCCAGAAATTTAAGAAAGTTAAAAATTCGAGAGTCCATCTCTCTGCGATGCGGCAGCCTCCTGGCTGGACAGCATTCCATAACGTATCGAAGAATGAAATGAGCGACTTCTGTCTTTGCGGAGGGGGAGTCGGTGCCGTATGGTGGTCACTAGTCTGAGAGTTAGTCTATTTATTTCCTAACAAGACAGATCGGTGTCGAATATGTTTGCATTCAATTATTTATATATTTGTATTCTAGTCTTTTTGTGTTTAGTTGAGTCACAACTAACATATACAGACGTCAATTTATAGTATTTTTAGCCAAAGGAATGTACTGTTGTTTATTTTTCCTTGTTGCTCTGACTAATTTTTTTTTACGTGTAAGGTATTGCAGAGTTATTATTATGTAACGATCATGAGCTGCTGAACAATAAGGCGAATGTTTTTTTAAAATATTTTTTTCACTTTTCTGTCTACGAACATCTGAAGCCTAAATGCTGATACACACAAATGCACTGTTAAAACAAGCTAACGCAATATTATGACAAAATAAAATAAGCACTAGCCGTAATAACGCTGCATGTTTCGGGCATTTTTAAATGACCGTCCGCTATCAAAGAAGTTGACCACTGCTTTAAGTGTATTAAAACTACTTTGAATTGGCCATATAGGAGAAAGTTAGCATAGGCCTGTACATAGAACGTGTTGGGGTTGTGATTGCTCACGTGTCGAACAGAAAACAAAAGCACATAGAGAAGTTCAGAACAACTTAATGTTACATGTACGTGTTTGTGTAAAAATACATAGTGGCGAAAATTTCGACGAGCTACTAATGTCTGCAAATTCATCCTGGGTAACATTAACTCCTGACTTAAAAAAACTTGGCGACCGTAATAACGGCCGTAAACAGTGCGTGACAGATACTTCTGAATATGTTCTAACTTCGCCGAGCCTGCACCACTCAGACAGTTCCTGACCACGGAGCCGAACTCAAGCTTAGTACGTAGAGTAGAGGTAAAAAACAAACAAGACACGACGGCTCTTTGAAATCGCGGGTTGTTTTCGAAAACAAACATAAAAGTCGCAATAATAAATGGACCGAATTTTACAAATATCCATTAAATCTAAGGGTGGAATCAACAATGATACCCACATCGCGCACACAATCCAATCGCCGTAATGGTGCAATTTCTGCCTCCCATACGAAAAAGTGAACACATATCTTGCGCAATAAAAATTTGCACGCGTTTTTTTTTTTCTGTTTAGACGGAAGTTTTGGATATCACACTGCCGAGATAGCAAATATGTCTTTTTGCAAAAGTTCGCAATCACCATCCGATCTGATCTTTCTGTAGATCTCAGTGCCATCCGCAAACGGGAGTAATTGGAAAGTTTTATACAACGATAAATATATTAAACACCTAAGGCTCCAGATTTGAACCCTGCGGAACACCTGAAATATATAAGTATCCTCCCGTTAACGAACACATTGCTAACAAAATATTTGTTAATGCACCCACATATATGTTTTTAACTAGACAAAACGGCAAGGAATTTTCATTCGCTGACAGTTTGTGAAGTAATAGTTCATGGAGCACAAATGCCTTGCTGAGGTCAAAATAGGTGGCGTCGACCTGCCCACGGCTAGCGACAATAGGACCAACGTATTTAAAAAGTTTTCCAAGTTTCTTTCAACGGACGTAGACCTAATAAAATCATAATGTGATTCGTTTAAATTATTTTTTTTTTTTTTTTAATTTCAGGCACCATACCTTTATCACTGCCCCATGCGCGGTGAAGCCTAGAAACAAAACGAAATAATATATCCTTACTTATAACTCATATAGCTCTTCTTCCTTTTTTTGGCGTTTATTGAAAGTAAGGTCAACTACCAAATAAGCCAATACAGGCAACTCCAGCGGAGCGCCGACGAAAATTGATCGCAGTGCACCTGGCGAGCTCGGAGTCTCTGCTGGCAGACACATTTTTCACAACGCATTGGTTTTTCCCATTTTCGTGCGAGGTGAACAATTAAAAAAAACAAAAAACATTGTCACGGGTATTCACTCCTTTGAATGTTAAAAAAAAATAGGTGCCACCTCATGAGTAAAGGCCATTTGCTTCGCGTGAAAAAATTATTACAACTTTCAGGGTGCAATTTTCGGGGCTCTCCAAAAGAAAACATTGTCGCAACTTGTGAAAGCCAGGCGAAACACGAATAAACCTTTGCGCTGATTTTTTAAAGGGCAAAGTACAAACATTTTAGAACATAGCTACATTTCAACTTTACTGCTCTTATCAATCAATTCGTTTCGCTGTTGCAATTCCCATTTCTCATGAACGTCTCGCGTATAACAGTTTTGTCGAAAAGGCGAGCTGGGTAATTCCAATAAGATCGTCTCCGGATGAAGAAGCAAAAGGAAATTTCGAACCGCGTACGTTACTGCGATGTCAGCATGCTGTGGAAAAATTTGAGTCTGCACATGCACATTGGACGCTGTTACTGAAATGAAACAAAACGGAGTTGCAAAAAAGCCAACTTCTCGCGCGCAAAAGAAAAAAAGTGGAGAGCGTCGCAGCGAAACTAAAAATGATTTCGGTTTCGTCATTATACGTTTCCTGCATATGACGTCAGTTCCGGCTGATTTCGGCCAGTACGCCATATTGGCGGGTCTTGGGCGTCAGTTCGCTGTAGCAGCGCTGCCATTGAGCTGAGCGTTGATCTCCGCATTTCGGACGGTCTTGTCCTTTGATGCCTACCAATGTTAATCTTAGGCGCATATGCCGCGAGTCTCGCCGTACGAGTTCGGGTGCGGTACGAGCAGAAAGTGGCAATGTGTGGATCCGTCAATCCGCTTCTACTCGACGATGGGGACACCCTCGTGGATGTCAACTTGTATCCACGAGTGGAAACGACGGACATCAAGGACTATCTCGTGAACGGCACAAGTTTGTACTCTAGAGAACAGTTCAAGGCTTCCAAGACCCAGGAAGCGCATAATTGCTTAACAAGCGTAAGGGTCAGCCAGCCCAGGCTTAAAGTCCTGCCGAACAAGAATGTCGCGTGTGTCGCCAAGGTAAGTGAATCAGTAAAAACAATGCATTTTTGGGTTTGTGTGGCCTGGGTCCGGTATTCACAAAAATAGTAGTACTATCAACCTGTGTCGCACGACTGGGGCTCGCATAATTAGCGTAAAAGCGCAGCGTTGCATCGTGGGACGTGGTTTACCGCGGAGCAGCATTACTCGAAGTTGTCGGTCTGCGCCTTCAACTTTTCGCTTGAGCGGGACGCGGGCTTAAAATAAAAATTATTGGTGCGTTTAAGTGTCAGCGTCAATCTGCTCGACCAGCTTTTGCTTTTAAGTGGCCTCGACGCGAGTAAAAATCACCTACCGCATTCTACGCAGTCGTGTTCACGAGTGTATGAGCGCGAGCATCTAACCCTGAAAAGCGCCTTAACCCCTCGAGAGTTTGTTCGAGTTAACAACAAAATGATCCTACTCAGCCACGTGCCCACGCGTCTACGTTGTCCCGCGATGTGGGGGAAAAGTTACCAACGAGCTTATAATTAGTTCTCTAAATTTTTGCCCATTCCAAACCGTTTTCGGCCATTTATACCATTGGCCATTTTCTGTTTGAAGCCTTTGCTCCCATGGGTCCGTCTACGACCAGACCGCACACTGCACCTGCATGGCCGGCTTGGCTGAAGCCTGTTCCCATGTGGCAGCTATTCTTTTCTACATGGAGGTGGTGGTAAGGTACAAGGATAGCCAGGCCAGCACAGATGGGGAAAATTCGTGGCTGCCACCAACAGTCAAGAAGTTGGTCTGCAAGACTGTAGCCGAGATAGACTTCGGTTCGGCATCCATGAAGAAGAGGCAGCTGGACGAGCAACCTGCCAGATCACCACAAAAGCTCATGAAGCATGTGCCCAGGCCTAGTCAGGCCATGCTAAGTGCCTTCTACGACAAGCTGAAAGAAGCTTGTTTGAAGTCAGCACTATTAGCACTGGTACCCGGGTATTATGCTCCATATGTCCCAGCAGAAGGGAGATACAGGGAGCTACTCCGTTGCAACCTCATCAAGGGAGGTCCTCTACCTCCATAGGAGGAAATTGAAGAGGACTGCGAGGCATTCGCAAGCTCCTTGAAGGTTGACCAAGAGGTAGGCAGGTCATTTATTACTTTGCTATCCCAACAGCAATCATTAATCACCCTGTTCGTAACTGGCCTAGTTTCTAAATTGCTTAACCTTTTTTTCTGCATAGAAACCTCGTTATTGCATGACTCTACAGCCAGGCATGTAGCCAGAGGGTTGGCCTGGTGCCCTCCCAAAACTCCTTGTTTTGCTGGAACCTGCTCTCCCCCCTCCCCATCTACAACACTTTGTGATAAAGAGTATCCCCCCCTTACCTGTCTGCAGAATATGTAGCCGTTATTACACCAAGCTTCAGCTGAATTGAGACAAAAGCGGCCACGGTTTTTAGGCCTGAACAATAGAGCAGACAGTTTTGGTCAGTGAACTTATGCTACCTTGGGAAAAATTACAAGCATGTGGCTGCCAGACTTGTAGTCCAATTACTCGGTTGCTGGCTTCATTTGGTTAAGACGAAGAGCAGCTACCTTGGTGAAGACAAAGTGCACTTACTCTGTCATTGTATAACATGGGTGTCTTTTTCATTCTTCTATGTTAAGTTTTGTGCACAAAATCGGTGCATCTTACCCCGATTTTGATATTATGATATAACTCGCCTTCTATGCTCTACAATTTTTCTCGCGGGTTGCAGGCAAAATTGAGGAGAACACACGAACGCAGCATCGATCGGCCAAGTGGTTTGCCTTCAGGTCGGGCAGAACGACGGCGTCCACCGCAAGAGCTGTGTGCCACACGTCAATGGACGCGCCAGCCTGAGCCCCCTAAAAAAAATATGCCACCCGGACAAGTGTGTATTCCAGAATCCTGCTACGACCTGGAGCATCGAACACGAACACGAAGCCTGAGAGCTGTACACCCAAGTGAGTGGACTGTCGCATCCAAGCTTCACCTGTGTGAACACTGGACTGTTAGTCTGCCCAGACTTGCCTTTTATCGCAGCCACTCCACATGGGGCAACGGAGTGCAGCTGCTGTGGCCTAGTGCTCGTGGTGGTGAAGTGCCCTTACCTCCAAAGGCATTGCACACTGGGCGAGCTACTAGTCTCTCTCTCCCCTATTGAAAATTCCATCAAGCTACGTAATTTGGGACACTGACTGCCAGCCAGCAGCCTTGGTGGAACGTGATGGACCATCAGACGTCATCTGATGGTCCATCATATGACGTCTGACTGCCACTGCCAAGGGAATTTCATCAACAAGGGCAGCATTTATATAAGAGTAAAGCTATACGCACTCATAAATATCGCCAAATGCCTCGATAAAACAAAATGTCAGAGAAAAAAAAAGAAAAAAAAAGCAGGACCACCGCGGATCGAACCCACGACCACTTGCGTACAAAATGGACACCTTAACCCATATGCTATGCCTTTTTTTTTTCTTTATTGCCTCTTTTGACAATTGCACCAAGTACACACATGAGAGTGTTAAAAGATAAACCGACAACCTCCGCTAGACCAGCGCGGTTACATTTAAAATCGTTTAAGGCACACCAGCTTTTTTAGAAGCGGCAACCAGTCAGGGGGTTCAGGCTGTGCCGCAAGAACTGTTCGAATGTATGCCACGCTCTCGATAAAGTTTTCTCGCACTGAGCGTACATCGACGTCCGCATGGCGCACAGCCATTCTCGTTTTCCAAATACTGTGAAGACCGAGTACCATAATCATGTCGTACGGAACCCCACCTTCATTTTCGATGGGCAAAAACCGATACCGAACGGTGTTACAGGAAAATCCTTTTTTAGTGTGCGCTGGAGAATATCCCAATAAAAAACTGCGTCCCAGCATTCGATGAAGACATGCTCTATGGTCTCCGGTCTTTTACAGAGCAGGCAGTTGGTTGTCCATGGAACAAATATCCCCCTACTCTCGAGCCACGACTTCACAGGGAGTGTTCGGCTGTGTAGTCCAAAGAAAAAGAATTTAACCGCTGGTCTTATCGGCATTCTTTTAACTCTTTTTAGTACATCCTGACCCGTTCCCTCCGAATACAGGGATCTGTAAAGGGGTACGGGCAATAAGACGTCAACTAAATCTTTATACAACCTCTTTCGCGTTACATTACTCAGGTATTCTAAAGAAAAACGCACCTTCAACATCTTAAAAGATAGAACTTCTCGCAGGTAACCCCCCCCCATATGCTATGCCACCTCTTTGGAAACTTGATTTTACCATTTGTTTTATACGAGATGCTTCGGCTGCAAATGCAGTTAAGTCTTCAGCATGTTATGCAAAGCACTCGTACATCACTCGCCGTAGTTCACTTCTACTTACCTGCCATGTAGAGTACTTTCGCGTCGTAGAACGATCCTTTTGTTCGCGCGTCTCCGGCCCAGTGGACCTGGTACACCTTGTCGTCTTCAACTACACCGCTAAAGTCCCTTACATCGTCGGAACTTACAACAGGAAGGGTCTTGTCGAGTAGAAATTTTACTAAAACATAAGACATTGTAGAGCCCGGGCAGCATCGACAGGCTGGAGCAAGCGGGCAAACAAAACGAGTCGAGAGCGATCGTTTATGAAAGCTCGGCGAAGCGGCGAAGCGGCGAAGCCTCTATGGGCGAAGCGAAGTGGCGTGTTCGGCGGCGTTTCGGCGGGCTTCTGATCAAGGTTGACGGTCGGCTGCGTGTCATATCTCTAACATCAGCGGTTTTATGGGCTCACGTCCCGAAATCGTTTTCTTGTGCATAGATTATTTTTCGTATTCATAGATTCGACGAAATAGTGGTATCCGAACGAACTTTACGTCCTTTGACCGTACGTCTGTCTGCACGTCAAAGCTTTTTGACGTACAGTCAGAGACAATCGGTGTACAATCAGAATCACCACCAAGACATCCTGATGGCATTTCGCGGCCGCCAACTGCCACCAGGAAACCATCAGAAAGTCGACAATTGGAGTCTGACTGGAGTTTGACTGTCGGTCAGAGTAACTTGTTGGCCAATCAGACATGCTTGACGTACAGTCAGGCACAGTCAGCGGTCCACTAGAAAACATTGACTGCCAAACAGGGATACATTGATGGATTTTTCCTTCGGGTCAGAGTGCTTGGAGCAGGAAGAGAGCACTAGTGTGGTGTCACTCAAGACCACTCACACATACTACTACAAGGTGCCAACCCTGATGGTTGTTGCAAAAAGAACCACTGTGACTTTGCCCTCTGGACAATCATGGCAATGTTTATTCAGAGGGTGTATGCCGACGCTGACCTTCATGACGAGGTCGTGATTAAGTGCAAGACTTTTTTTTGTAAAGGTGGCAGTCCCCGAGCTTTTTTACAAGTTCTGGTCGCAGGCACAGGTCGTGTCTGGGAACTAAAAATTAACGAGTTTCCAGTACATGTTCAACTGAGTGGAAGAGAACCAAAGAAAAAATGTGAACACTAAAAAAAAGAAAATCCAGCCCTACTCGAACTTCAGTGATTATTACTCAGACTTCACACAACACAAAAAATGACAGGCGTGTAAAGAGTGATCTTTCGAATTGAAGGGTTCATGCATTTTATAAAGGGCTACACAGTCTACAAAAGTGCAGCTTATGGTTCTCTAGAAAACTTTGTAAGAATGCAAGGCTAGGTGAAACTGACACATAGGAGATGTAACTAAATAGAGACACGAAGTAGGATAATGTCCAAATTTGTCGACTACAGCAGGACTTTCGCAGAACACCAATTGCTGAAGCATCAAGACAGAAAAAACACTCGGGTAGAGTACTAGAGTATGATTAAAAGTGTGTAAGTGAAACAGAGAAAATGAATGTCAAACGAAAAATGAGATAATATGTTATCACAGTTTGCCCAGTGCTTTGTAACACAAGAAATAAAGCTACTTTTAGTTGCATCTGTTCCTGCAATCCACACAGAAGCAGTTAAAAGTTATGAATAAAGGAGTGTACCAACTTTGTGAAAAGTATGCTGTTAATCCTAGGCATAATAGTGGATGCAAGAAACAAGACTACAAATGAAGGCAAACCCGATACTGCTGGTGATGATTTCTCGAATAGCCTCGACAAAAGAGCTCTGTTATATTTTACGGTACATATGGGAGGTCCGTGATAAGCGCTTTTGTAGAAAACGTTCATGGCACTAAACCAGTGAGACTTGTCAGAAATTATGTGAAAAATATTCAAAACTTTTAGAAACGACTGCTGGACTACACTCTGATAACAAATCGCATGGTGCAGTATGTTCAATTCATTACTTGAAAACTTAATATTCGTACATCCCTACAAAAATGCCTCGATAAAATGGCAAAATGTTAATATTGTCATCTGGAGTTGGAGTAATAAGTTTATAATTATTACCAAACCTGGTCCCAATCCTACACTAGTCTGACGAAACAACAGAGTCGCACAGATTAGTCAGTGCCGCAGAGAGAAAGATCGTTTGGTCCAGCACAATCATATCTTCGTCCCTCGCAGCACCAGCATGTCGAGGGATTGGGTTGCCTTCAGGATTGGCTATTTGTTTCACACAAGTCCAAGCAACCTCTCCACATGTATGCGGACATTTGCAATTTTTCTCGTCCTCTCCACCTACCAGGGGGCGAGTTGTGCCCGCCCCCTGGTAAAGGCAGGGAGGTGGAGCCGGGCACCACGCAGGCCAACTAACTGCGATCGTGGACCCCCTGTCTGCCAACACTGTGTCGCCTGGAACAAGATTGTCTACTATGCCACATGACTCAGTTACAGCCTTCTCACTTGTTCTCCCACACCAACCATGTGAAACAAATGTCACTACACCTTGGGGTGCGATGCCTATCAGATATTTGACTGTGTCGTGGTGCTTGTACTGAGACCCCGTCAGTGAGCGTGGATTCAACGACGTGGCTCTTTCTATGAATATTTAAAAAACAATCCATTACAACGACGACATCCACGCCAAACGACATTCGTAGCCCTTTAAGCAATGTTTCCCGAAGCTCTTTCTTTTTTTTTCAGGGCCAGTAGATGAAGGGCTGGAGACAATGGTGCAGAGCGTCCAGCCAACGGTGAACGATTCTCGAGATAGTAGATTCCGAGACATAACACCTTAAAGGAAAGCAAAAAAAAAAAAAAATGTTTGTAAACCTAAATGAAAGAATTTCTGTTTTTCCCGTCCCCGTCGTTTATGTTTTATGCTTTCCCGTATTAGTATTTATTTTATGTTACATGTACTGCAAGTATCTTATATTTGATGAGTAAGAACATTCAACCGGCAACATCAAATTAATTGAGGCATGATCTTGGAACATATGGAAGTGAGAGATCCCATTCTGGTTTATTCTCACTGCTCCACTTTTTGGCGTTGCAGCTCACTTAGTCACTGGTGTTGCAAAAATTCTGGATCCACACTTGAAATACTGAATTCAATTTCGAAACCAGACATTTTTGCCTACTACAACCAAAGAAACAACCATCAAGAAGCAGGTCTCGGCAGAGTTACGTAATTAAGTTATATGACATGCAGTAGTCGTTTAATTTATGCAGCGCCTTTTCCGAGTCCTCCCATGTTTCATCCTTGCCTTCTTGCCTTTTCCTGCCTCCTCTGTAGGCGCCACTATGCAAGAAACCATACAAATCCAGATATGTTTAAGGTGACCAATTTGTCCTTACCGGAAAGCAAGGTCCAGCATCTGTGCGTTGAGATGGAGACATAGGAACAGCACCATCATTTCTTCAAACTGGCCCAGGCAATTGAGCGGTGTGTGTCTGGAGCACTTCGATGTTGGGGAGGCCTGTGTAAACCTGAACCAGCCCCGGTTTTGTTTTAATGCCTCCTCATCCAGCTTATGTGCGGAAAGGTTGACCATTAGTGGGTGGATCTGAGCCGTCTGCACAAGGCTAGTAGATTCGATTGCTTCAATTTTCCCAAAAGTGAGATCAGTCTGAACTCCAGAAAAAAAGTATACAAAGAATTTGAGCCAGGCAACACATATTTAAAAGGGCACAAAAACTAAAATATAAATATACAAATTTCGTTAAAAAATGAAAGCCGTTTACAACTCCCTGTAACGCCGAATTAGAGCGCAGCTCTTGAGGAGGAGGAGGGAAGGGTAGTGAGGGTCACCTGTTCTCGGGGGGGATCGCGTGATCTGGGGTGTGGTCACGTGACCCCCACCCTAAGGTCACATGGGGGGGTCACGTGACCCCGGGGGGTCACGTGATTTTGCGGGTCACGTGACCTGGGGGTGTCACGTGACCCCCCAGAGAATCTTTCCCGCTAAATTTAGCGGAAAAATTTCCCCGCTAAATCTAGCGGAAAAATTTGCCGCTAGATTTAGCGGGGCAACATTTTACGCTAGATCTAGCGGGGAAATTTTTCCGCTAGATTTAGCGGGGAAATTTTTCCGCTAGATTCAGCGGGGAAATTTTTCCGCTAGATTCAGCGGGGAAATCTTTCTGCTAGATTTAGCGGCAAAATGTTTCCGCTAGATTTAGCGGGGAAATCCACGGGGCACGCAGTTTCCCGTCATTCGGAACCTTGTTGATCGGCATATTGCAGTTGAGCAAGTCGTTACCACAGCTCTCAGCCATGCAGAAGCGCGGCGGCATCTCAACGAGTCCATCATGGCAACTTGTTGGCTTCCTTCACAAAAAGGCAAAGCGCATGGACAAGGGCTTCACAATCGCGTTCAGGCCGAGGTAACTTCCAACAGCTGAACGTACTTCCAAAAAGTGGCGCTGCTTCGATGTTTAGTGCAGCTACGTAACGGTTCTTGCTGCATCACGACTGCGCAGCAAGATTCCCAACGTTGCTAGGTGACCTTCCAACTAAGCTTCACAGGCATCCACAAGGTGCACATTGAAAGATTGTTTAATTAGCTTTAAATTAAGTTTTCTTGCGCCTTCCAACGAAAAACTGCTGTTTTTAAAGTTATGGTGCAACATACAACACATTTAAGCATGAAAATGAGAGCTGAAATTGCGTTTCCGTACCCCTATAAACTATGTTTATCTGATTAGTTCTTCGTTCGAATAATAAAAAAAATTACATAACAAGTTTGATTACGTGATTTTAGCTTAATCAGTGAGAGAAACGAATGGAAAAACTTAATAGTTGGCTGGCTGCCGCACGTAGACACAAACATTGCAAGGTGAAGAACTTTAAGACAAAAATGTACCTTTCTCTATATTATAAGTGCTGATCAGGCATATTCTATGACTAGATTTACTCGAGAGGTTGACACGAAATGCAAGATTCGGTCACTTATCCGAACCTTTCCGAATCTCGGCTCAAAGAAAGGCTTGTACCATCACCACTTAAAAGCAACATTACGACAAGAATGCTGTGATATTTCGGGCAGATCAGCTGACAAGACAACAAGAAGTTGGTCGTGACATCACTCGACAAAGAGCTGCATGCTGAGATCACCACACCTTCCTGGCCAATGTAACAAGCCACACCCTTTTTTTTAAATTAGGCAGATCGCTAAAATCAATTTACCAGCACTGCAGCTGGTTGCGTCAACAGAACTCGCTTCTGGTTGACTGTACGAGTCAGGTTCGGGGACTGCCACGCCTGCATAAAACATTATATTTGTTAGCTCTTCAATTTGAGGTTAGTACATGTATTGATGCCATCGACGAGTCGTCTCCTAAACACTGCAACTTTGTTTTTAGATTTACTTTGGTAGAAACTATGTCTGGTTCATTCTTTCTTTAGGCTGGAATGATAGCCGGTCACGTGTGATCACTGCTCCAGAAATGAAGTCAATGATGATTGGAAAGATTGAATGATTCGACGGGGAAGACTACATTATCAGCTGGAATGTGAAGAGTGACCATGCAGCTATGTCAGTTATGAGGCCAAGAAATCAACCTCATCCTTAGGATGGGTAATGATGCAGAAGCACTAGTGTCAATCGTGTTCACCGTGAAATATTCAACTCGTGTTTCTTATTTAGGGGTGCGGTCAAAGAGGCGTAAACGTTCATTCGACGGACAGGTTGACCAAAACATGTAGGCCGACATCTCGGACAATCTCACATCACACCACAACAACACGACAAGAGCGATGCTGGGCAGATGCCCTTGGTTAAAAGCAACAATACGACAAGAATGCTGTTACATCTCGTGCAGATCTGGCGACAACGCAACAAGAATTTGGTCTTAACATCACTCGACAAAGAGTTGCATGCTGAGATCACCACAGTTTTCTGGCCTGTATAACGAGCCAGACTCTTTCTCTAAATTTGGCGGATCGCTAAAATCAATTTACTTGCACTGCAGTTGGTTGTGTCGACCGAACTCGCTCCTGGTTGACTGTACAAGTCAAGTTCGAGGACTGCCAAGCCTGAATAAAACAATATTTTGTTAGCCCTTCAATTTGAGGTTAGTACATGTATTGATGCGAGCGACGAGTCGTCTCCTAAACACTGCAACTTCGTTTTCAGATTTACTGTGGTAGAAACTATGCCTGGTTTATTCTTTCTCTAGGCTGGAATGATAGCCGGTCATTTCTAATCACTGCTCCAGAAGTAAATTCAATGATAATTCGATAGATTGAATGATTCCACGGGGAAGACTACATTAATGGCTGGAATGTGAAGAGTGACCACGGCAGCTATGTCAGTTATGAGATCAAGAAATCAATCTCATCCTTAGGATGGGTAATGACACAGAAGCACCGGTGTCAATCGTGTTCACGGTGAAAGATTCGACTTGTCTTTCTTATTCAGGGGTGCGGTCAAAATGGCGTAAATGTTCATTCGATGGAAAGGTTGACCAAAACATGTAGGCCGACATCTCGGACAATCTCACATCACACAACAACAACAAGTGAAGAGCAATGCAACAGTTTGGGCAGATGCCCCTGGTTAAAAGCAACAATACGACAAGAATGCTGTGACATTTCGCGCAGATCTGGCGACAACACAACAAGAATATGGTTGTTACATCACTCGACAGAGAGTCGCATGCTGAGAGTCGCATGCAAAGAGGGCAGGCAACTGACGACGATTCCAATTCTATATCTTAGGGCGAATTAGCCGAGTTATTCAGAGAGGGCACATAATACCATTGTGATCTCGTGTCTTTCCAAACCGTGATTTTTGGTGTTTGGCTTACGCCGAGTGTACCTGCGTCAAACATGCACTTGGGATGAGTACTTTACACTCAAGACCAATAATTCACTAAGCTCTGCTAAGTATTATTCTCCCAACTATTGATGGAGAGATCTGTTTACCCGTGAATTTTATCAGCATACTTCTTCTTGTGTCCAAGAGACAAGCTGGGAGCCCAGTCCGGATGGCCAACGTCGAACAGGTCGGATGGTTTGCCTAAGGATTTAATGGTGCATTTCACCAAGTCAGGAAACAATAAGCAGTAAAGCATGACTGAGACAGCAAGACATCGATTGTATTTGGTACGGACAAGGAATAACCTGGAACAGTTGGCACCGGTGCACGGCGCTCACTCGGATTTCCTTCGTCCACACATTTCATTTTTTTCATTTCATTTATTATTCCCTCAGGGCCCGAAGGCATTATCGTACGTCTAATACCATAGCACGAACAAGCCGCCGTCGGTTTGGTCTCTAATTTTCGAAGTATTAGAAGTATTCAATAAAACCGGCAGCAGCAATAGAAAGTGCTCATTTGGATCTTTAACTTGGGCAGCAACACCTGTGTTGATCTAAATCATGTCTCAGCAAAACGCGAAAAAGCGCCAATGTCGTGTTCGCGATGTGTACACGCAGAGACTGGCGTTCGCACACAAACCCGAGTACGTGGAAACTCTACCTGTTATGCTTTTTAAGTGAATTAAAACACTTACCAGTGACAACATAAGCACCACAAGCACGGTGGTGTGAGGCCGCGTCTTTCATGTCGGATCTGTTGACCCTCGGGAGCCACTCCCGTCGTCTCGCCGCCGATAGTTTTGTGGTCTTCGGACACTCGGACAGTCGGGTAGCCGGGAATCGAAAGAATCCCAACGCTAGTGTGTTTTCATCATTCTTTTTCTTCCGGGATTCATTCTTGCAGCAAAATGCTCCGCAGTTCACCATGGCCACCGGTATGATGCGTGCAACGGCGCCTAGACCTGCCCCACCAAGATGTCAGCCGCCATCCAGAGGCGGGCTCTGACGTCGCACGTGTGACGCATGGGCAAGGAGCGTCTACGGTGCACAAACCCTGATTGCTAGCCGCGGGACGACTAACGGCTTCTGCGTCTTCTACACTAGAGGCCGACACACGTTGGACCGTCTTGCATCCTCTTCAATTTTTCAGTCTACGTTTTTTTTTTCTACCTAAAGCGACGCTACGCCGCCGCGTTCTTTCTTTTTTCTCCGTTTATGCTGTTTTTTTTTTCTGTTCTCTTTCTTTTGTTCGCTTGACGATTTAACCAACGAGTATTTTGCTTTACATTGTTTGGCTTAGTTTTTCCTCTCTTCGCTTTGGCGCTTACTACCACCGATATGTCTGCTACGCTATGCCTGGACATTTAAGGGCCGTTTGCCACTTTGTTGTTATTGATGGTGCTTTCTTCCATGTTCGTATGCTATAACCTCATATATTCACCTTCGATTGAGTTTCTTATCCGAAATATTTCTATGCGCTTTTTTACAGCGAGGCTGTTAAGGCCTAGTTTCCCCAGGATCGTGTCCCCTGCAAAGAAATGAAGACACCGATCTATGAATATCTACCGCCATCTGTGAGCAACGGCGGCAAGCCACGAACCTGGTTGCCGCCGTCGCTCATAGATGGCGGCAGCCTTTCCATTCTGGCTTGCCGACTTGCGGCCGGCCATAACTTTCCATTATACAGCTCCGCTGGTCTTCCTTCTTCACCAGAATGTAATGGCTGGTTTTTATTTTTAATATATATATTAACGAGAAGTTGAAAAAAAAAAAAAAGTGAAGCTTTGTTTTTCGTGGTTAGTTTTGTTGTGTTGCTTCGCTTTGTTTGTTGTTGACTCAACGACGGCGACCACCACTCATTTTCAATGCTCCTACCGACGCCCCGCGCGTGAAATACCCGAGCTGCTGCGGCTTTCCATTTTTTTTTTTTTTTTCATAAGCGCCGCAGCGATTGTCGTCGTCAAAGGAGGTTTCTGCTGGGTTATTTGTATATTTTTATCGTCTGCTAACTTCTTTGTTTTATTCGCCGTTGTTCACGACTCGTCCCCATTTTTTTTTTGTTCTTGTTTTTGCCTCTGATGGGGACCCCAACTTCCCTGAGAAGTTCGGAACGTGTTTGCACGGTAATTTGTCTCGTTACTTTTTGTGTTGGTTATGCTGCAGCGGCTGGTGCGCTTGCTCCGGTTATCTTAACATGTTGTTTGCACACCTTTTAATGATCACCTATTCAGGTAAGAAATTGTAATAACTCAGTTTGTAGTGGATCAACAGTAACCTCTTACGACGGAGTTCGAGTAGCTAAACGCCTTTTTTTTCCGCTTCCCAGATGCGCTTCAAACGCGTGTAATCCCCTGAGTGCCGTTTGAGACCGCTAAATATACTGCTTTATCTTTGTTTCTACGCTCGTCGTTATTTGATAGTCGTTGCAGTTGCAATCACTGAATTACGCTTTGCAAGCGGACTGACCGTAATTAATTGTTTCAGCGGTTGGGGTGACGAAACGGTGCTTGCAAAGCTCGAGGACGTTGCGGAGCCTGTACTTTTCCATTGCGTCGTCTGCTTCCGTAGACTCCGAGTCCGCTAGAGGCGCCACTGTCGCGTTGGCCGTCGATCCCATGGGTTTTCGGAAGAGTTTCCAGTATTGGCGAAGCTATATCGTATTTGGCAGGGTGTTTGATTGCTTATGAAATTTTCTGGCATATTGAACAGCCTTGAAGCATCTTCGTATTTATTAGTTAGGGTTGCACGACACTTCGGAGAGAAAAATTCCAAACAACAGCACAAAGTGCCATACGACTGATATTGGCAGTGCTGCGTTGTTAACAAGTGTGATTTAGGAGATTCACTTTCAGTCGATGTGCTTCCTAAGCTTTACTTTTGTAGAATAGTTGTCGATATGACTGATGATATATTTGAAAGGCGCTTACGCGTTTCATTTCGTTCGTGGTAGTCATGGTCTTGCACCATTTGCTGGTCTGGTGCCACTCCGGTCCTTCGAAAACAGTGCTGAGCGCGAAGTTCTTGCCTATCCAACTTCTCGGTCGGACAGAGAGCTAATCTTGCGTGGTCTGGTTATGTTCTAGGAGGGGGAGGGGGAGAGGGAGGGAGAAAAATTAGCAAGTGCGACCTGGTCAACGTGCTTTCTTCTTCTTTTCTTGTTGTATGCGCGCAGATGACCTTCCAGAACACAGAAGCGGCTGCGAAAGCAAGGAAGGGAGGCGAGATAGATACAGGGAGCGATGCTCCTTTTGCTATAAATGGTGTGTTTGTGCGAGGGGCTCCAACATGGTAGTGCGGCGACGACATTGCTCTCTCCCCCTGATGACGTAGGTTTTCTTTTGTTTTTGTTTTTTTGAGTAGGGACTCTGCAGATTTTGCCGAAAAGAAACATTAACAATTACCAATGTAAAAAGAACGCCAGTCTTTCAAATTTAACTCGGTCCATGTTTCAACACATTTTGAGTTATTCCCCAGGTAGCACGCCAGAGAAACGCCCCGCTTGGGCGAAAGTGTGGCAACCGTAAGGACCTAACATAGGCCCAGGTAGGTCTTATTCCATGGAGCATATCAGTGCCCAACTACGTTGCCTAACTTTAGCCCTAGTTGAGCGTTAGTAGGGCACGCAAACGTTTGTCGTTTCTCTGGTCCGCCACAGGAGTGCCAAGTTAAGTGCCATACTTGAGCGATCACTGCCAAAGCAGAGCTTAATTTGGGTATTTCAGAGATCCCAAAGTTTGGCTTTTCTCTGGTCCGCCAAAGCAGTGCCAAAGTAAGTGCAAGACTTGAGCCACAACTGCCGAAGAAATTTTAGCTTGGAGATTTGGGGCATACCAAAGTTTGGCTCTTTTCTGGTAAGCCACTGGAGTGCCAAATAGGCGCCAAAAGTGCCAAAGAAAGCCCAGAGGCCTGCCGAAGATTCGAGTTTCTCAGGTTCTCTAGAAGAAAATTAAAATAATAAAGCGTTGGAAACGCGATGATCATATGTCATCATCTCCGTTCCCAAGCAGCACGGCGATAGTTGGCGGTGTCGTGCCAGTACCGGCCGAAAGTCGGTTCCAATATCGCTGAAATGTCTTGCTTTGCACCACCATTCAATATCCGGCAAGTATTGCCGTACAGTCGTTTAGCCCCGGCCTAGTGTTTCCGCAATATCGTGCGAATACTGTACGAATATTCTCCCGTCTCGGAAAACAGAAAAAATGCTCTCAAAGTTCCGTCATACACGGTCTTGACGATCACCGGGAAAACAGTTGATACTTCAAAATGCTAGAAAATTAAAAAGCACAAATATATAAACACATGCGAATATTTTTCATACCGAGTTCGCTCAATCAGAAAGCTTCTTTTGGGACAACTCTCAAGTCGACAGTGAACGAGGGGAAAAGGTGTATCTGTCATACGATAAGAAGAACGTAAACGGTGTAGCGTACATCTGGGGTCACCAGAAAAATTAAAAAAGGGAAACAAATCCAAACTATCAGCCAACCCCATAGTTCCTTAGCATGACATATCGAGAAAAAAACAAAACATCAACTAAGACTGATATCCCTAAATGCCAGAAGTCTAATCAACAGAGCTGACCAACTGGAAGCTTCAATATATTGCCACAACCCGCATGTTGCTATGATATACGAAACCTGGTTGAATGACGATATTCTTGACAGCGAAATGGTAGCGCCAAATTATTGGTTAGTCGGCAAGATTAGATGTTCCCGAGAAGGCGGAGTAGCTATAGCAATAAAAGAAAACCATGTCTGTTAACCTAAGGAGCATGTCTACAACACTGAAAGTGTTTAGTGCAAGTTGGACTTTTTCGGAACTTGGATAACTCTTGAGGTGGTATAAAAAAATGCCGGGATCGCCCCAGAAGACAAATACATCTGTCAAGTCAAGTCAAGTCAAGTCAAGTCAAAATGTGTTTTTATTTGTACACAAGATGTTAGATAATTACACTTATTCAGACGGGGGTCCCAAAGTTTTCAAAAGAAAACTGTTGAAGGGACCCCTTGGTAATAAAGGGTTAGTCAGCGATCAAGTTAACACCATTATATATATAAAATAAAAAAACAAGAAAAAGAAAAGAAACACAATTGTGGTATCTACATAATCAAAATATTAAACAAAGTGAAAAGAGAGAGCAGAAAAGCTAGAAAATCGAGAAAAAAGGACAATATCAGTGTGTTTGTGTGTGTGTGTGTGATTGTGTGAAAGGTGTTCCTAGGAGAGAAGAATGAATCGGGGGGGGGGGGGGGGGGCATAGAAATAGTTGATGAATCATGCAGATAGCATGTGTGCACGTATGGCTTGTTTAAAGATATAGAATGATGACATGGCAGTTAGGCAGGGTGGTAGAGAGTTCCACGTTTTAGTAGCAATGTAAATGAAGGTGAACGCACCATAATTAGTTCGTATGCATGGTACAAACAGTGACGCTTGTGAATGTGAACGCAGAGAATACATGACATCTTGATGAATAAAACTAATTGAAGAGCATGTTATCTGGTTGGTGATGAACTTAAATGTTAATAATGCTACACGATAATCGAGGCATTGATGAACTGTTAAAATGTTGAGGAAGCGGTATGCAAATTGAGCACTTTCGCGCCCATTCACAAACAGCATTGCTCGTAGTGCCGTATTCTGGGCGGTTTCTATGGGTTTTAGTGTTGTTTTATATGTCAATCCATAAATGGATAATCCGTACGAAATGTGAGTATGAATGAAGCTATGATAAAGCATTTGGAGAGTTCGTAAGGAAAATATGTGCCGTAGTTTATATAGAATTGGTATATTTCGATATATCTTATTAGCTGTGTCTTTTACGTGTTGGTGCCATGTTAACTGATGGTCAAGTGTTAGCCCTAAAAATTTAGTATGGTACACTCGAGTTAGGTTAATACTTGCAAACGAAAGCTGAGGTGTGTTTAAAATTAGTTTGTTTTTCGGGGCAAAAATTATGTAGTTTGTTTTCGCAATATTGGGAACTAATTTGTTATGGGTTAGCCATTTAGCTAGCTTTTCTAAAGTGTTATTAGCTTCCATGTATAGTTCTGTCACGCTTGCATTAGATATAAAAATATTTGTATCGTCGGCATAAAGAACACAATCTTTTTGTAAATAGGCTGCCAGGTCATTAATATATATTAAGAAAAGAAAGGGACCTAATATTGAGCCTTGCGGAACACCGATGGTAATAGGTTTAGTTGTTGAAATTGTGCCATCTAAAGTGACAAATTGGCATCTGTTTGATAGATAACTTTCGATTAGATTGAGAGCAACACCACGAACCCCGTAAGCACTTAATTTCTGTAGTAAAAGTTCATGGTTAATTAGGTCAAACGCTTTTGTTAGGTCTACAAAGATTCCCATTGTTAATAACTTCATTTCAATATTTTGCTTTGTTTTCTCTACCATATTTAATAACGCGAGTTCTGTTGATTTCCCTTTAAGAAATCCATATTGTGACGGAGTGATCAAATTATTTTCAGAGAAGAACAGGTTCAGTCGCTTTAGTAGAAGTTTTTCAATCACTTTTGTAATGACAGGAAGTAAGGCGATTGGTCGATAGTTCTCTGGTTTTAGTTTGTCTCCTTTTTTAAATATTGGAATCACTTTTGCTATTTTGAGTAAGTCAGGGTAAGAGCTAGTCGTGAAGATTTTGTTGATAATATCAGCCAAAGGGTGCGCAATGATGGAACCACATTTTTTTAGTATTATCGTCTGTATTCCGTCGCACCCTGACGACGAAGTATTTTTCAGCGTGTTAATGGTATTATGAACTTCTTCTGGATCGACAGGGTAAAGAAAAAACGTCGTGTCATTACGAGCTATATTTGGTGTGCCAGCGGATAGATTTGTGCATGAAAGATACTGTACGTTTGTAGTGATAGTTGAAAAGTAGTCATTGAGCGTGTTAGCAATTTCTTGTTTGTCCGTAATTATGCCTTGGTCGGTGCTTAAGGCTGACACAGTCTGTTCGGTAGTACTCTTATTTAATGCAGAGTTAATAATTTTCCAGGTTTCTTTGGGATTGTTAATGGCGCTAGAAAGTTTACTAAAAAAATACTGCTGTTTAGCTACGTTAACTAATTTCTTTAAACAAACATTATACAATTTGTATTTAGATTGAAGGCGTAGATTAAATGGATTGCGTTTTAGTTTTTTATACATATTATTTTTGTGATTGATAGATCGCTGCAGCCCGTATGTTAACCAGGGGCTTTTTCTGACTGATCTGCGGGATAGGGTTTTGGTTTTCGTACCTATTTGAATGGAAGATTTTAGTGTTTCTAAGAAGTTGTCTAGTTTTAGGTCTGCCGTGGGCGCCTGGTATACGCTCTCCCATGACTTTGTGTTTAATGCATTTATTATTACGTTGTAATCGTATATTTGAGTAGTTTGTGTTATCGATTGTGACACCTTATGTGTATTAGAAACAGCGAAAATGGGTGTATGGTCGGTTATGTCGCTTGCAATAGTGCCAATTGTGAAGTCTGTTGGATGACAAGACGTAATTATGTGATCCAAAGTGCTGCGTTTTGTGTCGCTAAAGCGGGTAGTTGTTGTTATGCATTGTTGTAGTCCGTAGACGGCTAGTGTATCTAGGTATCTGTAAGTGACGGATGAATCAGCAGAAGTGTCAATGTTTATGTCGCCCATAATGATGACATTCGAATTAATTTGAGAAATGTTTTTGAGGGTTTCATTTAAGCTGCCTAAGAAGTGCTCAACTGCATTATTTGGTGAACGGTAAATGACGCCAATGAGTGTACTTTTTGTTTTATCAGGAACTACACTAGGTGATTTGGGATTTGGCGGAATTTCTATAAATAGTGATTCACAAAGATTAGATGATATATGAATGTCATCTCGAACTCTGAAAGTAAGTGTATTTTTTATGTAAAGAGCAACTCCCCCGTGCGATTTAGACGGAAACGTTATTTCTTGTGATTCGCGATGACCATATATTACCTGATAGCCAGGGATATTGAAGTTGTTATTCGTGTTATTGCTGAGCCATGTTTCAGAAAGGGCGATAAAGTGAAAATCATGTTTTAGGGTAGATAATAAGCAAATCAGATCGTCATAATGACTACGTAAGCTTCTGATGTTCAGATGGAGTACCGATAACTCCGATGAAGTGGATGTCTGTCTGGAAAATAGGTCTGGTTCAAGCAAGGATACGTTCATAAGGAAAAGAAAAAGTGAAAACCGAAGAGGGACACAGAAAGATTTAGAAGCTAGACAAAGACGCTCAAATCATCCTGAGACACGATCTTGTGAACTGAGCTCCCATTGGTTTTTCTGGCTTTAATAACACATTGGTCAGTCCACAGGTGCATCCATTCCTTGTCTTTCTTTAGGCGCAGTGCCGCAGAGAAGAGTTTTTTGTTTAGAGGAGAAAGGTGATCATTAAAAAAGATTTGACGCGGTTCCTCTTGTAGGTTCAAATCTTTGCTTGTGATGCGAGCGCGGCGTGCCTTCTTTTGGAAATCATTCTTATGATCCCTCGAGATGAATCTCGCGATTATGTTGTGAGCGTTTGGTTGACTTGGGGTGGGAACCCGGTGCACGATGTCGATGTCAGCTTTAGTGATGGGACAGTTGATGTGGTTACCAATGTGCGTTAGAAGCTCTCCGGGATCTTCGGTCGGGTTGTTGGGCACGCCACGGATCTCAACGTTGTTGAGACGTGAGTACTGCTCGAGTTGAGCGACCTGCCGTGTTAGGTCTGTGTTGTTTGTTTCTAATAAATCATTGCTCTGTTTCAGTTTTGTGTTGTCTGCACTCAAACTATCACACTTTGCCTTCAGCTCTTCGATATCTTTGTTCATGAAGGCCAGACTATTCTGAGCCTCATGCAGTTCGTTCCTCAAAGAACGGAATTCTTCTGTGTTTGCAACATCAAACTCTTTTTTAAGCTCAGCATTTCGATTTTTTAGCTCATCCCTCAGTAGCTGAACTTCTTTCGCCAGCTCTTGGTTCGTTGGCATACTGCTCGAAACAACAGGCGTTACAAAATAGGGAGGCGATCTAAGTAGCTGGTACGATGCGTTTGTTGGCAAAACAACTTGCACGTACCTGTTGGAAGGCGAAACAATGTATCAGCTCCGGCGGTGAAGGTGCTGGCTACTTAGATCGCCTCTCTATGCCCGAGACAGCCGCTGTGGTCTTCCTTTTGAAGGAGGACACCGGATGTTGCCGTCGCCGGGAGCAGGGGTGGCAGCGCTGCACGTGGCGGTACGGGTGATGACAGGGCAGCGATAAGCAGTCGATCTGTTGGAAGGCGAAACAATGTATCAGCTCCGGCGGTGAAGGTGCTGGCTACTTAGATCGCCTCTCTATGCCCGAGACAGCCGCTGTGGTCTTCCTTTTGAAGGAGGACACCGGATTTTGAAGGAGGACACCGGATCTGGCGCCCTAAAAATGGAAATCAGTTGGTAATTTGAGGTGACTTCAACGCTCCGGACGTCGCTTGGTCGGATGATCGTTTGGCAGGCTAGGGCACAAAGATGTCCGATTCACTTCTTGAATTGGCTTTGATTTCGATGATCGTGACGTTTATTTGTTCATGACGGCATATCTGATCATAAGTTAGTAATATTCAGGACTGATATTATTGTTTCAAATAATAATCACGCTATCAAAACAAAATATGTATTATGATAGAAATTGCAGAGAAGATGCAAGCGAGCTGGTGAACTTTCAACATTGTAAAACCCGAGACGTAGGATAAAAGGAGAAGAAAAAAGGGGACAACAGAGGCACAGGTCTCAAACTCTGCTGAACATTTATTCCCCCAGCCTCGCTTATAAGGACAACAAACCACCATCCCTCGGCGCATGACGTCACACTGTCAAACATTCTATTCTCTCACCCACCCTTTCCACTCCCCCCTCCGTAGGTCGTAAACACGATCAACAAGCCAACTCAGACACAGACTGAATCACTTTCCCCAAACTTCAAACTTGACGCCGACACCAGGCGGGAAGCAGCAACCGCTCCACAGATCTCTGGACCAAACTAAGCCCATCATTTTAACATTGAGGACGTCGGTGAAACGCGACAAAGCGTGTGACCTCCAGCGGTGGTACTTTCTACCTCCCCCCCCCCCCCCCCCCCGCGCCTAATCCCCTATCTCTTCCTAAAAAAAAAACAAATAACAACAAAAACATTTTTGAGGAACCTCTAAAAGAGATGCGTACAAACACATACTTCCAAACGAAAACAAAACTAGAAAACTCTGGCTCACACGAACAAAACACACTCAAAGGCTTAGAAATCTATTTGTTGCCTCGTTTATAAATGTTGACGGGTTACTAATACAGTTGGCTGTGCTGTTTATTTTAATAGACTCGATAAGGATTCTTTTAGGTGCATCTCCCTCCCTCGCCAACATCGTTGTCTTATTCCACAGCGGCTTGCAATCGTCGCATTCACCTACGTGTTTCGCAATCTCCGAATTTTGCAAGTTAGATGCGACTGCCCTCTTGCGCTCAGCAATACGATCATTAATACACCGCTTTGTCTGGTCTGAGGCGGGTATACTGTCCCGACCTGTTCAAGAGGAGGGAAAGGAGGAACGGAAGAATCCCAACCCTTCTCTCTCGTTCCTCCTTTTCCTCCTCTTGAACAGGTTGGCATACGCTCTCTCCCCTGTAGCTTTGGCTCTACTGCACGGTTTTAGTGAGACGGAGTATAGGTTCTGGGCAGGGTTCCAGAGAGCGCTACCGTCGGTTGATTATCAGAGCCACCCTGGCAAAATAAGGCCACATTGGGATGGCTAAAATCGGCAGCGCCGCCGGTGTACCCTCGCGGGATTACGTTATTACCAACTCCGAGCGTTGTGTTGTCGCGCCTACACTATCGAGTGTCATAAAATGTATCAAAAGCTAAATATATTAATGTGCGTGCGTGTGTAGTTGTGTGGTTCTAGCCTTTGAAAGGTTTAGTTGGTGTCTTCCTCGAAAAATTGAGACAACCCAAAACGAGAACTAGTAGAATAATATTGAACGTCCTGATATTAGGGCCAAATATAAGTGAAAACAAGTAGGCTAGGGCAGTTTGCCTTTCTTTGCGTTGTTTGCGCGCGCCTTAAAATTACAAAAAGTGAAAATTTTGTCGAGCTTCCTCCTTTTTTTTACAAAAGTGGAGCTAAAAGCGCCTTTTTCTCTCCCTCTCAACCTCAACCACCATTTTTTTTTTGCAGGTTATTTTTTTTTTTTTGCTTGGATAACGGACTTTATTTTGGGTGTCCGCTTGTTTTCAGTCTCCTTGTCGTCGTGTTGAAGATGATAATGGTGTCCGAGGAATGTGTTTCTCCTTTTTTCTGCAAGCTTGCCATAGTTTGTACGGTGTAGTACGCAGTTGCTCGTCGCAAGCTGAGGCTCGTTCTTGTCGATTAAATATGCTGTTCTCCTTTACATAGAACACATATGAAGGGCGCATGAATAACCTTTTCTTGTGGGGTAAGTAGTATATTTATTTGTTGGGTAGACTGATGTTGTCTATAGCGGGGAAGAATCTAGAACCTCATAGGCACGGGTCGAAATAACGGAAGCACTTTGGGCAGCTACGCGATCACACTCTAGGCGTAACGGCAGTTAGCTCTGGAACTGGTGAAGCGAAGGAAACGCTCACTTCTGTTGTAGGTAACTAAGATCCAACGTCCACACAACGTAGTTCGATCAAGATGTGCCGGCCGAGCAGAGAGCAGTTAGAGTTCAAAAGGACTGATCTTGCTCTAGATCATCACACCGAATCCAAAGACAACGCCGAGCTTCGAGCACATTAATTCCAAATATCGACTCCAATATCGCATTTATAAATCTATTTCAAGTCGGGCAATGTACACAGAATGCTTATTTTACACGTTTTACGACATTTTTTTCATTTCCGACAGCATTGGATTTCCCATGGTGTCGACGGGAACATACCGAGCTTCAAACCTGGTAAGCTTCGGGGGTTGCGGCAGCCCGGTACTCAACAGTGCCTACAGCTTCAACGTTTGGTCTTCTGCGGCATCCGCTAGCAATGTTATAAATAAAAGACCGTAAGCACGCCGATCAACACCTTAAAATTCATGCGTGAACATCCCCACAAGCAAGTATAGGCTGGCGAAAGGGCCTCTCCAGCGTTGTAAATATTTTGAGCTACATGGCGCAACGTGTCACACCAAACTTGATTGCCCTAGGAGTTTCGTACCCGAGGCTTGGAATATTTCCTTTCGTTAGGGGTGGGGGGGGGGGGGGAGCGAGCGGGGAGCAGTGAAAGTTTGTGAGAGGAAGGAGTGCCTGGGTTGACGCTGTCAAATGCTTCAAATTAACGTTTAAAAAATCGTCGCCGCCGAGATTTCACCTTAGTTCCCCCAAGCGTCAAGCGGTAGTGTTTCCACTGAGCCTCGCTATTTTCCGCCTTTTGTTATCGCTAGGATTGGACAGTGCTTAATCAAAATGCAAGACACGCACAGATCTACGCTCGATTTTGTGTTGCACCGCCTAATAGTGGTATCTGTTCAGGAGACGTTTGCACATCAGTCTTGCGGAGCGCTTGCTCGATGGCAGCAGTTCCTGCAACGTCAAACCATTCTCACTGCCCGTTCCGATATTGGCGTGTGTAGCTACGCGATAGCAGAACAATCCGGCTTAATCTGCGTTTGCAACGCCTGATCCAACCGCGGAAAAACAATCAGCCCGCCTTTAGCCTGTAGAAAGCAAGAACACCCAAAATAATATAAAAAGTGGCGAGCCGAATAAAACATGATTTTTATTTAATTAAGATGAAGACCTCCCGCGTACATAAAACGCCTCATCAGCGGAACTCCGAGGCAGTAAGCATAGTTCTGGCACTTGTTTGGCGATTCTTGCCCTTAGCTGCCAGATGACTGCCGAACTATGGGGAAGTGAACCCTAACTTTAGCACTTGTTTGACAACTTGGACCGAACGATGCCGGATGACAGCCGAACTACCAGGCAGTAGGCCTAACTCTGGCACACGTTTGACGATTTTGGTCCAAGGAGGACAGATAGCAGCCAAACTATCAAGGACTGAAGCCTAACTTTGTCACTTCTTTGGCGATCCAGGGCCAAAACACCGTGACTCTTGCCAAAGAGGTTAAATTTGTCTCTACTTTAGCTTCTTCGAATTTTTCAAAGCCCAAACACCAAAATATTTGCCAAATTTTGGAACAGAGCTCTGTGCTACCTCAGTCAAGTTTATCTTGGTGCTAACCATTAAGGCATTTGCAATGTAGTATAATAAGCAAGTATTCCCCCAAAGTCGATAGGTCAATTGGGGTCTTTGTTTTTCTGCCCATCGACCATTTAAATGTCTTGCAATGCAAATTGACCTGAAACTTCTGACATGTGTAACTGAAGTTCTTTTCGAGACTTAAGGCATGTTTCAGGTAATCGCGTCCTGATACATAAGCTCCAAATTTACTTGACCGTCCGGTTTTTTTTTTCTTTGTAATGGTTATCTTATGTTTTCTTTATAAGAGAATTTGCAGAGTATTTTCTTTTTATTGTCATACACGGCAAGGTTCTTTCTGTGTTGTACTCCGTATCTCTCAGAAATAATATCTTGTATATATTTGCTGACTTTACTAATTGTGCGTAATACTTATGAGAGACATCGCAAAAAGGATATATATATATATATATATATATATATATAAACGAAATTGTGCAGATGAATGAACCGTACTTAATCCAATGAATTAAAGAATCCAAGTTTCCAGGAACCCGCCGAAAGCCAAAAAACGGCGGAGCCAGGATGTGAACTCTGGGCCTCCCAATGTCCGGTCGGGTGTGCTAACCACTACACCACTCCACCTTGGCTTCCTGGCGTTTCCTACCTGTTTTATTAATTTACAAGAAACGAAATGTATCCAATCGGACGTGTTCTGGAAACACACGCCGCCGCGTGGAACGCGGTACGACGCTTAGTGTCACGTGGTACGTGCTCGTTTGTGCTCCAGAAATCCTCCCACTGTTTTGTCTCGCCTCGTGTACATGTAGTAGTATTCTTTGTTTTATGAGCTTTTTAGAGACACGGTATCATCATCATCTGCGAGAATCAAGAGCCACGTTATTGAATATACAACACGGGCACTTCACACCATCGTTCGTGGTCTCCGAGGAGGATATAAACGAAATTGTGCAGATGAATGAACCGTACTTAATCCAATGAATTAAAGAATCCAAGTTTCCAAAAACCCGCCGAAAGCCAAAAAACGGCGTCCTGGCTCCGCCGTTTTTTGGCTTTCGGCGGGTTCCTGGAAACTTGGATTCTTTAATTCATTGGATTAAGTACGGTTCATTCATCTGCACAATTTCGTTTATATCCTCCTCGGAGACCACGAACGATGGTGTGAAGTGCCCGTGTTGTATGTATTTATATATATATATATATATATTTGCTAGCTCGGAGGCTAATTAACAGTGACCGTTGCAATAATTGCTTGTGTTTTAAATTTGTCAATGAAATAACCGTTGTTTTCGGTGTCCCCAAATGATATTATATAATTCTCGTAGTCATATGCACTTTGCGGACATATGAACAAAAAGGCATTCATCCATGCTGTAACGGGGTTAGACCTAAATTTATAACCTGGTGTTTTCTGTATTGTTGCCATCCTTCTAAACTAGTCTATTTGTACAACTTGAAGTATATTTAGGTTCCCCCGAAGATATTCACAGGCCCTCATGCAGCCACAGAACAAAAACAACCCGGGTACACCGCTAGATCTATATTTCCCCAGAAGATAGCATTTGTACGCAGAGAAATGTTTCGTTCAGAGTAGTGCGGCAGGAGCTATGCGATGCAGGAAACAAAAATAAAAACACTAGGGCGGACAAAAACGAACGAGGTCCCGACCGAGGTGCCCAAGCAAGGAGGCCGCCCAGCGGACCGAATAAAAGGTGCCGTGAGATGGGGAAGAATCCCGGACTGTCACTTTGCACCCGAAGGCGACGAAGAAGATACAAAACTGCTCCAAGAGGAAAGAGAACAAGACAGATAACGAGTGAGGAAAGGCGGAGGGAAGAAAGAGCAAGTAGAAGTTCCGGGAAACAGCAGGGGACCGGAAGGAACTTACTCCCTCCGCGGACCCTGGGAGGGATTGACGTCCAACGGCCGAGTCGGGGCCGTCTGTGGTGGGGCGCGGAGAGGAGGGGACACGGACCTCCGGGGCAGATGTTGTCGCGGCCGAGAACGCAAAGGTGTCAGCGCCACGTTTCGCGATTAATTTCCCCTTCGTCCGGAGTCTATCGGGGCACCCGGGGTGGGGACGGTCCGGGTGGACTTCTCCCTCTCTCCCACGCTCTCCTCACTTCGTCGTTTTTCCCCTCCTTACCTTGTCCAATGAAAGTTTCCGGAAACGAGCCTCGCGGGCAGCCTTTCTTCCTTTTGTTTTGGGTGCTCGCTTTGTTACTCTCTATACCCTTTTCTCGGTGCCAACTCTCTATACTCGCCAGCTAGGCCTCGCGACGGCGGCAGTCGAGAAGTTTGATGCTTACATTGGGATCGTACTTCTAAGGCACTCGGGAAATCAAGGTGTTTTATGTATACTTTGTGAGACCCGAGGGCACTGCTATAAAGGTCCGTTCACACGCTCGGGTTTCACTTCCACCTACTGAGACAACCCGTTTCAAAGCTTCTTAGGTCTGCTTACGAACGGCTGCATTGCTACGCATCCGGTCGTAGGCCGCCCAGGATGCTTAAAAACCGGCATTGTGTCAATTCGTCGGAGTCAAACGCAAGTGTGTGAACGGGCGTTAAGCGTTGGTAGGATGGCATATGTTATGGCAAGCATTCTCTGTAGACAAAGATTGGCAACCGAATGCTTCGCCCTTGGGTGATTCCTCGCGCACACCCAGGATACTTCAAAACAGTTTTGCGCTTCTGGTTACCGCATGCAACACGATTTGATAGAAATTAATATGCCCGGGCCAGTGTGCCGTCTGACGTTATTATTATGTGACATGGACAAAAACAAATATTGTTTTTGTAGTATTCTAGCTCTTTGCAATTTTAATTTTTTTTTTCGGAACCTCGCCTACAAACATTCTTCAAAGTGGCGGCCTTTTCAAACGATATCAATGCACACGTATTGCTTCAGGAAGAGTGAGCTTTATATCGGCCGTTTTTATTGTAACGCGTTAAAGGTTAAAGCACAAACATAACGACGAATAAGAGGAAGAAGTAGAGTGTGTCAAGTAGGATCGATCGGTGGAAGCAAGAGGATAAAAATCAAGCAATAAATGGTGGCAGCTGTCCATTAAGCATGAATTCTCGCACTCAGACACAACAACCACAGCACTCTTGGCTCTTCTGTTAGTGGTTGACCGACAACAGTTGGGTCGACATTTGCTGGTCTGCTCGAGGAATTTGACAGTCGCCTCGCCGCCCGCTTCAACACAAGGCTGCATTATGGGACGTTTCCCCTACTGACGTCACACGTGACGTCACGTTTGACGTAACAAGGGTCACGAGTGACGCCATGAGGGAGGAGTGAGGGAGGAAGAGGAGGAGGTTAGGAGAATGAGATGAGGAGGATGGAGGAGAGGGAGAGGGAGGAGGAGGAAAGGGGAGCAGAGGGAGAGGAGACTTGGAGAAGGAGGGGGTACGGATGAGGAAGTGGGCGTACACTACTCTCCATACCCTCCCTTCCTCCACATCAAGAGCTGCGCTCTAATTCGCCATTACAGGGAATCGTAAACGTCTTTCCTTTTGTTTTTACTCGGGGTGTAACTTTTATCATTTCGTCCTATATTCTTGTTCTCGAAAGTGCCCGTTCATTCTCCCCGAAGGTTCTACGCTAAAACCTTCTGGGCCAATTATTTGAGAAGCCGACTCACACCAGACAAGTAGCTGCACGTGACCTTCTCGAGTCAGTCTCGCTCTCGCTAGCTGTGATGCCGCCAAATCGCCGCCCGGTTTTCTGGTGTCTCGACGCTTGTTCTTTAATTTGTTTGGCACAGGTTCGCCCCATTAAACTTTCACTTTGAAACGGGATTTTCGCCGCTTCTGCTCCTTCCATTCGTTACATATATTAAAACAACTCAACCTTAAACCCTTTCTGATAAGCGTAGGAATGCTAGACTTAAGGGCTACTCCACCGATTTTTTCATTGTCTCCGATTTGCTTCAAATTTTGCTAAACTAACCAACAAACATCGCGAAAATAGTATCCCAAATATTAGGTCAAAATAGTGTTTTTTTGCGAAGTTATTGAATTTACAGTTTTGGTCCTCACCGTGTTTTTCAAGCTCGAAGTCTCTACTGGCAACAATGAAAAAGTGACGTCAGTGGAAGGCAGGGGTTCACTCTTTGGGCTGTAGATTTCGTTTTAAACTGATTCGAAGCAGTTTCATGGTGTCAAATGAATGCTTGGGAAGCTCGCTGCAGTACCCGCGCTCCAGCACGGAACAAATGATTGGCATATTCTATTTTTTGGCTGCTTGCTCGACTGGCAAGCCTGCCTGCCACTGACGTCACGGCCCTGAAAAGCGCGCGTATATTTGAATGTTGGTTTTTGCATCATTTTCATTTGCCGATTTCGCAATAACTATTATGAATTTCGCGATTCTAAATAGCATACCGGAGAGAGTAAAGGCCGGGGAGTCAGAAAATATAGTTAGTTGAGGTAGCTCAAAAAATCGGTGGAGTACCCCTTTAAGTACACTTTCATAATCTATCATGGTCTATTTATCACTGAATATACAAAGTAGTGAATCCTCGAAAAATACGAACATTAAGAAATTGTCAGTGCAAAATGATCGAACCCCTTCAGGTTTTAACTTAAGTGTTTTAATATTCACTCTTTCCAAAAACAAGAATCGAAGGGAGCCTTCTTCCCAGGGAAATGGTGAATTCACATTCTTTTGAAGAATTGTTTTCACCATCTAAAGCGCTTGTATAAGTAGGTTTCATTGGTTTGCATGATGTGCGTGAAATTTATAGAAAATATATATATATATATTTTTAAGATCCGAGGGTTTAGAGTCCATGTATTGGTTTCATAGTCAAAACCCAGGAGTGGCGGGTGTTAAACAACTTCAAATGTATGTTGTTATTGTGACAGGAATGAAAATGTCAGGCAAGTTGTGTTACCGTTAAACGCTGCTTTTTATCTGTAGTTGTAGCATTAGCTTTAGCTAAAGCTCATTGCCTCTTTAAACCAAAATTTTCTTTTTGGTTATATCAGACGTTATTTTGTTTGTTTCTTAATTCGTTGAAGCCTGTTACACCATTTGGAGGTGCATGTAGAGAGGAAAATAGTGTTCTTATTCATTTAAGCTCTCGCTTAAAAATGTAAATGTGTCGTAGTGTTCAGCTTTAGATTGTTTTCTCTACCAAGATTCCTTCTCCTGTAATGACCCCGAGAGGTGTTAGAGTATTGTGAAAACAAAATTAGATTAAAAATGAGATAAATAAAAGATTACCTTATAGATTTATCGTACCGCTCTTTTCTTAAAACTTGCACTTCTAAAGGTGGGCACAAAACTCTAATGGTGAAAGTATGACGTGCAAAAAAAAAAAAAGGTTCCATGGCAATCTTATCAGACCTCTCTCCCAAATCATGCTGCTGTAAAATGTTTATTGACAGCTGCATGTGCCAGAGTGCAAAGGCAGGTGGCCCCCCGAGGTGGACTGGAGCAACAAAGCATGTTCAGGCGCTCTGTCACCGGCTCCCCGACCGGTTTGATTAATATATACTCTTCCACAGCTCAGGCGCAGTCTATATACCACTTCAACGGAACGCTCCATATTGTCTTTTTTGTGCTATGCCGCACATTTGTTCGTGCCTCCTGGCCATATGTGTTCCTGTTAATTCTGGGGCGTAAGTAGGCCAATGTTCTTCATTTTTTTTATTTGGCATCACTACCTACCATGCATTGTAAATAAATATAGATACATATGCATGTATAATTCTGGCTACTTGTTTTACTAAGTAGAATCAACCTAAAGAATCCATCCGCTTTGCCTAAAAATCAAGATACAAAGAAAAAGTTCGGTAATTGTTGCTATAATTTTCTCTTCATGATATATATTTTCTTTTTCCTCAACATCTTCGTGTGTTATGCCTCCCATGTAAAAACAGAACAGGATTTATTTTCGCACATGAACAACAGCTGAAACGCCGATTTCCTACTTTGAGGAGAGTGGAGAGGTTGTTACGCTTTTCTCCTATTTGGGTTTCAGACCACCGTATCTCATGAAAACATACTTAATTACTTAAAACGATTCCTATCCTCAATTACCTTAATTGTGTTCCTTGTATGTTTAGAAACCCGTAAGTTCGGCAGCCACAATAGGCATATATCTTTTGTCTGAGCTATAGAAAAAAAATTTTCTCAGGTGTATATGACAAAAAAAAAATCGTGCAACGCAGCGTGAGGCAGCCCTCTGCATGCCCTTCCGGTTGCTCTCGTCGCGCGAGGGACAGCAAGAGACATCCGCAGTTTTCAAAGGGCAAACTATACCTCGAGTTTTTGGCTGTATTCGCGGCGAGAGGTTTGGGTATCAGAGCCTAATGGAAACTTTCTAGAACCCAGAGTGCGGTTACTTAGACTTCCTTTACTGGTGCAAGCACGAGCAATGCCAAGCCCCTATGCAGATAGAAAATGAAAACATTACTGCGTGGGCCGCACGTGCACTACCAGAAGTGAGGAAAACAGAAGCGCCCCAAGACAACTTCTCACAGCGAAAAGTGATGTAAAATAAACAAAAGGAAAATGGACACGTTCCCACCCAGCTACTGGAAAGGAGTTCCAAACAATAGACCTTTACGGAAAATTCTATAGAAGACATCGCTGCTCACGTAAATGGTGGGCTCTTCCGATGTACGTTCGTGTCGACTCGAACGCTTCGTGTTGGTCGACATTTCTCATAATTGCTTTCTACGCGCCTCCACATTTTTTTTTTTTCTACTGGACTAAAGAAGGCGTCTGAGCGCGCGCGGTAGGTCCCCTCCACAAAATATGAGACGTTCCGCATGCGTTCAAAGCGCAGGGACTCAGCATTTTTCGCCTCGGTGCAAAGCGCTAGATAGATCACCACTCTACAAGGGACGCGATTCATTCCATCTTTTCATTGGGAGCTACAAACGGGGCAAAAGATAAAAAAACCGCAATAGGAAGCAATCCCATACTTTGTATTTCTTGTGTTCTGCATATTTGCCTCCTGAAATTTGAAACTGTTAAATATATGTCAACATCTATTCCCGGATAATCTGGAGTAACATATATTGGAACGTTACAATGCTTCAAGATGACGCAGGGGACGACACACATTTCCGGAAAGGTCTATTTGGTAGCGACATGATTCACGAATCGCAATGGCTTGACCCGATACTTGGCTTGAACTGCTAAGAGTAGTTTGCATGGGCAGATCTAGATGACGCTGCTACCACTTGCAAATGCCGATTGCGTTTCGCTCTATCGAAGAGAAGCACGTCAGCCAAACCTACGTCGCCTATTGGAGTACAGCCAACCTCACCAGCGCCACGATCATAGACACTATATACCCAGCGAATGTTTTTTACAAGTTTTGTTAAAGGATATTCTGATCAACATTTTGTAGAATAATTAGCGATGTGACAGAAATCGCCAAATTTTATAATGATCGGAGCTATGCGCCATCTATCGTGTGCTAAAGGAAGCAAGAGAAAGATAAGACTGCGTCTGCGCTGTTTCGCTGTTCCTGCTCTGCTGAATGACATGGCGTCGGTGGCAATTGTTTGCGTGTTCGGCGTGGTGGAAGCTCATCGGTCCGCGTAGAGCACTATCCTTCAGTGAACTCTCGTCGTGTGTAGCGATCATAACCCAGCACGTCCTAGAAGGGAACATCCACTTGCTCGTGCGGCGATGTTGTGGCGGCACCCTCAACACAACTGAAATGCACGTGCTGTCGTGTTTGCTTGCTTCGACAAAAGCTCTGCTTTCTAAGCATTTCTCTCCTTGAACATCGCTTAGATTTCTTATTTTGCTCACTCCATGTGTCCTGAAGTTCAAGGCATTACTGGTGAGTGCTGTATTTAAAGGCCTGTATGAGCGAAGCGAATGTTGACGCGTTTTCATCGTCCGAGAAAAGTTATTAGTGTTAGCATTCCTCTACGCTCTCAAGGTCTATGTGTTCACGAAATTATATTTGTACGTTGCTGTATCTCTGCTAAGATTACATTGTCTTTTGAAATTGTGGAAAATGCGTGTGTCAAGACTTGTCGGATTGCAAAAGTTATGTGTTATAGTTGCGATACTATAAGACTGCGTACTGCAACTTTTCCTTCATTTTTTTTTTTCATCCACTCTAACCTTTCCAGTCTATCCTGAGAAAATAAGAGTTAATAAACCTTGTGCACATAAAAAACTCTCCATTTTTTGTTACGCCAGTGCGTGGCAGCGCGTCCCCTTTTTGTAAAAAAAATACCGAGGAAGCGGCTGACGGCCGAGGAGAAATGGCCGTCCTGCTGACGTGCTACTACGCTTGCTGCACTGGTTGCAGGAGTGTGGACACGAAGCGCAGAGTGGTTTCTCCGGTCGTAACGGACGCAGTCGTAGCTAACGCTCTAGTTGCGAATGCCCAAATTACATTTTGTGCAGTCCGGATCATAAAAAGACTGCTGCAGTTTTTCCGCTTGCCACTCGAGGAACCACGTCGAAGCACTTGATGGAGGCTTATCGGTTTGAGGGACCCCAGGTCTTATGTGATCTGTGCAAGCTCGCAACATTCCCACCATATGGGTACCGACACTCCTTCTACTCCGATTCTTAGGAGGAACTGGAGTTTTTGCCGGAAGAGTCGCTGCACTTTCCAACAGGAGTACCGGCATGAGGGACCAGTCCCATGCTGTCGCTGTAGCGCAACATCTATAATTGAATTTAGCTCAGCTGCGATGTGTCCATTGCTATTGCTGTGATGAGAAGCGCCGATTCAGAGAATACGTCGGAGCGATCGGCTCCATCAGCGCAGTAAACCCTATAGGTAAAAGCTAGCGGAACAACGCCAGCTTGCCGTTAACGCTCCCATTATCCTACTTCCGAAAGAACTGCCGGTTACGATACCGGTGCACGTCATGACTGTGGGAATTACTCCATGGCATGTTTTGTGGCGAGTTGAAAAAAGAATATAAGCTAGATATTTAAAAAAAAAATGCGCAGAAATCAATAATCCGAAACGAAAACGAAAACCTGTTCGGCGTTCAGTGAACAGCGAAGTTTCATGTAATATTCATTTGGCAAAAGTAAAACGGTCGTTTCTTTGTCCCTTTAAGCTTCTTCTAGAACTCGCTCCCACTCTCAATGATTTTTTTCTTTCATACGTGTGCAGCCCCCAGCCCTCCTACACTTATTACTGAGAATTGGCTCATAGCACGCAATATCGGTGTAGTCCTTGAACGCTCCCCTGTGACTAGGGTAAGAAGCTGAATTTCGTAGCGTTGTCGTGGAAACGCAGTACCAACTGCGCCCAAGGACACCAACATCGACTATGTGCAATTCTGCTGCAACAGTGCCGGCTCTGCGTCCACTCAAGCACCGGAGTATTCGTTCCATGAATACCTTTTAGGCTGACAGCGGTGTGGAGGACAGGTTGTGAATGCGCCAACCCACCACCGGCCATGAAACACGTGATACAGCTACCTTGGCCCAAGTGTATAAGCGCTGAATGCAGTTCTGGGAGGAGAGGCCAATGATTGATCGATTTTATAAAGTCCCGCCTTCCACCCTGCAATTCGTTTAGACAGCTAACGGAGCACTGTGGTCTCATTCCTTTTTATTCTTTGCTAGCCATGTTCTCGTTTGAGCGGCTGGGCTGTCGGAGGGGACCGCAGGAAAGGCTGCCACGACTTTTGCCGTAGCCCCGACTGAACTGTCAGGGCTGGTCTCTAGGATCGCGTGAGAACGTGCACAGTTCGGCTGCCGTGAGCGGTTTCTCCGACCCGAATGGCGTGGGCCGGAAGCTGGCGCCAGGAAGTTGACCGGACATGCAAAACTACGTCGGACGCTCTGCCGGCCGCGGTGCTCCTATTCTTATTATCGTTGGAGTGCTCTTTTTTTCTTTCTCCTTCCCTCTTTTTACAGAAGGTTTCGCAGCAGATTCTGTTTGTGTTTCTGTACGCGTGACGGCATCTCACATAACATCGCAATTTCCTGCTATATTCAGCGGATAAAGTTGTTCGCTAGTGGAGAATTTCTAAGATAAATTAAGTGGGACTTTTGGATCACGTAACATCATGTTGCCTCGTGGCGTCACAGTGTCATATAACGTCGTGGCACCACTTTACATGGCGGTGTCACTGTGAACGCAGCGCGCTACGTAATTTGGTTTAGTCTAAACACGACGGTGTAACCGTGCGCAATACTGTGCAGGTCCTTGGCTGTTACCACGTTTCTTTTGTAGAACACTGCAAAGATGGGAAACTTTATTCACCCAGTTCCATCGACTCATTTTCGGTATATTGTACGCGGCGGACGCCTTGGGAAGGAGACAATTTTAATTTTGCAAAATTGTTGCTTTAAGTAAAGTAAAATAGGGTAATTCCCTCTCTAATAGGATACTGGCTACCGTTGCTACGGACACATATTGTAACGCTTGTTTCCTTGTTCCCCGGAAATACAGAAAGCCCAGTTGTATAGCACTGCCGCCTTATATGTTGCCACGCGCGTCGCTGAGTGAGCGCGTGCGTGGCCGAATGGCTACAAGCTTGACTGTTGCGCGGAAGGTCTACGTTCGATTCCGGTCAGTGGTGCGTTCTTTTATTTATTCTTTTAACTTGGCGTTCTCGTAAGTTCGAAAACGTTCTGGTCTGAACGAGTTCCGAATGTTCTACGAGCCGGAAGTTCTGCGCCGAATGCTCCGCAAACCCACGAGAATACATAAGGGACTTCGCATGGCGAGCGGAGTCAGTCTCACCCCAGCGTTCGATCCTGCTGTTTCGCCGCCATCGACGCCTGTAACGCTAGCCTTTTTTTATTTAGCTTTGGGCACAAGTTCGCCCAATCGAACGTTTAGTTTGTTTCAGTTTTGTATTGCCTCATCAATTGCCATTTGCCACGTCTTGGTTGAGGTGCCGGGTACCACATTCCAGGCCCGTGAAATGCACCCCTTAGAAGATTTGTCGGGCCCAATCTTTTTTTCGTCCCGGAGAAGTAATCTCCGTCGATGAACTGGAGGCCCGAGCCAGCCGCCGCAACCAAGGCCAGCCTCTGGAGTTCGGTCAACTACTAGAGCAGCCGGGGAAAAAAAGACAACAACCATGAACACCACGTCGCATCAAGACTTAACGCCGCCGACGTCTATCGTCTACATGCAGGCCCCGCCACGGACGCCGGCGACTTTCAATGGATACCTATAGGAAGATGTGGACGACTGGTTCAGCCAGTACGAGCACGTCGCCCGGTTCAACAGATGGGGAGCTGAACAAAGCCTGCGGAACATCTACTTCGTTTTGGAAGGCACGGCCCGAACATGTTACGAGAACCACGAAGTGCCGATTTTGTCGTGGGAAGACTTCCAGGCCAAGCTACGACGCACCTTTGCTAGCCAGCAGAAACGACAGCCCGCCAAAGAACCTATGTAAGCAAGAACCCAAGGGCCGAACGAAAGTGCAACAAACTTCGTCAAAGACGTTGTCCGCCTGATGAGCCGCGCTGACGAAAACGCTTCCGAAAAGAGAAAGCTGCTGGTCCTGATGCGGGGAGTGAAGGAAAACATCTTTGAATGACTTGTTCGAACCCCGCCTATCACCGTCGAAGGATTCGTTACTGAGGCCACACACATTGAACGTTCATTTCAAGCACGGGTTTCAAGCACTACCCGCGACTCCCCTGCATCGCTGCCCTCTCGCCTTCCAGCTGCGACATCCCGGACGTCCGCGAGATCATTTGCGACGTCATCCGGGAAGAGCTGAAGAAGCTAATGCCTGCTGACAACCAGCCGGCTTCGTGGTCAATTGCCAAAGTTTCCGCGAGGAAGTTCGGCGGACATTCAATCTAGAAGATTCTGCCAGCGTGGAAACACCCTAGGAGCCCTCAATGACCTATGCCGCAGTAGCTCGGGGACCAGTGCCAGCTGCCCGGCAGTATTCCACGCCACCGCGACGTGAGCCAGAGCCTCAGACCTTCCGACGTCTGAAAGGGCATCCCCAGCTCGTCTGTACTGAAGAACCGGCGCCTAGGAAGACGGATCTGTGGCGCACGGCCGATCGATGTCCGCTGTATTATCACTGCGGCGAGGCCGGCCACGTCTACCGAAGCTACCCGTACTGAAAAATGGGCCGGCGAGGTTTTGCGCCGAGCGACTCGTGACCCCGCCATGGGGAGCGACCAAGAGACATCGAGGAGTACATCTGGCGACACCTGCTCCCGGTGCCGACACAACTACGAGGATCCCATTCGCCTTCGCCTGTACGTGCGCTCTCGCCCTTCCTCCGCTCTCGTCGGAACAACCTCTTCCTCCTATCTCGTTGGGAAATCTAAGTGCGGCAACGCCTGGAGGTGGCGCTGCCGAAGACGACTGAAGCAAAAAGCCTCGAAGAACGACGGAGCACTCCCACTCTCCCGAAGCTACGCATCGCAACGAAGCTCCTGCAATGGTGCCCCCAAAACTATAACGTTATATTTGACGGCCAGGACGTATCAGCACTCGTGGACACCAGAGTAGACTACTCAGCAGTGTTGGGTAAAGTACATATAAAAGGTACTTCAAGCAAGTACAAAGCAAATTCGACGTGATGTATTTCAGGTAAAGTAACAAGTACAATGGGTGCAATGTACTTGAAGTAAATAACTATAAATACAATGTACTTTCAAAGTAAAGTAAAATTATTTTAGCACAGTCGTTCATGATGCCCTTTAATTCCCCAATACAGTGGTTTTTTAGGTGGCATGCATTGCCCAGGGGTAATCAGGGCTGCATGACCTATTTTCAAAACAGCGGCGATTATTTGATAAAGTAGCCACAGAGTACTTATTTGCCGGAATAGAGCCAAATTCCTGTAAATCACTGCATATTGGTTTTCTTGCAGTGGACTGTTGCACTCAAGGGGGTTAAATGTACTAGGAGAGAGCATGACGTCAGCCCTGAAGCTTCCGCAAGCAATCCCCTTATGAAGAAGTGTCCTCTGATTAATAAAAAAAGAACAATGAGTGTGCAAGCGAGTTGGTGATAATTAATCATAATGTGACACCTGAGATTGGGGTGAACAAAAATTAAGGAACTTTCGAGTCGAAGGAAAGGACAAAAGAGAATGCCCCAAAATATTCTGACGTTCTCCTCTCTTGTCTTTTTCTCCTACTCGAAAGTTTAATCTTTCCGCACCACAGCCTCACGTGCTACATTATGAGTACATCTGCTCGCCTAATATTTCAAACTTCCTCGCTCGCATTGGCCGACCGAGATAGCGAGAGTTCAAAAAGCTGCGGGAAACCCGCCCCAGAACAAACGGAGCGACGCGTCGCCTACTTACGTTTCTGGTAAGGGTAGAATATCCCTCCCAGTATTTCTTTGGAGTCAACAAAGCGTCATTTCGTGGTACTAATTTAACAAAACCAAATTTGGTGAATGTACCTTGAAGTCGGAAATTGTATTTTCCTTAGAAAGTACCAGAAAAAATACTTTAAGGAAAGTACAAGTACATACTCCGAGAATGTACTTCAAGTAAGGTACAAGTTTCCTAAACCTACTTGAAGTAGTACTTTAAGAACAATCTACGTTAATTACTTCCTAACACTACTACCCAGTCTTGAGTGAGAGGCCCTCTCGCAGCCTGCGAAAACTGACAACGCGAGGAAGGCCCTCCAATATGAACCGCCGGTGGGCACCTCATCGCCGCAGTCGGGAGATGCACTGCTCGCGTCGAGATCCTCGGTGATACGTGTCCTCTGAAGTTCGTCATTCTGCAAGACTGCGAGAAATTTTATCCTCGGAATGGACTTTCTCTTCGCGTTTTTGCGTCGTCATCGACGTTGGAGCAAACCGGCTGAAGCTACGAATACCTGTTTCACCACCGGAGGAACCCAAAACGACGTCATCCGCGGTTTAACTCCTGGCTAGAAACTTTAACTTAGCGTCGCGGTCAAGTGTTTTCGTACCCCTCGGGACCACCGAAGTTTTCTATGGCAAAGTTATGCTCAAGGGAAGCCTCCAGTTACTTCTAGGAAGAGGAATGGGCGTTGCAAGAGGTGTTGCTGCACTTCAGAATGTGCGCACTGTGGTCCTCGTGACGACCTTCTGACAAGAAACGCAACACCTCACTAAAAGCGCAGCTGTGGGCCACGTCGAGGAACTCCAAAACTCTGCCGAAATAGCCACAATTACCGAAGAATCATCGCCACCTCGGCAAGACTGGACGTCGCAAGCACAGCTCGACTTTGACCCCCAGCTTCCGGGCCCAAGAGGACGGCAGCTATGTGACCTCCTCGCCGAACACAGCGACTGCTTCCCGACGTCGTCGAAGGTGCGCCAAACCACAATCGCGAAGCATCGTATCTTTCCTGAAGACGACGCTCTCCCTGTGCCTTGATTGTCATAACGAGTCTCTGGCAAAGTAAGGGAGGTCATCCAGGATCAAGTGCTAGAAATGCTGAACAACGACATAATCCAGCCTTCAAGCGGTCCGTGGGCCTCTTCAGTCGTACTGGTTAAGAAGGACGGATCGTTTAGGTTCTGCGTGGACTAGCGGCAGCTGAAAGCGGTGACGAAGAAAGACATGTACCCACTCCCCCGAATAGAAGACACTCTAGACCGACGGAATATAATTCGAAATATTTTATCAATGGAATTGAAGAGCGGCTACTGGCAGATCGAAGTCGACGAACGGGACCAAGAGAAGACAGCCTTCGTCACGCCGGATGGACTGTACGTGTTGAAGGTGAGGCCCTTTGGACTGTGCACGGCACTATCAGCTTCCCAGCGTGTCACGGACATCGTACTAACAGGCCTAAACTGACAGATTAGTCTCGTCTACCTCGACGATGTCGTAGTATTTTCCAGCGATTTCTACGAACGATTGCGACGACTCCGGGCTGTTGTCGAAGCCATACGGACCGCCGGACTCCCCCTCAAGCCATCAAAGTGTCGGTTCACCTATGACGAGCTGAAGTTCCTAGGTCCCGTGGTTAGTGACGAAAGCGTTCACCCAGACCCAGAGAAGACTCGCGCCGTCGCACCATTTCCAGCGCCGAAAGACAAGTAGGCTTTGAGAAGGTCTTTTGGACTATGTGCGAACTATCGTCGCTTCGTTCAAGATTTCGCCAGGATTTTTGCACCACTCACAAACCTCACAAATGATGCCGAGAAGTTCGAAAGGGCCGAGGAGCAGCAGCAGGCATTCGACAAGCTGAAGCGACGACTGCAGACTCCTCCTGTTCTTGGACATTTCGATCAGCATGCGGAAACCGAAATTCACATGGACACAAGTACCGCTGGACTTGGCCCGGTACTGGTTCAAGTTTAAGAAGGCACCGTGCGAGTCATCGCCTACGCAAGTCGGACACTGTCCAAGGCGGAGAAACATTACTCCACGACTGAGAAAGAATGCCTTGCGGTCGTCTCGGCAACAATGAAGTTTCTTCCGTACTTGTACGGGAGCCCGTTCCGCGTAGTCACGAATCACCACTCGCTCTGCTGGCTTGCGAATCTCCAGGACCCGTTGGGACGCCTCGCTCGATGGAGTCTCCGACTACAAGTGTTCAACATGACTGTAGTCTACAAGTCAGGCTGAAAGACAGCGACGCCGACTGTCTGTCCAGAGCCCCCGTCGAAACAACTTTCCGCAGCAGCGACGACGATGACAATCAGTGCTTCCTAGGTGCAGTGAACACCGACGACATGGTACGACGTCATCAAGACGGTCGGGAGCTGCGCGTACTAATAGATCACCTGGAATGGCGCGGTACTACCATGCCGCGTATTTTTCTCAGAAGCCCTGCCGACCTTCAGCATTCGTCAATGTGTACTCTACAGAGAGACCTTCGGGTACAACAATTCGCCGTTGCTGCTGGTAATCCCGAGAGACATTCGAGAGGTCATTCAAGCCTTCTATGACATCCCGACGTGCGGACACCTTGGTTACAGCCGGACACTGGCACGTATTCGTAAAAATGATATTTGGCCCAAGCTCCCCAAAAACCGTCTACTTATACGCACGGTCATGCCACGAGTACCAGCGAAGCAAGAAACCTCCGATGACGCCGGTAGGTCTGCTGTGGCCTACTTCTCTGCCAACTGCACCATTCTAGCAAATGGGAATGGAATTCCTCGGCCCTTTTCCGCCATTGACGTTGGGAAGCCGCTGCATAATCGTCGCCACATGTTATCTCATACGGTACGCCGAAAAAAAAGCCCTTCCTTCAGGAACTCCTGTGGAAGTCGTCAAGTTTCTCACTGAGTCCACCGTCCTCCGACAATGCGCTCCCGAAGTTTTGATCTCAGACCGTGGACCATCGTTCATGGCCCAGCTGACGCAAGACATCTTTCGTCTCAGCCACACCAGCCATTTTTGCACCAAGGCGTACCCTCCGAAGACAAACGGACTGACGTAGAGACTCATTAAGACCATCGCCGACATAAGCACCATGTACGTTGACGTGGAGCACAAGACATGGGACGAGGTGTTGCGGTAGGTCACATTTGCCTACAACATGGCCGTGCAAGAGACCATTGGGGTGACAGCCTTTTAACTGATTCATGATCGCAAAGTAGCGACAATGCTGGACGCGATGTTACTCCACGAACCGGCTCTGGACCGAAACGACGACGCCCAGGTGGTTGCCCAACTAGGAGAAGATGTACGTCAGCTCGCCAAACTCCAGAATAAAACCCAACAACGTGTCGGCACTGGCCGCTACAACCTTCGTCGTCGGGATGTCCACTTCCAGCCCGGAGACAGGGTGTGGGTGTGGACACCGATCCACCACCGCGGTTTTAGCGCGGTGGTGCTTCGTCGACTAGGGGATCTGAACTACCAGGCAATGGCCGACGGAACATTGACTTCATCACGCTGCATTCCACGACCGGAAGTCGCCCACGCCGTGTGCCTCAAGCCGTACTACGATCAATAGAACTGTGAACTCCGTTTCTGTACTACGCTCAATAGGACTGTGTTTTACGAGCCTCCGTAATTAGGGATTATTGTTGGTTTGTTTTTAGGATTCATTTCCGGGAAAGCTACTTCGAGACGATGCCTTTTTGAAAGGGGAAAGTGATGCCATCGTGGCCACGAGCGTGGCATGTTCTTTTATTTATTCTTTCAACTTGGTGTTCTCGTTAGCTCGAGAACATTCTCGTCTTACCAAGTTTCGAGTGCTCAACGCGCCAAACGTTCTACGTCGATTGTTCAAGAAGGCCACGCGGGTGCAGAAGGAACTACGCATGACGAGCGGAGTCAGTCTCGCGCTAGTGCTCGATCCTGCTGTTTCACCGACATCGACGCCTGCGACGCTAGCCGTCCTTTATTTTAGTTTGGGCACAAGTTCGCCCTATTCAACGCTTAGTTTCTTCAGTTGTTCGCCGCCTCTTAATTTTTTAATTATTTCAATACTGGCAAGGGTAAGCCTTGCCCCGCAAAATGCGATGAACCTAAAGTAACCGTATGATCCTTATAATACTGAAACCTGTTATTCGTGTCCAGTATTCAGTCCGTAAAAGAGTTCAAACACAAACAGCACTCTAAATACAACCGCACATTGTTTTGAAATTTCTCGCTCGGTATCTTGAGTTGGTAATAACAATAACCTGAAAATAGCTGTCCCGATATAGAGCAGCTAGATGTGATAAACACAGCACATGATAGAAAAAGGTCGATAATGGAAGGGCGAACAAGTAGGAAACTTGGTACAACCATCCATCGAGTTTCCCGCAGGTCAGCGTGCCAATGGCCCTTTCTACGAGCACCGGTCTCTGCGTGTGGTTCATTAGAGAATAGGGAAGGACGCGACGTCGAGGCCGGGCGGGAAAAGGAGAAAACTCAAAGCGGGAACAAGGGAAGGAAATAACGAGCGAACAGGGGAAGGAATATGGATAAGGAATATTTATTTCCGGAGCTCACATTGACTCACCCCGGCAGAGGCCTCAGGTACAAGGGAAAGGTTTTTGTCCTCGAATGGGGAGGACCATTGCACAAAGTTAGCTGGATACATAGTCTTTCTGTTCCTCGATGGCACATTTTCAACAGGTTGTATTATTATAAAAAGCTAGAAAAGGGAGTTAAATGGTTGTTTCCTTTAGCCCGTAGGCTGTAAAACGTGTTCGTTGTCTCTTGAGTACGGCAGAAATCGATTGAGTGTCTCCCCGGTATTTTCGGGATTAAGGGGAGCGCAGGTGAGTCTATAACGCCACACTTTAACGAGACAATTGAAGCCATCTACGATTTCGGCAATTTTTGGAGGGTCGGTAGTGCGGCGTCGACGTGCGGTCGCAGCGAGATAAGATTATGCACAAGTTGCGTTTGGAAAGATAGCCGCTTGAGGTAGAAAAAGGGGAGGGGAAGGACGGAAAGGTTGTCAAGTTATTTGGTAGCAACAAGGGTAGGAGGGTCAGGATTAGATTGCACATCTTAGGTAAAATGTGTGCTCTATTTCTTGTCTTCTTAGTGCGATCTTTTAATATTGGAGCACACCTTCGGGGTGAAGTTGGGCTGTATTATTGTTTCATAGTGCCTATAAATGCATATTTGTGCGTATGTGCTTAAACGAGATTTCGCTGCCTAAAAAGTCCCTTCACGTGGATAATTTTAGTTTGAGATTAACTTTGTTTTTCTGTTTTTTGCTATGAAATTTGGCGACATTGGTACAAGGCCCAAACCCACATCGAAATTCATTTTTTTATGTGGTTAACATGCGGTCGCACTTGGCTGCGAATTGCTCTGATGCTCTGTAAATTGTCCGAATCATGCACAAAAAAAAAGACTTCTGAAAGTGTGCTGATCCGTCAGTGGTTAGAAGACTTTCTGTGCTAGTCTACCGACAGGAAAACGCTATTCTGTTAACCGTGTGGAAAGCGGGTTAGAAAAAGCTTTCGAGCTCGCTTCCGCTCGACTGAGCTAAAGCCGGATTTGAGGCCTGCTGTAACCCCTAGCGACAAACTCTGCGCCTGCACAGTCAATTGCTAGTGATCACAACAGGATTAAAAAAAAACAATTTTAGCCCGGTCGAGACAACCGACCACGAATGGTTGAGCTCGCCGGAAGAAAGAACAGCAGGATCAGAAAGCAGACTTTTCTAATGCAGATAAATTTACATCTCCCCAGTTATCCGAATCACCCGTGCTGTATTTTGGATAGTTGGATTTTCCGTACACGCAAGTCATCTGTAAAAAGATTTTCGCTGTTTCGTGTTTAAGAAAAAAATATATTGGTGCGTTTTTTGCGCTAGTCCGTAGAGCTCGTGACCCGGTTTGATGGATTTTAATCGCGTCATGGCTTCTAATTGAGCAGGTACAGGTTCAGTGCGGAATGCCCGCAGTCTGACGAAGGCTTGCATAAATAAGGCAAAGTAGAATCGCAATCTCGGTTGCACCTAGGAAGTTCCATCATGCGACGGTTTCATAGAAGTCACGTAATATAGCATCTTGAATCTCGTTGAGCCAAACTTATGATAAAAAATCATATTTTTTACCTTCTGGAGTAACTATTATGCATCGTAAGTGTGTTCTACAACGTGTAATTGAGGAACCGCTATTGTTTTATTTTTTTATATTAAAACTGCGATGAAGAGCGGTCGGCTATATCTGTAGCTAGAAAACGACGGACATTGCACATCTTTAAAAAGATGTGGTTTTGTTGGTCACCGTACATTTATATCCGAACAGATCCTTTTCACTGCAGATGTAAATAAATTATGCACTTGTAAAGTGTACGCGAAACAACTCTAAGAAAAAATCGTGACAGTATTTAGAGTTTTTTTATTTTACAGATATCTATGCTTCTTGTGTAGATTTTATGCGAAAATATACCACCTGACACAACACGAAAAAACAAAAACAGGGCATCAGGCAAATGCATAGCTCACTGAGCAATCATCATCGAGACAGTAATTTGGTATTGAAAAACAATAGTTTTTATGCGAAATGCACTTTTTACCCCAGTCGTTGTAACGGGTGGGGGAAAAGTGCATTTCACAGAGGTTATAACAGAAAGAATAAAAAATGAAATATGTTTACAAATCTTTGTAATGTGTAATTAGAGCGCAGCGCTTGTGGAAAAGGAGTGGAGGGTGTGGGAGGGAAGGTATGAAACTCCTCCTCCTCTCCTCTCCTCACCTCCTCCCGTCCCCCTCCCTTCCTCCTCTGCTTTTCTTCCTTCCGTCCTTTCCTCCCCTCCCCCTTTCGTCCTCCTCCTCCTCGTCTTCATTCTTCCTCCCATCCTCCTCCTCATCTCCCTTCCTCCTACCCTTCTCCCCCCGTATCATTCAATCCTCCTTCTCCGCACCCTCTCCTGCTTCTCGCCCGTACCCTCCCCTCCTCCTCCTCTATACCCTCCCCTCCTACCACAGTATGCCAGCTAAATATAGCTGGAAAATTGATGCCACGTGACTTCATGTCACGTCACCCATGAGCAAATTCAGTTTCTCCGCTTGATTTAGCGGGTAAATTGACGTCACGTGACTTCAACAGCAATTCAATTTCCCGCTAAATTTATCGGGCGGTTACGTTGACAGCGACAGCAGCGCCGCTATACTCGGAACCGGGCGCCTAAGAGCTGTGCTCCAAAACACGGAATCACAGACAACCACAATCTTTCATGTAGCAACTACGATGCCTTCATTCGTCTTTTCATAATGAAAGATTGTCGTTGTCTGAGAAGTTCTCGCGGTTTTGTTCTGTCTATTACAAGTATTCATAACAACAACATGCCCTCCTTACCAGTCACACAGGTAGGTGCCAAGCTACAGTTGCTTCTGAAATTCCTTGGGCGAAGGTACGTAATCCTATATACAAACATTTATTGAAAAATACTGCAGGCACCATATGCCATCCGAGTCTCCTCTTCGTAGGAACTACCATCAACCCATGTGTCAGGAAACAATTGTATAAATCAGAGACGAACCTAGTGACTCGTGCATTTAGGATATAGCGGATGAATATACAGAAGCGACTGATCCTTTTGTTGGTCACGACGAGAAGACAACGCCTTTTCTCTTAAATTGGAAGCCATCAGAGAGAACAAATGCGAAACCATGGCGTACTTCGTTAACTCGCGCTTGAAAGCACTGCACCTTGCTGGAGTGGAAGACGGTAGGTTTTTGCTGCTTTATTCGAATGTGGCGCCTTATATGCGTACGGTTGCTTTACTCCAGAAGGCTATCGACCCACGGATGTTACACGTTGCATGTCTTGCACATGGGATACATCGCGTTTGCAAATAGCTCAGGAAACACTTGAAGAATAAAAACACGCTTACTGTTGCTGGAAATTCTGTTATTTTCAAAGCTGCTTCTAGCATTTTGTTTCATTTAAGGAGCAGCTACGAGGTGTACCTCTTTCCCCAGCGGTCATCGGGACACGTTGCGGAACGTAGTGAAGAGCTGCTGGGTATTACGGCCCTAACTTTGCAGTTGGGAAGGCCGTTATTAACGGGTTCGCAAAAGACGAGAACGTCTCAGTAAACTATCTCAAGCTCTACTGTGGAAGAATAGCTTCAAAGGGGACCTGGAATATCTTTGTTCGTATTTCACATTCCTGGCCGACACATTCACGAAACTTCATGTGCTGGCGAAACTCCGACTCGAAAAATCGCGCTAATGTTTGTTGCAGTGTAACGAGCCGACGCCGTGCCCGCTTGACTTACTGCTGAAAACATTCGTTTGAAACAAAACTCCGTCATGAACAAAAAACTGCGGCTTTTTGTCCTAAATTGACAATGCAGAGCGTGGAAATGCTTCACAATAATAAAAACTTGCTCCGAATTTTTTTTTTTTTTTTTTTTTGATGAACGAATGAATTTTTGGTTAGCATCGTACGGCTCTGTCCTAAGCTTCTTTCTGTCACAGATACCCAAAATGGTTTTAACGGCATTCTGCCAATGCGCGCTGTTTGGGCCTACAAATGCCTATTACAGGGGATATTACTCCTCTTTAGGGGTCTATAAGTGACTTTGTTTTATTGCCCAAAAGATCCGGACTTTACTCATGATTCATTTCAGAAGCCCGCCAGCGCGATTAGCGAAACAGGAGGCGGAATCATTGTGAGTTGGTTGAAGCGGAACGCGGAACGTTACCAGACGATGCTCTCGGTTAATTAAACATGTGGGAGTGGACAGCGCCTTTTGTTCTATAATTACACGAGTGTTGTACACCTAGATAAGTTTTGGCTATGTGGCGCGCAAAAGAAAATAATTAGATTAGGGGTGTGCTTCATGACCTGATTGGTTAAATAAATAAGAAGTGTTGGGTCGTTGTTTAAAACGCATTAATAAACCCGAAAACCTGCGCTTACCGTGTTCTCTCTGAGCACGGTGGGGAAGCTGAAACATGAAAAGCAAGAGTAGCATGGTTCAACCTAAAGGATTGGTTTCGGGAATATGCTACTTCACGTGGAACTCGTGAACTAGTGAACGCTTCAATAGAACTCTAAAATAGAAAGAACAAGCACAATACAGGCCTCCTTTTTAATTTTTATGTATATTTTTTTTACGCCGCGCTGTACATTTTATTTTATTCGCACGCTTCAACAAACGTTTAAGTGCTCAAAAATAGCAACAACAATAAGCGTAGTATGAAAGCTTCGATGAGTAGGCCCGAGCACTTTGCTTCAGCCTGGCCTGTTACATCAAAGTGGTATCTAAACTCTGTTTCACCAACTTCGTGATGGAGCGAGGCATGTAACAACGGAACATTGGGCTGCTTTTCTCCTGTGGAACGCCGTCAGGTGCTTCGCTCTATCGCAGTGGTTGGCTCGAAGGAGCCGTAGCTTTTGCTATTTGAGACTTTCAGGTGAAACAATGTTACATCTAGCTGATGCACACTCTTCGACCGTGCTGCCTGTTTAAGATTGTTTCTTTCTTCACAGACCTACAGAAAAAAGCACGTCCAAACTTTCTTCTTCCATATCAAAACTCGTACTCGAGCTCTTCATAATTGTGTTTCGTTGTCTCACGCCTCGCCCTTAAACTTGGCTGCGCCAGAGCACCTCAAGTCAGGTTGCGCCTTTGGGCCGCTGCTCATTTTGTTCTGCGCCTACGCCGCACATCGCAATGCCCCCGCTGTTTACTTCCAAGGCGGAAGATGACGACCTTAACGCACTACAGACTAGCAGCAGGCAAGTAGCTAACATCAACGCACTCTTGTTTTGCTTTACTTGGTGGCGTTTAGCTTCTTTTCTTCGGCAGAGTGCTGCTGTGCCGTAAACCACTTGTTTCTAGAACCCGTTTTGTCTTGTGCTGAGTCTTCCCTTAGAAAACAAAAAAAAAGAGGCGCCTAACGAAACCCGAGAACCACATCTGACTCTAGAAGGCAGCCCACGTTTCGGATAAATGGAGGCCGTTTATATCCCGCAGATGGCTTCACGGCGAGCCACTCGTAGAGAACTCGTCCAAGGCAGAAGCGGTTGAGTGACGATTACGAGTGCGGCCTTGTGGAGATGTCTTTCTTGTTTTTCGAGCAAACGCCCACTCCTCTATAAGATACTTACGTTGGATATCTGGTCTTCCCGTTTCAGATTTGTTATTGCGAGCTATATTTTGAACCTTTTTATTTCATTTAATACACGATAACTAAGCTTCCGAAGGCAACATGCTCTTAGACAGAAATATGAAATTGCATCTGATCTGACATCAGAGGCGCACATTTCTTGTCCCGTGTAGAGCTAAAACGAGGGCGAGAGATTCTTGTTTGAATCTTAAAAGAGCTACAGAAAAATATTTGCGGGTGCTGTAAAGAGAAAAGCTACTATTCTTGCAGGGAAGCTGAGTTTGTTCCGTCGGTAACTATGTGGCAAGGATTTCTTAGCTAACATCATATCTTCATATAAGAAGACTTATAAATCGGCATGTGACAAGCCAATCACCGGCAACACTACCTCATACTCTATATGCGTGATCAACCGCACTCTATTTTTTTCGAAACAAAAATAAATCATTACGTATTTTAGAAGGGCTGTGCGTCAAATAAAATGTTTAATTCAAATATTCGCCACGTCTTAATCTATCTCGTTCATTTCCATGCATATTATTTTAGGAACTGATTTTTTTATATTCCTGTTGAAGATATAATAAACGGCACAGTGTAAAATTTTTATTATGAGTAAACGGAGTTGTGTAGTTGAGAACACTTCAAAGACATTCACACTCACTTACTTCAGCTGCATGATGCAAAGAGCTTCGTTGATCACCTCCCGCAAGAGCCACCTCTCTCGCTTGTTCACCATAATTTCTGCCGAACTAAACGGAGATCTGTTGTGGCCGTACACTAGATATAACAGATGTAACCTACTGTACTTCTCTAAAGTTAAAAATTTCGTCCGTAGACATTACTTGATGTAAAACGTTTAACTAAAGTTTTTCCTTCATATAGGCGTACTTGTCCGCGTCTGCGTGGTGACAGCGTTTAATTTTTTATTTCGTCTGCTTCATTGAAATGATACCGAATAACGGGCTAAAATACAATCGGTATTCAAGCATTAATCGATATATTGGTAGGTTAATCGATCAATTACCCCGCCCTATGTTTCACACTTTTCGCAATAGAGCACTTTTTCGTAACTGAGGCCAAGTGCTTTAGTGGGAGTGGCTCATTGACTCTTTGGTGCCAGGCTACATTAGCAACACTTACAAATGGTCCACAGCAAGAACGAAATAAGTGTATAAAGATATACGACGCCGCAGAAACGTCCAGTACATACACATCAATAAAATAATTCAAGAAGAGCAAGTACAATTTCGAAAACAACAATAAGAAGTTATATAGAAAGTACTGTTTAATGTTTTCAGTAACGCCAGCACGTAGGAAGCACGCTCTATATCATTTAAAAAAGGGAGCATGTTGGGGAGGTTTGGAATCTACCCGATAGTAGTTCCTTGACATAGTAATTGTTCTAGTTTTTTTTTCTAAAATACTTGTGTTCAAGTGTATATCGTGTATCATTGTTAGAAGATCAAGAAATCATTATTCGTGGTCGGCTTTTCTATTGAAAGAAGTACTTTAGACAGTTGTTCATTATGCAGTGTTTTAATAATCAGTATTTAATTGGAATGAAATTAAAAAAGTATGATATGAACTCAATAGATTTAAACAAACCGCATGTCTTTTTGTTCTTTATTTTGAGACGATATTTAGATGCAACCTCCAGACAAGCAAGAAATTTTGTAGTCTCGAAAAACATAAGTTAAGCTAAATTTAACCACATAGCGAGTAATGCTTGAAATCCATTCGGCGTTCCATTATATTAAGCTATATTACGTCTCAGGCAGGGTGGAAAATAAAATTTGTGTAACTTAAACATTCAATGAAACCATGATTTATGTCGTGATTTAAATCAGACCAGTTTTAGTATGATGATCTAAATCAAACTATCCCGCAAAAAATAATCTCGAAAATATATTTATTTACCATTCGTCTCTTATTTTATGGTTTTGTATTTAAATTTAAAAAAAATCCCCATGCAAGAACGATTATTATAAGGGTGAACATGAACAAAACAAAGTGCTCTTCAAAGAAAGTCGAAGTGTAGGGCACGACATTTATGTTCTATTTGTTCGTTACCCACGTAACACCCTACTTCAACAATATTAAAATGCTAAAAAAAAACTACAATATGGATGTCCTCCTATTGCAATTAAGTCAAAATGCAAAAATGTACATTTTTTACTAGTTTATATGATTTATATGAAATTCATATGATTGGAATCAAATCAATTCGATTTTAATTAAATGAATCTCCTTCTTTTCTACAGAAGAAACACGCGACCAGAAAACGAAAGAAAACAATGAGTTACATTGAGATGAGGAGAACCAAAACGTACATGAATGTTTCGACTCATCTCAATGTAGCTCACTGTTTTAATTTTATTTTCTGGTCACGTGTTTCTTCTGGAGAACTTTGCAGCGCAGCACATTTAGCTATGTACAACCAACTAGCCCAAACCCAAGTCTACGGTTTATTAATCCTCCTTCTTTTACTCATTTCAGAAAAGAAAGTTTTTAGCTTGGGTTCAGGAGACTTACGTGAATTGTTCAAGGAACGTTTTTACAGAACTGTTCCATTAATAACGTATTACCTAACTCATTTTATTTATTGTGATTTAAATATAATATAGCTAGTAATATTAGCTGACCTACTGTACGTGTTTTCACCTCAAGAAAAAAGGATGTTTTGAGCATTGTTCACACACCCCGCGAAGTAGTTCTTCCAGAATTTGGCTGTCGAAGGAAGAAGCGATGATTTTGGCGTTTAAAACGGGTACATCTTGACAAGGTAACAGATATCTAATCTAAAATGCGCCTACATATATCTTAATTCTCCTCATAAATAGGGATAGTAGTAATGCTACGCGAGGAGCCAGACATTTTAACTACGGTTCTTGAGGTGAAAACGAGTGTAGTTCGAAAATATTGTGTTTTTGTTGATAGTGTAACGATAGGGAGTTTTAGAATAACGTACGCAGTTTTAGCGCTCGCTAGCGTTAAATTTAGCGCTTGTATTAGCGCACGCGACGCGAGAGAGTTTTAGAATAGCGTCTCTCCGTCGCGACAAAAAAGCCCAAGCACCTCGCGCTTGCGACGCCACCAAGATATACTCAAAATTTTTATTTCACACACGAAATGCTGTAACTTTTCAAAAAAACAAGTTTTCCGTCCAGAGTACCATCTTAGATTTGTTTAAACATGAGAATGCGACGCGAGCGGTTGACCGGTCGTGTGCGCTTGCGTCGCCTCGACAAGAGAGGTCTCGTGTACTGATATCCGCACATCGTACCTTCGCCGAGAAATGTTCGCGCGTCGCAAGCATCAAGTTGCCGGTGATCAGGGAGTTTTCGTAGATCGTTTTCGCCGTGCCGCAAGGCCCTCCGCAACCCGCTACGATAGCGGGAACTCCACAGTCAAGGCTATCGGCGCGCAGGCGCAGTAGCAACTTCTTCGTTGCGGAACGCTTAGCGGAGGGGGCAACGCGGTCTACGAAAACTCCCTATCGTCGCCAAGCCGAGTACGATGTCGTCCCGTATTGAAAATCGCAGTCTCGAGGATGCCACCGATCGCACTCACGACGCCGTTAAAGCAGCCGCCGACATAGTCCTGGAAGCCGCAATTTCTTTAACTCTGCTCGTCTTGGCTTTAGCCAACTTCCTCATCACGAATTCTCCTTGGAAAAGCGCAAAGGCTCTTTGCGTACGCACGCTATTTCCGAGAAATAGCGCACGCTAAAATTGCGCACGCTAAAATTGCGCACGCCAAGCGCAAAACCTGGTTTGCGTTCGGAGCATGCGCAGTGGCGACGACGCTATTCTTTACGTACGCAAAGCTTTAGCGTGCGCTATTCTAAAACTCCCTAATATTGAAAACGAAGACGGAGCGGTGACTCGCACGACCATCTCGCGCTTGGCCTCATGTGCTAGGCCGGCCTCCGTGAATCCTCTGGGTGTTCTGTCGTGTACTCTCTTGCCCCACTACTTTCGACCAGCATCATCCTAAAAATCTTTAGAAGCTGATTATTCGTTTGTTTGGTGTTGTCTAGAGAAAAAGGGAATACTCGAAAGAGCTGTTGGCCTCCTTTACGTTTTAGTCATTTTTTTACGTTTTGGAGTCATGCATTTATAATGAAAATAAGGAATTATAGGTTTCTGGAGGAAAATAAGACATTCGTGTCATCGGCATGAAGTTCGTGTTCAAGTTAAAAAAATATATATAATTATTAAAATTTTAATACTGATTACCACAGACTTGGTTCAATTTGCAAGCAATCTGCATATCATTTTAAGATGAGTGTCCTTCATTTTGTATTATAGTGGCTTATTTAAAAAAAGTCTTGTTGAAAGAGTCCGAATTTGCAATAGAATAAGAATGCCTAAACTGTTATGTTGATTTATGTTATTTATGAATTTTTTCATGTTGAACAAATCAAATTCATTAGATGGAAGCCATATTCGTTTACAGCAATTAGTGTTAATGACGGCGATTAGTTATTCTGTGGTTATGCAATTTCCTTATCAGCAAGGTTTTATATACCAAAAACACGTAGGCAACGTGAGCGACACAGAAGATAGGGTGTCACTTTAAACTGAAACTTATTGGAATAAACATATAAATTGTACAAGGGCGTACATGCATAAACATGGTACACTTAGGTTGAAAACCTGAAGCTGGGCAACTCTGGTCAATGACAGAGGCTTGGCTGATAAAGGTTCCTTATCGTAAAGGGCTAGAGAGCGAGCGCTGACACACACAGTCAGTACTATCGGAAACAATATGAGCGTGAACGCGCCTCCGCGTGTCGCCGCTACCTCAGGCGCCGCCCTGCGGCGCCGTTGTGAAGTTTTGCGCATACGTGTAGAAATCCTGTCGCTGTTCTCGCTTTGACTGTCAATCCCCGTCTGCCGTCTGCTATGCGCGCGCTGGCGGCCGCTCGTGCTGTCGTCTGCTATGCGACTCCTATGCGCGCTGGCGGCCGCTCACGCTGTCGTCTCCTATGCGACTCGTGTTCGCGCTGGCGTCCGCTCGTGTTGTCGTCTGCCGCACAACATTGCGTGCTCCGGCGGACACACGCGCTTTCTACGCGAGTTGTGTTTTCCCTGCACTCTAAGAAAAAATGACTACCCTGGGTAGTTAAATGGCGCTTTGGAGGCTTTGACTACCCCTAAAGGCGAGTTACTAGCCTTTGGGCAAAGTGACGACCCCAAACCGCTGTGGAATGACAGCCTTTCTGCAGATGACGACAGGGGTGTGGTCACTTTCGAATCCGATATTCACTTGCAGGCAGTCGTAAATAATATTAGTAACTTGGATAACTACTGGAAGACTATAAATGATATGCTTCCTTAGCTTTCGTGATCTTTTAACATCCGCCAAGATCACATCTGTTGTGCAATTCGCGTAAATTGGTGGAATTAACATTTTGTCAGCGCGAGCAGCAACACTGGTCTCGACAGCCGTGGACCGTGGTGGCGTGTAGCTGTGGCATCATAACAACAACAAACGGCGTGGGTGTTTGCCGAGCTGATGTGAGGTTATCTTTCTGCCCTATTGTATTGCAAAGAATATAAAAAAAATTATTAATTGTATATCTGATCGTGTTGAACCATTGAACAATGGGACCGAGGATCGGCAGGGTAAACATGCTCAGAGGTATGTGACTGTGTCGCCCGTACTGTTTCCATCAATCTCGGACTGGTTGAATTCCTGAGCTGCACCCGTCGTGGTTGTGATCTTCTGGCTGTACGTACGTAGTGCGCGAACTTTCCAATTCAGTAGCAAATTGAGATTCAGTGGCAGCGTAGTAATTGGCTTTTACTAGATTGTTGTGTCGTCACGAGCGCTATTTGTGCTTTTACAAGCTCCAGCGCGAACCCGAACTTGCATTGCACCTCTTTCACCGTTTGCGTTCTTCTGGTTTGATGTTCTGCTCTGTGATTTATTAAACCTAAATCTAAAGGTCAATCGCCTCTGCCTCGTCACCCATCAGGACACCCCATACCGCTGCCCCTCTACCGGCCCTTCCTGGATGTCTCCTGCTGCCAAGTAACAGCCGGATCGTCGAACCTCCATCATCGTCGCCTCTTCACCAGAGGATCACTACATTTTGGTGCGTCAGCTACCACTATATTTCGGCGCGTCAGCTACTGCTATATTTTAGTGCGTTGGCCGAGCCTGTCGGCCCGTCCCGTTTTTTCGACTGTTTAGCTCTTTTCTGGGCACAAAAAGAGCCCCCGCGGTTTTTCACAACGTTCTTGCGCTCGTGCTTGTTCAGCTTTTTTTTTTTTTTTTTTAAGGGCAGTATATAAGCTTCCGAGGTTCTTTGCAGTGTTCCAACACTTGTGTTCCTTCAGTTCATTTAGGACAGTAAATAAGCCCCTGATGTTCTTCACAGTGTTCCAACGCCCGTCACTGTTCAGTTTACCAGTTTGCCTTGCAAGACGGGGCCTTTCAAACCTTCTGATCTTTTCCCCTTGGCCGGTCGCTCTGCTGTACCCGGTTTTGGACTTTACGAAATTTCATTGCATTAAACATGCTGCCCTATACTCCGTTCACCCTTAAGCTGAGACAGAGCCATATATGTAGAAAGTTTGGCCATTCGTGGGGAAGTATAGGAGACAAATGAGGAAGTGCCATTGGCCGAAAGCAGGCTGGGCGTGTTCCAGGACGTCTTCCCAAATTCGAATGTGGCCAATCAGAAGCCGGAAATAATACTCTGGCGGTGGTTGAGAGAAACAAAATTCATAAGTGCGTCGCGGAGTAACTCTCGGTGACTGAAAATGTGGTACATGCGATGTTTCAATCACGGTCATCCAAAATTATGGTGAAAGAGTGCGACTGGCGGAACGATCGACATAATCCGTGCGCCGAAGGCCGGCAATCTACCGTCTGAGCGGTCACACTCTCCCCGAGCAAAACAGAGTTGAGCGGCACATTTGTTTCTTACATCTTTCTGCATGATCATGATTGTAACATCCTGTGCACCCTATTTTAAACCATGAAAGGTCACTACACTTCACACTCACGTGCTTATTAAAACCATACACCAACATATACCTATGTTTAAAACAGTTTCTCGCTACTACCGCTAAGGATTCTTTTAGGCTTCTGGTTGGTCAAGAGAGAATGTCAAGCCCACTTTCTGCTTCTGGTGCATGCCCAGGCTCTGCCTGCGCCTAGCACTGACCAAACACTCTCTAAACACGGCTCTGAGCTGGGACTGCAGTGGGAACTGCTTCCCGCCGAACTAATCAGCCGCCTCCCTTTCATCACCTGACCCAGTCCTCGGTCTGTGGATATGAGCGGGAGCGTGATCATGTGGCGAAAGAGGGATGTATGACTGGTCCATTGATGACGTAGCTTTCACCTCAGTTTCAGCTTAGGGATGAATGGAATATAGTCAGCGCGTAGGATGGCCACCCAGCTCTGGCCTCCAAGAAGTTGGTGTTTACAATACGGCCGCTGTCTTCGTTGGCCTCTTCGCTCTAAACCATATGCTGAAGAACGAGCGTGCACCAGCATGCAACACGAAGCTTTATGGATGGCTGCCTGTACGCGGATGAGCTAGCTCCGTTCTAGACGGGCGCTTTCGGTGAATCGCAGTGCTGTGAAATTAATTTTTTCTCTTTCGATTTTTGTTCTAAGAAAACGTTTTTATATTAAATGCCTGTGACCACAACAGCCGCCATTAAGTCAACATTTTTCTCTGATTGCGACTATCTAAATTATGACAAACTTTCCTCGGATATTAAGTTTTTCCAATATCATTTCTCATTGATCACTTGTGCGTATTAGAAGATAAGTGTTGTGTTCTGGTATTTTTATTATTGTAGTCTTCCTATAGCTACTGTTAAAAAAAATATAAAGAATGGGAGAGCAGTAGTTTTTCGTTCTGCTTTAATGGGGTACAGAAGCAACATTTTAGCGCCTACTTCTTTGTGTAGACATGGTCTGCTTCATGACAGCAGCTCACAAACAGCAGTCTTTCGTCTATAAATGCAAGAAAAGCAATTTTAAAACAAATAAAAAAATGTCCTAATACCACCTGGTAGGTGAGGTCTGAGCTTTGTTGGAACGTCTCACGTCACGGGCTTATCAGGAGCTACGCCACGGTGTGGGCCGTGTGGCATGTCCGATGGAGGCGTGCGGGAGCGAGCGACACTTGGCGCACGTCTCAGGTCTAGTACACCGTACCTCGGGCATTCCGACTTGTCAGAATTGTAACGCGCTGACGATAAAGCTGGCACCACCTAGTGACGGCGATCGTAATTACTATACCCTCGGCCTCGTACGGGCCCGTGACGTTGCGAGCGTGACGTTACGGGTAAATATCCCGAGATTTGCGTGCCGACTCGATGGCTGTTTTTGAAGCGCTCGCCAGAATCTGTCGGTTGGAACAAAAAATATAGTCATCTGCTAAAAATACAAGCGTGCCATTATCATTTACGGATATCGTGGATCATATTTCACTTATTTCGAAGTCTTCTGGAAATATTCCAAGTTTTGATTCTGTACCCCCTTAATGTCTTTCTTGGGGTTTTGTTTAAAAAAATATTAAGGAAAGGAGAATCTAATAATTGGCTTTTACTAGTTAGTTACATCGTCACAGACACTATTTGCACTATTACGAGTGCAATTTCGAGTCCGAGCTTGCACCTCTTTGCCATTCTTGTTCTTCAGTTCTGATGTTCTGCTCTATAATTAATGAAATCTAAACCTAAAAGTCAATCACCTCTGCTTTGTCGTTGGCAGGGTTCGCGCTGACTGTGAACCCGGCCACTACTCGTCTCCCATCAGGGTACCCCGTCACCTGGCCGCTCTACCAGCGCTTTTTGGATGTCTCCTGCTGCCAAGGAGCAGCCTGATGATTGAACCACCGAACCTCCAACACTGTTGCCTCTCCATCAAAAAACTACTACAGGTAGGCTGGCCCACTTGTGGGGAAGCTGTGTCCAGAGCTGACCTGCCTGGTGTTGGTGCTGTCCTCTTGAGGTGCCTACTGTTGTCATTCGTATACCATCAAGTGAGCAGACAATTTCAGGAATCCACCATAGGCCTAAACTGCGCGTGCACACAGTCTGTCCCACACCAAAAAGATGGTTGCCTCCCATGTGCGGGGACGAGTCCAAATGCATATAGACAAAAATCAATCGGGGATCTGATGTGGTAGCCGAATAACAGTTAAGGAGAATACTTTCTATCTTTTGCTGAGGTTCTGCAGCAGTGGAACTTCAAGAACAGCGGGGAAGTTCTTGCAAGCCTGGTTCCAAGACTGTGAGGTTGAACCTCATAAATTCCCCCTTGTCTCCACATATTGCATGCTCGGATAACCTGATGAACTGCGGGTGATACAAAGGGGTGGTGGGGTGATGTACATGACTGTTGTAAAAACTGTTTGAAAACAGTACTATTAATCTGGGTTTGTTGTCGTCAAACACAAGTGTCCTTGGCTGTCCAAATCGATCAAAGATGTCGCGCTGGGCTTCCACTGTGGTCTCGGCCGATGCTTCTATCTGCTTTGTGTCGATCAGTATCACGTAACTCTCCATCTGTACGGCATAATATAAGCCATGTTCAGCGTTGCTTGGTATCCAATCCGCTGACCCGAACCTGCACCAGGGGCATTTAACAGGACTGGGCACATGTTTCGCACCTTCTTACATGGTCTTAAATGTCTTTGTCAACACCGGGGATCCAGAAGATGGTTTGTGCCAAGCTCTTCATGACTGACCTGCCTGGGGCCCTATGTCGCGCTTTGTGGACTCCCACGGCGGCTAGGAACAAGGAAGTGACGTCAACAAGGCAGCAAGCACAGATTAAGTGTTGATTGGTGAAAGTCGCTGATGACGAATTTCCGCAGAAGAAAACAAAACTCACTTTTTCTTTGTTTTCGTCTGCGGAAATTCGTCATCAGCAACTCTCACCAATCAACATACAGTCTGCGTTTGCTGCGTGTTTGACGTCACTTCCCTCTCCCAAGGTCGCAGTGGGAGTCCGAAAAGCGCAACATAGGGCCCCAGGATAGGCGTCATGGAGCATAGCCTCCTGTATACTGATAATGCCTGCTCAATTGCCAGTTGCCAGCTATCACTACAAGGGTGTGTCGCCTTCCTATACAAGGCTGAAAATGTGAATGAAAATAAGCCTCTCGTGCATTCTTGTATTCTTGGTGCTGTTTCTGGCATTTGTCGTGGTACCTGTGGGCAAGAACTTGCCGGGGCTGTCATTTCACGAGACCCTAAGCAACACTCGGGATCATGGAAAGTGACTAAAGCTTATTTTGAGGGAAGACTGCGTCCCAAATTCGACCTCCTATATACTTAATAGTGTGTGGTAGGCACCTTTTTGTGACGTACATGAAGGAAGGCATGTCTGGTCCTCCTTCGTGGATTCTGCTGAGGTTCCACTCAAAGCCCAGCTTGGCTCAGGCTTCTCTGGTGTCAAAGCTGGATGAGCCCATGTACCCTTCCAGGTCCTGTTTTGGTGCTGCTTGACTGGCTGTTACTGTTTACATACGCACATCTTTCTCGCACTGCTTGAGGTATATACACGAACTCATCTCTGTGACTTCACGGCGCAGTGGTGGCGCGTCGGTCGCACTTCCGGTCTGAGGCTGTGGGCAGAAGTCCCCATGCCAGACGTGTATTCCTGCGTTGTTTTGAAAGGAACCAGACAAAAACCTGCCTTCTCGTCAAAACGCCGCGACTGGGGCCGAACCAAAAGTGTCGAGAAAGGTTTGAAGGTCAGTTTTCACGTGCTCGGTTCGTCCGAGAATCTGAATATGTGACATGAAAAGGGAAAAAGTAGACGCCGTCGGACAACGATTGCTTGGGCGGGAAGCACTTTGGGTTGAATTCACGGATACTTCTGGTCATCAGATTTATTTGTTTTGTTCCAACATGAAGGCCAGAAAACTGTCAAGTTGTGCGGACCACCTGTGGACTACGTTCAGTGCGTCTTCAAGTTCAAACGGCCGCCTGATTGTTCGAATTGTCGTCTGCTCTTTCAAACGTTTCTGCTTGTCGTCTGCTTTTTTAGACGACGCCGGTCCGTAGACCAAATGTTGGCCCGGTACTTGCGATAAGAAGTGAGTGCAGGCCAGGGTGTAAGATAGACAGGTGCTGAAACGAGAGCCAAATGAGCGACCCGATTGTGTCCCCCTCGGGTTTTTCTTTTTCTGTGGCGCCATCTATGTGGAGCACCGCGAACTTTCACTCCGGGTATGCGAACGCTGGCGGCCGGTTAAACTGATGGAGATGATTTCTCGTGGATTTTCAATGGCGAACTGTCGTGCTCTAAGTTTATTTTGCGCACTCTCCCATAGAGTTCCATGCAAATTCGATTCCAATTTTTTTCTTCTCGCCGCAGCGCCATCTGTCGCAAATCGGGAGTACCCGCAAGCCACCCGCAAGCAGACGAGTACACAATCGGGTCACGGCGCTGCGGTAGGTTTCTAAGGGCCGTTTCGCCACTTGTCTATCTTACACCCTGGTGCAGGCCTAGAAAGACTCAAATTTGAAGGTTGGTAAGCAGGCTCGACGTAAACATTAGATGCAAGGAGATGTTGATCATTGTTACCAGTGGCCATCACCGACTTGTTATGCCTAATTCACTTGGTTAGATTCTGCCTGCGATTTTCAGTATCGACGTCGACATCTCAGCTACGGTTAACGCTTTTGCAGTCCGAGCGACGTCGCTGCTGAAAATCGCGAGCGAAATCTCATCATGCGAATCAGGCTTTAGCGTCAATTCTGTGGCGTCCACGCGGAATGAATCGCCGCATGTCAGATTATTCACGCGAAGTTTTGCGGTGTAACGAGCCTCGTTAATTTCGCTGACGCCGCTCAAGTAGCCAGACATCGTTAGGAGGGCGTAGAATTATCAATTCCAACGCAAAAAAGAGCGCGGGGACTCACACCGACGCCGACAACATCGCATGTCAATGGTTTGTTTATGGGCGACAGCGAGCGTCTTGCCCACACCCCCATCGCGCATGCGCGGCGCCGGTGGCGTCCGCTAGGGGCGCTCCAGGCGCTCCGGTTTGTTTGTAAACATGAGTTGGTGTATAGTGACGGGCGCCTGACAACAGGCACGGCACAGTGCGTCATTATGAAACGTGAGCCCTGGCACAGCTAACACCTTCCACAGTGCTTCTGTGACTTCGTAGCGGTTGTTACCCCAGAGGACCCTGGCTGTTGCAATTCCTCTTCACCTTCTGAACTTTAAAACAAAACCAATTATGCAGCAAAACCATAGCATGCACTACCTTTCAGCATTTTAGCACCGCTTCTCGGCATCATTGTCGTTGTTGCAATGCTTTGTTTGTTTGTAGTTGAGATGGTGATATCACAACACCTTCCTTGTCACTCATGGTGCTTGCAGTAGCTTCGCAGAACACAAAAACATTCAAACTGCATACATCTGACACTGCAGTGAAATGACCAAAATATGCGGTTGCAATTTCTGCTTGCGTCGGCCAGCTCCCCACAATGCGACATCGGGACGTGCCATGTCACAGTGCCATAGGACGCCAGCTACGATTCATGTGGGAACCATCATACAATGCCTGTCTTTGTCGTGCACGTGTTTCACATCTACTTTGCCAACTGATGCAATGAAGAGTTTTTGTTGAATGCTACTGAGTTGGCAGGTTACAACCGCCTGAGCATTCAGCTAATTGGCGATTTCACTTGGCTACTCGTTTCAGTGGAATGTGTAATCTTGATTCTGTTTGTCCATAATCTATTTATTGGCTGGTTTGTTCGAAAGTAACTCAGTCGGTCTATCTAAGGAAGCCGCAAGAAAAAGCTTTGCTAAGGCAGCACAAGCCTTGACAAATTTTTTTTGTTGAGACCAAGATAAGGCCACCTGATTTTATTTTGAGCAAGCCAGCACACTGCAGAGGAGGAATGATCCAGATTTAGCATGAAGTTATAGGTTTCACATGAGCACATTCCATTTGTAGCTGAAAAAGAGGTGCCACTTAATTAGAAAGCCAAGTGAAAGAAAAGCATTCTTAGGTATTTCGGTTAAGAAAGCTGTGCATACTTTAGCTCAGCTTTCAGTATTTTGGGTACATTTTGCTTTGTAGCTTTGAGTTTATCTATGATAACTATTAGTTCACTTGGAGCATGTAAAATACATTGGTTTTGACAGACAACCGCACTTGGGCATCTATCATATGTCTGAGCTGAGCCTTCATTTTTTTTTCAGCTGAAGTGTATCTCTCGCTTGGCTTGATCAGTATCTACTTCATGTACAGAATGCCTTTTTACAGGGTTGCGTTGCCACAGGAGACTTGTACGCTTGTGGGTGTTTGGTGAGTGGTGTCACCAATCACCACGTGCCCCGAGCCCAGCATGGGTTCAGACCCCCTGCAAGCCTGGCTGTGCTAGGTGTCCCCGTGTCTGATCAAACTGGGGTCTTGGCAGTTGAGCCAAGCCCGGGCTAGGTTTCTTTCATAGGCCACCCAGGTCAGGCAACACACCACCCCAGCCCATGCCCTGCACAAACAGGTGTCCTGCGTTGGCTCGCCTAGGACGATTCGGTCAGTCGCTTTGCTTCACCACTCCTTTCCTCATACGTTCTTCTCCATCCCTGTTTTCAATCTCTCATCTTTCTGATGTAGCAGAATTCTTTGAAAGTGAAGAGGAATTATATAGCCCATGGGTGTTGAAAACCACCAGGGTGTGTTGTGACATGACGACACCAGATACTTTACTATGAAAATATCTCACCCCATGAGAATCCAATGGCTTGGACACAAAGAGGCTTTGCATGGTTGGAACGACTGGATGTGCAGCAGCCTCAAGGTTTTTGCCTTTGAATAGACCAATCTCACCAGCCAGTTTCATTAAGCCGCCGCTGCCACAATGCATCAAAGAAACTTAATCTGCATGCGGGAGAACCCCGCTGGAGCTTTGCACGTGACGAGACGACACGAGCCGTCTCGTGCACTGCCTCCTGTGAACTAAAGTTATGGCGGCATCACGCATGTGTGGAATGCTTAGTGAGATCTGCCTATTGGGACAGTTGATGGCAACAATAGATGACTGTTCCCGTCTATGGTTGTGGACACCTGGAGCACTAGTCGAGACAGCTGCCTCTGCTGTCTCGGCAAACCCAGTATCTCGGCGTGCCCATGGCAGCCCTCTCCCTTGGTGCGGCATGACTGCTGTACAGTGTGAACGGTGTGACCCTCATGCATTCTCTCAGATGCGTGGGGTCTACACCGTTAGGAGAGCAACATTTGGCAGTGTGGGTATGCCGGCGTAAATGAATGGAGACAAATGTATTTTTCCTGGTGAAGCATTTGGTGACACTGTCAACTGGCATGCTTGCAGCCAGGCTAGCAATGGCCGTGGTAAGGTGACTCGTATCCCAAATGTCCCAAGATGTCTCTGTCACATTTCAATGACTGCATTAGATGTGCTTGCAAGAATGGGACATTCACAATAAAAATATAGCAATTCACTCAAGATAGATATTAAACATATTTTTAATGAACCTGTATATGCTTGTAGTTTAATTTCATTATCACTGCAGGGTCAGAAGGTTGATTGACAACAAAATGTGATTGGTTTATTTTTTCTAGTTTTGTAATTTATGGTTCTAGGTGCATCAGCAACAGACATAGGCATAGTTGCAAGCGATCACTCCGAAAGTTTGGGTCTATGCAGCATGAACTAATTGTATTTTTGGATAGTGATCGTACCAGAAATAGCGCGTTGCTATTTCAGCGGTTGCCGCTCGTGAACTCAGGAGACTGGAATTGCAGCTATTGCTACTTCAAGATGTAACGAGATTTCAGCTGCTCGTCAGACCATGGCCAGGCGGTGGAATGGATCCTCAATCCTTTGGGGGGCGTGCTTGTTGGTTTAGATTGTGAAACTTCCAGAATTCTGTTCGCCTTGCAACGTCAAAATGTTGAAAAAGATTTTTCTTGTGAAGCCAGCCTAAAACAAATCTGTTTGCTACATTGTTACAGGTTTGTCACCCTGTCTTTTTGTTTTGTTTCTTTATAGTGATTTAGAACTCTTGTGGGAAACACCAGCGCCCACCGCCGAGCACAGCACCTCATGTGTCAAGCACCAGCAAAAAGATGCGAAAGAGGGTTAGCAGATACGGCCCACCATGTAATAGATGCCACCAGCCCCACAACCTACAGGACCACGTATTGCATGCAATGAATCAGTTGTCGTCGTTAACCTGTCTCGACCACGACATGCCGGCAGCGGTGGGATCCAATGTCGCCCATGAGAAGAACAAAGGCTATAATCAAAATCATTGGAGACGAGTGAACATTCCAGTATGCGCTTCTGCTATTTGTAGTACAGCCAACAACAGCTTGTCAGCTACCCTTGAATAGACCCTTTTCAAAAGTGTGCACCAGCTATACTATGTTCACCCTGCCGGACCAATCAGCCGCCTCCCTCTTATCCCCCAGTGATGTGATTGCTGCGCCAATTGTGCCAAACTGTGCCTAAGTGCTTATTCTGCTACACTTGCTACATTTGATCAAAATGTGAGGAATTTGCACCAACATTGCACCAGAACTTAAGTTCAATTAAATAATACTGAAAATATAACAGCTGCAGGCCTCGCTGCCGGGGCGAATCGTTAGTGTAGGCTCCTGCGGGTTTTCAGGACTTTCGATAATCGTCTCAAATAACATTTTGTTGAGTGCGCTTCTCACCGCGTGGTGTAATGCAGTGAAGCAACATTGCAAATTAGGCGTCACTATGTTGCGTGTCTTGCTTCGCCGCAGCACACCTGGGTACTAAGGGCAAAGGTACTCCTCCAGAGCGAGACGGGGTGCAAGAAGGTATATATAGGTTGTAGGTTTATTTTTTATGGGTTTTTTTTGTCTGAATTAAGAGTTGCAGTTTTGTTACAACCCCCCTTAGAACTTGAAGGACACATAAATCTAGGTGCTCAAAATGATTGTATTTTAACATTTTTTCAGTGGGATTTCGTACCTAAAATAATCATCCACAGCCGTTTGCGCTCTTCTTCATCAGTCGTCGTCTTGTTGTCGTGTCTGGTGTTTCCACAAGCAACTAAACAGCTGCTGTTTGTTCTCCTAATATTTGCCATCTCTCCTCACATTCGCAGTGATATAAACGAAAATGAAGTGTGCGGTTGTGCTCCAAGAGCTCTTTTTGCTTCTCCAAAATGAACTTTTGGTTGCTCAAACAGCTGCTCCAAAATGGCTGTGACCAATCACATCACTGCTTTTATCACCTGACCCAACTCTTTGCGCGTGGGTATGGCCGGGAGCGTGATGATGTGGCAAAAGAGAGGCGTATGACTAATCTAACGAGGACGTAGCTTCCACCACAGTCTCAGCTTAGAGGTGAATGGAGTATGGTAGCTGCAGCACCAATTATCAAAGTCTGCCATTATTTGGGCACACACTGTGGCTGATGTTGCTTGATGTTACAGAGAAAATTGCCTCATCTCAATTAAGCTTATGCGAAATTGCTTGACAGTCTGACAACACTGAGAGCGTCACTGTTTTAATGTTAGCAAGCGTTGTCGGTACTGAAGCACGGTGGAGGGCAGTGTGTGATTGCGCGGCAGCTGTGTTTTCCGCATTCTGACCATGGAACGGGGACGAACAGTTTAAACAACCTACCGCAACTGTCTGATGAAACTTTCGGAGGCCTGTGCACACGCTGGCGACAACCCGCAGTGTGTAAGCTTGTACAGGAAAGGCGAAGGACTTGCTCCGCTGCTTCGACGAGGTTGTTTCCAGCGTGCACAGGCCTCCTAGAGCTTCATCAGACAGTTGCGGTAGGTTCCTTAAACTGTTTGTCCACATTTCATGGTCAGACGGCGGAAACAGCTGCTGCGCCATCGTACACTGCCCGTACAACTCTCTCTGATGCCTCCACCGTGCTTTGGTACCGACGACGCTTGCCAACATTAAAATGGCGACGCTCTCAGTGTTGTCAGATCACCAAACAATTTTTCATAAGGTCTATTGAGCCTCTTTGACTGGTTGCCATCTTTTTTTAAAACATGGCATATATCGAAAGCTTTTGGTGCAGTGATTCGTTCCAGGTTGGATGCAAAAGTGACCGGAATGATTTTCTGAAAGGCGGGCTGTTTGTAGTACCAGCTTCCGCCGCTAGCAGCGCTTGGCAGCACCTCTTCCGAGCGAGTTTGCCGACTGGCATTGTCTGCTGCAAATATTTTTTCCAAGCACTTCAAAATCTTTTTTTTTTCAATGTCTGATATGAAAGAACAACATGGGGCTGTGAATTATTACTTTAGAAAAAACTGTGCCAGAAACTCTTGTAATGCTTCAGAGAGCTTACAAGGAAGATGCTAATAAGAAATTGCAAGTGGTTTTCTCGCTTTGAGACTGGTGATTTTTTGATCGATGAGCAACCTCGTTCTGGGCGACCTTTAACCTCCTCAACTGAAGAAGAACACAAAACTATTTGGGCATTGATCACTACTCAGAGTTTGTTCCTCTTGGTGAATCTGTTAACCAGGTGTTTTACCGGGGAATTTTGCGACACTTGCGAAACTCGTAAGGCAGAAAGCCCCAATATGAGGTAAAGGGGGAATGATAGTTCCATCACAACAATGCCTCAGCAGACACTGTCCTGGCATGACACCGCTTCTCAACCTCCCATATTCTCAGGACCTCGCCTCGTGTGACTTTTTTCTGTTCACCCGTATGAAAAGTCTTGAAAGGAAATGGTTTTATGGATGTGGAAGGTCCTTCAAGTTAGACATTGCAAAAAACAAGGAATGATTTTGAAGCGCTTGGGGAAAAAATTCACAACTTGCCGCTAGATCCTTAGCAGACGACGCCGGTCCGCAAACTAACTTGGGAAGGGTCCTGCAAGAGGTGGATGGTGGTAGTACGAATGCCCGGCCTCCTGAAATTCATTCCGCTATTTTTGGGTACCCACTCATACTTTCTTTTATTGTTGAAACTTTGGTTTTATGGCGCAGTATCTTGCTTGGTGTAAACCATATCCCTTTTTGTGTTATACATATTTTCAGGTATTTTTTTTTAGAATGGTGAAGTGACTGTGATGTTGCATATTTTGATGACTTAATATGTTTGTAATGCATACATAACATTGTTTTTTGGTTAAACATTCCTTGTTTCCATGTAAGTTTTCTGGTTTGTTTCATTTTCAAAGGGTTGTTTCTGGCTTTTGAAAGTATCATTACTATAACTATTATAGTTCGATAGTCCGGTGCTGGAAAGACTCCTTTTCAGATTTCCATTTCCACAATGTGTCAAATGTACCTACAAGGTTCTTTTATGAGCTTTATTTATTTTTTAGAGGAAAATATTTTCAATATGAAATTGTATAATCAGGTTTGGAAAATAAAATACAAACAATTGCCACCTGAGCACTTTGTCTTCATTATAGCCACTTTATATACATATACACAGTATAGTTTTAGTTGTAATGTCCTAATGTTTTGAGCTTAATACACTGTTTATATCAAGTGTCCCCATACTTGAAAAGTGCCAACCTTTTGTTGTCAACAAAACACTGAAAGATTTAAAATAATTTGATATCGGTGTACATGTTCCCCAAAAGCAGCACAAAAAAAAAGAAGAAACCTTGGCTATGCTAGTTGTTTTTGTTTCTTTTACAGGTACCCCAATCCTTTTTTTTTCACACGAGTATAATTTAGGGGATTCTAAAGTGGAGCGAGTAGAGCGACTCATCGGTCACACGATCAACACGGGAAAGCATGCCGCCAGCGCTTGCCCGCTACAATTGTCACTTATTCTCAAGCACTAAATTTAAGTGCTTGAGAAATTTAAGCCCAAACATATTTCTAGGCAAATTAAAATTGTTGAAATTTGTGTGCCTTTATTTATGGCTAATGTAAGTACATTCATACAAAAAGAACAATGAAATTTCAAACCAGTAAAAAATTATTGAACGTATCAAATATGATATACTGGGCTTTTCTGCTGCGTCCTTGCCAGCTGCAGTCTCGTGGCTTGTGGTATTCAAAGAAACAGTTGCGTCGCTTGCTCAGACTCGGAGTTACAATGCATTTCGCGCACACAACCGTGCTAAATGTGTTCACGCTGGGCACACAGTTCCTGCATCGAAGTCGGTTGCTCGCCATAGTTGGAAGATGCCCAACCCCGTCTTTTCGAACGTCATCTTGGGGATGACTTGCCGTGAACTTCCTCTTCTTCATCGGAGGCGAAGGCAGACTGACCGGCCGTCCTCTTGGCGCATTTCCAGTAGAGATTGGGCTTTCTGATAAACTGGCAAGGAAGGTTCTCAGCTTGAGTGGCCGCTCCTTCAGCTGATGGCTTTGGCGCCTGTGAATATTCCAGGCATTCACGACACAGATGAAGATAGCATGATATATGAGGTACGTGTACCAGCGCCTCGATCGAATGGTGTATTTGTACAGCGACACCTGATAATTATGCTGGTCGACCTCCCCCCCCCCCTAAAACTGTTGTACATACCAACAACTGCCTGGGTGTGTGATGTCAATGTGGAGTTTGGTCTTCAGGTCATACCGTTTGACTTGCTGAATTAACTCAACAGAGACGAAGTTTAACACTAGGGTGACAGCTTTCCTGTCAAACCAGCGAACTACCACAATTCCTTTGTCATTGTCAACTCTGTAATCATGTGAGCCTTGGCCAACTTTTCTCAGAGTCTTCTCATCCTGGAGTTTGCAGTCTCTAAGCCGATTTTGCCTCAGAGTTCCAACGTACTGTATTCCTCTCGTTAGCCCTTCAACAAGGTTCAAAGAGCTAAAAAAATTGTCAGCTGCAGCCTTAAAGTCTTCATTTGAACATATTTCAGAGCAGATGCTCAGGACAGTATCGCCCTAAGTCCAAAAATGTAGTTTTCTTTGGAGTGGCCTTGGTATACCTCGAAGTGGTAAAGGACACCGGTTGTGCCTGCCCATCCTTAAAGCGTGAAACCCCACGGCGTCGGTTTGTTTGGGATGTACTGTTTTAGCGAGCTCCTTCCTGTAAATAACACCATTATCACATCCACCGCATTGAACTCTTCTTGTTCAATGCTCTAGAGGTTGTGCTGGAATAATAAAATCCAAGGACGAATCTTCCACAACTTGTCCTCCTTCGCTTCTTTGGTGGTTTCCATGTTGTTTACAACATGCATGCATTGAATCAGCTCCAAGAAACGATTTCTCGACCTCTTGTCAGCGATAGGATAATACCTTGTCCCATTCTCGCAGTAGCATATGACGTTCGGCATTTTGTAAGCCCCATTTTCAGGTATATTCTAATATACTGCTCCAGCTCTCGCAGAGTTGTGTCACGGAGCTGCCGTATTTCTGCGTACTGTACACATTTGTTTGCTCCACTAGCATAGTGAGCATATCAGTACGAAACTGGCGGAAAAGGAACAACGGTGAATCTATGGCATCCGGCTCAAAGAATACTTTGGAAAATTCAGCATGACTGTTTTGAAGCAATTCCTTTCGCCATTTGTTGTATGGACGAGAAGACGAAGCTACAGATGATCCGAAGAAATTATCTACGGTTTCTTCATCATCACTTGTCTCAGAGGGCTGAGCCGCGGCGGGGGACTAATTTTCGTCACTTTCCGACAGATCACTAAAATCGCTGACATCTTCGCCGGCGATGATGTTGTTCAATATGTTCCTAACTTAGGAACCTAAAATTAGAAGGAAAAAATCAATAAAAAAAACGGTTAAAACGTCTACCATTCAAAGCTGTACCAAGAAAACGTATCAGAATTGGTACAAAAATTGTGCCATCAATTACGACCCACTGTATCGAAAATGATACGCAGAAATTTGAAGCAACGTTACTAAGCGGACGGGACTCAAAAACAACAGCGAACGGAATACTATGGTTGCGCAACACTTTCTGAGCAAAAAAAAAAAAAAAAAGTGCCGAATATAGGACGGCTTACTGTTTTTCGAGTAAAATGACGCCGACGGTATGCCTTCGAGCGAGCTGCTGCGTGCGGCCATATCTTGCTCTAGCTGCCAGCGGCAGCCTGGCGGGGCCTAGCTGAACTACCCAAATTGGAAAACTCTGTCAGCGTATCAAAGCCGATACTGCAGGCTTTGGTCTTAGCCATAGAGTTATTACAATATTAACGCTATGGTCTCAGCTTCACGCAATTTACTGTGACTTTTTGAGTTATCAAACCCCACGTAGCAAATATGATACCCTGGGCTTTGTGGGGTATTTAATAACACAAGATTAAGAATTATGTTACCTTCAGCCGATTACTGACTAGGAATGCAGATATTAGTGTAACCTTTGCTGCTATTACACGCGCGGAACGAGCATAGGGCAACATGTCATTAGTAAGCTTATCACTGCGTGAATCTGAAACCGAAACTGATCGGGAGCATGCCATGTGGTGTTACTTTAGTCGATTACTTTCATATCATGTTGCCTTTCAAAGCGTTAGATTAAGAGAGGTGTCTAGCCGGCCAATCTAATTACTCAGAACAACTGTATACTAATAATACTTGCAGATACTTTTTGTATTTATCAACTAAACAGCGGCAGTCACCTCCCTAATCCTTGTCAGAACCGGGTAGGGCATATATACGAATCGGGTCGGTAGGGTGGTCAGAGTAGAGAGTCGCGGTGGTGTTGTGTTGCAGTTGTTTGTGCCTTGTTATACTGTTCATATGTATGTGCCCGTAACAGTGTTCGGTATCGTGGTTGGTGTGTGTTGGCGCATGGGTTGTTATAGGTGCAGTACGTACGTAGTTCAAGAGCAGGAGAGTTAGCGAATGAGCATTTTTTTTTTACTGCATCTAGCGGTTACTACTACACCTCCTAGGTGGCGCAAGCTGCCGCCTGATTCAATAAGCTAAGTGTTGTGAAGGTCTGCAGCTATTGACTACAAACAGCTGGCTACGGTCCAGCCGTCCAGGCTCTGCGGTCCACTGGGCTCCCTACGTGCCTCTCATATTGAAAACAATCGTAATAATTGTTTCACTCGGCCACCTAAATTATTGTTCTGTGTCGAAGAGCTGCGAAGTGCAGGCAGCAATGGATAACCACGTCGGTTGAGGTAGGCCCAAACAAGAAGAGATAGGGGAAAAAAAAAAAAAGAAAGAAAGCGGGGCGTTGGTGCGAGTTGAACGCCTCCCGTCGTGTCGACGAAGGTGCCCAGCGATTCATCGCCGCAAACGACAAGCATACGTTGTCTTTAATAAAGTCAGCATACCCATTCCTCGCGTTACGATTTCTTTTTTGAGCGTTCTCCGCCGGCGGTAAAAATACAGTCAATCTAGCGAGATGCCGTCGGGTGCAATCGCGACGATTCCGGCAAACACGCTGCCGTCCTCCCCGCTAATAGGTACGGTACCGGTGTCTAAGGACGGATGTTTAGAGTGTCTGGTGGCGCCTGGAAGACGTCGAATAGGCGTATGTGCCCTATTCTCTAACTCGGCCGAAAAGCCGTGCTGTTCGCTAGGCCTTACCGGGGAATCCGAGCCTCGCTAACCGTCCGCCATGTTGCTTTTGGGGGTAGTCAAATTTCACTACCTGCTTTTTGACTACGTGTGGAGTCGTCATTTTTACCCTAGGTGTCGTTATATTTGGGACAACTTTTTACCACCCCAAAGGTAGTCAGTCACCTATGACTACCTTTCTTTTTAGAGTGTGGACAGCTCGTTCCTATATGCTTGTATTATCGGGTTCACCGTTTGCAGCGGTCTTCCAGCCATGCTGGATATAGCCCTCTGAGAGCAGCCTCGGAGGGACAGCTCAACTGTGTTGATCTGTTTGTCGTCAGGAATTCTAGCCATTTTTCACTCAACTGAATGTTTTCCGGGCTCACCGTAGTTGAACGTTAAGCTTTGCGGATATTTTGTGTTTATTCCAGTTGTCTGTTGTCACTGTATCTCGACCCAATGAAAGAAACCAGCTACTCATCACGTATCAAAGGTGGGCATTGCGTTATCGCACAGGAAACTCGTGAATCATGTTAAGTCGTTTGTCTGAGTTGTGACGGAAATACACGAGTCGCATAGCAGACGACAGCGCGAGCGGCCGCCAGCGCGCAAATAGCAGACGACAGACGGGGGTTAACAGTCAAAGCGAGAACAGCGACAGGATTTCTACACGCATACGCAAAACTTCACAACGGCGCCGCAGGGAGGCGCCTCAGGTAGCGGCGACACGCGGAGGCGCGTTCACGCTCATATTGTTTCTGATAGTACATGTGATTTGATCAGAAAGAATTCATGTATTTCGCGCTCTAATTTTTCTTAAAGATCCTCACAATCTTCGTTGAAAGAAAACCTAGGAGGCAGTCGCGTCTATTACATTGTGCTGCTAAGTGTACCGTCTTAACATTTTATAAATTCTCAAAAAAAAACGAATGTGTAAAAATCTTTTGATTTCAACAGTCCGATTTTTTATAAAGAATAATTAATTCTAGACCTTTAATTCATTTTATAAAGACATTGCTGTATATGCTACCATGGATGCTGGTTATGTGACATACTAGGCCACATATTATATATAAAACTGATTCATTTCGTTAGTCTTTTACGCCAGCAAAGCCGGAACCAAAGTAACAATTCCGTAACAAACAATGCAATGTGGGATGTTATAACATCCACAAATCCAATCTCCTCAGAGATCAGCACATATTAGATCACAGAAGTAAAAAAAAAAAATTGTGATTAAACACATTAGAAATAGGTCCGTTTTATTTACAGTGTGTTCAAGTATCTTCATTTTAATCGGACACATATTTCTGTACTTAGAAGCAGACATTTTAAAGTATGCCAGGTGTTCTGCCAATCGAAAGCAATGTCTTCAAAATTATTACTGAAGAAGGCTTTGTGTGATGTTTTCAATATCAGTACTTAGGTTGTTTTTATCCTTTTATAGTGTTTTAAAGCACGTATACATTCACATGATTAACTTATTTTAAAACATTTTGCGGTTATGTGCTCTATTTGGTTATCACTATTTAGATTCATAATAATAAAACTCAATAATTTTGTTACAAAAGAGATAATCTACGGCATTGTGATCTGATACGTCCGATGGTTCTCTCCAAACTGGTTAACATGCTATTTGTCGAAAACATTGAATATTCCACTCTGTATAAACCATATTGTAGTTGCAGCATTCACTTATCTGATAGTATGCGACTAACTTTAGTGAATAAAATAAACCAGCGATAGATTATCACCTATACCAATCAAGAGTAAACATGTCTTGCTAACGTCTTTGAAATGACTTGTCGACATTTTAATTGGCATTTCATTAGAATATACTGTGAAGTAGCTACCTCAATTGTTATTGAGAAACTATATGCAAAACAGTTATTGTAAACTGATTGGGTCAGGTAAAAAGCACAATGCATCAGCCGAGGGATGAGGAACAACATTTAATGCAGGGAAGTGATGGCACAGTTAACACCACTTTGCTTGCGTTTGTAAGCAAGGTTCATTCATTATTTAAAAAAAAAAAAAGTTTGTAGACCGTTTCTGCCGGTGGATATGTCCTCCTGGGACGGGTTCTTATCGAAGTGGGAGAAAATCATACTAAGAAGTCAGATTTATGAGCTGTGCTTGATTTTAAACAGATAAATGTATTTGAAACATTAAAGATAAAAGAAAAGTGATTCGTTATTGCAAGATATATTTTAATCTGCCATGTTTCTAGTTAGGTCTAGTGATAAATAATCCTTCCTTTATCTACAGTGTTTGAGCCAAACTGAAATCAAGGATATAGGGCGCTACCACAAAAGCTGCTCGAGTCTTCTTCGTTGTTGCTACGCCATTGCCTACAAGTTGACGCTTGAGTTTTTAGCAGATACTTTCGCATATTGATACCAGGAGTGTTCTAGGGTAACCAGCATCCTGGAGCCTGGAGATTTGCGTCGCGAAACTTCACACCATCCGATGTTAACATGACTTTTTAGGCGCCGAAGTGAGCGCAGCGGTGGCAACTCCTCCTTCGATATTCTATGAATGTTCGCACCCAAAAGGAAGAAATCCTTTACAAGACTTTGACTGATTTCTTCAGCACACGTGTCCTGGTGTGAACTCTAAGTATAGATGCAGTAATTTAGTGCATTTTGTTCACTGGGAATACATGAGTGAAAGCAAGATCCTAGCAGCTTTTTTCGAAACACCGCATCAGAACCTCTTTCCACCCGTTGATTGGAACATTTACCTCAGTGTTAGACAATATTTTTTTAAAAATCCTCTACATGCCTGTAAATAACCTCAAATCAGGGATCATTTAAACGTTCTTGGATGACAAGTCCGCATTCTGCGAGATATAGATCACTGAGGTGTGGAGCTACCACGGATCCCATGCAAGTTCCACTTTTTTGGACATACTGTTGGTTTTGATGTGTCACCACCATCGCCTTCAGGTAGATGCTCGAAAGTTCTAAGAAGCTGTCTATGTTGACGCCGGCCGCTTTTGGAGGTTGTGGGATGGAATAAGACATGGTTTGTGTCTCGACAGAAACCCTTGAAGCGATGTCACATTCTTTCTGTTGAAGAAAAGGAATTACACATTCCGAGTGATAAATCTTGAATGGGTCTTTTACCTGAACTTAGGATAAATGTTTAGATAAAAAGGTCGATACATGAGCGCACCAGACGTTCCTTTTCGAAAATATGGTGCGGAACGGAACGCCTTTTGTGTGCGTTTTTACAGAGAAAAATACGGATAGTTGGCTTTCTTAAAATCTTTGATTTTTTGGTAAGAATTGAAAGAAGATTCTTGTCCAATAATTTCAGGTTGTCATCTTAGTAGTTTTCGTTCTTTTTCACCAACTCAAATTAAATTCTTGTCAATGGCTTGGTTGGCTTTGTCTCCATACTTCCCAGAATCAAGGGTCAACAACCGTCGTTTTTTGTGTGAGATGCTAAGCTTTAGGATTTTCCTAGGCAATTTTCGCAGCGTTGAAATAGAACTTATCTTTGTGTGTGCTTTGCTCCATAGTCTTGCAAGGCAGCCAATTCCTTCATTGATGACTGCTGAAGGTTTTTTCACTTGGTGCTTTAATGCGATGTCTCTAACCAGCGCGACCCTGTCGACAGCTTGCAGTTTTGGTTGCGCAACTTTTGGTCCTTGTTCAGGTACATGCTTAGTTTATGCTGACATCCCTACTGGTCATGAGTGAAAAGCTTGTTGAGCTTGACCTTTTATTTTCTAGCAAGTTGGTGTTTTCACAATGTTTGGAAAAACATTGTATGCAAATGCTCTCTGTTGTCTATCGTCTGTAGGTCATTTAATTGGAGAAAACGCTGCGGCTGGAACGCTTCTCTCTTTCAAAATCTCTGAGAATGCGGACTCGTCGCCACGTCTCTGAATTCAACATCTCGGAGCCTCTTTGGATGTGTCCTTTGAAGGTGTAATGTGGCCAAAGAATTGTCTTATTTCATCGAGAAGGTCTTCTTTTTTATGCTGCGTGAGAGCAGCCTTACTCGACAGATGTTCGTTCAAATTAAGAGGCTTAGACTATGTGCGTCAAAGAAATTAAAACCTAAAAAAAGGTATGCGCAGAGAACTAGGAAGATAACTTGTGACGGCTTGAAGCTGAGCTACTTGTTTCATTGCTATATATAGTTCATATAGTTCCAGCTAAATTTAAAGGATTAGAGAGATATACTATAAAACGTACACACCGCTGGTCTAGCAACTGCTTATTAAGATAATCTTTTTCAAGATGTATATTGAGTTTCACTTCCTCTTTTAATTTATCAAGATCTGCATTGCATTTAATTTAATTGAGGAACTTCTTGCTCTTCTACTCACATACCCGAGCACCTTCCTCTTTTTCCATTTGTCCGCGTTGGGTGTGGCCCCTCTCAGATAGACATCTTCCTTGTGGTTTAGCGCGATGGAAGTTAGTTCCTTCCGAATGTTCTTTATGAGTGTGCGGAGGAGTGTTTTATATGTACAAAATGTTCTGTCTGATTTCCACGGGCGTCGGGAAACGGCGTAACCCATCCTTGTAAATAACCATATCGTGACATAAACTTCATTCTTCGTGTACTGTTCCTCGGATATAAGGTACGTTATTTCACTGACGCTTCGGCGGCGATATAACTTTAATTATATCGATCGTATTTTTTTCTACATGTGCCCCTTGGCACGACCCAGTATTGCACCTCCCATTTTCCTGTGGAATGCTTACTTTTCTCAGGAACGATTTGGCCAGCGATTCGTGAAACACCCAATATGTATTGCTGAGTGCTTCCCCCAAGAACACGACTTTCATATAGGTAATATAAGTCTTATAGAAATATACAATACATGATCCAGACAATCACTGTATCAACTGACATGGAAATGCCCAGCAACAAATTACTTATGGTTACCAAGTGCTCTCCGTATTCCATTGGGTGGGCGTGCGCACTTAGAAAGGGTAAGAAGGTTTGTTTTTCGCCACGCAATGTTGAATACCATACCGACTCTCCAGATGCTGCTTCCGTCGCCTTGTTAAAGCCATTTTAGTCCTTCCTCGTGCAAGGGATTTGGGCTTCACGATAACGTTCTGTGCCTACAGTTCTCAACTGCCGGCAGCAGTGGCATCCGCCGACAGTCCTTCTTAGCTATTGGCCTGTGGAAGGGGAAGGCGGCTATGCGAGGAAACTGAAATATAAAAATCCCTAAGCTAAGGACAGCCTGACTTTCTACACCCTACAATAGCGCACCACTCCTGTGCAAACATTTTAGCAAGTAAAGAATGTCTCTTTGAAGCCGAAGTCGTGCGACAAATCTCCTATAACGAAAACGAGGTAACTAAATTTATATAAAGTTTCGTTGTCGTTAATTTTTAAGTAGATCATAAGTTACTCAATGTTTTGACTTCAAAATTGAGTTCAAGTCACTGTAAACAGTTAAAGGGCAACTCCGCTCAATTCCGAAAAATTTTGGCTTACATGTGATTCAAATTCACAAAGCACTAGTAAACAACTCTACGTCTTCGGATTCGAGAAATGTGGAATATTATTTGTGTAATCCGAATTTCAACATCAATTAATACCGAAACCGAAACTTCGGTTGCGTCAGGCAACATTGGTCTTGGGTCGTCAGAGTCATGGCCATGTCACGTCGAACCACGTGGTCTTGTGACGTTCGGGAGGGAGCGAGGGACAGGACAGGCGACGCGGGCAGGTCACTTCGCATGGCGTGGACGATGATGGCCCGGGGGAGAGGGGGAAGGGGAGAAAACGGAAGAGGAGAAGGGGAGCGGAGAAACAGACCGATAAGCGCGCAGGGCAGCGCAAACTAGCGCATCTGAGTTACGGTGATCACGTGGACGCCGTTCAGCCAACACCGGGAGGAGAAACTCATGACGTCATCGTTCAATTTCGCTCTGAGATGTAAAAACAAATAAAACGTGAGAATGACGTAGTGGCTTATCGTTTGCCGCTCAAATTCCGTCGCATTGACTGCGCTCACGATTGCGCCTCACGTCGCAGGCTAGAGTTGGCAGATTTCGGCGACTTCGCTCACTTGAAGGTTTGCTGGCCAGTTTATTAAATATATAAACGGAATTAGATCGTCATATTTGACATGGGGTCTTCCTATGTGATACTGAAGAGGGCTACATAGTTTTCTAAATATCAAAAATGAAGCGGAGTTGCCCTTTAAGGGGAGTATAAATAAAATAAAAAGTGGGGTGCTTTTTTTTTCTTATACTGAAGTGCAATTTCGCTATATTTAGGAAAATGAACTGCTTTTCTGCAATACTAACGTGACTCCAATAGTGGTTAAGCATATTTTTATATATTCGTAAAATGCCTTCGAAAGTTCTAATTTTGAGATTTTTCGCGTCGATATATGTAGAGTAGTTCATTGGTAAATAGTCTGAATCTATATTCAAAACGCGCTTAGTCAACGCTAATTATCCCTTGAGAAAGCGAACAAGGGGGACAAACGGCAAACACAAATTACCAAACACTTCTAGGTGACTGGTGCGCGACCGAAGAAATCCGCCATGTTCTGGTATGGAGTCAGGTACCCCTCCATTTCCAGTGGAGCGCTCTACAAACTGAGTTAACCAGGAGTTGGACGTCAGTAGAGCAAACGTGTTTTAGTCGCTGCCACCAGTCTAGCACCAACAAAGTAGAACGGCCTGTATTTTAAGGTTTTGACGACTTATTTTTCCCCTTATCCAGAATTATTATGGTCATTCTTGCCCAGCTCGCTTCAGCCTCTGCATTAATGGCATTAACTTGAGAACTTTATTTAGCGTGTTTCGCGTTTCTTTTTTTTTGTAGTTTCTTGTAGTTTTTAATATTTTGTGTACAAGTCGTAAACTTGCCATAACATAAGCAGAAATGATTATTTTTACGTGTGTACTTCGGTGTAAAACTAACGGCTGTAGAAAGTACCACAACGCAACCTTTGCAATCGCTACGCCTCGAGATGCGACATTTTATAAGTTTATAATTCCCGAAGAAAAGTAGCTACGGCTTTCACATATACCTGAATCATTCTCCAAAAGACATGACTTTATCATATCATTTTTTATAAAAAATATAAAAAAATATCACCCTGTTTATTATTGGACGATCTGATATGGAATCACCTACTGTAAATGTATTCCTTTAAGTCCAGTTACTAAACAACTTTATATTGATGTAAAACAGGCCATACAAATGAAGCCCTGATTTTTTTTCTTTTTAGTTAGTGAGAAAGTATTATTTCCTTTTTCATTTGTGTTTCAATTTGCTTAAAATAAGGCATTCCTTAACTGATGAACGAAGGAAAAGGTAAGAAGATAAACACTCTTGTTTTACCAGAACAGCACCGTTTTTTGTTCATGCACAGCCGGCTATAGATCATCTTTGATTTGTAATTCTGTAATGTAAATTAATCGAAACAGCACCATATAGAGCATAAAATAATAATCACAAATAAAGACGTATGAGAATATATTTTGCGAGTTTTGATTTAAATTATGATAGTAAAACTGGCGTTTGAATTATGATGTACATCGTGATTTGATTGACAATACAAATAATCTAGATATCAATTCTCCACCTTGGTTCTTATCCAAGAGTAAGATGGACGTAGAAAAAGGAAATGATAATAATTCCTGGGTATTTCATCGCATCACAGTAACCAAAATCCAGCATAAAGTATATCCCCACTTACTTATAATCCTATTGTTTGCAATTAGTGCTGCTCCAAATGATTTTAATTTTGCGTCAAAGAGTCTCGGTTGTAAGGGCTCATAAAATGTATTTCTCATAAAACAGCTCCCGCTGGTGAGAGCAAGCGAGCACCCGAATCTATGATACAGAACTTGGAAGACTAGGACACTGCAAAACCTTGAAACTCTAAGTTTGTTGGCTTTGTTTTCTACGGACAACGACAACTGGGAATTAAGATATTTAGGTCGTGCAGCTATGCTAGATTAGGGACTCTCTAGATGGAAACAGGGCCAAACATGTTAGGCATGCCTGGCTGCTCGCTTGCCCTTCCCAGCGGAAGCTGTTTTATTAGGGACAAATTTTACGAGCCCTTACGAGCGCGATCGTAAAAACGGATTTGTGGCCATCCGTTATGGTGTTCAATATAGGCTGTGACCTATGTGGACGGCTGATATTTACTTCTCTGTGCCTTTTGTGTTTTAGCTTGCTCTTGGCTTTTAAGGAGCGGCCTCGAGATCACTATGGGACCAAGTCAATCGAGACAAACCGGTTAAAAAAATAAGACAGGATTTTACACATTTTAAATAACTCGATGTTTTGATTGAGGAAATTTAAGGACATAGCCTCGGCCCACAACCGGGAGCGTTGTTTATGTTCGCATAAAATTGCTTTGACTGCTTCGATAGTAATCGCACGGCGTTCGCTGTGCTGCTTGTCTTCACCTATGCCAAGAGAAACTGAGCGTCAGGAGGAGACGTAAGCGCGTGGGGATTTCGGAACGCCGAGCACAGGAGTGAATAATCGGTAGGTTGACCTTAGGCGAGCTACATTGCCTCGCTGCACTCGTCCAGCGGGTTAGAACGGGGGAACGCAGCGTCCGGTGTTTGCTTTCGCATTCCAATTCGCTCGACGAGGGCAGTGAAGACAAAGGCAACCTTTGTATCCACTGCAAGGCACTCGTCGAACGCGTAGGACGCGGAACGCCAGCGTGCGCCGAGTGCCTCTCGCATTCGAATGCGGCCAATGTGCGCAGTGAAAACAAAGGCCTCCTAGTTTTAGGAATAACCACTAAACATTCCAAACAGAGCTCGCCGTTCTGACGTCACCGCGCACTCTCGTCACCTCCTCTCCCACAGCTTCTCGGCAGATTAATTTTAAGTGTTTGCCTAGGTTCACAACAAAAGATAAAAAGAATATTTAAAATTGTTTTCTGGTTATTTGCACGAAGATATTATATTATTAGCTATTGTGCTAAGTGCAGATGATTTTAAGCCTTGTTTTTGCCGAAATTGGCTTTCAACGCATCCGGATGGTGCTGCAAGCCTGCTACCACAACTTGTTGCCCAGGTACAAAAATGAAGGAGTGAAAGCATGGTTCGAGCGACTATGAACTCAAAGCCTTCGGGTAACTAGAGAACCGGAGGAGGCAATCAGTAAAGCCCTTTGTGCTCCACGTCTAGAGGACATATTCCTCATTGAAACTCCGGAGATTCGTGGAGGCTGTTGACAGGAGATTGTTGGTAGGTTTAAATTTTTAATGTAATTAAGACTTATATAATTGAAATTATTTGATAAGTGGCGCAATTTCTACTTGAATGCATGGCAAAATATAATTGTTTATATACATCCTCATATTGATTATCCTTTAAGGCCTGCTCACATAAACACTGCTTCTCTACCCATAAATCCCAATTCTGGGTGAAGCCTCCAAAGTGACCACTAAAATCGGCTTGGTGGTGCTATCATTCTGGAGATGAAGATGTCCACGGTTTTAATAACAGAAGTAAAACGCGTTTAATTAAACAAAATCAACGTAGCATTCTCAGTCCACCGGACCGCTCTAACCCGCTTTGTCGTTGATCATCTTTTTTTTCTCTACTCGCCTCGTTAAAATCTTCAACGATGCTACGCGCTACGTTTTACCACAGATGTGTTTAAAGGTTGAGGAAGCGAAACATAAAAATTTTAAATTACGAACTTGCGTGACTAAGAGTATCGAACCCGTAAAAAAATTGCTCTACCTACGGCGCGCGCCTGCTAACCATGCGCCCCCATACTGGCGAAACAACCATAAGTTGACAGCAGCTGTCCCGACAGCACGGTGGCTTACTGCAACTTAGCAGCCGCCCGGTCGCGCCAAAAGCAGACAAACCTTCGTAATCGTAAGTGGTGTGCGACTTTTTCGGTGCTAAAATGATAAGTGCATGATTTCTTTTTCGTTTGAAACAAAACACCATAAATGGACACAAAACAAAAAAAAACGCTGGTTTGTCGTGTAATTTCGGCGACATGTCCCCTGGTTTTGGGGCCGCCGAGCGGCTACCTAGCTGCTGTAACCTGCCGGGGCCGCTGCTGCGATCTGTCAGTTGCTGCCTCAGTCAGAGGGTGCGTGATTAGGAGTTCTGCACCGTCCGTAGAAAAAAAGAACAGTAATGTTATTTTAATAATTTGCTTGCGTAAGTTTGCTATATAGAAGTTTTTCGTGATACTTCCACTACCTGTTAGCACTTATGTGATAAATAGTTGCACGAGTTCTTTCCAAACCGATTTATCGGGACTCTTTAAAGGCTTCTCCCAGAATCAGATCCAAGCACTAGATCAGTGGTGGGAATTGTGCAGATCTTGCTTACGCAGTGCTGACTTCGCCACTTCTTAGCTATACGACACTGATCCAGTGCTGCGTCAGTACTCTGCTGAGTTCATTTCAAGTCAGCAGGGCTTTAGTTTTGATTTAACTCCATGGTGTATTTGTTAACCAGCCTTTATAAATATTTCTTGAAACCTGGACAACTATCATATACAACTCCATCATCATTTTCATATTAGCACAATTTTAGCACGCGATTATGTTGAGGATGAAATAGATTTTCCTTCGTCCACCTAGTGAGTGTGTGAGGATGAACAAATGTATAGTTCGTCTGAATAAATTGTTAAGAAATGCATATATTACCTAATAAATACAAAAAGAGCCCAAAGGGAAGGTTAAAGTAAAAGTAACAGTCAAGACATAGTGCCTAGTGTCAACTGAAGTTTCTTCACGCTGGCGTACATGCGAAATAATTTTTTTTTAGGCTTACATGTGGCGATTCATTTAGACTTTAGCATTATCTCTGAACCGTTTTATTCCGTTTGTTTTCTGAAACGCTGATAATAAGCTTTAAATTGTTTCAGGCTCAGACATAATTGAGACGCTTGATCACACAAACCTATTTGTGGAACTGCCACTCACTCTACAGAGTTACTAGAACCAGGAAGCAATATTTTGTGAGAAGTTTACTGCCTATATGTCACTTATTGTACAACATATATTTTTCGCACAAAATCTGTGAAGAAACGAAAGCGATTGCTGTATGACGGTCGCGGATACGGGTGGAATGGGGGCGTCACGTACCTATGGACGAATGTGCGACGCGGTTAATTATCATAGCAGTCGTGGTTGTCTTCGCGGATTTCCTTGATGACCGCCACGAGTGCTCGGTGATCCACGAAGTGAGCAAGCGCGATGGAACTTTCTAAACCCACCCAACATTACGCGTAGCAACTGGATACTGCCAACATAGGATTTCGTGTAACCCGAGCAATGTTTGAAAACAAGCCTTTAACGACAGGAAGACTCTCCCTTCGTCGCGTCGTTACTGCCGGGATGACATGGCTCCCCTCTTCTCTTTCCGCGCTCTGCGACTGACGGGAAAACCCGACTTCCCTCTCCTTTTGTCAAGAAGGGAAGAAAGAAGGCTTTCTTCGTCCCTTTCCTCGTGCAAAAAAAGGGAAAAAAAGGTGTGTGTTTTTTTTTGTTTTTTATAGCAGCCTTGAAAGACCGCGAGCTCGAAATCACTGGAAGTGTCGCCTGTAAAGCATCCCTTTAAAAGGAAACTAGGAAACAGGGGTAAAAACAAATAAGTTGTGGGTATGGTTATACAACTTGAACTTCGTCTGCATCACCGGGCGACTTGTCTTTGAGGTGTAGATGAGAATTTTAGCCAGTCCAGTACAACCGCTAGCCGGGGGCCTTTAACGTGCATCACGTAGTAGTGATACACGACCGCACCCAGGTAAGGTGCTCATCCAGATCGAAACGAGCAGGTGTGAGGATTGAACCAAGGATACCTGGGTTCTGTAGCGGGATCTTTCGCTCCACGTGCCCCGAGCAGGTGTGCGCTTGTCTACCAGGCCAGCAATTCCACGCGTACAAAAGTAGGTAGTTTTAAATATGCTGTTTGGTGTTGAATTTTTAAGATATGGGTCTACAATATTATTGAACATATTGAACTAAGCTCAGACTGAGGACATGCAGACACGTAGAAAAGAGAAAAATAACTGTCTTTTTTCTCCTGTAACAATCAGCTCTTTTAGCATATTCGCAATGTCAATATTAACAGTTCTTTAAAGGAAACTGTTTTTTTTTTTTAATTTTTCCAAAAAAGCCATCCACTCCCCACGTGATGTCACGATTTGTCGTTAATTTACTTCTTCAACATTCGATATCTGAGGGTAGATCAGCAACTTTGTATTTTTACAAAATATAAACAAAGCAACGATAAATATTCAAAGTCGGCATATCGTGTTCCTGCCATCTTTCATTCGTTCCCCCTCTCCAACATTCCGTGCCCGCTAGCCGGCCTTCTTGAGGCGCTCTTCGCTCGTGCAAAAAGATCGGGAGTAGCGACCCCAGGGCACCCCGACGTTCGTCCCAAGGTGAAATTCCAACAGACTATTATTCGAATGGGTTCTAAACAGGCCCGGTCTAAAGTTCTGTAATCTCTAGCGAGTACATAAGCCGCACTGGCCTTCGCAGAAGGATACAGCGATGCACGCTGAACTCACATGAACGCACCCTTGCGTCTCGTCCATGAAAGACCTTCTCAAACTTGAAAAGCTTCAAAAAAACGTAAAAATGACTCCTTGAAAAAAAAACTAAAAAACAACAACTGGCCCACTTGGCAGGGAAGGGATCTTTTTTGGGGGACTAGCGTAGCCACAGCTTAGTTCTCGGATGTTCTCCGCTGGTCGGGTAATCCATAAAAAAAAAAAATAAATGCAGTTTTTGTTGTCGGCAGAGCACGCGAAATGTCTGCGGCTTCGAAGCGAATGGCTTCCTACCCATTTTTCGGTAGACGGCTGACGGTGCTGGCAACGCCATCAGCCGTCTACCGACGAGAAACCTTGCCTACGTGAGGAAGTTGCCCTCTCTAACCTCGTTGTAGACTAAAATCAGTTGTCACGAATTCACTGCCGCTTCAGTTTTGGTGAGAAGCATGGCAAATTCCTACTCGTCCAGATATTTCTTCTCGATTACTTTCTTCATTGGCATTGTCACCATGCGCACTAGCCTCTCATAAAAGCCTCTCCACCATGGCACTCATTCGACCAGAAACCGCCGTTCTATACCAGCATTATCAACAGCATTATCAACATTATAAATCGCGTAAGGGTGTCGGAGTGTATTCCATAGTTCACTTAGCACCTTCGAGGTCTGCTTAAAAGTCAAAACATTATCCAAATAAAGGACCGGGCTTAACCCGCTCAGCGGCACAAATCTCCGAAAGGCAAGCAAAAAGCTCTGCGTCGGCATGTATGTCAATGACTCGTAATTAACCGCTGGGGTGACCGCACATGTAAACAACAGAACGTGAAATGTGCAGTTTAAGTCGTTCGCCTTAACATACAGGGCTTTCTCAAAGTCAGTGCCCACTACTTCAAACCGGTCTGCTCGTGTTGACGATCCGCTGGCAAGGGTCCCGTTAGAGCACTCGCAGGACTCGCGTTAAATCCCTGGCAGGTCACAGACGCACATATCATCCGCTTTACCAGCGGTCTTCCGCGGAGGATTCAGTACTTGTGGTCGATCTGCAAAAAATGAGTGCACCTTGCCGTGGCGTGCACTACAAGGTGATGGGCATTGATAGCTAGAAACGTTGAACATTGGTGATCCTTTGGCAGTACAAGCGGGAGGGGGGGGGGCATTTTTCTGCGTTAGTTTCGCCGATGGGAGTCGACTCACGATCCTAAATTTGCAAAACTCACGCAAGAGGAACCCAGGTGGAGGCGTCGTTCTCTTCGCGGCACAATCAATCGCGGAGACTAGCGCTGAGATATGTACTCTTGTAATCCGGTGTGTTTGGACTGCCTGGATCTCATCCGCGGTAAGTGACACCACATATTTTTCTGGCGATCAGAGGTTATGGAGCAACAGGAAAGCCCAGGCCATTGCTTTGTGGAGTTTTAAAGCTGAGCTGAAACTTGAGATGTTCAAAAACTCTTACAGTGCAACTATAGTTACATTGAGGAGTCTCGGTTTTCTCTCCATCAGCCCGTCGTGGGGAAGCTCTTCTTCACCTTACCTAGGCAATTCGGTCGCCGGTAGTAGCAAGCAAGTTTGTCCGGTCCACAAGACCGGTAGAGAAAGCAGTTCAGCCGCGGTCAGCCCTCGCGCCACCAGGTCAGCGGGATTTTCCTTTCCCAGGCAGTGGTGCCACATTACTTTCTCACAGTTTGCCTGGTGAGGCATCTAGTACAAGCGCTCACCTGAGTTCTCGTCCTCCTCCACCCTCTGAGCCATTTTTTATTTACGTAAAACCAAACAACAAGCATGATCTTAGGATTTTGCTCAGCCTCTTTCGCTGTTCTTCGAGTTTCTTCCGTGACGTCTATTGGTTGCAAACAAGCATTTCATCGTGGTTCCAAAGGAGGCTCACTCCGTATTTTTTATTGGATTTGGCAACGCTTCCCTCAAAGCTTTGCATGATCTCGATATCGTAGGGATACTGGACCTCTGTGTTTACGAGTCCCATACTCTCAAGCAACCAAACACTTATCGGGATTGATGTTTTCTCCTGATCGCTCACAGTAGCCTTCAAGACAATCACTTGAGAACTGCTGACAACAGCTGAAGTCGCCTGGGAGTGTTCATGTAGTGCCCAACCAAAGGCGGTCTCCACTGCTGTCAGATTGTCGCTCAGTCAACGTACTATTCTCGTAACGCGTCCCAAGTATCGGTCCGATTCCAAGTCGATCCCTACTGCGCTGCACTCGAGCCCGCCCAGGTCGTCACCCACCATTAGTCCGAGCTCCTACATATTTACAAGAATTTATTCATCCGTGCTTGGAAGCACTTGTTCGCAGCTAGAACCTGCCTCAAGGGCGTCTATCTCTCAGGTATTGCCGTTGTGATGATATACACTGGGGAGCGTGTTGATATTCGGACAAAGACGACCAAAAGAATAAACGATTTAGGGAGAAGAAATAACGGACACTTCTTTCAGCTCGCAACAACAAAGACACTGTGAATCTCCTTGCGGGGTGAATCTTCGTTGTCCCTTTTGCCCAAGTGTGCTATTCCTTCTGTCGTCATTGTTTATTGTGATGATTACGCACAATAGCCTGCAGTCTGCGATACGTTTGTTGGCTCGTCTTGCCACCAAACCCCTCGACTGTCAGAACCTCCGTCCCGAGAGACTTGCCATAGAGACCCTTCGACACATCCTGTGTAATAAAGGAGCGCTGACTGCTGTTGCAAAAAATAATCCGGGCAAACTTCCTTTTGTTTTTGATTTCCAACCATGCGGTAACCGTTTACAGGATGACTGCCGATTTGTTGCTGTTCTCGCTCAATTGCAGCCTCATGTGTGTCTTGATATTCGTATTTCACCCTATGCGCTTCCAGCTCGTCCCGGCAAGTAGTCTGGATCACATATAACGGGTGTATGCCTCCCTCAAGACCTGTCACAACAAAGCGTGCCGCGACACATCCTTGCCGTGTGGTTTGGCTTTGTACAACGGAAACATCTTTTGTCGGCCCGCAATCTGCGCTTCGTCTTCGTGAGGTGGATCTCCGCGTTGCAGTCTGTTGTGCCGTGCGCCTCTTATTTGCAAAAGAAAACATTCCAGGCTGTACATCCTGCCCTGCAAGGCCGTAGCAGTAGCTTTCCGAGTTCTGGTGTAGCTTGGATGCCTCTTTGGCAGTTAGTGCATGAAGAAACAAGGCGTAGGCCTACCGCCGGCCTCTTCGAGTAGTTCCTTAAATGGCTTCATCCGGCTCTCCACCTCATTTTCTAGACCGTTCAGCAGAACGCTCAGTTTGTTAAAACCGAGGTCACACTGCTCACACATTATGAAACAAACAGTATGCAAACATGGATCACCGGAATATTCGGGGTTTTAATTTTCATTCGAAGCACGGATCTCGAAGTTACACGCGTTCGAATCTGTATGCAGACTGTCCCTTATACTGTCACGAAGGAACAGTCAAGGAAACAAAGAATAACTGGGGGAAACTGAAACGTTTAATGGGGTGAACTTGTGCCCGAAAATATAGAGGAAACAGAAGATAACAGGAGAGCGTCGCGGGCGTCGAAGTCGGCATAAAAGCAGAGTCGAACCGTGGGGCGAGACTGACTGCCGATTGCCACATGGAGCCCCTTATGTATACGCGCTGGCTTCTAGAACAATCGGCTTGGAAGGTTCGGCGACTAGAACATTCGTACCTCGAACAAGCAACAGAGTTCTAGAATTCACCAAAACATTAAACTGCAAGAATAAATAAAAGAACGCGTAACTCCCGGGAATCGAACCCTGGCTCTCCGCGTAGGAGGCAAGCACGATAACCGTTAGGCCACGGCCGCGCAGCCTCCTGCGCGCGCGGCAATATAATGTACTACATTGATGACTCGGTGCCGATGTCGGCTGCTGATGTTACAACCCTGGTGACATTTCCGGTTTTCCCGGAGGCATCTTTCCGTCGAACTCCAATATCCGGTCGTACGAAAACGCCCGAAGCAAGACCGGGCAGATCATGGCACAGTAGGGCAGTTCCGTCCCAGCCAACGCACGAAGGCCCGGACATGAGCCTGGGCACCGTCTTAAAGACGCCGCACATTTTTGACGCTGCGCAATAGCGGCACCTCATTGATGTCAATGAGCTCCGCCAGGTGGTCCTGGATTAGAACTGCATGGTTCCCGAACCCCTTCTGTAGGAGCTCAATGGCCTGGGCGTAGCATTCAGCGGTTGGCTGCAGACCTTCGATGGCGGCTTCTCTCGCCCCAGTGAGTACTCACCTCAGGTGGTTGACTTTTACTGACGAAAATACGTCCGGATTGTTATTTATTTATTTATTTACAATACCCTCAGGGCCATAAGGCGTTAGGGAGGAGAGGGGTGTTAAGTACAACGTTCTATACTGTTTCTCGGAATATGTTGGGGTCCTGGATGGTGACGATGTCTTCGGAAAGGTCATTCCAGTCCACACTTGCATCAGGAAGAGGGGTGTGCTGATGTGCCATGGCAAAACACTTTGGCCGGGCTATTTTGTTTCAATTATCGAGTCTGAAGGAAGCGTCAGCAGGTGGGAAAAGAAGAGACTGATTTAGAAGTGGCGAATAAAAAACTTTATGCGCAAGGCAGGGGCGGAATATTTTTCGACGGGTGAAAAGCAGTGGGAGAGAGAAATTTGATTTAATGAGGGAGACACTAAAAAACTGGAGTAATCGGAATGAATAAATCGCACAGCACGGTTTTAGGCGGATATTCTAGTATGTTAATGTAGCATGATGATGGTGCCAGATTGAAGATACGTATTATTTAGACCGGACTAGGGAAATATAGAGGAGCCGTTTTAGTTGAGAAGGGGCGGATCTGAAATTGCGGTGGAAGAAACCCAAGCTTTTGTTAGCGGAATTCACATCTGAATTAATATAGTATTCTCAGGAAAGTTTTGAAGGTAGAAGGACACAAAGGCATTTATACACATCTGTGGGATGAAGAGGGATGCCATTGAGAAAATGAACAGAAGAGGTTTGAAAAGAGGAGCGACAGAAGAGCGTGCATTTACATTTGCTGACGTTAACCGTCATCTGGCAGTTAGTACACCAGCTCTGAACTAGGTCGAGGTCAATTTGCGGGGTTAATGAATCACGAGGGAATGTTATTTTCAGTAAAAGAGACAGTCGTCACAGTCATTGGCAAAAAGGCACATGGGTGAAGATACCTGATGGATGGCGGTCCGAAATTCTCCCAGATGGCGCCCAATTTCTTTGGTGTCCCATGAATTTGATGAGCCACAATTTTTGCACTTTGCCCTTCGCCGTTCATTCGCTCCGATGTTCGTTCAGGTGGACACTGTCTGGGTTGTAGCTCTACCGGCTCCACTTTGCCTTTCTCTTCAGCTTCCTTGGGCACGTGACAATCGTTTCTCCATACTCAACGACCTCCGTGAAATCTAGGAATGCCACGAACCACCCGAGGTTCGAAATCGAAAGGTTCGATATTTTCGAACCGTACTGAGGTTTGAATTCGAAAGGTTTCGATATTTTCGACCATACGAAGGTTCGAATTCGAAACGTTCGCAACTTTCAAACACCCTGGAGTTTTGAATTCAAAAAGTTTGAAGCTTTCACGGTTTGTGAAAGTTCGGCTTCCATTATTGCGAATATTGTTTTACTTGAGGTGCGAGAAATTCGAAGATTTCGAACTTTCCTAACTTGAAATGGAGAGATTCGAACGTTTTAAATTTCTTGGGATCTAAAGTTTAAAAAATTCAAAGATTTAGATTTTTTTTACTCTGAAGTTAAAAAATTTGAAGATTTCGAATTTCTTTGAATATGAAATTTAAAAAAAAATACGAATGTTTCGAATTTTTATAGACATAAAGTTCGATGAATTCGTATATTTCGAATTTCTTTTAACATAAAGCTAAAAAAGTTCGAAGGTTTCGATTCTCTTTTAGGGCTAAATTCAAGAAAAAAAAACTTCGAAGGTATTGACTTTCATTCAAGTCCAAGTGCGCAAAGTTCGAAGTCCGGTTTACATGTTCCTCCACAGTTCCAGTTTGAAATAACGTTTTCACACCTCACTGTTTTTTACGAAATCAGGTTTAGAAAAGTTCGGGTGGGACATTTAGACTGGGCGAAGTTGGTCAGGCTATTAAATGAGACTACGAGTGTCCCGGATTTGCTGGAATATTTACCAGTGCAGAGTGACGTATGACCATAGATCAGTTATTGTGACCGCCAGCCCGGCGGGGGGGGGGGGGGGGGGGGGTCTTTAACGTGCAGCACGCAGTATAGTGATCACACGAACGCACTGCACTGTTTAACGATACTCATCCAGTTCGTAACGGCCAGGGGCAGGCAGATGATTGAGGCTCAGAAAAACCTTGAAGCGATCTGGCAAACTGCCTCCCTGCCCTCTATCACGCTGGTAGTAATCCGATCGAACGCCGCTCGAGTGACGTTCGCATATAGTAAGTTTACGTTGTACGTGATGCAAAATCCTGAGACTGGGAATGAAATTTGAAAGAAAAAGTGTAAGAATACAGAAAAAAGGGCGCAGGACAAAGCCTCAATCTCAACTCTGGGAATTTAATATGAAAAAAAAAGTGTAAGACAGAAAAAAAAGGAGACAGGACAACGTCTCAAACTCAACTCAGCTGAAAACTCAGCTCAGGCCAACTTCTCAAACTTAACTCAGCTGAGTTGAGACATATTCTGTCCCCTTTTTTCTTTCTTCTTACACTTTTTCTTTCGAATTTCATTCCCAGTCTCAGGATTTTACATCATGATCAACATACGCCAGCTCGCCTGCACATTGACACTTTTTTTGTTTGTAATTGCTTTGGAGGTATATTTTCCGGGACGGAAGAAACGCCGAGCAAAAGGCACAGAAGCCGACACAACTCGAGGTCGAGGAGCGTTCTACCATACAAGTGGCGTCGGAACAGGGAAAACGGGGGGAAGGGGGGGGGGGAGGGGGGGGGTGGGCTCCAGTTCCCCCCCCCCCCCCCAGATGTTTCGGACTGTTAAAGAAAACAATACGGGGAAAGAAGGCGTGGTCGAGCTTATTTTAATCTTAAATTATTTATGCATATGTATAGCTATGTTGCTCTTAACTGCATAAAAGATCGCGTAGATATTCATTGCTAGAAACTAGTTGTCATAAGGCACTACTCGTCACATGCTTAGTGGTTCGGAAGTTCAAAGCTATGTCTTTTCAGCCAAAATAACTGTGCCATTAATTTAAAAAAAAGGAAAGAAGAAAAAAAAACGTAACAATAAATGCGGGGATGAAAAGCTGGAGAAAAAAAAACTATCAAGAACCCGCCGGAAGTATTGTATTCTTGCATATTCAGAGGCCCAAAACTTCGAAACAAGTTTCGCTTACCAAAATGTGTACAGGCTAAAAGAAACACGTCCCAGAAACGTAAAAAGAAAAAAAAATTAAAATAGCTTTTTTTTTTATAACGTGCTGAACTTGAAAAATGTTAGAAATCTTCCCCTATGTGTTAATTTATTCCTAAACGTGAAAAAATAATGAATGCATTATTTTGTATTCTGCAGATCGTAATGATATGTACTGTCTGTGCTGTTAGTTTAAACGCGATACCTCAAACAATTTAGACGAAAAAAATTACCAAATTCGAAAATCTTAAAACTTTATAGTGCAAGAAATTCGGAAGTTCGGAAATCATCGAATCTTTTAGTCTATCAGGTTCGAATGTTAAAAAAGCATCGAATTTTGCAGCGTAATAAGTTCGAACGTTCAACGAGGATCGAACATTTTAGCGTAATAAGTTCGAACGTTCGAAAAACATTGCATTTCAGAACGTGCAAAGTTCGAAATTTCAAAAAGCGTCGAACTTCTTATTTTAACAACTTCGTTCGACTTTCGTAGAATTTCTCAATATGGAAAGGTCGAAAATTCGAAATTTTCGAAATTTTCGAACCGCTTGAATCGATCATCGAACCTTCGGTGCGAAGAAAGTTCGCGGCACCCCTAGCGAAATCCGCCTCGGCCTCCTGTTCTGAGATAAGGATCTCGATCGTCGAGTTCACGTCGTTCAGCTGGTCTCGAGCGAGCTTCAGACGTTCGATGAATACTTCGAGATCATCGGCGTTCGGTGTCAGCTGCGACGAACTCTCCGCGTCGCCAACGAGTCGGGTTACTTGAGTACGTAGAGTCTTTCTCTTCTTCTTTAGCACATACATGTAGCCGTTCTCGTTGTCATTGCCGTGGAGTCGACCACAAGCTGAAGTACCCGCAGTTTGGTATCATTCCAGGGTTTCCGCTCCAAAGTTTAGTGTTGCGATCTTTCGTCAGCATCCCTTACAGCATTCTATAATTGCGTCTAGATCAACAACTTTGTATTTCACAGCATTAAATGCATTTTAAGACTATCTCCCAATCTCAAAATGTTTTACGTCCATCCGTTCCTCCGTCCGGGCATTTACCGCTAATTAAAGCGGGAAAATTTAATTCACGTGACCTATACACGAATCCAGATTCCCCGCTAAATATAAAGTAAAAGTTGATGTCACGTGACATCACGTCACGGGACCTACTGACAAATTCAGTTTTCACGCTAAATTTAGCCGAAGAATTGACGTCACACACCAATACAGTTTCTCGGCTAAATATGACGAAAAAATGATGTCACTTGACTTATATACCGATTCAGTTTTCCTGATAAATTTGTCGGAAAAATTGATGCACAGTTTCCCCGCTAAATTTGGCGCGAAAATGTTTCGTACGTTACCTATACACCAATTCAGTTTCCCACTAAATTGGAGTAAAATATAGGTGTCACGTACCCCTTACACCAATTATATTTTTCCGCTAAATTTGGGGGAGAACTTGATGTAACATAACCTGACGTCACGTGAACTATACAAATATATAGTTCGTTCGCTACATAGAGAATAGTAATAGAAATATAATCCATGTCAGGCATTCCAGGAATTTGAATGTAAAGGACGCTGCCCGTTTCTGCAAGACATAGGCAATGCAAAGAGATATATTCAAGTCGACATTTTATGTTCGTCCCAGATACCTTGATTGAGAGAGTTTGGTCAATGGGAGTACCGCTGGAGCCGGGGTGGAGCGGCGAAAGCGCCATCGCCACCAGCGCCGGATATTACCCCCGTGATGAACTTGCGAATTAAAAATGAGCTGGGATGACCTTGAAGAATCCGTGTAGATGGCCCGAGGTACTTTTTTTTTATTTCTGGATAAGCCTGAAAGTACATGAATGTATAATTGTAAGATATTAGTGGAAAAAGTGGAATTCTAAGTGCTTAGAGCAGTTACTGAGCCAAGAACAATGACATTGACGAGAAAAAAAAATCTGGAGCATGAGGTGAAACGGTGGATATGGGGTTATCGATCGGGGCTTCGGTCAAAAGTCGCACGGAGCCCAATTCGCTATCGCTACCGTCCACTACGTGGTGGCCGGGGCCGTGGCCCACGAGTACATTTAAAAGAATAATTGGGTGCGTTTACAATGTCGCAGTGACGACGACGTCACGTGCGCCATTTTTTCAGTTACAAAGATTCATAAAAACTCACTCTAGCGTGCTGAAATGATACGCTTGAATACATCCTTGCCTATAAATTGTGATTGGAAGGTGCTTGTGAAGTTCATTGCATCCACCTGGGGAATATTTGTGGCTTGTGATTTGTCACATGATCTGTCAATTATGGCGCCCAAGGTCTCTGAAACCATTTCGGCCAGTGACGTGTCTCTATTTTCGCTCTATTCTTACCAATTAATGACTTGACTCTATATATACCGCTCTTTTTCGTCCCAGCTTTCGTTCTTCCCCTTCTCCCGCCTTCAGAAGGCACTGGCCGGCGTTGGGCACGCGCTTTCCGTTCGCGCCGATGGACGCGAGAGGGGCAGCACGGCTCCCGAACGATTGCACTAAGGTGAAGATCCAACACATAAGGCAAACCTTACGTACCACAAAGTCGTCAACATATGCTGCGTTTCTAATTGGCCCATCATACATTAAGGTCATGCTTTTTGAGTAACGGCCCTTACCAGCACTATGCAGGGCAGAGAACTGCCAACAGCGGATTTATCGCAGGGAGAGCAAATACCGTCTGCCGCTACCTCGTCAAAAAAGAACAAGCTGTGCTATCGCAAGGAGAGTAATCAGGAGCCCTAATCTACTAGAGAGACAAATCGGGACTCAAGGAAAGGGACATCGCCGCCTACTGCGATTGGTCAGTGATGCGGCTCTGACCAATCACAGCAGGCGGTGATGTCCAGGGCATTTGATCCCACTTGGCCCTGCCGTGGGATCAAGGAGAAGGCAGGTTGTTGTCTGGTTCCTTTCAAAACAACGCAGGAATGCACGTCTGGCATGGGGACTTCTGCCCACAGTTCCAAACCGGAAGTGCGACCGACGCGCCGCCACCGCGCCGTGACGTAACAGAGATGAGTTCGTGTATAATTTCTTTGAGGTCTAAGCATAATTTCGGCCTCGTTATCCGTCGGTCACTAAGATTGACTCTTCAACTATCTTTCGGGAAAGGGTAGACGACAGGCATTTTTAAAGAGCACGTGTGTCGACCAGAGTGAACATTGCTGAAGCGCCTGTAGTGTGATTTTGGCCGTAAATAACTGGAGGCCCCGGGCAAACCCACCCAATGTAGAAAAGTATCTACCTTTCAGATTTCATAGAGAGCTATGAAAGCCAGAAGGGACGAATCCTAGCCGAGTCAAACTACCGGCTTGCAAACGCAATCGTGTTGATAATAGCGCAAAGGAGTTTGTATGACCCACTTTGGCGGTGCGCAGAGGGTAAATGCATGGAGGTAATATATGCTTTTGCCTAGCCACCTCACGAACGGTTGGGTATTGGCTGCAGAGATACATTTCGCGTTGTTTTATTACGGGATTATATCTTGATTTCTGTGCTCCTAGTTTCACAGACAGAACGAAATCGCTTTTCTCGTGTGATGTCACGGCGGGGAGGCAGAAATCAATCAGTGTACCAAAATTCGACGCTTGTGCGCGTTCTATAGCGCTTCTAAAACCGTGCGATCACGGCTGTGTAACGTCAACATTGCATAAACTGCCGTTACTTGTACTCGTATTGCATCGTGAGGGAACGACTATGACTCGGGTAAAGAGGAATAGGGAGAATGGGTGCGTGTGATTTGTTGAAGTTCGAATCAACAGATCGAGCTTCCACGAATGCGATAGTATTGCATTCATTCAACCAGCTATATGAGTTCTCATACCTTCCAAGTACGCGATTCGTATTCTGCCAGTGGTACCTCAGTTAGATTAAAAAACAAAATCCACGTTGAAAAAAAAAAAAAAAAAGTTTACGGTGACTCGAGCCGCTCCTGCGCCGAATCATGTTTCACGTAAGTGTAATTTTGGGTTCGATGCACGACGAGGGGTCTTCAATCATAAAAACATTTAGATTACGATTATTTGCAGCGCTAAAAATTTGAAAGCCAAACAGTTTTTATAAATATTATATACATTTTATTTTACACTGTTTGAATACGCTGCCGTCGTTATGTCCTTGAATTATTGGTTAGCTTGTGGCGGACAAGGAAGTCTTGCAGGACCGTATGATAGGAGTAGGACCTACACTAAACCTGCCGCGCTTCGAAAAATGTTAGTCCGATGCATACCAGCTTGTTCAAAGCGGACGGAGCGTTGCGCATCCGGCAAGGCGCATTCAATCGCTGCCCGCGACGTTTCTTTTTTTTTTTTTTTTGAGCAGCGAGGTAATCTTTAGTCAAGCGGCAGGCCCCCTCTTCGACGGGTTATGCCGGATTAACGGAGGCGTCTCCTAATCCATTCTCCGTGTTGGCCCCTCGGGGGAGGGCGGTAAACAGGTGGCGGAGGGCGGTGAAGGAAGGAAAGGAGGGCAGGAGAGGAGGAAACGCAAAAAGTAGAAAGAGCGAACTTTATTTTCGGCTTCAAGCTCAAAACCCGCCCGCTCCGTGGGAGTACCGGAAAGAGAAATCTTGGGGGAAGGAGAGGCAGCAAAGGAAGTGTACGCGATCCCCCTGTCCTGCGCGACCAGGTACATCGGGAAAACGGGGCGATGCCTCAACGACCGACTCCGAGAACATCAAATAAACGCCGAAAGAGCTGCTTCGGATTCCAAGCACCCGATCGTCATTCACGGGAGAAAATGTCCCGGCTGCGCTCCTAATTTATGTAATAACAAAAACAGTACCTTGCCGTTTTTAAACGTACGTGTCCATAGAACTAGTGAACCTTCCTTTAAGATGGAGACATCCGTATATCGTAAACCGTGAGACAGACAAAACTTTCTTGACTACCACTCTCATCACCCTACTCAACACAAAAGCTCAGTTGTAAGATCGTTGCTTCATCGTTCAGAAACAGTCCCATCTAACTCAACACTTAGCAATCAAGAACTTAGCCATGTGCGGGAGGCTTTGAAGAAACGTAACTACCCCGACCGATTTATCAATCGCGTTAAGAAACCAATGTCCCGTCGGCGCCCGGATCGAGCCGAACGAACACGTGACGTCGTGTGCATCCCGTACGTTAAGGGTTTCGGAGGCATTGGGACGCGCCCTTATGCCGTTGGGGGTACGAACTGTATACAAACCCTACAGAACAATTGACAATGTTATCTCCAAGCCAAAAGACCCGACCCCGCCAGAGGCAGAGAGGGGCGTGATCTACCAGGTGCAGTGCAAGGAATGTGACGCTTCCTACATTGGAGAGGCGGGACGAAAAAGAAAAACAAGACTAAAAGAACACGCACGCGATGTCGCCAATTCCACGAACGGCACCCGCTTCAAGTCCGAACTCGTCGACCGCGCATGGACGTCAGAACACCGATTTGATTTTGACAAGGCATCGACCTTGGCGAAAGATAAAAGGTGGGGACCGAGGAAGCTGCTGGAATCGTGGTTCATACAGAACGACAAACGCGGAAGTGATTCATCGCTGGTAAATAAGAACCGTGGCCCCCTGCCGGACCTGTACACAAACTTTATGCCTGAATAGCGGAACTTTTTTGTGCGACTCTCACTCGCTCTGCGCTCTACTGAAGATGCCTCCCGCATGGGAGGCGAAACGTTTAATTAAATTGTCATTTTTGTTATGTCAAGCCGTTTTTGTTATTACATTTATCATGTCTTCGCCCGGCTTCTGGAGTATTTTTGCGCTCCTAATTTCACCGGCACGACAGCGATGGGAGGCCACTGCGAGCGAGTGGGGAGAGAAATATTTGAGGCCTATTGGATGGCGACAAGCACGGAAAACATAACCACACCGTCCATTTCGCTCTCAAGAAAGGAGATTATCTTTCTGAGACCATCAATGGAAGCCTAACGCTGACAGACTAGGCAAGGCGACAAGGTCACCGGCAGAAGCGGCCTTTCTTTTTATGCGTTGCTGATGCACCTTCGACCTCGCCTTTTGCAAATCCTCCCCACCTGCTTTTGTGTCTTCGTGTGGCTGTCAGCGAGCGCGACAGCCGCTTTAAGCAAATCAAAAGGGTGAAGCGAAGCGCGTGACCCAGCGTGACCTCTCTACGTAGGACGCGTAGGACAAAAACGTTTGGACGAAAACTCGTCTCGTGACTTTCTCTGTCACGCTGATGGGATCTCTGGGGCTGTCGTTTTCGCCGTTTGCCTAGTTATAGAAATAAGCGGGCCACGTAGGTCCGGTTTTCGAACTGCGCTCTTCACTGTTCTGTTGCTATCGTGCGTTGCAGACGCGGCCGTGTTTTTTCGTCGTAAACAGTCGGAATACGTCCATGCCCATTTTTCAGTAACAGCCATTTTTTTGACCGGAGATCGTGGAATACTTGTAATGTGTTTGTTGAACACGCTTCGACAAAAACTGCTCTTCGCCGACGAGGAGACGTCACTTGAATGTGCGCAACCTTCTTCCTCGAATGTGTTTGTGGGGTGCCTGAGTTGGGATTATGCATCTATCAAGGATTACATGATATCGCTCTTTCACTAGTAAGTGCACTGCAAGCATGATTCTGATAGTCGTCCTGCTTTCCTCTCAATCTACGCGGTTTTTGTGGGATGAGTTTTGCTTGACATGAGGACAATGGTAATTGTATTTTATAATTTGCTTTTCGCTTTACAGAGAAGTGCGACCTTTGTAAATATGTTGAGAATACACTCTGTGTAATGATAGTTGTTTATTAAACTTCTCGGAGCGATCGAAAAAAATTTGCTTGTCCGTATAAGTGATTGGATATGCAACAAATGACATGCAACGTACACATACTTGCACGACGTTCGGCCAATACGGAGCAGACGCATCGTAGAGTTTTCGCACAATATTCCGCGAACGCTAGGCCGGGGCGAAACAGCTGTACGGGAATACCTGCCGGGTATCAAACGGTGGTGCAAAACTGGACATTTGAGCGATATTGGAACCGACTTTCGGCCGGCACTGGCACGATACTGCAAAGTATTGCCGTGCTCTTGGGAACGGAGGTGATGACATCTTACCATCGTGTTTCCAACGCTTATTTAATTTATTTCTCTTCTGCGACGCGTGAAAGAGCACTTCTGTGACACACCAGACATATTCGAAACTTGGGCTGGCCTCTCGGCTTTCTTTACCACCTTTGGCATTTATTTGGCACTTCAGTGGGTTGCCAGAGAAGAGAGAAACTTCGGCATGCCCCGAATCGACAAATTGAGATTTACTGCGGCAGTTATGGCTCAAGTCTGGCACTTGCTTTGGCACAACTGTGGCGGACCAGAGAAAAGCCAAACTCGGCGAGGCCGAAATACCGAAATTAGGCGTTGCTTTCGTAGTTATGGCTCAAATATGGCACACTTCGGCACTCCTGTGGCGTACCAGAGAAACGCCAAATAATGGCGAATCCGAAATACCCAAATTAGGCGGTGCTCTGGCAGTTATGGCTGAATTAGGGCACCAACTTTGGCGCTCCTCTGGCGGACCAGAGAAACGTCCAACCTTGGCATGCCCCAAATTCTCAGATTAGGATTTACTATGGCAGTTATGGCCCAAGTCTGGCACCAACTTTGGCGCTCCTCTGGCGGACCAGAGCAACGCCAAACTTTGGCATGTCCAAAATACCCGAATTGGACGTTGCTCTGGCAGTTATAGCTCTAGTATGGCGCTACTTCGGCAATCCTGTGGCGGACCCGAGAAAAGCCAAACTTTGGCACGTCCCAAATACCGAAATTAGGCGTTGCTCTGGCAGCTATGGCTGAAGTATGGTACCAACTTTGGCACTCTTCTGGCGGACCAGAGAAACGCCAAACCTTGGCACGTCCCAAATACCGAAATTAGGCGTTGCTCTGGCAGTTATAGCTGAAGTATGGCACCAACTTTGGCGCTCCTCTGGCGGACCAGAGAAACGCCAAACCTTGACATGCCCCGAATTCCCAGATTAGGATTTACTATGGCAGTTATGGCTCAAGTATGGCACCAACTTTGGCACTTCTCTGGCGCACCAGAGAAGAGCCAAACTTTGGCATGCCCTAGGATCGCCCAACTAAGGCTATAGTTAGGCACCGTACTTTGGCACTGATGAGTGCCATGGTGCAAAAACCTAACTGCGCCAAAGTTGGACCCTTATGTTTGCCAGACCTTTGCCCAAGTTGGGCATTCCTCTGGCGTGCTACCTGGGGCTTATTGGTTATATAAATAAATATGTAAAGCAACGCTGGAAAGTAAATGCTTTATTACAAGAATACATGAATATGAGCCCAATACACGTATACAGCACACATATATGTCTGGTCATGAATTACACGGAATCAAAATATAATATAATCTGTGGTATAGTGAAAAATGCCGACGTAAACAGTGACGTTTGCAGGGCTGTAACACTAAAGAAAACAAAATAGTGCAACATATTTTTTTTGTGTGAATAAGGAAAACGGTAATGTAAAAACCTATAACTGTTAATTAAAAAAATTGAAGACGGGTATTTTTAAATCGCCCCTTTAATATTCATATGTATGTACTTTTGAGCAAGTTTCGAAAAAGTTTTTTTCAGATAAAGCAATAATTTGCACATCATTTCAAAAGAGGTTTAAATAATATATGGCACAAGAGTGAATGTTGTAGCTAACAAATTGCTGTAGACAGCGGCTCACAAAATTCGTGGCAAAACGTCAAAAGAGAAATGTTGGCGCGTTTTTGACGCAAAATATATAACCTCCACAATGCTGTACATATTTAACTAAATCGATGTCATAATCTATTATAAGTAAATATTTGAGATTTCTGATATTTGTAGTTGGTGTATTAGGTGTCACCAAACATACCATCATAACATCAAAATGCATAACCTCCACAATGCTCTACATATTGAAATAAATAGATCTCATAATCTATTATAAGTAAATATTTGAGCTTTCTGACATTTGTAGTTGGTGTATTAGATGTCACCAAACATAACATCAACAAAAACTTCAAAAATCAAATATGCAGTTGTGGCGCTCTCAAACGTTTTTTCTCTATAAATAAATTGTTTTCTTTAAGGAAAACATTATTCCGTTCCATATACGTCAAGGGTCAACATATAAAAAAAGTGATAAAAACAAAAGAAACATGTCCGGACTCGCGTGTATCTCAACAGAACCTGGAGGCAAACCAGAAAACACCAATCAAAAAAAGCATTCTTCACTAGGGTCTCCTGAAGCTTTTTTTTAAATTTTACTTGACAGGCTTTACGCATTTACTATGCACATTTTTTCCGAGTTTTTTTTTTTTTTTTAGGAAGCACTTTTAGTGTTTGTCATTTTGTTTCGATATTTCCGGTCAAGGGTACTTTCGTATCACTTACACAGTTGACGATTTATCCTAACTTTGTCAAATGCCTGACTTATGTAATCTCCTACTTGCTTGTTTTGTTTAGTTCAATACAGCAGCTTCTTTCAAATTCGTTGCATTTTTTAGAAAAGTATTTTTTAATTAAAATATCTTATCATGAAGTTAGGGATACTTTTGAATTATTTTAAACTTGCCATAAAAATATATAAGTTTTAATATAACTGTCTTGCCCGGGGAAATCTTGCCAAGCAAGTGTATTCGTTTTATTGGAACCGCTGGCATCTGTAGACGATGTTCTATGACATATTTTTCTACACTTGTTTCCAGAGCTCTGTTCTCGTGGCAAATTACTTGAATTCCGAAAATTATCAAGTTAATGCGGCGTACACGTAGCAGAGCGCGTTGGATAGACTACAGTTTCACACAGAATGTATTTTTCTTTCTTTTTTTCTTTTTTTATGTGAGAACTTTCATGCGGCTGCTGTGTTTTCTTAAGTCCTCACCTTTGCCCTTAAAAAATTTTAGATTGGTTTCCAGAAGTTGAACTTTTGCGGTACAGTATCAATTTTTTTAATTCATGGCTCCGATTTTGTAGGCTACTTTTAATGTGGTCTAGTCGTCTTGGTGTGCTGGTTTATTATAGTTTTATGGAGTGCACAACGCATCGTGCTTAGCCCGGGCTATGCATCCGCTAAGGTAATGGCACCAGGGTTTCTCTCAACAACTCCAGAGATCATAAGAAATTGTTTAATTAATTGAGAGAGGTTTTTTTTAATTAACAGGTAACCTTCATTCGCACGGTAGCAAGAAAAATATTTATTATTACTTTAAATGAAGTTGTGGAATTCTTTTTTACGCTACCGTGTTCACGTAGGAAAGGTTTGTCTTTGTATCATCATGCGGTGGTGGGTGCGTTGACGGATGAGGGTATGATGTCGGAGAGAGTTTTGATCTAGGCTTCGATATCTCAGAAAAACGTCCACTACACAAGATTGTAGCCCGTGGATGATCCGTCAAATGATTGGGCGGCATGATAACAGGTACTGCAGTCAACACCTGTGCGACGAATAAGAATATTAAGTTAAGATTTATTGATGAGTGGAGTGTATAAGAATGCTTATATGAGAATTTTCCAAGGGTCCTGCAAGTACTGCAGCATGCAATACATTTTACTCCGCGAATATCAAATCGCCTTTCCGCCGCGAGCTTTTCTGGAGTTGGAACACCTGGGCGCCAAAACCATCCTCATAGTTGCTCTTTTTTTTATTGGAAGGGGTGGCTGCCGCCATCTGTCTTCATGGAAACCACCGAAACTGCAGAGACGGCCGTCTCTGCTCTAGTGGCACATCCGGTATCTCGGTGGGCCGGCGGCAGTCTTCCCCCTTGGGGCAGCGCGAAGGAGCAACAGTGTGTACAGCGCGAAGGAACGTACCTTGTTCGAGTAGCGAACACCCTGAAGGTCATGCAAATTTGCCTCCACCAATTGTCAAAAGAAAGACAAAATACGCGCCGTACTAGGTGTAATTTTTTTTGAAAGAATGCTGTTTTTTTTTCTGTTTTTTAATTGGAACATCGGAAAGCAAATCCAGGGGAGAGGCTGTACGGTTGGTCCAAAGTTTACTACAAAAAAATAAAAAAACTTCATTTCGTTTTTTTGGATGGGGATTTACAAACCACTCTGGTAGGATCTGTCGCTGACGGCTCCCTTTTCATCGAAAGAAAAAAGGCAGCGACGGCTATCTCTAGAGTTCTATAATGCATAAAATGAAGAATTTAAAGTCCTATATCTTAAAATTATTTAGGTCACACCAAACTGTGTGTGAAGAAGAGCCTTTATTTGCGTCAATTTCTCCGACAAATTTAGCGCGGAAACTAAATTAGTACATAGGTCACGTGACGTCAACATTACTGATAGATTTAGTGGGTATGTTGTTTCGATGTATGTGTCAAAAGTCGTCAGGTCACGTGACGTCATTTTCCCCACTAAATTTAACTGGGTCACTGAAGGTGTGTAGTTCCGATGACGTTAATTTACCGGCAGTATTTTGCATGGGGACTCAATTGTGTGTAGGTCACCTGACGTCAGGTCACGTTAGGTTAATTTTACCGCTAAATCTAGCTGAAAGGCTGAATTTGATTGTAGGTCACCTGACATCAATTTCTCCGCCAATTACGAAGCGGACATTAAATTGGTGCATAGATGAGGGGTCGTCATGTAACGGGACATCAATTGCCGTCATGCGACCTAAACACAAATTCAGCTTCCCCGCTAAATTTAGCAGTAAATGCACGGGCGGACGGACACAATTTTGGCATCGGTGATAAAGCTAAAGATATGAAAGACGTGTACAAATCTCTGTAATGCTAAATTAGAGAGCAGCTCTTGAGGAGGAGCGGAGGGTACAAAGGCGAGAGTATGCCCCTCCTTCTCCTCCCCTTCAAATCCTCCTTCTGTCTCCTCTCCCCCTCCTTTTTATTTCCTCCCCTCCTCCACCCCTTTCTTTCCTTTTCCTCTCCGCACCCTCCCATCCGCTTTCGTACCCTCCCTTCCTCCTTCTCCATACCCTCCCCTCCTCCCACAATTTCCCCGCTAAATTTAGCTCAAACATTGACGCCACGTGACCTCAACACCAATTCAGTTTCCCCACTAAATTTAGCGGGGAATTGAATTGGTGTTCAGGCACCGTGGAGTCAATTTTCTCGCTAAATCTGGTGCGTTTACGCCGACGCCGACGCCGCGAAACTCGGAAAGAGGCGCCTAAGAGCTGCGCTCTAAAATCCTTTTATGCTTTAAAAGCGAAAAATATTTTATTCTTCACTAAAAGTACTTCGGTTCTGTTTTCTTCGAAGGTGCGTGTAGCGCCTTGAGTCCCTAGGGTTCTAGGATTGCGAGGAACCGCTTGTGGTAATTGCGTACAGCAATCACGAGGCGAGGAGGTTTACCGCAGCCGCTACTTTATCTAATCACTACTACCTTAAGCCGTGACGTCAAACATCCGCTGCTTTCTTTGATGGTACGTTATAATCTGCCCCGTGACGTCGAATACCGTGGGGAGCTAGGCGTTCTTTTTCGGGACTCAGATGGTCGCACCGACAGCTGCCTGTTCACGCAGGCTCCCGGAAGCCCTACTTTCGCTTCCTTCTTCTGAGGCTGAGCAAAGGCTTCGGGCTGTGGATCATACGGTCTAGGGTTCGAATCCCACTGAGCTGCTTTGTAAACTTCGCTATTCGCCATTATTATATGCCTAATTATACGTCTGTCTACTTCTTTCTTCTTTTAGAGCGCAGCTCTTAGGGGCCCGTTCCCGGCTTGAGCGGCGTCGGCGTCGCCGTCGGCGTCGCCGTCGCCGTTGCCGTCGCCGTCGCCGTCGGCGTCGCCGTCGGCGTCGGCGTAACCAAGGTCATCCCAAGGTCACGTGACCCCCAAGGTCACGTGACCTTAGGGGTTACGTGACCTTCAGGGGGTCACGTGACCTTGCGATGACCTTGAGAGGGGTCACGTGACCTTGGGGGTCACGTGGGGTCATCTTGGGATCATGGACCCCCAAGGTCACGTGACCCCTCGAGGTCACGTGACCCCTTCCAAGGTCATCTCAAGGTCACGTGACCCCAAGATGACCCCACGTGACCCTCTGAAGGTCACGTGACCCCCAAGTCACGTGACCCCCGAGGTCACGTGGTCTCCTCCCCAAGGTCACGTGACCCCCGAGGTCACGTGACCCCTTCCAAGGTCCTCAAGGTCACGTGACCCCAAGGTGACCCCCACGTGACCCCTCTGAGGTCACGTGACCCCCCGAGGTCACGACGTGACCCCCAAGGTCACGTGGGGGTCACCTTGGGGGTCACGTGACCTTGAGGTGACCCCCAGGTCACGCCTCCCTGAGGTCACGTGACCCCCTCCCCGAAGTCACGTGATCCCCCCCCCCCCCCCCCCGAGGTCACGTGACCCCCCCCCCCCCCCCCCCGGAGCATATTAAAGAATGAGGGGAGGAGGAGGAGAAGGGGGAGGGGTGTACCCTCCCCTCAGTACCCTTCACTCCTCCTCCTCAAGCGCTGCGCTCCAATTCGGCGTTACATGGAGTTGTAAACGGCTTTCACTTTTTTTTTTGTAACTAAGAATTCCTTCCATTTCGATGGTTATGCATTGCATGATATAGGGTGTGTTTGTTTTATGTATCTTAGACTGTGTTTAACACTTTCTATATTTGCCACACTCGAGGGTTGCGCTTTTTCTCATAAAGTGTAGCTCAGAGAAACAATCTTCTTTAGCAACGAAATCACGCATTACGCCCCAAACACCCGGCGCCGCATTTCGCTTATAAACGTCTTTTGATCTCAGATATCAGTGTGTGCAGCATCGTTCTTACATGCCTTAATCTGTCCCGACTTTGACAGGCATTTTCTCAGCAGACGGGTCCCATAAGTGGTGATATTTAGTTCTTACGTTTTACGCAAATAAGTTGTTTTTTTTCCTTAATTAGACAGAACAAAGTTTGCTATCTTTGTCCATAACTAGGCAAATGTTTTGCAAAATTTATAAACAAACTGATTAAGGCGGCATTCTCAGAAGGACAACGATTCATTTCATTATCACCGCAGAATTGAACGGTTTGCCATGCAACATATGTGCTACTAATGATATAGATGCGAATAAAAGTGCCTAAAATTTGTTATGACCTTTGCGCTACACTGTTTTGTCAATAAAATATTATTTTTGGCATTGTGAATTTTGTTTAGTACATTTTTTCTAGTGCACGAGTTACCGTTTTTATTAGCTGCAACCGTCAGTAGCCAGTCCACTGTGTAAGTGTCTGCCCTAGACCCACCTGCTTAAAGATACATCATTAACAATACAATAAATTTGCGATGTATCGTAGCTTTGTTTCACCTATGTTGCGTAACATAAAAAATGGTACAAAGGAATTATACATTTATTCAGTAAATCCTCCTACAAACAAGAACTTTACTAATATCCTGCTACAAACATAACCAAGCCATAACGTTCGCTCCTCCGAATAAAATGCTCCAAACCGCTCGAGCATGCCTCCACCCCTGATACTCGACTGCCTCACTGCCTCATGGTGTTGCGTCTGGAAGAAGTAAACAAAATAACGCAAACGCAGATATACGCCAGGCCATGAACACACACGCAAAAACGCATACACAGCACACCAAGGCGCCAGCTGATCGGAAGGCCGGCATTCTCGTAACTCCCCGACTCTTTGCTCTCTTCGCGTACTTGTTTGGTCTTCTTTCCCACACTGTACTCTACTTCGTTCACCCGTATTCGAGCAGTGGGGTGGAAGCTATGTGCATCGTTGAACTAGTCAAGCGTCTATATTTTGCCCCATGATCATGCTGCCGCACACACCCAGGCTCAGAGAGAGTGGTCACGTGACGAAAGGCAGGCGGTTGATTGGTCAGGTTAGCACGCATCTCCCACCGCACTGTTAGCTTAGGGATGAAAGCATAAAGTTATATCAAGGGGGAGGAGGACTGCGAGTTGGCCTGAAGAGCAACGAGAGGAAGAAGGGAGCCGTCGTTTCAAGTACACCGTGCCTTCGTGTAGAGCTCAGCCTCAATCCCGTGTACCAAAAACCAAAACAAAAAAAAAAATAAAAACATAAACACTTTGGCACCTACTTCTGTTGCGATTTAGGAGTGTACGCCCATGCAATTGGTGCTCGTGAGAGACTTGAGCGGCGAGCGCGGCGAGCGAAGGAGCAAGGACCCACTGAAAGCGACCAACTCCGCGGCTTTCTGACGGGTTTCGGCTTCCTCGGCGAAGGCGCAGGAGCGAGCAAGGGAGCGGTGCGCGGAAATTAATGATGCTTCATTATCGCGTGGCGAACGCCTCGCCTTTCTCGCGATTCGGGCAGATACGCCGCTCCTCAAGCGCCCACCTAAGAACTAAGAAAAAAAGAAATGGAGCTCCCATAAACGCGGGAAAGAAGTAAATCAAAGAGGAATTGATGAGCGAAGCGTATACCCTCGAAGGAGAGAGGCAGATCTGCCGCGGCGGTAGCTAACATGTACACTCAGCACACCCCGTTTCTTTTAAATTTTAGGCAGCATTTCTTCTCATTCCTTGTTTGAGATTAGCTGCTCCCTCTAGGTGTGGTGCCGTCACTTTGGCAAGCTTCTTTCGGGGTACAATGGAAGGCTCCATATGAAGACCCGAGTTTGGCTAGCTCCGGATATGGCTTGCGCTCGTGTCCAGGAATGTTACATTCCGAATTATCTCTGAGAATGCTCTAATATATTTCTAGGTATTTTTTCGTTTAACATGACCAAGAAATATCTAGGCCAGGTTAAAAGAACCATGCCACTACGTATATAAGATGAGAAATGTTACCGTGCTACAGGCGACGAGTCGCATGCAGTGCCCCAAAGGCAGATGCGCAAAAGCTATGGCCTGTGAGGCGGTTGCGTAACCACGAAGTGTCCCGACGAAACAAGCCTTTCTTATGCTATTTTCTCGCAGACATACGTGTTCCGACGCTCAAAGAAAAAGTCTAAAGTGAAGTATGTTTGCAAAGGAATTCTAGAGAAGCTATTAGTTCAGGATTTCGGGCGTTAAATATCCCAACATGTTTTTGTTTTTTTTTTTTTATTGTTTCAATGCACAGTAGGGTTGATATCACAGGGTCTTAAAAAATGCATTGTGCAGCATAGTCTTCTGCAAACCGCTTCTCACAAACAAGCGTTATCCTCTTCAACTTCCGCTGGCCTGTTTCTTCCTTTCCTCCTTTCGTTCATGTGGTCTTGTAGTATAAGGTATGACCAACCACTTCCTTATATAGTATTTGTACGAAATGTAAAATATGCGTTTGCTCCGCGAGTTTCATTTGAATTGGGATATCGCCAGTATTTGTGTACAGCTCCACGTGTCACATGCATTCTAAGTTTCGTTCCATTGATTGTAGAAAAGCAATTTCATTAGAAAAGATCTAGCCCATACGTTAAGTTGGAATTTTAAGTCTGCACTTTTGCCGTTTTTTTTTTTTTTTTGGTCGGTTTTTTCGTTACAAGATTTTAGGTGGTACAGTCTTGCGCCGGTGGTAAGGTGATCCCCGCAGCGGTAGATCATTCCCAATACCTAATTTTTTTTTCTACGATGGAAAAATGTATTTAAGGTTTTCAGTACAATACAGTCCAAAACGTAAGCAAATATAGCCTACAAATACTCTCAAATAAATGTGTATTTGACATACCACGATACTAGAAAACGTATTTTAAAAACAGTACCTTGACCGATGTATATAAGATGGGCACAAGTCTAAACGGAACATGTATTGCACAAAATTCGCTTTCTCAGGAAAATTTCTTTTTAGCAATACGTTTTCCGTGGTGCATCTATTGAGTTCAAAGACAACCCAAAACCGCCATATATTTTGGAAGTTGAATGCAAAATTGAAGCAATTTTGAAATAGGAAAGTAAACTGCCCTCTCCCCACGCACCCTAACAAACATGTTAGAGACTTGGATAATGAGATTTGCGCCACAAAACTAATTTGTTACCAAAATTAATCCAGCATTTCACTTGAAACGTTTTACATTACTAGTAATTCCAAAAAATACTTTCATTTTTAGAGGTCTAATCAATATATAATCTTGTTTCAAAATTGCTCAATATAGTCTCGTTTCGTAAATATTCCGATGCTTTGTTTTTAAGTATTGCTTTGGGTATTTGTGTTATCCTGGCTCTCATGTATATACTTGCAATAATAATATTATAAGCTACTAATACGATTTTGATTGACGCGGTTCTGATGCCCTGACATCGTTTTGGCGGAACTGAAACATGTTAAAGAAAAAAAAGTTAGAATAAAGTCACAAAGACAGGCCAACTACTCTAATGCCCTCTTTAATAGACTCGTGGACGGCAGAAGCCTAACACAAAAACCCAAGCATAATATTCTGACAGTGACTTGCAGCGTGCAAACTCGGTTTAAAATTCATATACGAGATTACACACTGCAGGTAAAACTTGAACTAATTCTAGTGTACGCACTACAAAATGTTAGTAAACATTAGGTTTGATGGCCAAACATATGTGAACGCTACGGAAGCTACACTCGATTCGGGAAAATTAGAACCCGCGAATAATTTCAAATTTTCAGCTTTGGCCCGATTCACGAAAATTTGAGCCCGCGAAAGTTAAGTCGTTTACAGTATTTAATTATCTACAGATACTACTACCTTCTCACGGAAGGCGTCGTAGGACCGGGGGAATAATACAATATGAGGACTACCAGTGAGACAAGGTTCTTTACAACTGTACTAACAAAAAACAACAATTCACAGTTCACAAAATGCCGACAGAAAAACAAATAGGCAAAATAGTAAGAGTTTGCTCGGTCAGAAGTTATCACCTACCACACACACACACGCGCGCGCGTAAGCACGTGCACGCACGCGCGCACACACACAAACACACACAGACACACACAGCCACACACACACACAGAAACACACACACACACACTCGTGCACTGCCTAGAAAAAAAATCATCGAAGCAGAGAAGAAACTACACATCAGCCACACGAAAGCATGGTAATTTCAAGACTTTTAGATGCCAATAACATGGGGTTCATTTATGCAATGAAAAGAGTGATACTTTAAATGATTGTGGAGATGCTGCACATAAAATGTCAAAAGGTAATTCATTCCCCTCTTTTACGCTCTTAGAAAAAAATGGAAATATGAAGCAGTATTCATTGCACTGATATTCTGCAAGTGATAAGCGAGGATAGTTTTCTGTGCTTCTCGCCAATTTTAGGGAGACATAGCGTGACTTGTGTATTCTAAAGCCATCGTTGATCAGCGCGTATAAAAAAGCGAGTCTATTAAATTCTATGAGTGTATGAAGGGGCTGGATGTCTGCGATGCCGTAAAGTGTACTCCCGCAATCTACCCTCGTACATTTGTTGTAAATTGATCTAAGGGCTTTCTTTTGTGACCTATAGGGCTTGTTTATGTTTGATAACGTGTCCAGATTACAAATGATATCAGAATTTTCTAAGAGGGGCACCGAGATCGGGTGAGCCAAAAGTACGGCCTTGTGGTGTATGCCAAGGGACGACATTTGAAAATCTACAATAACGGCGTGCCACCTTTAAGCTGTGTCTCCTTGGAACTGAGCTGGTTTGTTACTGATGCTTGCAAGATTTGCCAGCTAAACGAAGAAAGAAATATGCAAGATACAATGTACAAGCCAGCAGAGTGCATGTGTATATTCCTTGGCTCTGTCTTGTATATTTCTTCTATCGTTCAGCCGGCAAATGTCAAAAGCAATTTTAAGCTTTGGTTTCACGTTTGACCCGTGGAAGTAATGTGCTTTGCAATATAGCCTTTACCAAATTCAGTCTGGCAACTTTAGTCGGTGTCATCATCGGCTTGTTCAGTCGCCTTTAGCTTGGCGGTGTCGACGCTGCAGCGCTGCTTGGTGCGTTCTTTTTGTCCTCGATGTCGAGGTCAAAGAGCCTTTTGATTTTGCCAAATGGCCTCACAAGCGAAAACGCTAATGAATACCACTCATTGCGGAGACTTGGACGGCACAGCATTATACACAGTTACGAGTTTATGGCCGAAAGCTACGAGAAGAGCAGATATCATCGAATCTTTATAGAGCACTGCACGGTGAGTACCCTTTCGTCAGGCGTTTGGTTGCATTCTCGTTTTTTGTCAGTTTTAAGCACTGAATATAGACCTTTCCAGAAAAGGGCTTTATGGCAGGTTGCGTTTTCACTGTTAGTGCGTATGGCGCGTGATTTCCTCGCTTTCCGAAGCGACGAACATGTGCGTGCTGAGCTGAGGTTATCTCACGATGGGCAGAGGATGTGTAGATATTGGAACGATGCACAGCATCTATTATATCTGCAATGTTCTTCGCGTAAATACCGCGATGGGGGCAGTATTTACGCGCAGGAACATTGCATATATAAGAAAGAAACCAGCTCGAACCAATCTTGCCTGCTACCTTTGTGCATGTTAGCTTCGGACACACCGTGATTGAGTGTAAACGTAAATAATAATAATAATAATAATAATAATAATAATAAATTTATTTGTGACGGAAGAACATAATCGAGGAAAAGTGCAGGTTCGCCAAAGCCATCATGGGCTAGTGCGGCAAAACCAGCTATGTAAATTGAATAAAAATAAAAGAGTCAGTTCTAGATAAAGAAAGAAAAAGCAGAATTATAACTAAGTTTTGCAGCAGTTCCAACTGCATACTAAAGCTCCCCCTCCCCCTTCCCTTTCTAAAGAAAAAAATCAAATCAGAAAAGTATTAAAAACACTCACACACACACAATGCACTGGCGTCACTTTCGCCATTGTTCGCCATTGAAAGTAGTAGAAATTGTTGTCCAGTTCTTGTGACACTGAAGATCTTGATGACTTTCTTTGTTGTCATATAATGATAATAATAGAAAAATAACTCATAAAACAGTAAAAAAACGCACTTGTTAAAAAAAAAATGTCGGAAGAACTAATTATGAAATATTCACAAAGGTTCGTCGGTCATATCAATATGTCGAAGCGCTCTTCTGAGCTTTTTTCTTGAGGTAAAGTCACATATGCTGGGAGGTAGGGAATTAAAAATTTGAGGCACACAGACCGACCGCATCTTCTTACCATAACGTGTATAGTAAGCGGGAACAAGAAACTTTGATATTTTTCGTAATTGTCTCATATTCGGACGAAGAGTTTTAAAATCATCCTTCCAGTAGTGTTCAAGCACGAATGATTTTAAAAACAAAGATTCCACATTTGGCATGGACAAAGCCTTAAAGAGATCGTGATCTGAGGATGCAGGTTTATACTGAACATTCCCCAAAGATTGAATTGAATTTATCTTTGCCTGCCACAATCCACAACATTTGCCAAAGACTGTTACGCCGTATCGGAGTGTACCATAAGCTAACGAGTGGGCTATAAGCTTCCTGAGATTAAAAGGTAGAAATGTCTTGATATGCTATAATAGGCAGGAAACGCTTCTTAATTTGGAACAGAGTTTTGATAGGTGTGAGTTCCAGGAGAGATCTGAATCGAATGTGATTCCTAGGTACTTCACAGTATATGAACGAAAAATTGGGACACATTGGCATGGGACACAGTGAGACGTGTGCAGCAAGAGAGGAATATTGAGGTTAAATAGGTTTAATAATAATAATAATAATCTTTATTTTGGGTGCCCAAAACAACCATATCGGTCTTCCCCTTGGTGCAACAACACAAACAATTAAACCAGTAGAAAACAAAAAAAAATCCTAAAAAACACATAAATTTAAGAGATCCAAATGGCGACGGTGCATTGTAGCAGCTGTAGATATATCTAGGTAGGGTAGAGCGATGGCGTTATATAATTACTGAATCTGAGAGAGAGGTGAGGCATTCCACAGTGAGTGAGCATAGAAGCAAAAAATGTCTGGTTAGACGTGAAGCTACATGAAAGTTCACCCTTTCAAGGAGATGCGGAAAATCAAATGCACCATTAGCAACCTTGTGCAGAAAAACAAATCTCGAACAGATCTTCTGGTATACAGAAGTGAAAACATTTCAAGTATAAGTTCATAATTATAGTAAAAGCGCCTCTCAAAGACCTATCGTAAACAATTCGGATCACCTTTTTCTGAACATTTTCGATTGTTGAAGCCTGTGTCTTTGATATCAAGTTCCATATGACAGAAGCAAAATCGAGTCGTGACCTCACTAGGGAATTAAAATGGTTGATCAAAGAAAAGGGTTGTTTAAAGTTACGCGTCAAGCGAGATATTGTTTCTAGTACTTTATAAGCACTTCCAATGAGTAAAAACACACGATTTTTCAAAGTTAAAGCACAGTAAACAAACACGCCAAGATCCTTTACGAGAGGTACACGTTGTATTGGCGATCCCTCAAGATATTACGTAAAGTCAACCACAGCATGCCGTCGGCACAAGGAAAGCACTCGTGTTTTTGAGGGGTTAAACAACAATTCATTTTTTCACACCCTTGAAGAATATTTGGTACGTCATTTTGCAAGATATTGCAATCTTGAAGCGTATGAATGCTTTTGAAGAACTTAATGTCATCAGCGAAAAGTAATAGCTCACGTGAATCCACGCAAGACACAATATCATTTATAATAATTAGAAACAGTAAAGGGCCCAGGACTGATCCCTGAGGAACACCGGAAGTTGTAAAAAGGAGTTCGAAGAAACTGTCATTAACGCGGACAGTGTAAGAGCGCAAAGAAAGATAGCTGTCAAACCATTCACAGAGCTCATGACTCACTGCATATCAAAACAGCTAGCGCAATAGTAACGGATGACTCACTTTGTCAGACGCTTTAGTCATATTCAAGTATATTGAATCAACTTGTCTTCTATTCATAACAATTGGCACAGAAAATTCTAAAAATGAAACACAAATTAGTCTGGAGAGACCGACTACTCATGAAATCATGGTGTAAAGGGGGTATTTTCTGGCGGAAATAAAAGAGCATTCGCGTACGAAGGACGTGCTCGAAAACTTTGGCAAAAACACAAGGCAAGAAAATTGGTTGATAATTTGAAAAGCGAGATATATCACCGCTCTTTAAAATCGGAACAATCCCCTATTTCTTTCAAAGTGACGGAAAGGTACCAGAACTGAGTGACAGATTAAATATATGTTTCAGAATCAGAATGAACAGTTCACTGCAACCTTTGATACTAAAAGTGGGTATACCATCAGCACATCTTGAAAATTTAGGTTTCAGCTTTCGAATCACTTCAGCGATTTCACCGGAATCGACACACACGGAACATAAATAGTCATGACAGCATCTCAGTTCGTCGCCACGCTGAAAATATTGCTGGTAGACAGTAAAACATTTTCTAAAATGTCGTGAGAACTGGTAATCTAATTATTTCACGTTTAATTTCTTTCGTGCAGTGATTACTCGTTCCTGCGTGTACTCGCATTATGTTTCTGGAGTCAAGAGAAGACAGTGTCCACGTAACTGCTGTCAGCAGTGCTAACGCATGATGGCTTCATCGACAAGTCCACATTCCAGTTTGGTGCGGAGGAAAATGGTGCATGTCATCATGTTGTGGCGCTTCTTAAGCTTTTCGGGCCGCTCAAGGAACGAGGATATGAAAAGACGCCACCTGAACTATCTTCCACGGAATTTTTTCAGAAGTGGAGACAACCGCAAGGGCATCAAATACCAGCGTGCAGTGTCGATGACAACTCGTTCCACATGATTTCTCGAGGTATGTGAGCCCGGACATTCAAGTCGGTGTTACGACAGGAGGTGTAACTACCACGCCAACACGACTGACAATTTTTTCCTCCTCCTACGTAATTTTGTGTTTTAACGGTGAATTTGCCAACAGCTGAGAGAAGAATACTTGAGGCAAGTACATAAACAAAACTCATGTGTTCTAATCATCTTAAAATGTGGCTTATGCGAATATGCTCATGTACGTTAGCATATTTGAATTTTGAAGCGATTAAAGACAGCAATTCAGAAACAGAAGAACAACATGAACTTGAGTGTTCTTACCAGCACAGAAAAAGGGCGAACTTAAATATTGCACACCGTCCTCTTTTGTGGTGCCCCGGCTTATCTTTTCCGCTACAATTTGCTACCTTATATATGCCCCCGAGCTTTCAGCAATAAAGTGAATGTTCAAAATAGGGGTGATTATCGCCTACACTCTTCCGTATTACACCTCGACGGTATTAAGCAGTAACTTGAGCAGCTCTCCAAAGGTCCTCGTGCACTCGTTCCATAATTTTGTGACATTTTTGGGGATTATGCCTGTGGAAGGTCGCCCGGAGCTCGCTTCATTTTCTAGTCACTGAAATCGCAAATATTTGCATGCACATGGAAAGGAAAGAGTTGTGGCAAGCTCTCGATGATAACAGACTGACACATTGGGACAATGACAAATGGGTGCCGTCGCCCTCAATCGCTGCTCTTTGCATTTCTGTGCTGCCCTTTTTGTTCATGCCACAAAACTAGTTTTGGAACTCTTTGTTTTACATAGAATACCTAGCCAAGTTTGTTATGACACACCAGAAACATATCCACGAGTCATAATGGTAGGCCTGGATATCACTATTGTTTACGGCCTAAGGGCCGCCCATTGTAAAACGGAGGGCGGCCGTGTGGACAACAAAATATGTCTGGTGAAACTGAGGGCGCTGAGCACATAGCAATGAAACTCCTGTGTAACCCGACCTGATCAGCATCAATGAAGGAGTTACTATGCACAGCTATGTCGTCAAAATCAATGTCGACAAAACATCACGATATATCCCAATTAAACGAACGCAAGCTGCTTTTGATAAAACAATTTGTCGATAATGCATTGTAGTGAAATATCATTATATAACACTTAAAACAAATATGAAGACTACGGTTTTTGAAAGAAAAACGGATACGCTGGGGTTTGATTAGATTTTGTTTTAATATGTGTAACGTCAGCCAGCTCACTTGTGCCCGCACATTTTATTAATTGAACTTATTGCGACTGGTTTTCTCTATATTTGTTATTCACTACTGCAACTCCACCATTGCCGATTTGTTTGCAGGCCCTAATACGGTCCGCTGATCATGCTAGCCGACCGGAATGTAGCAGTCAACAGCATAACTGAAGCCCTGTATGGAGGGCTGTCAAGTAAGAGGGTCAAGTGTCCTTACTCAATGAAATATATTGTTACTCCCCCCGACGGTATAAGGCTTGTGACTCGTGAAGGACGACAGTGGCACGCTCAGGCAGCGCCGACAAAGCTAGTACTACTATCAAATCCTCGGACAAATGGGACTCTATGCGCTGACTTGTGCTGACTTCGATCTGTGTTCCCCTCATTTTATTTTTGTTGAGAGGATCAGATTTAATAAAACCAAATAGAAATTCTGTAAAGCTAACCTAGACAGGTTTTACTTCCGCACACTGTGGCCATATTTCGCACAAAGGTACGCTTCATTGTGGGCAACATCCAGCACTATTCACATGTCAGTTTAGTAAAGTAGCGCGGTAAGGTGATCACAGAGTTCTTGCGTCTTTTCACACTATGGAAGCTTTGGATACACACTGAACAGGTTCAACGTAAATTACTAGACTCCTTTATTCACACATGCATCATCGCGCGGACAAAAAGATAAAGAGAGTAATATTGCAGAGCACACATTTTCTGTACAGTATTAATCTCTGCATGCTACAAGTGGACTTTTCAAGCTAGTAACAAATGCCAAAAGTACACAAATTTATTTTATGAGGTGTTCCATCGCCGGTGACGTTGGCCTATCAAATATATGAAAGGTCTTAATACGCACGTCTCTCAACATAAATTCTGAGATTTGCGATTTCCTCCGTCCCTATTACATCTTCTCGCGTGAAACGTTCTTTGAGTAGGAAGGGGTGAGATACTCAAGGAAACTCATATCTTGCCTAGGAGGTCCTCTATCTTGAAGCCCCTTTTCCCCATTACACTATCTCTGTGCTCAAACTTGAGCTTCAGAAATTCACTTCTCTCAACCAGCTTCTCGTCATATATTGATTCATTGAAGAGCTTTGACAATAAAACGTGATTGCTTCATGAGGTGAGTAGGAAATCAGAGCTATGCATGAATTTGCTCAGTTGCATGGCGAGGTGGAAGACTAATGGACAAGAGAACTGGTTACTTACGATTTGATCTCGTATGCATCGATAATTGTTCTGGTAGTGAGATAGCGCTTCTTGACCAGAACCGGCTTGACATCGTCGACTGCTTCTCTTGACATCCAGAGATTAAGCTACCTGTAGTATATGAAGCTTATTCATGTGGTGCACTATCTAGACGCTGTTGCAATGACAATTCTATACATGAAGGCAACATCTTTTTCATAGAAGCATAGGCGGAGCCTTACGAGGGCAAGGAAGAGCCTGCCCTCGTAAGCTGTTGCTTAGCAGGCAAAAGTTGGGGCCTACCTGCACATCTGCAACCTTCAGTGAAGCTCGCTCAGCGCACCTGAACATTTTCATGATTTTCTCCGGGAACAAGAAAGCGGTAAGTACTCGTAAAAACCTCGTAATTAGAAAGGCCAGTGTACAAACGTTTCGTGATTAGGGCTGTCTTGAAAACACTTGACAAAAACGTCTGACTTGCTGTTCTTCGACTTGTTTTTTGTTTTCTACAGCTATCTCAAGGTCTCGCTGCATTTTGTGCGAAGAGCTATTGTTGAAATCAGTTCGTCATTCACAGGTTTCAAGCGTCTCTCAGGTGTTTCAGAGCCTGCCGCTAGTGCTGAGTGTTGCTGTGTCAGCTCCTACACTTTATGTGATCAGGCCCAAGCAGACTCTCTGTCGTCGTTGACGAGGCCGGTCTCACTAAGCGGCGCGGGGTTTTATTACATACCTGATTCTGTAACCACCGTTTCAATGGAACTCATCGCAGCTTGCGTCGCAACGACAGTAAGACCAACAGCGGACGTCGACCCTTGCGTTGCCGGCCCAGACGCGTTGCTCCCGACGGGCTCTGATCTCCTCTTCACGATGCATTGTTGCCGGATTCGCGACTTCCTCCTGGGTGCGGGCTTCGCTTTTGCAAACGCGAACACATTTGAGACTGCTTGTCTCAAGAAATGCCGATCGCCAGCCACCGTTGGAAAATAAAAAGTAATGGCTTCACATTTTGAGGTGCCGGTAACATTTTCTGCCCCAAATGGGCTGTCTACACCTGTGTTCAAAAATAAATTTAAAAAAATGCCAAGCTGTGAGGGAAGAAGCACGAAAATCAGTTCGTAGATTGTACGGTATCTCTGGTGTACAACGTTCCTACGAGTTTTAGAAAATCGTGTGTTGGGCAGACGGGAAACTGGATCAATGAGAGGGTAAGACAGCATGCATGGTCTTTAAGACAGTCGCCGTCGGGCAATCTGGCAGCGCACTGCGATAAGTGCCCATGTGACCCGGCATTGAAATAACAGTTCTCGGGAGTCACGCAGACGAAACCGCCCGAGAAAGTTTAAAGGAATTTCGTAGTAGACAGCAAGGAGAGAGGGCGTGTCTCAGTGCGCCGTCACTACACCTGACAGATGAATAGTTTTTGATTATATGCGGGCAGCCAGATACGCAGTATTAATAGTACATATTCTTTCAATAAACCTACAGTTGTGCGTACGCCACCTCTTTGTCTAGTTCATCGTCCAGGTTTTTTCGGCTATTCCGTCCAACAATGCACCAACTAGCGCATCTTTCAATCTGAATTTCCTTCGTCGCGTTTTATGGCGATAATCCACCTTTTCTTCACATCAAGATCTCTTAGCAGAGCAAACAACGAGGTCTGTAACGAAAGCAATTCGCATAACGTACCGTTTAAGCAAAGAAATACGCGATCGCAACGAATGTGTAATGGTTTACTAAACGTGTGACTTGCCTTACAGCCATTCGCGTCGCGAACGACTCTTTGATTGCACAGCGGTACACAGCAATGAACTGGCTGAATAGGGAAGTTCGACCGTACCTCGATTGACACGGTGGGTTAAAACGGGTACGAGAACCAGAAGCGACAGCGCCTGTCCTGTCGTGTGTGTTTCTTCATTGTACTCGTTTTGTTCGCGCTTTTAACATTTTCTTCAGTATGAAACAACTAGCCAAACCCAATTTTTAATGCAGAAGCGAAAATTGCGGGAACGAACGAGTGCAGTCACCTGTTCAGGCGCATCCGGCGGTCATGTGCCAAACTAATTGTGGCTGCTGGACGCTGTGTGCTTGGTTAGGCAGATGGCACTGAAGTTGTTAAAGGTTCTGTTCAGAAGGAACGCCCCCCAAGCGAAGCTTTTAAAATTTAGTGCTCCATACATGGCTAGCACTAACTTTACATCTGCTGACATTTTGGTAGCAGAGTTGAAAAGAACGCACCTTTTGCAGCATACATTTTGCACGATCTATTTTCTATTTCTTGGAAAGAAGCAGTAGGAATGACCATCAGAATAATAAAATGATGTAAGCCCGCTTCGTAAAATACTTGCTCTGTTTCTTTTCCATCATTTATTGCTTGTTTATTTGACAGGAGTCGACTTTTAGGGTCTGGAGAATATGGTCCTCATTTTTAAGCTCTACGTCTAAAATTGCCTTCCCTGACACTACTTTCAAATTTTTCATTTGTGAATCGCGACAGAACGTTTTTCTCGTGTATAGGTTCTTTTCGCGTTCGCGAGTTTGTTGTTATATGGCAAAACAAAGCAACTTATAGAGCAATTCAACTCACTGAGGTCAAACCACGCTGCTGCCGGTACTCCGCCTGCGCATAGGCCTGTCACTCCTGCCGATTTCGGTTTCCGCGCACACGCAGTGCCAACACTTGGTGCGGGCAAAACATGCTTGTTTGTAAACACTGCGTTGGTGTAGAGACTTGCCTGATAAATTGGCTGCTGTTGAATGAATCCCGAGGATGGCCTCGTTTGGTACTCGACCGCTATCTGATATATAAAAAAATTGTGAATGAGTGAAAGCAATCAACAGGATATATTATGCCCCACCGACCTATGTCACCACAGCCCATGCTAGAAATATGTAAATTAATTATGAGCTAAATTTCCCAGATAAGGATTGGGAATTCAGTAATTCCGTATTTACAAGGCTAATTACACCATCTATACTCATTGTTAGGTTATTACAGCTAGCAGTCCTTCATTGCAGCCTCTGAGAGTTTACGTGGCAACGTTAGTTTTAGAGCGCAGTTCTTAGGCGCCCGTTGCCGGCTTGAGTGGCATCGCCGTCGCCGTCGCCGTCGTCGTCGGCGTCGCCGTCGGCGTAACCCATCGGCGTGACGCGTCGGCGTCGCCGTAACCGTAGCGCGTCGGCGTAATGCATCGGCGTGACGCGTCCGCGTCGCCGTCGCCGTTGGCGTATTCACGCGGTGCATTATGGGAAACGTCCCATTACACACCGCACAAAAGGGAGGAGAGAGGGGGAGTAAAATGGGGAGAGGGATGGAGAGGAGGGAGGACGAAGAGGAGAAGAGGGAGAGGAGCGACACCTCCTAGAAGAGAAGGCCGTAGAACTCCGAGTCATTATGTCACAATGTCGGAGAAGGAAGTCCATAGCGCAACTACGTGAGAAAAATTCCTGGGCATCGACGTGAAAAGAATGTTTCTTGTCGAGCGGCGCGGCGTGTTCGTGAGCGTTTATCCGACATTAATATATGTTTTAAAAGCACAGTACTGTACAATTTATTATATATATATATACAATAAAACATAATATACAACGCGCTACCAAGGTTGAAAGTACCAATTTTATATACATAATTATCCCCGTAACCGCGGGACTGCGTGCAATCCCGCAGATCCCCACACTTTTCGAATGAACCGGTCCGCTGGGTCGTCTTCTTCCCTCGTACGGGCTCCGATCCTGGTAAATTTACGTTGTGTGGGAGCTGCTGACTGTCTGAAAAGGAACACTGAGGCTTTCAGAAGGGAAGGGAACCAAAACAAATCCAGTAATCGCCGCAGTGAGCGCACGCGAGCAAGAGGTGGGTCGAAGACTTTAAGCCTCCCATACTGCCGCCACTGCTCTCGTGTGTGCGTGCGTGCGTGCGCGCGCGTGTGTGTGTGTGTGTGTGTGTGTGTGTGTGTGTGTGTGTGTGTGTGTGTGTGCGTCTGTGTGTGTGTGTGTGGTTATTTTGAGCCTTCCCGTCGTTTCTTGGTCGTCACCGCAGTCTCGGGTAGTTTTTTTCTTGTGTTCGCTCGATACTACAGCATTTACGTGGATTCGAGGAACAAGTCATGCTACGGTTTGAGTGACATGTGTGGCAACTAGCCAACGATGACGGTGAAAAGTAATAGAACTCACGCATTATCTAACAAATTGTGGTGGCCAAGTTGGCATATTTCTAGCTTTAAGTTTATGTAGTTTAATCAAAAAGTCTTCAAAAGAAGACTCAGCCTTGCCGTATTTTTGTATGCATTGTTTTGGTTCGGACTGCAGTGGAAAGGCTTCAATTTTCTTTTAATACTCTCGTTTTCTCTTTTAATTCTTTGCATCAATAAATTTCTTCTTAATACTTGCATCCTTTATTCCCCCTATTACTGACACTTATCGATAGACCTCTCATTCGACAGAGAGAGACTTAAAGTTCGTGTTCAAATGTTTTCGTCGCGGATATTGTGGGACGTATGGATACGATCAACAGGTGAGCAAGAACTTATTTACGGGCTTTCTTGGTCATGTGTGACGCGAGCAAAGTGCTGGAGTCGGTTTTTTTTTTTGTGATAGAATGGCATCTTGTTCGTCTTTATCTGTGTGCGGTTGCGTCAACATATCTAGATATGTGAGGTAAAATTCTGGTTTTCACTGAAAGGTAAATAACAAGTTTGTGTGTTTATCCAAAGTGCGTTGTTTGTGCTTATGTGTTTATTCATACTAATGTTATTTTATTGCCTTTACCACGTTTATACTAGAATCTTAACTATATTAATGTAATAGTATTATTTTATACAGAATAAGAGATTTTGTCCTAAGGCAGCTCGAGCCCATAGGGAGAAGTAAATTAGTTGACTGTAAATGGTAAGTTTAGTACCCCTGCCACACGTAAAAGGTAATATATTTTCATTACATGACATAGGACTTAATCCGCTCGCGGTCTTGAGTGATTATTCGAGCGTCGGAAGCTGATTTGTCGACCCCATAATGTCATTCGATCGAAATTACATTGCTTTTGCCATGTGGCCGGGGTATGATATAAGAATTCAGTGACTGCACGCAATAACATAGCTTACATAATCGTAAGTGACATTTGTCTAGCCGTGTCCGCGTTTACTACGTCTACCTGATTTTTAACTGTGATGTAGTTTGGTGTGTCCAAACACTGCGTGTCTCGCCATTTTGTCGAAGCATTTCTCTGTAAAATATGCACTCCTACAGCAATAATTGCGTGACTCAATGTTTTCTCTTATACCCTACCTCGTACCATTTTATACCGATTATTTAGCGCTGCAATATTTTGCCCTCGTAATATAATATTTGCGAGACCCCTTGCTATGTGCAGCTTTCATTTTAGCTAATAAGACACGCGTACGTCACTGAATGCGCGTTCGACGGTCGATCCACGCGCGCTGCCTTCGATTCGACGCGCGCCCCCGATGGCCTTCCTTCGCGACGTCACGAGAAGAGCGCTACGGCCTTCTCATCTAGGAGGTGTTGGGAGGAGGCGAGCGGCACGGAAGGAGTAGAGGAGGAGAAAGGAGTGGAGGGTATGGATGAGGAGGAGGGGCATACCGTCCCCTCGCCTCCTCTTCCTCAAGAGCTGCGCTCTAATTCGGCGTTACAGGGAGTTGTAAACGTCGTTATATTTACTTTATAATATCTTGAAACGTTTTCGACTGCGCGTCCCAACCCATAAAGGTAATTTATTTGTGACAGAACTTTCCACAAAATGACTGCTTTGCAACTTATTTGCTTTGCTGTATTACTCTGTAACGGCGAGATGAACACCGTTTAAAAACATAACATAACCAAATGCTCTTTTGCAGGACGATGCCTTGCAGCGTCCCATTTTGTCTGTCACACAATTTGATTTTCTTTTTTAAAAAAAGGACGTTTTTTTTTTTATTAACCTGGGATAAAAGGCTCCGTCAAGTTTGGCTAAAAGGTATTCAACGGAGAGACTTTTCGCCATATAACAAGTCTCCCAGCGGCCTTATTTGTAACTTTCATTTTCACAGCTCTGATTGCAAGCAAGGGACAACAAATGTTAGCTCACATCAGACGCCATAGAAAAGAGCTTTTAGAATGACCCTCACTTTATTCAGCCATGCCTACCCAGCAAACACCGTATGGTAGAACGTAAAGAACCAAGCGATGAAACCAAACGACGGAAAATACAAATCAACTTATCAGAAAAGAGCCCTTATGCCAATCATTAGGGCTTGCCTCCAGAGCTCTTATATTTAAATGGCAAGAACGTTTCTGGGTAGAATCTTTAAGGTGGGCATCTCGCGTTGCCTTTGAGTGTACCTGCGACAGAAGAAATGCGGACTCATGGCTAACGTTCAGTGGGCTCGTTCCCTTTACCTCTACATAAAAAGACGCACATGTTTCGACTGCCACCAGTTTTGCTGCTCAGACATCTGATGGCATTGTCCCACGTAGTTCTTCTAATTTAAGGGAGAATAAAGGCATGTGGATGCATGTATTAAGAAGAAATTTATCGATGCAAAGAATTAAAAGAGAAAACGGGAATATTAAAACAAGATTGAAGCCTTTCCACTGCAGTCCGAACCAAGACAGTGCATACGAAAATAGGGCACGGCCCAGTCTTCGTTTAAAGGCTTTTTGATTAAACTACATAAAATTAAATCTAGAAATATACCAACTTGGCCACCACAGTTCGTTAGATAATGCGTGAGTCCCTATTACTTTTCACCGAAGGCATACCGCTAAATCCGAAAGCCAGGCTTTCTGAAACTTACGTTGAAAGCCACAGTGCTTCGTTCGTTATGTCCGCTACTCAAACAGAGAAAGTGGAGTCACGCCGCTCTTGTAGATGCGCTTAAAAAACAAATCCAAGGTTTAAAAAAAAGCAAGAGCTACTCTGCTGTATTGTAGTTGACAAAATGGCCATCCCTTTCAAAAATATCTACGACCGTAAAATTGACCTCTTTTTGGTCAGCAAACTGGAAAAGAAGCAAGCTCCTATAAGGATTTAAACAATATGGTGCTAACTAGTAAGGTACTTTATGAAAAAAGGTATCTCTACATCTGACAAGATACCCTATGATTTCATTACGAACCGGCTGAGTGGAAAGCTTCTTTACCAGCTCAACTTACTTGTGACTAGTGAGGTTTAAAATGTGTCCGGCGTATTCTCGGCATGGTAACTGATAACCACAAACAAAATGTGACAATGAGGCACCACCTGGAAAGTGGCTCTTTGAAGCCCCTTGTGCATCTCTATGGTCCACGAAGGAAACTTTTTTCGGCTTTTGATTAAACACACATTATCAAGAACGTTCGAAAGGAATCTTCTCTTGGGATGTGACATGAATGACGCGCACCTTCCAATCTCAGGAAAGTTCGCTAAGCAGCGGTACGAACTCCAGAAAAGTGAGGCCATGAAACCCGTCCGGTTCGTCACACAGAAGCACATGAAACTAAATAAATTTACGAAAATGAGTGTTGATTGAGCCTTTCAAGTCTTCTCTAATGAAGTGATCACCGGGCTCTCATTTCTTAAAAACTGTCTTCTCTCTATGCTTTTCTTTGATTTCTTGAACGACGCAGGGGTAAATATTGATTTTATGAACGCTATGCATAAATGGTTTTCCGTCCACAGTGTGCCAACAGGACGGCCCGCGTTCACCGTACAAACCGAGACGCAATGCACCTTTTTGAACAAAAGATGAGCGTTTGAATGACCTGGAAGATACACCTCACAAGTGCCTTGAAGATCTTTCTGCTGCTTGTAAGGAGCGGCAAAAAGTTAATTAGCGCTGAAGCTTCCAAAGCCCTGATGATTACGTGCAAGTCTACAATCCTATATGTGAGACACTTCCCGGATTGTGGATGTTTCTTTGTACTCTACCGATATCTCTCCAGCGATCCTCTAGTGCTCCTGTTCAGTGCCATGCGGCAAATGTCGGGAGGCAATGACTGTCCGGATGCTAGAGCTGCCGCATTTAGTCTTGAAAACATTCTGGAGGCTGAAATTATGTTCGCGTTACGGTACACAAACGTTGAAGGCAGCTGGATTCCTCTCAGGTAGGGTATAAAATTTGACAGTAGATATCCTGTGCGTTCCAGATGTTGGAATCTAGTTACAGGTTCCCAGAGTTTCATGGCCTTCGTGTACCGACCAATCTGGGTAAGGAAAAGGCGGCAATGAAACCTCTTGGTGGTTTGAATATATGTTACTTTATTTTAAATGTAGATAACTGCCTTCTTAGGCAGGTGGTGTATATTTTATTAGAAATATTTCGTTTTTGAGATGAGAGGAAAGTTCTGTTCTGCCAACCGCTCTGCGTGCCATTTTAAGCTTTTAGATAATGCTATGTGAGTGTTTTAATTCCAATATTTAATGCATTAAAATGTACTTCTTTGTTCTAGGAATATGCCTGTGTACTTAACTTTCTAATACGCTCTCACAAAGTAATTACGCCCTAAAAGAGACAATTAAACATTTTTATAAAATCTCTTTACTGCATTACTTTCGCCGGTACATGACCACTCCCCACTGTATTAATCGCGACCGTCGCTTGCACCGCAGGGTTTCCCGTTAAGACCCTCAATTAGAGGTTGTTTTGCTTCTTCTGCCAAAAGCTCACAAAAGAAGCAACGTCAAGTTGTCAGCTAATGGTATGTTTAACGAATTAGACAAGAGGGCAAGTTTCATTGCCCAAACCTGAATTAGTGGCTCTATTCATTACAATTAAAAATGTGTTGAAATGGTTCTTCCACACTTAAGACGAACGTATAGAAACAAATGGTTTCTTTAATCTTGCCGTTTCTAAAAAAGTGCCCACTATTCGCATGCACCGCGAACAACCAACACACGAGAAAAAATGAGGCTGTTGTTGTCTTCAAGTTTGTGAGGCCTTTGCAAGTAAACAGGGAGAACCGTCACCGGAATAGATGAATATCAGATAAGGCTACAAGGAAAGCACTGGCACCGGTAGGTGCTGAGCATCTAAATAACCTGCTGTGCAGTTCGAGTTCTTTTTATACCTAACGTTACTATTATATTCGTCATGTTTTTTTGTCGCACAGAAGGAGATAGTGGACTAACCAGATTGACCAAGTGTTCATGCCAGAATCCTGATGCATCATGAAAGCGCAAGAAACGAAAGACATGGTCCACGTTAACATAGCCAATCAAGCAACAAACATCGACAAAGGTGCCACACGCTACCACACGAGCGATACACGAGAAAGCGTGAGAAGAAGGAAAGACACCGCAATGCACGCACCACCCGGCACTGGGCGGTGTCCGGCGGCATCAATTCCTGAGTTGCGTTTTTTTTTTTTTCGACGTTGGATTTGGTTGGCTTGCTGCCACGATCGTCATGTGAACAACGGTCCTCTCATTTAAATATTGATGCATTATCACCGAAAGAAGACTGTATTGCAAAAAGAGAACAATGATGTTTGTTCGGTAACTGGCACGTGCAAGCGGACAATGTTTTGTTTCAATTCCGCCGAACGACTGTGATTGTGTGGTGGCGGCTTTATTTTCCATGGGCTATTTTAATCTTATCGCGTCGGGTATCTTAATCGTATCTAGTTTAGGAATTTCGGAATATAAATAGTGTTGCAGCTTGACCCAGATTTGTTTCTGCGGTGAGCGGAACTAGATATGCGAGTAACCTGGTGTACACGTGTTGAAGAAAATGATATTGGGTATTTGTGAAAATATTTGTTTTTAGGAACGCACTTCTTTATAGTAAATTGTACATCTTGAAATTAAGCTACGCTTTATTTGATCCAATATGTATAGATGGCAAGTGAGTGATATCATATGATCAGTATGTTATGTTGTGTGGTCAAGCTACAAGTAATTAAGGAGTAAGATATATTTGAAATAATTGCTACACCTTTTTTGTTGAGATCCTCCTTCATGCCTGGTTGGCCAACGATAGGACGGCGACTGCTGTAGTTTGGATGTTTTATTTTGTTGTTGAATGTTTTCACAGATTAATCAAAACGTTCTGATAAGAGTGCCGGACCGGAACCGAACAGAACCGAAAAACGGAACCGAAACGTTATTTTTAGCCGAAACGGAACTAAACCGAACCGGAATCTTTGCCGCCGTCTTAAAACTGAACCGGAACTGAACGGGAAAAACTATAAGGGTAACCGGGGGCTCAAAACGGTTCACGGTTTTTATTTTATTTATTATCGCGAAATAAATATTTTAGAATATGAAATGTTCAGCTCTATTTCTATCTACCAAACAAATCGTCATATACAGAATTGCATTGTTTGAGAAACTGTGTTTTCTCGCGGCGCTTTTGTATAGGCACAATGATTAATCATGTGTCACGTGGTCACTTGACGGGTGTCAAGACATGCAGTCAAGTAATTGGTATTGTTATTTATTGCGTGCTCAAAACACCTTGAAGGCTTTTATATTGGTGCACATAGAAGTCACAATGTGTTGAACATGCAGAGACGTGAAATACAGGAGTGACACATCAGTCATAATAAAACAAATTACAGACACAACTGGGTATTTAAAGTAAAATAATACATGGAAAAGAAATAATGCTGCGCAAGGCTATTACAAAAAAGATCAACTCTGTGCATTGGTGACCTTCAATCTGCTTGTCAGAATGAAACGTATCGCAGAGTCGCGTGTGTTTAGCTGGCACATGTAAGCTTGTACTACTGAAAAGATCAGGTACATCCAAACGACCTTGTATGAGTTTCTGTAAAAATACCACATCTCGACAATGCCTGCGGTCAATTAGGGCTGTGAGGTTTAAAACTTTAACAAGAAAATTATGCTCGAAATAGAGCATCCTGTTAAAATGCCTATCGTAGACTATTCGCGTCTCCAGCTCGACGCTCGCCCTCCCGCGGCGGAAACGGGAAGCGCTCTAGTGAGGGTCCCCCGATTCTCCTGCTCAGCGGGCATGGCGGAACTGCTTGCGATCATGGCTCGCGAAATGTCGTTTCCGAATGCAAACAACACTCTTCACTGTTCCAACGTAGTGCTGCAGCCAGTATGGGATTGTACCTTACTGGAGAGTTTTAGTGTTGCGCATAGAAGCAAAAGCAAGCGGTGTGCGTTTGCGTTAGAGTTGCGTGCCCCGCGTTGTGCGTGTGCCTCATCGCCATGCGCCATCAAAGACCGCAATTTCGGGCTCCGCGCATGCGCAGTGTGGAACGCGCAAAGCTAACGCAAACACACAGGACTTGAGTTCGCTCGTATACGCAATATTAAAACTCACTACTGCTTCACCGGTTTCCAACGCCAACGAAACGTGCTGCAGTGAGCAGACGTGCAAGCAGGTAGGCGTTCCTTCGAACTGGGAAGGCTGAGATTGGCAAAACGACGGCGAGCAAATACAAAAGTAAATAAATGTTATGAAAAAACTAGTAATTAAAAAATACATGGAATGCGAGTCACCGATGTTTCTTTCATCATATTCTCGGCTTGCTTTTGATTGAGTGTGTTTTCCTGTGAGCTTGCGTTATTTCTTGTTTTTTGGTACATATGCACGTGTGCATTTCTACTCTCAGAACTATGTACCTCCCCCCCCCCCCCCTTCAATAATGCCTTCGGGCGCTGCGGGGTAACCCGAAATAAAATTAAAAAATAAAAATAAAAAGGCTCTTTTTAACTTTTGTGCATTTGGTCTGGAAGTATATTGGCGGCGACTTTGGACGTTTCACCGATTGTCCAAAGTCGCGACTTTGATAGCACAATATACTTTACCCACAATTAATGTAATTTTACATTGATTTCTCACATTAGCTAGAATGTTTTCATTGATTTTAGACCATTTTTATTTTATTTGTAATTAAAATGCAGCAATTGGAACCAGTGATGATAATTAGCACAGTTTTCATTGTCATATTTCTTCGCGCGTTTAAAATTAGATCATAAGCAACAAATTATATTAGAGCTTGAATAATTACTTATTCAAATATGTGAATTTTTGAATATTATTATTATAATACAAATCGCGGCGATGCATGCCTCTAATTAACGCCAAGATCACGGAATACTCTATTTAACCATAATAGTCTTTCCAGAAAGGTATATTTCTGTTTTCTTTTTAGCATATGAAAAACTCTGACATAGTTATCGAGATAGACATACAATTAAACGCTGGATGTAATATGAAGTCCTACGCGTCACGCGGTGCTATAAAAACACACACACAGACTTCAGCTGTCTGACTCGGATTTCGTCTTGGGCTGTTGCAGTGAGAGCAGCGTTTATTAGTTTATGCGTTTCGTGGACATATTGTAAAATTGGAATTACTTTCTTTTTCGTGTGCTGGGATAATTGTCATTATTTCCCATGACAATTATCTGAGCAAGACAAAGGCATCGAGAACGCACAGATATCAGCACTGATTTTTTCAACAACGACAAATATCAGCCTGGATCGAACAGTATGTCACAAAATAAATTTTCCGCGAACAACTTTTCTAAGTAAATAATTACGATGTGAGACACATCTTGAGTCATGAAAGAATCCGAAATTAAGACATCTGTCGAGAAATTAAATCCAAAATAGAGGTAAGTTTCGGTTTCGCTCCAGAATTAAAACGCGCATCCTTCCGTAATTAATACGCTGAACACCGTTTTTGTTTTCAGGTTAAAGAGGTGACCTACGCTCATAAAACATTAGCTTCCTCGTATTACCAGAAATAATTTATGTCGCTCAGTGAAGCCAGCACACTAGACAGGCTCAACAGCGGCACGCATCTCTGACCCTCACTAAACCCGCCATCTTGGAATATGAGTGGCGCCACCTATAGTTAGTTGGAGTCGCGAATACGTATCAGAGGCCTTTGTACCATTTCAATGCGTCTGCTATCGCTATGTGATAGAAAGTTCCACACAACAGAGCCAAATTCAGGTCGTAGCCTAACCAAAGCACAAAATAAGGGTAAATAAGCATCAGGTGCCTGAGAAGTGTCGAGTCCAACGTGAGATCATCCCGAGCATTTACAACCGGTACCACAAAAGTTAGTGACATGAGATTTGAACAATAGTTTACTGTCTACTAGCACTCCAAGGTCCCTGACTACATCAGATCAAGCAATAGCACAGTTTCCCAACTTGTATTCAAAATGTGAGGGAATATTACGTTTTGTTAGCGAGATTACCCTAGTTTTGTGGGCGTCCAAAGGAAATCGGCTAACACAGGTACCACTTAGAAATGCTCAACACATCAGATTGTAGCGCTTCACGGTTTTTGTTTTTTTTCGGAATGAATACGTGAAAATAACTCTATATCATCAGCAAATAAAAGCATCCTGGCAGATGTAATACACTTTGATATAGAATTAATGAATAATAGAAATAGCAATGGCCCCACTACTGACCCTGGGGTACTCCTGAAGTTGCTGAGAACGCATTTGATAAAACATTATCAACAAGAACAAAGTTTCTTCTCGATGCCAAATAATTAGAAACCCAATCACAAAGCTTAGGTACAATACCATATTGTTCCAATTTCGGTACAAGCAAAAATTGCCAACCCTATCAAAAGCCTTTGAAAGATCGGAAAAGTCGAGTCAATCTGACCGCTTTTCGAAATGACCGGGGCCGCGTAATAAAGAAATGTGCAAAGGTTAGTTTCAACGGAACGTCCCCTAATGAAGCCATGCTGTTGAGGCGTAAGATACTTTGATAAATGGGAAAAAAGACATTGTTACCCGATAGTTTCAAATATTTTAGCAAAGCCGCACAAAAGTGACACAGTTCGGTAATTAAACACAATGCAGGCATCGCCCTCTTTATGAACGGGCTCAACTATCGCTTCCTTCCATATCGCGGGAAATATACTGGAATGCAATGACACGTTAAAGATATGAGGTAGTGAGGGGGCAATCATCCCACAGCAGCCTTTAATAATAAAAAGTGGAATTTCGTCAGCATCACCCGACAGTTTAGGCTTTAGCTTTTTTATCGCCACGACGACGCCACATGTAGTAACATGAAACTGGGAGAGAGAGTCACCATCAGTGGGATCATTCACTCAGCCTGATTTCACGGAGCGAGTGGGCGGTAAGTAACAGCTGCTAAAAAATGACGCAAACCCCTCGGCGATGTCTTTAGGCGAAGAAACATAACAAATCACGTCACGTGGCGCCATGACGGCATGTGACCTAATCACGAGACTCCCTGTGTCAAGTCGATTTACATTAAGACAGTAACTCTATTTATTCGCCCTGTTCACACCCTGACGTCACATAACATAAAGACATCGCAAGGCAAGCCATGTTGCATTCTGAAGTACTCGATTGTCATAAGCTCGAGCCGAGTGCTTGGGCTCATTACAATCAACATCGCCAAACGTTCCTTTTGCGGCTGGTGTTCAATTACAGATGAGCGCAGCCGGGTTCTAGCAATGCCTGAAGCTCAGGACATAATGTATGCTTTGCCAATCCAGCGCGTGACTACAATGATCACTGGCGGTATATAATTAGCGTCCGTTCACGTGGCGGCTTATTCTAATAGCGAGTTGAGAAGTGAAAAGTTTTTTGTTTCCTCCATTTTTTTCTGCATGTGTCACTCCGCGTAGACTAAAACCAATAGGTGTTTTTCCAAGTTATCGTCAGGGATTAGATTCTTAGCGATATTTTCTTATAGTACTGAAATTGTTTCGCGACCTATTTTACAACTACATATCATTGAGGCACACAAACATGTTTGCGTTGTTGTTAAACTGTCTAAGACAGTCGTGCCCTAGAATAAAAGCATTGTTATGGCTAAATGTAACTTATTGATCTGACGCTACCCAGAACTTTAACTGTGTACGGGAGGGATACCTGAAAGATACTAGTGGCCTCGGACGGAGAGCAGAACGTAGCCAGCTGCTCGAGATATCACAGGATCGTCGTTCTTAAGTTCTTGTTTAAGCTTCGATCTCCTCCATATTTTATCTAAACTTCACGGCTATGGGAAGCAAAATAAAAACGTTGAATGATTACTGGTAACAAGGGACACAGATATAATCGTCGAATTAACACCCCCAAGCAAGGAGGGAGTCCGTCGGAAAAAAATTACAGGATGGCGCTTATGCTTTGCCTTTAAGAGTGCAACGCGACAGCTAAATACAAACACCCGCTCCTTCCCAAGTCATGCACGCCTGTTTGCGTTGCCTAGTTGGTAGCGTGTCTGGTTCGCAACCGATAGGTCCTGGGTTGGAATCCCACCTCCGACAAAACGACTTCGTAATTTTTCTTTAAAGTCAATGAATTTCTTAATTATGTTAAATCATTTGAGACATGCGTCGATCCTTCATTTTTATTAGATGTCATGTTTTAATCCCTTTCATTCCACGCATGACGTCACGTTTCTCGTGAGCGATGTGGGTTGTTTGAAATTCCCGCCATAGGTAATGTGGCCGTGACGTCATGGCCTTATTGACCAATAAGGCTTTTACCGTCCGCCACCGACGCCGACGCCGGTCTTTCTCCGACACGACTCCTTAGAGGGCAACTCCGGTCCATACTTTCGATTTTGGGATTATGGCTGTTTTTAGTGCAGTTAGCGCCAGTGAATTGCAAGGTGTAATTTTTTTCTCGTTATTGTGCGTAGTTTTAAAGATATCGACATCTCAAAGTTTTGCTTGGGGCGCGGCCGACAAAACCGAAACTAGCCGCTCAAGGTTCCGGCAACACTGGAAATCAGCCGTTGTGTGGACGTGACGCCAAGATCGTTCTCGTTCAGCGAGTACGCAGTCCAAGCGGCACCTACCTCTGTTGCGCTAGCCGTCTAAAGATTAGAGGTAAGCTAATTTTGTTTTAATTCTGTATATGTGGTAGTTATGCAGCATATGTAGCAAGAGTTAGTGCGTAAACCCAAAAGCTAGAGACTGGAAAGCCCGTCAACTCGTTCGGTGGCGTACTCGGCGGCCGCCGCCGCGCGTGCGCTGTGCCGTGCCGTACTCGTTGCTTGTATACCCAAAAGCTAGCGACTGGAAAACGAGTGAACTCGTTCGGTGCCGAACTCGTTCGGTGCCGTACTCGGCAGCTGTCGGCGTGCGTGCGGTCTACCGCACTCGTCGCTAGGCCTAAATTGTCATCGGGGCTCCGTGGATGGAGCGGCGTTGCTCTACGCCGCGCTGCCAGTGACGTACAGTGCTGGCGCTTTCGCGCGGTGGGTCAGTCCCAGACACGAAGCTTTGAGGCTCTCCGGCGTGTTCCGCAACAACCGAACAGACGTGTGTCAAGCTGTAGACGTCTGTTTTTTCATTATTTTTTCCTCAGGCGCGTAAAAGCCGAATTTGTAAGCTACGACACTAATTCACCACATAAGTTCGTCCAGGTAGTGAATCTTTGTACAAATAAAAAAAAACTTGTCGCACTAAAAAAAAAAAAAAGAAGTTCTTTGGGCAGTCATTTTCTTCTCAAAGCTAGCAAAAGTTTTTGTGGGTGATAAAGGAAAACAGGGAACGTTAGCAAGGTGAGAACACTTTCTCTCCCTTCCGCATTCCCACCCCCCACCCACAATTTTTTTTTAATAGAATACATAGGATTTTAAGTTTTCCTTCGTAACTTTTGACTAAGGCAAGTGTTGTTTTTTTTGTTTTTTTGTTTTTGCATTTTTAAATATTATATTTACCTCTAGCCGAACTCTGGCAAATTAGAGAGTTGTAACTTACAAATCCGAACTTTCGCGATTTCTTTAAAGCCCCTTGTGGTATTCACAAGTGCAATGTAAATTAATACTGCTGCGTAACGGGTTGGAACGATTGGGAGGCGAATGTTTATATCGCATGAGCTTCACGCGCCGGCTGTTCGCTAGTAGTCGTTACGGACCTGAATACTACGCACGAGATTGCGTAGTAAACAAGCAGTGACGCAAAGCAGAACATTGTTTTCGTTTTCATTACAAACTTCAGTGTTTGGAGCTAGTTAGTGGTTGTACTCTACATGCCCACCATTCCCCATTCAACAGACATTCAATAGAGCATGAATGCTCAATCTTCAACACTGCACTTGACAATGACTGTTTTATTTATTGATCAGGATACTTTTATCATGTTTACCTTTTCTGTACATGTACGATGGGCAAAGAGCGACGGCACGGCATCCTTTTCAAGCCTCGACCCCTTCGCTGACAAGCCACAAGCACCCAACTCCCGTAGGTTTCGTTCGTAACTCTCCGGCGAAAAATGATCGGAGCAGAGCTTCGATCTGGGGGTCGACGTCCAAAGCTTTCCAAAGTCCACTCGTCGAACAGCGTTCACCCACACCTTCTCCAATTTCCGATCCGTTGGAAACTTGTGAAAAAGCACCTCCGGGTTGCGCAGCGGCTTGTTTGAGCAGCCCACAGCGCTTTAAGTTGTACTCGGCATCTTTCGAGGAACAGCTGGGCAGTCTTGGGCGCACCGAGTTGCTCGCTAAAACGAGTTTAGGAGACCTCACTTGCAAATAAACAAAAGGCTATAGCGAAGCTACACGGGCTACAGGTAAAAGCAACTGCTAAACACGCAATTACAAGCCGAAGTAGCGGTGGTAGCGGCACAGAGAAGCGCGCGCGACGGCTGCGCCGTGCTCCCGTCCGGAACGGAAGAAAAAAAGAACGATGTTGACATCACGGCCCAATGTTGCTTTAGCGATCGGCAACCCGCTGGCCGCCCGCTAAGGAGCAGCGGCTCGCGGCGGGTCGCGTTTTTATTATCGGCATTAGTTGAGAATGCGGCGTCCCACTTACGTGAAGTTTTGGCTGGGGTCGTATTTTGTGTCAGTAAAGCGATACCAGTAATTTAATTCATTTTGAGTTTTGGCCGGAGTTGCCCTTTAAGGCGATAGCTTTGAAGAGCTCACGTCGTTTCATGGCATCACTCCTTATTAAAATTATCGCTTTAATAAAGTTTTATCCTGGCAATGATTGGCAGCTTGTACCGTGTTTGATGAACGTGCGAAAACGAATGATTGCCGGAAATTGGTTGCAAATGGTTGACTACTTTAATGTACAGTAAATGTTTACCACGCCTACAAGTGAAGATGCAGTTTTCGGTTTAATTTTCACCAGCCATATTGTGCATGCATCAGTAAGAATCACACAGAATAACATTGTAACACCCTTAATCGTGTAAAAAGGGTGTAAGAAGGGTGTAACTTATGCAAATACCCTTTTTACCCGATTAACTTCACTGGGATTTTGTCCTGATTGCAAACAAACTAAACCTAACCATAATATGCATTTTTGATTACTAGAAAATAGATAGGGAAACTGTACCTCATATTAAATGAGTTTCGCAGTACATTCTTGAGTGGTTTTGATGAACGGACTATAAATGATACTTGGATTATTTTTCGGGAAATATTACTGGAGGCCCAGGCAGCGCGCGTAACCACTATAAAAATCGCCCCAAACTTGCACATACCCTGGTTTACAACGAAAAGACTACCTTCTAAAAAAACGAAACGTCTGTACAGTAGTGCCACACGATCACTCGAACAGAAAGATTGAACCTCTTCTCTTGCTTACTCAGTATTCTGCAAAAAGGAAATAAAAAAATGACAAGCGACTTTCATTTAATGATGGTGTCGCGAACAGGATTCAATCGTATGCAAATAAAATGTGGAAAGTAATAAATCAGAAACCAACTTCACTATTGCCATGGATTATTTGTAACGACGTATGTTTACAAAGTTCACATCAAGTAGCTGTTGGCTTTAATATTTTTAGTAGTGTTTTTACTGAAGAGGACGAGTTTTCACATTAGACTTTTATGTCATCGCGCACCGAAAATATTACGAGCAACATTGATATTTCTAGTCAAGGAGTTCAGTATGCCATTGATCGATTTAATATAACTCCTACCCAGGTCCCGATGGAATATTTACTAAACTCTTAAAATAAACAAACGCATATCTTGAGTCAAAGGGGTGCTGAACCGAAATCTAGATTTCCCAAAACACGCGGCAAAAGCGCGCAACGGGATGCTACAAACACCAAAACATCACTCATACAGCGATATCTCGAACGGATGACCGTATTTTAAAAAAAAAAAAAGAGGCGCATTTGGCAGGAATGTTGACGTCATGTTTTTCCGAGAAGGAGAGGGAACGGCCTCGCGTCTTCTCCGCCTCGCGGCCGTGAGGAAGCGAAGCGAAGAGAGGAGGAAACTAGGTATCTTGACGGTCACGCGCCTCGTCGGCCTGGGTTAATCTCGACCTCTTTTTCCAAAAATACGGCCGTCCATTTGAGATATCGCCTTACTAGTAGTGTTGTAGGGATTGTAGCGTCCCGCCTACATCTCCAGCATTGTTTTTTTGAAATCCATACTTCGGTTCACCATCCCTTTAAACTGAGCGGGCCGTTTCGACAATCCCTCACCACTCGTAAGCTACCTGATAACTGGAAGCCTGCTAATGCGAATCCAATTTTTAAAGCCAGGGACCCTTTCTTTCATACCATGATCATCATGCTTTCCAGGAAGACCTAGAGTCTATAAATCATTGGTGTAAAAAATGGCAGATGGCGTTAAACTTCAATAAATGTAGATCCCTATCATTTTTCCGCAGTTCCCATGCCACACCATTTTCGTATTACCTCCATAACACTCAAGTAATAGCATGCTTATCTTATAAATAGCTGGGTGTTCATCTCACCTCTGACCCATCATGGAGTATTCACATAACTTCTGTTATTTCTGATACTAACCGCTCTCTCGGATATTTGCGCCGTAACCTTACACTTGCTACACACTCCGTAAAACGACTAGCGTATGCTACTCCTATAAGATCGAACTTAGAACACGCCAAAACTATATGGTCCCCATGCCAGTCCTACCTTGCAAATAATCTAGAATCCGTCCAAAACAGAGCCATTCATTTTATTGATAACAACTACTCACCATATACCAGCATACCAGGTTTACGCAAAGAAGCTAAACTTCATTTAATTGCCGTTCGCCGCCGAGTATTACGCCTTTCTCTCCTCCATCGAATTTTTTATCACAATAGCCACCTCAAACAATCACTGCTATCAACTCCCTTCGTATTTTCCCGCGTCTAGATCGCCTATGTAAATTGCGTCCGATTCGATCAACTGTTTCTCACCAGACTTCCACACTACCATTGGCCGTTGAGGATTAGAATTCACTACCTCATAACATTGTTTCTATTCATGACACAACTAAATTTGTTGCTGCCATTACCCTCTCTTTATCTAACTTACCTAGGTAGCTTACAGTGCTATAATTGTGTTTACTGTTCTATTTGTTTTGTGCTATTACCATTCCCTTGAATAATGCCCCACGGGCCCTCAAGGAAAATAAATGATGATGATGATGATGTTGATGATGATGATAAAGATTCTTTCATTAACTAAATACTCAAAATACTCAATTTCGTTTCATAGAAAATTGTGGAACATGTACTTTCATACAAGATTATGACATCCCTGTCCTCTAACAGTCTTATTTTCTAGAATCGGCTTTGGTTTCAACGCTGTTATTTTAGCAAAACACAACTGTTCGAATTAATTACTGAGCTTCACCTTTTTGTACATTCCGCTCGTCTTTTAAATGCTATTTGTACTGATTTTGCTGAAGCTCTTAATCGTGTCCCGCATTACAAGCCAATATACATACTGAAAGTCATGAATACAAATATATATCTCTTATTAAGTGGATAAGTGATTTTTAAGAAACGACTCTGAATCTGATGTTACGAAAAAGTGTGTCTTCTCTATGCCGGTAAAGTCTGGCATCCCTCCGGGGTCAGTTTGCGGTCCGGTATTATTTATTTTATGAATAAATTAACTTCACTCTTAGAATCAATCTACCACACGTCTCTTCGCGTATTATTTCGTCATTTTTCGGCTCATTTCTAACACCTTGGATTCTCTCATACTCCAGCGGGACCTATGTATAATCAGAACTGATGCACCATACCGTTGATGAAAAGCAACACTACCAAAACTAAAGCTGTCAATTTTACAAAGATATTGCAGACCACTCATACCTTGTACACTATTCGAGAGGACCGTGCTGAAAACGCTACGTCAAGTAAGTACCGGAGTCCATCATACAACTAACTTCTCATGAAAACTTTATAGTGAACACATAACACGCAAGTCCTCCAGAATTGGTTTCCCTAAACGCTCTTTATTTCAAGCTAACAAAGAAACAAAAGCTCCTCGTCCATACTACGCTCCTCAGGCCACACAGACTAAACATTGTAACACCCATAATCGTGTAAAAAGGGTGTAAGAAGGGTGTAACTTAGGAAAAATACCCTTCTTACACCCCTTTTTACACGATTTCTCAATATCGGTGGCTGTAAAAAGAGTGTGCTGACGTTTTACACCCCTTACTCGCCCTTTTTATGCCTCACTTTTAGCGATGGCGTTTGAAATCGATGTCGAAATGACATCGATTTCAAATGTGAAATCGATGTTGAAATCGAAAAAAAGGATGTATGGGCAAATTTTACGCCCTTCATTCACACAGTGTGAAAGGGGTGTGATAGGGATGCTGACAAATACACCCATGATTTCGTAGCCGTTCATGTTTATTGCTTTGATGAAACTGTTGCTAATGTACGGCTATACAAACATCGGGCATAATTAATCGCCATACGATGTAACGTATGATTGGGAAGTGCTAGAGAATGGTTTTTGCAACTCCGATTGAACTCTCCGTCCTACGCGAGCCGAAAATTGCGTGTCGCGCGTTCATCAGCTGCACCAGTTCAACTTTGATTTTTAAAAACAATTATCTCCGCTCGCAAAAAATGAACGAAGACATGTAGATATACAACCCAGGCAGCACGCAGTACTGCGCCGTTATGGAATTAAATCGGAAAGATTGTGCCGATACCACTTTGGTCTAGCCAATATCTGTGAAAAATGGGACGGGTCGCGCCGACGCCATCCTGACATACCGTACGCGGCGCCATTTTTGGTTGAGTGTCAAAAGTGTCCTGCGTGAAGCGGCTATGCCGGCGAGGTATTTCTATTTCTTGACTGCCTAAAATCTAACGTTAAAAATAAAACAAAACAAGATTAAGCAAAACGGGGTCTTCTTACTTTTAACATGAGAAACCTCCTGCGCTGAAGCCTTGAACAAACTGTGGCGCCCTCATTTCGGGTATTACAAACTCACCTAAATGGATTTCGCACTACTTATAACACCTTCACTGAGATTTTATTTTTGTGTGTAGTTTTGAAGAAACAATGTCGCAAGACAATCGAAAGTGCCGGATTCATGACACCCCCCCCCCCCCCCCCCCGCTACGGCACGCGACTCTTATCTCTGCGTGGTGACACCAAAATATCTAGCGTCCCGACACTTTTTTTTCGGTTTTTCTTTGGTAAATGTAAAACCAAGTCTCTTATTGTTTCATGTTTCGGCGTCTTAGCTTTGACCTGTGCTTTGACGGCGTTCAAATATGTTTTTTGTATTTATTTTGTGATCTCGCGTCCGCACCAAAGCATACGCTTCTACATGAGTGGCAGTTTGACACGCCGAACGTTGTACTACGCAAAGCAGGTCCTGACGAGTCCAATCTGGCGACCTTCCATAGGCAGTGCAGGTGGCAATAAAAAGAAGCGGAGGGAGATTAGCTGCTTCGTCCAACCCCCTTTGACCTCGTCTTCTGATACGCCTCCACACCTTCCTGTGTGCCTTCGTGTGGCTGTGAGCGAGTGCGAAGGCCGCTTCTAGCAAACCAGAGGGGTGGTGCGAAACACGTGACCGCTCTCTGTAGCACAAAAACGCATAAACGATAATTTGTCACGTAACTCTCTCTGAAGCGCTGATGGCCTCACTGGGGCTGTAGTCTTCCAAGTTTTGGTGAGCTGTAGCGGCCACTTAAGTCCGGTTTCTAAAAAGCACGCGTCAGGCGACAGTGTTTTCTTTTTTTTTCGTGGGTTGCAGTGGCGGCCGCCATTTTACGTTGTGAGCGGCCGTAATACATTCATGCCAACTTTTCCGTAATGTTCGTTTATTTCGTCGGAGTTTATGGAATTATTGTTCCGTGTTTTTTTGACGCGTTTCGACAAAGAGCTTCCTCATCGGAGGCCGCGAGACTTCCGTTGAATGTGATCGACCGCCCTCAACCTCGACACTGTGTTCGCGTTGTTTTGTGCTGCCCGAATCGAATTACGCATCTATCACGACAGAGAGCTGCTCATCGGCAACCGCGGTATTTCTGTTGAATGTGAGCGACCGCCTTCATCCTCGACATTGTGTTTGCGGATTGTTCTGTGCTGCCCGAATCGGATTATGCATTTATCTCGAATTACACGATATCGCTGTTTTATTTGTAAGTACTCTGCGAGCACGCTTCTGATAGTAGTCCTGATGCCGTCTCAAAAGACCATTTTACTGTCGACAAGCATGAACTGCCGCTTACGTTCCAAGCAACTCCAGGTCGTTCCGTCTTTGCAAGCCTGTCAGTTGTGCTTACGTACCAGTGCTAGAAAGCATAAATGCCGCAAGAAAAGTAAAGTAGGAGATTTAACGGGGGCCTTCGGTTGTACACTTTAAAGAAGTTACGAAACAATATCCGGTTGGAATGTTCATGACCTTACACACATGGACAGCCACAGGTTCAGAAGCTTCTTGGTCGTGGTGAAATTCCGAGGAAAAAAGGGAACTATTTCTTTCAGTCTTGCCTTCGCCAAGTTGGATAACATGCGCGTGAACTTAACTTTGCCCTTTGGCGAGCTTGTAATTGCACGCACTTGCCCCATAAGCAGAGACATGGCTGCGGCCAGATGACCTGCTTGCAGTTGTGTATAGAAAATTTAGTAGAACCTGGTAGAAGCTTGATCTAAAAATAAAAAGTTAACCGGGCATGTTTTGACTTATTTGCAGTCGATTCTTCATGCACTCTTTTGCTTCCCTTTCTGGCGGTCGTACACCCAATTCAGAGGGCGTACTGCGCAGTCATAGCACCCTAATAAAAAGGTGTACAGTTAAATCGCACCCTAATTTATGGGTGTTCTGAATAACGCCGTCCTTTAGGGGTGTCAAAAATAGCGCCCTTTTCTTAGGTTGTTTTGCTACATCAAAAAGGGTGCTAGTTATAGGACAAGCCATGTACACCCTCAGGGGCGTCATGATGTTTAGTGTGCAGTTAGAGTATGCATACACCATGTGGTACCCTCATCAGATTTATTGAACCAACCATATCGAGGCACTTCATTATAAAGCTGGAATATTTTTTCCCCGCGACTTCACCCGGTTGTTCAGTGTATCTAACATAAAAGGTAACCTCAACCTAATCCGACTACAGTACGGAAGGGTCATATCTTGCAAGCCTTTTTTCAAAAGCTCTGTCATAGATTATCTCCTCTTAGTACATTATTCATTCAGCCGGGTGATAGTATTTCGTCGCAAATAAATCATCAATTTATAGCATCCGCCATCTTTGCTCGAACGAACTTGTTCAAAACCTCGCCTCAGCTTCTTGACTTCTCCGAATGAAACAGCCTGCGCAGAAAAGTCGCGTTAGTCACTGCACCTGGTATGGTCATCAGTGCTTTTACTTATTTCACATACATTCAGTCCTGGTGAGCTCTCTTACAGTAGTAGGAAGAAAAGAAAGATTTTAAGCCAAAGTGCACGCGTTCAAATGTCACACCTCTTCATTTTCGTACAGATCACAGCAATATATATTAACCTCTAGTAACACGCTCATTGAAGAATATAACTTTTCTGAGTTTTGACATAATACAGTAATTTCAGGCAATGAATTTCACCAGGGTATTGTGCGGGGAAATAATTTTTTAAACGCGCCTTATTTTATCTGTATTCTTGTATACGTTGACTGTGTTTTTTCTTGAATTTTTAGATGAGTGAGACATAATATAAGATCATTTTTCAATAAAAACGAGGTCAGTAAGAATCATAAAGAGAACTTTTAAGTTTTTGGTTTTTCGCCTACTGTTAAGCGATAGTATATTAGATTGAGAACAAAGCTGGGTAGGGGATTGAAGTTGGCAATATCTAGAAAATATAAATCGCACCGCAAAAAGTTGGATTATTTCCAATATGTGCTCAAGGTACATCACGTGAGGATCCCAAGCTTGTGAAGCATATTTAAGTGAAGGCCTAATAATCGTTTTGTGCGTCGTTAGCCTTGTTTCGACGGACGCAAAAGTAAGCGATCTTCGGGATAGAACAATGCACTATTTAGCCTTTTTAACTATATTTCGATCGGGCGGAATCCTTTTAGATCGTTTGTTATCTTGACGCTAAGGTACTTGAGCTCGTCTCCTCTTAACAATATGTAGTAACGTTTGTAGTTATCTATTTTGTTATGCTTTTACCGAAGTGTTATTTTTATTTATATTGGTTTACCCCTTGTTTAGCATTGTCCAAGCCGATAATATATTCGTGTTTTTCGTGTTTTTTTTTCAGTTGAACCAATTGGATAAAAACTTCGTACCATGGCTTCCACCTATGAAATGCGCGTAAGGGCCTTTGGGGTTCGTATATACAAGTTGTGAAGTAAGAACCAATAACAAGTGCACGTCAAACCAAATATAGTTTCAACCTCCGATGTGGTATTATGCGAAGTTTCGAGCTCATGCAAGCTGACATCCAAATGTAATTTATTTTCTAATAATAAGAATCTTCGTCTCTCCGTGCTATTTTTGTGTAATTAAGAATATCCCTACATCTCTATAATTTTCTCTTTGCGCTAAGGCATCCTGTATCAGATTTTTATAAAGAGTACCATTTGTTATTTTCCCTTTCCTTCTATTTTGTGTATATAACTTCAGACCTATCAAGTGAGCACAAAGTCTATTTTGACATATCTCGTGACCCGGGGTTTCACACTGCCAAATAACGAACAAAAAAAAATGACCTCATCTCTACGTGGTGAATGATGTTGATTGGGGCGAAGCTTTGGTGGCGCTGATGATACTGATTTTGTTCATAAGTAATGCTGACGGTACTGATCTTTTTATTGCTCATAGCTGCTGCTGAGTTCCGGGTTGCGTTGGTATGGAATGTGTGGTAAGGAACGTGGTTATATACGCATTTCAGCATTTGACCGCAGCGCCCTCTCGTCTATAAACGTTGAACCAATGCATGCACAGTTCAACGCACTTATATACGCATTTGACCGCAGCGCCCTCTCCTGTACAGACGCTGAGCGGCTACATGCTACGTTTCATTCATGACATCCTCAGCTCTTGAGCTACTACCACATCTCAGAGCCCCCTACTCGTCCCGCAGTCGTGGCAGAGTGGTTAAGGCGAAGGACTAGAAATCCATTGGGGTCTCCCCACACAGGTTCGAATCCTGTCGACTGCGCAAACATTATTTTATTTTTTTAAGAAGACAGATGGGATGACAATGGATGTGAACACGGACACCGGACAGACAAGGCTAGAACCTAAGGAGCTTCGCCCCTAGAAAGAACGTTTCCGTAAACACATCTGCTGACGTATTCCGAGTATCGTCCTCCCGTATCGGGCTCAAGCAATTACGTGAACTTCATAGAGCCTAATTTGTTTATGATAAGAAAATTATATTTATTAGTGATTGAAATTTGTACAACATAAATCAAGGGCCAACCACCTTAAAGATATAAATTATAAGTAAATGCACCCGCAAGTTATCCGGCGTTTTTATCATCGCTAGGTTGAAAGTGGTTTGGAAGAACTTTAAATAACTACTGTATGTGTTCCTGACACATATATTGTCTCTGAAACGTATAGAAATTTCTTATTTTCTTTTTTCTGTGATCAACAGCATTTTTTTGTCTGTAAGCCAGACAAAAACATAGTACATAAGGACGCGTGGCGGAACTATAAAGATTGATCACGCAGACCGTCAGAAAGCTGCTAATCAATAGCTGTCATGTAAAGTAGACCATGAAATACTATTTGTTCTATTTAACAAAAACAAATCACGAATTAGCAAGGTGGATGCTCTTTTGCGAATTCAATTGACTGACATATTTTCAAGAACAAACCTCAACAGCCAGTCTATGAAAGTTTACCCTGTATAAGAAAAAGTTCACTTGGGTTCGCGCTATTTTAGGCCAGCTTCGAGCAGAGTACGAAGGTGCGTATATATTAGAGTGAACAATTGTGATCAGGCTTTTCACCACAATTCTTCGAGTGCATCACGATGCTCTGTGTAAACAATCGCGGTCAGGAAAGCACTTCTTGGGTTTGCCTCTCAGCGTTTCCTTAAAACGTAGACTGAAAGGGCTTGTCCTAAAGTTTTCGAGACATTTTGAAAACATTGTTGCTTTTAGTTCACTTGCGTTGTCATCATATACAGGGTGCGGCAGTGAGGACTAGCTTATTTGACACGCCTTCACTCTCAAGAAAAAAGGGTGTAAAAGGGTGTATCTTTACACCCTTTGTCCCATATAATACACCCCAAAACTTCATTTCGACGTACTGAGCTCTATAGTCGAACAGACGGCCCCAAACTTTAGGCGGGGCTTAATAACGGTGAGATATAAATTTTTGGATAGCTAAAGAAAACATAAAGAAAACACCGAGTTTTTACAATAGGGCCAAGAAAACCCCGATTATTTTTTTTATTATTTTTTTTGTAGTCAGTCACACGTACATTAGCTAGTTTAATAAGTTGTACCACACGGCTATCAAGCCCCTCGGTAAATTTCGAGCCGTCTGTTCGACTGTAGGGCGCTGTACGTCGAATTGAAATTTCGGGGTGTATTATATGGGACAAAGGGTGTAACGGTACACCCTCTTAGACCCTTTTTGCTTGAGAGTGTTGAACAATTCGCATGCAAAACGTACATACCTAAATTTGGGCACGCGAACATAATTTCGCAAGTATTTTCAGCAATTTTTTTTCAGAGCTCACCTTTTTTATAATTATTCAATTGATTCTAACGTTGTTGAGTCTGTTTCATTTCTTTTACACGTATTTAATTAATATTTATTTATTATGCCTCAAAGCGCCCTTTCGGGCATCGTTGTGTTCACGTCGTCTTGCATCTCTCCTGGAAGGTACATATTTGGTCACTGTTATCATCGTGCAATCGTTCTTTGGGCTACCTCAAACACGCACTTCCGTTGTGCTCCTTCTCTCTTAAAGAGAACTGCATACCTTCCATTACTTCGGCCGAAACTTGAGTACGCATCGAGCATCTGGGATCCCCACCAAGCATATTTGATCCCAGAAATAGACGCTTTTCAAATTGAGTCACGCGTTTTATTTTTTCTGAGTATTCTCGGCATTCCCGCGTCACCTTATTAAAAATAGAAAGACGACCTTCAAGAACTGGTCTTAAGGCGCAATCTTTCTTGACTATGCCTTTTTCATCGCCCATCTCTCAGTCAAGGCACCGTAACACAGTCGCATTTTATTACAACTCGACTTAATCGCGCATGCAAGATCGACCGTTTCACCTGCCGCGCATTTGCTTTTTTTATTCCTTCTTTCTCAAAACAGCGGTGTGGTGGAATGATCTAACAGAGCCGGCACCGAGCACTCTTAAAAATACCTGCATGTCTACTTACCCGCAAAACACTCCAAGAGCCAATCAGTGCGATCTACGGAATCAGCTCAGCGAATGATGAGGCGGAACATCCGTTTAGACCTAAAAATGAAGTCTGCGCTGTGGCATTACGCAATGCAAAACGTCATGCTTGCATTGCGTAATGCCACAACGCAGACTTTATTTTTAGGTCTAAAGAGATGCTCCGCCTCATCATTCGCTGAGCTGATTCCGTAGATCGCACTGATTGGCTCTTGGAATGTTTTGCGGGTAAGTAGACAAGCAGTCATTTTTAAGAGTGAGACTAACCCTGCTAGTTTTAGTTCTCTTATCAGAAGCCATTTAGGTATTGTCTGACTTGCAATTTCTTGCGTGTTTGCACCGCTGTGCAAGTTCTTATTTTATAATTTTTGTGTGTTTCATATCGGGTGCACTTACCCCCTCCCCCTTTTGTAATGAGCTTCCCAGAAGGGTATTTATCGTATTTCAATAGATATATAAATAAAAAAATAAACAAATAAATAAAATATAACTGATATTAAAATATTAAAATAGGGTAAATACGACAGTACATTTTTTATGCTCTTTACCGGACGTTACTCGTCTTCACACTGGTGTGTGAGGTTCGTCGAAGATGGTCATTATTCATATATTTTGTTAAAAGTATTAATTATTGCGATAATTTACATCTCCCATTGATTTTAGCGTATTTGCGTTCAGGAAGCCAACCATGAGCGAGCTCATAAACCAGTGCACAGACGACAAACAGGCTGGTACAGGATTTGGGAAATACACGGCCTCTTAATTTCTTTGTTACAAAAAAAAAATATTCTTTTCTACAACAGAAATTTGCTCTAAAAAATGCATAAAACAACTTGCGAAACTACGCTCACGTTCTCAAATGCATCTATGTAAACGTTTGATTTCGAATTACATGATATATATGGCGAGAATGTACCCATTCGATGATGCAGATTATTTCTTATGTCAAAAGTAGAACTACAATTCAGCTTTTAATACTGCGATGCTAAGCTGGACAAACCACGCGTATTTTAGGTGACCTACAAGACTTCGTGACAAGCTTTCGATTCAGGTGAAACATAAGTGACTGAGGTAAAAAAAAAAAAATGAACGTTGAGTCGCGTGAACACTATGTTTTGCATGTTTATCGATATTTTAATATGCTGTTGTGTCAAAATTTAATTACGCTATTTCTTATTTTTGGTACCTGAAAATAAGAGTGAATTGTGTGAACGAAAGACAAAAACTATATAGTTACTCGTTTATAGGGCGGAAATCGTGCCAATTTCCAAAACAACATGGAAAACGTGTTCTAAACGCAGCGGTCCGTCCCGGTTTCAACCGTTACTTTGGCTCCCGGAAGTGAACCGCAAGCCGTGAACCCGAACCCGAACCAATCAGATAAAAATTTCGGTTCGACACTCCGATTATGAGGTTCAATATTCCACCCCCCCCCCTCCCCCCCCCCCTTACCCACCTCTTCCCCTTTCTTATAAAAATCCTGCGAACCGTCTAATCAAATCAAAAACACATGAGAGAATTTGCCTGAAATTAAGAAGTCTGAGAATAGCGCATGCAAAAACTTTGGTTACGCTAAGCAGACATCACCCTGTGTAATCCTAGTGCAATGTTTTTCCTTGCACGCGCACAGTGCCTGAGTTAGGTCATTGTATGGCTGTCTCGAGAGCTAGCCTCTTGAAAGGTCCGTACAATATGGAAGCCTGGGTTGTGTGAGGGCCAAGTATTGTCATTCCTTAATTACGGTCACAGCAGGGCCTCAGTGTCTTTGTCTTGACCTGTTGTGTTGAAACGGGAGATATTGTCGCGGGGAGTTTCGACGCGACTATGGGGCCGAAGCTGGCATTACAGCATGATCTCGCCATGATCATGCTGTAATGCCAGCTTCGGCCCCATAGTCGCGTAATAAAATAAAGGGAACAGAAAATTATGACCATTGAAACGATGTAATCTAGAGTAACCAAGCGAACGTCGAGACTAAAAGACCACTCAAAGCTCTTCCCTGTAGTCCATTGCAAATCAAGAATAGCAGGAGACGTGGTCCTTTGCTTTTTACACGTTAACATATCGAACGCTGGAGAGGAAAAGCAAACTTCCGCGCTTGCTCTGCTCAAGTGGAAAAAGAAAGGGGCTCCCTCTCTTGTTCTCCTTCAGTTGGAATGATACTCAATCTTTGCGGGGAGGCTCAGCTTGATGGACCCAATGATAAGCTTTATAAAGCAAATGATACTAAATAATTAGAACATTTATAGAGTTTTGTAAAAGACTGGCCCTCCTGTTTGTATTGAAAGGATCAAACGTGCAGTAGGTTTCGAAACAACATCGTGGGCATTTGTTCTACACCTTCCGCGCTTTGAGCATATGATCCTCAAATTTAGGTCAGTTGCTTCCTTGCCAAAGGTCTGTACACTGCGGCTAAAGGCTGGGAGCACATTTTGCGCTCCTCGTACGTTCCGTATAACGACGATAATGTTAATGATGATAATTCGTGACTATTCATTTGTATTGTTTGGTTTGGTTGCTAGCGTTACTAGGCGTCCCGCACTACAATCTCTACCGGTGAATGCAACGGCCTGACGAGCGCAGCCAGCGCGCGAACAATCTCGGAGGTTATGCTCAGGCCACGGCCGGACTGTATACAAGCTGGCTGTCTTACGGTCTTTCCTGTAAGGCATGACAGCACCTATGGTTACATCGAGCACTGCCACATGATTGGCTGCAAGCGCCACCAGGCGGAAAGGAACTGCGCAACAGCGCGGCTCGTAGGAGGTGTCACTAATCTACTCGAGGACATCTTTCTGTTGCTAATGGCTATGCCGTCAATGGTGCGGAAGCGCGTACATAAGAGCCGTTTGGTTCGTCTTTCTCGGTGTGTTCACAATACGCTTGGGGAGCCAACACATCTGTCTTTCTTTTTCTTTTTCCGGTGCAGACGCCCACTCCTTAAAAGCGGGTTCTCTTCGGGATTTCTTGGGTGAAGGCACGAGGTTATTCGAGAAACCCTTATACACAGTGAGCATTGGCTTCAGAAACTAGATTCGTAGTGCGGTATCCCCGTACATAATCCCGCGGTTTTATGTGCCTGCGGCGCACAACGCTAATAAAAAGTTATCGTTGACAAAACGGTTCTTAATTGGCATCTTCTACCACGGGTGCTCAGTGTTTCACCTATGGGAATTTGGGGGAAAGGCATGGCCAGAAGCCTACGCCGATGTCGACTTGCAATTTTGAACACAAGTGTAAACTATTGAGCCGCATGAAACAGAACCCGTTGAGCAAACAGTTGAAACACCGAGGATAGTTGGGTCACAGCGCCCCAATATAAAACTATGTGCATGCTTTCTCCTGCGATGGAACAGGCCCTTTGAAAGTGAAAGTGATTTTAGTTTGGCCGTGCTCAGATTAAGAGAACAAGAGTACAGAGAGTGCGAGTTCGTTCGGATCATTATCTGCAAGAACACTGGTGGTGAAACAAGCTAAAATTTTAGCGTGAAACTAGACGTGCTCTCTTGCTTTGGAATCGCCCATAATATCTATTGAAAAACACGTCGAGTTTGATTTGTATAAAATTAAAGCCTTTCATTCAAAAAGAGCAATGCGGTTATTTGAACCAAAATAACAACTTAATGGTTAATGAAAGAATGTTCTGCGAAAATCTAACTCGGAAAAAAGAAACATACTTTTGTGTTCATGTTTAGGATTTTGTTTTCGATAGATTTGCTCAAAACAAACATGCATTAATTGTAGCTAAAAGTACCGTCTTTCTGGGCTTTTTTTATGCCGACTCTGACATAGAAGCGCGGAATATAAGCACGCAGGTAAACACAGAGGAGCTTTATAATCGTGTGATGCTTAGAAAATTTAAGAATGGTGTGTCTCCTTTTATTTCTGCGATGAAGTTCGGGGATCAATAAATGGACATATTTTGTTTGTTTTGATTGGCAGTTTGAAGCTGGCAAAAATACTTTTTCATTCTCACTTAAAATTTTGATGAAATATTAAATAATTATGTTTTGAAACATACAAAGCCCACCTATATTAACGAGATACTCGCTTCCATGCGGCGCAGTTCTCTCACATTACTTTCTAAAAGACATCGAGCTTCCAAATTTAAAATAAAACACAAATAAATACTTCCCCTTTTTTATTATTAACGTTAAAAAAAAGTATCGATGAAAAGACGAAAAGGGATATCTAGACTTCGCGGTTCGGTGCAAGTTCTCTTCTTTCAGAACTTAAATCTTTTGCCTAGGGTGAAATTCCTCAAGTGTGGAGGTCCTTGAGCAGCCCGTGCTTCTGGAGCTGAACGTGACAAAGTGCCTTCTCAAACATGTCAGCCGCCCGCACCGCTAGGGCGCTGGTGACAGATGTTCCGGATTTGAATTAAACTTGTTTCGCTTCCGAGAATGGTTTGCGTATTTGTTTATTTTATCTTCACTTCATTTTCATACTTCACGGGAGCAGGAATCTGGGAGTGTATGAAAGCTTCAATCGAAGGGAATACTACTAAGCCAATTAGAGTTACGTTCGAAAGGGTACCGCATCCAAATATAATGGTATACGGCCAGTAAATTTATTTATAATGAATTCAGTGACCAAGATAAGGAGAAAATTCAGGATTGCACGAATTTTCATCAGCCGGTAAACTAACTCAGTTTTGTATTAGTCGGGTTTCTTTATATGGAAGCCCTCAGCCTTCTGCACCAAATGTGAGCGAATTCACATTTGGCGAAGAAGTTACCGAACATGAACAATAAGTTAAGATACGGCGCATATCATCTTCGATAATTTACTAATATTGCCACGCGCGCAGCTGGCCAGGTAAGCAGCGCGGCTGTGGCCTAACGGTTCTTGCACTATCCTTCCACGCAGAAAGCCAGGGTTTGATTCCTGGCTGCGGGCACGCATTTTTGTTGACTCTGATATGATGTTCTCTTAAATTCGAGACCCGTTTTGCTAATTCGAGGTTAGAATGTTCTACACGCCGAACCGTCTACACTGATTGTTCCAGAAGCCCACGCGTGTACAAAAGGGCTCCGCGTGGCAAGCCGGAGCCAGTCTCGCCCCATCGTTCGACTCTGCTCTTACGACGACTTCGACGCTCGCGACGCTCTGCTGTTATCTTCTGTCTCCTGTTTATTTCCTTTTGGGCACACGTTCACCCCATTAAATGCTCAGTTTACTCAGTTATTCGCCGCCTCATCACTGTCATTCGTGACAATATAACTCAACAAGTTGTTGCCAAAAAAAAAAAAAAACATCCCAGCTTTGTCATGATTAAAATTACATAATCTAGGCGCGCAAAAAAATCATCTACAACTACAACCAAAAGTATTTTTTTTAATTATTTTACATATACAAAAAGTGGACGATTGAAATCGTTTACCTGTACCTACGTTTTACCACATAAAAGTTACACAACACCCCTAAAAAAAAAAAAAAGATGGGCATGTCTAGGTTTGTATTGGAAACGTTGTATAACATAATACGCTCTTATATTACTCTATGGGGTAAGCATTCTATACTATTTCTGCTTTTCATTCACGCTCTTTTTCGAATATTTTAATATTAAGCTTATTAAGCATTTTTCTTTTGCTTTAATTAGTACTATATCTTGCAATTCGAGCAGAAGTAGTAATTGTATTTGTAGCGTCGTTTTCCACTAGCATTTACAGTGGTGTCTCTCAGATAGGGTGAACAGACGTCCCGTTTTGGCCGGTACAGTCCCGTTTTTGAGGTCCACGTATACCGTCCCGTCTTTTTATCCCAATATAGAATCAAGTCCCGTTTTCTCAAGAGTACATTGTTTCGAAATTAGCACCAAGCGAGTAGAGGCAAACCGAAACTATGCCTATTCGTTACAAGCATATATTACACAAAAAAATAACCGTAGGTACTTTAAAATTGTTACCCAGAGAGAACAATTTAGAACTGTTCTTGCTCTCAAACACCTTTTCTCTCGCGAAGACCCGTGTGCAGAAATGTCTTTTTTTTTTTGCGTTACTGGATATAGACGCATGTAGAACATATAGCACGCATGTACAATTTCATTAAACGTTTTCTCCCAACCTCAAACTTTAGTATGCACCTGCAGCCCCCCCCCCCCTCCCCCCGTTTTTCGCTGGGATGTCCCGTTTTCTACCTTGAGGAGTATGGTCACCCTACTTAAAGATTTAATAGTACTATAATTAGCCTAAATAGTAGTAGCATTACCTTTCTGTTAGAACCGCGTACCCTTAGGTGTTTTCTTTTGGTTAGGTCTAAACGAAGTTAATTAAACACTACCACTTTGTGTTCCCGATGCCCTTACACAATAAGTTTAGTTAGTTATCCACGGTAAACATTTCTGGGCACCAATCGCCTTAACGTTATTGAACGGTTCTTAGGAATGCTATAGTTTCTGAAGGTATCGTACCAGTGGCAGCTTGCATAAAATCCGAATGACTTCAAAAAACACTCTTGTGCTAAAGATTTCTGATTTGTTTTGTTTGGCAGTGCAAAAACATGTCATACGCCTGCTAAATTCTCATCATTAATGTTGAGACGATCCAAACCTGGATACACGCAGTAGCTGATGGACTTCTCTCGCAGCGGCATTTTTTATAAAATGTGTCCATGAACGGTCACGGATTCTGTTGAAGGGCATTACAAATAGGCACACTGCAATCTGCAGTACACACTACTAACACGAATACAGTAAATCGTGCTTTCCTCTCTGCTTTTTTTTAATAGTTCTGTCAACTATGAGGCTGAAGGGAGCAAGTGAAGGTACACCTAGCCTTTCCTAGGAATTTTTCTGCAAATTAATGTTCTACTAAATGGACGACACCTACGGTGAATCTAATCGTACACTTTAAAAAGGGGGGTGTAGACGTTACACCCCTTGTCACATATACGACACCCCAAAACTTCAGTTCGTCGTACAGTGCCCTGGCGTCGAACAGACGGCCCTAACTTTTGCGAGAGGGATGATGACGGTGCGATAAAACATATTAAACTGCTAAAGTACGTATCAAAGTCTAAAGGAAAAAACTCAGGTTTTGCAGTTGAGCCTAGAAAACCCAAATAACTTTTTTGCAGTCAGTCACACTTATATTAACTATTTAATGAGTTGTACAACTCGGCTACCAAGCCGCTCGTCAAATTTGGTAGCGTCGGTACAACGTCAGTGCGCTGTACGTCCAATTGAAGTTCTGGGGCGTCGTTTATGTGACAAGGGGTGTGAGGTCTACACCCCCTTTTTTTTAGAGTGTAATGATGTCGGTTTTTTTGTGTTCTTGCAGCTGACTGTGGCTCTACCAGCCCCGTGGAGACAATCTTAAAAGTAAACATTTATCAGCATCTTTACTAGCAAATTTTGTCAGCAAGAAAGTAGACGCTTATCAGCATGTGCGATCGCCCGGAGCACACACCTATAGTCGGCAACAATTTGAGAAGTAAGTAGAGGGTTCACCTCCAGAACGCGCTCGTAGCCGCTTTCCGCAGCGCTCTTGCTGTGGCGCTCGTGCTTTGGCACGCGCTTGGGTTGTTTCGGTGGTGCATCTACTGGCTTCTCATCCTGTCACCGATCAAAAAAGAACGAGGCCCCACTGCCATACTCATGACACTTCTTTTTCTTCATTTTTACCATTCAATACATCACTAAAGTTATAAACCACGCTATGTGATCCGAAAGGTTGTGCTAGTGGTACAAAGGCAAACCTTTATAACTGTCAAATGCAAGCATTTCCGCATCTTTATAAGAGGAGAATTAAGATTTATTGCGGTCGGTGGTAGCTATATCTACTACACACCAACCTCAATACGCATCAGTGTATCCCATGGGAAGTAAAAGCGCCGCTTTGCATTTTTGAATTTTTTGTGAAAATTTCAGGCATGATATGATAATCGTTTGTATAAAAAACTAAATTGTAGAAGCAGGTATTTGCTGTACTCGACTGGCATTAACAATTTTCTACATAAAAAGTAAAAAAAAAGTGTTAAATTTTGTTGCAATGTATTAAATAGAAATATCTACTTATACGCTTAAATGAAGGTATAATACTTGGTAAAATTCTGTAAATATATTTTAATAATAAACGAATAGTTATGTTCATAATAGAATAATAATAAAATAAGAATGATATTAAGAACAAAAAGATTCATTTTAATTATGATTTGATGGCGGCTATTAGGGAAAACTTTGTTAAGACGCAGTGCACAGGACAAACACTAAGGGGTAAAAAAGAACAGCTAATTATGTTTTAAGTTTTGTGCACCGGAAAAACCCTGTGCCATTTTCTGCAGTGAAGCAGAGTAATAAAAAGACAATTCTATGTGATCGTAAATTTTCCCAAGCAAAAAAGTTCCAGTTTGAACGTTGATCTGCGCCAGATTCCTCCCGCTTCATCATTAAATTGATGTCCGAACACTAAAGTACGGCCGTAAACTGCCATTCATCAGGAATGCCTGCCGCGGGACCCAATTAGCTCTTCACGGCCGCCTTCACATCGTTCTAGGACAATCCATCGGTCCGGTCAGCTTCAGAGGCTAGACTTTCCAGTCCAGCGCTCATTCAGGAAGTTCGCGATGGGCTGCATTACCCCTCCGAAGACTCGGAGAAGAAAAAAAGACGCAAGCAAAGAGAGCTATCTTCAATGAACCTTAAATCAACCACGATCCCTCCCCCCGTTTCTGCCTCCTCCCAGTCCTCTTCTCTTTTTTTTAAGTTACGTTGTTTGTTTTACCCGCTCCTTCTCTGGACGCGGATTCTCACCAAGTGTCCAGCACACGTCGCCAGCGGCGTTTTGTCGCCCTTCGGCCTTTCTCTCCTATCCAGCGGGAAAAATATTTTTTCCTCCAGAAAGTCGATACTGCCCCCCACCCCAAACTCCTCGTTCAGCGCCTCTGTCTCGAGAGAGGCTGCCGGCCGCTGCAGGTTGTGATGAGCCGTCACCGATGTCCCTCTGGCGTGCATCGAAGTCGTGAAGGTGGCTAACGGGCACCTGTATACCTCCGCTGGCGCGGGGTGGCCGGCATTCCGAAGAGGGAAGAAGGGAACAAAAAATGGCCCGCACGAGGAAGTGGGCCCTCGAGAGCACCCTAGTGCACTGCTAGAGCACCACCACCTCGTGGGGCTAGTGGACCCAGGGTGCGTTCAGTGGCGCCGCCTGGCGTCTGAAATCGATAGCGAAGACCACCTCTTTCCCTTACTCGCGCACGCGTGAGAGGGGAACCGGTCGAAGCCGACGGTGCGGGTCCCGCTGCCCACTTGTTGGCGTGGGCCCGACCAGCGATGCCGCTCCTCCGACCCGGCTCCGCGTTTTCGTCCGCTCCGCCGTTCAAGCCGGTTTCCAACGTCGTTGCATCAAGTTTTTCGGCGTGATTCAGCACTTTTTTTTTTACCTGCGTCGTGTAGTGTTCTCATTTGTGCGTGTTTGCTTCATCTGGATTTTTCTGCACCAAAACTTGGTTCGGCGTCGTAAACAGAAAAGTGCGCCTGCTTGCTCTACAAAGTATCTACTTCAGAACCTGTAGGAGCCCTCTTTCTGTATTGCTGGTCGTCATCATTCAAGTTCATGTGAAGTTTTTTTGTGTGTTTTATTTTCTATCTCTCTTCACCTCCTGCACTGGATACCTACCCTGTGGCGATGAGTGACATGCGACGAAATCCGTGGAGCTGCTCCTGGGTTTGTGGCTATGTGGTGATGATGATACTGCACGCTGCAGGGTCTGGAATAGCCTATGAAGGTAAGCCGACAACAGCATTAACACGTGTTTCTGAGAAACAGACTTCGAGGTTCGAATTTCGCGCGGGTGCAGCAAAGCTGGTTTAAAGACCGAGAAAGCGGTATCCATGCGGTTACCGCACAGATACGACAACAAACTACATACATTTTTTTACGATTGTTGCAGCTTTCGCAGTTCTCGAGCGCCTTCTGATTGAAAGCAAAAGTACTCAAAGAGATGTTCCCGGCGCTGGTTCAAGGGGGGAGGGGGGTGCACTGTATATATATATTTGCATTTCTAATTGCACCAGATCTCTCCTCACTCACGCCCGTGTTTGCCACAGAACGGGGTGGCCCAACGATTTTTTTTAATTTCCGCAAATACCACTTGATAGAAATCTCTGGCGTTTATGACCTACAGAATGTAGGTTATTTTTTTTTCTCACGCAATGGCAGTCGCAGGAAAAATAAGACGAAAACCGAGCACCGTTCGTCCCCTCATCTCGCAGTCAAAACAAGCGGCCACAAAGTTCATCATCGCCAAGCGCTGGATTTCGCAAAGCAGAGAACACGCGCTGAGTTCCAAACATTGTTATGGTTCGGCTCTTATCGCCATTACAGCGATCGGGTACGTGCCACTACTCGAATGCTTGTCGAGCGGTTGATTTTCACGAGCTGAAATCGAGTGCCCACGCAATGCTCGGGTCTAATCTACTAGCTGCATTCATATATCATCGCTGGGGGATTATGCCGACACTGCGACAACCAAGCTACGTCATCAGGTTTTGCAGAAAATATATTGTAAAAACACACACACACACACACACACTCGCTGTTATTTTATATCACACTTCAAACGAAAACGTGTCTGCGCTGGTGGCGTTCGTGGGAGTACGCTCAAGTCCCATTAGAGCCAATAAGCTCGTGTAAAGTGAAAAACGTATAAACTGAATATCGTTAATTGAAGCGTATGTTTAGGGAACGTTAAGACTTGCCCAACCGTCAATGATTAGAAACCCGCCAAAATAGGTCTACGTGGTCAAAGGCAGCGGACGAAAATACTTAGGGAACTGCCTTTTTAATAGTAACGTAGAACTGGTAAAAATATGGATGAAGAAAGAATAAACAATTAAAACAGGGACAACACAACTACATCTTGTAGTTGTGTTGTGTTGTCCCTGTTTTAATTGTTTATTCTTTCTTCATCCATGACTTAAACCAACACGCTCTTCTACTAAGGTGGTAAAAATACTCCGCCGGAAATATCTAGAAAAAGGGGAGAGTGGGAAACAGGGTCGCGCCTTTGATGATTTGAAGACTGGTACTAAATATATATTCTGTAGGAAAAAAAGCAAGACAGAAAAGTAAAATGCTACAGAACTGAGAACCATCATCTGTAATCTTTTTTTTTTTTTTTTTTTTTTTAGGCTTGCACATAATAAAAAATAAAAATATTAACCCGAATCTTGCCGGACCGCCAAAACGCGAATTAGACCCTCGCGACGCCATTCAATACGCCTGTGTTTGGCATGTTCTGATATTTGGAGGCGAGCGCTCTACATGTTTATGTGCATCCCTGTTGGCAAAGAGAGGGGACTTTACTAAAGCAAACCGCCATCACTCCGTCCTTTTTCTTTCACTCCTAATAAAAAACTGCAACAGTTAAACCACTCGCGCCTACGTAACGGCACGAAACCTTTTTCTCAAGTAAGCCGACTAAACCAATAACTCAGACATGCGGTATCTTGCAAATAACGCGGAAGCAAGATTACGGTGTAGTTATAAATATAAATCACCAGGCTAGTCAATGTATTTTGCCTACAGAGACTGCGGCAGAAAGCGCAACGCCATTTAGATACTACCCTCATTTGAAAAGTATGCCCCTTTTTTATAACGCTGTCTGGAGGTACATTAGGAAATGTAGTTGTAATGCCTTTAGTCTCTATGAGATTAAGCCGGTGTTTTACGGAGGAATTTTCAAGTCAGCTTTAGCCTGTATATTTAAGCAGGTCTCAGGCCGAATTGAATGGTACTCATTGGCAATAATCATATTAGTTGTAATCGACTACTTTTTGAAGTAATTTTGTAGTAATTTGCTTACTATAATTAAGAAGTAGTGACAAGAGTAATTTGTTTATTTACGGTACTACTATTATGGTTTGTCCCTATTACTATTTTTCTTCCCCTTCCTAATGGCGCACTCTGCTTCCAAACATTTCCCACCAAGGCATCTACGCACAAAATCTCCGACAGACGGATCGTTTACCGAAATTGCTGTAATGAAAAGTGGTTTCTAATCCGGTTTACGAACAGGCAGGAATCTTAGGTAGGTTTACAAAGAGGAACGAAAGCTGTAGTTCAAACTGTCCGAAATTATGAGAAAAGCAATGGTTACTTTTTCAACTTAACGCTCATTTACTTTTCTGTTTTAAGTTTTCACGTCATCTAATTTGATATTTTAACCAAGGGTGCTTGTAATTATCATCGATTATTTTTTGGTAATCGATGACTGGCCTTGGGGGGCAGCTCAATATTTTAAACGGATTGTTTTTCCACGTCCTCGTTTAATCTGTCATCGCGTTGAAAAGTTAACAGCAGCGTTGAATGACTCTAGTGAGCTTGGTTTCGCATATTGCTAATACTTAGGGAAAACTCCTACTTTTCAAACTTGTTTTCCGAACGACGCACAGCACACAGTTAAGCGAGCAAATGGTGCTTAAAGAGAACGATAGAATTATGTAAAACATTTTTAGAGGTATGTATTTTTTTACCCTTAGGGCCCTCGTAATATACTCAAACATGTATACTGGTCTACGAAGCTTATTATTTCATATAAAATAAACAAAACCGACACAGACTTTCGGTTTTCCCGCCGTACAACGTATTTTAAAAAATGCTGAAATCTGCAGTGAACCGTAGCTTTCGGCAGAATTTAGTGATCATGAGCGTAGATGGCGCGGAGAGCTGTAGCGGCTACTTGTTGTTTGAGAACATTGTACCGCGTTGCGACTGCGAGTAACCAGGATATTCGTGTTTCATATGCCGTTTGCCAAGCCCCTCCTTGTATAAACCAATGTATACTCTGTTCATTCCAAAGGCTGAACTCTATGGAGCGAATTGCAATGAATAACTGACGAACGTCGCCCGACGGCACGCTCGCTTTGCACGCGACATAGCAGCCACTGTGCTAATTCCACGCGCAGAGAGAAAGCCGCCGGGCAAAATTCGTCGATTTTTCGCAACATATTCGTCCCATGGAATTCAGCCTTTAAGCTGAGACTGCTAACAAAGCTAGGAGCGCGAGCTAGGCCGCGCTCCTAGCTTTAAGACGTGCATTTTTAGCGCGGGTGCTCGTTCTGTGGAAGAAACTTTCAATGCACCGACTTTGAGCTCTCGCGCCTGTGGCATTGGCTGCAGTTTCAGATTAAAGAAATGCTCAAACATAGCCTCTTCTATACTCACAAAGCCTGACAGTTTGATGACGGAGCCATAGAGTGCCCAGTATCAGATTTGGAGTGCGAAGATCTGGTAGCACAAAGCATTTCTCGGGGAGTCCGCTATTCAGCGCACAGCATTTGTGGCGGCGAGGACCCGAAACATGATCCCGGAATTTCGTGCCGTGATTGAGAACATCGAAGGTCATGGAAGTTAAGTTCCCCGAGTCGTTTCTCGATACCTGTGAAGTTTCGTCCTTCGACGAGGTGTGCTCTTTAAAAACAACGTCGGGACCAGCAGCCATACGTGGCTGCTGGTTGTCCCTACCAGCCATCGAGGCAAGCTTTTTCAAGCATATCACGACGAACCAATGTCTGGACACCTCGGCTACAACAGGACACTCTCCCTGATTTGTGACAAGTACTACTGGCTAAAACTTCCGAAGACCGTTCATCTGTACACCCGATAGTTTCACGAGTGCCAATGGCGTAAGAAGCCACCAACAAAGCAAGCAGGACTCCTACAGCCGATATCTGCCCAGACTAGGCCCATCCAACCGATACGAATGAATATCCTGGGCCTCCCCAACCGTCGATGTCGGGGAACCGCTGGATCATCGGTGCCACAAATTATCTCACACGATACGCGGAGACGAAGGCCCTTCCCTCAGAAACAGCGGTGTAAGTCGACAAGTTCTTCTGGGAAGCCATGATCCTCCGGTACAGCTGACGCTGAGATCCGTCGGCCCAGCAACACCAGCCATCGCCGAATCACTGCTTCTCATCCACAGACCAACGGGCTCACGTAGCGGGTGAATAAGACGATCGTCGGCGTGATCATCGTATACGTCGACGTAGAGCACAAGACGTGAGACGAGGTACTGCCGTACTTCCCATTTGCTTACAACACAGCCGTTAAAGAGACCACCGGGTTTAGATAGTTTGAGTCGCTGCATGGTAGAAATGCGACGATGCAAGCTGGACTTCATGCTGCCCCATGAGCCAGTAGATGACGGAAGGGATGATGCCCATCTGGTCAGTCAGGGACCAGAGGAGGTGCATTAGGTTGCCCGGCTTCGGATCCACGATCAACAAACAACCTGTCGACGCTCGCCGGTACGACCTTCGGCGCCGCGACGTCCACTTCCATCCCGGAGACAGAGTATGTGTGTGGACACCAATTCGTGTTCGCGGTCTCAGCGAGAAAATTCTCAAGCGATACTTCGGACCCTACAAGATTATTCGATGCTTCTTAGATCTCAACTACGAAGTTCTTCCCGACGGAACGCTGCCACCTATAAGACGCCAGCTAAGACCCGAGGTGGTACATGTCTTCCGCATCAAGCCGTATCACGATAGGATGGAGCTGAGGACTGACTGAGAACTGTGACTTTTGATTGAGCCGTTCCTTTTTTTTAATATTTCCTTTTTTGCTGCATCGGAACGATGCTAGTTTTAATGGGAGAAAAGTGCCGCGTGCGTGGTCGAGTGCCAACGCACCCGACTCGCACGCAGCGGCCGCAGGTTAAATTCGTAATGGCCGTGCAACATTTATTATTGCGCTGCAATAACAGTTTCTACCACGTCCGAGAAGCTTCTCGTTTAGAGTGTTCGAAGGCCGAGCATTCTAGTTCGAATGTTTTGCGCAACCCGTGCGTCTACAAAAGGCGCTCCGCGTGGCTCTGCGATGTCAGCTCTTCTCCAGCGCTCAGTCTTGCTACTACGCCGAATGAGACGCTTCCCTATGACGCCGAATCTTAAACTTATTTTGTTTTCGCTACAAGTTTGCTCCATGAAACGCGTAGTTTGTCCAGTTAATCGCCGCCTCATCATTTGTCATTCGTGACAGTATATTAAGAAAAAGGCTATCCCAGCACACAGTACCCCAAACATTCCACGTGGCAAACATCTCTGTGAACAAACATTCCACGCGGCAAACATCTCTCCAGCCAACCAGGGCTGATAGGCGGTGCTTAAAAACAATGCAAGTTTCTCTAATAGGCGGTGCTTAGAACTCTACATGAACCTAATGTGCGTCGCGCGATGAAAATCATTCCTGGATTTTTATTCAGTCCGTGTTGGTTTTTGCTACATATATGTATTATCTTGGCACTTCGAATAATGTTTGGTAGTTCCGTGTCCCCTTACACTATAAAAGAAGTCCGTGCGTCTACTTTCCCGCACAACACGCGGAGAGCAATTCACCGCAACTTACGAAGGCAGCTCAGCGAATGAAGATGCCGAAACATATGTTTAGAGCAAAAATGAAGTCTGAGTTGTGACATTAAGCAATGCAAAACGTCACGCTAGCATATATCTAACGTCACAACTCAGACTGCGTTTTTTGGTCTAAACAAATGTTTCGGCATCGTCACTCGCTGAGCTGCCTCCGTAAGTTGCGGTGATTGGCTGTCCAAGCGTGCGTAAAAGTAAACTCAATGGCTTTTTTTTTTTTTTTTTTTTTTTTTTGAGTGTAGACTTTGATACAAAAGTGCGTCATCGCGAATCTTGATTAAATTGCGGCTCTAAAAAAAAAATTGAAAGCTCTTCGCATATAGGTTTGCGGCAGGTTATATCAGGATGGAACTTCGTATGAGTTTTAGAAAATGGCCTTTATATGTATAGAAAATGTTTTTTTTTTTTTTTATTAGACGCTTAACTTATGATTTCAGTAAAAATAGGACACTTCAACTGGGCCTTATTGAGTAGTTAGAGCACGTTTACCGAAATTTATTGCAAAACCCTGGGACCATGTCTTGAATCTTCTCCTTGACCGACTCGACCTAAATGGGCCTCCTACTTGTGTGATGCACGTTAAAAACTCAAGACTACCTTTCGCAGTGCAATGTTTAAATTTCTCATATGCATGGTCTAATGGTGCTACCGTATAATGGCAAACCAGATTCACGCCGTCTAGAACCCCTGTTTAATTTGGGCATCCTTGAAACATTGAAGCCGACTGGCCCAATAGAAAGACCGAAAACGCAAGACAGTAACGGAGGCTGAACATAACGAAATACTGAAATATTTACTAAATCAGGAAGCGAGCTGTTGTCCATCTGGCACGAGAGCGAGAAGCCGTAATGCCGCGAACGTGGGCCGAGCCTTCCAAGGGCGCTCTTTCTTACGTCCTTTATTTTTTCCACTCAACTGGGGCGGACGGGGAGGGGGGGGAGGAGGGGGGGGGGGAACGCTGCAGCAGGTGCAGATGCTCGCCATTTGCTGCTAATGCGCAGTTTTTTTTTTTTTTTTTTGCTCTTTCTTGTGTGAGCTATTGTAGCTCCGCTTAGACTGCTTTTCTTTAGGTGCGATTCATTTGTGCATGTCTTCGTAATCCTGTGCTGGATCAAACTAAATGCTCACACATGCGCATGAGCACAGGTTTGTGCTATAAGTGTACGGTTTGTTTAACAGCGTGGCAACCTTCAGTATAGTTTTTTTCTTTCCTTTTTCTTTGCATTTGAACCATATTGTGGACGCGGAAAGGCAAAGCGCGCTCAACGTGTACACTGCACATCACATTTGGGGTCCAAGAAAGCAAACCTATTCAGCCAATCAGTAGAAAAAAGAGTTGTTTTATTACGTTTGCTAGTTCATCAAAATAGGTTTAAAAAGTTACAGACTAAATTGCAACATTTCTTACAAATCGCTGAGGATTGCATTACCTCACCTGCATCTTAGAGCAGAAAGCAGTCCCACAAAACGACTAGTCGCTAACGCGCTTTCAGTGATGCAATAGTAAAGCACGACAACGCTAAATGAGCATTGTACGTCACTATATCTTCTTTGTAAGGTTTTATACTCCACCTTTTATTAATTAAAACAATCACATATAATTGTCACTTTAAAGTTACCATGTAAGAGGAAGAAAGCCATTATTTGACGAATAACATACTAGTTTAACAGCGCAATCGGCACGACTATCCGACTGCTTTAATTTGTTCCTCTTAATAATATTGGCTAATTTGCCTTATTCAACTGAAGTGGCCCTTGGAGTTTGCAGGGCGCCCGCGTTTTCAGAGGAGCAAGCTTTGTTTTTGATGTCGCTATATCGGGCTGGAACAGCCTCCCCAGAGAAATTGCCTCCATCAGTGACCACCATCAGTGCTTTGACTCCGCGCTAAACAGGTTAAACCTTGAATAGTCGTGTATCCCTGCTATATTTGTTGTTGTCCGTGCCTTGTTTCTGATGTACATGTTTCTATAGTGCGCCATCTTTTTTGTTTATATCTTATGTTTAAAGGCGACAATTGCGCGAAATGTTTTCTGCCTTCAATGTATGCATTGTACCTTCATCTTTTACCTTTGCCTATTTTTGTTGCCACTGGGTTCAGTTGTACCAATATTTGGATCGTGTCTCCCTAAAATTCCCGAAAGTACCTTTAGGGTTAAAATGAATAAACTCAAAGTAGAATACGAAGGTTGAAACGTCGACTGATCTGGGTCATCAGCCAGTAATGTCGTTTCATGCTAGAAGGCTTAGCGGCTGAACTTCACGCAGTAAATATGCCTAGTAGTAAAGTGGTTAGTTCGGCGAGTTGGTAATGATTGAACCTTTCTATTTGTGCGCAATTTTAACCATGTTAAATATGCCTACTTTGTTATGTAAATTCTTTAGAACCGCGTATGCTTCAACAAATAATCAATTATTTTGCATCATTTATGAACTATTTATTATGCAAATAGAGGAACGGCAGTTACCAAACCGCTCTCATTTCTGTCGTCCGCTAAAGGTCGACCCGTGTGATTGTGAAACATTTCCGGCCATACAATCCCCACAGGAAATATACTTCTCACTGTATTGGGAATAGCGAATGCAAATAAAGAGAGGAGGATTTCCAAAACGGCTTGGGATTGAGATATTGGCATGGCTTTCACTTTGATTAAACTGCGCCCCAAATGATTACCTATAAATATAGTGCCGCGTTTCGGGGTTAAATTTTCTATAAATCCAATGTTTTTTGGTTTTTTTTCCTTTCTTTTTTGCGGTTTACTTTTTTTCACTGATTCGGTGCCTCTTGATATTATTTTTCTTTGTGTGAGACAAAAGATTGAGGTTTTTTGATGCTTACGTTTAAAGTAAATAATATAAGAGCATGGATGGGATTAATTGTGCCCCAGGAAACATATTGGCGACCCGAATGCTCCCAAAATGCGCTCGTACCGATACGAGAAGGAAACGAAATAAGCGACGTGGTTCACAAGAGAGACGCAGCCTTGCAAACAGTTCGGGGGGGGGGGGGGGGGGAGGGGGGCAGGTGAGGGGGGAGGCAGTGATTTTGGTCAACAGAAAACACATCTGTGGACTTTTTTTTAAGTAAGGTTTGGTTTTTCTACTTTTTTATTAACACGCATTTATAAAAAGCACATTGAGCAACAGTGATGGTCGCCTTTTTTTTGGGGCGCGAAGCGCGTGACTGTATCCGATTCATCGCCGAACGCTGACGTCCCTCTCGGTTCTAATATATGGGTTTTACGTGACGTCGTTCAAAGAGCGCTGCGATGACCACCAGAGGAAAAAGTAAGGAGCTCTCCTCTTTTTAGGACCCTCCGTTGTGCCTCAGGATCTGCGCAGGCGTCGCTATTCTCCTCCCAGAGGATTACAGAAGATCATCCAGTTGCTCGAAATTTTTAAAAAGCAGCTTCCCTCTCCTCCTCTTAGATAGTGGTCAAAAGTATGCGATGTGACGTCAGTGCAGACCATGAGTAGGAGCTGAGACGAGTTCGCGCCGAACACTGGCGAGTGTCCAATACATGCTCAGAACACGTGATCGAACAATGGCCGACACGTGATGGCGCGGACGTCTGGAAAAAGTTTGAGTGTCAGCCCCAATTTGGACTTATCCGACATTTCACCATTTTTGTACAGCACACTCAGGAGTTAATTTTCAGGGTTGATCGGCATTTACCAAGAACGCGGACGCTGCTTGAAACGGTCGTCGCTTACTCATAGTCATTTCTCAATGAACTTCTATACAAGTTTAAAGAGAACGGGATTATGATATCCTCAAATGCATCCGCAAAAATGGGTACGCACAATTTGATGCAAAACGGAGGATAAAAAAAAAAAAGCGCGTGTCTACAGGGACACCTCCTATACTACAAGGTTGTAGTACCAGATATTCTAGCTCCCCCGCTTGAGGCGCTACTGGGCTCTGCGCTCTGCCCAAATAGGTGTTAACATCCAGCACGGTTACCTCGTTGTCTGGGAGGTGATGACCGAGAGTAATGTGCCTGGAACGCGTCTTCCGACTGGTGTGTTTAGCCATAGCCTCCTCTATACTCACAAATCCTGGCAGTTCAACGACGGAGCCATAGAGTGCCCGATCGCAGATTTGGAGAGCGAGGATCTGGTACCACAGAGCATCATAGAGCCATTTCTCGGGGAACCTGGACGCCAGCGCACAGCTTTTGCAGCGGCGAGGACCCAAAACAAACTTGTTCACTCGAGAGAAGTGTGTTTCGGCGTCTCACCGCAGCGGGGCGCCAGTCACGTGGCTCTCGTCTCATCCGTTCTGTGCCGCTCCACTTTATTCCATTTCGGTGGCCGCCTCTCGTGGCGATCTGCCAGGCTTTGTCAGTATATAGGAGGCTATGGTTTAGCCTCCCATCCCGCCCATTCATTAAACGTGGTCTCGGAGTGGCAACAAATGATGTCGCAGGAACCGGCCTGATATTTTGTCGGACGCCACAATCCTGGCAGTTAGTGCTACGAGTCGCTGCAGAGAGCACGAGCGAACTCGAGTGGCGCTATCGTCGCCAACTCCAAATTCCTGGCGGTCGAGGCTTTCGTAGACTGTTAAGCGCCGTGCAGCAGAACAGCTGATTCGCCACAATCACCACCGTTGCTGTAACATCTCAAAACCGCGATCGGTGGCAGCATGACATGTCTGTGCCGTCGAAAAGGGGAAGCGGATGGGCCACCTTTTAGGTCGCGGTAAACACACCAGTCGGAAGCTCGTTCCAGTCACCATACCGAAAGCGCGTGAATGGAGGACAGGCGCGTCGCAATTAAGCCAGTTTTTGGAGCCAGAGGCCAGAGGATCGAATGAGGGAAGGGAGCGGCACCGCTTCACGCTGCGCCGTAATTGAATGCGAGTGGCGATCCCCCTGAGAAGACGCGAGTCTGCCAGAAGGCGCGCGTTTAATATGGCGTGCACAGGGTCGCCTGAGCCGTCTGTGCAAGTGTGGGGAACATCACGGCTCGGGTCTTTATAAAAAAAAAAATGGAGTTTTTTTCGGAATGTCCCGCCACCGAAAGCTGACTGTTCCCGCATTCGGACAATTCAGGTGGTGATCAAATGTTTCCGGTACAGTTTCAAATCCCGGTAGCGTCAGAAACTTTTTCAGCTTACCGGCAGCAATCGGTCTCCCTAGCGCGTACAAATTAATTATTTTTTTCAATTTTCGCGCCCACTTCTTTCGTTCTTTTTTTTTTATGCCGGTGGAATAAAATGAAGAAAGCAATGATCGCTCGATTGCTTCATTGATTTATTGAGTTATCATCGATTTATTTGAAGGAGATCCTCCAAGTTTAAAGCAGCGTTTGTCAAGCAGTAAAACAGGCGAAATTTGTTCGAAGAAGTTCGTTGAACCTGAACGGTTATTTTCGTGCTGAATTATCAACGATTGGGCAGAGGCTCGCAGGTGTGGCGGTCGAACTTCGCGTGGAATATTTTCAATGATTCTTTTTGCTTTTTTTTGTTTTTGCATTAGGCGCAACCTGTCAAAATTACGTTTTGTTGTTGTCCCCAAGACCAGGTGACAATAATAAATAATTGAATGAAAAGGGAAATTATATTAATATTTTAATAGTTACAAGACTACAGGAAATACTCTCCTATATTTGTTCATTATTGCTACTATTTACAATTTTTGTTTATGTATTTAAGAAACATGAAGTTTCTGCGACATGTGTTCGGAGAATACAACGACGAGGTTCTTAACAATGTCTACACATTCTACTATATTTGGCTCAAAGTACGAATCACTGGACAAGAAGTTCAGTGATCCTGGACATTTTAAAACCACTGCTTTTGTTTTGGACGGGTTTAAAACAAGAGAATTTAGGCGGTCCATTGTTTTGTCTTGCTTAAAGATAGTTTCTCTTGAAGGGGAGTATGTCTTCTCTAGAGTCATAAAAACATTTGCTGGTATCATCTGCGTCCATAATCACTTTGGCTGAAGTTTTAATATTTTTAATATTATTAACTTGGAAGAAAATGAAGAAAGGAACGATCGCTCGATTGCTTCACTGCGGTATGCTTCACTAACTTGAACGCGTACTGATTTCTGTATCACATGACGTAACTAGTCAATGATGAAGGACGCAAGCCTTACATTAGTATAATGAGAATAAGTATATTACTAACTTTATTTAGATATAATTTATATATAATAAATAACAGGGGACCTAATATGCTTCCCTGTGGAACCCCAGAGAAAACGCGCTTCATGATGGATAAAGAGGTTCTAATCTGAACATATCCACTAACGGTCCGCTCTATCCTTAACGTTAACTTCAACTTACGTTTACTGATTTCGTTTTTATTCTTTCTGGGTTTGCGACGACAACCGATAACATAATGCATACCTATGCACTCCAAGGACAACAGCCCAAGGTTATAATGTCTTTCACACATACTAATTGAGAAAATACAGCCCAAACAGGAGCCATACACTACGAGCAACAGCATTAAAAAGGACTTCATTAAAATCGTTAATCGTTAACAAAACAATTATAAGTGATGCCAACATTTGGTGTCATTGTCTCATAGGTATTGCCGAAATTCTCCTCGCTAAAAATGTGCCCCATGCCTGAAAAAAAATATATTCGCGAACTTTGAACTTAGTTTTTAATATTCTTCCACTCAGTTTTATGTATTTTCTTCTGTCTGGTTATTTTTCATAAAAAACACTAGAGCACAAAGTTGAGTGCAGTGGTAATTCAGCCATGCTATATTTACCACAGTCAGATACAACATAAGTGCGAGGGATAAAATTGTGCGCACGAGAAAAGCCGCTGTGCAAAGAAGGCGCTTCTTTCCAGTATAGCTTTTCTAGGTTCTGCTCTTTTCCCCCTTACACGGTCCTCCTTATGTTATATGTAGGGTGTGTATTTTCCGGTTTTAACCGAAAAACACCGATAAACATCCGTCGGTGACGAAAATATAAAATCGGCTAAAACCGAAAAACACCGGTGGTTGGATATTTTTGCCCTGGTTAAAGCCGAAAAACAACGGCCGTTGCTAGTTTCCGACCTAGCGCAACTCTTTCCCCGTAGAGGTTCGTCAAACGTGTTAACTCGTGGATCCTGCATTCTTCCAGTGTTTATACATGGCTTGCAGGTGGCGTCAGTCCGCCCTCCTTTCTGGGGGTCAAAAGCGTCTAGTTAACGCAGTGGAAGCTAAGCTCTCATACGCCTTTCCCTTATTGTGTCTCCCATGGCCCCCTTTTGTGAAAAAATTAACACAGTGGAGTGTAGGCTCTCACGTGCCTTTTCCTTATTGTGTCTGGCCAAGTGATGTCGGTGCAAGCCATATATTCAGAGGTTGCTGTGGTTCCTGGAAGACACTGCCAACGTCCGTGTCGCACAGGAGCGTGCGTTTTCATAATTGCGGGTTGCGAACCGCAAGGAACGTGCTGCCATGACGGCAGCACGTTCCTTGCGTGTAGATGCAAGCATGAAAGTATGCTTGCATCAACTATAATAACCAAGTGTGAGAAATAGTTGCTTCTTAGAGAAGAAGCGTATGAACTATGTGAATTAAGTTGGAACTCTCTGTCTGTGATCAATCACTTTTTTTTTCACCGATATTCACCGATTTCAGCCTCGTCACGAGACGTTTCACCGAAATACACCGGTGTTTTGAAAATAAATAAGCACCGAAAAACATCCGCCGATTTTTCTCACAAATAAACACCGGAAAGTACACACCCTAGTTATATGTAACTACAGAGTAATATAGTCTTTCTTTATCATCAAGCAAAACAAAGGGTCATATTATTAGCCGAGCACCGGTATCGACAGTCATTGTGACCGACAAAAGAACCATAGAGAATGACTTGAGTGATGATCGGGTTTTAGAATTGTTTTACAGCAATGTCTCGTTTATATGGATCCCTGAACATGAATACCCCGCTATATCAATTCAATTTTAGGAAAAAAAAAAAACTGTGGAAATACCTACATTTCTGTCTCGCTATTAAGGACAACTCATATCATGGACGATTGTTTTGGGGAACGGAGGTGTCCGTATTAACGAAACATCACTGCATTGCACTTAGAGAAGAAAAAAAAATTCTCGATTTCAGTTTTCGATATTTTTATGGTGAAAATTCGCATGGTTGCCTGCAAATTGGCCCTGCATAATGGAAAACGCAAGGGCCTCCTTCATAAAAAAAGCGCTTTTATTATGCGACTTTATGCGGTATACTTCACTAACTTGAAACGCTTACCGATTTCTGTATCACATGACGTAACTACTCAATGATGAAGGACGCACGCCTTCCATTTGTATAATAAGAATAAATATATTACAAACTTTTATTTATTAAATAAAAGTTTATAAGACACCGAAAAACAAATTGCAGAGAAAACCACAATGCAAAAACACAGCGTCGCCTATCAACTTTAGTTTGCTTCTAAAAAAATAGATTTCCACAAAAGGGAAGGAAACAGAGAAAACCCCATGGTAACAGAAATCACGAATATTGGTAAGTTCAGAATCTGGGTCAACTTATTCTGCATTACGCTCCAGTCTAGTCACTTTGCGGTATTGGATTAAACAAACAAAGTGTCACAAAAAAAAAATTACAGTTTTTTTCTTTGTTTTTTTTTTTGTTTTTTTTACCGCAAGAATAAATTAGGCATCGCCAAACGCTCATACTCTGCCCAGAGGTAGCGCTAGAGGTCACAACCAGATGCCAAATGCTCAGCCCGACCCGATACGTTATTCAAACGTTATAAGTGATTTTCTGAATATTTCAATTGGAAAATGGCGCCCATTTTTGCCTGTTTTCGGTTTCTGAAGCCATAGAGCCCCATGTATTCAAAAACTCTGTCGGCCGCCATTTTCCCATTGAAATTTTCAGAAAATCACTTATGACTTTTGGTTAAGGTATCAGATCGGGCTGAAACTTTAGCACCTCGTTGGGGATGCCTAGTTTATTTTTGCGGTAAAAAGAACAACCCTATAACTTTTCTGTTATGACACCCTGTACACTTTGCGCAACCAATTTTGAGCAATTTCAGATCTGTTCTTCATCAGGATATATATATATATACATATTTTTATGTAAATTGCTGTAAGCAGGGCAAAATCGATTTATAAATAAATCAGCACACTCTTTTTTGAGTGTCCACAAGAGACAGCGGCGGTGAATCCGAAAGGACAATCATCTCGCCTCCTCTGAGGCACAAACAAAAATGCTGCTAAGAATAACCAAAGAAAACAAAAGAAAACAACACATTCCGCGTTTTCGTTTAGTCGACCGGAATTCGCGGTCCCAAAGCCGTCGACGTAACGGATGACTTTGAAGACCGCGCTCGAAGCCCGCAACACCGTGCTCGGAATGCGAATTCGCGATGCTCGAGGTCAGGCCCGGCAATGAGCTGCTCGCAGACACACGCGCACTGAACACAAACACAGCGACACACGAACAAACACAGCCGCACAATGTGTCAGCGTTCGCGACGTCTCGAGATCCCTCTGCGCATGCGGGTTTGGGGTTGCAACAGCGTTTTGTCTCCATGAATGTCGTCGGGAGAATTATTCGCCGGCATTAAGGCGACTTCATTCCGCTTCTTTGGGGCGCTCGTTCTTGTGGAGTTTCTTGCTGCTGAGGTGGTTTGTTTGGATGCCCGCGCGCGTGCTTGCTGTGGCCTCCTGGCAGGGGCGTGTTTGCGAACACCCGGGCTCGAATAATTGTTGGGCCACTTAATTTGGGGGGGGCGGTATGCGGGGTCTTCATTATAGCGGGCTGCGTCGCTTCTCTTCGCGCCCTTTCTGGGATGACTCCCTAGGGGCGCATCCTTCGCAAACTTTCTCCGGAGGGGACGGATCGTCTATGGCGAACACGTGTTTTTTGTCCCGCGCTTTGAATGCATTTCGTGTTAAAATTTTAGCGATTAAGGGAGTTTACTGAGGAACCACAAAGTCAATTAGTCGTAAGGAAAAGAAAACGAGTATTCTATGCGTTGTTTGTTTAAATCTAGAATTAGACCGTCCATGCGAATTTTGAAAATATCAGGTTTCAAATTTCATATAGAAAAATGCAAGACAAAATGGGGTGGCTTCTCAAAAAGGTGAGATTCTACTTCTTTTAGCAAAGTTATTCGTTTATTTCAGTTGCCTTCGGTAAGAGTTGGAACAATAAATATTTATATTGCATTTGATGTGAGCTCTATTTTTGTTATATTCAGCTCAGTGAATCAAATGCAGGTTCTATATGATAGTAACTTTTTTGAACGTTTGCCGGAACATGTCGTGCACAGCTGATACACCCACTCCTGCTTTGCCCTAGCAGTACACATAGACGTTATGGTGAGGGCAATATCACATTAACAAGTTGTTGTATGCAATGTTCTCGGCGTCGGTGTGGGTCCGTGTGTTCCTTTTTAACGATGGAGCTCGCGATGCTACATGTCTGTACTGATGTCTGACCAATTTAGTGGCCTTGTTAAAATAACAACCAAACAAAAACAACTTGTTATACAGGAATACATCGCGCAAATGGTGTGACGTATGGCTACTCGTACTGCGTGAAATCCGAAGGATGGACGTTAATGCGTCATTCCTATAGTGCTGTACCGCTCGATTTTTTTTTCTTTTTACAGCGATAGGTGTTAATGTCTCTTTCCAAAACTTCAAATCGCGCCCTTTGTAGTAGAGTATAAGTGGTCCGTCACCGATATCGCCATAGGCTCGAAAAAGATCGCCAGCCGCAGCCGTAGGATTCTCATGATATGATCCTGGGTACGCTGCCTGTGAAGCGGGAGCGTTGTCACAGAGCTAAGCCGCAGCTTCCGCATTGTGCTTTATACGAGGCATTTTCTGATCACACAGCCTCGTCTCGTGTAGCCACCGCTAGACTTTGATATGGTGATAAAATAAAAAAAAAACATCATTCCTAATTGTATTTATATTTAATCGGTGAATCGCGGAATGTAAAAGCTTCGGCTAGGTGTGGGAAGACGCCGCCCGATCAAAAGGTTTTAGCCCTATCCATGCATACAATACAACCTAGAGCACAAGGCGTGCATATTACGTCATTGTGAGTGGATGCTTAAGTCGACCCAAGCGGCGAGAGCGCTGAAGTTTGTCGAGAGTAGCGCACAAAGTGACAGACGCCGGTGTCTTGACGTCGCGGCGATCTAGCGAAGCGCTTCTTCTGAGACGCTGAAATTGACCGCTGGTGGCGACGCTCTCGCATCTCGCCGTTCGTCACGGGGAGAGCTGAGGTGCGTGCTCGTCAAAACGAAGCCGAGAGACTTCGCCATCAAGACCCCACGCTGTGTGAACACAACAGCAATGCCCACAGGCTTCGCCCTGACGAGTCCCAGCTATCGCTGTTACTGTGTTCTGGATTCCCACGGAACTGCTAATTTTTTTTGTTTTAATTCCTATATTTCTAGTATTGTACAAGATGTGTGAACGGATGTTGCGGTGCTCGACCTTGCAACTAAAAATCGCCAGCAAACTCGCACAATGAAAATCAGTAAAGTCAGCCGTTCCCACGGGGTAAAAGGATCACCCTTACAAAAAAGATGAATGAGTTCCAATTTAGCTTGAAATGTATTCCAATGGAGTCGATTGGAACTCAATATAAACTCAACGTCCAATTATTTTGATCATAAGCAACTCAATATTAATTTTATTCAATTAACTTATTGGGAATTAAATTGAGTTTGATCATTAAAAACCCAATATATATTCTTTTAAATTTACTCATAAGGAATAAGATGGATTTTGTTCAATAAGAATGAATTATATATTATTCTGATTTTGCTCCTTAAGAATGCAATTGAGTTGGCTCATTATGAAGTCGATACATGTTCATTCGAACTTATTAACAGTGCAATTGGGTTCGCTCATTATGAATTCAACATCTATGTCTTTGAATTAACTGGTTAAATAAGCAAACGAGTTTTATCATCAAGAACTCAAGATCGTATATTTTAAATATACTTATCACATTTGCAAATAAGTTTCATAATTGAGAGGTCAATCTTGAATATTTAAAGTTTGCTCATTACATGTATAAATTAGTTCTGTCATTAAGCACTTCGTGCCTAGTCGCTGGACATGCATTGAGTTGTATTACCTCGCGGACATTTCTTCGCCTCCTCACTAGAGCATCAAACGATGTTATGTCATTGAATAGTTGACATCGGCTAGTTTGCGCCCTTTGCTGTTAAGAAACCCAGCAAGGGCACAACTCCCAACAAACCTGAGTACACCTTATGTTCCACAGAATAAACATAATTGCTATAATTCATTTGTGTAAGAAATTTAATCCAAAAAAATTTGACATCCTCGAGAGCCATAGCGTGCATTATAATACCTCTAAGGTCACTGACAAGGTGAGAACCAGAGGGAGGAGGTCCAGTTGTCTCCCTTCAAGCTTGCGTCTCCCCCTCGAGAACGCTTCAATAACGTCTCGTGCACATCAAGCCCGCGCGCGCTGTCAAAACACAGTGGAGAGCATGGAGCGCTTGCTGAAGAAACACGCCATGTCGTTTCCACTCTGTCAGTGGCTAGAGTGACATCATTGAGCCTATTATACTAAGCTGTTCGTAAAGAAAAAAACAACAACGAAATATTTTAAAGTGAGCAACTACGGTGCCTCGTCTTGTCCAGAGTAGTGCTATGCAGAAAATAGATAACTTACTGGCTAAGAATCGCTTTTGTGAATTTGGCGACTGCACCGAACGGTTACAGCTTGTACCAATGTTATTTTACTATAGGATAGAGTCCAATGAGGTCGAAGCATTGTTTATCATTTATCAGACTTCCCAGGAGGGGAGAGCATAATGGCAACTTTAATAAATGCTGAGGTGCTCACTGGCAAAATGAGTACGTTTGATATGTAGGGTCTATAAGACGCTGGAGTAGTAAAGGGTGAATGCGATTAGAGTGTTGTGAGTACTTTATGATGTTTGTGTTCGTTTCCTCTATGTTCCATGTTTTAAGAAATTTTAAGCTAAAAAACCACGCGTTGCAGGTTTTTTTTTTAAACGCCGGTGCAAAAAGAAATTTATTGAAACACAGATGCAAACCTTTTATTGAAGCTCACTTGCAAATATTTTACTGAAATACTAGTGCCAAAAATTCAATTGAAATTCAGTTGCCGAAATTTAATAAAAACCCGTTGCCCTGTGACGGTTCAATAGGAACAACAAAAAACTACTGAGTTTCAATTGAGATTCAATGCGGTGTATTGACTGAATCTTATACACTTTCAATTGAAACTCGCTTCATTTTTTCGTAAGAGCAACCTCATCTTTTCAGCTCCTCGAGTGCAGCCCAATTTTATGCGACTCTGGGACACGTGGTTTGACAAAACGGCAGGTTTATATTTGTTTAAACTACGTAACAATGCCTTTCATGCATCCCATTTCTTTTATTTTTCTTCTGCCAGCTTAGCCTTGGAAGTGCACCCGAATTACCACCGCCGCTGCGTGACGTAGGGCAATCGAGTTGGTGTAGACGTTGTTCATTCGTTTATCAGTTTGCTTAAATTGACGGAAGTATTAATGGACAATATAAAATTAGAATATAATAATAGTGTTTTGATTGCACAACGAAAATTTTAGAATCGCACACGAACCGCCAAATCATGGGGATGCTTGTACGCGAGGCCGGAGAAGCAGCTCAAAGGGCTATGACCGCTTTATAAAATTTATAAAATTGAAGATATCACAACACATAGCGAAGGGGTCTAAAGGGACGCGCAAGTCTACGCAATAGATCAGTTAAGGTATAGTGGTAGATATATTAATAACTATAAGCCCTTTCCATTTGTGCTCTGTTACTGCAGCTCAATAGGAATGGGTGCTAAGGTATATTGAAAAGTCATGTAAAAGGACATTTAAGACAAGGACAACACAACCACTTTTGTGTAAGAAGTGCGTGTGTTATCCTTACCTTGCATCTTGATTATATTCTACGGTGCGGGCGTGAAGCCCAGGCACACTAGTTGACGATGCAGTAGCAATCTCGGTGAGCCTTGCTCACAGAAATTGAAAACAGAACTCGTGCTTCCAACTGCGTTCTCGAATCTTCGGCCACCTCTAGTAGGTATTATTCTATTTTTCCTTTATAACTTCCTAATTTGAAGTTTTATTAGATCGTTTTTCTCCTCCGCTACGGTATCCGTAAAAAAAAAAAAAAGCCGCAGTTGCGCACGTGCCGCTAGCATTTTATGCATAGTTGAAGGTCGTGTGACGGATTACGAAGAGTTATGCGGGTGCTTGGCGGTCTGCGGAAACGGTTTGCTGAAACTCCCTTTTGGACGAAGACGATTACGTTGAGCCGAAGGAAGAAAGCGGGCATTGCTCCAGAACGAAGAGTTGCGACAGCCATTCGAAATTACTTTGCCCGGGCAAAGGCACGAATGGCTCAATGCCCGACATGCAACTATAGTTCAAACACTGACACGCACCGCAATACCTCATTTCGGACATCTCAAACGTATCAAGCTTTATGAAAATAGTATAGAGAGATTACTCCCGGTTCGTCAAGAGAAGATTCAACTGACGCTGACAGGCTTTGTTAACCGTACCTAGCCCCTCTCAGAGAGGGAAACACGAAGTCCAAATACTCCTTTATTCTCGTCAACGCGAGCTGAAATGCCAACGTTTAAAACTAAGAATGCGCTTGTGAATAAACTAATCTTTTTTTGACAATCGGACAATCGATTCTATATTCGAAGCTATTTTTACACCATTCGCACACGTAAAATATATAATTCGCACACCCATAATATTGGAGCGCTTTTTTAGGCATTCAGTCATTCCAAATCAAGTATTATATTGTTACCAAGCCTGTACAAAATAGTATTGTTCATAACTTAAAAACAAAGAGTTGAGGTCGGCAGTTTCATTTACTTCTTCAGGTCTTCAGATCGTCTGTTTACGCTTGACGACAGCCAACTGCAGCGCCTCGCCCAGTGCACCTCCAAGGGATTTCGGCAGAAGCTAGTCGCGACAGTTCACGTTGATTCAACGAAGACACGCCAGCCGTTCAGACGTACAAATTTCATTCGATTTGTCAGACGGGAAGGACGCTTCCGTCAGTCCGACCGCGGTTCCGGCTTGCGGTGCCAGTCCGCCGATCGTCCGCTGTCACAGCTGTCTGAACTGACCTGCAAACTGCTAGGGGGAAAATATATACAGAAATAGAAACCATCACGTTGGGGCTGGTTTTTTCAATGACGGTGTGATCGGCCCGATGAATGTGCCTGCCTGACCATGGGCTGAAAATTTCGAAGCGTGTGTTTAATCACCGGATTGGCTCTGAAAAAGTGAAAGCCGTTTACTACTCCCTGTAACGCCGAAGTAGAGCGCAGCTCTTGAGGAGGAGGAGGGAATGGTACTGAGGGCGGGAGGGGGCTCACGTGACCTCGGGAAGGGGGGTTATTACGTGTCCTCGGGGGGGGGGGGGGGGGGTGAGTCACGTCGCCACGGGTGGGGGGGACGTGACCTTGGGTGGGGAGGGGGGTCACGTGACCTCGGGGGGGAGGGGTCACGTGACCCCCCCCCCCCCGAGGTCAGGTGACCCCCCTCCTCCCCGAGGTCATCGAAGGTAGCCGAGGTCCTGCCGAGGTTCTTAGGGGGGGGGGGGGGGGGGGCCTCGCGTTTACGCCGACGGCGACGGCGACGCCGCTCAAGCCGGAAACGGGCACCTAAGAGCTGCGCTCTAAAACATGTGGCTAAAACTAGGCTACGAAGTCAAAACTGGACTTGCAGAACGCGCTCTGTAAAACAAATATATAGTGTGCATGTATTAGGCTTTACAGATATATTCATAGGAACTATAATAATGATGTCTTTGTAGGTGAGTTGTACTGGCATGAGGGCAAATATAGGGCACTATAATCGCCACGCTAAATAGAATAATTACCTCCTATAGGTTAATTAAGCTTATTATTTCTGAAAACGAACATATGGATCCGTTTAGAAACTTGCCGAGCGTCATCAAAAAGCACAAAATTATTCAATTTTATAAAGGCTATATAGTCACGTGAGAAGCGGAGTAATGCGTTAAAGTTACCACACGTGCAAGGCCCTAGGCTAGGCTGTAGGACTGTTCGTCGAAAGACAACTCGTAGCAAGTCAACTGGTAGTAGGGCAGTGCTTTACATCGACCATTTTGTAATAGGAAACTTGGTCGCAGTGACAGTTCGTAAGAATATTGAAATAACTTTCTTATTTTTGTGTCATTTATTGAGTGCCGCGCATATTGCTCCAAAGTGATAAACCTCGCGTGAGATCCTCTTGGCCAAAATGTTTGATGTCTCTTATTGCTGAATCGTTGTTACTTTCTCTATGGGCGTCGTCTGATTTCTCGGGACTCCCGCGCTATCCGGCTACGAGTCGTAGCGGTAACAAATCGAGAAACAGCTGCAAATATGCAAGTTTGTGAAAGCAAATTTATTTAAAAATGTTCACTCAACCCTATAGATACGTTCACTCATAGTGAAATGCTCCGTGTGCACGTCGTTTGTGCACCACGGAATATCCGGATGCTCATGGAGGTAAATACGCCTAAAAAGCACGGACAAAGAAAGAAGCACACAGGGCGAGGCGTAACTTGCAACATAACTTTACTGAAAGAAACACATAAAAGAAAAAGAAAACCGTACATGCGCAAAGATGATGGGCTTTCATTAACCCCCTGGAAAGCCTGCCGTCACTGTTGAGTGACCGATAAAAGCCTGCTCCTTATCAGATAAGGCGACAGAAGGGTCACGAATACACACATTTGTGCCGTGGACCCTTATCATGAATGCCTCGTGTATCTCGTGCTCCAATTTCGTTCTAAATTTTCCCATAATCTTGGCATTATTAAACTCGTTCTAATACTCACACCTATCACAATGTACAGCCAAGTGGCCAGACGGGGATTGCCTGGTGGCGGCGGAGTGTTCTCTTATTCTATCGTTGATGCACCTCCCCGACTGGCCAACACAGGGGAACCTCTTAAGTGACCCCTAAGGCACGTTGCCGAAACTTGGTGGCATGACGCTTGCAGCACACCTGACACACCTGCAGTATTTATTCTTTGGCAAAGCTTAGGAAGCTTGTTTGGGGCAGAAAAAACTACAGGAATGCGAAACTTATTCGCCGCCTTTTTGAGGTTGTGACAGACCTTACGTACATAAGGCAGGGCAACAGGCCTAACTCCAGACCTTGGCATCTCAGCCTCCTCTCCTCTCTCCCCCAACAAGCCTCTTCAGCTTCTTTACCAACCCTTCAGCAATCTCACATAAGACCCGGGAAGGGAACGCCACATCCTGCAATCTAGCTGCAACTGAAAACTGAAACTCCTTTTGTGAGGGCAAGGTTTTTTCAAGGAGGCATCCAGACAACTAGAGGAGATGTCCCTCTTTACTACCTTCGAATGGGCCGGGTCATATGAAAGCGGCCTTTTCTTTGATCGGGACTCATACGCCCAACACGCATCGTGGCTGTCAAAGAAAAGGCCAAACTCCAAAAACTGCAGGCGCCCGGCGCTCGCCGTTTCATGCGTAAAAGTTAAGCCTTCCGCACAACTCTTAAAACCTAAAGCACCTCAGAGACCATATTATCTTCGTTGGCCTCTACAGGACCTCAGTTTAAAACTAAAAAAATTTGCAACGTACCTAAAAAAATAGGTGTGAGCGTCAGGCCGAGTTTAATAATACCACGGTTATGGGAAAATTTAACACAAAATTGGAACGCGAGATACACGAGGCATTAATGATAAAGGCCCGTGGCACGAATGTGTGTATTAGTGCTCCTTCTGTTGCCTTATCGGATAAGGCTTTTATCGGTCACTCAACAGTGACGAAAGGCTGGCTTTCCAGGGGATTAATGAAGGCCCATCGTATTTGCGCATGGGTGGTTTCATTCTTCTTTTATGTGTTTCCTTCATTAAAGCTCAGTTGCAAGTTACGCCTCGTCCTGTGAACTTCTTTCCTTTTCCGTGTTTTTAGGCGTATTTACCACCATGTATAAGTAGCAACAAGCCCAACTTGCAGTTTTAATAATGTTCATGGCAGTCGCTCAAGAAAGAGCAGGCACTGAACGAAACAAAGCTGAGTCAAGCCGCAAGCGGGTTGTCTCGACAAGGGCGTCGAGAAAGCAAGAAACATAGGACAAGCGCCTTCAAGCAATTTTTCCACGCTACGACGGAACTGACAGAACGCACATCCCCGACGCGTGCGCCCGGAACTTTTGACTATGAGTAGATATATGCAAAATGTAGTGTGATCCTTTATAAATGAATTCGTTTGATTGCTTCACAATAGGGAAAAAATGACAGAAGAAAATGTTATTTCAATAGTAGAGTGATTATTTATAAATGAATTCGTTTGATTGCTTCGCAATAGGAAAAAAATGGCAGAAGAAAATGTTATTTCAATAGTCTGACTAACTGTCACTGCGACGAATTGCCCTATCAAAAATGTCCTACGTGATGAACTGCCCTGCTACCAATTGACATGCCACAAATTTGTTTTTGACGACCGGCCCGTGTAGACGCCAAGGATGGCGGTGTGAAAAAGCGAATACAACGAGTCGGAAAATCCGCGCGGGCGAGTTTTAGCATCCTGCTAGCTTTGCACCTGCTGCACGAGTGGTAATTTTCGTTTAGTTGCTCAGATCTAAAACAAGTTCTTAAAATTTATCTAAAAAAGGTGTTTCGCTTATCTTGTATTACGAATGCGTTTTTTTTTTTCTTATTCGCTAAGCTCTTTCACTTGTTTCCAAACATTCATGCTTCTTCTACTTTCATTTTTTTTATAATATTTGGTTTCCCGGGAAACTCTAGTTGCCTCTTTATTTTGCAGTTAAGTCCTTGGTGTCTCATTTACCTCTTCACTGTGTAACGTCGTGTGACTTTGAGGGTACAAAAATATAGAACATGTTCAACGCAAGAGGTCATCATCGCAAAACCCAGTTAACAAGAAGAAGAGCAGTGTAAAACTAACTGATGTAAATGGGAGCAACGTTCGAGTTTATGTTAGCGCACGCGAAAGCGCCAATTTGAAAGGACAGTTGTGCTGAGTTGCGACTTGAAAGGGTTTTGCAAGCGGAAAGCGCTCTGACATATGCATCGAAGTGCGACGGGTGTAAAAGGAAAGCAGAAAAGTGAGAGAGAAAAAAAAAAGAAGGCGAGAGGAGCATTAGTTATGCAAATTAGGTGTTCTATGTTCGAGAGAGCAAACAAAAATGCTGTTCGAGCGCTTAACAATGCTCTAGCCCCTTTTATTTATATATAACTGATTCCTGTCTTCTCTGTCATTTTAAATCTTACGTTCTTTCCGTGCCAAATTCATCACACAAAAGAACTCCTGCTTTCGCGAAGATAAAGACATTATAATGCTCTCAAAAACTTTGCAAGGAATTTTTCTTGTTTTCAACTTAAATTCTAGTTGTAATCTCGTGGTAGTGTCAGCGTGTGTCGCAATATTTTTCTGAACGTTTTCGGTGGTGACTTTTGTAGAGTTACGTGGTGAATTCCTGCACTAGATATAAACATTTATTCTAGGAAACTTCTCCCAGGTATGCAGGGATTTCCTATCGTGAACAGATTGTGACCTGACTGTGTTGTTATTTTCGACACGAACGAAACATTGAAAACAAAGGAACCTAGTTTGGGAAGTGTCATTTGAAAAATATTGGCGTTAGGAATTATTAAGAGAGGAACCGAAGTTCCCATAATATGACTATTCACTGGAATTAGACGCCAAAAAGCAATATAGATTACGCTGCCGAAGCCGCTCGGTTTCACTTTGTCGTCTTTAGGCGAAGCTCAACACGTTCATGCAAACTAAAAGTCACACGCGACTCTTTAGTACAATATAAGAACCGGTTTCCCTGCAAAATAACTTACAGCCAGTGAAAACAAAAAAAAATCACAACCACCGGACGTAAGGTATGTTCCAGAGCTAGTCCTTCCCAGCAAGGATTCCTGCTTCAAAGCGGGTACGTGCTGCCATCGGGCGAGCGCGCACTGAAACTTTGAAAAAATGACATTCAAACGTACGCTGTACGTGCGTGCGGGCCTCAGGTTCCGCTCAGAAAACAAGGATAACTTTCTCTGTCATTAACAATGGAGTGGAGATTCCTCGTGCCTTGCTTCATAAGCGCGAACGGTACGCGAGTTGCGGCTATTATGTCATACGAAAGCCATTTTGTGAAGCTGCAAGCGTGAAACTCAGAAGGAAGCCGCAGAAGCGGTGCACAGTAATAGAGTAGGCGTAAAAACAGCATCGTAAAAAAAGAGCGCGACATAAAAGTAACACCCGACATAACATCCCAGCTTTAACATTGAACAGCTTCGAAAGTCCACCACGACAAAACGGAACGATATCGAAATATCACGCAACAAGAAGGCATGACGACAAAATGACAAAGAGAAAGACGAGACCCTACCAGAACAGCACAATAGCGAAAGAACATGCATTATGTATAATTAATTTTATTTAGGCACCATGATATAACAGGGTCGGGCAGTATTCGCAATTCAAATATATCCCGATAGTATTTCAGGATTACGTTCATTATTTATACTTCTGTGTCGCAATGCAGTTTTCCTACCAGTATCAGTATTTTAGTATTGAAATGCGTTTTTGGTGTAGTCCCCGTATCGTGATACAATCCTGGGTCATTGTATCCTGTTACAATACTGGAAAATCCTTTATTTTCGCGGCCCCTATTTTTCGCGAATCGGTCACAGAGGGCATAATCGGTGGCCACTAAATTTCGTGAATTGCAGACGCCGGGCTGCATTGAAATTCTTAAGAAACAAACTTTTCGCGTGCCCTAAAGCGAATTTCGCGAATTCCGCAATTCGCGAAATTCGCCAAAAATTAGGGGCTCGCGAACATTAAGGCTTTTACAATATTCGAGAAATCAGTAACCCCCAAGCCAAAGCTTCAAAGACTGTATCCTTTCTTCTTTTGTGCTTCAGAAGGATATAAGGTGCAGTGAATGGGAGCTTGAGGCTTTGTACTCAAGCAGACTAAGTTTTGTTTCGATCACAATGACCTTAAAATTTGTAAGTCTCTTCCGTATTTTCCAAGGATAACATTTCCTCTGGAGTGCTTCAGTTGGGCAACGATTTTTTGTAGAATCAAAGCGTTGAAGGCACTTTGGGTACGGGCTTTACAAATGGAGATTGCTCTATCAGCCCTTTTTACTAGGGCCAGCAAAAAGGTTTGTTCTTGTGATCATCAAATAAAACAGCACCATTTCATTCCAAGGCGACGACTTCAAGTGACCGAAAAAAAGGTAACGACACGGAACTAGAGGGTGCTGTCCTTTCGGGGTGTCTTGGGCAGATATAAAACAAATATAGAGGTTATTGTAACATTGCTTTGAAGGCGTGTAATGTTTATAATAATTAACTACACTGCATTATGAATGGGAAGAATGTCCACCCTACTGGAGACTCGCCTAGTTCCCACAGCTTTGTTTTTTAAAAAAACGACAATTCTTTACGAAAATAATTTCGGTTTCGAGAACGCCCACTTTCAACTGTAATCTTTACCTCACGGTTAGTATGAGTTTTTGTTTTCACTGAAGGGCTCGTTTTTGGCTATAGAACTACAAACCCTGTCAACGGAGCCCACCTATTACCACATCCAAGCGTGGTCTTCACACACGTAAAAACCGAGGATAACAATATTTGCATCGTTTAAGGGGACACACCTCCTGGAAGGGTCAACTTTTGAACCCCTGTCTCAAAATAATGAAATTTACAGGGTACGCTGGTGGTCATGCTAGAGGGTGCATAACGAAATTTGAGGTCTGTGGGTTTAGTGGGAAGGAAATTAGAGCAGCTTCTATCAGCAACACGCCTACATTGTTTAGTTAATCTATCGTCGGAAAACTATCACAATATTCAAGATTTTTATTCGCTAGATATGTAGCAGAATGCCTAGGAGGTGCGGCTATGGAATGTTTTTTTGTAAAAAGACATTCATTACTATAAATTTTCTCTTCTGCAAAATTGGTCAACTTTTTTATCTTCTGTGTCTTAGAAAAAATTTCAACATTTCTTTTATAAAAGGCATCTGTAAAGTCACAAATAGATTCCATAGCCGCATTCCTTATTAAATTTCAGTAAAAAAAAGTGAAGAACGAACCTTCCTTGTATTGTCATTATCAAACGATAGATTGACTAAAATGGAATTTATACCAAAAAGTGGAACGTAGAAAAATACGTTCAAAGGGCTCCAAATCCTTCCCTTTCTTTCGCTTCGGTGGACAGAAAATAATTTCTAAAAATTAACTATGGGGTGTAAACTAATAAAAATTTCTGGGAATACTCTCTAGATGTTCGTGGATGTAAATATATCATTTATCAAAATCAACATTTTTTGCAGAATTTTAATTTCTGGGCAGTGTCCCCCCCTAAAACCTTTTTTAGTGTGAAAGCGGCCTTCATTCGTTTTAATATGAACACGTGTTCGTTGACAGTTGTAGAACGCTTAATTTTCTTTGCTATTAAGACTTATTGCTCAAATATTCACCGGCTGATCGACGAACTACATAAAAAGCAGCTAAAGTTACTACTTAAGAAGGAGATAAAAAATGTAGAACAATGTTGTTTCATTTCTTTTTTCGAAATAGTAACTTTTGCCAGTTATAAAAAAGTTCACACATTTTTTTATGCAGATGAGTATTAGTCTTCCTGTATTTGTATTATTTACATACAGCAATACAAATACAGGAATACAAATGTATTCCTGCAATTGTATTGAGAAATGCTTTTTTTTTTACTATTGATGTGTATTTTTGATAAGTATCCTAATACGTCTATACGAATGTATTTCAGGACACGTATTTTAGTAGTCTTCATGATGCACCCTAGTATTTGTATTTCCGAATAAATTTTAGAGTATCTCTGCCCAACTCGGATGTAAAATGTGCAGAAACTCGCGGTTTGAATAGGAATATACTTGTCGAAAACTTTAAACTGAAGTTCGAGTAATATTAAGGAATAATATCTCCTCATCTGTGAAAACAAGTATAAATTTCGCCATTATTCTAAAACAGCCTATTGGGAAAGCCAAATTGCAAAGACGATTGACCATAATTAAGTTGCTGATGTAGGTCAGTTGATGCATGACTAAATAAATATTGCATTAGTGCTCAGAAGACTGTGGCCAGGCGAATAACGAAAGAAGCTCTGAATTACAATTGAACATTTACTGAAGAAAGAAAAGCATACAAAGAACCCGATCTTGTTGGGTCTTCTGTGTATATTTCTACAGAAAAAGCTTGCCGTTTTAAAGCCGTGCGTGCATTGCGGTGTTCTAAACCATTCCTAAACGTTAAAGGGGTCATAAAACGATTTTCCTACTTCTTCCTCCTTAGCTTTAATCCTCAACTCAAATGCGAATTCTGAAATCACGTCGCCGTGACATTCTTCGGCATCGGTGCGATGACTCCTAGCCTCTACCGTGCTTTCTATGCACACCATAGACCTTGTCATTTCCTAGTGACGATAAGTTCCGAGAGGGCACTCATTGGCCACAAACGCGAATCTGAATATTCGTCGACGGGTTTATTGTTGACGAGCGCATACGTCCGAGTGACTCAGTTCTCGTGTCCAATGCGTGAGCTGGGCTCGGCGGACGTCAGGTTGGCACCGCTGACGCGCTTTGGGAACCGCGGATGTATCATAGTGAAAAGGCGGAGAGCTTTCGAAAGAAAGAAGGTACAAAATAGTCCGCTATATTTTCAAACGTTCGTACCGAAAATCTAGCTGTTGACTTTCTACCCTCTTTCTTTTGGCCAACTAAACGATATGGGATAAGTGAAGTCCCAATTTAAAATTATTGATCTCAGCCAAAATTCGTTCCATGTCCCCTTTAAGTTCTGAACCATTTTTTTTTTATTTCAACACGACCAAAGTGAATTTTTTTTTAATAACGATCTGCAAAGTCCAGTTTTCTGGAAATTTGCCGGATTTCCTCGTGGCGTCGTGTGATGGTGAATCCGGGTCACTCAATGCTCATTCAAAAAGAAAAAAAGAAGTGGTTGGGGCCTATTGATTCTTAGCAGCTCGTTTTTCTCTGGAATATTCGAGCGCCGTTTCGAAAAAAACGCCGAGCGACAGATTTGGTCCCTATTTTTTTTCCACCCCTTCTTTATCAAAGGTTATACTGCATATGCCCAGGAGGGGATGTACTACACCTCGTAAAGCGAATGCTGATTCTCCGAAGCATAAAAACATTTCTTTTTTTAAATTGCATTGTGGGACACGATGCAATTGTTAGTAGCCCCCAATTTGTCAGAAATTTGCTAAACACAAATACCAACATCGCTAATATAGAAACCCAAATATTGGGACAAAATAATTTTTTCACAAAGAAATTGAATATACAATTTTGGTCCTCACCGTGGTTATTTTTCAGTCAAAGTCACCCCTAGCAACCATGAAAAAGTAACGTTAGACGCAGGGATTCATTCTATGGACTCTGGAGTTTCGTCCCAACTGATCGCAAGCGGTTTGAAGGTGTAAAATAAGTGCTGTGGAAGCACGCTCCAGCACCTGTTTAGCAGAACGAAACAAATTTTCGACATAGTCTATTTTTCGACTGGGCACTTGACCTGCAAACCTGCCTTCCCCTGACGTCGCGCCATTGAAAAAAACGCGGGTAAATTTGAATGTTGCTTTAGGCATCATTCTCACTTGCCAATTTCACAATAAATTTTCTGAATTTCACGATACAATATACCATACTGAAAATAGTAGAGGCCGGTGATTCCGCTAACATAGCTAGTTGGGGTAGCCCAAAAGACTGAACCAAAATAAAATTAAATCAAATCGCATCCGAAATATTACATCGAAGTGAAGCCGCGTAATTCACTAAAAGCGATATTAAGGGTGCGACCAGCTTCGCTTTAGCGGGCGGCAAGCGGGTTAACCTTTAGTCAAGGAAGAGTGGCGCGCTGTAGCCTTATGACGCCAAGTCGCGGTGGAGTTGCGGTTGATTGATTGCACCACGTAACGCAGCACCCTTGTGAAGACAAGTCCCGAACATACGGCTGAATATTAGTGTTGCCATTCCTCTATCAGATAGTTTCGATTTTGCCGTAAACGCACGAAAGCACACTTTGAGCCGTGATATTTACGAAACTACTCTCACTATCGAAGAAAAAAATTACCTCGTAATTCAGGGACGCTGCTTTAGCTGAAAACATTCGTAATTCTAAATTCAAAAAGATATTGACAGGAGTTGCCCTTTAAAGGGACTCTGCACTCCTATATAAGCGTCTACCTTTTTTTGCTGTTTTCACATCTCTTGTGTTTCGGGCAACCCAGCGGGCACGGAGAGTCACAAATATTAGTGCGTCTTATTTTAACCAGACGACGCGGAAGCATCCTCCTCCTAAGGAGATGCCCTGTGGTGAGGAACGCTCTTGGCATGTGACGAATTCGTGACGTCATTGGTCCCGGTCAGCTCCTGCCTTACGACTGGTCAGAGCCGCTAAAACCTTTTTATGCCGCAGCTCTTCAGCGCCCGTTTTTGGGTTTCGCGGCGTCGGCGATGCCGTCGGCATAACCGGCCCGCTAAGATTAACGGAAAAATTGACGTTACGTTACCCCTACACCAACTCAATCACCCGCTAAATTTAGCAGAAAAGTTCAGCTTCTCTGCTAGACTTAGCGGACAAATTTAGTTTATTAGCTAGATTTAGGAGGAAAATTTACGTCACGTGACCTCAACGCCAATTTAATACCCCACTAAATTTAGCGGGAATTTTTCCCGCTGGGTTTAGAGAATAAATTGACGTAACGTCACTCTAAATCTAGCGGTGAAACTGAATTGGTCTTAGGTGATATGACACCAAGTCATGTTTCGTCATTTTCCCCGCAATATTTAGCGGGGAATAGCCGATTCACACGACGGACTGATCTGCGGACGGATTGATCACGTGACGACATATCCGCGGTTCGTCCGTCTCCCAAGCGCATCCACACGAGGGAGACGACGAGCAGACGCCAGTGAGGACGGACCGAACCTGTTCGCACCCCACAGTGCCGCAAAACTCCAACATCGCACAGTAGCACCGTTGTCCAAGAGAGAAATCGACGGTTGCTACCGCGATGAAGAATCGTACGCCGCTGCTACGTACAGATCGAGAACAAAACACCGGGACAGGCTTCGACCGAAGCGCCATTAACTTTACTAACCCAAAGCATGACAGTGACACAGGCATGATCCTGCCCGAGAAAGCTTCGGCGTAGACTCGACGAACTTCTGGGCTCGCGGAGGGGCGTTTGGAGATGCCTTCACACACTCCGCGCTCGTGCACAACACTCAAGCACACCACATCCACAAGAGAGGGCTTGCTCGGTGAAATCCTGATTGGACGTGCAAGAATTATCGCGGCGTGCTAGACTAGTTTTGACGGGAGCTTCTTGACACGGACCCGGAGGAGCACCGGAACCTGCGTCGCGTCAGCCGGACAAAGTTTCTGGAGTTTCTCTCACGCGTGGAACCAAGAATCGTACGACAAAATGAACCAACAAACGCACAAAACGCAACGACCCGCCATTTTTGTTTTGAACGCACAGAAGCAAAATACCAAGAAAACCGTGTACCGTTGCCAGACTAAATGCTTTCCAAGTCAGTCTGCCGCCAAACGTCCGCGAGTGAAAAAGGCGCTCGACTTTATCAGACCGCGCCTCCGCGGAGGAGGCGCGGACCGCAGGAATCGGTGACGTGCCGGTCACGTGGTACACGGTGCGCGGACGAAAATCGCGATTCAGTCCGTCGTGTGAATCGGCTAGAAACTGAATTGAAGGAGGAGGGTAGGGTGAGAGGGTACGTTGGAGGAGGAGGGGCATTCCCTCCCCTTCGTACCCTCCCTTCCTCCTCCACAAGAGCTCCGCCCTAAATTCGCATTAAAAAGATTTGTAAATGTCTAATTTTTTTAGTCAAAATAGAATACATAAAAATCGCAAACCGTTTCAAACATATATGAAAGACGTTTTTGTTTAGTACCTTAGGTTAAAAAAAAACGAGTGCAGTTTAGAAAGTACGGAAACAAGATACAACACGATTGACCCGTCGACATACCCGCCACCAAGCAGTGGAAGAGGCGACGCAGGCCGGCGCAAGCGCTCCCGCCGGTCCTAGCAGACGGCGGACGACGCCGGCGGCACATTTTGCATGAAGCGAAAGTGCGAAGTTCTCTCCTGTAGTCTCGCACCACCGGAGGCCCACCCTGAACTTGCCCGGAACTTGAGCGTCGTCGCGAATTGTGGCCGAGAGGCTTCGCCAGCGCGCTCCGGACGCTTACGAGTAGTGTCCTCGTACGCCGCTACTTCCAGCTCCGCACTTCTATGAAGGATTCGGATCTACGACTCCGACAGACCCGGTAAATTCGTGCGGGCAAGCGCGGTGGAGTGCTGAAGCAAATCGGCGAGCCTTTGACGCGCATGCGGCTGCCGGGGAAGCGACCATCAAGCCGCAGCCGATTGGCCAGTCGCTTCGCTTCTACCGTTGGCCACCCAAGCCAGGACCAGGGGCGTCATGAAGGAGGTTATTTTTTTCTAGTATTTGTAATTTTAATTTGCCTACAACTTTTAAAGTACCGTGAATTTTGAGAAAGGAGAAGCTTCATTAAGTTACTATGTTCAGTGCGCTCAGCTTCGATGCAAATTACAAACCAATCAAAAAGTCGTTGCAGGGTCTCTTTAAGACGTGGCTTGATGAAAAGGCTGTGTTCGTTGCTTGGGCCGCAAATTGTTTACGGTGCAAGTAACCCGAGTCCGTTGAACATGTTTTCCTGGACTTTTGGGACGCAGTGTTTGATTGAGACGTCCTGCAGCGCACCTGCAAAATAAATATCCCTCTAACTGCGCACGGCATACGTGTTCTACCAGTTGAGACAGCTGACGCTGCACCCTATGATCTAATTATGATTGTTCGTCTCCATAGTATCTGCAACAGTTGCAAGGTTGTGTGGCACCCTGTAGTTTATGTGCGATCTGTGTGTCATTATTTTTCTCACAGGATCCTAAATATTGCGTAGTATTAGCGTGCTAGGTACTTGATGCTCCTGGTTGGTTCCCAGTCCAAGATAGCCTGGCGGCTTTAAAGTGTTTTGTACTATTTTCGCCTTGGCCAGAAACCGGCTGATGTGTTGATTGAGGAGCGTGCTCAGAGGCTACGTTCAAGACTTCCTGATATTCAAGAGACGAAAACGAAAATGAAAGACGTTTACAAATCTCTGAAATGCGAAATTAGAGCGCAGCTCTTGAGGTATTTTGATTTTGCAATATATATATATATATATATATATATATATATATATATATATATACATACATACATAGGTGAAGTAAGGAAAATATAAAAAAAAATAAAACAATGGACCGGGAAAAGTTAATAAGTCAAAGATTCGTACTGTCAGAGTTACTAATTCAAAGTTTATTACGACGTTTCAAGCGGGGACCGCTCTTCGTATATATATATATCACTCTCCTCACATACTGGTTCTGCACACTCCTCCCTTTCCGTGTCCTCTTCCCCCTTCGTACCCTCTTCCTCCGTATCCTCCCCTCCTACTCCGTACCCTTCCCTCCTCCTTCTCCTCCTTCGTACCCTCCCCTCCTCCCACAGCTTCCCCAATGGAGTTTCAGGTAAAACTGTCCTTAAATGACCCCCCCCCCCCCCCCCCCAATTGTCAAGGTCCAGGCGAACTGGTGTATATTGATCATGATGTAAAACCCTGAGATTTGGAATGAAATTTGAAAGAAAAAGTGTAAGAAGACAGAAAAAAGGCGAGAGGACAACGTCTTAAACTCAGCTAACACATTTTATTCCATCCACACCTTTCATAGCCACGTCCCAAGGTCACCACCGACTCCCCACCGATACGCTTCTCCCTTCCCGCAAAGGCCTTCTGAACCCCAAGAGATAAACATTGTTCTCTGCGTACGATGTTGAACACTGGGGCTTCAGAAGGTCTTTGTGAAAAGGGAGAAGCGCATCGGTGATAATTGACAATGACTTCAGTCCACAGCTATGAAAGCTGTGGACGGAATAAACTTTGTTAGCTGCGTTTAAGACATTGTCCTCTCCCCTTTTTTCTGTCTTCTTACACTTTCTCTTTCAAATTTCATTCCAAGTCTCAGAATTTTACATCGTAATCATGACCTCAAAATTAATTCAGTTTCCCCGCTATATTTAACGGGGAAACTGTGACGTCTCATAACGCAACGCCCGCGATTATGCCGACGGCGACGCCGACGCCGCTCAACGCGGAAAGGGTCGCATAAGAGCTGGGCTTTACAATTGAAAGACGTTTACAAATCTGTATCGCGAATTTAGAGCCCACGTCTTGAGGTATTGTGATTTTGCGATATGCCGTCACGGGAGGGTACGCACGAAGAGGAGGGGAGCGTTCAAAGGAGGAGGGGAGGGGAGAAGGGTAAAGGATATGAGAAGGAGGAGGGAAGAGTACGAAGGAGAGGGAGGATTGAAGAAGAAGGAGGGGGTATGGCTTTTTGTAACCTTCCCTCCTCCTTGTCCCCCTCTCCATCGTACCTTCTCATCCTCGTTTTCCCCTCTTACCCTTCCTCCTATCCGCTTCCTCCTCCCCTCCTCATCAGCCCCTTGTCCTCCTCCTCCAGCATATCCTCCCCTTCTCTCAAAGTTTCCCTCCCAAATTTAGCTGGAAAATGGACGCGACGTAACTTCAACATAAATTCAGTTTCCCCGCTAAATTTAGTGGGTAAAATTACGTGACGTGATTTTGTGTCCAGTCAACTATGAACACATTCAGTTTCTCCGCTAAATTTAGCGGGAAAATTGACGTCACGTGACCTCGACACATATTCAGTTCCCCACTAACTTTAGAGGGAAAACTGAATTAGTGTTGAGGACATGTGACGTCAGTTTTAAACGCTAAATTTAGCGGGGAAACTGAATGCGCAGTGTTTCGTTATGGGACATCACAGACCTACACACCAATTCAGTTTCTTTGTTTAAATTTAGCGGGGAATTAAATTTGTGTATAGGCCTGTGAAGTCCCATAATGCAACGCGCGTGGTTGCGCCGACGGCGACGCCCCAAAACACGTAAGCTAGCGCCTAAGAGCTGCGCTCTATACATTTGTGGCCTAGCTGAGTGGTAACGCTCCTGCTCTATAGGCGCGGTCCCAGAATCGAATCCCGCGGGCGACGGACAATCTTGTTCAAGGATTCGGCAACATCAATGACGGATACCCAACGCCCTACTATGACAGCCTACAAAATCAACACCAACCACAACTTCAACATCAGCAACGGACGTCATTTTCTAGTGTTGCGAAAAGTCCATAACATCTGTCGCTGTATAAAAGCTGCGCCACATTTGACTTAGGCAGATCGTCAGCCACAGAAAATTCGTGCCTGCACCATTATTACTTTCTCTTTCGGTAAGCTTATTCCTTCAAAAACTTATGCACGACATGCCTCATTTTCGGCCACATCTGTACAAAATCTTGGGTCCATGTGGTAAGCGAGCGATTTATGCCGTCCCTTCAAAGGACCTACGATCCCTTCGACTTACACGGTAGATAGACGTACCCAAAAGCTATGCGGAGCGCAAGTTCGTCGGCTTCTCGCAAAGAGGTTGCGATGATGTCAGAACGCCGAGCTCTTAGTGGCTCTTTAAAAAAAATATAGTGGGTAGATTTCAAGGCGTCTAGCATTGAGGTCTACCCACTACCCTTTCATTCAAAGCCAATTTGACCTCGGCGTCGCTTTGACGCCGCCGCGACTCCTGCGCAAGGAGCGGACGACTTGCTCTCCGTATAGGTTAAACATCGAATGGGGTCTGGCACGCCCCGAGGAAGAATTAGTGATTCATTTTATTCCCCTTTTAGTTATTTTGATCGATAATCACGGTGAAACGCACCTTGTGCGCCACAACAAGCGTCCTGCTCATTAGGAAAACTCGGGTTCGCTTGTGAGCCTACCGACCGGGAATCTGTAGATATTAGAGAGTTTTAGGGAAGCGTTTTGGCAGATACGAGTCGTTATTAGAGCGTCTCGAGTAGTTTATAGAACGGGTGTTTCACTGTGGGAAGAGCCTTGCCGAAGCTTCAAACGCAAATGAAAGCATTTGTGGTTGTGCCCGGAAGAAATGCCATGGTGGTGGTAAAAGAATCAAGTCGAATTCGCGAAAACAATTTCACAGTGTCCCTTATGTTATCCCAAAGACGACTTGAAGGCGAAAGCCCAAGCGCCGAAGCATTAAAGACAGACACATGATTTACTCGCTCAGTCATCCCTCTTAATCTGCTGAGTCACTCTTCCTAATATGCTGAGTCGCACTTCTCAATGTGCTGAGTCATCCCTCTAAATGTGCTGAGTCATTCGTTGCCTCTTCACCTGATCCGCCATCTGATTGGCTAAGAAACGAATATGAGGTGTTCACAACTCGCCTTGACCTGCTTGTCTTAAGCTGAGTGGGCACTGAAAACTTACGAAACGGAGGGCCTGGCCTATTCCGGCTTCTCGATTCGTTGAACGTCATTATCGTATAAAATATCATTGGCTGCGCAGCAATAATAGAATGCACGGGGCTCGCCACCTTCTCTGTTTCTTAGGTTGTCACTAATGAGAATGCAAATGCGTAATCTACTAAAGTGGTGACGCAGTCGTATCTTCAAACAAGCGAGCCGAGGACCACGCCATGAACAAGTGCGAAATGCATCCCGCCTATACGCCAAAATAATATCATACGCTGAAATAGGACGAGTATGCAGCTCTTCGGGGAAGTGGTCCAAAGTTAATAGAACCACGAGAGAAAGCCCGGGATCATCATGACGCTCGTTCAAACATAATTATTTCATTAACGTTCGCGCCCATCCTCAACATCGCAGCCGGCATTTTTCGAACGCTCGCGGGAACTTTCCGCAAAAGATAGCGCCGTGGCATCATTCTTCCTCAGACCTAAGCTGCCAGCGGGGTATAATGGGCGCGGGCTCAACTCGAGGAAAGCGGAGAAGGAGGGGTTTGTTTTGCACGCCGCGAGATAAATGGCGGAAGCGGGATTTCTTTTAAACTAGGGCGTTTCCGACCGACCGATTAATCATTGGTCGCTTCATTAATACTGTTTACAGAAAGCGCACATTTTTCTCTCGCTTCCAACGCGCGCCGGGGCGGCTCACCGAAAGTTCTTGGAGAGAAAGACGCTTAACTCTGCGATGGAGAAGGTCCCCGGCGGTGTTCTCGGAGGGTCAAAGTTTGCCCCGTGAACGGGTAAATAAAAACTGAACCGCGGAAATGGAAGCAATCGTGGTTTCGGGATCGGAAAATTTAATTGTTCATGGCGGTTAGAGATAACATAAGCGTGCGGGTGGATCGCTGTTAATGGCAGCCAGTGATGCAGAAATGTCCGTAACCCATCGTGAAAACGAGCGTGAAAACCTCGTTATAACAATTGCGTTCAATTAGGGCGCACCGAAACCGGGTTTGGATTCTTTCGCTGGATCTTAACGTGTTCAGGATCGTCGGCAAGAATCGAAGAAGCTCGCGCGTAATTTCGGTTGCGTGTTTCCGGGATGATAATTTTGATCAATCGTAAGTTCCACATTTATTAAACTGTCGAATGGTGTTTGTGCAAAATATACGAGAGAAATTGAATTCCGCGATGATAAACGCCACCATCGCTGCACCGATGTTTTCGAAGAGAAGTAAAATTGCCATTTTGTGGGATCACAACGGAAATTGTGTTTCTTCATTTATTTTATGAGCTCCTCGTTAGACTTTGTTCTCACCTTCGTTTCAAGGTTCATGGTTACGATACAGCCAAAAAAGAGCACATTCTGAATGATAGGGTACCGCTCACGATGGCACAAACCACCAAGAAGTTGTCTCTGTGTTCCAGAAGGACTAAGATTTCCGAACGCATCGGACATTCTGAGAAGCAGCGAACAAATCGGCGTTAATCTTGGTATAGTTATCGTTATAAATACACTCAGGGCACCATGTGGCCTTAGGGTATTCGAATGAAAAACTAATAAATAAATGAATAGTTTAACTGTACTTGTGGAACAAGTAATAGCTCAATCTCAGGGCAAGTATGGATCCAACAAGTCACACTTTAATGAGACGATCAGCAGATGTGTTATCTACTTTTTTCGACCGAAGAAAATTGCAGAATGCTTGACTCGAATAAAAATATATTTTGAGACCGCTGGATCTTTATCACGTAAACGATTGCCAAAAATATACTAGGAAAAAAAGTGGATGATGCAGGGTGCACTCACAACTAATACTTATACGGCCTGCAAGTTCGTCCGCTGTTTGCTCACCTCGTGCGTTTGTTTACCTTCTAAAAGCGCCACGTGATTCTGCCCCCCCCCCCCCCGCCGACAACAGTCAATGACGGCGCGGCTGCCTTGTCATCGCGCGTTTGCTACCCCCCGTTCTCTATGCTACCCTGATTGGAACTCCGATGCGTGAAAAATGCGCATTGGAATACTTACTCGCCGTGTTCAAAAATGCATATCCCTTGGCCAATAAGAAAATTGACGCACCACTTATGCACTGCGTGCCTTTTGCTCTCATTTCAAACGCAACTTGACGTTCTCTAGATACCCTATATCTCGACCAAAACTCAGTGTCACTGAATGTCGGTGCACTTGGGCGAAGGCTCCGATGGGTGGCGAGATGCCCTGACGGCTATTTCCCAGTTGCCGCGGCACGTTGACGTGCGCGGTCGCTGAAACATCTGCCTGTTAGGCCGACACACAAAATTTCGCACGAAGAGGGTAGTTGTAGCCCAGTCCCGTTCCGGGAACGTGTTGCGATGACTTTTCGGGTGTGCAAAGAATTATCCAATATGTTACGTTTTTCGTTATTATAACGAGAAACTATATCTAACACAAAGTAGCTAACATGTTTGAAGCTAAAGCCTATGCAGCCGCCGATGTGTAGACACGCTAATTTGTCTTTTGTGCGTTCGTGTACTCACAGCGCGAGTGTTTACGTTACCCGCATCAGGCGAGCTGGCACACGGCTACGGTCGGGCCCAACAAGACAAAAGTAAGATGATGGTATGTACCAATTTCCTGGTGTGGCCACGAAAACACACGCAGCATTTTTTACTTTCAAAAGACTGAACCTCGTTGGTATTAAAATGTATGTGACATCGCATCGCTGTGCCTTCGAGCGGTGCGGTCACCTTCATGGGCCTCAGCGCTAAGTATGTACCGGCAGTGTGCACGGGAGAACCTGAAATTAAGTAAATAAACATGCGAAGCCCATGCTCAATTTTTAAGTACATGAAGGGCTATTCAGATTAAGACCGTCGGCTTATACTCTGAATGCATTTCCGCGAGCTCGAAGAGGTCTTTGAAAATCTTTAAATGTTACTTGATCTTCACGCCACAGTATCTCTGTTTTGCTACAGGTCCACTTGAATTCAGTCAAATATGAAGTTTTCTAATGGTCACGAAGGACCGTGTCACAAGGCGTGGAGCTGGTCTAGTGAGCTTGAGTGCTTAAATATAAAAAAAGCGAGAAAACAAAGGATTAGATAAGAAACACAGATGCACAGGAACGACTGGCAATAAAACATTTTGCTCCTGCACAAAACCGGAAGTAAACACGAGATGGGAAAAGTACAAGCAAACACGACCAACTCCGTAAAACACCCCCCGCATAAATACACGTGCTTAGACAAACTTGCCGTACCTCAAATAAAATCCGCCTCGTCAGCCACCGCCAAGGCCACCGACGGTGCGATAATACATGTTCGCTTCATCACTTGCAACGAAAAAAACTAGAGATGGTTTAGCTGCACTGAAATTCTAATCTCTTAAAAAAAAAATGAGGAGCACGCGCATCTGTTAGCATTAGCCGCAGGTGCCCGACGGAGAATCGCGCAGGGAATGCTAGTGTTCTCTTGCCCGGACGTTTACACACCCCGGTCTAATATACACATTGCCACAAAATACGAGGATGAAATAATGTCGATCTTTGAATGCGCTGTTGGAATGAATACAAATGCAGATCCTTCACTTCACGTTTCCTTTTCTTTGTCTCTTTCGCGGAGAACAAGGTGAAAATCATTACGCTCGTTGTTTAAAAAACAAACAAAAAGAAAACGTTTTTTTTTAAAGAAGCGGAATGCGCTTTAGAAATCCGAGGACATTCAAAGGGGTGGGACAAAGCCGCCTTTAAACTCTTGTTTGAATTGTGTGATTGAACGACCGTGCGGCGTCCTCCGCTTGTTGGCCGCAGTAGTATTTAATATTCTGCTCTTCCTGCAAGTATAAGAAGATTGAGATTTTGACGAACAGAAGATAAGTAGCTTCGCTGTCAATCAATCAATCAATCAATCAATCAATCAGAGAAACGGGTGATCGCAGTTGGCGTGCACAGCTAGCAGATAGGTCTGTAAAGCACTTGCATGTGCGCCGTTTAGCCAACCTCCTGAGCACACAAGGAAATCATTAAGAATGAAGACGGCTGAAGTTCAGCATAGAAACGGAAATGGAATAAATTTAAAAGTACAAGAACCGATGTGACATAAGGTACAGAAAAAAAAAAAAAAAAAAACATTCCCAAGACTTTTTGTATGCTTCGTCTCACCTTAGTATGGACATAGCCGCGCATGCTAAAATCGCGAACTAGTTGCTTTGGATGAAACCTCTGCGGCTGCAGGAGCTCTAGCGCAGCGAGTGCTACAGATAAGGCAGTCAAAGCTAGCCGCTTGCGCTTGTGCAGCCTTCGCAGTTAGTCCATCCTAACCCGCGACCAAGTATAAAACTTCTAAGGTCGTCAGTCTTTACAGGCAAAGGAGGGCGGGGCGCCCAGGAAGAGAAACCCACAGCTGATTTAGCGACTCCGCGTACTCACAAATACTGCGATTACTAGTATTAAAGGCATTTTTTATTGCTGCCTTTTGTTGTAATAATTGTGACATTCGATACATTACGGGTGGAACCAGCTGAACAATGAAGGAAGGAGAAACAGAAAAGACAATCAATCACTGGACTACCAACTATTTTAATAGATATTAATGGTGGTATACGATGTTTGGACTGTTTCGAAGTGCTTTAAGATGTTATATTTTTAAAATAATAATTGCACGTTACTTTTCGTTTACGTTTTTAACTAAGTTTTACAGACTGATGCATAAACGACAATTTTAAGATTAAAAGAAAACGTGAGAAAAAAAAAAAAAAAACGAGGACGAAGGAGAAACACACGTGACGTCTGCTGCGCTCGTCACGTGTGTTTCTTCGTTGTCCTGGTCTGTTTTTCGCGCCTGCTTCCTGCGGTAAATTCGCACCAACTCTCCCAACTTTGCATTCTTCTATGATAGCTGAAAAGGTCGCCGCCATTTTTGAGCGACGGCGGCAACCAGACTGGTTGCCTGGTTGCCGTCGTCGCTTATAGATGGCGGTACCTGTCCAGAGGTTCGTGTAGATTTGTGTCGACATTTGTTTGGTACCGGACACGATCCTTGGGAACCTAGCCCTTAACAGCTCCGCTGTAAAACTTACAGTTCCGTTTCGCGAGACATCATGCAAATAATAGTATTATTTCTTCTGTCCTGAAAAGGAGACTTTTTTTTAAATATATATATCTATATAACTACTTTTACCCCAGTTAAAAACATTATTAAAACAATTTTTTTGGAGGTATGGACATTTTAGTTTTTGTGAAAAAGTGGAAGTTTACTTTTCGTTTTTCTCTATTCATGCGTTTTTTACGCTACTTACATGAGCTGTGCGATAAGAGAGAAATAAAAGCAAACAATAAAGTTTAGTAAGTTCCGGTGAACATTATTTCAGCGGAGAGATTGAGACTGCAATTTTTATATTAACTTGCTAGGGCGAGTGAATATTGAAACAGTTTAATATGTTTGCGAACGTACACTGTCTGCGGGTGTATGAACATTAAGCACTTCTCAGGGGAATTAAAATATTACCGGAATGTTTTCTCAAACACTGGCCAAGTAGAGATATATGTCGGCACCACATTAGAATAATTTCTCGATTAATTATTTTTCGCCAAAGCAAATTAAATTTTCTCGAGTGTTAAGCCTGAGGCATGAACTAGACGTTTACCAATCAGAGCGGAGAACATCACGAGAGCAGGTAGTGAATACAATGCTAAGATTTTTGTGAATTGTACACCGGGGAGCGGCGCAAATTTCTTGGAAGCATGTCAAAAGTCATGCGCCATCCAGACTGCGACCTTATTCTACGAGTGGTCGTGTTAATTGCAAATACGGTGTCTAGCATTCACAATATCGGGTATAGAGGCAACGCACCTGGTCTCAGAAGCTGCGTATAGCATCAGAAATGTTCCATACAGGTGCCTCGAAACACTTACCGGACCGAAAAAAAAATTCCACTCCGCTTTTTCGGCATGCTATATTCCGACAGCAGTAGACCGATTATGCCTGAATGTTGGGGCGGGACAACCGCGACACATAGCTCTTCCGTATTGTGTTCAAAGTGACCCTGATCACGTACATTTGGTGTATCGCTCTGGCGGTTTGGGTGATTTGAGCAACCACGAACGCGTCAGCTGCTGTCTCTGCGTCCCCTTCGTATCCCTTTCATCGTGGAACTGATGCGCTCTTTGGGGCGGGCTGCTTCCATCTACTCTTCCATCGCCGCCGTCGTCCGACGGATCCCTTCTTCCCGACTGTCTGCGTGTCTTCCCCGCTTGCTCGGCTGCCGCCGTCATTCTTCCCCTTTTCCCGGTGGGGAATTATGTGTTTTGTTTGTCGCTTTTCCTTTCCGTCCTCTCGGCCACTTTTCTTCCGTGTTGACGTCTCTTTGAAGGCGTTGTTTCCTCGACACCGGCAGCGATGACGCGACGCCGGGGATGCTTTTTCCGCCACTTTTCCTTCTGGTCCAGGCATCGGATGTGGCTGGCGGCCCATTCATCATTGAGCTCCTTCGTAAAAGGCGCTTTCTCCCCTTTTCGTCCTTCCCTTTTTTGTTTCCTTGTTTCCCTCTTCTCGAACTCTCTCGCCGTTTTTGTGCTCTTCCTTTACCTTGTCCTGTTTCTACGTTAAAAAATGTCCCCTCTGCCGTTTTTCTTATTACTTTTTTTTTAGGTTCATTTTCTTTACTCTTTTTGTATACCCAAATTCAGAGACATGTGATTTTTTTTCCGGAAATAAGCTCTAAAGTTTTTTTGCTTTTTTTTATTTTGTCTTTTTCGGAGGGGCGGTGATCTGATGCACGAAGTTCGTTAGCGAACCGGTGATTTTAGTAAAGAAGGCGTAGAAATCAGCGCGCGTCCCAATACAAGGGAAGTCTGCACTTTCGTCCCACTTTCGTGGCAAACGCAGTGGTAACAGTGGACGTGATACAGCGTCGAGCTAGACGCGATCGGAGCGCCACCGCTCCTGGCGCCGAGGCGACTCCGGCACGCAACTCCGGAAAGACTTTTGACTGGCACGCATTCGGTCCCTGGACTGAGAAACTGAAATGGTTAGGCGCCATGGAATATGACACAATATGTGGTAAAAACGGTTCCCTACTTCGTTTTCTGGTTTACTTCTCTCTCTCTCTCTCTCTCCCTCTATTTCTTATTTTTCCCCTCTCTGGCTTTCTTTTTTTCTTTTCTCGTGTTCCGAGTTTAGTTTTAAACATTGCAGCTATATCTGTTTTGCGCCTCGGTTGTTCCTAGAATGTGATACTGGTTTTGCTCATTTAATTTGCTTTTATATTGCGAGGCGGGGCTGACTTCTTCCTAAGAACGAACAAAACATGTAGATTAAAAAATGCGATTCTCTCTTAAATTGTGACGAGAACGCTCGTGATTGCGCATAAAATACGAAGAATGATGCTCTCCGTGAACCGGCTTCCATAGGCACTCAATGTTGATATTGCTGTGATGTGGAATTATCGCATTCGAAGTACACGAATATAAATGCGTGATCGTTCCTGTCGCTCTCTGGTTGGAAGAAGAATCGCCTCGTATTTAGATAAGCTCTTAATTTCATTTGGCCAACGTATTTTTTTTTTGGAGCACTAATATTTGTGTGAATACGAATCTAATCTAAACGCTCCCACGCACCTTCTGCATCGACACAAAAGCGAGACTAATGAATTCTATACTTGGCCAAAACGTTTCTTGGCATTTCCGGGGAGCGTTCAAAATGGGAGGGAGAACGCATGCCTGTACCTTCCACTGCATTGCCAAGAAAAGTTGTCACGGAGTATAGTTGCCAAACAAAAATGTGCGTAAGGTGCCACATCATAAACAATTCGGTCCTCCGTCTCCATCGAAACGGTATGCGTGGTGCGATTATTCTTCGGGAATGCAGGAATCCAGAAGAAAATGTATACACGCCTTTTTCGTCATATATTTTTTTAAAAGTTGTAAGATATTATACTGTGGTGAAGCTAGGCGAGTGAAAATATCTGGTAACTTATTCCCACGGCAGCAGAATCTCCATTGACTCTGCCCTATAATTCAACATCCGTACTCATTTCTCAGCTGGAATCTTTTTGAACCGTTCAGGAACCTGTCTTTATAGCGCCATAAATGATCGGTGTCTGAATTGATCATCAAAAATTCCAATAATGAATAAAAAGAAATAGTTGAGTCTACATGTGTACACCACAGCGCACAGCAGGTAGACTGAGAGCTCTCGTTGGAGAAACAAGGTATACCTGGTGTGATCTTCAACCCGGCCTGTTTCGATCTTAGTGGACATTGTGTCTGCATTTCTTTGTGCCTTACTACCATATGACGCGCGTTAAAAACGCTAGTTTAGCAGTGGTATTGGTCGAAATCGTCCTTCTTGAGCGGTGAGACGACTCAGCCTATTTCTAATAGTGATTCACGTCACGCTGCCTAGAAGACATTTACACCCCATCTTTCTTAAACATCTTTGATGCGGTAAACATCGCCGTTTTATATACTACAGCTTCTTTGGGTTTCGAAGTCGCCAAAATAAAATATCTTTTTGTCTCAGTCTAAATAGGCTTGTGATCATTTTCGCAAGTGGTAACAAAGATAACATCCCCCAGTTGCTTTTCTACCCTTGTGAATTAATTTACTTTATTCGGATCTCATTCAAAGCTTTCGAAAGTGAAAATTTCTAGCGATAGATTATGCAAACATATTGTTCCTAAGACAAGAGTGGACTAACGGAGGAAATCTTCAAATCCATACATAAGACTTAATACAACCTTTTGTCGCAAGTTATGAGGTTTTTTTTTTTTTCTTTTTTTTTTTTTAATAACGATGTAATACCCACATCTGGTTTAACGGTAACCACTGAATTATTCAAATGAAATCACACATTATCAAAAGCAGTAGTCTTGCAAATGAAGTCGCACCTAACAACTGGTTTAAATCTTTTTTTCAGGGTGGAAGCAACAAAATTCCACAATCGCTTTGTCAGGCAACGATAGAGTAAATAGGCAGACGCAACTGCAGTCGGCAGAGTGCTCACAACGGCTGACTACCAAGTAGCTCGATCTTAGCCGCTCTACAAAACAAAGCTATTCAAACATAAATAAAACAACGTCCATAAAAAAAAATTGAAACACAGAGAGGAAAGTTGGCGTACGACGCCGCTTTATGCTGCGCCGACAGCTCTCGATCAAGCGTGCACGTGAAATAGATGGGCAAACAAAGCGACTGTTTGTATTGAACCCTCACGCGCAAATCGGGGATCTCATAGAAGCAGGGACAAAGGCAAGTGCAAGCGGAATCAGTCCGTACGTCAGATGGAGCCTCGGTGTTTTTCTGCGAGCGTGGGCTCAAAATTGCTGAAGTATGTTTCGATGTTCTTGGTGTTTTTCTATTCGATGCGTCGATCCATTTGCTCCGCGAGCACATTCGCGATTCAACGAGTGTAAGCGAATACTGTCCCCCCGAGGTGACGCAAACGGACGGTTTTTTTTTTGTCGCCGAGTTTACCGCAGTTTTTACAGTGATGGCATTTTCAATATGGCGTTAAAGCCTTTTACGCACCTCAGCGGCCGCATTATCGTACTATTTTAATAAGGAGCGACAAAACGCGAATTAGGAAGTTTTTTCTCTAACGGCCTGTATGTTTGTACGTTTCTTAATGTGTTCCCAGTCTCGGTTTTTTATTATGGAATTAATCTGGCAGCTCACCTGCGTTTTTTTTTTTTTTTTCTCATTTCAATTGCTTATTTATATTTGCACACAGAAAATGCTATCTCGTTAACATACACTAGACTTCATTTCACCGTAACGTGGCGGGGAGTCAACGCTACTGCTCCTTCGCGCCAATCAGAACGGCGGAGGCGAGGCGCGTGACAGCCCTTCCCAAAAGTACGAAGGCAAGAGCGCAGGACAGTGGAAGGAAAAATGATCCTCTCACCCGGACCCTCATTTGTGCTCTAGGAGTCGCTTTCCGCCCCTGGAAGATGAGCCTGTCACTGCCAATTTCCAGAAAAGTGGGTTTCGCCTCTCCCCCGGCCGTGGATTTGACAGCATTGCACACTAGTGAGATATACCCTCGTCACGGGCTTTCCTCTGCTGCGCTGATTGGCTCGCTGGGATCGTAGCCTTCGCCGTTTGCAAAGTTACGTTGACACGGAGTATTGTAGTACATCGCCTGGGTAGCCGTGTCTCATGGGTGTACTGTGCATATATGCAATGAGCCCAGCAAGGAACGGGCCTCTTAGCTACCCTATATTCCAAATTCCATCTTTTGTACTTGTACGTCCCTGACATACAAAACGGTAAGACACATCCACCTCGATCCTTAGTCACCGACAAAACAGGGCAAATGGACGCACCCGGAACGTGTTTCAAGTAAAACGGCACGCAGTCGAGGGTCAACCTGTTACCGCAGGATTGGAATAAATGAACGTCAGCAAGCCGAAACCTCCCGTTCAACAAACGGCCTGAAATGATCCCAATTTTCTCCCTGATAGTCAAGAACGCCTCTACCTTAACAAAAAAAAAAAAAAAAAAAAAAAGAGAATTTGTTGCAGCTGACATGGTTGCAAGTCTAGACACAATGTCGCGGTGCGTTTCTATTTGTCCGTTATGCTGTGCCTGCGAGTAGTAACAAGCGCTGCCATTCGAAGTCGGCTAAACTCAGTAGTCGAAACAGGTCGACGCTGGCTAGTGAAACGTCGAAATTTTTCACTCCCGTGTCTCTAGACAATACATCTTTTCCAAAGTTTTCAGCGCCGTCCACGTGACGGGGCTCTACGCTTTGGAAAAAATTTATAAAAGTGGCAAGTTCACACTTTCACATGAACTTCAACGAAAGGTGCAAGCTTGAAAGCATTACTTCTGAAAACGCCTTGTTCACATGAGTGCTCGTGAACCCGGAGCAACATACTCCGTTTTACTTGGTGTGAGCCACGGTGGAAGAAATATATTTAGGTGATGATTCTGGCCGCTCTTCCCGCGGGGTAGCGAGCGACCAGATCGTGTTCGGAGCTAGCCTCGTCGAACCAGGAGTAGTTAGTTTCGCGCCGCCGCGGTGGGCGCTGAGCTATGTGCACAGTGTGTATGAGATCCCTCCTCGGCGGCCACGGTGTCGGCGGCGTAGCGTGCTCGCCTTTTTCGCAGTGTGGTGGGGTGGTGGTGGTGTGCGGCCAGTGGCAGGCCTCGTTTTTGGCTTTAGTGCTGTGTTGATCACAGGTGCCACCATCGTGCACGAAGGTTAGCCTTAACTCGAAGAAGAAGTTATGCTATATGTATAATAAAGACGTGCTTCGTTCCCAACTGAAATTCGGTGTACCAGAACTATGCAGAGCGAATGTCCTTGTTTAAAGCTCCATCGAATGACGCCCGCCTGGAGCAGTGACGTCATGCAATCCCGGGGGCCGATCACAAGTTACTACCTAGCGATCATGTTTGTGTCAAGCATTTCCCCGACTGACTGATATCGAATTCGTATCATGCGGAGTGCGGTGGGAGAGTTCACCTCTATGCTGCAAAGAGGCCCGTGCTATCTGTAGACTCTGTTCCGGGCATTTTCCCTGGCTGCCCGAAGTACCGAAGTAAGACGCGGTGACACCACATTGTGAGTGTATAGATAAAAAGTGAGTTATGTCCTATAACCGCTACTACTTTTTGATTTTCGGTCACTGTGTCATCATTTCAGTGAGTATGTCATCATACCGTGTCATCATTTCAGTCACTATGGCATCATAAATAAAAATGTTTTCTGCTCACATGGTTTGTATCTACCACAGTACCAGTTGACATCGTATGTGTAAATCATTTGTAATGCTCATACCTTTCTGCACATGTAAATAATTATTTAGGCCCTACTATTTAACAATTTTATAATTGCTTTTTTTTTCAATAAGAAGGCAGGAGCAGGGTCCGAAAAAATCCCCCGACCTCCTATAAAGCCACGCAATGTGTGTAAACAATTTGCGGAACTGTTACCAAACATGCTGTATGACAAAACATGCGAGCACGACCCAGCTTTTTAAAAGAATTATCTTAAATTACTCTAAATTATTGAAAGCTCAGTAGATTGTGTGGGGAAGTTTTGTATTTATACGAGTATTATTGTCACGGTGAGTCATCATCCGAACGTTCTTGTTTAAAAAACAACAACCGCACGAAGGAAAAGGCAATCAGTGCCAATGCGCCAACATAAATACATCATTTAGCCACGCAGTACACAGGAACCGAGTAAAGATTGCATAATTTTCTTTACAAACCCTGTATACAAGCCTTCACAAGCCCTTCTATACTTGGACGCCATTTATCCCCGTGCGAGTGAAGCGCGCTTGGTGCGCCGAACATAATCTGGTCGCCGCATCGGACAGAGAGTCATCACCTAAATGTATTTCTTCCACCGTGGTGTGAGCGCAGCAGAAGCTTCAAGAGTGAGCGAGCATGGACTTTCAGCGTCCCTGCGAAGCACGCCCACTCGTGTAGTCCAGGCTTCGCTGAGGCCGACGTGTTTGTCCTTGAAGCTTCAGATTCACTAGTACCACTTTGCAAGATGCATTACACCGTCGTGGCTAGCACATTAAGTAAACTAAAGCATGCCTAAACCCCTCGCTCTCGCGTGTGAATACACTTCAATGCAGCTTATGTTGTAGTGAGCCCTTTCCTACAATATTTCATGCTTCACCTCGTCTCTGAACGTCCCTACAAGCGAATGTAAGTGTGTTAAAGTTACTTTCACGCACGTGTTGAATATTCTTTCTTCCATGGCGTCGCACCCCTTTTCCGTAGTCCAGAGTTCAGCCGCTGTAACGGACCTTGTATCGATTGCATCAAGGTGCCCAGCCGAAGAAACGGGTAAAGCCGATTTCCCACAAGCCCTGCGTAAGGGACAAGGTCCGTTACAAAGAGTCAAAAACTTGTCTCGCGCCCACAGACAGTCACGAAGTAAATCGAACAAATTATCGCAAACAGAAATAACATGTCAGTTATGACGGTGCCTACGAATTGCCGCTGAAAAGCGTCACGGGTGGTACCTCGTGCGTGAAACGTCATGCAACATCAGCGTTACGGGAGCTTTGTAAAGCTTTCAATGCTACGCGTCTGGTAGAAACGCCCGTCCCGGAATTTTTATGAAACATAAAGAAATGCGCAAGCCCTCGCTGATTTGGCTTCCCATAAAAAAAAAAAAAAAAAAAAAAAAACCTTGATTTCATTTCATCTCTTTCAATCAATCTCACACTGACCTCTCTCTCTCCGCCACTTTCTTGCTGGAGTATTCTTCACCATTGAACATTCTTATCATTCGTTTTCACGAAAAAAAAGAAAAGAATAAGATTAAATACTAAAGCAAAAAAAAAACCAAAAAACCAAGCTGATTGTCGGCGAAGGGTGGCGGGGCAGTGATGCAAACCGGACTCGTGTGAGGACCATCGTGCGAGCGAAATGGCTCTCATGAACGTGATTGATGCCGTAGCGGTCCAGAGAGCCAATTAAGAGGGTCGTGCATAAGGCCACGGGGGTCCGGCCCCCTACACGGCGCAGCGGCGTGCCCCCTTCCCGGCCCTTCTCCCGTCTCCCTTTACATCTTTTTCCCCCTCCGTTGCGTGATTACGGCGCCAACCAAGCTCACCCGGTCCGCCTCCCGTGTTGGGAACTGGGGAAGGCCACGTAATGGCGGTCCTAATTGTGCCGAGAAAACGGGAACCTGAACCCCGACCCCGCTGACCGACTTCTTGCCAGTGATGAAAGTAACGTGCGAAAACTAGCAACGTTACTGGTAACGTGTAATATTTTTCAGTAACGTGCAATGGTGCACGTTAAAATCCAAAATGACTAAGGAGTAAAATAATGTCATTATTATTTTACGGTACCGCATACCAAATTACGTTACTGGTTATGTCTTACTTTTGGTCAAAGTTAGCTGCCTTACCGTTCTTTTTTTTTTTGAAGGCCCAAGGAGCTATTGGGACATTAATGTATTCTACAAAGTTGACAAACAAAAACACTTTTATAAAATCGCCCCTTAAACATTTTATTGCTTTCGATGTGAGTAACCGCGTCATATTGCTGCAAAATACTGAATTCTAAAGTAACGCAAAAATAATGTGTTTTTTTTTTAGTTCTTAGAAGTATCGGTTATGGTTTTTCGTTACTTTTGCGGGACGAAACAGCTTTCAGTAACGTGTTAATTTATGGCAATCTAGCGAAAAACGCTATTTCGTTTGTTATCTTCGCCAGAAGGCAAACCATTGTTTTTGTTTTTTTTGTTCTGTTTTTTGCGAATTAGCAAGAAATGAGTTCCTCGATGTCTGCAAAATACGAACAGGTTAGGAAGACATTCATCGCTGTCAGACATATTGATTTGAATATAAAATATTAACTATGGCTCTCGCTAACTGCGCGTCAAGTGAACCGCAAAGCGTATATTTTATCATACCCCAACTCAATATTTCCATATAAGCTTATTTCATCCATGGTCCAAGTGCGTTGCATGCGAACAAACCTGTGCTCATCGTCGAGGCGTTCTTGAGCATTAAGCGACGTGGATAAAACGCTAATCGTGATTTCGGTGCGCGTCTCTCTCACGCGGGCCTTAGCACAGGTAGCTTCTTTTTAGTTTTCGAATCTTCACGACAATTGTGTTTTAAATAATTCCTAGTTACCTGATTAACATCTGGTTCTTTCATATAGACGTTCTCGATTCAGCGCAATTGCGTTTATGACCCACATATCCAAACATTATGTAATTCTTTATACACAGATGCGCAACGTGGTTACAATATTCCCCATTATATTTGCCGATCCGTTTTGCTTCCTATGAAAATTTAGCGAAATATCTAGGTGATGTGCAAACCTTCGCAACCGATAGCAATATTCGACACCATTTCTTGAAAAAAAAATAAGAAAAGAAAATAGTAATGATTCAACATTGACCGGGAAAGAGCGAAAAACCGAATACCGTCCACAGTTTGCTCAGATTTATGAAACGGAAATTCGTGCGTCATTCGGCTTCGCACGAGCGCGGAAATTACCGTGGGGGCAATGCCCCGCAGTATATAGACGTCACCATGGCTAGTACAGCCAAACTTCCGTCCCCATTGCCGGAAACAAAAGTACACAAGGAAACGAGGTCCATTACGAGATAACGAAAAAATAAATTCATTCGAAACGATGAAAGCTAACCACAGACTATTAGCGTAATCCCCTTTTATGTATGTCCGTGTTATACAAGCGCGCTGCGCTGCGGTTACAACCCGCAAATGGGGTTTAATATATATGGCGCTCGAGAGAGCCCGAGTCATCCGAGAACCATTATGTCGCGTCGTCGGCGGCGTCATCTTTGTTTCCGCACGAAAATCCGGGGGAGAAGGTCTGCGGGCTGGCGAAAGAGAATGTAGTCGGGAGGGTAGGGATAACGGGGGAAGATATCATCGGGGAAAGAAGAACGTTTGAAGAAAGGGTGGCTAGAGTATATCAGCAGGAAACATCCAAGGTCGACGGAATGGCGAGGGACGCGGAACCAATATATAGATTCGAACCGAGAGCCACGAAAGAGTTATTATTCATGAACGAATAAATCGGAGATTAATCGATAGCATGGTGGCTGACATCTACGAGATCAGAGGTTTAAAAACAAGAGTTTCGTTTGTAACACGAAAAAGTTCGTCTCTCCTGGACCAACCATGACGACCGTTTTACCGCGTTAGCGATGGAACTCCAAAAACGTTTCTGCTAATACGCTATAGAAAAGACAGTCTTCAGACAATGTCTGGGACGTGTTTCCCTTTTGTATGACGGCACATAAGAAATAGCAGCCTGGTGAGAGGTTTCATGCACGCACATGACTGAAGTAAACATGCTCCGAAGATGCTTTATGTAATTTTGTCCTCATGCTTGCATCGAACACTGTGTTTTTGTGTGAGGTGTGCGCAGAGCGACGGCGGATTAGTACCGACAGTTCACGAATTCATCGTCAGTTTAACTCTTCCTGTAAAGGGTATTGTGCTTCGAGAATTCCCAGTTTTGCCGGCACCCGTCTGCATTCTCCGAAGTATATTGAGAGGGCACGAATCTTCTCAACAAAGAGATAAACACTCATTGCACGCATCTCAGTACTTTTGGTGTCGCCCTGAACTGCCCTTTGTCAGATAGAATAGTTGGAACCATAACTGTGCCCTGCTCACCCTGCACTTTTATCAAATTTTTACACCAGATGTGCGCGCGAAGAATTACCACCGCAGTGTGACGATGAGAAATGAGTTGGTGCTTACAGCCAACACAAATCATGGCCTTGGAAGAATTTCAGAGGAGCGCAGTAATGATAACGCAGCATTTCTTAGACCTGTGTACCTAAGAGGGCAGTTCAACAATTTTTTTAGCTACCCTAACTAACAATACTTTTGGTATGATATTTCCGTTTTTTTAGCTACCCTAACTAACGATGCTTTTGGTATGATATTTGCGGTATCATATTTAGTATCGCTAAATTCAAAATAGTTATTCTGAAACCGGCAAGTGAAACTTATCTCAAAACTAAGGTTCAAATATTCCCACACTTCGCATTCCCGGAACGTCAGGGGAAGGTTGGCCTGCAGGTCGATCGGGCGGTCTAAAAATAGACTATGCTGAGCGTTTGTTTCGAGCTGCTCAGCAGGTACACTGGCAGGCAATATGAAGGTGAACACATTACCTGTTTCTTTGCCTGTTTTACGACTCCCTAAAGCTATATTAACTGTCAACGTCTCAAATGGTACTTGGCTTGGGGTCTAAACTTTACATTCTAGCCCTCTTCTGGAACAGAGCTTATTCCAAAACTTGCAGGAGCGTCAAAAACAAGAAGAGAGCTGTTCACCTTCATATCGCTCACTGGTGTACTGGGGCGAGCTTCCACAGCATTCAATTGACACCATGAAAATGCTTGTATTCAATTCGGAAGAAAGGGTGAACCCCTGGCTTCCGTTGGCGCCACTTTTTATTTATGCCAATAAGCTTTCACTTTGAAAAACATGGTGAGGACCAAAATTGGAAATTCAATAACTCCTTCATCGAAAAAAAAAGTTATTTGGCCCAATATTTGGGTTCCTTTTATGTGATTCTTGGTGGTCTGTTCAGCAAATTTTTATACAAATCCTGGACCATAAAGAAAACGCCAGTGTACAGCAATAAGTAGAAGGTGCATCAAATAATTTTCTACTTTCATTAAATACCTTTTAGGGTTACCCCTTGACGTTCTTAGCCAAAAACGCATTAGTTTTTTTTTTTTTTCCTTCGGGCTATGTTAATTGCCAGGAAAAATAACAACAACAACAAGAAAAAGTGTAATGTTTATTTTGGCGACTAACAACCAGAACAAGCGTATGTGTGCTACGAGCTGGTGTTGGAAAAACACAGGGCACGCGTTGACTTAACAGCATTGTTAAGGGTCGGTTATTGACCACGAGATGATTTGTTGGCACCTCCTGGCGGGCGCCCTCTTTCAACGAGCTCGTAGAATGCGAGCAGACGACGCGCTAGGTCAAAGCACGGAGTGGCTATATTAGTTTACATTTAGGCCGACTCAAAACGGTTTATTTACTAAAGAAACGCGTATGACGTGTTTGTGAGTTACCTTTCTAACGACTACCAGGGCTTCGAAGTTGCTTTTTTCTTAGAAAAACTTTAAAATGTTCAGAAACTAGCTTAGAGCTTCACATTACACTTTGCCCGGCGTTTGTCAGGGCTATTCACAGCTTCTCTAACTCTTTTTCTGTTGCAGATATGTGGAGGTTCTTGTAGAAATAGATTTTGAATTCACCTGAGTATATGACGTGCTGACTTCTTAGCTGCACCGCGAGCACAGTTGTGTTGCAAAGTGCCGCACAATTGTTTTATCGACACTGAGCTTGCCTATACCGACGCTTCTATCCAAGTGTGAATTGACAGTTGCTGCAGAGAAAATGCTTGTCAACTGACCCCTAGCTCCTCTCGAATCGAATACTCGTCAAAGAAGTTTGTCACGTCGTGACGTCTGCTCGAAAGAAAAGCAGAAATTCTCATATATTCTTATATTGCCAGTCACGACCCGGCAAATTGAGGCGATTGATAAATGTGATCTAACCATTCTTTACAAAAGGGAAGCTTTCAGCCCTTCCACTCTGGTGAAGACGGAAGAGCAGCGGAGCTGTAGCTTCTGTTCTTGGCGGTTGCTTTCCAGGCGAGCGACCTGCTCTTCTTTCGCAAGGGAATCTCCAGCGCTCGACAAAATGAAACTTGAGACGATAGCGTCCTCGCGGCGGTTGCGGAACCATTCGCGCTGCTGCGCACGTCGCCGTCGCTCATAGGTGATGTCACCGAGCTCTGGACAGCTACCGCCATCTATAAGTGGCGGTGTCAACCAGCCGGTTGTCTGGTTGCCGCCGTTGCTGAAAGATGGCGGTAGCTGTCCAGAGTTCGGTGTCATCATTTCTTTGCTGGTGGACACGATCCTGGGGAAACTAGCCCTTAACAGCTGCGCTGTAGGATAAAATCACTCGCTGAGAGGCGCATCACGCATTACGCGTATTTTAATTCGCAAAAATTAAACATGAAAACAGTAGTAATTCATAGCAGGTTCATTTCTCATTTTCTGGGACGCTTAAGTGTATCTGACTCAGTAGATTTAGGACTTCCATCACAAGGGGGTCTCGCAAGTTTCGTGTCGCTTCTTTCTTCCAGTCATCTTGGAGAAATGTTCGTTTACTGATTTATTTAAAAAAAGGAATCACCTCGAAGCTAATAAGAGACCAGCACTCAGAGAACACATTGGAACCAAATTAATACAGGGAGTCGTTTTCACTGAAGTGTTTACTACACACGCGTGAGGTTCTCGTATCTCGCTTTCCTATTTTCAATTTGATCACACATTCCTTCCTTAGAATTCTTTTTGTACGAATCAGAATAACAAATACACCCTACTCTGCTGGGAAGACGTTGTAGTAGGATAAAGCTCTGAATATTATATTTTCATTATTAAGCTCTTTGTACGGTTTGTACAGAAGAGCACACCACCATCCGAGCGCGTTGACACCTCAACTACAAATGTGTTTGTCGGCGCGACTACGCGTGCCGCGTGCGGATTCCATTTTTGGTTAAATGTCCTACTACAAATGTCACTTCATCAAATGAACGCAAGGTGTAAAACCACAGCCTCCTGTATACTCAGAAAGCATGGCAGTTCGACAATGGAGCCATATAGTGCCCAGTCGAAGATTTGGAGCGGGAGGATATGGTAGCACAGAGCATCAAAACCCCATTTCTCATGAAACCCCCGCATAAAAAAATAGGTACGGAAAGGTCTATAACTATTCTTCTTGTGCCTTTTTTATTTATCTATTTACTCGAGATTTTATGATATCCTAGGGGATTAACTTTTTTTTCCTAAGAACAAAGTTTGAAAAGCAGGTAAATCTACGAGTCTGCGGATGACGAAGGCTAAACAAAGAAGAAAGACAGAAACAGACATAACAAAAAGAAAATCGTTAGGGCGCAGGCGAGCTGGTAAATATTAAACATGTTTAATTAACCTGAGACTGGAGTAGAGAAGAAACATCGAAACGTAGAGGGAACAGAAAATAGACACGACGATGTCCCAAACACGGCCAACTCGTTTATTTAGTGCACCTCCTGATATAGTCTCAGTCTCAAGGTCATCTCCATCAACAAAAAAGGACGAAGTCAGTTCAAGCGGCACAGTCACGTCGTCCTGTAAAGGTTGTCAACGTTGTTGCATTGTCTGATGGAAAGTGTGGCGCTTGAACTCTACAGACTTCGCCCTCTTCTGTTGGTGGAGATGACCTTGAGATTGAGACTATATATATATATATGCAGGTGGACTAAATAATCGAGTTAGCTGAGTGTGAGACGTCGTCCTGTCTATATTCTGTCCCTTCTACGTTTCGATGATTCTTCTCTGCCCCAGTCTCAAGTTAATTCAACATGGGTAGACATACCAAAGTCTGAGACACCGGAAGAAGGAAAAAGAGGGACACAAAAAAGAGGACGACATGCCATTTTTTTCTCTGTTTCATGCGACATGTATACATGTCATTGCTTCAAGGACGACTTCGTGCTTGGAACAGAATACCTATTTTCTATACTCTGTTTCACGATAACTTGGCGAACAGTGGAGGCCCGCGACCCAATACGAGCGTCGGAGCGAGGCACGTTACCCGACGTCACGGGAGCATTGGCGTCGCTACACCAAAGCCGAGGCGCGAGGCCTGGAGGAACCGGCTGTCGACTGCTAGCTAAGAGCCGTCTGCTCCGAAACCAACCAACTTCGGATGAACGTCCACCGCAGCAACATTTCCGTCCGCTAGAATAGCGAGAACTTCGGGAACAGCTCGTGACACAACCATACGCTCAATTTAGCCGCGAATCTGTGACTGGTGCCATGTTTTGAGCGGAAACGGCCGATTACACGTCTTCGAATGCCGGCGATCACCAACGGCCACGCGCTACAACGAGAAAACAATTGGGAGGGGACACGGATGTTCCGTCCAATTTTTCGTTTAAACATAATTGAAACTCATAAATTTACGTTTATTTATTTTTTATTCTTTCAATCTTCTCGCTAGAGATGAAATCGCGTGAGTTCGATAACTACTTTTTGTCGCGGACGTCTCTACTGTGGCGGTAATGAGGCCCCCGTGGCCTCGACCACGGAGTGTTATCACGTGCCTTGCTGTGGCACTCGTATTGGTTCGCGGGGGCAGCAGCCTCCACAGCTCGCCAAGTCATCATGGAATGGAGCAGGGTTGGGCACGATAGTATTTCAGAAATACATTTCGTATCTGTATTTCTGCATCGCGATGCGATACATTTTTTTTTCACCAGTATATGTATTCCTGTATTGAAATACAGTCGGAATGTTCCTTTTTATCGCGATACAATCAGGATTAAATGCATTTCGTTCATATCTTGAAAAATCCCCTCCCCCCCCCCCCCCCCCAAAAAAAAAAGAAAAAAATAAAAAAGTCCGAACGCATTTTTTTTTTACTTCTTCTTATTTCAAAATTTCCTTCACCAAGGTGAAGGAAATTTTGGGGCATTGTTACTACGCTGACCAAGGTTCCTTTTGATTCTCCAAACTATTTTTCTATGCGTCCTCTTCTCTATTGTGAGAAATGTTGCGTAGTCGGCGACTCGTACCAGGTGGCGTGCCAGGAGTGGGGTCAGAGTATCTTCTACCGCAGGTCGTTAGGTAGGGATTTCTTGAGTCATTGTTTGTTGGAATTCAAGGCCCGTTGCTAACCTCGTCTCTTGCCTCAGTGTACACAGTACACCCGAATCTCGGAGAAAAGCTCACCGGAGCAAAGCTCACCGGAAAAAATCTCACCGGAGATAAGCTCACCGGAGAAAAGCTCACCGCAAAACCGGCGGATGCAAAGAAAAGCTCACCGATTTTTTAAAATTTTTTATATGGAGGCTGTTGGATCATGCGTAACATATACCAATTTATTATCATTGAAGTTCGTCAGCTTAGTCAAAAAGAAAATGTCTTTTTGTATTATTTGTCAAGCTTATTAAGTATATTGCTCTCAAATCAATAATGGCGGGCCAGTGTTTTCTGCGGCTTACTCTCTTTGCAACTAAAGCCTAATTGAACATTTTATGAACTTGAATAACATGAAAAAGTTCGAAAACTTATGTCTCCCTAAAACCTAAAAATCAAAACTGTAAACACCGAAAATCCGGAAGTGCATGCGCAACAACGCGGTGCCTGAAATTCTCTTTGAAGCTTTTATTAACCTTTGAAAACAGGATAAAACAGTCAGTAGGATATCGAGGCTTCTTTCTTCCGCGGACATGCACGTTTTCTAGCCGTTCGTGCTTGTGTTTCCGCACGTGGCCTTTGTGTGATAGTGCCCTTCTAAGGTGAGCCACTCATGACTTTCAGAGCTGCACACTGGCACCGTTGTTACTCATGACCTTTATAAGAAATAGTCTTCAGTAAGGTAGCGAATAGGGCGAGTTGGTAACCGTTATACATGATGAAAACCGCTCAAACGATGACGACGGAGTGAAGGCAACAAACACGACAGGACAAAGCTGTTCTCGCCAATAAAGTTTTCTTAGTAAAATTAACAGAAAGAGAACAGCGTAGCCGACACTGATTGCATCAACAAATAAATACTTAACTATTAGGCCCTACAGAATATTTGGAGCTGAAACCGTTCACACACCGCTATTCATATTAGCTCACAAAGAACAAACCTCTTTATTTGACAGAGCTACCGACGGCGCACCCTCAGTTGTCAATAAATGGTTGCCTTTTTTACCGGTGTACGATGTTCTGATATCATTTTTGCGGCTCCATTAATATACAAAATGGGTGATTACTAATTTCTGAGGAATTAGTAAATATGCCCAATGACCTTCAAGAATATTACAAGAAGGAGGACATATTTTTTTTAATGAAGTGGCGAAGGCGAATTGTGTTAAATTGCCACGTTTGACGCAGAATCCGCTAAGTTAAAAAAAAAAAAAAATCTGTGAGCTTTTCTCCGCATTTGCCGGTTTAGCGGTGAGCTTTTCTCCGGTGAGCTTATCTCCGGTGAGCTTATCTCCGGTGAGCTTTTCTCCGGTGAGCTTTTCTCCGCCGCCCAGTACACCCAGCCGGCAAAGCTGAGTCACAGTTCGTTGTAGCGCGAGCCTGGTGGTGGTTGACTTTAAATAGTAGGATGACTCACGCAGTAAAGTTCAACGCCTATTCGAATCTGTAAGCGGCTGCGTCCGTAATATTGCACGGCTCAAGGGTACGTCATCAGCCGACGTACACGTGACCCTCTGCTCTGGTGATCCGAAACCCAGAAAGGGGGCCAGACGTGGCCTCGCTGTGCCGACCCAGACTTCGTACACTCGTCTCGAGCGTGCTATTTCTCGGGGAGCTCGTACGTGCTCCGGCAATATCAGGTTGCAATTCACGAGGTCTCGGTTTGGATGATGCTAGGCGAAACTTGAGGACTGCAATGCATGCGTCGGTGGCGGAGGGGCAGGAAGGACCTTTAGCACAGGGGTGCCACCGTATCGTTTTTTCAACCGTAACAGAAGATAATACATGTGTTCCAGGATGCTTCAGGTAGCCCACTATTCTCAAAAATTCCAAATGCCGCTGCCTGCACGATCTTCAACTATGTAAAATACAACGAAAGTACATATTGTCCTTTCATACAACCGCGTCGTAAAGTTTCATGTTCAAGGCCACACATGCAGAAAAAAAGATACCAGTTTATTCCACCGTGACGTCATGTGATCAGTGTTGACAGGGGCGCCCTTATGAACAGGGGCGTGGGGACGGTTTGATGGCATTTAGGGTGACAACATTTATTTAAAGATCGAAGTCTTTTCGCATCCCTCGTCAGACAGACAGGGTGGCAGGGAGCGGACCGCGGTCAGTCCTTGATGGAACCTTTTTTGGAGCCCATTGAAGACTCCTAGTCGTCCAAAACCACTACCTTCAAGGCAAAGTGCCAAGCCTAGTGGGAAAGTAATTTCGGCGTCAAAAACTTCCACTTCGAACTTCAAGCTTCATCTCAGTTGGCGACTCAAACAAATTTGAAAAATGTATTGTAGTATCAGAATTCCTGCATTTGTATTTCTACCCTCCCTAAAATGTATTCCTGTATTTGTATTTCCAAAGACCTTTGGTCTCTTTTTAAACTGTATTTCCGATACGTATCGCGATACATATTTACAGAAATATTTTAGTATCAGTATTTCTACTAGTAAAATGTATTTCCGATGCGTATCGTGATACATTTTAGTACTTTAGCTACTACTTTAATGTATCCCAGTATTAGTATTTACAAATACATTTTGGAGCATCTTCCCAACCCTGGAATGGAGTATAGAACGTGGATACACCTTTGAAGTAACTTAATTTCATTACTGCAGCCGATGATCACAGGTTTCATAAAATGTCTAGGCGGTGTTCCCGGTTATTATTGGCTATATTAGCAGGACGAGTCATCCGTTACTATAAAAAGCTTTAGCGGAGGAAATTAAGTTTCGTATTAATAGTCCTCCTCTTTGTAGTAAAAGAGAGATATGATATTCTTACGGTTTTAAAATGGAACTATTTCCTACATCCAAAACTCCTACTACCTGACTACGCGGCATCCGATCAAACCGGCTTCAATGAAAGGGTAATCGATAAAGCAGCGTTCGATAAAATATGAGGACCCACGGATGGATGGATGAATAGATATAAACGTGTATATCCTGTATCACAGGAGGTAGCTTCCTCCATCTAGCATAAAAAGCAAACAAGATATGACAATCCTCCTTCCATCATTTTATCTTGGAGTGGGGGAGGAGGGGGAGGAACCACATCTATGTGGATGACTTTTAATGCGAAAGCGTTAACTGTCTCATGGAGCGAGCCAATGTCATCAGCTTTGAATCCATGCAAAACGGCACCTTAATGAAACCACGCGCAAAGCTAGCCGTCACCTTTTACACTTCGGTCCCATTGGCTAGCGCGCGTCGACGACGCTTCCATTTGCCGCTGGAGTCATTATGTGTGGTGTCATCGTGACTGTGTTATCACACAGTTGGGTTATCACTGATCACCGCGTTTGCTCGCCTCTTATCGGTTGTACGGCGCGTGGCAATATATACGGCGGAGGGAATAAACCAAGGGGTTCGTTCTGCTGGGAACTACGTTGATGTCTGTTCCTTCCTCGTGCCGCAAGGCACACGACAGTTTGAGCGATCGCTCACTCGATGGCGTTGCATGTACGCGAGGCAGCGGATCCACCGTTCCACGCCCAAGGTCAGCGCGTTGTACGCCGGAGATTAAGAAGAGAAGGAGCGAAGAGCGGCGTGCGTGCTTTCGCATTCACAACTCATAAAAAGTGCTCAGCAGTACCTTGAGCCTTTTTTGCCAGCCGCTGTTTCTTCCATCTGGCTTACATTGTCGGCAACTTTACTTAGAAGGGTCAACGCCCCGCGTATTGTAAATTGACTTGTTCGTGATTTCTTTTTATTGAACCTTTCTCCCGGTATCTCTTTTTCCCATTCTTTCTCTCTCTCTCTCTCTCTTTCTTCTTTCTTTACCTGAATTTGTTGCAGATACTTTTTTTTCTTTTTCTTAAAGACGGGTGTGCAAGGATTTGTTCAGCAGAGTCCCTTCGTTCTCAACTGCTTTTTAATCGCTTTACTGACACGTATAAGAAACTAAAAGATAAAAGAAGGTGAGGCCACCGACGGGAGTGTTAATTCCGTTTTCCGGTTTAATTGTTCTTCGGGGTATTGTTCTACTCCCCGACCGCCTTCCGCGGCGGACACGAAGTAATCGATAAACAGGCGAGAAGAATAAAGAAGCTTGCTGCGGAGAAAAAAGCAAAATAAAAAGAAAAACACAAGAAAAACCTGAAAAAGGAGAATGAAAAGCAGAGCAAAAAAAACAGACACAGTAAACTGACTAAGCGGTCTGAAGATCGCGCGAAAAAAGGTTTCACGCTTATTGTTGTTGTTTTAGCCGTGCCAGTGGAACGGCCAGGGTTCGCAGATATTGCGCCGGCCTGGTGCCTAATTAGGTGCCGCGGACGATGAACAGACCACTGAATGACCCAATGTTTGCACGGAGATTGGTGAAGTAGTTTGTTCTTCGGGCTCCTTTTTTTATTTCAGTTTGTTATATGTGTATTTCAGGCGACCGTTGCAAGCTTTTTCTTTTCCAGAGCAAATTAATGCAAGTATACAAAAAATTAGCTTATTTTAATGCTGCGGATGAACAGGAACATACAAAATAAAGAGCGCGTTTCGAGGTGCGCCCGATTAGTGTGACAAGGCCACGGTGTCACACGACGTAGTGTCATGTGGCACTACGAAATCATGTGACACCGCAACCAACGCGTGGTTATATCACGTGACGTGACGTGACGGTGTCAATTTATGGTTTCATATTACTTTAAACCAGAGGTCACATCACGGGGCCACATCATGGTATCCGGGTGACAACCGCCACGCCGTCTGCTAAATGTTGGGACACTGAAATTTGAGAGACGGCCAAAATTCGGAACACCCATCTTTGACCAAGATAGAAATGAAGGGCGCAGAGGGTTAGCTAGGTATTTCCCGGTTGTGTGTATATATATATCTGGTACTTTTTATATTCCTACCTATCTCTATAGTTCTTGTAATGTCACATTTAGCTGAGCGACTCTGTCGAGAAGTTTGGAATACTAGTATGGTGAGTTGAGTGATTCACTAAAACAACAAAATATTTTTATATGCATACTTACACTGCGGGTCTTAAAGCGGGCAAATTGGAAGGCTTACATCTCGAACCAAGGATGGGCGTGTGGCATGTCCCAGCGGAGGACTGAGGATAAATGTCGACAACGTACGGATCTCGTGTCGTACATCCGAAATGTTGCCTACCTGGCGCCCTCCACGCAATAAGCCTTTGTCAGATTGCGGACACCTTTGGGCGGCATTTCATCCCTTCACTTGAAATCCGTAGGCCGAAGCTAGCCTCGCATGGAAGCCATCTAGGCGGCCGCGGGCGTTGGGGCTAACAATCCTCAATGAGCAGTGATCAGGGATGATGATCGATTGCATAATTTACTGAAGCCGAATTTCGCAATTCGACCATGATAGAGCGACGACAATAAGAAAATACAGAAGGCATACGAGCGGACACTTCTCAAACCATGTTACTTTCTTGGGTCCAAATCCAGCACTCATTGCTTTCGATGTCTATTTTGCACGTCGGAAATAAAAGTTGGATTCAGAAGAAATTCGTAACGTATACTGTTACACGACCCAGGAGGTTTCATTTGGAAGTTAAGTTTTTTCGATGAGTAACTTGACATTGCTTGCTTGCTTATTTCAAATTTTTGACAATATAGAATTTTCTTGCAGCTAAGGCAAAAGGCGACGGCAAGTGCCGCCTGACGGGTCCTCTGGCAGCAGACTACACTTGCCAAAGAAGAAAAAATACACCGGAATAAGACAAATCCAACATAAACAACTGTAAATACACTGGTATATACACAACATACAACGCCGCAACAAAAATTTAAAATAAAAGCCATTTAAGCCGTTGAACCCCATTAAAATGTCTTAAACATAATTTAAGAAATACTCCTACGACTGTTTCCTGAATATCTGCGGCGAGGAAGTAAGATCCAATATATCAATTAGGTCAGGGTAAATGTTCAGGAGGTTTGAAACTTCCCAATTTATTACTTGCGTGCCAAAATTAGCTCTGGTTCAAGTTTTTAAGAAAATGTCTATGTATAATATTCTCGTGTGTATCAGAGCTAGCATATGTAGAAAAACAAATTCGCGGTCGACTCTTAATTTCTGATTCGGATCTCCGGCGTGACGTCGGATCTCCAGCGTGTGTGTGCTCTCCTGTCCTCCTGATGACATCGGTGATCTCTCCATCGGTGGTGATTTTTGCCTTGCAATGCTTTCTATCTGTGCAGACCCAGTACACAGCGTCGGGGTCTTCTCGGCTACGAGTCTGCGAATACCCTTCGTACAGAAGCATGGGAGAGCCACTCTGGGTTTTAGTTAGCTCCATCTTACGAGACGCGATCGTGCTATCTGAAGTTCCGCACATTTCGCCGCTGCATATATATACGCATTCGAAGCCGCTTCACAGGAAGAATTTCTTTGGAAAATGTTTCCTTCACTTGAATTTCGGTAGATCTGGTAACAGAGAATAAAGATGACGCCTCCAAAGGCGAAACCTTGTTGCTACGCTTCCTAGCATCTGGTGTGGAGGTCTGCATACCACAGGGTGACTCGTTTTCTCATTGTGCAGTAAGTTCTGACCTAGCAAAGCTTCCAAAAAAGGTTTAATAACGAAGGGACGTTGAAAGTAAAGATAGCACCGAAAAGCCGATCACAACCGCCCCCTGCAAACAAACAAAAAGAAAGGCCAAGTTTGAAACTGGGACAATTAGTTCGACGCGGCAACTATTCAGTGAAGCCCCCCCCCCCCCCCTTCCCCGCCCTCTAAAAAAAGTCTGTGACGAACTTTCCAATAACGAGAAGGTCATTGTGACGGTTTTACCTAGAACGAGATGCCCTCTTTGACCAGTTCACCTATGACCAGGTTCCTTATGACGACTTGACTGCGACGAGTGGGCCTGTTCCCGATTTTCACACCGCCAACGACCCGATATCGTCTCTGTTTCAAGGTTCACCTAAACAGTGTGTTATTGATGTATATACCACATCTCTCTTAAATTCACTTCTGCATTTTGTGCAACTTCGTGACGTTTACAGCGTCGTTCACAGAGTTGCAAACCCAGTGGGACGGAGAGAGACAAGAGAGGCGTTTAAACCTCTTGCGACGGCGTAGGACCTGCTCCGCAGCAGCGCATTCGGTCCTCCGCAATGGGAAGAGGCTTAAATACCGGTTTTGTCTCTCTCGGTCTTACTCGGTTGCGAGTGTGTGGAAGGCGCTTAAGTATAGGACAAAAATATACATTTAAGAAAAAGATATCGAACATCTTTGCGATCTAACATGGTGGAAATCTAATATTTCTATTTTTTTTTTTTTTGGCAAGCGTCAATCATATTTTTTATTGTTGTGAGAATTAGAAGCCGTACGAAATAATCTTCATGACTTCAAAATGTTTCATAGATGTTCTTCATTTCAAGATGGCTGCCAATATGCCAACTTGGTATCCTACACTTAACAATAGCAATATCTTTCTGCATATTCATTTCTTAATTAGCTAGTGGAAATTGCAATGAAAAGCATGGTAAGCAATAAGGAATAAAATTGAATAACCTCTTTTTTTCTATTTTGGCAGTTGAATTTGAACTTATAAACCAGTTTCGAAACCGCATCAAGCAACATTGACTGTCCCCATATCTAGGCTAGGTGGCGCTAGCTAACACCAAATATAAAGAATATAAAGGGTACAGCCAATATTCAACCATCCATTCATTCATCCATCCATTGGACAGGAAGCACCTGACTGAATGGGAGTCCCCTCAGAACGCACACTCTCATTGCGAGCTGTACCGAATTCCCGGTCGACGACTGACGCTGTCCTCGTATTCAATACATGCCTAGAGTGCGTGCCACAGTCGCCGGCGCATAATTAGCGAAGCAGTTACCAGATAATCCGTACATCTGAAGAGAGTGTATTCTGGCATTAATTTTCGCAAAACTATTTTAGAATATATTAAGTTACATCTTAGCATATCGCTATTTGTCGGCATAAGCGGCGTAAGTACTCTCGGGCACCAAACTACTGCATGAACATGAGCTGTACTCAGAGTGAAAGACTAAATTACTCCAGTGTAATGGTTAGATTGCGGTACATTTCAATAAATTCAGATTGAACTATAGTTAACTCTATAAAGCTCCAATCGGCATGTTTACGCATTATATATTATACGACAGCATTAACATCAACAGCATTATACGCATTATATAATATACAACAGCATTAAACTCAAAAAAGCGCGTGCGGCATATTCCAACTCCATGAAACGAAACAAAATGTTCTAGCGGGTGCAGCACAGCCCGGTCAGCCGTTCAGAATGCGACAGATTTCCTTAGACGGAAGATAACATTAATATAAAAGACCGTAACTAGACGCGACGGATCACAACAGAAACAAGCTTGCTGGGTAAACCATGGGACAATACCGCACCGCCCCATCTATAACACAATGCGAGAAAAGTGAAAAAAATGCAGGATGCATCATAATCAAGCACGACCTCGCGCTAAAACTGCACAACAACCACTTCGGTAGCACGGCCGAGGCGCTTAGCACAAACCGCGACTACGCGTCTCCCCACCCTTCCCTCTGTGCTTCCCCATCAAGTGGTCGCCTCGGCGTGCAATCAGGACCCCGAGCTTTCCCGACGGTCTGAGTCAGTTCGGCCCCCGACCGGATGCTCGGGGTTGGGGCCCATCGAACGCTCATCAGACCTGGCTCAGCGAATCTCTCAGCAAATTGTGCCTGCTTCCCCTTTGTCTTTCTTCCCCAATATAGCGCGCAATAAAGAGCTGAAACAACTCATATTTTTATATACTCTCTTTTTTACGGCACTTCCCCGTTCTAAGCTTGAACATCAGCAGTGTTGTAAAAATGTACCCCCCCCCCCCCCCCCCACAAAAAAAAAAAGGGCGAAAGAAAGAAACTACGATGTATTTTACTTGTTACTTGCATATAAAAGGAACGCGTTACCGACCTGTGTTGCCTCAAACTAAATTTAACCTTTAAACATTGCCAAAAATAGGTAACGCACGTTAGTTTTGTGTTACCTTTTACGCGTGAATTATAACTTTTGATTGATTTGTAGTTACAGGTAGGCATAAGTGCCACATTTTAAGAAACATTAAGTCCGTACAGAAACTCCATACAATTGAGAGTTTTTGTAGACCGCGTTTCCCCTTCAGCTAAGTCTTCCGCAACGGAGAAGTTGCTACTGCTCCTGTGCGCCGATTACCTTCACTGTAGAGATCCGGGTATCGCGGCGGGTCACGGAAAGCGTTGAGGGAGGGCTTCAACGATCTACAAAAACTCCGTTATTACCATACATTTTTTACCCTTCTGACGTTGACGGTGTGTGGAAAAGGTGAAAAATTTATATGATTTGCCGCCTTTAGGTCGGTGGCACGCTAAGAGTTCAGGGGAAGCTCGTGAAACCCGTTTCCACTTTAGTGGAGAGAATGCTAAAGATTATCTGAACACTTAACCTGTGACGAACTATAAAAAAGAAAAACAAATATTTGAGGTGTAACTTATTTAAAGTGTTGGGAAGAAGCTGGAACTAGTAACGTATACGTTACCCGCTACCCGAAACAGGTAACGTAAGTTCGTTATTCGCTAAAGTTTTGGAACCTAACCTGTACGTTAGTACGCTACCGAAAAATAGCGCTAGACCGATAGCGTCGTCACTTGTAACGGGTTCACTGTCACTGTCACAATCACTGGGCCGTCCTTTATTTTATTAGAATAAGATGTCACTGTCTCTGCTCCGTCCTATTTTGTTATTCTTTCGTTCGTAACGTTGAACTCGGACAATTAGTTAGCGAAAAGAACACGGTAGAGAAACATGACGAACACTAACTGTGTTTGTGCGCTTTTGATGTTGTTGGATCGATTCCATCAGCTCGTATCATCAGCAGCGTCCGGACTTACGGTGAAACAAAACAGTTTGGCCGTCAACTAAAAGCTGGAAAACTGGGAAGCGCGAGGTAATCGTAGAGGCTGGTTCGGACACGTTTAGGCACGCTCATGTATTTGAGCTTGCGTGTAAGCGACTGCGATTGATCGGCTTGCGACCGGTTACGACAGAGATGAAACACTGGCAGCTGTCGATCCGGTAGCCGTGGGTGGCTTACTTCCGTTCTTCAAATAAGGTTTTGTGGCAATTTCCAAATAAAATTTTATCACTCTCCACGAGAAGTGGTTGCTGATAGCGTTCTGGGAATTCTTCCAAGCCCAAAACGAAAGAAACAAGCGCTAAAAAAGAAAAGCCGTTTATAAATCCCTCTAACGCCGAATTAGAGCGGAGCTCTTGCGGAGGAGGAGTGAAGGGTAATGAGGGGGGGGGGGGGGTCACGTGACCTAGGCGAGGGGGGTGACATGACCTCGGGGGGGGGGGGGGGGCACGGGACCCCCCCCCCTCCCCCCCCCCCGAGGTCACCGAAGGTACCCGAGGTCCTCTAGAAGGAACCCGAGGTCCTCCCGAGGTCCTCCCGAAAGAACCCGAGGTGCTCCCGAGGTCCTTGGGGGGGGGGGGGGGCTCGCGGTTACGCCGACGCCGACGGCAACGCCGTCGCCGCTCAAGCCGGAAATGGGCGCCTAAGAGCAGCGGTTTAAAACTCAACCTACGCACATTTAAAGTTGCCCAGGGTTACAAGATGGATGGCTCCAGTGGCCGTGAGCAGTCATAATCGGTCATAACGGAGAGGGTCGCACTCAAACGCGAGGTATTGAATTAAAATCTTTTTCTTATCATGCATTGAACAATCAGTTGTTAGTAAGCGCTTGTCCTGTTCATTCTTTGTCCTGACCTTGTCTTTTGCGCTTCTGTAATTAAAAAGCGAGGTATTAGCGACGAGATGTTTCGGTGGCGCCCTCTTATGGTTTCCCTCCGTGACGTCACGACTGGAATTTGCCTCGCCGTGACGTCACCAGTTGTTATCCTGGCTACTTACCATCAGGTGCTACGACGAGTTCGGTGGTGTGTTTAAAGAGCACGGTGGAAGCTAGTAGCCATCGCAATCCGAAACCAACATCGTCAAAGTTGACAATATGACAATGCTCATATGCCCCTGGTTTGGCCAATCGTGGAAAGCTGACCGCAGCGACGCTTTCGGTCGCGCACATCGCTAATTGAAGCGACCTCAAGGTGCAATAAATAAAAATAAAAGTAGACGATGCGAAGCGTAATAAATAAACGATAAAAACAAAATACATAACTGGAGAACAACGTATGAAGAAAAAGACGACTCTTTGCGCATTAAAATGGACCGCGAGTGTGTGTGTGTGTGTGTGGGGGGGGGGGGGGGAGTGGCGCGCAGCCTGAACCAATCATGTTTGGAAAGCCAGCATGCGGCGTTGCGCCCCTCGCGGACAGTAGCTCCATCCGACGGGGAAGTCACGTCTCGCGACGAAGGTTCGTGATTGGCTCCAGTTCTGTAGTGCTTCGCATTGCACTTTGGGGGGGAAACTGGAGAAGATCTAGGTAATCACGGTAGCGTGGAGGAGACGGGTCTCGTATTTCCGCAAAGAGATGCTAGCGCGCTCCGTTAACCATATGGCCAATCGGTGGAGGTTGTATGGTAAAGATCCCTGACTCCCCGAATCTGGCATCACGGTCCGCTGCGTTCGTGCGTGCATGGAACGTGCAGATGGAGGGGGAGGTCGAAATGAAGGCAGGACTGCGGCCATTTTCCGCCGCATCCGCCTCCAAGTGCCGGGTATTTTTCGTTTTCTTGGGTGCTCGAAGAAAAAGGGCAGAGGGGAAGATTTTGATTGCATGGCCCAGATTTGCATCTCTGTTTCAGTTTAAGTTTAAATTTTCATTATTGTTTGCTTGCTCCAGCTTTCCTGAAAACAACCTTATTTCGCCTTTATCGACCCTCCTAATCGATGGAGTATTTGTATTTTGAATCTAAGAGGCTCGACCATAATGCGAAATTACGATAATGCCCCTTGTCTACGGTCCATTAAAACGCTCTCAGATAGAAGGCACGCCGAGGGGCTGTCGCTGAGTTTGCGAGCTAATTCACCGATTCCGTAAATGTCTACGGTGAAAGAGTAATGAATCACCCTTTAGACGGGTGGCAAAAGACAACGTGGATGCGACTGAAATTGTTTGGACAGAATGAATTTTATCATTTGGGGAGTTAGCTCAATTTTGCTCCAGGTGGCCCTGGTATTTCACTCGACTTTGTATTAACCCGACACACTTCGCACCGTCTGGTGTGGCCTTCTCTTCTACATTAGATTTGTCATATTCAGGAATTTCGGTGCTTTCTGATACAAGAAACGAGCAAAACTACCGTTCAAAACGTTCGTTTACATTTAGGAATTCACGCCCCGTATTTGCGCAGTATATTAATGCCGAGCGCGTGTTGTCCAGGAGCTGAAGAGGAGAAAACATGGGCGCGGACTCCAGAAGTAACGGCAGTTAATCGAGAAAAAGAAAACAGTATTAAAAACAAATGATGAGCTTATAAGTTAGTGGGCCGCTGAGAGGCCAAAAGTCCTTGTCACAGAATTTTGTGCGCTCCTGATATACTTACTGCGTGAGGGCACAATATAAGCAGAAAGCTGAGACAATAGCTGTGACTCAGGAATTGTTCGGTCACCAAATTATAAATTGATTTAGGATAGTCCTTACGAAGGAGGGATATTAATGAATAAAAGACAATTTTGCACAAAAGTGCAAATTGCAGGGATAAGTGACAATGTTGCTTCTAGGTTGCTCAACCTAGAAGCAAGCAAATAGGGGCGCTTCTTAGGAAAACTTTGCTGCTCGCCATGAGAGAGCGAAGCCTGAGAGGAGATGCTGAACTCATATTGAGATACGACACATGTGTTACGAACTAGCATGGGGATAGCGAAAGGACCAGTTGCCACATCGAGTAAAAGAAATATACAAAAACTAGTATATTATGAATAAAGGGAAATGTATAACCTTATTGCGTTCATCTCCTTCTTCTGCAAACTCGAGAAGAAGAAAAAAAAATGATGAAGACTCAGCTGAATCTTTTGGAGAGTTACAACTTATTTCGTTTTTTTTTTCTCCATTAAAAACTCGGCACGCCGATTGGTATTAATAGAAACACTAGAAATAAGAATTATTAAAACATTAGCAGCCACCTTTATCGCTAAACTTTTATAATGCATGCAATTCAGTATCTATGGTGTGATCGTTGACACCTATTTTTTTTTAGATTTAATTAAACCGTCCTTTCGGGGAGTGAAGGACCTTACATTTTATCAGATTCCCAAAAATATTGAGCGGTGGAACTAAATTGGCGCATATGTCTCGTGGTGTTGGTCACGTGGCAACAAACTTACCGCTAAATTTAGCGGTAAAAGTGAATTTGTCTATAGGTCACTTGACATCAATTTTCCCCTATTTTTTGAGGAGAAAGGCACTTGGTGTATAGGTAGCGTGACGTCAGGCAACGTGACATCAATTTTCCCGCCAAATTTAGCGGTGAAAATGAATTGGTGTATAGGTCATGTCACGTCAGGCCACGTTTCATCATTTGACGTCCCTTTACCGAAACACCCATTCAGTTTCGCCGCTAAATTTAGCGGAAAGCGCAAGTAAAAACGGACGGACAAAATCATCACGATATGTGGGTAGCTTTAAACAGCACATCGTGCTTTAAAACAAACAAAAAAATATATGATCGCGGAATTCTGTACGCGCAGGTGGAGACATCCTTACCAATCCAATTACCCTCGACAAATTCGAGGCTTGATCCCAAACATCCTTCCAACCGCGTCGTCAAAAAAAAAAAAAAAAAAAAAAAAGCAAATACAGGAAGTTGCGTTATTTTTTTTTTTTCTCCTCTCTCCGTTTAGTAGAGAAAGCCCTCACTCGAGGAGAAATAAAAGCACGCGATCTATCCGCGAGGTCCCGTGCAACAAAAATAGAATGCAACGTTCATCTAAGACTCAGCGTAAAAGAAAAAAAAAATAAAAAAAAATGAAATCTCTGAGTGGTCGCAGAATTCTCTTTTGATGTGATTTAGAGTAACGAGGTTCAAGGGGGGTAAAGTGAACGCGAGGCCGGAGAAAATCCGGCGCGCTACGCAACAAAATCCAACGAGGACAAAATTTGAGCTCCTGATGCAATAACCTCTCCGACAACAACCAAGACGGGGGAAGCGATCCTCCCCAGATAGAAGAGTCAAAACAGGGGCACGTGGTAGTGGCGCGCGCCACTCTCCGGGCGATGCGTCCCGTGTTTCCCCGAAGAAAGTCGCCTTTTCCTTCCGAAGCCAGAACCACCTAACTCAATCGGACAAGCCGCGTTCGCGGCGACGCCACTTCGCGTTGATAAACAAAGACGGTGCGTGCCTCTCGATGGCTCTACCCACTTCGGTTGAGGCCGAAAAATCAACCAAATGTAGCGAAGCCACGAACATACTCTATAGACAAAACAAAGCGAACGAAGTGATCGACTAAAGCCGAACGTCCAAAAGATAAAAAGAGGTGAAGAAAAGGCTCCATTCTGCAAACTCCCTTGATCTACGACGTAAGAAGCTACCAGAGCGGACGAGCAAGCGACTGAGGATGTCAGAACGAAATTTAAAGCCTACCGTTAAAAGCTACGGTGGCGGAGAGGGGGCAATACCGGAAGCGGACATGATGGCGGAACAGTACGAGATACTATGTATGTGTGTGTGTGTGTGTGCGTGCGTGCACTCGTTTTGTGAGTCAGTGCGTCTATTTACGTGAGAACCCCGTTTCAAAGTTTACCTAAATATTTTTTCCTCCTTTTTTTCACTTTTTGTTGCTTCTATGTTCATTTATTTTTTGTCCCAGGAGAGGGGCGGGGGTGGATAGTACGTAGAGGCGCTCTCCTTGGATGAACTCGAGCACGCAACCCCGTAATGAGCCCACTAAGCTTGCAAGAAGAGGAGGGGGCGGGTCAGTCATACGAGTACCACGAGAGGCTCATTCCGTCCCAAGGCCTCCACCCCACTTAAGTAACAAGAAATATATCGAGAAGAAGAAAGAAAATTACGAATGTAGATAGAGGCCCTATTTTCTTTCATCGTCGGATAATGCGCTGCTGGAATAATGTTCCAATATTTATGACCTCCGAAGCCTTGCCTCGCTATTCTCTTTTACAACGTCAACTATTCGTTCATTGCTTTTCAATTGGTTTTCTCATTTCATTCCATCAAACTCAGCGCAGTGCGCTAGAAAGTACTTATAGTCTGTTCCGGGGTATTTGTTTTTTTCCTGGACGGCAATCAATCAGCATGTGCTAGTAGGATTCGAGTGGTTTAACAAAGCAATCTTCAAATAAAATAATATGCTCTTAAGCATTTATGTATTTAATGTCTTTTAAATTACGCAGAGCTGTAAATAACCAATAAATTCAGAATCTTTCCAAGGGACGGACAAAACGTAGCAACTTGTAAATGCTGTGAGCTTGGTACGTCTATCATTGTAAAAATAATGCCCTCGACAAAAAATGTGCATAAATTTACTTTATATCTTAGGCTCTATAAAAAGTGTTCCAGGGACTTTCACCCTTGGGTATCTTATTTCAGCACTGCTTTTTAAAGTAATGCACATTTTACAGAGGTAAGCTTGTGTGCTTTTGAACAAACCACACTCCAAGGCGGAACTAGGGTATAAACGAGGCCTTGGGGTGAATTTCCGCGAAGTTAAGATATACCCTCTTCAAACTACGTCGAATAAATATAAAATTTACCGATGCTTTCTAGTGGGAGATGGTTTATTTCATCATAGACACCTGACATATTGATTAACAAATACAGCTTTTTGGCATACATATTAATTACCCAAGCAGCCGAGCGGCAAACTGAATATTTTCCAATTGTGGAGTATATACGTATTCTGCGTGCTTCATGGCGACATTTGTTGTTTGGTATATGAGAAACCCATACTGGGCTTCCGCGACCGTGTTTGATTTAGGCAGCGCAGTGAATAGAATTCAGTAGCGATAAAATAAATTGTCGCGTCTTTTTTTCACTTTGGATAATAGCAATCACACCCATGCAAGAAGTTTAATCGCCAAATGGTCTATACTTTTGACAAAACTATAGATTCTAAATGTTCTTCATTCTCCTTGGTTATTTTGGCGTTCACCTGTAGAATTGGTGGTTAAACGTTTGTTTCATCTACATTTCAAGCTGAGATGTTAAGGTGGCCTTTGTTTATTAGTTTTATAAACCGCAAGTTTTCTGGGGCGTCAAAGACTGGAGCACCACATGGTGGTGTTTGTTATAAAAAGGCTGTATAGCGAAGTTGGCAATAGTTTAGGGTGCTACCACAGCTTCGCAGTACAACCACCTTCACAAAATAGATTCCAGCCTTAACTTTGTATTTCTCCGGGCAAGCGTTACACTGCGAGGAAGACTTTTTGAACTTCCTTTATATGTTTCATCACGCGTCGATCATCAACATAAAGTTGGCATCCGTCATTCAAATTGCAATACTTTTTCACCATTCATTTATACCATGCAGGCCCCATGAACGGAACCGCCTTCCGCACCCCATCGTTTTAATTGTTGACAGTGCACTCTTCAAAAAGGCGTTAATTAGTCTCTTTACCTGATTTTTTTTAATCATGATGTTTATTGTTTTTGTTTTTTTTGTTTTTTTTCATGCGTGTTTCCTACTAGCGACTCATTGTTCCTACGCTCCCCCTCTGTGATGCTTTATGCCCTAGGAGTAAATATATGAAATTAAATTAAATGAAATGAAGCGTAAGGAGTGAATTCAACAAGGTTTCCTCTTGTCGCTCGACGGAGTCTACGTGATTGGCGTAATGCGCCTGCGCAGCGCGCTTCTTGGTGGCTCCCGCTTTTACCGCCGTCTCCCGCGTCACAACCGCCGCCGTCGTCTTACCGTTTGGGATTATTGTCTCTCGGAATTTAGTCCACACTACCACAGTTGTGCAGACGTCATCGAATATCGTAGACACACCGAAACGTGGCGAAGAGTGAGGTGCGGACAAAAATTTGCGCCTCAGATGCCCACCGCAATCCCGCCCCGTAGGGGATCACGTAACATCTCGTACCACGCAATATCCATCTTCTTGAAGGCCCGAGGCCAATTTTGGCAGACGGAGCCGAAGTTTCGGTTTCGATTTCTGCTCGTGGGTAAAACTAGATTGAGCAATATATATTCAATTTTTCACGAAGCAAACGACGTTGCGTTTCTTGTTAGTGCAGTTGAATGTGAAATCGCTCATTATTCCAAAACCTTCAATATTGAGCGGAGTAATTAGTATAGTAGAAGTAGAATTGATTATCTTGATTACTTTTAGAGGTGGCCATACATAGCAGCCAACAACGGAATGAGTTTGAGACCCATCGGGATAAATCCATATATACTCCGGATAATGGGCTTGAAATAAAAACAACTGTATCGCTGGCGACTCAATTGGAAGAATATTATTCAGAAAAAAAATTCAAAGTCAGATCGCAAATATTAAGGGAATAATGACACAGGGTTAGGCACTGGACCACTGGAAACTTTGGATGCATCCCTACAGAACCTGCTGAAGCAATTCCTCATTGCAAAGGAAGCAACAAAGAAGGTTTCCTTCGGAGCATTCTCTTGGAACCGAGCAAACTGCAGTATAACTAGTATAGCCCAAGGCGAATCTCCTATTTTTGTAAGATGGCATATTCGCTAGCGCCTACAGGGTAAACACCGAGGAGGCAAGAAACCCACCAAGAGGCAATCGCATTTCCTGATGGTGAATGAAGTGCAACATGTACGGGGGAGATGCCTCGGAAGTGTATCTGGAAAAGCTTGTGGAGTAAGTTAACAGTGCGATTTGGTCACTCTAAATGGCGCGGTTTTACAGACGTCTCATCTTCTCTTTTACGTGAGGAGAGAGAAAGGGGGGGGGGGGTCGTATGAATTAGGTGAACACGCCTTCGTGATTCACAAGATGTCCTTTAGCCGTACCCCATGGTGGCTTGGGTTTCTTCGGGCAAAGCAAAGCTGGGAGAAGGTTCAAGGCTTGCCCGCCAATCAGTGAAGCTTGTTTACCCTAACTTCGCCTGTCAGTCCGAACTAATTAGTGAGGCGCTGTTGATGACATCACAACGTTTAACAAAGGCCGCCTCGCCTGTTAGTTCGAATTGATCTATGTGACTACAGCTATCTTCACTTTACGGACGCAACGCGTAAATTTTTTTTATAACACACCCAACCTAACCGCAAAGACAGGGAGGATTTTATTCACCTTTGGGCCACCTAATTCATTTAACAAACCTAATAATAATTCCTACTCCTCTCGAGAGTGCAGATAGATGATTAGCCTTTCCAGATCACTGAGTGTTCTTGGGTTGTTAATTTATTTAAAAAAGAACAACACAAATCCGGACAGATGAACGCGAACGTCCCTCTGATATGACTGGGCGACGCAGATGGCGTCTTTCAGCGTGGGCGGAACATTGACACGTAACAAAATCGGGCGGGCTGCGGGTAAGAACTCACTGCGGAAGCGAATTGGCCACGTGCACGAGTGGGTGACGTCATCCGTGCAGGGGGCAGCCGGAAAGATAGATCGGCTGCTAAGGGTGGGGGACTGGGAGGGGGGGAATGAAGGAGAGGGCACGCAACGAGGTCTTTTTTTGGTTGACAGGCTTGACAGCAGGGGAGAGGGGGGGGGGGGGGCGTTGGTAGGAGAGGATTTCGCGTGCGGAGGTTTATTTCGCGATTGCCTATGACAAATTGTTGCGGCCGGAGCTGAACGGCGCTTAACTTTTGCGATATTCTTTTTTTTTTTTTGTAATAAGGGGGTAGCATAAACCCTTTCAAGCAATATCCGGTCGATGGGGAATATGGACTCTCATGATTGAATTGTTTTACTCCGCCATTATCTACCGCGTTTTTTCCACCCCTCTCCTGCTCAGAATGGGGGTATCTTCCCAGAGCTGTTACAGTTGGTTCGCTTTTGATTATTGTAACTCCTGGGAAGATATACATTTTAGGAACACACGACAATGTTATTGTTCTTTTATGTTTGTCCCTCTAGCATTCTGTTTTCTTGGATGTTTCTAAAAGGATCTGTGAGACACCCGAACATTGCAAATGTGTTAGATAACGTGAAGAATAGCGTGGATTGCTTTTAAAGTAATAAACGCGACGATGGTGAATTTATGAAAAAAAAAATATAGCCAGCCCGATGCTAGATAATTACGGGCCGTATGTATGCATGATGGGAGGTGTTCATTGAAATGATCTAGCTTCGTTTCTCGAGAACGTCATCAGGTCAAGGAGCGAAGGCTCCTACTGCAAAAGTTAACAGGAATGAACGTGAGTTCACTCCCCATTGCTGCCAACTAAACACTGGACGGCGTTCTGGAGTCGTGCATGCTATGTGGCTCTGGTGCATGCATGCATGAATGAGAGGCTCGCATGGCACCCGCCAAATGTACCTTGTACGATCGAGGCGTCGTATCCGTCGTTCCAAGGGGCACGTTTCTGTGGACAGTTATATTGTGAATTTATGAGTCTGCATCGTGCAAACCTTGAGCCATTATCAAGTGAGACTCGATGTTGAAGGTGCTGGCCCCAACAATCATTTCTACAAGACACAGTGCCTCAAGATGTTATCAAGCTGTACGTCATGATGAATCCCCACGCGTTGAACAACGTGCAGCAAACGCGCGGAAGTAACTTGTCCAGGCGTGCAGTTGTAGGCGGTTGCCCATGTAAGGAGGCTGCGTGACCGCAAGGTGCCAAATATAGAAAGGTAAAGTTCGCATGTTTTTTTTTTTTTTTTTTAATTTTATTCCGGCTATATTCCTTGGACACGAACGCTCCCTATCCCTGGATATAATTGTGAAAGTAAAATTTAATAATTATAATGTTTTGAGGGATAATTATAGAAAGCAGCAGTGTTCAGGATCATAACACGTAGAGTTTGCTTCTGAATTAAAGAAAGCAAATACAAAACTATCCCATTCCTACGTTTAGTGAGGTTTAGTTTCCGGACAATGACCGTTAGATGGTTTCTGTTTCAGCGACAGGTGGTACTCGAGCACCGCACCCTGAGTGGCCGTACTTGGTCACATTATCACCAATATACAAAGGAAGCATTAAAAGAAAAATCTTCGTGATTTTTCTTTTTAGTGATGCGGCTAATATTGCATGTGAAGTCTGAAGTTTGCGCCGGGTTCGGTTCTTAGGACGCTGTACTTGGCTGATTGGGCTGGACTGCCCTGCATGTCAAAAGTAGTACCTTAATGTGCGCTGCCATATCTTTCTATTCATTTCTCTATTCATTTATATTAACTTCTCTAAATATTGCTATGCGTCGTTTGCAATTATAATGTACTGTAGCGGACGTTCCCAGCCATCTTAGTCATTTGAGCGCATCAAAAGACAAGGCGTCACTGCAACCCCTTTCTAAAGTCAATTGACAATCGCACGGCATTGCATTGACTTTCTGGCTCCCAGCGTCCTCTGGGGTTTTTCGCATGGTAAGATGGAGCATAGGAACGGGCGACGTTATTAGATGTTATGTCGCGACCGATGGCGAGCGAGGCGAGGGCGAAACAATAACAGATTCTGTCAGTAAAAAAAAAAATAGGAAGAATAAGGTGAATGTTAGGTAGCGTCATTGCACCAGGGTTGTGCCGCCGAGCAAGAGATGTTCCTGGTGTACTCTTACGCTATGGCACCTCAGGTGATGTGTTACACCACGTAGCGGTGTAAGCATATCTCATGTTGCGAGGGACTCCTTTGCAGATCCCCTAAAGGAACGGGGCTCCGTAGAAGGGCTGTATCATTTTCCCAATCGTATAGGCAGCACTGAAATAGAGGCCCATATAGAAAAACACACCTGACAAGAATTAAAAAAAAAAGTTTTTATTTACTGTTAAACAAATCTGCTACTCTTTATTGATCACATGTTTGCGTTCCAATGTGCCGAGAAAGTGAGTGAGAGGACCAGACGAATGCACTAAGCGACGTGAGGACGCCGATCTCTAATTTGGACGATTATAGTGGATAGACGTAAAGCTAACTGCCTTTATCGCCACCCTACTGGTCGAACGCGTTCGAATGCAAGGGCCAAAGGCCAGACGCCTGCGTTATGCGCTTTAACGTGCTCTACGAGTGCAAGGGAGACCATATAATTATATTAGCTTCGTTCGCTTTATCAGCCCCCCATGCACCGGTGCTGAAAAGAGTACGGTGATGTACCTCTGATCGTATCTCAAAATACGTACCGGAAGTACACTGCCCTACGCCATTTTGTTCCGGTGCAGTAGGTGCAGGTAAATTGAACTGAGATAACGTACGCTAGAAGTTCAATTGGCGCTTGTGTCTATGCAACTTCCGGGGCGCTAATTCAGGAGCACAGCAACCAGTCCACTTTTGAGGTGCTGCTGTGCATTCCCTTGGAAAAACGTGAGTGCATTTGTTTTTTCTTCGCCGGAGAATATCGTGGATAACTTTCGTTATTTTGATCGTAACCAATAGCATCCTTATTATCATTGTAAATGTTTTTTTTTTAATTACGACGATTTTTTTACCAGTGAACGATGCTAAAATTCTCTATATTTCTGGCCTAAACCTCTGTTCCGTAGCAGGCATGTTAAAACGAGCGTCGATTCTAAGCAAAATGACGATCGAGAGGAAAGTAGGTGTGCTCAAGGTTTTCCAGCACTCCGGTGGTGCTTATATAATGCTTATATTCACTTCCTGTCACTATCCAAAAATGACCCCGTCATGCATCTTTACGATCAGGTTAAAACATTTAAAACATAAAGAATAAGGTACGTGGGCTAGGAAAGCTGTCTCCATTTATTATTTTCTATTCCGGGGAGCTTTTATCGGGCGCTCGTTCTCAAAGATTTAGAGCGTGTGGGTTATGGGGTGGGTGATGTTTCGAACTTAAAACAAGCATCTTGCACAGAGCAGAATGAATAATGCGGTACTTTTTTGAAAATCGGACTATATTAGGTCACCTTCAATTTATTTTGATCGTTCTAGCACAGGCAGTTACTGATCAACCGTTACTGTGTAGTTCTTGCCGCGTCTCCTGTTTTTTTTTATTTTTTCTAGATATCCTTCGTTCGTATGGTGCGTTTATTCCCCATTCTGAAAAGCACCGACATCGTGTTCGCGCTGTGTCCGACAGTACGCATAAGTACATGTACGAAGCCGTTTTTGAACCGTTTTTAATGCAATAGATTTGAAAAAGAAAATGCCGTAACTGACTAATTGTTTCGTTTTCCTGAGTGAGAAACGTTCCAACCAACCTAGTTATGAATGAAGAAAGAATAAAACAATTAAAACAGGGACAACACAACCACATATGAAAGATGTGGTTGTGTTGTCCCTGTTTTAATTGTTTTATTCTTTCTTCATCCATTACTGAAACCAACACGCTCTTCTCCCAAGAAACCTAGCTCTTACGAACTAATATTGCGTGGCGGAGAAAATCCCACCACAGAAAAGCACACCGGCTGTTCAACAAATTCTTAAAAAAAAAAAAAAAAAAAGAATTGCCGTTTTTCTTTTTTTTGGTTTTGCGGATTGTGCGTCACACGTGGCAGTTTAACACAATTAGAATCCATCACTTCGATAAAAATAATTATCCTCTGTTTTGTAACATTCTTAAAGTTTTTTGGGCATATTTACCGATTCCTTATAATTTTTAATCACCTATTCTGTATGATATTGACGCCGGAAATGTAATATCAGAAAATGGGATACGCGTAAAAATTAAAATAATTTATTGACAGCTTGTCAGTGCGCCGTCGGTAGACCTGTCAGGTAAAGAGTTTTGTTTTATGCAAGCTGATATGAATAGCGGTGTGAGAACCGTTTAAACTCCAAAGACTGTGTGGTGCCTGACAGATGAGTAGGTGTTTTTGATGTAATTAGTGTCCAGTACGCTGCTTTCTTTGAGTTTTTTTTCTCTAATAAAACTTTAGCTGCGAGAACAGCTTCGTTCTCTTGTGTTTGTTGCTTTCACTCCGTCTTCGTCGTTTCAGATGTTTTCATCGTGTTTAACTTTCACCAACTTGCCCAATTTGCTACCTTAGACTAGACTAGTTCTTATATAGTCGCGAGTAACAACGGTAACAAAGTGTAGCTCTGAAGGCCATGGGTGGTTCTCCGTAGAAGGACACAATCTCGCAAAGGCAACGTGTGAGAAAACCAGCATGAACGGCTAGAAAACGTGCATGTCCGTCAAAAAAGAGACACCTCGATATCCTACGAACCGTTCTATCCTGTTTCGAAAGGTTCATAAAACTTCAAAGAGAATTTCAGGCATCGCGTTGTTACGCATGCACTTTCGGTTTTCGGCATATAAAGATTTCCTTTTTTTGTATGTTACGCATAATCCGACAGCCTCCATATGAAAAAAAAAACAAAAAAAAATCCGTTAGTTTTTTTTTTTTTTTTTGCATTCGCTGAATGGCCAGTGAGCTTTCCTCCTCATCCGCTAGTTTCGCGGTGAGCTTTGCTTCGGTGAGCTTGTCTCCGGGATTCGAATTATTCGGGACATTTGCTCTCACAATCGAGCGCAAGGAAAAAAATCCCTCACTTTTCCCCTTAGAAATGCCTTACCGGGTATGCAGGGTATACAGGTAAGAGATCTGACCTCTGTACCCAGACATTGGGGGTGCGCAAAGCAGTTGATACGTGCGTATTCAAAGAAATATCATCTTCAACATGCACCAATCCAAAACTCGGTCTGGGCTTGGCGCGTGTGCACTGGTGACACCGCCTTTCTTTCATTTTATTTTTGTTGCAGACGCAAAGCTATCATTTTATAATGTTATTACCTAAGCTATTTACTATCAAATATGGCCCCACCGGCGGTGCACGTAAGTGCGGTTGACAACCTAGCTCTTCATAATCTACGAGTTTTTGTGTCCGGTAATTCTCTTATTTTTTTTAGAAAAAACTACAGTAAGTTCAGCGATAACTTAAAAATATTGAGTGAAATAAAAATTTCGACCATTTACCCACTATTCCATCGTACCGGATATCACCGGAAACCAATAATATCAGTCTTCGGCTGCTTCGTGTAAACATTACCCGTTGTGCAGTGACGTTACAAATATCAGAGGCGTCGCCCGCGCGGTGGTGCAACGCTGGTTCAATGACGCTACCTAGCATTCTATTTCCTCGTCCCATTTTGCTTTTATGTCTTGAAACACTACCGGCTTTTGTTGCGCCCTCGCCACGCCCGCCATTGGTCGGAGTCTAGGATTTCGTAAAGGGGTCTCCAGACAAAAAAAAGGAAAACGAAAAGCCTGCACTTTTTCAGCCGAAAAACAGAAAGTGGAAGCGCTTCGTTCCGCTTTTCGGTTTTGACGTGATTTTTGTCGAAGCAAGACGGAGATATTGGGGTGAGAGGGCGCGCATGACGTCGAGTAAGTCGCCAAAAATATGTCACTCATAACCGACCATTGAGAATGTTTTTGTCCACCTGCTCCTTCGTGCACGCAATATTCACACGGTGCTCCTACGCGCCTGGCGTAAGCTGGTTTGATACCCACCTGGCGGTCGCTTTATGGTACTGCCGAAGATTGTGAATAATGTGGGAAACCGAGTCCAGATGAATGTTCAATTCTTCAGCACCCTCATAAATGCTGACACAGCGGTTTGTTTTGTTTAAAAGACGTTCAACTTCATATCTTTAGTTTCGGCGTCAACAAAGTGTGAGCGCGGAGTGGGGTGCGTCAATCAAACATAACTCTCCGCTTTGGAACTTCCTGTACAACTTGTACACATGTCAAAATTGACATGCAGGTGCCTCCATTCTGCTTCAATACCCGGCATTGAATACCCAGGGACATTTCGACCTCTAGTCTCATAAACCGGATTAGTCGGCGCTACTCCTCCATGATGCACGCTTCCAAGGAGCCAGCCATTTTGAGAGTTCTCTGGCCACGTGACATTTCCCATCAGGCCGCTGTGTTGACACAGCTCCTCCTATAAAGGGTCAGACAATATTAGAAGCGCAGCAGTCTATCATAGAAACTTGGTTTTGTATAGCGAAATTGCCATTACTTTTTTGAATCTGCTTCATGTTTGTATTAAACTTCGAATGTCAGTGAGTGGGAGTCAATGCCCTCTGCCACGCAAATGCACGCTCTTTTTTGGGGGGTCGGTGGTTACCGCTTCATGGCACGCACCGACGCAGAAAAACGCTAGTAATTACACGTTCACATCGCGTGGGATTCAGTCGCAGTTTAGGGAAGGCGCGAAAATTCCACAGAGCATCGCTTATGCAAACAAGGCCTGTCGAAGCTCAAATTTGTCTTTGAGTTTTTCTGTTTGTTCTTTTGACCGTCCAGCATTGGATCGAGCAGTATCCGAAAGAAAGTAAATAAAAAAAACAACATTCGTAACTCTCACGCAACGTATTTCGACGTGTTCGGCATCACGCCTCTTCGCCCTTGTCACGCAACTTTCGATGTCTTGATTTGTTTTTTTTCCTTTTGTTGTAGACGGCTCGCCAAAGTTGTGGTGTCTATGCGTTTCTCTTTTTTTTTTTGGTCGTTTGACTTGCATTATTTAACGTTCAAGGAAAAAGCAGAGCGACCGAAACTTTGCACGCGAGATCGCAAGATACCCAAAGGCTGGAAAGGTTATTTCACAGCATATATAAAGTGAATGTAACACGTTTCGAATCAATATTAAAGTAGATAGATGTGCATGCGAAAGTTCCGTAGATCAATCTATTCACTTTATCGGGGCCACGGTCAATGGAAAGCGAAACTGGCGACTTTTGCATATCCATCAAATTGTCGCAAACACAATCTACAAAAAACTTTCTCCTTACCTCTGGCAGTCGTTCCTTTTTTTCTTCTTCTTTTAGTTAGCGGGGAAATGACTTTATATGAGCCGCGAATGATTTTATGTCAAACGAAACAATTACAATTGATTAAATTGTCGTGTTTCGTGAAACAAGTCACGATATAAACGTTTCATATGTACCTTTCTTCGTGCATTCATTGAACGACTATGTAGTCTCTATTTGAATCTCACGTACGTATATCGACTGACTCTGAGCCCGCACGCGACAATTGTTTCCAGGAGAAACATTTTGTTAATTTGTTGCTAGGTAGACGGAAATATTGTTATGGATCCCGGGTGAGTAGAATTTCCGAAGGCGACGGCTTCCTTTAGCGAATCACTATGTAGTTTCTATTACCTGGGTGTGGGAGCAACAAATGTACTGGTTATAGATTGGTAATTATTCACCCTAAAGCTCGGTCGCCTGCTTCGCCATTGGAGTTAAAAATGACGCGTCGCTTGTTCGGCAGAGGTTATTAAATAATAAATGTAGCGAAAATGATTTGCAGTGAGCTTTATCTCCAAAGTTCTACAATGCATTGAACACTGCACGATGGTTCAGATCTAATAAGAAGATATTAAACACCACATGACGTCATGGTGTCAACTGGTGTTGTCACGTACCAACATGGCGTCCAACTACCTTGGGTACACACGGACGCACGGAGGAATGGACGGAACATTTTATTGGACAATGAACTTCCTTCTAAAGCACTCGATGCTTGAAAGAAAAAAAGAAAACGACAATCTATTTATTTATTTATTTATTTACTTATATATTTATTTATTTATTCTTTTTTTTTGGGTGGGGAGGGAGGGAGGAAAAGCAAGGAAGCAAACACCGCGAGCATTGGCCGCATTGCTGAAAGAATGGGCTTAGAAAACAAAATTCAACCCGGCATACAGGTTGCTTTTGTACAACTCCCGAATATGAAGTCGCCTGAAGCTTTCCATTGTGAATAGGGCTGAAGTTCTCGAGTTTGGGCAGCTCCTCTGGAAATCAACACCAAAACTTTTTGGGAGCGCTTCTGTCGCGCGGCATTGCGCCTCTCCACGTGGCTCGCGGGCGCTAAAATAACACATTTCATTACAAAAAAAAAAAAAAAGCATGAACAACAAATTTGAAAAGAAGGCACCCTTATAGACCTTCCCACAATAGAGTGTGCGGCCGGTGTCACCTTGAGCATTCGTGCGTATAGGAGGTATTCACTGGACGCCATATTTGAGGGTGATGTTTAGAGCGCATGCTCAGAACGAGCTCACATTAATAGCTTGCTAAGACTGGCAACCTTGATGTGTGCTAAATGCACGCACCAAAAGGACTGCGGAAGCTCGCCGTCAGCACGCGCTCAGCAGCAGCGCACATGGATATGGCCGCCAGTGAATACTCCCTATAGCGAGTGCTTTGGTCGCTTTCTAACGCGCACGTGCTGGCTGTGAAGATCGCACGCTACACTGTGACTTTGTAAACATTGGATAGGGCTATGGCCGACGAGAGCGATCGAAGGCGTCGTTGCCGAACGCTGACTATGACGTGAGCAAAGGATTTCCCCTCGACGAAAATGAAAGGAATGTAAGAACAATTTTTACGGTGTTGGCATTGTTGGTTTGAGAGTGCTATGATTTCAAGCTTCAACCATGCTCTTTACGAACACCATCAAACTTGTTGCTCCTGAGGTAATGACGTCAGGAGGGGGAACCATGGGAGGGCGCCACCAAAACATCTCGCGGCCAATAGGAGGTATTCCCTGGACGCCATATCTGAGGGCGATGTTTAGAGCGCATGCCCAGAACGAGCTTGCATTAATAGCCTGCTAAGACCGCCAATATTGATGGTGCTCAATGCACGCTCCAAAAGGACTGCGGAAGTTCACCGTGAGCACGCGCTCAGCAGCCGCGCACACAGATATGGCCGCCAATGAATACTCCCTGTAGGGAGTATTCACTGGCGGCCATCATTGGCAATGGTCATTCCACACCATAAAGATTGCCGGTCTTAGCAGCCTATTAACAACGACACTTGCGTTTGATCGTGCTTTTTGCCGGGACTTGCAGCCGCCGTGCTTGCGGCACAGGATCGGCATATCCAATAAGACGACACGACTACTCCCCTGACGTCATTTATGTTCACATATGGACCACTTGTAATGTATTGACGGGATATGACGATAAACATATGAGTCAAACAAAGACGCGTTTTACGCACCGTTACTTGGGTGAGTCATCGTTGCAAGAGCAGGGTTTACTCATAGCTTTCTTTTTCAGCACTTCGCTTGAAAGCCTCCATGACGTTCACATTCCTTTCACTCGTAGCGACCACGAGTGCCAGCATTCCGTAAACTCAACCCGACACACTTGCAAGAGGCCAAGGCACGAGTTCGATACTTGTCGGGCAAACCGGGGCCCTACGCGTACCGGTAAACAACGGAAGCGGTCGTTCTGCCCGCCGAAAACAAATCAGCGACCTCACTCGGAAGTGCCCCGCTCCCTCACTCGCCGGCGTCGTCCTCGGCTGACCGATGGCCGTCGCCCAGCCGCGCGGCTCGGATGATTAACCGGACTATCGCCGGCCAGTGCCGGTGAGCCGGGGCAGCCGGCCGACTGCAATCGCGCATGTGGGGGTTTCATCCGTCAGGACGCGGTCCTCCGGAGAAAAAAAAAGAAGGCAGGAGTCAGTCCTGTAATTGATAGAGTCCGGTGTGCCAGCCTCCAGATTAATATGGCGCCGTCTCCGGGGCTGGCTCCACACCCAACATTCCAAGTTGGAATAAGGAAGTGGCAGACTGCACGTAGATACAATGGACTTTCGCCCGGAGTAGATTCTAAGACGAATCCGGACTCTATTGATCTATATTTGACTACGAAGCACTTTTCCGATTGAAACTACCGTATGTATCAAGTAAAAAATATGGTTTTACATCTGAAACAAGATAACGACATCTGGCAAGTCGCAGTGAAGAACTGAGGTTCTATTTCGACCGCCTGGAAACTTTTTCCAACGAGCAACCGAAATATTGTTTACACGGCGCCTTCTCCGCAAGAAGCCTCCCTCAGATTGGAAACAGCTAGACTAGGATTAGAACCCACCACCACTGTAGGGATGAGTTACACTAAGCGTTCATTGCTGCTATCAGTAGTAACTTGCCAGAACGTTACAGTGCTTGATCATGCTAACAATATTTTTAAGCAAACATTGTTTAGCCAAAGCCGCTCAGTTTTGGCCCTCACTCCTCTGAACGGCCTTCCTGGGGCCCTAATCTGGACACTTGGCGAAAAAGTCGGCGAGAAATTCGGCGGCTATGGTTGGCCGGCGCCAAGGTCAAGTGCGGCGTTGGCCAATTACGGCCTCAAGATTTCCCGCCGACGTTTTCGCCACGTGTCCACCTTAGGGCGCCTGCTGAGTGATTTTTTTCCAGAGGAGGCGAAAGTCTGTCTAAGTATAGTCCCGACCTATTAGAAAAACCACCGACTGTGAAGCAGCTAAGCCCGAGTGTATTCACGAGTCTCATGTAAGCGGTTGATTATCTATTAAGAAGTAACGAGTGGTGCTGAATCAAAAGGGTGAGTCACGCATGAGCGGACGCACGCATGAGCCTTGCTGTTCAGGACAGGGTTTTACAAATAAATTTAAAACCACACGATGGAGGCATCGCTGAAACCGCATTGTTAGCGACCTAAACAAACATGCAAGCACCCGTAAACCTAAGCTCTTCCATCGTTCAGACACTTTCTGGGATCGTTTTAGCGGCATTCATGACCTCTAAACATGTCTTCTTACATTAAATATTCCTAAAGTTTTTTTGTTTTTTTTTCTAGGCGCGTCCCCCAGGCTCCCAAAACAGTGTGTACCCTGTTAGCATTGGCGGACAGTAGTTACAGGAGTCGGCCATACCGAAAAGCCGCCAATCATTAACGCCGTCTAGAAGACAAGGCCGTGGTGCCGACATTTTTACGTCACAAACGAAGGCGTACGCTGGACAAAGATTGGAAACGAGTGCTGCGGCAGCGCTAGGCTTCGAGTGAAGTCGGAGACTAACGTTCACGCACTCGTCGTGTCTAGTCTGGGATCAGCACTGGCCCTCGCTGATGACGACATCTCTTTCGGCACTACGGCTTGGTTATGTAGGAGATGTTGCAATCAACCGATAAAAACCGGTTACACTAGTCCCTTAACTAATATCTTATTTACTAGTCTTCCAAGTCGCTCCGGGCCACTAAGCCCTAACCTCGATCGTAAAAATGCTGAGTGCTTATTTAGCTGCGACTACCACACACCTCATGATCATTTTACTGGATGACGAAGTTAGCGATTAAACGAGCACGACTCACGTCTGAGAAATACGGCTGATTGTTGGTTGTTCTTGCGTATATATCATTTTGAGTAATGCCATAATATTGGGCGAATAATTCGCCGAACTGCTGCTTAAAAATTAAAAAGCCGGTTTTCACAGACACGCATGCGTCCGCCTTCCCTCCAAAACAAGTTTTTTTTATTTTTTTAGTAAGTGACGTCTGTCGGCCGCTTCGAAACGCTTCATGGCTTGCAATACTTTGGTAATATATGGACAAATTTGCAGTTTTTTATGCAAATACCTTTTAAGGAAGGGTACACAACTTTAGTTGCATGAAGAGTTCTAAACGTGATATGCTTTAAAACCCGTCACGCAGCTAAGCCCGTCACGCGCAAGACGACATTTAACTCGTGTCCAATCTCGTCTCCAATTTCTGTTCCCCGTTATTCTTCTTTAGGGGAAAACAGAAATCGTGCCTGTGCACCGCTTTGGCCTCCTTTTGATGACGTCAAAACTTCAGCACTGCGGCTTTGTTCCCTACCGTCTGTGATAGGTTAAGAGCAAAGGGGGAGCTCCTCCCACCTGTTTCCAATTTAGCAGAGCAAACGCTGGACATGAGGCGACCTTCTGTGCACCGTTTGCGTTACGAAGGATGGAAGAGGCGGGAGGAATTCTTACTTTTGTTTTAACGAAACCCTTGACCTAGCAATAGTTATTTTTTATCTGGTTAAGACAGACATGTCTCACATGTTCTGCTTTCACACTGTGCATAATCATAAATACCGTAGCTCCGATTCATAGAAGGTCACTAATGGGCACTAAAACAAGTACCATCGTCACAATCTTAAATAAAAAAAAAGAGAAAACGATTCCGCTATTGCTCTTGTCTTATTCTCGTTTCCTTCCAAAATAACCGTGTTATCGAAATAAGGTTTACATTCACACCTATTACAATGCACCGCTAGAATACCAGAGGGAGCTGATTTCAATGACGGGACATGATCCCTCAGCCTTTCGTTCACGCATCTCCCTGACTGCCCCACGTACAACCTCCCACAAGAGAGAGGGATTCTCTACACGATCCCTACTTTGCAGCCCACGTACCACCCTTCCACATAACTTGCTTAATTGTTCTGGAGTTTAGGGTCGAACCGAAATGCCATACTTTTCCCCCACATTTTTTTATGTTATGGCTTACATGATGTATATACGAAATCACAACTGGTCATTTAGCTTGCTTGACCCTCGCCCACCTCTTCCCTCCTCCACGAAGCTTACCTAACGAGTCCTCTACCACAACACTAATGAGCTCAAAGGGGAAGTCCCCTTGCTCCAATTTCCTCACCTGTGACCTGAAGCTATCGGCTACCTTGTACAGGCAGGACTTCGATAAGGACGCGATCAAGCAAGTCGTGGCTATACCCCTCTTAATAATCTTAGAGTAGTTAGAGCCATAAGGTAAAATCCTCTTCTTCGGCCTGGGACAGTAAGCCCAATACACGCGCGACGGGAGAAGTTCAAAATTCAGATAAAAAAAACTGCAGTGCACCCTATTCCGGGTTTTCACTTGTGAAACTCAAGCCCCAGGAGCTAGTTTTCAAAGACCCTAACATATCTGATACAAACACCCCCCTTCCTGAATCAACTTTTGAACGGAACAGAACAAGGTAGTCGTCCACAAATCGCTGTACTCCCCGAACGGCGCCTCCCCTCCGATCTACTCTTAATCTTCCTATCGCACTTCGCTAAGTACAAATCACTTAACACTGGAGCCACAGTCGCACCAATACAGACACCTTTTTTTTCCCTACAAGTTGTTCGTCTCTAAAAACAATATACGTGGATTCAAAATAAAAGCCTAGCAACTCTAAAGAAACTCTGTGCGGCAATTGGAAGTGAATAGAATGTGTTTCTTGTCAGTTTCGCGGTGGGTACGTTTGTCTAAAGATTAAGGGGGGACAATACCCAGAAAAAAAAATTCTGCAAAAAGTTGATTAGGAAAATGACATATTTACGTCCTCCAGCATCTAGAGAGAATGCCCAGAATGTTTATTAGTTTAACACTGCATAGGTAATTGTTTATATATTATTATCTGTCCACCGAATCTTAAGAAAAGGCAGGGTTTTGAAGCATTTTGAACGCAATTTTCTCCGTTCCACTTTTTGGTATAAATACCAGCTCTTCGATCTAACGTACAGGAAACACTCCTTCTTCACGTTTCCTGACTGAGATTTAATAAGGAATGCGGCTATAGGATTTTTGTAGCGTGACCTACACTGGCCGAGGTTAAGTAGTTTCGCGTGGCTCTCAAAGAGCCGCGCTGCGCATGCGCGAGGAGAAGTCCACTTTTTGGTATAAATACCAGCTCTTCAATCTATCGTTTGATAATGGCAATACAGGAAAGACTCGTTCTTCACGTTTCCTGACTGAGATTTAATAAGGAATGCGGCTATAGAATTTTTGTAGCGTGACCTACACTGGCCGAGGTTGAGTAGTTTCGCGTGGCTCCCAAAGAGCCGCGCTGCGCATGCGCGAGGAGAAGTGACGTCACACGGCGCATAGCTGGTGCGCCGGAGCCACCGCCGCCGCGCGCTCCGCCGCCGCCGCGCGCGCCCCGCCGGTCTGCGCATTTTAGAGTGACGTCATAGCCGCGCAGACACACTGGCGCCGCCGCGTGCCCAGCTGTGCGCCTCCGTTGCGCAGTAGCCAAAGTATGACGCTGCACCGGAGCCGCTTGATAGCGCCTCTCATTTTGTGCGCATAAGCTCACGCTACGTGTATCCTCGCATAGCCCAGCTATGCCACCGCAATTTTTAGTCTCTTTACGGACGTCTTTTATAAAAAAATAAATGCTGACATTTTGTCAAACATTTTGTCTAGTGCAATAAACGAAACTCGAACTACTTTCAATTAGGGATACCGCGAACTTTTTTTGAACCGAAGGTTCGATGATCACATCAAGCGGTTGAAAAGGTTCGAAAGATTTCGAATTTTCGAACTTTTCATATCGAGCAATTCGACGGAAGTCGAGTTTTCGAACTTGCTAAACTAAGAAGTTCGACGCTTTTCGAAATTTCGAACTTTGCACCTTCAGAGATCCAATGTTTTTCAAATCTTCGACCTTATTACGCTAAAAAGTTCGATTCCTTTCGAACTTTCGACCTTATTACACTGCAAAATGTGATGTTTGTCGAACTCTCGGTACCTTGATAGACTAAAAAATGGCGTTGATTTTCGACTTTCAAAATTTTTTGCATTAAAAGGTCGAAGTTTCGAACTTTCTAACTTCCTGCGCTAAGAAATTCAATGATTTCCGAACTTTCGAACTTATTTATCTAAAGAAATGGAAATTGTTCGAACTTTCGATTCCGGAGTAGTCAAAAGGTCGACGAACTTCGACTTTTAGGGTAAAAGTTCGAAGTTCGACAAACTTCGAACTTTTACCCTAAAGACCGGCGGGCGGTTTCATTTGCATTAAGCAGTGAGGTACGCACGTATTTTTTTTCGCGTATTTACATGCGGTTTTACATTCCTTGCGAAAGACAATGCCGTTTATTTCAATGTTTGGTTTTAAAGAAATAGATTCCCGAAGGAGCGATTTATGGTAGAAATTTTAAACTTTTTAAGAATGATCTATGTATAACCTAGGTAAATGTCGTCTTAAGATATGATTATTGTTGTTCAAGACGAGCTTCGAAGAAATGTTGAAAATGTAGCTACGGGCAATTATGCCCTCAACTTGGGTTTTTTTTTGTTTAAATTGTTTGAGGTATCGCATTTAAATTAATACCACAGACAGTACATATCATTACCATCTGCAGAATACAAACTACTGTATTTAACCTTTTTTATCACGTTGGGGAATAAATATAACTTATAGGGGAAGATTTCTAATATTGTTCAAGTTCAGCACGTCATAAAAAAGCCTTTTTTTTCTGATTTCACTTTTTGGGACGAGTTTGTTTTAACCTGCACACAATTTGCTAGGAGAAACTTGTTTCGGTGTTCTGGGCCTCTGAATATGTAAGATTACAACACTTCCGGCGAGTTCTTGAGATTTCTTTGTTTCTCCAGTTTTTTTATTCCCGCATTTATTTTTATGTCTAACGTTTTTCTTCTTCTAATGGCACAGTTATTCATGTCGAATGACATAGCTTTGAACTTCCGAACCACTAAGCATGTGACAAGTGTTGCCCTCTGACAACGAGTTTCCGACAATGACCGTCTACGCGATATTTTATGCAGTGAAGAGCGGCAGTAGCTATACGTATGCATAAATAATTTCAGATTAAAATGAGCTCGACCACGCCGTCTTTCCCATTTTGTTTTCTTTAACAGTCTGAAATATCTGGGGGGAGGGTTAACTGAAGCCCCCCCCCCCTTTCCCCCGTTTTTACTCTTTCGACACCACTAGTGTTGTAGAACGCTCCTCAACCTCAAGCTGTGTCGGCTTCTGTGCTTTTTGCTCGGTGTTTCTTCCGTCCCGGAAAATAAACCCCCAAAGCAATTAGAAACTAAAAAATTGTCAAGGTGCAGGCGTGCTGGTGCATGTTGATCGTGATTAACAACTTTTTTACAGTTTCGAAGAGAAACTCTAAAAGAAATGAAAGAAAAAAGGGTACAGTACAACGTCTCAAACTCAGCTGAGTTGAGTTTGAGACGTTGTCCTGTCCCCTTTTCTCTATCTTCTTACACTTTCTCTTTCAAATTTCATTCCCAGCCTCAGGGTTTTGCATCATGTAAAAACTAAACTACCAGCGTCACTCGGGCGGCGTTCGATCGGACTACTACCAGAGTGTAAGGGGGTTGGGAGGCAGTTTGCCAGATCGCTTCCAGGTCTTTATTAGCCTCAACCACCTGCCTGCCCCTGGCCATTTCGAACTGGATGAGTATCGTTAAACAGTGCATTAGTGTGATCACCACTGCGTGATGCACGTTAAAGAACCCCCCCCCCCCCCCTCGGGTTGGCGGTCACAATGACTGATGAATGGTCACACATAACTTTGCACTGGCAAATATTCCAGCAAACCCGGGACACTCGTCGTCTCATTTAATTGAATGACCAACTTCGCGCAGTCTAAATATCAGACCCGACCTTTTCTAAACCTGATTTTGTAAAAACCAGTGAGGCGTAAAAACGTTATTTGAAACTGAAACTGTGAGGAACATGAAAATCGGACTTCGAACTTTGCGCACTTGGACTTAGAAGTAATTCGAAACCTTCAAAGTTTTTTTTTGAATTTAGCCCAAAAAGAGAATCGAAACCTTCGACCTTTTTGACCTTTATGTAGAAAGAAATTTGAAAGCGTCGAATTGATTTAACTTTATTTCTACAAAAATTCGAAACGTTTGAATTTTTCGAATTTCAGAGCCAAATAAATTCAAAATCTTCGAATGTTTTTGAACTTCAGATAAAAAAAATCAAAATCTTCGAATTTTCGAACTTTAGGTCCCATGGAATTCAGAACATTCGAATCACTCCAATTTCCAGTTAGGAAAGTTCAAAATGTTCAAATTTCTCGAACCGCAAGTAAAAAAAAAAAATGAAATAATCGAACCCGAACTTTTCTAAACCGTTCAAGCTTCGAACTTTTTTAATTCGAACCTAGGTACGGTCGAAAATATCAAAATCTTTCGAAGTCGAACCGCAGTTCGGATCGAAAATATTGAAACCTTTCGAATTCGAACCTAGGGTGGTTCGCGGCTTCCGTACTTTCAATCTATCCGAGTAAAAAGCAGCCTAAGTGTCCGTAAGGTAGCAAGTAGCGGCGAGATGTTCTGGTGGCGCCTGGTACGTTTCTCCCTCGTGACGTCACCACCTTGCAAGCAGCCAGTTCGATGGTGTTTGTAATGAACATGGTGGAAGCTTGAAATCATAGCGTTTTTAAACCAACACTGCCAACACCGCCAAAATCGAAGTTCTTACATTCCTTTAATTTTGTCGATCAGAAATTCTTTGCTGACGTCACTGACCGCATTCAGCCAATAGTAGAAGTCCGATCACAGCGACGGCTTCGATCGCGCACCGCGCGAATAGCAAACGACTACCAAACCGCAACCTGTCTTTTGATTTAGAACGCGTTCCATTTCTGTTTTTGGGAAAGTCCTCATGTGACCGGGAAGGTGTCGAGGGAGTGTGTGTGTGTGTGGGGGGGGGGGGGGAGGGGGTGTAGAGAGTTGCAAACCGCACTTTAACATGCAAAGAGCCGCAGCTTGGCTACCACTGGTATATGGGAATGGAAGGGCATCATGAAAGATCGTGTAAAAAGGTACTCGTGATCTACTTTGAAAGTACATTGTATTTATTTATTTAATTTAGATACACTGCACCCTTTGCACTCTCGACTTTACTGAAGTACATAATTTCTCATTTAGTTTTTACTTGATTTCAAGTACTTTTAGATGTCCTTTTCCCAACACTGCTTGCTACCAACCAGCGCAGGAGGTGTCCGCCATTATTTTGCGAAAGCTCCCCATGGTTTAGATCGCTCCCTCTCTCAAATATAGGCTCTCTATATTATGCTGGCGGTCGTCGTGATCCTTGAAATTTTTGCCGGGATATTTTTCGGGACTGGAAATTCCGGTAGAAAGAACGAGTAAAAGCGAGTTTGCTGCAGGGATTCTACAGTCTCCAACAGAGGGTACAAGTTCGAAAGGGGTCTATAGTTTTGATTGTTTTTTTCGACATGCATTAAAGTTTGTTCTGCTGATTCGGTGTGTGGGTTTGCGTATACGTTGGCCACAGACCGGAAACAATCAAACCCTTTTGCTGCAGGCTACACCTTTAGTCAGCCGGATGGCTGCGACGTGACGTGTGCATGCAATGACGCAAGAGCCACACCTTTAGTCAGTCAGAACCGCCGTAGGGTTGGACAATAAAAAAAATAAAAAAAACACGTGGCGTCGCGAAATTGTGCGCGCGTGTATCGCACCCCATAGTCCCGTGTTCGATTGCCACCCCGGCCGAAATGCACCAAATTTTTTTTTTTTTTCAAAGCCAATAATTTGTTTTATTTAAAGGAACCTTTTTGAACAATTTGACGTCAACCCGAGCATTTTTATGTGTTTTTACTCTTTCCGCCGTCGGCCATTTTTTGCACCATTTGGCAGTTACGCCGCCGACACCGCCGCATTTTCGCGTAATGGGGCATACAATGCTTTCGCGTTAATAATTCTGCTTAAATATGAACATCACTACGGGCACAGAGGGCGCTTCCGCGCAGAAAACCTGGTGTCCTTTGCTCGAGTGCCCGCGTACCACTTCCCGCGGGGCTCCCGAGAATTCGCCCCTGAGCTCATCATCGTCGTCCATCTCTCGGTCGTCGTTTGTGTTGGCTCTCCTCAAGGGGCACGAACGACGGGACGGAACATCGTTCGTTTTATGCAAATGAACCTGATGGCCACCCTCTGCAGCTCCTCTTGCCCATTTCCTTTCTTTCCGGTTTGCACTCTCACATTCTTTCAGAGAACTTGCTGCCTCCTTTAATCGGGGCGCTGAGACTCCTCTCACTCCAGAGTTCTTTCCTCTCTGTCTCTTCTTGCTGTGATGCAGTTTTGGTATTGTTTTCACGTTGTCTCCATTTGTCTCTCTCTCTCTCTCTTGCTTCGTTCTCTTGTTGCCAGCTTCCGTCTTCTTTTTGCCAGCGTTGCCCCCCGCCGCACCCCTCACATTTACTTCTGTTTTCCAGCCGAGTTTCTCATCTCTCCGGATTGCACTAAGGTCTCAAAGAATGGCGAGGATTAGGTCCTAGTGGCGGAGGTTTGACTTCTTTGTTTTATTCGCCTAGCAAGAGGGGAAACAGTTGCGCTTCTTTCGCAGCAGTGGAGACGCCTTTCGCACGCTTTTCTCCACAGCGCATTTTGGCATTTCTGTTTGGTTTCGAAGAGAACGGGTTTAGTAGCAGTGTGGCCCGCCTCCTTCATTAGCGTTCTTGCACTGATATTTGCTGTCTTCTACTGAACTCGTTAAATGTCCTCCAGGCCATCCGTGTGGGAATACGCGTGCGTATGGTATTAGTTACGTTCGTTTATTTTCGTTTACTCGAGCATCGTGAGTTACGATACATTGAAATAAGCGTTTTAGAGTAGTAGGAAGGTATCGTAGCATGCGTGCCTATAGTAAAGAAGTGTAAATGTATGTTTCAAGGTTTCAGTTTCTTAGGAGGTGCTATTATGTCTTGGGTTGTCTCTATTGTACGGTTTTGCCACAGCCTCAATATCGCTCAAGACCCGTTCCAGTCGCTTCCGAGGCACCCCTCACAGAAGGCTGGTCTTTCTGAAGGCGTGGTGGGTGTAAGACAATTCAGATGATGCTCGAGCGTTAATTGAAAGTAACGCTCCACTTTCAACGAAATTTCAGGACGTTTCGAGTGACTGCCTTTTGATAATCGGTGAGACAACACGCGCTAAAGTTGACGTGCAGATCTTTAATCGCCATCTGGTTTGTCGATTGTTTAGGAACTCTTGATCAAAAACATTTTTTTTTCATTTAATGTAGTGTAATAAGTACACCTGTCGTATGCGTATTTTGAAAACGCTTAGCAACTGAGCGGGAGGAGGAAATGAGAACGTGCGGGGACGTCGGAGCACTGAGCTTTGGTTCGAACGACTGGTGAGTGTACGCAACGCTGCCTGTATTTGTCTTTAGTTAATGTTCGAACTCGAACGCAGAACGCCGGAGGCTGGAGGCTGGTGTTTGCCGTTCGAACGCGTTCTAACAGTGAGCAGGGACAAATGTAGCAATACAACGAGTAAACATTTGCCAGACAGGTTAATAAGTTTAAACTCACTGATCAATTATTCTCGCATCACGACCAAAAAAAAAAAATAAAGCTTTTCGCCATCTGGATACTAGAACTGGAGACTTATCTGATTTTATCTGGATTTCAGGTTTTCACAGATCATCTTGTCTGCAAAGTAGAGTTCAGGCTTCCAGAGACAATTCTAGCTAGGTTTTCAGTTCCATATTTCAGATAGTGAAATGGTATACTGTTTTTTCGTGTAGGTTTATTTATTTGACAATGTTGCAATGTATGGTTTGATAGGGGGATTCCTTGTCCAACTCTATGCCCTTTTTTATTTTTTTTTGTTTCTTCTTCTGCGTCTACGTTCTACAGAACAATAGCGTCACCGGCGAAGTGGTAGCGCTATTGTTCGGATTGGGGATGTAGAGGAGATCGGGGAGTGACGCTCCCCAGCGGCCACCCCGGGAGCTATCGCTGTGTGGCCAAGGAACACTTCAACCGCAGTCATTAGTGCATTCGCTGCCATAGAAGACGACGACGCCAGGCTCGTGAAAGATATTAACACCCTTCTTTCCTAACGCATCTAGTCGAAAGTAACCTTTAGTCATTCGCAACTCAAGAAGGTAGGGCGAGAGTAAGACGAACCGGGGAGGAAGAAGCAGACGGAGCGCTGGAGAATAAAGGGCGAAACTTCCTTCTCTCTATAGCGTTCCGTCCGCATCCTCCTCCCCGGCCCGTCTTACCCTTGCCCTAACTTTTTGAGTTGCAACGGACTACAGTCATCTCCTGTGTTCAATGTAATCGAAGTAATTTTGGAAGGCAAAACAAGCTTATGTGTAGTAGGGGCAGACTCCCTCCCTCTTGACTTCTGCACGTGGAAAAATTTAGGGAGGAAAAAAAAGGGGGGGGGGAGGGCTCTCGAACATATGATATGCTGACCCCCCTACCCCTCCTCTTTAAATGCCTGCCTGCGCGGGCGTGCTGGGCCAGCCGCGCCCTCTCGGCCGCGCGCGCTGGATCGTGTGTGGCCGGCGCGGCGTCCGTGCTTTGTCAATGATTCGCAAAACACGCAAATCAATTCTCCGTTACAGGAGCTGTGCAACAATTTGAGTGCCTTGCTGAAATAATTTGGGAGTTGGTGTCTCGACCTTTGAGAAGTGAAGAACCAAAAAGCACTTTTACCTGCATGTCCTAGTTTTTATTTTAAAAATTGAGAAAGATTAAGGTTTTTGGCAGCTCTCAACCCCGTCACCATCTTCCAAGTCACATGCGCTGTGACGTGAAAGGGGGACGCGAAAAGGGTGTATATATGCACTTGTTAAGTTGTCTCTCTAGAGCCATCAGTGAGCAGCGAGAACTCGCCCGCTGGCGACTATGTGACCACGTTCTTGAGCAGCGCGATCAACGTGGCGAAAGGAGGAAAGTCTTGTCCTGGCCCGGCCGTCCTCATCCGGCTCTGCCCCCGTCCCCATCCGGCTTCTGGCGGCTGTTCGCGGTAGCAGATAGAGCTTGACGATTTTGTTGACCTCGGATAGATGGCGCCACTAAAACTCCGTAGAATAAAGGTTTTGTCAATGATACAAGATTTATACAAAAATTACCATTTCATCGAGCAGGTATTTGCACAGCCTCCTGTCTTTTTACAAGTCCCCCATTCACGTCACGCCGCGTGGTTTTGATGGCCACCGCTCGTGGCGGCAGGTATGGAAATGTTATAATTTGCATCGCGATTACGCGGCAGAATAGCAACATTTTGAAGGGAGATGTGTTTTCTGCCCTTTGTGTCAAGATAAACAATGTCAAAAGTAGAAGATCTAAATTCTTTCAATGTGAAAATCGTTGCACTGCTCCTTTAAGGCCAGTTCACACACATGTGACCTCTTAGAACCGAGTGCCTTGGAACCTCTTAATATCTCTTACAACTCTCGAACGCACTGGCGTCATCTATTGGGTAGCAGTGTAAACTTGGCGGTCCGGCATATTTAATATTTCTCTCACGCAATATCCTTCCTTTCTTGGCTCAAAAAAACTTTTGTCAACGTTGTAAAGGAGCCTTTCTCGTAAGTATTACGCACATTTGACCTTGGAAATCGCGCGAAACCTTTGCTCTTGTGAAATGCAGTTCCAGGGTCGCCGTATAGACGGCGACAGCGTGCCAGAGTGTTCGCTTTCGCTAAGAAATTTTAAAAGGTTTCAACAAGTGTGGTCTCTCTCTGTTTCATTCGGAAGCAAGTGTGTGAACGGGTCTTTATTCTGCTTTTTGAGAAAATCATGGACCACATCAGAGAAAGCAAGTGGTGTCTCGTTGAAGAAGAGGGCGTGCTCAACTGCGACGATGTCATCGAGTGCAGCGTTACACCTGAGCTGAGGGTAAACAGTGTCCGAATCGTCGCGTACGTGCTGCAGTCCTCCGCGCTGCGTATACCCGGTCCAAAATAATTCTTCGAGCACTGCGGCACGCATCAAGTTCGCAACATATCCTAACAAAAGAATACGCTGAAAGCGCGGAAACAATGCGGCGTACGCTTGGCGAGTTCTGGCTTCGGAGTTGTTTGCAACGCAGCGAGTGCTTGCGGTGGTGCTCATGATGATGATGCAACTACCCCCCCTACAGGTCCATCTCCTCGCCAACAGGATAGGTCCCTTGCGCGTCGTCTGCTCGCCTCCTGCTCTGAAAGGCGTTGGCGCGGCCAACCAAGCCGCCATAGGAGTTGTACAGCAAAATATTACCTCTGAAGGAACTGTATATAAAGAGAACCTCCGTACTGAAGCAAAAGGTAAAATGCTCGTGTTTTGTGTACTTGTGTACCTGTCCATGGTCTTAGCTCTTTTCTCTGAGGTACGCCTGAAAGCATCGGCCGTATACCGTAATTTTCTGCTCGAGAGTTCGGTTAGTCAAGCAGGCCGCTGATAAGGAGCTAAAGGGCAAATTTGCAAGACCTTACCTTGTTCCGCGTACAGCATTATCGGAGCTTTTGAAGCATGGTTTTTAGCGCGGCCCCGCGTGATACCGTGACCGTGGTGCGCCCGCTTAAAAGCGTGATTGAAAGGCTCCGATATTGCGGCACGTGGAACACGCTAACAACTTGCTAAAAGTTTCCAATGGGGACTTTTAGCAAACCGTTACCGTGTTCCGAGTACTACACTAACAGAGCAGTTAAAGCATGCTCTTAAGCGCGCGCCCATTTGATGCCGTGAACACGGGGCGCCAGTGCCGCCTCTTGGAAGCGCTACAAATGGAGCCGCCGTCTCCCACGGGTTTCACAAGTGGCCCTACTCTAAGATTCGGCAGTTACACTTAAGACTGCTTACGTGAGGGAATGCGAAAGGCATCATAGTTCCTTTGGTGAAACGCTTTCGATTGAGGTTTTCGACATGCGTTATAGTTCTTTCTGTTGATTCGGTGTGTGTGTTTGCGTATACGTAAATGACGTGGGCGTCGAGACTCCATCGCAGTAGACATAGCACCGATGAAATCATAAGAGAAAGGGACGCGCGGAGAGAGCAAGAGAAGGAATCCGAGAGAGTAAACACTAATCTGGTTTTCATTTCCACAGGTCAGACGGTCATCATTAGTTGGGTGGAGGGCTAGAGAGGATAGCAGCTGATAGAAGGAAAAATAGTAAAAGGAAATACGGTGGTGTTTCGCCGAAGCCGACATCAAGTGGCGTACGGAGTCGCAACCTCGAGCGACTGAAGGAAGACGGCAGAACCGATGAAGAGGCGGAGCAGGAGCCTCTGTAGAGGCCAGTGTTAAGAAAAGGCGGCGCTGACGGTATCCGAGTTTTCTAAGCATTGTCACCAAGCACGCTAGCGCCAAGTTCTATTTTATAGCGAGCCAAAGTGCAATATGGGTTGGTGAAATCGCAAAATTCCCGAGTGGAATGGGAGGGGGGGGGATTGATTTTCTTGCGGAGTTAAAATAGATTCCGTTCTCTGAGAAGGGACGGTCAAGCCTATTGCATGTTTGAGGGGTCTTCCGTAGAATGCTACGGAGAGATCATTCTTTGTTTGTTAGTTTGGTTGTCCTAACCACGCGAGCTTCGCCTGGTATACTAGTGACGCTCCTGACGTGGTGCCACTTCCTCCCTATTGGCTGCTCCGTCAGGTGCCGAATGACGCACGCATTAGGCCACACCCTTATTCAACCAGATAGCTGCGACGTGACGTGTGTAATGGCGCACGCACGAGGCGCACCTTTAGCCAGCTAGAACCGTGGAGACGCCGTGGCGTCGGGAAGCGTGCTCGTCTCGCACCCCGGAGGTCCGGGTTCGATTCCCACCCAGGCCAAAATGTACAAAATTTTTCTTTTCAAATCTATTAATTTACTTTGTTTACAAAAGCCTTCTTGAGAACCTTTACGTCTATCCTAACATTTGCGACGTGCTTTTACGCTTTGCGCCGTCGGCCATTTTTGGTACCATCGGTCGCTTACGTCCCCCGACGCCGCCGCATTTTCCCGTAATGGGGCATATGATGCTTTCGCATTAAAACGTTGATTGCAACCATCGTAATTGCAGAGACAATCACGAACGAATGAGTGTCCTTAAATTCCCGACATTATCAGATGTTGGATACGTGAACGGAATTGTGATTCCCGTCTCGTCCGTGCTTCAATGCATTTGTATTTGTTGTTTTTCTGCATGTGAGATTTGTATGTTGCGCGTGTTGCGTGTGCACTCGTTGTTCCCCAAAGAAAACATTCCTGGAGAGATTCTGGGGTTCTATGAGCCATATTAGAAGTAACTTTAGAAACTCATTGAGATCCTTAAGTGTATGGTATTTCAGTGTGTAAGGTGTCTCACGAGGTGTCCGATTTCTTTTCTGGCTAAAATAGCAATATAAATGTCGTGAGTTATTGAAAGAATACAGTTACAACTTTGCAAACGAGCCCCCGTACCTATCGTTATAAGTTATTAATAACTCCCTTGACAAAACTTGCTCGTAAGAAATTTTTGTTATTAGGGTTGCTGTTCGAATATAAAATTAACAATGGCGACTGAAACATGACTGCTCAAAGGAACGAATGTATTTATTATTGCACGTTTTATTCTTAAATAAAGTCTTTTTGTTAAGTTTATCTGCCAATTTCCGCGCCACCACGACTTTTTTGTCAGGGCAATTTCTAAACAGCATGTACTTAGCGCGACGAGTCGTGGGATTTACGTACATTAAGCGAGATTTTCTTTCTTCACATATTCTATAAAGTATGTAAAAAAAGTACTGAACGACAAAGACTCAAGATTAGAAAAACACACAGACACACATACACATCGAAATCGCAGCTCAGATGAAATATGATGTTTCTGTGCGGGATAGAAACTTCGTCCTGCCGAGCTATAGAACCCATCGTTCCAATTTGGCTCCCCTCGCAGCTGAGGAGAGGGTAGCATTAAGAGGATTACCTTCCCTGCAGAAAACCGAGGTTGTGCGCCGGCTTTTAATTGCAAGCGAAAAAAAAAAACTTAATTTGAAGTTAACGGGCTTGTGGATACGTACATTTTCTTGCTGTTTTTACTGCCGCGAAATGGGTATCATAAATCGATATCGTGCGCGCTTCAGAGTCGAAGTGAAATGTGTCGTTTGACAATTAGAGAGCGCGAGGTTACTCTGCCGAAGTTCTTGGCAACATTGTTCTACATTGCAGGTGAGAAATTTTGACAGTAAAATAGGTTGTTAGCCTTGGCTATTTAAGGAAGGAGGTGGCTATGAAAAAATGGCGCGAGTGATGATTGCTGTGCAGTCATAGTCCTGTTGTTGTGGTGGTACCACCCAAGCGTTTGTATATTTCATACATGTACACGAAAGCACTATGTACTTAGTTGCTGGGTTCAGGCAACCAAAATATACATGTAATTTCGTCTGTGCAAGCTAATTTATTTTAAGGATATGATTCGATACTATACTCTTCAATAAACCGGTTTCTATAAATGGTCCAGTTTATGTCCTGATTTCGAGGAATTTCAAACGCATTCTGAAATAGTCACCGCCAGATTGCAAGAAATGTAATTCTACTGAGAGCGTTTCTCGTTAAGGTCAGCGTCTTTTTCTTTTGACAAGCAATGCACTTTTCAGCTTTTTAGTTCCACTGTTCTCAAAAACAAAACAAAATAAGCAGTCCATTTTTTTATCTTGTCTCAAAAATGATTTACAATGCCGCTACCATCGCCAAAAGTTAGCACTTCCACTTGCGTCATCTGGTGGAGGCAGTGCAAACCATTGCACATTTAACCCTGCATCTTTTTCGTTTGATAAGCAATTTTGTAAAACTAAAAGAAAAATCTGATTTGTGAGTTGCTTTATTAGACATCGATAAAGTATATTCGGTGTTTAGATAGAGTGATCACCGGACATCCTAATATAATATGAGTGTACGAAATTTTCTTTTCTTAAGCAACGTCTAATTGCAAAATCTGACTTTGCTCTCTAGAAGTTTAATACATAAAAAAAAACTTCCATAGCAAGTGGCCCAAATATCAAAATGCGGTGCACCGAAAGTGAGTTTTGGTACTCTGAAAACCCGTCCACTTATCGTACGTTGTGTATCCCAGGGGTACGATTTTGGTCGCCGTACGTGCGAGAACGAGATCTATTTTGCAAAACGAAAGAAGATAGCGCTTGTAAGCGGTTTGTTTGCTATGAAGGGCTATTTCGAGGCGGAAATAAAAATAGAAATCTCCGTAAATTATCTGCTAACAGACCGGGAAGAAACTTGGTTATCTGCTAGAAACCCAGAGCCGCGGCGAAGTGAGATCAGACACAGGTTTAAATACTCATCCTCTGCTATATCATTTTAAGATTAATTGAAGAAAACCGCATCTATTGCGAATGTAAACTTGTGCTGCTGCCGTGCACAAGCTGACATAGACTGGCGCATTAAGGACTACTAATGATAAGCACATCAGCGGCCGCAATATCTCTACTGGTATTTTTATGTTGTCCAGATTTTGTTACCAAAATATTGCCCGATTGTGAACTTGCGGTGAGATTCTAAATGTCTCATTGGCTCATTATACCCAAGCTACAGTTCCAGGTCCCATGAGCAGCCGAGGACACTATAACTTTTACCTTGACCAATAACCTATTCCCGGTATCGTCGCAAGAAAGACACAAGGAAACGGAAAGAACGAAGAGGTGACGTTTCGAAAAGATGCGGCGGCCCGAGTTAGAAAGAGCGTTACGGAACTGAAAGCATCGGCTGCGTTCTTCATAAAATGCAATTCTGCACATTACATCACATCACATCACAAAAAAACCACCACATTTTCTTTTTATAATAAAATGTTTTTGATTTGTGAGTTAAAAAAAAGCTGATTCCAGGGTTTTGAGATTTACTCTAAGTCAATGCTGTGCAAGGAGATAGTGCGTTCCGACCTCCTACTCTAACTCACAAAGAACGACTTTCTATGGATTTGGGCCCGCGCTACAAAAAGAAGCGTAAATATTTTATGCCATTTTCAAATTAGGTTAGCAGCTTAGAAAACTACTTATTTTCCTCGAGTCCGTTTATACTAGGACTATAGAGACGACGACGCTGAAGCAGAGGCGCGCTGCGGTTTCATTTTGTGTAAAAAGGTCTATTTCAGCCGGATGCACATCTTTGTAACAATATCATTGTTTAACGTGTTTAGCTGTTTCCTTAAGTTTCCTTAAAACAATATTCGTAAAATACTGAGTGCATGCGATGAGGATCTAGTTTGATGTTTTTACTTGTATCTAATGCAGACGACACTTGGTCAGAAAGAAAAAAAAATAAAGCTTTTTCAACAATAGTTGTGCCAGAACTTCTGTACCGAGTTAAAAGAACCACATGTTCTACTGGCTGGTGTGGCGTATCCTTCTTATGCGCGCTTTAAAAAATAATAAAGCACGCTAATCGAACCAATCCTTACGTACACCTCCAATTTATCTTTGAGAGCGGCAGTAATTCAAAGTTCGCTGCGTGCTTGCCAAATCCCCGTCGAACTTCCGAATGCTCCCGCAGCTAAGTCCGGCTATACTAATGGCGACATTTTCTCGAATCTGTGCTCGGGTCACCTCCCCGGCCTAAATCCTTCACGCGAGGATATCGGCTTCCCGACAAGCGAGTCGCGCGTTTCATGGGAACAATGGCGACCTCCGGCGCCGTCGGCTGTCCTTCTGTCTCCGTCCCCGTCATCGCTTGCCCCGGGCAAATTAGGCACATGGCGAGCGTTTGTCGTTAGGCCTAACGAGGGAGGGCCACCAGGGCATCGCCGACTCTTCCAGCTACGGAACGCACTGACTCCTATATTTCCAATTCAGCACGGTGTCGGCTCAACGTCGGGGTCTGGGATTACCAGCCTCACTCGCTGTTAATGACCAATCATTTCTTTCTGCTTTTTCTCCCTGCTTCTTACTCTCTCTTCCCCAACTTCGCTTCTCCCGCCCACGCCCGCTTGTCCGACTCTGTGACAGATATCCCCCACGCCCCTTAAATCACGACTGACGCTCAGCCGCGGGCTCGATATTTCTACTTATTTATTTTTGACAAAGAGTGAAAGCAAGTTCGTGTCAGTAGGCTTGGTTTGGTTGTCTTTTTTCCTCATTTTTTATCTCTTTCATGTGTACTTTTTTCCCCACCTTTGTACGTCAAGATAAAATAGAGAGCATAGAAGTCCGCTGACGTGTGACATTTCTGCTTTTCGAAGGCGGCGTCTTTCAATTATTCCCGCCAGTTCATCCGTCCTAAAAACAAAACAAACGAGAAAAAAAAATGGCGGAGAATGGGAAAAGAACATGGAGGATTGAAAACCAGAAGAATGTTCGGCACTTGCAGTTTTTCGTTCATTTTATATTTGTGTGTACTCGCAAAAAAAGCGAAAGCGAAAACTGCGCCCGTCCTGCTGCCATCGGACATTTTGTGACTCGGGTTACCCTCATTAAGACGAGGAGAATGATTCTCGGCGAGCGTTTTCCCGCCTCTTTCCGAGACATGCACTGCGATGCGAGACTAATGACCGCGGGGCTCCCTTTGTTCGATCCACAGAGATGCGAGGGTCTTGTCGCGTCGATCTCTTCAAGCGACAAACGCCCCGAGGCCAGGCTGCTGGACCGTTTGTTCTTGGCTTTATTATCGGGTAGAAAGCGTCGCATTTTCTTTTTTCATTACATTTTTTTTAATTACGCCTGCGAGTGACTTCCTAGAGGTGCAGCAAGTCCTCGATATTATCCAAGTGGTGGCCTAGAACTTCTCAAGTTTCAATTATGATTGACTCGAGGGAACGGCCGTTGCACAGTTTACGGACGTACCCCGTCAATTTATGCTGACGCGGAACCTTCGCCTTTGTAGAACGCCGTTATCTGAGCAAAGACGTGACATATTCCTAGAAGGAAATGTGCAGCCTTTCATAGTTATTTAAATTATTAACGGTAGTGCTATACAACCTAATTTTAGGCGTTGTCAGGTTAGCCTTTTTGAAAGTATTGCTAGCATGCGGTTGGTACTCTTCTCGTAGACAGCAAAATAGGATGAAACCACATAAGCTACAATAGTTCTCTCGCATCACGCAGAGACTAGCACGGGTGGGGGCCAGTGCAAGGCCCTGCCGTTATAACAGAGTTTTTAGCTTGGTGTTGCCTCTCCTCTGTGACGTTGCATAAGTATATTTTGGCAGGGTAAGGACGAAAACAGACTTTGTTTAGCCGTTTCCCTTCCAACGTGATCTTCCTTCCATCAATTATACTCCGACGTCCGGTGAGCTTTCGAGCGTCCAGGCGTAGTCAACGCGCGACGAAGCGCAAGGAGCCCGTGCTAGAGGGTGAACATCCGAAAGAGAAGCCTTTAGCATCTTGTTTTGTCGGTTACTGTTGGCGAGGAGATCTAACAAGGGGGGGGGGGGGGGCGCTTTGTCCAGCTTGTTTTTCTCAGAGTTTCGAGTGTAACGAAACACAGCATGTGCGCTTAATCTTCAATTCATCCTTTTTGATTGAGCGCGGGGTAACGCTCAGTCAGGAAAGATTAATAAAAAAATCCACAGGTTTTGCGTCCGCGTTCGGCTTCCCTGATTAAACCCGAGCCCTAGCCAAGCGTGGACGCAATGTCCGAGTACGTGTGCCCGAGCGCTCTCTTAAAAAACAAACAACTAATCTATGCTGCTGTTGTTGCGCCTATTGGTGTAGTTCTCAATTTAACCACTAGGGGCGCAGCGGTTGGGTCTTCTTGCCAATAGCCAGAATCGGGGCGCTGAAGAGCGAGCGGCTTTCACGAAGAGCACGTACGTATATGTTGACGTCTGCATCCGTTCTAGTGTATTACGACCTTAGTGAGAAAGTTGTACTTTGTTGCGATACGTCAGCGTATGGTGTTGGGGCGGTGTTGGCACGCAGATTGGACTCAAGGAAAGAAAGCCCCTAGCATTCGCGTAAAGACGGCTTGCAGTGGCTGAGAAGAACTGTAGTCAATTATACAATGAAGCCCTGGCAGTGATGTTCGAAATGGCAAAGTTCCACCACTACGAGTGGGCTGGACAGTTTGAGATTTGCACGGCCCTCAAGCCGTCGTTGGTCCTCCTCGGCCATGATCGGGGAATTCCACGGCAGTGTTTCTCACAAGTGCTACGTTGGACTTTAACATTGAGCGGCTACCGTCATCGGCTGTCGTATTGGCCAGGGGTCGCTCTAGGAAGCGCAGATGGGCTGAGTCGACTGTCATTGCCTGGGGTCTCGGCAAAGGACAGGGTGCGATGAGACATGTTCATGCTGGAAAAGTAATTTACGTCAATGTTGTTGGCAGCAGCGATTGCGCAGGCTACGAACAAGGACACAACCTTATCCGCCGAAAGGGGGACTTCACAGTTTGCAAAGCGATTACCGGAATCTGCCCAGGGAAGGCCTTTTTTATGACGGCTGAGGAGTGTTTCGTGGTTGCTTGTTTTGTACTGTGAGGCTGCCGAGTAGTTGTTCTGACATCACTAAGGTCAGCTGTATTGAGCAAATTACGTGGCACACACTCAGGCATCGATAAAATGAAGATGGTTGCGCGTATCACGTATGGTGACCAGGCATCGACGAGGCTGTTCAAGACAAGGTTAATGGCCGTTTCAAATGACAAGTTTATCGGCGGGCACTGTGATCACTAGAACAGATGCCTTGGCCTTTCCCAGAAAACGCTTGGTCACGTCTTCATATTGAATTTTGGGGGCTATTTCAGGGTGCCTACATTTTTCTGCTGGTGGATACCCTCTACAAATCGGTGGAGGTGCTTGGTGTACCCACACCGTCCACAAGAGCCATAGTACAGTGCTTGTAAACCGTTTTTGCTACACCTGGGGCTCCCTAATGTCGTCGTCAACGACTTCAGTGCTGGGTTTGAAGGGGCACTCAAGTGGTTTTTGAGTTCTTGTTTTGACGATGAAAACTGAATTTAGACGCCCTAAGTATCCCTAAAAACCAAAAAATATAGTCATCCGATGATTATTTTTTAATAAAAATGTAATTGAAGGCCGCCAAACTTCGGGTCCCTCCGAAAACGAAACCACTCTCATTGGTCATCGCACGCATATCAAAACGATCTCGGGCCATTGGCGTTGAACGACGTTCCGTCGCGCAGCAATTCCGAGGTAGCCGCACCAGCCGCACCGGCCGAACTTTTTTCTCATTCGAGCTTCGAACCTTCGATCGCGGCGGAGTTCTCTACGCTCGAGGACCTGACGCCGTTAGAGGTTGACATTCTTCGGCGGACAGCCGACCTGTAGATGATTTCCTATGACGCCTTCCGACGTGCGATGTGGACAATAGAAGCGCTTCGGAGTCGTATTCGGGTTCCGAGGACGTCGAAACGCAGACCTTTTTGGGCGTTCTTCGATTTGCGATTTGAGCACGTCGTAACCAAACCAACGTTTGGCATAACAGCGTAACCTCTGGTACGTGATGTCAAACGATGTCGCCACGTTGACTTTCGCTTCGGGAGGACGGGGAAGGCTGGTTCAGACGCTTGCAACGAGCGCGTTACCTATGACTGCGTCCGTTGCAAGCGAAACGACCGCTCTGCGCCGCGCGTACTTAAACCCGCAGCCACTGCAACAAGCGCAGCGGGTCGTCAGCACTGCGACCGCTTCTACGCCGCCGTCAGCTGTTTCAGCTGCGCCTCTAAAATGGGGACGCACTGCCACTCAATGCCGTAACAGAATATAGACAGACAGTTTTCTATAGCCTAAAGCTTTATTTATTTTTTTTTCATGGTAGGCTTGCAGGGTACAGTGGATTAAAAAAAAAGAACAGAAAAAGATGCAGTACGCCGTCTTAGACAATCATGACTCTAATACACGACTTTGCCAATATTACAAATTTCGCCACACGCCTTTTCTACTAATATAAAAGACGATGTAATCTTATCAGCGATATACCAACGTAGAAATATGATTTCGTGATCAGATGGACGTTGCGAGCGTTCAGGATTGCTAACACTAATCACTTTCTTTACGGTGATAAAAATCCGTAAAAATTCGCATCCTTTATACGGTACGCGCCAGTAATACCTTGAACATGAGCACACGCATGAAATGCGCCAAATAAGAAATCCGGGCGATGTTCGAGGACACAAATGCTTAGAAAGTACCACTGCAGTCGAAGTAAACAAACACGACGGCACGGGCGTTTCTGCTGTCTTTTGAATGCCGCCACGACATCACCGCACGAGTAGGTGGATCTTCCCTTCTAGTACGTGCTGGGCTATCATAGCGACACACGACGAAAATTCATAGTCAAGGATAGCGCTTTTACGCGGAACGATGAGCTTTCACCACGCCGTCCACGTCGACGATTACCACCGACGCCATGTTTGCGGTTCATGATACGTGCGCTTCCGCGCATCCCGAGGGAACGGGAAATTCACCCCCCGCGGAGGAAGGCAAGGAGAAAACGTAGTCTCTTGTTTGGGAAACGATAATTGCAGTATCGCGTATTCTAAACTAGAACTATTTTACGTCGTGTGAAATTATCATGCACAACATATCTAACTGAACTGAAAATTGTTCTTTTAGCAAAACTTTACAAAGGCCGCCAAAATTTTCGAACATACAATAATTTAATTGGCCGGCGCAGGAACAGAAAAGAGTCCGCATGTATTTCATTCCTGCGTGTTTAATAGGTGGTTCTGCCTTTTAAAACTGAAGATACTCATTCACTGACACTTTCTTAACGCCATCGCACCAAAAAGTAGCTACCCCAAAAACCACATGAGTGCCCCTTTAAGGAATTCCTGGCGGGAAATATAGTTCGAGCCATATATATTCCGCCGAATCACCCTGTCTCAAGCATAGCTTCAGAAATGGTGGTACATACAATCAAAAAGAAACTCAAGAAAGCTAAACCAAGTGATTTTGAAATTAAGATTTAAAGAAACCTGTTTAATTAGAGAACTACGCCACATCACTTGAGAGGACAGACTCCAGCGGAACTGTTGATGGGGCGACGCCTTGTGACGGTCTTCTACCTGATAACCCAGATTTACGAGTGAGGGCGGGGTTCACGCAACTATACCAGAAGGAGCGATCTGTGCTCGCAATTTCGGACCCGGGGATCCCTTGATTCCCGCGATTGCACTGCGCCTGTGCGGCGTCTGCACAAGTGATGTTGTAAGGTGGCGCCACCTGGAATCAACACCGAGGCAGCCTTAGGCCACGAGCGATAGTTCAGCGAGTCGACAACTTGGATATACGAACGCCATCGTTCAGTTAAGTAAATCTCTCTGTCCAGGCTATAAATGACAAGCTAGATGTTCAAACGCAATTGTGCAGTGCAGTGGACCTCAAACCCGAGGCTGTGCGCGATCCCATTGTTTCTAGTGCACCTAGCGCCAAAGAACAGAAAATTAACTCTGCTCTCGAAATAACGGGATAGGACACGCCGGCGAACCATACTCCACCATTCAGAATATCTACCAGAGAACGTAGACCAGTAATACGCTACTCTCCCCGAGGGACACTGCGTAGTGAATGGGAGTGATGTGACAGTAGTACCGTGGACGATCGCCGGAGTACCCACACAGAAGATGCCGGGGTTCGCAGCCACACGTTGCATGTGGTGTCGTTAGGCGCTGGTACCTGGCCAAGGACTGTCGTCAGCCTTGTATTAAATATATTTCAAATTCTTGTTCTTTTTCTATCACATCCTTCAATCATGCAGGGTTCTATGGTAATTCCTTATGGGAGAGAAGCTTATGCGCCGATAAAGTGGGAGAGAGGAGGAGAGAGAGCACTCGGGGGCGTCACAACGCCGAGCTTTGATTGTAATGATTAATGGGTAAAGACCTAAAGCTACCGGTCTTTGTATACACTGCGCCCGTCGAACGCGTTAAGACTCTGTTATACTCCGATGTCGAGCGTAGGAAACGCGGCGTAGGGCAGCGCACAGAAAAACGAGGGAGTTTTCGTAGATCGTTTTCGCCGTCCCGCAACGCTCTCCGCAAGCCGCTACGATACCCGGAACTCTACAGCCAAGGCCATCGGCGCACAGGCGCAGCAGCGGCTTCTTCGTTGCAGAGGGCTTAGCGGAGGAAGAAACGCAGTGTACGGAAACTCCCTAGTGTCGAAACGCCAGCGTGAGGTGTTTGGCTCTTGCATTCGAACACCTTCGACGACTGCAATGTAAACAAAGACAGCCTTTGTCTCCACTGGAGTCGTCGAACGCGTTAGAACGCGGAACGCCGGCGTCCGGTGTTTGTTTCTCGCATTTGAACGCGTTCGACAAGTGCAGTGGAGAGAAAGGCAGCTAGCTTTAGGTCTCCCCAGTAAATCATTCCAACCAGAGCTCGGCGTTCTGACGTGCCCTTCCGTTCTCGTTTCCTCCTCTCCATAACTGTCTCAGGGGAAGACAAGGAAGCGGTAAGCTACGAGAGTAAATGGCTTGAGAAAGCTACAAGAGACGTCATGCACTCTCCTAGTATTCGCAACTTTCACGACCTATAGGGGGTGCACTGGCGGCTAGCAAAATGGCTGTCATCTGGATGATCGCTGCAGAAAAGCAATACGAGACTGGGTCTGCTACGCATAAGTAATTATAATTTATGTATGTACGAGCAGTATTAGAGCCTTACTTAATTTTTTTTCACGTCAGGAAGCTGGAGGCAAGCAGATTTATCGCAAAGCCAACCATCCAGGAGCTGGGGAGCGCGATTCTCAATCTGCGGTACCACCATCGCTAAAAGTTGTCTAATGTTTAAACCTCATTGATCGCTCAATGTTCGGCGATTCAAGCTTAACCAAAACAGTCACTGCGTCCACCCTCACAGCGAGCACACACATTAAGCCTGTGTCGGCGCGTTCATTTTCTTTTTATCTATATAAATCATTACGCACAGTATTAGAAACAATGACATATATATATTTTTTGTGGTTACTTTTACATGTGGGATGTATTTATATTTCTCTCTCCTAACTAACGAGATGTAAGGGCGAAACCGTGCTGCTGTTGGCTAAGTTCGGTCAAAAAGTACCCGAGAGTGTCTATTTCCGTGTTATTTTTTTCCGAATTACACCACTTGACATTAAGGAACGCACTTTTTATTCCACGTGTATTTCAATAAACACTTGAATAAATACTGTTTTTAATGAAAAGTTAGACAAGCTTATCATCCATTATCACCCAATTTACAGTGATTTTTCGATTATAGGGGGAGGGCGGGGAGTCACCGAAACCTATTAAAATAAAAACTAAACGAAACCTAACGCAGAAAGAGTCATCCTGAATGATACCAAAAAAAAAAGTACCAATAGAAATGCTTAAAAAAATACAACAGTGCAGTTTTATTCAAGTTCTGTAGGTTTATTTTTGATATAGATTTCTTGTCCGCGTTCTGGTTGTTGTGTTTTTGCGTTTTTTTGTTTTTTTCCTGTATATCATTTGTAGCTGCGGTCTCAAAATCAATGTCGGCTCGAACGCTCGCACATTCTCCCTCGTCGATTTGTCGGGTTTGTGACGCCGTGTGGGCGAGCATGGTGCTGTGAGCCCAAGTCCCACTCTTGCCAGCGGATGATCGAACACACCGGGGCTTGAATGCCGTATTTACTTGATACGCACTGCTTTGGAACAAGTTTCTTGCGTCCACTTTTCCGCAAAAGACACATAGATTCGATCGTCGCTCTTTGCGTAGAAAGCGCAGCAAATAACCCTGTCTAGAATATGACCCTCCGAAGAATTGTATTTCAGCGTTAATATATCATTTATTATTGCGCGAGTATTCGAGACTTTCGAATATCGAAGTTAATAATGCCACATTCCATAGAATGTTCAAATCGAATAGGACTATCTGGCAACTTCGGATATTTTCTCCGGATTTTCAAGTGTGAAATGCTGCTTTCACGTATATCTTAACTCAAACTTTAAAAAAGGATAAAAAAATGTATACACTTAGAACTTTAATACAGTTCATCAACCACGGTTGCAACACATATAGAAATAACAAGCGAGCAACAAGCAATTAATATGTTGTGGATTGCGCTTCTAACAGCTAACACCAAAGTGCCTGTCCAAAAAAAGGCTCGAGCTTTTTTTTCCTCTTAATTAAACCGCGCAATGTGTCCACGCTTCTTGTTCATTTTTTTGCGATCGTGTCCTCGATTCACTATTATGAACGCTGTACCTTGTGGACGATTTTTCTTGATAACGGAAGTTTTTACATCATTAAACGTGGCTGCATTGAAGTAACAGTAATTGTATAGACGAGCTGCTGAACGATGTTGTTTTTGCCCTTCTTTGTACTTTCTACCATGACTGTATTGACATCGCTAACTGTCCTCTTCGCTTAGAAATTATTTCCAGAAAAGAAAGCATTCCCTACACATTCGCTTCGGACTGACAAATCACCATTCCACATTCGTATCTATATGTTCTCTCCCGTTAAATGTTGGAATCATTCTGTGGATCGTGTTGATTCATCAACCTAGTGCTCCGCAGGAAAGTGAATCCACAAGCCTTTGTTCCTAAAAAGCGCGTTTGTCATAGGGGAAAATACGGTACATGGCCACACAAATTTAAACAAAATAAATTTTCCGATGCAAGCACTCTCGCTCAACCAAAGCGCCACATCCGCAGCCGTAATAACAGCAACACACCCAATACCCACGTTTTTGAAAGACAGGCATACAAGCAGAAGGTTCAAAAGCAAAAACATCGATCCGCACAACAGACTTGCTTTCGACCCGAGCTGGTGGGTTTTGTTTGTTGTTCTTCGTCTGGGCAGTCCCCCGAGAAACACGTGGCGGCGTGGGTTATTTGAGATGGAATTGACAGGACGCGGGTTTCGCCGTATTTTGGGAAAAGAGCCAGGTTCAGAGGTTCAGACCGACGCTTGTTGGTTTCCAAGTGTCTTCGTGAGGAAACTACGTCGTTCTTTGTCTTTTTTTTTTTTTTTTTTTGTTTCTTTCTTCATTTTGATCGAAGTGTGGGGCGCGTTTCACACCGTCTCCCGTCGCACGCCGAGACAGATCGAAAATATTGTGTTAGCGGCCATCGTAGGCCAAGACAGAATATATATATAGCGTTAGAGGCCCTGGTGCTTTTGTTGGTTACATTAAAATCTAAACCCTGAGACAAGGATAAATCAAATAATTCTTTCTTGTCCGTTATTATATTTATTCTTGTTTCAGGGTTTATAGTATGAGGCTCGTAACCAGCTGGTTTGCGTACTTTCGCTCTTTGCAGATCTCCGTTGGTTACTTTTTTTTAATGCCGACATTTTTAAATGCTTTTGCTAATGGTCATTTGGGTTTTCTTTGTTTCTACTTACCAATGTGCTTGATCAATCTCCTTCCTTGAACAATACCATTTTTAGATATAAAATATATTTCATGCATTTAAATACATAAGCAAATTTCGGCTGGACGGGCGGGAAAAGGCACAGATGACGTGAAGGAATCGAAAGAAGTTTAAAGTACCTTAAAATGGTCGTGACAAAAAAAAATGGAGCCGTGAATAAGGGAAATTGTTTGTGAAAGGAGTGCCACATATTTGTGGAAAGGTCTAACGCAAACAAAAAAATGAAAACTTATTTTTTTGTGGTATTTAGCCTGGCTGTTATCAAAACATTCCCTGACTTTGAGAGTAAAAATTCAAAAAAAAAAAAAAGGTTTAAAACATGATTCAATCCGTTCATCTAAACGAAATAAAACACCGTTGAAATGCACCAGCCGATTTAAAACTTTGGGCTCCTCAGACCTCAATATGAACCGTACTGCTCCCTAACCTTTTTTTTATCTGAGTATTTGTTTAAGATTTTGTCGATTGTTCCTAACAATTTTGTTCAGCACTGCGATTGCCTTTTTCCTCCCGCTGAATTCAAGTGTGTGTATTTTTTGTCCTGGGCCACTCGAAACGAGCGCGAACAAACAATACGAGCGACGGGAGAGAGGAGGAAAATATCGGCAGTCCGTAAAGCCAATAGAAAACAAAACAGAACAAAGAATAATGAGACAGGATAGAAAGAGCAAAGCAAGGAAACTCGTCAGGAATCTTATTCGGCGAAAACGAGGCTGGGGAGAACTCAATACCACCGCAAGGGCCGGGCCAAGAGCAACACGAGTAAGGATGTATTCGAAGTCCTCGCAATACAGGCACACGCACGCACAGGGTAATGGCCTTAGATACAAAGGTAGAAAAAGTAAGAAAATGAAAAGCCTGCACCAGGAATCCTGACGGTGGCGGTAGCTTTTGGTCCCGGGCATAATCCTTTCCCACAAAACCTGAGACTTTCGACAGATCTGGAGAAATAATGCTGTCGGCGGAAACCGACGGGGGAATGGTTTTCCGGGTCCGGATATTAAAGGGTGTCTAGGGGCAAGGGAGGGGAGGAACGCTGCTGAAAGAGCAACGGTGGACGCACCGCTGCGGGATTTATCCGTGTGAGTGCAGATTGTACGCGCCGACACTCGTCCAAATTCCTGCCGCTCATTGCTTTTGCTGAATTAATTAATTGTGATTGCCTCCGGAGCGGAACTGTGGACATTTTTCACTTGAGAAATCGCGCGAGCGATACGTGCGCGCAATTGTGTATACCTGCACGGACTCCTACTTTTAAAGACGCGAACAGAAAGCCGTGCCGCTGCATGAGCAGAAATACAAGCGCGCACATTGGCGAATAGAAACCGACGCGCTCGCATGCATATTCAGGCTGAAACAAAATAAACATGTGCGTAGAAAGCGAACCGACGAGATTACCGACGGAAACAGGGTCCACTTCTAGACGTACACGCACTAGGGTTAACACGCACATTTCTGCTCAAACAAAAATATACTCGCACTTAAGACGCACAAAAAGTCCATTCCTGTTGTCAGGAGCAGAAAAGCCTTTACCCACACGTGAGCTGATGTGCGTTTCTACTTGCGAACGCACGCAGATACAAAAAGTTACCAACGCATAATTCAAATAAAACTACACTTTACACCGGATATCACCCAGAAAAATGTTATCAGACACTCGGCTGCGGACGGATGCAGGAGAGAGTCTTCCTTGCGGAGCTAACAATCAGTCATTAGTAAAACATGTTCCACAGCGATATAATGGAATTTCGCAGGGTGCGGATATCGTTTTGTGCGAGGAGAGTGACCAACGGTCGCGCATTGGTTATTAAAGTGGTTATGAAATGGAATTGGGTTGGAATTTTCATTACTTTCCAGAGGTGTACTGGTCCTCGTCTGGCCCAAGCATACTCGCACAGACCGCCACTGCTTCAGAAGATTCATTGTCGCGTTGAAATTGCGAAGATAAAAGGGGACTACAGTGTTTATTTCAGTCTCGACTTCGAAAAGATTGATGACGTAATTGTGGGTTCGAAACCACCCGCCTGACGTCAGTCGAGGGCGGTTCATGGATTGCGCACGAGAACTGCCTGAGTACTCGACGTGAGCTCGTAACAGTGAGTGCCTCGGCGGACACCAGTGTTGTACGGAACGGCGTTCCAAGTAACGGCGTTCCTGGAACGCGTTCCTTTTAGGAGGAACGAAGGAACGCCGCCGTTCCATTTTCAATCGCTGGAACTGGAACGGGAACTTGTTACTTTTTTACTGGAACGGAAGAAGGAACGGCGTTCCTTTTTTCATCCAGAGGGGTAATTTTTATTTTATTTCTATGAGGAAAATTTTAAAAGTATAAAAACAATATATTTACGAAGAGCAGGACTTCGTTTTTTTTTTTTTTTCTTATTATCTTAGGCTTTATTTTGTGTGGTCCTCGCTTGGTAACAGTCGGGTGCAGGAGAGCTAGTGGACATCGATTGTGTTTTGAGTGCCCGAGACTGTGCTACAAAAAGCAAAACGTTTGGTCGAAGGGAAAGACACAGGAAGAGGGAATTTTCAAACTCAGCTGCTTTTTTTTTTTGCTTTCAAGAATCCTCATACACCCATAAATCTAAGGCCGACTACTGCCATCACTAAACTTCCAGAAAACGACCCACAGTTACAACAAGATAGCAGGTTACCAGAGATCGAACGCGCCCTTGTATCCCAAACATTGGTCGCTTAAAAACATATAAACAAACTAACCTTTAGTTTTTCACCCCTTATCACCCCTTCAAACTGACGAACGAATCAAACCTTCACTAAGAAGGACCTGAAGTTTTAAGACGGACTTTCTAAAAGCATTTCCCTCTCCTTCACTAGCTTTTCTTGCGGACAGCAACATCGACAAGCAACTTTTGTTAAGTTCGAACAAAGGAATTTTTAAAATAGAAAGGTGTGGGGTTGTTTAAAAACGCTCGGGCGATCTGGGGTAACAGTACATTTGGCTCGTCTGAGTCGTCCACCACAAACGTGAATATGGTTAAAAGCTGAGATTTTTGAACTTGGGTATATGAACAAATGAAACCCTGCTTCCGCTTGTGTTTTTCTCCTGGTGATTTTCCATCACGTGCTTTTCGAATTCGTGTGTTCCCATTTGATAAGATAGAAAAAAAAAGAAGAAAGAAAAACTTTGCTCGATCTGACTAAATATGGTAATCAGCAAAAATGCAAACGTCACGTATATGTAACGGTACGTTCCATTTTTTTAAACTGTAACGGGAACGAGTTCCTTTCTCAGAGATAGAACTTGTAACTGGAACGCGTTCCAAAAACTAGAAGGAACGAGGAACGAGCTTTCGTTCCTATTATTGAGGAACGTGTACAACACTGGCGGATACTCGGGTAGTGGCTCGTGTACGACCACTGCGGTGATGAGAATAGCCGAGCCAGAATAGTGAACAACACCTGGAGCTCAGCACGCGTTTTCTACTTGGCCAACCCCCAGCGCGTGGCTCTGATGAACGTTGGCGACATAGGATAGACACCACGCCACGTGGCCGCTTGTTTTGGCTCCGAGTTGAGGGGATGACCGATGCTCACATTTCTCGAATTTTTCGGGCGGCTGCCTTTGCCTAAAAAAAAAAAAAAATCTAAGGCAAGGTTATTTAGTTATTACCGTTAGGGAGTGAATCTATGTAGTATTTAGCGAAAGAAAAAAAAATGTTCATAGACTTCTTTGTACGCCTCCTGGATAAAAAAATAAATTTATACGGGCCTCCAGTTGCCCGACAAGGGTGATGGTACACAGATCCCTGCCCTTGTTGGGCAGCGCTTCGTTGGAGAGGATGGCCGTGGTTGTTTGCTGTGAAATGAGCGAGGGCACTTCACAAGTGTAATCTGAGCATGCGGAATTTCTGACAGCGAGAGGCAGATTAGAATCGGATAGGACCAATCGGGACAAAACTTTCGGCCATGTCTAGTTTTTTGTGCGCGGAGACAGTAGTCACGTCCCACGAAGTCGGTTCTTGACTGATCCTGCCGGTACGTACTGGCTAGACAGCGTGACGTGCTCAGGGGTGGCGCGGCGAAAAGGGGGGCGCAGTCAGGATGAGAGATGAGGCGCCTCGGCGGATGGGGTGCGAGTTCGCCCATGGGAGGGACGCAGTTTTCTTTCGGGGAGAGGCAATAGTGGGAAGGAGGTCTTTCTACGCGTGCGCTTGCGGACGACGGGACGAGCTGGCTTCGTACTTGCCCGAATGAAGAACTTACCTGGCGGGTGTGGCATGGGATGAGCAGAACTCGCGAGGAACGTGTGAAGAATGTATGCGAAGGTGTGTTCTGAGAAGGTGGGGCAGGAACGCTCTATCAGGTTTGACTGAGTGGTTTAATATGGGGATCGCTGCTCGGGTGGGATGTTGGATGTTCGCGTCTGTTGGTTTGTTGCGCATTTGTCTGCTGGATGATAGGCGTTACAAAAGTCGGCGAGTGCATAAAACATAGCGCCTTTCCAGCACTACCCTGGCAAAGGCAGGGGTAACGCAAAATATTAAACGGCGCCTAGCTGGATGCGATGGCAGCCCCGCTGTTTTCGCCACAGCCATAAATCGGGAAAGTAGAGACACCGGAACGGAGAAGATTAAAGTTCCTTGACACAAATAACGCTCCGCGTTTCTTAGAAGTATTGACTACGATTGTTTTGAGAAGGAGCGGGACACTTGATACAAGCAATTGCTTTAAAGATCAGTGTCGCACTATTTGGTCACACCTTGCAACGGCCTCCTCCTAAACGCCTCCATAAAAAAAAAAAAATGCGTCAAAAACTTGTCTCGATTATTTGGAGAAAATTAAAAAAAAAAGATTATTCTGTGCGTGTAATTGCTATGCTATTTTATAATTTGCTATGCTTGTTTGCGGTGCACGTTTGGTGGTTTCGGATGCTCTGTACACACGACACGCTCTTGGGATCACAGGTTTTGTCAGAATAATAGAGACAAGTTTAAATTTCTTCGCGAGTCTGTCATCAGCATGTTTTACTGAAAGGTGGTTCGTAGGTTCTGCTTTTTTGGTGGGTAGGTGTAGGGCCGCGAATTCTCAGTGCGCTTGGATTGTGATGAGCCCCTTGTGCTAACCGAAGTTACCACGAGAGGAGGAGATTTATCGCGTCTTTTGCACTATCAATGGACTCTTTTCTTGAACTCTGACGTCATACGCCCGCGGTGCTATTCTTTGATGCGTTATTATTCACCCCATGATGTCACAAGTCCACGTGGGGAACTCCGCCTCGTTGGGAACCAGCTGCGAGCGCCGACCTTTGCCTGCAGACTATACTTGGTTTTACCTTCAGTCCAGACGCAACCGACGCCACGATCTGTTGGGGCCAATCAGACGGCATTAAAAACGCACCCTCATGGCGTTCGTCGTGTTTCTGTACGCGTTATATTATCGGGGAACCAATCACAAACAAAAAAGAAACAGTGCCCTGCGCTTTCGACGCTAATTGATTAGTCCCATTACCTCCGAGCGTTGGTTGCGTATGGACTTCAACTGAAACAAAGTATACAGGGTGGCTCAAATAGCGGCCAGACTCTTTAAATCGACAGCACAATTCGGTTTCTGAACCTACCGCGCTACGATTTTGTGCAGCATTGCCCACGGGTGGTACATCGTTTTTTCAAAGAGCGAACTTATCCAATGAAAAAGCAGAAAAGGAAAAAGGCTTAACTGCTGTTGAAACAAAGCGAAGCACCGGTCTTCAAACAGTAGGGCGCCCTATCATTTATGATTGTGCTTTGTGCCCCCCCCCCCCCCCCGGCCTTATCTTCCTCGGACAAAATGAGGTCCAACACTCCGTCCGGTAATTTTCATCGGACATGATAAATGGGCCCAAACTTTACGTTTCAAATAGTGGATTGGTCGAACCATGTACATTATGGTACGTATGTCAAAAATGCATAGAGATAGTTGTAGCTCGACTTAACCGCGACCGTTTGACTAATTTCTAATCTCGTTGCTGTTCATCATTGATATGACATGAGCTCTTTAGAAGCACGCCAAATGAATATATTAATGAGCAAGGTAGAGATTACTCGTTTCATGAAAGGACAAGCTCCAATATGAACCACTCTAAAAACGAGAATTCAGTGAATAATATTTAGACATAAACATTTTATCGTTGCGTAGTATTGGATGGACATCTTCATATGGCGTACTTTTTTTTTTAAGTTGAGGTAGAAATATAAATTATAATTTTTGGAAGTAAGATTTAAATTTCATGTATAGTCAGTATTAGTTCTTATTTGCCCACCCGAAACAAACAATTAAATTCGAAGTCTGTATACAGCCGTGTACCAGCACAGCAAATAGTTTATAAATATATCGTTTGTTAGTTTTGGTAATATATCATGGTTGATTAGGCGCAACATTAATAATTGAGTTTTGAATTGAAAAGGCCTTATTATACGGTTCAGCAACCATATATGTTGATGTCCTATTGGGTTAAACATCTCTAAAACAGTTAGTCATTGTCCTGTCCAGTCTTCCCCATATCTTTCCTTGTCTTTAGCGCTCTTCGTTGTGAGGCATTCAGAAGAGAACTTACAGCAGTACCGAACAAATCATTACCAAGTTTCGCTAAATTAAATAAAACGGGTAATGCAAGCTAATTATTGATTGCATAGTCTGGGAATAGCACTTCTTTATTTTTGAAGACCTGACGAGTGGTACCTTCTTTTATATATTTAGGATAATTTTGCCATACAAAATATTGACACGAAAGACAGTGCTCTTCGAGGAAAAACAACAACAAACTCTTGTCGACAGATGCGCGACCCGCGACCAAACACAAACGACCTCCGAAAAGCGGAAGGAAAACTACTACTCAGAGTTACCGCTCTTAGGGTTGCTTACCGGGCTCCGAAAACACGCAAGCTAGAGCAGCAGTTCTTGTTTGTTCTTCTCGCGCACACCTCGGAAACAAACGTCTAAAAAATAGAACAATTCTCAACTCCTGCTTCGCCAAAAAAAGAAATGTTTGTTACGCTTAGGGGGGCACGCCCAACAACAAGAGGTGCGCGGTGAGGCAAAAATTTCATACCACTAAATAGACAAAGAATGCGCAGCGCTCTGTTTTCTTTTCGGACGTCCTTCCGCCGTGGAGTTTGCCAACCACTTCGCCTCCACCTAGAAGCTTTTGACAGCTGCGCTTTATAACCGCGATTCCATCGGGATAGAGCCCAACTCCTAAAACTTCCTCCAGGCGGCGCTGCAAGGCACCGCTCCGGATTCGCGAGAAATGAACGCCGCAGCGCTTTTGCCGCCCACCCCCTACATTGCGGTGGACCTGCGCCGAAGCCGACACGCGCGCGCGTAGAACAGACCGCAATAGACGCGCTTCGGGACGAGTTGTTGCATATAAGCAGGTGCGGATAACATTAACGCGAAAGGACCTCTATAGCTGATTGGTACATGCTGCTGACGACCGCCGTGACGTCGTTTTTTCGCGTAACATGATTGGGTCATTTCTATGGCGTCGTTCTCCTTTCGGTCCGCCTGAAACTGGAATGCGAAAGTGCGCGGCGTGCGGCCGTCATTGGAGCAGGAAGCCCCATGGCCCTGCGGCGCAGCGTTTTGCCCTGAAGCGCGGGAAAAAGCACGAAGGAAGGGATAGAAGGGAACCGGCAAAGGAAGGCAAGGAAGGGGCAATGACTTTGGGTTCAATCTGACGCCCATTTTAGAAAGCAGAGTGCCGCGCGCGGATGTTTCGACCGCTTGGGAAAATATACGCTTTTTTTTCTTCTTTTCTCATGAGAGAGCAAGAGAGCAAGTGCGATAAGAATTTTCTCCGGGACGAGCTTCGGGTATCCCGATTTGTTTAGACTCGCCGTTTGTTTTAGTGCGGAAACCGCCTCCAACTTTCTAACGGGTCTTTGCGTTTATTTGAAAACCCCCTCAGTGTTGGGGATCTGGTTTCCCTGCGCGCGTGTTTTTATGCGCGCATGTCAGAACTCTTTTGTGCGGAACAAACTGGTAATACTAGTTTGTATGGCGGCTTGTAAAGCAAAATGGAAAAAAAAAAGGCTCAGAAGTAGTGCGACTCTGAGCTTTGTGTTCTGATGCACTGGTCTGTTTTAGAGATTGAACGAAGCCAAACAAAACGGCGAACATTTTCTGAGTGCTATTTTTATGAGCAGAAATAAAAGAAATATAAGCGTCAGGGTGTATGCATTTTATTCGAATATATATATATATATATATAATAAAATGTCCGCTATTTACACGAGCTCCGATTTTACTAGGTGCATCTGGTGCTGAACGCATGATGTGGCAATAACATACTTCGCTAGTAACTCATTTACATGGTTCGACATACTGATATTTATTTACTTTCGAGTGATTCGAAATTTCAAATTCTTTTCATATACTGAAAGTAATAGTAGTTGTAATTTCACTACATTTCGATCTCAGTAATTTCGAAATGAATACTAACTGAACACACTACATTATTTTACATTTATACCAGAATTACGCTTATTTTTTTAGAGTCATGTCAGGCAGGAAGTTTCGTTCTGTTGAAAGCGTGGGACAGCACAGTGCGGCGCAGTGCGGCTCCTAGCAAAATATCTTCGCATAGACATATTTTATAGTAGCCAACCGTATTTTAGAGTCAATGACCGAGCCCCACACTGTACAAAACGATCGGCGATCGTTGGCGCTGGCTTTGCTCTAGAAACGATTTGGAACTTGAAGACTCATGTCTCACAATGGCCAGGCAAAAAGACTGCTGCGATCATCCCATTCCCAGTAGGGCTGCTTGATCCGCAAGCGAGCGACAATATTCCTGTAAAAAAAGAAAAAAATATAGAGGTGAGAATTATTTTTTGCCTAGATTTTCTGGATTACCGATACTGGTGAATGTTCTTCAATTGTGATTTTTGAACCGTCAAATACGCGAGCGCTTTACAGAAGCATATTTCAGTACATATAAATTAAAAACATGACGGCGTGATGGCGTCATTGCGGCTTTCAACTGTAATGACTCGATTAAATAAGAGCCCCTATCAACCCTTACAGGGCGAGCCACGTGACAAGGCATAGAGAGCCGCGCCGGACACAGGAAGACTTTCGAATGCCAACGTGAAGGACCCCTAATTCTGGTGTACTATCGGAAAACACGGCCGCACCAAGAAACAGGCGCGGACGGCGCTTTGTGAAAGGGGGTAGCGGGCGGGGCGTCATTATAAAAGGCACCACCCAAGACGGCGTCGGTAGCGCTGCCGTCCAGCTGCGCAGGCACATCCCGTAGCTGACGCGCCCTACCCGTAGAGCGACGAAAAACCGGGCATACATTGCAAGTGGGGGGGGGGGGGGAAACAAAACACATGCCTTGCCCCCCCCCTCCCCCCCCCCCAGTTCTCAGAGTGGGGGGCGGAGGGGGGGGGGGGGGGGGCAAGGCGTGTGTTTTGTTTCCCCTGAAACAGCCGCCACTGGGAAGGGCAAACACTGGCCGGCGGCCCCCAAGGAATTCCAAGGGCACCACCCCTCGACCCGGGTAGGGGGGTGGGGTCTGGTTTGCCGCCTCATTCATAAACAAGTTGATGCGCCACTGGACGGTAGTATTATAGTAGATACCATTGTCTGTTCTGTTCCATGAACGCCGCCATATTTGTTTATGCTGACGCCATGACACAGTAGGGGGCTGCGCTTTTGCGGGACTCCGTTTTTGCGAAACCTTCGCACATATCATAGTCAAAGAACGTCACCAATGCATAGTGACAAAGATCTAAGAATAACACCGATGTAGATAGTTATGTAAAAAAAAAAGGAAAAATCTTGTTTTATGCGTAGCCCCTCGCTTTGCAAAAACCAGCGTTTGAGGTTATTATTTCTTATTTTTATCGCTTGGGGGCTAGTCTTTCGGGCATTGGTCTATACAAGGTGATTTTGGAAACGCGAGTCATATTGTTCCTGCGAAAAGTACGCATCGCATGAAACAAAGTTTAATTTTGTTCTGGTGTATGTCAACGGGCCCATTAAAGGAAATTAGAGGTCGGTGTAATTCGTTTATTTATTATTTTACATTAACTAACTTTTCAATTAGTAAGTTTATAAGTATGGGTTAAATCAGAAAGTTGCTGATGACCATCGAAAACCACTATATCAACTAACTTTAGAAATATAGAAGGCTCGTACAGGCATTTTACTGCGTTCCAGATAAGAAAAAGAACACTCAATTTAGGCGTGTTTTCAGGTTTCGGATTTATATCGGAGCGCAATCTTTGCGTCAGCGGTCATGCACCAGATTGGAAGAAAGATGCAGCAACCGGTTCACTTTCCTCGTGTAAAAGAAGGAAGTGTGGCGAACGTGCGTTGGGCGCCTCAGCCAAGGGGAGGAAGACCGCTGACGCAAAGGCTTCGCTCCGTTAGGAAACAGAAACCTATAGAAATACGTCCAAATCGAGCGTGTGTTCGGAATGTAGTCAAATTTTCTACGTGCCTTCAGATTTCCTCAAGTGCGTTTATTCAGTGATTTTCGACGATGCTCAGCAATGTTCTAATGTAAAACATACCAATGAATTTACTAATTAAAAGTTAATTACTCGAAAATAAGAATTAAACTAATTATAACAAACTTTAATAAAATTTTAAATGTTTTTTTTTCTGTTTTTTTGGGCAGAGACAAAAATGATATGAACATTTTTTTCTGTGACATGCGTACTTTTCAGGCGAGCGATTTGGCCCGCGTTTCGGAAAACATCCTGTATAGTAATATGCTGAGGTTTTAGTATTTACATGTAATATGCTAAACGAAAACTCAAAGAAAGTGTGCTCTTGCCTACATTCAATTGCAAATTCTCACATCGTTTGCCCTTCAAAACGTACCCTTGTAGAAAAAGCATCTAAAAGCCATATCCAAGGTGAAACGGGGTTTAGCTTGAATGCACTCCGAATGATGTAACATTTGCTCTTGAAACAGATCACTTTTAATCAAGTGGTTTGAGCCGACACGCTTTTCTTCTCCTTGATGTGCCCTCTCTATTTTACAAGGATTAGGCGCGAGGTTTGCTTTGCATAAATTTGACATCATGCCATACATGGTCTTTTTTTCGCATTCAAGCGTGTTTTGAAAATTTAGATTACCTCTGCAGATTTGGCTATTCATGTGGTCTAAATATCTCCTATTCAGGTTGGGAAAAATATAATATATTTAAAATCAATTTGATCCGATTTCTTTTTATTTCGATAAGATTTATTTTTGAAATAAATCAGATTATATTGGTTTAAATTAATCTAGCTAGAAAAAGTTATTATTTATTACTCCAGGGTCATTTCATGCTAAGGGAGAGGCGGCCATTTTTTTATTTCTAAGATAAGTACGAAGAAACAATAGATATAACTAAGCCTTTGCTCCCATAATTTTTCAAATATGTTTGCTGATATCATTTTGTAAGTTTCTAGAGTTTGCAAAGAAAAAAAAATACACGTAGATATAAAATGCACATTGTAACAAATGGTTACGTACCACAAAATTTTTAGGCGCCTAATTACTTAATAACTAGCCCTACCTTTCATTAAAATACAAACATTGAAAGACGCCCTTTTCAATACAAATAAGAGCTCAAAAAAAAAAAAAACGAAGAGATTTCTCTATTTTTTTTTTTGTCAACTTGGATTGGGGCGTTCGCTACAATACTTTTATCCTCTATTATATTTATAATATTATCTAAAATGCTTGTACCATACTTTGAAAACCTCATTTTGTTGCGTTTTAATTAAAAGGCAACATCGCCAGTTTATGCAGGAACGGCCGTATTGAGAGCCATGAAAAGCATAGTGGGTAACGGTGCACGAAGCTTCGAAGTGGCCAAAACGGTAATCCACCTCACCTGATCAACAAACCAAAATTAAAAGAAAACTACTTTTTGTCGTTTCTGACAATTTTTTTTTTTTAATTGAGCTTTTTTGGTTTTCTTCAAGGTGCCCGCCTCGTAGGTGACGCACGGCGGCGTTCGCCAGCGAGGCGTGAACGGTCTTCGACACCGCCGCAAGGTCTTCAACGCTTTCCTCAAAAACATGTTTTATTGAGTTGAAGTGAACGTTACGCTGACTTCCATGCATCTGTATCCTCTTTGCGTTGCGTAATGATACTGGCGTCTTAATGTTACTATATTTCTATCCAGGTAATTGCCGACGAACGCAGGCCTGCATCGTCGGCTTTCTGAATTCGGGAATACGTACTGCGCGTCGGGCGTTGTCTGTCGTATTCAGATGTGAAAACAATTTAGGCCGGATAGCTCTTCGCCGATGCGAAATGAAAACGGTGATGTCGCTTCTCTATTGCACTTAATTATCTTTTGATAGAATATGTGGTGCTACCAAAAGCAGCGTAAGGATGGAAAAAAGCACTTTACTCTTAGCGGCGGACACCTCACACCCTTCAGGTTCCGTTCATGTGCAGTATTTTAGACTCCGCGATACACTGGAGGCCAGCAGAGTATGTCTGACATTCTGAAGTCACTATTAGTTTCAGAGAAAGTCTGTTCGACGAGATGTGGGAGATACACGGGTGCCGTCTTTACCACTGAGTGTCATGCATGGCGGACATTGAATGAGGTAACAACCGTCATGATAAATCGGTTTATTAAACAAATTGCCAATTAAATGTTTAATAGTGATGGCATGGCTCGTGTTGCCATTACAGTATTGGCGCCAACTACTTACTCTCAGAGGCTTGACCAATAGAATATCGAAAGGGTAACACTTTCTTAGATATTCATCAATCAGTTTTCGCGTTTTTTTTTTTTCGAATTTAAAATTGCGTGCAAAATGATTGCAACGAGCCCTGCCCACGAAGGCGCTTAATAGAGTGACGGAGCAGTTCTCATGTCGTCGTCACCTTCTCGTCATCGCCTCCTTGGTGGATGCGCCAATGAACATCTTAGTTCTATCAAAATGCATTTAAGTTCAATTCCGAAGTGACGTCACTCATAACTTTGCATCGGCGAAGAGCAAACCGGTCTGAACTGTTTTTTTTATATCCGGACATACGACAAAGCAGGCCGACGCGTGGTGTGAATCCCCAACCTCGGGAAGCTGACAATGCAGGGCTGCGTTGGTCGGCAGTTACCTGAGAAGAAGTACAGTAGGACGCTAGTGTCATTATGTAAAGCAAAGAGGATAGGGATACATGGAAGTAAGGGTAACTTCCACTTCAACTGAATTTAACGTGTTTTCAGGAGAGCGTAGAAGACATCTGGGAGGCGTCTCACGCCATTGAGGCTTCGGCGGCGAACGCAGGCCTGTGTAGCCTACGAGGCGGGGGCCTGGAGGCATGGTCGGAGAGGCTCATATTTAAAGAAAAAACAATGTAATTTCACCGGAACAACAAAAAGTAGTTTTCTCATTTCTTGATATGTTGAACAGATGAAATGAATTGAAATTTTGGCTCTCATTAAAGTTCCGGGCACCTCAGCCCTCATTGCTTTTTATGGCTTTAAATATGGCCGTTTCAACAGAAAATGGAGTCTTTAACAATTAATTAAAACGCAACAAAACGAGGCTTTAAAAAATTAATACGAGCGAATGAATTATTTTTCTTAAGATATAAAAGAAAAAAAAGAGTATTCTAGCTAACGCTGAAATCAAAGTTGACTATAAAAACAATTATGAAATCTCATAAAGTCGCGTCTTGTTGGAGGTCCTATTTGGACTCAAAAGGGCGGTTTTCGTTGTTACTGTTTTATTGGAAGAGTGTAAAGTATTACGTAATTGGCGCCCGTCTGAGCTTGTTTTGTACGGAATTGTTTTAACGTTTTCTTTTTAGCTACATGTTTTTTTGTTTGTTTTTTGCAAATTCCCGAAATTCAAGGCATGAAATCAGCAAAATCCAACAATTATTGTTTCACAAAATATAATTTTCTTAGAATTCAGACGGAACTTTATCCAAATTATTTTTTTTTCGTATTTATCCCAGACATAAAACATTGCCGCGTCTCTTTTGGCGGTTAATCACTGCTATAATACGAAAAGAAGAATTACTGTATATTTATTTATATGCTGAGTACAGTGTAATTAAACACTTGTTACTGTTCTAGACCCGCCTTACATATCTTGTTGGTAATCAAGTTTTATTTGTTTGTTTCTTACGATATGATCTGCTTGCAATGGGACAATATTTTGGTGTGTTTTTTCCCCGCTTCGATTTCCTCGCAGTAAGACTGTATATAACTGGCAAACGACGTTGAACGTAGAAAAAAATTTAGCGCTCTCAATTCCTCAAATTCGATATTTGCGTCACTCTGCTATACATTTTTTTGTTGTTTATTCCTTGATATAAAAAAGACAACAGGCGTACATAAAACACATCGTATGATCAGCAGACATTAAATACATATACTTGCGGATTACTTCCGTAGCAGAGGTTTGAATTAAATCAGCTTTAAACCAGCGGGATTTATATCGCGATTTAAAGTATGATTTAAATCGCCATTTTGCTCGACAACTGTGACGGCTGTGGCAACGTTAGCCAGACTTTATTTTACCTGCACAATTTCAATAACCTTGCCTCGAAGTGTAGTCATGAAAGTGTTCGTTAGACAATGGTAGTGTTAATTAGGTCTAGCATACTGCGGTGTTTCCTCTGGTTTTAATGCAATTGGCTGCGATGCCATTAATAGCAGCTTGCCACTTATACATTTTTAACGTTGGCAGTGGAGCCTGACTTTAGCGTCACGTTACCGGAAGAAGCAGGTGGAAAGTACAGATCAGTGAGAATAGCAAAAAGTTTGCCACGACTAAATACTTTCGAACCAGAAAGTTCAGCTACTTAAGTGGCAGGCGACGATATTTTTGATTTCTATCGCAATGAAAATATTCCAACTCGAATTTGGTACGTCGCGTTATTGGCACCAATTTATACAAATAACAACGGGGACTTGGAGCGAAAAGAAATAAGTAAAGAACACTACAACGCTTTGAGGCTACATACCGGTGAAATTGGGGTGAAACGAAAATAACAGTGACTGGTTGACTTCAAATCGCGCGGAGGTAGGCAAGGTGATTTTTCTTCTGGCCTAGGCTTCCATTCGGTGAGATGCAGCGAACTTGTAAGTTTCCTTAATCAGTTTTTGCATTTTGTGACCTAATTTGGCAACTGAACGCGCAGCGTGGCAAGTAGTCCTCAGAGTGAAGTACGTAGTAATGATTAAATTATTTGCTGCACCGCGTTTATATCTTGTCTACGCAGAGTAACAGATTTTGCCAACGACATCCTTCTGACAAGAATAAGACAAGCTGCCTTTCACGAGCCTATTTCACTGTTTCGTTTATCGCAGAATGCATTTGCGCTTGCACCTTCTGCCTAGAAGGGGATCCAACTCTGCCTCACTGAAATAAGGCTTAACTTCAAGAGTTGCAAACATTTGCTCGAGGTTATGCTTCTACTCCCAAGTTCACCCTTTTTAACTCACTATCGCCTTGAGCGGTGCGTCTTCGACACTTCTTCACTCTATTTTCGAGTGTCGTGTTAGTGCTTGCCACGTTGCATCATAACTGTGGCTCCAAATCTGAGCTTTGTCCGTCCACCTTAGGAACGCATAAACGTGCATACATATCCAAACATGAAAACAAAAATATCTAACTTTCAACTGCAACGCCTAACTATCACTTTCGACCGTAAGATTCAAGCTAATATAGATTGGTTAAAACTATACAGTGCCTTTCCGAACTGCGGGCCAGATCGGTGCTGTGAAAAGCACGCAACGCTGGAAAATTTGGTGCGTATAAGCCTCTGCCAAAAGCTCCATTAGAGGGGGGGGGGGGGGGGGGGGGGGGAGTCGATTTTTTGCTTCATGCGTACTTTCTGTGGAACCAACTTGGTCCGCGTTTGAGAAAAAGTTTGTGTAAAGCAACAATGACCCTCATGTTGGCCGTCTGAAGCCACCAATGCTCTAATACTCACGACGAATATTGAACATGGTACCAACAGGTTCCTATTCAGAAGCTATACTGGCTGTGCTAAGCAGGTTTTTTTTAAAATATCTTTATTCTTTGTCCTAAGCAGAGAAAGATTGTGTTGGACGGTAAACACTTGGTTTATGAAGTCTATCTGAATCATATCACGTCACAGATTGGCTCGACTGACGTCAATGTACGTCCCATATCATACCACAACCACACGAAGACAAGCGGCCTCCTCCCCAGATCAGAACCGGCTCGCATCGATTCGGTGCATCGACATGGCTCCGATGCAAACTACTGCCTGGCGCATGCAAGGATAAGGCCGGCGTAAGAGCGTAAGAAGCACTGGAGGCAACAATATGGAGACGGCGAGCCCACTTACGCAGTTGCCACGCAAAGCACCGCTGAAAGCTGCAAGACCTGCGGATTCTGATCAACGGATTCTGCGCCCTCCAATATTTTCAGCATGATCGAGCTTGCGTATTTATTTTGCTTATTAATGACGTATATCTACGTCCGAACAATCGAATATAGGCGACTTACTCGATGGGAACTTTTCATTATGTTACACTCCGGAGCTCCAACGAGTGCCACATAAAAGACGCGTCAATGCAGAATAAATTTTAATCTTTGGCGAAGACCTTGAACATTGTGGAAACGAATCTTCAAAAGGGAGAAATATGTTTTTTTTTTTTTTTTCTTTTTTTTTTTCTGTCGTTACGTGCGTTCACCTTTGCGTTCACTTTCGCGGAGGCTCGTCAAGCCTCCACTGGAGAGTTTTCCCCTTCTGTCTCTACAATTAATTTGGAAAATAAAGTTATTATTATAATTATAATAATATATTGTCATTTAAAACAAGAACGCTACACGAGTTTTTTTTTGTTGTTGTTTTTTGAATTTAAGATATTCTTGTATGGGGTTGAGTGCTACCCTGATATGACTCTGACACTCCGTTATGAGTACAAATATTCTTCTTGAATAATCGCCTCTATACTTGGAGCGCGGTCAAAGCCCAGCCGACAAACAAGCGTCTATACACCCAGACTAAAAGCGCAAAGTGACGGCGCAATGCGTGCGCTTGTTCGGATAAGCCGGCAGAGGAGCAGGGACACGGAGAGACTGCGAACGCGCCGTGACGTTGCAGTTTCGACTCTGCGTGATGGGCGTCTTGGTTCGTACCTTTCGGCTGCGCTCCAACTTAAGGTGAATCTAAGCACAGGAGTAGAAACTCAGAAAGAAAGGTAGTCAAAACGCCGAGCTCAGGTAGCAATAATTACTGGGCCAACTAAAGCCTTGGTCGCTGTTCACTATTCACTGTTCAAACCCGAAATATATGAACATTATTTCCCGGCCAAACCCGGATACTCGGAGTATGCTGCTGACAGTTCCTATTTTTTATTATATTTAAAATAAATAGGCAAAACGATTGAAAATATCTCTAGCGGAGCGAAAGTTTTTAAAATTATTAAGGCCAAACGCGATTTTCCATTCCCGACTGAACGAGTCATATTATTTACGGGGCCCAAGAGCCTAATAAAAATTTAGTGCCTTCGTGTAATGACCGCCGGTAGTCATTTATTCAAATACCCGCTCTCTAACCTGTTCTTTTTTCTTCTTTTCTCTTTCCAGGTAAGCTCCGTCCCGACCTTCCGGATTCAAGGCACGTTCTGTCCTGTCCAGGGCATTTAAATCTAATTAGGCTTAGGTTTTCTGCTTTTGCGTGGGAACGTCGGGGTCACATACACCACGGCTACTTAGAAGAATCAGATTGTGTCTAATCCCATTACAACGCGGTACGACCGTAGAGTAAAGAAAAATTCAAATATTTGCCAGCTTTTTGACAGCCTGCAATTCGATTCGCGGACATTTGCATGCTCAAATATACAATTGAGAACGCCCGGCGGTTATTAAATATCCCTGAGAGAGAATATGTTTTCTCCCAGATCGAGGCCGTAACGCGAGCTTGCATTTTTTGATGACTTTGATCACAACGAAGTTAAATTTGTACAAAATCCGTGGTACCAATTGAAGGAGCAAAGGACATGTGTAAAAGAATCGGGAAAAGGAAACAGACCATAGGCTATGCGTACTCGTTTTGCGGGGGCATATTCAAGTCATTAGAGTCCTGTCCAGATATATATATATATATATATATATATATATAACGAAAGTGGAGGAGCTCCAGGAAAGGCCTTTCTTTACTGCACCAACGTTTCAAGCGGGGACCGCTTTTCTTCAGGGTGGGATCGTTGTGAAATGTCCTCTTCTTCTTGTTGATGTTCGTGCGGAAGAGGAAGAGTTGCTATGAAGGGTATTGAAAATATTCGGAACAGGAGCAAAAAAAAAAATATCGTAAATCTTTGAAATTAGTAATTATAAACAATGTTAATCAAAATCAATAAAACGAAATAAATTGATTTGTAGTATTTGCCGCAGTCTTTGTTACAGCTCCTAAGCACAATCACCCCCGAGCAACCGGAGCGCACACAAAAGTAGCAATGGGGATGTGTTCGGGATTAACACCGTTACGAGAGCGGAGATCTAGACAGCGCAAGAGTGCCGTGGCGGTTTTTTTATGAAGTATTTGAATCATATTTGAATGATGCTTACGCGCCCAAGAATTTGACGCGGCGGAAGGAATTACCACGGGACGCACGCTCACGAGGATGTTCACGAGAGGCGTGGAACGATCTCCGCTCTCGAAGCGGTGTTAATCCCGAACACATCCTCATTGCTACTTTTGTGTGCTTTCCGGTTGCTCGGGGCTGATTGTGCTTAAGAGCTGTAACAAAGACTGCGGCAAATACTACAAATCAATTTATTTCGTTTTATTGATTTTGATTAACATTGTTTATAATTACTAATTTCAAAGATTTACGATAATTTTTTTGCTCCTGTTCCGAATATTTTTAATACCCTTCATAGCAACTCTTCCTCTTCCACACGAACATCAACAAGAAGAGGACATTTCACAACCATCCCACCCTGAAGAAAAGCGGTCCCCGCTTGAAACGTTGGTGCAGTAAAGAAAGGCCTTTCCTGGAGCTCCTCCACTTTCGTTTTACGTCCAACCGGCCCGTTGAACCTCTTCTCCGTATATGTACATATATATATATATATATATATATATATTTTAAACAGCACATTTGTTGGCGGGTATTTTGCGAAATGCAACATAAAAACAATAAACACCGACCATGCGAGTGATAATTTGCGGCGTCTCTCGAGTGTTCGTTACACACTCCACAATAAGCTGGACACCCTCCTAGCACCGATGTCGGCATACAGGTTCCGCTGCTCTGAGGCAGCCGATATGCGCGGAGAATGGCGGACTTTTGCCTCTAGATTTATCTCTGATGTCTACGGCATCTGTTGAGTCGCTTTAGAAATAACAGCCTGCCACGCGATCCTGTGCTCTACGTAGTGCTGCTCGTGATCACTAAGACGCACGCTGCACCCCTGGCTCTGGGATCGATCGGAGGACGCGCACTCAGCAAACCAAAAATCCCTGCTGACCTTTTTTTTTTTCTTTTTTCTTAATGTTCACCAACTCTCGGAGAATAAGCTGGTAAAGCTGTTTACCGCGCAAGAATAACGTGATTCTTTATTTTTCTCCGGCCGAAGAGGGACAGGGATACCGAAAACGTGCTTCCTCCGTGTTCATTTTCAAATTTATTTGCGGACTTTACAACTTGTTTCTTTAATTCAGTTTTTTCACTTAACTTTGTCAGAAGTGAACGTGAACCGAATTCGTTTCAAAAATTGCGTGCAGCGATGGACTCGGGGCATTTAACGAGCCTATCAGCTGCCTGTTATCTGTCCAAAGCGTCATGACGCCATCATCGGCATCCCCGAACCAGCTTAGTGGCGAGCAGCGCAGCGGTTACTTGACCCCGCCGATGACGACACTTTTTTCTAGTTTTTCTCGCTATTCTCGGGCTCTTTTGCGCTGGGCGTCTCACAACGGGCGGGTTACGTCAACTTTATAATTGGCGATTGCAACACTCCTGGTCATAAGGTGAAAAGAAACCTTAACAGATACTTTTAGGCGTGCCTAACTTAGACTATCACCACAGTGTGACCGAAGCACCCTGGGAGTGCGAATAGCCCACTGCCATCGGGCGAATGAATAGCCAACAATGTTCCCCAACACAACAGAGTCAAGTTGGGTTTATAAACCAGAACAACAATTAACCGTGCCGCTTACGTATTTTCGCGATGCTGATAGCTCGACGAGCTGACTTCGGTATGTCTTCGAGCAGTGCTCGTCGAATGTTCGGCTGATGGAACGCGGCATCAGCGAGTTCCAGGGGAAGGAACTTGGTTCAGGGAAGGGGTCACCGGCGAGAGTAAGGTCTTGCCATAAACTGAAGATAACCGTAGTAAATAATCTCGGGAATAAAAATAAAAAGGTCCGAAATTTTCCCGCCTCTGCTAGGGACGGCGGAAAAGATTTTCTTTTTTTTCTTTCTTTTTTATGTAACGAGCGGGTCGTCGCGAAGAGGCAATTTGGTCTCCGGTGGCGCAGCGGCCGAGCGGGTCGTTAACGTGAATCGCTGACAAGCCGACCGCCGAAAAAAGCACATGGCTACGCGAGACGGGCGAGTGTTAAGACTGGCAGGACGACACCGTACCTGCTTTTAATGAGCGTCGCTAAAGGTCACACGTCGACCGGCGAGCTACGGCTTACTTTTGTTGAATACGCGGTCGAATAAAAAGAAACCACAATAGCATAGAAACGGATTACAACTGACGCTTAACCGTGTAAAATAACTAATGGTTTGACTAGTAATGTTAGTAATAACAACCATAACAATACGAGTAACGATAGCAAAAAATAATAATGATTCTATTTGAGAAACATTGATAACATTGCTCAAATGGAGGGTCCAAGTCAAAATAGGCTTGTTACACGTGGACAAGTGGAACAGCGAAAAGATAGACTTGTTGACGGCCCAGAAAATAATATGAACTATTCGAAATAATCCTTCATGTTTTCGCGCACTAGAGGCACTCCTTCAAGTATATTGTATGCAGAAGCCGCATAATATCAACGAATTAATTTCATAACGCGAAAAACAGTGAAGTGTAAGAAAACGTGGAGGGTAACAAAGATTTCGATAACAAACTAAGGGAGTTTTGAAATCATCACATAAAAAGTGGTGAATGAATGAATGGAAACACACTTATTGAGAGAACAACAGAATGACAGTCTTGCTACTAAGCATCAAGTCAAGGAGTTTTGTTAAACGTTAATGCCGGCGGTACTTTCTACGGAAGTGAAGTGCTAATAAATTAGTTGGGCTATTTACAATTCGAGCAGATGTTATGTAAAGCAAATTCACTAGCATTTTGTTCACTGAGCCCCCTGGGTGCGTCTACTCTCTCAGAAAGGTCGGTTTGAGTTCTTTGCGTATGTTGAACGCGCGCTCACGCTCCATTGTTAACGCACTACATTCCCACAAAATACGCGTCTTGTTCGCGCGCTTTGACTCCCATGTTGACTATGAGTTAGCGTGGTTCGCGCACTTCAGACACACTCCATCGAACGGGCATCTGCGGAAAACTACTTGACGTGCAGTAGTTACTTCTTTGTAGTCGAAATTCGTCGATGTCTGACAATAGCCCCGCGGCTGGAGCCGTTATGCATTGGCTTTGGGTCTTTAGGCAGTAGGTTGGCGTGTAGGGCCTTCTGATTTTGATTAGTATATTCGACGGTCTTCTCGTAGTTTCGGCATTCTTATGGGTCTTCAGCTTCGAGGAGGTTGAGCTGCAAAGTTCATGGATTTTACTTATTTGCTCCCATGCTGCTGTGTGCGCCACACATTTCCTACGCGTTAAGGGCGGGAAATCCATAAGATGGTGATCTTGTGACTGGCCCGTTCTATTTTCTTGCAATGGTACGGACGCCTGAGGCAGTCCGGCTTCTGGTGGCGTGTTTCCACACGCTCTGACAATACAGGGTGTTTTTTTTTTTTAGCTGCACCAAATTCTCAAAAAAAGAGAACGTGAGATAGAGTAATTTAAGCCCTGGGGAAGTGTTAATGGCCATGGCGGCCTCTAGAAAAAAGGTGAAATTAGGTAATTACTTAGCTAATTAACTAAAATGTTTTAACTAACTTCTTACATTTTTACCTGAGGGTACATAATGTATTTATAGAATTGAAGCTCGACCTCACTATGCTCTAGCCCTGCCATCAAAGTTTGGTTAAATTTTTTTAGTAGGTGTTACGAGGTCAAGACATGTCACTTTGGTACACGACGTCAAACCGAAACTAAACGAGAAAGAGCGCCGGTAAAGTAATCGCTCCGCCTTTCCGGCCCCCGTGGATCGTCGTTATCGCAGCCAGCTTCGCCAGCTTCGCAAAGCAAGTGGAGCCGGCCGCGCTAATAACAAATCGGATGCCCGAAAGGGCGGAGCGAAAACTTTATCGGCGCTAGCTTCCTTTTAAGTACAGCGAAAATTCTTTTGTCTGTTCCAATTAAATAGATAGGGATAATAAGCCCGTGGTAAATATTATATTTTAAATCATCTGTATTTTTTATATTGCTTAACCCAGTAAACATATTCTGGTAAATATTCCACGAAGTACAACCATACCTCAACAGAGACATATCAGTTTGTTACAAGCCAGAAATGTTACGTCGTGAAAGGGCACGTATTTAAGCATGTGCCTCGCCAGACCTAGTTTGCTATGCTTATGGGCACCTTTTGGTTCAACATTTAAGGATCAAGATGAGTTGTTTTATGTATAATCCAAAACAAGAAACCAGTCATTTTGAGAAATAAATTTCTGCCCAATAGAGTGGTCAACCTCACCCTACTGAAAAAACCCGTATAAAAATTGATACTGGTTGACCCGTATATCTCATACGGGTTTATGGGATACGGGTCTCCCGTATGATACTGGGAACCCGTACCTGTACAGGTTGACCCATTCAGATACAGGAACCCGTTCAGATACGGGGCCCGTACCTGTACGGGTTGACCCGTTTAGGTAAGGGAAACCGTGCCTGTACGGGTCGACCCGTTTAGATATAGGAACCCGTACCCTACAGGTTGACCCATTTAGATATAGGAACCAATATTTATGCATGTTCATCTGCTCAGATAGAGAAACCTATATCTTTAAAGGTTTATCCGTTCTGACGCAGTAATAGGAATCAACATGGTGTCCATTGTTTGCGAACGGATGGATGGATCTTTGCAGGTTTAACAATTCGCATGCATTTGTCATGCAAAGAATGAGCATGAGCCAGGTCATTTCAGGTTATACGTGTATTTAGTGAACGCAAATTGGCATCTGCAGAACAACAAGAAGCTTAACATCTAAGCAAGCTTAGAAGTCAAACTTCGAGTTAATATCCTGCAGTAGGATATTAATAAATTTGCATACTGCAGTAGATTCACCCGAGCTGCCCTTCTCCCTGGAGAGGCCTCTCGAGGATGCCTCCATAGGTACTCGTTGAAGGCATCTGCAGGGGAAAAGAATACAACAATAAGTCATGTATATCTACAGTTTCCTGAAAAATTTAATATTTTACTTCCTGCAATTATAAGTAAGCAATTTCCGCTACAATTTATGCTTTGTTAGTATCTTGTGATACTATGTAGACCCCAAGAGTAACTTCTTACGATTACGCAGTCTGCTTAAAACAGCAGGCATGCATGATTCGGCCCGAAAGTTTTGAACCAGTTCAGACCGAGTTCAGAGGAGTGCAGAAGCAGTGCGCAAGTCGGGCTGCGGCTGCGTGAACTTAAGCTGCAGCGTTACAAACGACCCTGTAATTGGTTTCCGAAAGACCGAAGAGTTGCCATCTGTTACTGCATGAACGCTGAACTGACTTCAGCCAGCGCAAGATTCTGTGGAACTGAGGCTGAGCTCGTGCAGCACTGGAATAAATCGAACAGGCCAGTTCAGCGTCCATGCAACTTCCGGTTGAATCTAATGAGTCAGTTCTTACACTATTTGAACTAGATCGGCCAGTTCAAGCAAATCGAAAAGACCTAGTGTGACTTTCCACAACTATGCACTTAAAGTTTGCTTGCAACAGTGTGTTCCTTGCATTTCAGTGTTTATGAAAATTATAGACCTTGGAGCAGGGGACAAAAAGGACCGGAAAAACACGAAGCTCCAGAGCTTCGTGTCTGTCTGTCCCTTTTTTTCCCCACGTTCCCGGGTAACCACGTCTATCCTTAACCAGCTCGCCTGCCTGTTAAGTTAAGTAAAAGTATGTTCTATAAATTTAAATATGTATTTTCAATTATGAACATGGGCCTGATTGCCTACAACCTCTAACTTATTTCATGCCCAACAATGTCACCATGGGAACAAGTAAAAGGAACACTGAACACACAATTCTCGACCGGCAGTTTTAGTGCGAAAGAAAGATTTTGACCTGCAATTGTTGTTCTGGGCATGTATATAAATTGACAACACAGATTTGATATCAGGAACCATTTAACTAATTTAATATCCGTGTTACGACCCTTCAATGGTCTATTCATACGAGATAGTTCCCTGGTAAAAAAACTGAGCACTAGAAAGGAGGAACACCCACGGTGAGAAGGCGGTTCAGAAAAAATGGGCAGTACTCAAAGGACAGAGCCAAACATAGTTCGGTTGTAGCAGTTCTAGTGAACAGACTCACTTTCACAACTTTGCTAGTGCCAGCTTTTCGTTCAAAAGAAAAAATAAGTGCCTCAGCAGAAGGTCCTGCAAGCAGGCCACTGATATCATGGACCTCCCCCAAAACTTGCAGGGATTAGCAGATATTTGCAATGCGGAGCATGTTGCTGTAAAACCTCCTCAGTGTGAATACATCAGAAAGCACCAAGGGACCTAGATGACCGTGACAAGGTCACTTTACTTTTCTTCATATATTAAAAACAAAGAGGGAGATAGGGCTTCTTCATTTCGGTTTTGCACTCAGAGCTTCACGTTCCTAAAGCTCGAACTGGTCGAACCGTGACCTTTCAACAGCCTATTACACTGAAAGTTCTGGAAGCCTTGGAATATTTTATCACATTAATTTTGTCGTAGCAGGTTGCAACTTCAGAAGCCATAAGGTTTGAGTGACTCACCAAGTATGAGACATCTGTGAGAAGTGGGCACTTACTACTGCCAACTTGACTGGAGTCAGGGCCCTCTCGGCGACAGCGCCCTTGAAGCGCCGGCATAGCACCCGAGTCACACTCCGCCCATGCAGGTTCTCCCTGCCGAAGATCAACTTCGTGGCCTCTTTAACGAACATGGAGTCTCCCCGGGCTCCCCTCACGTAGAACAGTTTGTCCTTTTCCACCAAGACACCATGGCAAAGGTGAACCTAGAAATAGATAGAAATGCTCTACAGGAAATGCAGCCAGCCATTGGTCCCGATCTCATTGATCTTTCGGAAACTTGTGCAGACGTCTGCCGCACAATGCCACTTTTTTCGGACGCAGGACATGCAAGGCAGCTCTTCACGCAACATCTTGGGGGTATTCTTTTCAAAGCCAATCACAGAAATTCACCACGGGCACTCACTACTCGTCTCCAACTTCTCAATGTAAAGAACACCTCATCTTGAAGTACAGAACAGAGAGTGGAACAAACATAACTGCAAAAGAATCGCATAGCAAACAGTTCCAGCCACGCATGTCGTCTGCTATGCACACAAAAAAAACACGGAGGGGAAAATAAAATAGCTCACGGTCGGGTGTAGCCACGTGACTTCCGCCCACTCACTCTCTCCTCTCCACTTCTCCGACCTCCGTGCGCGGGTTTCAGTTTCGGTTCTGAGCAGTTGCGTTTTTTGGCTTTAATGAAAATATATGTGACTGTTGCAAAATATTAATTTGGTAGTCTTTCGACACCATTAAAAATCGGCTGGCAAAAAATGAAAACTTTTATTGGGGGTGTAAGTGTCCGTTTAAGTGAGTTCAGAGTAAAGGGGAAGAGAGAAAGAAGGGTACCAATTATAACACAATTTTAATTGGGCTACTTAATACATGATTTATGAAAAAGCTCGAAATAAGACAAGGACACTAGATAGAAAACGTTTCAGAAAAGTGCCAATTAATTGGGAAGAAATATCTTATCAATGCCCGGCCCTACTCTTTACATTCATCAGCATTTTGAAGCAGCCCGATGGTTCAATTTAAGGAAGCATATAAATAACCTCATTCAAGGAGCTGTGGAAACAATAAAATTTAGTCACTTGCCCAATATCTGGAATGAATATTCCATGAAATTCTGAACTTACCTCGTCATCAGCCTCGGCAAGCACTGGCACACACTCGGGAAATGCCTCAGGCGGGCCTGCTACAAGATCCGCTGCTGGAACAGCAGCATCAGCGGCCGGTACAGGTCGAGCGTGATTCACACCAGCTCGCACTACGTGAACTGAAGCAGGAGCGCCAGCTGCAGGAACCACTGCTGGGCAAGCTGGAGGAGCTGACCCAACACCGCCAGACGGGACATTGTCCACTGCAACATAATAAAACACTCTTTAGAAACAAGACACAGTTCAGGAGTCAACCGATTTTTCGGACGCCAAAAATTCAGACGAGCTTGATTATTCGGACTTCAGCACTTTCCTGGTTCGTTGATGGCATGAGGGCTTCATAGTACTTCATGCCACAGAAGACTACCGGCAGTGTGCTTATTTGTTTTTCCGTAACACACCGGGACTGGAAAAGTAGCGCAAGCAGGACACAAAACAAAAGGATGAGAAACAAAACCAAAGAAGAAAAAGAGGAAGAAAAGAAATGCGCTCAAGTTCGACGGCAGTGGGCGGCAGAGAGGTTGTTTAGTTTACAAAAAAAAATACCGGTGAATAGCTAATGAATATTCATGCCAAGCATTTCCAACGGTTTGCGAGATATAAGCTCAATCTTTCTGACGAAATCCAATGCTGTAGCAGATCGTCTGCTCACCTTTTAACCAGTAGCACAGTTGCGTCGCTAGGCACAATCTGCCGCCCGATTAAAGTTCAGCCTTGTTGGTGCTGTGGTCATGCCTACGACCAGCTTCCTCACTCCCTCCTCTTCAACAAAAAGAACTCCTTTCTCCCCGATGACGAAAGGATGTGTGCTGGCCGGGCTCATCAGAAAGCGCATATTTAAAATGTTTTGACTGACAGAACAAACTTTCACTTCAAGCCTCATCTATGCGCACAGACCACGGTGTCTTGGTATGACATAATTGTTTGACATACTGCAGAACCAGAAAAATATTTCTTCAATCAAAGCAAAAGTGCTGCCGAGCAAAACGGGCTCATCGCCATCAGCAACAAGAAACAGACTCTCAAAACTCCATTTGCACCCTAAGAGAAGAAAAGAGAATTATAGACACCTCTTAAACTCATTGCTACATTGAGACACCCCTGTAGTATATGCCTACTTCTGCTTGCGACCAAAAAAAAAAAAATTAAAATTACTTTTGATCCCTCAGATAAAGTGTGAGCACATAATGTGTAGTGTGTGAGGTAAGCAACTGAAAGTGCCTCCACGCTTACCTAGTAGTGCCAGCAGCTGCTTCTTGATAGCGTCCTCTCTATCTGCGGCTCCTGCTCCAGGTTCAGCACCCTCTGCTTTGCCGACCTCAGCTTTTCAACCAGTCGGGCATGCTCCCCAAGCGACACAGCGGACGTTCTGTCCTCTGTCTTTTTTTTTTCTCTTGTACTTGCCACCCACTGCAGGGGATGGCGACATCAAAATCTGGAAAAGAAAAAAGGTCCAGGTGTTGTAATATTTCTTTAATATAAACTCAACCACATAATTGGGACACACATAGTTCACATTAAATTGCTCCCCCCCCCCCTTTATTTTTTGGGTGCAGGTTTCAGCCCTATACCTGTGATTGCCCCCTCCCTAAAGAAATGCTTCCAGACGCCCCTGACAAGATATCCGATATTCACTGTCACTACAGGAAATAATTGGTATATCATCCTTTACATACTCTAGTGTGTAAAGGACGATACCTGTTGTCAGAAAACACTGTGTAGGTAAACGAAATAGTATGATAAAATATTGTGTTAAAAGGTACTTCTAAGTTAGTTAGAAAGTAAAATATGATAATACTACTTTGCGCCCAGTGTACTTTCTATGAGGAACGTAAACTCTCAGTTGCTTTGTACTTGCAATTCAGTGCTTTTAAATACGATAGCATCTATAAGCAAAGCATATGCATTTTAGGCGTCTGTTGGTCCGAGGATTTGTAACTGCTTTTGAAAACAGCATGTGCCGGCACATTATAATTCAGAAAAGAAAAACATGCCGCCGGCACTGCGCCTCAAACCCACAACTGTTGGAGTCGAAGCCGGGCATCGTATCCGCTTCACTACGAGCATACATGTGTAAGCATTTGCGAAAGAGCTACTGGTTGCAGGCAAGAGCTGCGTTGATGCACGTGCCAGTGACTCAACGCCGTTGTTGCCATAGCAATGTGCGCCGCATCTGGTCGCAGTCGCACATAGCCACATCTGAGGAGAGCTCTGTGAACCAGACTTGAGTATCCTCTTTTGTTGTCGGTATGCGAAAGCAGGTCTCACCAGAGGAACATTACGCAAGCGTGCTGAGGCACAGTGAAAGCAAAGTACCTAGGGTACTTCGGAACAACATAAAACATGTTTGTTGAAAGCTGGAGAGGCAAGTAGCAACAAGAGGACCATTGAAGCGGATGAAAAGATTAAAGAGAGGAAACTTCGGCTGCAACGCAAGCAGGACGCCAAACAAATGAGGACGTCTTGCGATAGTGGAGAAGAGATGTAACTTCGTGTACAGCGAGATTTTGACTTGACTTAGAGCAGGTGAGCACATCTCGTAAGACTGAAGAGTGTCGAATTCAGATTTAATGCGGTCGAGAAACGAGCAGGAGAGTGTCTCTTGAAATTGAAGAGGGACAACTGCAGCTACAGCACAGTCGAGACCAGGAGTGGACAAGCTGCGGCACTTTGTGTGTTAAAGTGCGGCTTGTGGTCCACTTTGATAGAGCGTTCTACTCACCGGATCTGTGTACCAGAATAGCAAGCAATTTAAAAAGTGTCTGTACAAATAGTCCTGACCAGCCATAATGAATGGACACAATTACTCATAAAGCAAACAAAATGCAAGATATTCTTTAGCCTAACCGTTCAATTTTACCCACAATTATTGCCCACTGGTAACGGAAGTATGCTGCTGATTTGAAAAAGGGAAACAAAAGACGAACCCCCTCCTTCTGAACAGAGTCGCAGATGAAGTAAGAAAAACAGCCTAAAGGCACACATAAACCTCGAACCTTGAGTTCAATACCATAGGGATGGCCACGTGCTTCTTTTTCAAAGCAGCAACCAGCTCAGCTCGTGTCTCTGTAAAACAAAACATGCACACTGAATTACATCTCAAAGTCGTCGTGTTCGTCTCCCTTTCCCTTCTTGTATCGAAGTTTATAAATATGACCGTTCACCAGCCAGCCTGCGCTATAACCCTTGTTTCAAAAATTATGTTATTCGATATTTTACACATTAAATGCACCACCTAGTCGAACTTATGTGATAAATTTGTCGAGCTTACAAAGCCGATTTGTTGCGATTTATTTTGAGTGTCGTGGCTACCGTCTGGAGCGCCCTGTAGTTAAACAACGTAACCCTTTGCTCTTGCCGCCCAGTTCTTCACAAATCGGGCGCAAGGACCGAATCGGGCGCAAGGACATATTCGTGCCCACCACATTTCGCGAATTTTAGACGCCGGAACGGGGGACGCGGGAACGGGGGCCCACGAAATTTCCGCTTTCCACGTGTCCTTAAATTTCGCTAATTTTTGGACGCGTGGAATTTGCAAAAAATCGGGGGCTGGCGAACATTAGGGAGTGTTCGTAGACCGCGTTTCCCCCTCCGCAACGAAGATGCGCCTGCCCGCCGATAGTCTTGACTGTAGAGTTCCGGGTATATAGCGAGTTGCGGAGGGCGTTGCGGGACAGCGAAAACGATCTACGAAAACTCCCTATTAACAGTTTGCAGTATACGTTGTGCTTCGAGCCCCTGATGCGTAAACAACTTACCATTCCCCGGCGCACGCTCCAACAACCTCCCAGTAGACGCTTTTCGGCACGTCTGGGTCGAAGTCGCCAACGCTCGCCGGTTTGAACTTCTTGATACGGTTCACCACGCTGACTATTGCCTTCGCGCCATCAATATAAATCACGTACGCTTAGTACATATCAACACCGATACACATCGATCGAGATAGCCCTAACGTCAATGCGGCTTTGGTTCACAGCACTGGCTCGCACTGGCCGGCTGGCCAGCGGCGCTGGTATGTAAGGATTGGATTGGATTAAATAAATAATCTACCTTAGTTTATATTAATACTATTATTACTCAAAATAGTTTTAGAACATTTAAAAGCATAGAAACTTACTATGTTAAGTTTATTTATTGTTAAGAAAAACATTGTTTGTCCGTCGTTGGTTGTTTTTCCGCACTCTGGCTTGCAGCTACGAAATCCAATCCAATCCGACGTCAATAAACCGAAACCGAAACTATCGCGGTACAGGGCTCAAAGCTATGAAGCAAACTCTCGTTTATCTCGGCCTCGCTTCCCATGGATTTGGTTTTCTCATTTTATGACTTTAAATATGCATGTCATAAAATGGTTGAGTTTGATAGCTGAAACTGTTAAACTGAAATGACCTAATATGTGATTTTCTGATTAAAATTCTTTATTGAAAAAAATATCACAGTTTAGTTTCGCGGTGAGCGCGTTCCCGTCGAGGTCTGATAATTTCTGGTCGCGTTAAATAGACCGATCTCACCGGCCAGTTTGACTACGCCACCGCTGCCGCAATGCAGCGAGGGAACTTTAGTCTTTGGGCACGTGCGACAACCTCGCTGGAGCTCTTCGCGTGCAGAGCACGAGAAGGCACGAGCCCTCGCGTGCACGGCCGTCCGCCTCCTGGGAACTAAAGTTATGGCGGCTTTACGCATGCGCCCAACGCTTAGTGAGATCGGTCTATTGTGTATACCGGTAGAGCCTGTACAAGGTTACCGACCGCCGGTTTAAGTGCCGGCGCCGGTAAGGCGTTACCGGTCGCTCCGATACGTGGTTGCTGTTAGCCGCGCATCGATTACTGGCCACCGGTACGTTATTAAGGGCCCACCAGTGTGGCGTACCGGCTTCGCCTGTACGTGTTCACTCGCCGCCTGTACATGATATGGGCAACCGATACGGCGTATCGGCTTCGCCGGTACGTGGTTACCGGTTACCGGTGTGGCCTACCGGCTGTTCCCGTACGTGTTTACCGGCCGCCTGTACATGGTATGGGCAGCCGGTACGGCGTATCGGCTTCGCCAGTACGTGGTTACAGGTCTCCGGTACAGAGTTACCGGTTACCGATATGAGAATACAGGACTCCGGTTTGAACCGGTATAGGCCGGTATACATTTGTACAGGTTTTTTCAGTAGGGCATGGGTATACTTTTGTTAATGATCAGCCTAATCAAATGTATGATATGATTAACTTTTATCGTCCCACAAAGAACACACGCTAAAAATGCATTTAGACTTCTATTTAGAACGACTTAGTCGCTAGTGGAATTAATAGACGACAAAAGTAAGCATAGTATGCAAATAGACGACTACCCAAACTGTTTTTTCCCTAACACAGTTCATCCTAGGTTACACCATCTCAGGACAGTTCATCCCGAACACTTCATACCAAGGGCACTGTAGTCCGAAATATTTTGTCCCAAAACTTCAGATCCCTGGGACAATTTATACCCCATTTTAGGCAAGCAGAGCATATGCGGTATCTAGATCCGTTTCAGCGTTTCAGAGCACATTCACCTCATTCAGTTCACTCAATCCTGAACAGTTCACCCCGATGACATCATGCCAAAGTCATTACGTCCGAAGACGTTTAGTATAAAGACACTTCAACAAACAAATTGCAAACAGCCAAAATATTGCCGTGGTTTGTTCATTGCAATCTCGCTCGCCATGCGGTCGTCTTGGCATCGTTAATCCGCACTGAGTCTCTTACTTTATTTGAAACGGCACGCCCGTGCTTGACGCTTTTTTGGCGCTGATGATTTTGCAGAATGCTGCGCAAGTAATGTGTTTGGTCATCGTTTGTGCGCAGTCGGCACTGATAATCTACCATTCAAAACGTCCATGGTATTTGACATCAACGAGAAATGTTTACAGTACGACCTCGCTTCATCGCGATTTAGTGGTTGGTCATTCAGGGTGGGCTCGAAATTCTAATTTCCAATATGGCGGACTTGGTGCCACCGACCACCATGGAATCGCTTGGCGGCAGTCGCCATGCTAATCCTGTACCAGTGTTGCCATCCATCTAGCCAGTAAATTTTGTTTCGCGTTAGCCCCGAAACAAATGTTTGGGACATTATATAACTATGCAAAACTAGTCACAAAACCAAAATAACTATTAACCTCGATATTAGGAAATGTTTACTCCGTTTAGAACTGATATATTTAATGGCTTTATGAGAGTTCCCTGAACCGGTGGCGTGAAACATGTTTTCCTAAAAAACAGACAAGTTTGGTGATGTACAAATTAAGGAAAGTAATCCATAATCGCAAAATGTGCACCAAAACACCGATCTCACTAAGCGATTAGCACATGGGCGACACTGTCATGTTTTAATTCACAAGGGACAGGCGGCAGTGGGCGAGGATGCTCGTGCTGTCTTGTGTTCTGCGAATCCAGACCCGTACGATAATGTCATATATGGCCGTGTTATATTTGAGATATGGCCATATATGATAATATAACGAGTTAAATATGGCCATATACCGCCATGTATGGGAGCAACTACGGCCATATATTGCCATATAAGTGGGCGAATACTGCCATATATAATCATAGAAGTTCGTAAATACGGCTATATATCGCCAGATACGCGTGCAAATACTGCCATATATCGCTGTATAAAAGTTTGAATACTGCCATATATAGCCCGTTCACGACATAGATGGGTAAGATATATCCCCTGATATTGATATTATGGCCCGTTTCGGTCGTACAAGCAAAAAGTCATGTGTACTCGTGAAGACACTAGTTGATTTATCTATATTGCATGAGTCTCATCTAATTGGTTCACTATTGTTAACACCCTTAAAGTGAAGTTATTCCAAATATTTGGATTAATTAATCAATAGCTCATTTCGGAGATTGAAAGACAAATAAAATTTTGATGTATGTTCGACGTGTAACAATATGGCGGAGTGCATAAGATCGAAAAGCGAGTTAATAATATAATAGGTTTCAGATCGCAGCTCTTAGGCCCCCTTCTCCACGTTAAGCGGTGTCGGCGTCACCGTTGGCATCGGTGTAACCGCCCCGCTAAATTTTGCGTGAAATTGAATTGGTGCTTATGTCACGTGACGTCAATCTTCCTGCTAAATCTAGCAGTAAAACTAATTTTGTTCATGTTTCGCCTCTAAATTTAGAGGGGAAACACGAACCGTTAGCTTACTGAATATGTAAGGCACTACTTCGTCGTCGCCAATCCTAAACCCTTCGAACGGCGGCGAAGCCGTTGCGCCCGAAGTACACTACGCAGCATATTTCAAAAACCGTTCGCGCAGCATCGAAACATTCCGTTTGCGAGCGTCGGCGATTCATCGAGTGTTGAAAGTTGGACTATGTGCTGTCCGTGGTGTCTTTTATGTGTGACTCTTTCGTAAAAAATTGGAAGTTTAAAAAGGCGAGCGTAACAGTGTACACATATTTTATAATTTATTTGTAAAACATATAGATATCTAATTATCTGTTTATTTTTGGACAATGTGCGCAAAAAATAGTCAAGCTTAGTTTTTCATTTGAAATTGTAGTGTGGCTTATACGGCGTGAAACATTGTATCTTCAAACTTGCATCGTTTTGGGTCACTCAGGCTGCACAGCTTCTTTGGAAATTCAAAAGATGGACTTCATAGAGCTGTCCTGTTCACTCGGTATTGACAGCAGGGTAGACGCTATTCGTGTTTTAGGCCAATACTGTCTCCGGTTAGGGTCACGTGACTGCAGTCTAGAGGCTGGTGATCAGGCAGAACACGGCACTTGCAGAAGCCCAAAACCACACTGCGCATTCACTGCACTATCAACCTTGGGTAAAAGTGACAAATCCTCTTGTTGTGGTCATTGTTGGGACGCCCCAGACGATAAGAATTTTGTGTGTGCACTTCGATTTTGGCCTTTTCTTCGCTCCTTTTCTCTCTCTCCCTAAGCTGAAAGTGTTGCAAAATGTACGCACTTGCCGAACTAATCAGCCATAGAATTTTTATCGCTTGACTCAGCTCACTGTGTGCAAGAAATGGCAGAAGCGTGGTCCCGTGGCGTGACGGATGACGCATTAGCCGTTGGCAATCTCGGGATGCCTACTTGCGGGCCTAAACCTAGTTTGGAGTATGGTGCACCCTGCGTGGCTGCTGTGGATCCTGCTACTGTAGTAAAAGCTATCCCGTTCGAAAAGTCCTAGCCGTATATCGGCAACAAGCGATTTCTTCAAAAAAGCCCAAGACATTTTTGATATGCTTTCAGTTTTCGGTTCTACGAATGAAAGCTTGTGCTATATCGTGTTGAATCTTCACGGACACCTACCTTCCTTCTCGTTTTTGTTTTTGTTTGAGTGGTTGTCATGCCCGTGTCGACATATCTCTCGGATTACACCTTTCAAGTCCGGTATCGTCAACGTAAGTGAGCTGCAACCTACTTCGCGACAATTGATCGTTTTTCGACAGGTACTCTTCCAGATTACCTCTAGAATTAGGCCATGTCTATTTGCTGGCAGCCTGGAGAATAATTTCTCCGAAATTCTACCAGCAGTCACCTGCCAAAGGCCGTCTGAGATCATGTCACAACTGCAGCTAGAATACTGAATTTTTATTCTCCCTGGGTTTCGTGATAACACATTCCACGGCCACCTTCTCGTAAATACACGTTTCATGGACACACGTTTCGTTGACTTTAACGTTTCATCCTGCTTTTCCTGGGAATAAGTTGAGCGCAATCAGGAGTGGCGTAAAACCCAGCTCATGTAGAAATTAATAAAAGTTGGTACATTCTCAATATCCAAGTGGTATTTTTTATACAGATGAGAAGTCACATTTTGTATATATTTGTAGAAAACAATATATCTAAAGGTTGCCTTATTTGATTGGGACATATTTGGCCTGATATGGGAGGAAGATATACCGCTATTTGGCAGACACAGATATAAATATATAAAAAATTGGGCATATCTAGCCAGATATGCCATATATAAACTGATGGGCTTTATATATGCCCAATTTTTTATATAACATATTTGTTTTTTATATAAGTCCAGACATGCCAATTTTGTAAGAAGAGCACCAGTAAGGGGTCGCACGTGCAGAAAGCCCAATGTTTTCTCCATGCATCATGACCGTGGTAGCGTAGCCCAACTGACTGCTGAGTTCGTTCGACTTAATCTGGTAGAAACAGTCTGTGTATTACATGCCCAATGACATGGGACATCCTGAAGAATATACCTTGAATAAAAGGACTTTGGTATGACGGGTACGAGATTAAATGCACCAGAATAAGACGACGCTGGCGTGAGACGTCTCGGATAACTGACATGGGATTAAGTGTCCAGGATTATTTGTCCTGGGAAGAAGTGTCTTGGCATCACGCGAGTGATCCCTCTCTCATCAATAATTGTGGTGAGATCATTAACGTAAATTGAAAAAAAAGTCGGACCAGGAACGTTTCTTTGCGGGACATCAGGTTTATGGAAAGGATATCAGAATTAGGGACGTCTCAATCGACAAATTGTTTGTGTATGGGAGTGCTTTTTACGGCTATATTTTTAACCGGATGAAAAAAGTGGAAACACTAGTATCGCAGGGGTAATTCGCTATTTGGGCAAAATCGCGGTTTTAAGAAGATCCAGTAGAAAGAAAAAAAAAATCAGAATACGGCATGCTCCTCGAATTCATTCTAGACAGTGATGGAACAAAGAACAAACAGATATTACATCTCGACTCCTGAAGAACGAAACGAGGAAAAGGAATTTCCTCGAGAACCACTCAGTTCAAGTGGAGCAGCAACCCCGACATCAAGGTAAAACATTACAGAATCGATAGACAAGCAGTTTTCTCCTGCCATCTCTCAACTACGATAGCAGTAGCCTCAAATTGCGCGAGCACGAAATTCAAAGTTGCAGTCAATGCGGAAAGAAATGCAAGGGAAAAATATGCCAGCGAAAGGAAAAGCATGAGAAAAGCAGATGAAGAAGGTCCGCCGGTAGGCTCGGGTCGATATTCGGTCGAATTGATATGGGTGAGACAGTAAGATATGGCTTCTTGGGGAATAGAGGTAAGTGAGTGCGAGCACACTTACAACAACACAAGGACGATGCGAGAAAACCTAAGAAAAAACGATAACAATAAAAGAGTAAGAAAAGGCAGAGAGACAAGTGGAAGTGAAGAAGGAAGGAAAAAGTCATTGCTACGACAAGCCACCCTCCGGGTCTCCAGGATCCCTTAGGCACCAGCCTTTGTCGGACAAGAGAAACAGAGCCGGAGCCAGAGCCAAAGTTGAAGCCGTATTTGAGACAAAGCCGGTGCCCGAGACGAATCTCTATCCGTATCCGAGAGTACGAGAGGAGGAGGAGTGCTTGGAAGATTGTGCGATTTGCCGTTCCGAGCCGAGCTCATCTTTATTAGTCTTGCCCTGTAGACTTTGAAGGGTACTGCAAAAACGATGCAAAGAAAGAGAGAAAGAAGGTGAGCTGGATGGAAGGTGCGCTTGGGGCAGAAAAAAAAAGGGGGGGGGTGTTGTTTTATTTTCCTGTTTGGAGGAATGATATTGCTGTTGGGGAAGCAATGAAGGAGGCGGGCGAGACGCGCAAAGCTTCAAACGAGAACGTACGCCCTCCGTCTTTTCACGACCTCGGTACAATCAGGGTTTTCTCAAGTACGGCGTAAAATGCAGCGTCATCTCGTGGTTAGGTGCTATGAAGGAAGTCGAGAGGGCGCCCGGTTCTTAAAACGTGCGTGATTAAATTCGTTTAATGGGAGCTGATGAAATTCTCGAAAAAGGAGACATTTTTTATTTATTTATTTTTTTATCCCGTGGAGGGCTGAATGTCACGTTTCTTTTCGTCGACGACGTAACTAAATGCGAGAAAGAATGAAAATCTTCCGGCCAGCCGCTACGTCATATCCAGATATTTTGGCCGCCAAGCGTGTGTCGCTCGTGTGAGCAGCGCGTGCAATAGGTTACCGGCGTTTCAGCCGGAAGTTTCGTCATTTCCGACGAGGCGTCACGTGAATTCACGCTTCTGGTTCGTCCGCTGCCGATCGCGTTTCGTCCAACTGCATCAAAAGCCCTTCGTGGTAGGCGTGCTGTGTTCGCAGTGTAAAATGGTTCACTGCTCCGCGGTACGTTGTTCTAACGTGAGCCATAAAGGGAACAAGATGTTCCGGTGTCCGTGAAACGAAGAACGGAAGCAGTGGTGGGTCGTCGCGGTTAATCGAGTGACGGAGCAAACTAACCTGTAACAGCCAAGCGTCGGCGCGCGTTTACGGGCGGCCCATTTTGTCACAGGTCAGCACAGCTTGTTCGATCTTTTTTCAGGTCTGGGTCGCGTCAAATGACTTTTTTGAACAGAGACTCTCGACACACAGAAAAAGGTCTCGATACACCCGTGAAGGGATGAGCACGGCTTGCCGTGCAAGGCATCCGCGAAAACGCGGGATACGATCTTGCAGACTTCAGATTGCTTGCTATAATCGCAGACAATCAGTTCATCGCGCGACGTTTCGTCCACAGACCGTTTCGCCGGCAGGAGCGGCTCTGGGATGTATTCCTGTGTATGGACTTTCAAGATTTATAGCCTGGATACTTTTTACGGTGTGGAATAACTTAAGAGCACGCATTCAAACTCAACAAACGAATATCGGCCACATAAACCTCACCCTCAGCTCGTTTTAAATAAACAAAAGCGAGCAGCACAACCTAAATCTTGACGGATGATAATAAAGCGCTCGTGCGACCCTGCGTATCCCACTTGAAAACCATTGCATGTTGATGCTTGCTTTCTCATTCAGCATCATTAAAAAAATATAATAAAACGTGCGGGGGTACAGACATGGCACACCTTGGACAACCTGACTGAAGTACAAAAAACACGCGACTGTTTAAAATTGACGGTTCTCGCGTACTTTGATGTCGCTAAGAGGAACTTTTGAACGGGAGTGTCTCCTTGATCGCGCGAAAAAAGTGCGCCAAAGCTCCGATCGTACATTTCAGCTATAGCCGCGTCCCACGGCGTACATTCGCACATATTTCATTTGGTGATGTGATCTAACGTAGCCATCAAAAATAAAAAGGCTATGAGGAACGCTGGCTCAAAATAAAAACAAAATAGCTACCCTAGCCTGAGTTTTCATGGGCAAATCAGGAAAGCGCAGCGCCAGTGCAGCTCGCCGCCGGCCGCCCTCGCTTCATTCTTTCATGGACGTTCTCGATGCTTCTGGGTACCGATTTTTACTTAACATATCCACAGAAGTAACTTTAGATGCTCAGGAATTCGTAAGTAACCCGGCAGTAGAGGAAAGTGGCTCGAATTGATCGGGTTCAAAACGCGCACACGCTGCCATAGCCGTGATGGGGCTGCGTCAGCTGCTAGGTACAAACCGGAAGTGAATATTACCCACAGTGCTTTCCGGCTGCTGCCAAACGCCGGTCACCTACTGCAAGCTTGTCAGGTCATAGCCTCCCCTATACGTGCAAAGCCTGGCAGTTCGACGACGGAGTCCTAGAGTGCCGGTCGCTAATTTGTAGCGCGAGGATCTGGTAGCACAGAGCATCGCTGTGCTATTTCTCGGGGAAGCTGAACGTCAGCGCACAGCCTTTGTGGCGGCGAGAACCCGAAACACACTTGTTTGCTCGGGAGAAGTGTGTATCGGAGTCTCGCCGGAGGGGGGAGCTAGTCACATGGCTCTACTCTCATTTGTTGTCCGCCGCTCCACCTTTTCCGATTCGGCGGCCGCTTCTCGTGGCAATCTGCCAGGCTTTGTCAGTATATAGGAGGCTATGGCCAAGTATATTCTTCCGTACTAACACCAGTCATGACGTGTTTGCTTTTTCTCGTTTTTGAAAATGGCAAGCGCGCTCGTGTCTAGCTTTGACAGGCGATGAATATGCACGAGAGCGGAGATTCCCAAAAACTCTCGATAAGACGTCGTGATCTGGGAAGGAATTAACTCAGCGGTACTTTGAGAAATATTTTCTGCAGCTTCCGTGCGCTAAGTTGCAACATAATCTCGATATGCGCAATTTCGGATGCAAAATAAAGACGATTTAGGTGTTTTTATTTATTTATTTTTTTTTTCAAGTAGAGAATCGATTTAGTTTTCCTTTAAAGTTGCTGTGCATTAATATTCGGACCCCATAAATTGTGGGAATTCGGCTCTGAGTTCAAGAGAAAATAACATAAAACCATCGCTTTTGTGCATTCGCTTTTAATAAAACAAATAGAAGAAATAATGTTTGTGGTACCCGCAACTCTTACGCCTCCTTCCAAGTAACATGCACAGTGACGTGGCCATTGGCAAAGAGGACCTTGTAGTTGCGTTCTCGAATACAATCACAAACTGCCTTTGTTGTTCAGCGGTCAGGAGACCTTCGCGTCAAATCCTAGCACTTTTCAGTCGCCCGTCTGGTAGCGTGTGATTACCTCAACCAGTGGGCATGGTTCATGGCCGCAGACGGGCGCCATACTCTGATCGTCGAGAAAATATATGTCACGTGTTTTTAGCCATCCGTCAAAGGAGCAGCTGAGGGGGGATGGTTTTCTTGACTTCGTGTAGGTCTTGACGCAGAGACCTCATCGAATTATTCGTGACGATATTATACCTTTGAAATATAGGCTTATTTTGAAACGACGAAATTTATAAGATGTAGTCTTAAACTAGCTTCTAGTTGTACAACTTGCTTATTCACTATCCTCTGACTCGTGACGAAGTCACGCAACGGTTTCCTTGACCGCCACAGGCGGTTGCTTGTCAGGAAGTTGTCAAGTTCATGTCTTGCGAGTGGACAGCGGATTTGCGGTATTTCTGAGGAAATCGTCGTATTTCTTTGACTTTTGTTCAGATAATCTAGAAAAAAGACACCTAAGCACTTCTTATGAGTTATAAATTCAAAAGCATGACGCCTGCGACGTATTGCTTCCGCCTCGCGTTATCGAAGCGCCTCGTTCTCTTGCCGCCTGAGACGCTTTGAATCGCGATCCGCTTGGGCCTCACGCTTTCGAAAGGCTTCGCCCTCATTCCGCCCATCGCGTACTCAGAGACTTGAAAATTATGGTGAATTTCGCAGCCTGCCTCGTCGCTCGTCGTGCTGCGTTATTCCGCTCCCTTAATTCGTCTTCGGTGTACTTGCTTGGACGGGCAGGTTTAGCTACCGCTGAGGTTGCGACCGCCGACGATGCAGACGCTTGAGGCGCCGCCATGTTCGTCGGCGTCGAGAAGAGCAGAAGCGGCCGACTGCGCGCCACCGTGTTCCTTTTGCCGGCGCGTAGAGTTTTTGTATAGGTGTCTACGGGAGCCAGAGTTGCGCGATTGCTTTCCACGTGCCGCCGCGCCGCTATTCGCCGAGATCCGATCACGTGAGGTGCCGGATCAAGTGCCGTGCAGGAAAGTGGACGTTGCACAGGCCCCGGCGTACGTTGCGTGGCTTTTAAGCGCTCCGCGCGCCTCGAACGCGCGGCGCCGCTATTCACCGAATTCAGTCACGTCAGGTGCAGGATCTACAGGCCGTGCAGTAAAGACGGCGCTGCGGGGGTGAACGCGCAACTCTGGCTCCCGTAGGGAGCCCATGCAGGAAATCTTCTGGCGTGGTGCCCGCAGCGCCATGGTGTGGCCTTCCTCCTATCTAATACGCGCGCCAGCCATTGGGAGCCTCGTTCCTTGAAACTATGATGCGCGCCAGGCAATAAGAGCCTAACCCTCAAATAACTATGACAGAACACAGGCTTCGCTCCATTAGGACAGGGGAATTTAGGTGCCGTTTGGCGCGGCTTCAAAAGCTGATAACACCGGTTTGCTCCATGAAGCAGTTAATTCTTTCGTATTAAAAAAAAATATAACACGATGCAAAGTCTTTGCTTCATTCAAATGGTTGCGGGAGCAGCCTTTAAAAGAGTACTCCGGCAGTTTCTTGAGCTACCCCACTTAACAAAATTTTATGATTTTCCGGCTTTACCATCCCGGTATGCTATTTAGTATCGCGAAATTCGTAACAATTATAGTAAAAACGGCATATAGAAATCTGCAAAAACCAATATTCAAATATACCCCCACTTTTCAGTGCCGTGATGCCAGTGGAAGGTAGTCTTACCAGTCGAGGAAGCGGTCTACAAAATAGAATATACCTAGGATTTGCTCTGTGCTGGTGCGTTTTTCCAAAGCATTATTTTACACCACGAACCGGCCTGTATTCAGTTAGAAAAAAAAAATCTACAGTCCAAGGAGCAAAACCCAGCCTTCAATGGCGTCACCTTTTCGTTGTTGCAAATAAAGATTTTCAGTTTGAAGAACACGGTGAGGACCGAAATTGTAAATTCAATAACTTCTCAAAAAACAAATATTTTGACATATTTGGGATCCTATTTCAGCGATGGTCTTCGGCGTGTGTAGTAAACTTCCAGGCTAATCGTGGACCATAAAGAAATCACCGGAGTACCCCTTCAAGGTTTGTTTTGCAAAGGTTCGTTGTTGTTAGCCATGATAAAATAACCACAGGCAAAACAAAAAGTAATATTGAGACACAACTCTCGTGTTTTCCCAACAATATATTTTTTTAATTACAGCATATACTTTTGAGATGTGCTGTTAAAACACATGAAAACTTGTAGACTAGTTTGAGATGGAGATCAAAATATTGAGGGTGCTGAGTCGGTGTAAACATTTTCGTCCAGACTTGTACACGTTACTGAAAACGTAACCGTTTGCAATTACCATTACTTCACTGTAAATAGTAACCGATTGCAATTACAATTACAACCTCAAAAAAAGTAATAGAAAGATTACTCTGAAGTAATGAATTACTCTAAAGTAATGGATTACTTCCTACCTTCCTTTTCATTCAACTTTTTATTAAGGTAGCACATATTCCCATAGCTGTTCCGCATTTATGCTCAGTCGTTCCGAAAAAGAAAAAAGAAAATTCATGACCGTTTTCGCCCCGAGCTGAGTGAGCGACGCAAACACACCCATTCCTTCTCGTAAAATAAATAAATAAATAAATATAACGCTGTCTATCCGCATTACTCACAAGAGTCCTAAAAAAAACAATTTTTCTTACCCAGACCTAGTCGCTGATGTAAAAAAAAAAAATTGTGCCCACGAAACGAAGCATATTGAAGTGGCCTTTGGATCCTCGAGTTTCCGTGCTTAATAAAAAAAAAACAATGGCCGTTTTTGCTTTGAGCCGAGTGACTCCAGCACACCTAACCCCTCTCGTAATATATATATATATATATATATATATATATATATATATATAAATAAATAAATAAATAGATAAATAAAAAGAAATTGAGAAAAATTGTAATGGGTAATTTTGTAATCGATAACCGGAAAAAGTAATTCAATTACAACGATCGTTACTCCTTAAAGTAAGTAATTGAAGCGTTACAAAATTACAGTAAAATGTAATCGATTACAAGCAATTTATTATTTGTAACGCGTTACGTATTAGTCTGCATGATTGCCCGAAGTTTGTGCGCATGATCATTGCGTCGCTGGAAGGTTAGGATCCTCTCACCTTGTTACTGGAAATCCCGAAACACACAAACGTTTCAGGTCAAAAAATGGACGTTGTGCTTTTACAGTTTTTTTTTTCTTTTTTTTTTTTATAGACGGAACGTAATATATTCCAGCACACTGTTGTTCGACTGTGTCAAGCGAGTGATGGCAGGTGCCTTGAACTTAATTTTTATTCGTACCATGAACTGTTCGTTTGTTATTATAACCTTGAGGTGTATTAATGCCATGGAATTATAATTGTAGGTGCCTGCATATTCATAAAGAAATATTATAATCTTGATTTTGCGTGGAGGAAAACGTTCTTGATCAGTGGTGTCAAACTCATTTGAGTGTGGGGGCCAGACAGCCCACACTGGAGAGGTTGAGGGCCAACGTTAGAGGGGAGGGGCGGAACGGGGAGTTTAATTATATAAAACGGAAGAAACCTCGTGCTCTTTGCTTGATGTTTGATTTGATTTTCTCACATGACTACTTTGGGGTCGCTTTGTTTGATGTGGTTACAATAATTAAAAGGACAAGGTGCCGTCAACGTGCTGGTATTTTTAATAGAACAAGTGAGCAAGTGTGCACTTCCGCTCCCGTGGCTCAACTTTCACAGAATTTAACAACGCGCATCACGTATTTAAACAATAATAAGTTAATGTGGTGGTTCTTACTTTCTTGGCGATTATTATTACAACAACGAAAAAATATATGTCTTTTAATTGCCATACTTTATAAGGCAATAATCCCGAGCTCGTAGCTTAATCTTTGGCAGTTGCTGCTGCTGATAGAGAGTTTGCGCAGCCCGAGATGCATCCTTCAACGAAGAATTCGCTCTTGCAGCCAAGTAGCGGAATTGTTGTGGATTGAAACAACCTCGCAAGCCAAAATATAAAGCTAAACAACGGGCAAATGAACACAGATAAGTAAAACCTATGTGAATACGTCAAAAGAGCAGAGCTACTTTTCGAGCAAAAATGAATCTGCGCGATTCACTATTGCGCGTACAATTTCTGGCGCTCAAGGCTTGGGAACAGAGACTCGTGGCAGTTTGCCAGAGGACCGCTTCCCTGTGAGTCGCATGCCGCAGGTTTGAGACCCCTGTTCTAGATAAACGAATCGATAACCTAAAACGCTTTTCCCGCTTCTTCTCTTCTATAGCGTCGAGTGACAATCATATGAACAGGTCCTGATGTGCTGCGAACGCCACACTCAACGTCGTATAAATGCCCAACAAGTGTCTAAAATACGATTTTAAAACAATTTTTTTTTACTTTTAGAACTCCGAGAAGAAATCAAAGCCATGACGGACTCGACGCAGCGCGGCCAGACATATATATATATATATATATATATATATATATATATATATATATATATATATATATATATATATATAGATATTGGGTCCCGCACTGGAGAAGCGAAGTAAATTCCTCGTACAATTTGCCATTTCACTGACAGCCTAGGAGAGCAAATATCTCCGAATTTGGACGGCTGCTTCAGAGAGAGACAGCTATGGGAGTACCATCAATAATATATCCATTCTCCATCTGGATATTTATTTGACTGCCCGAGCGGCAAATAAACCAAGGGAGAAAAGAGAAGTCAAGTGTAAACTCTGCCGGAATTTGATTTCCCCATAGGACGTAACGAAACAAGGAATACCGCACAAGCATTTTGACAGCAGCATTTCTTTCCCAAGAAATTCTGTCTTTCTCTAACCGAACGAAGAGCAGCACATATCCCTTCACTCGAGAATTTGACAAGGCTTCGGTGCAGGCTCTTTCTATCTCTATAGCTCTCTATGTCCTTATTTCTTTCTCAACACGTGCCCTCAGACATCGATATAAGCAAACAATGGCACAACAAACTTTTAAACATAAATACAAAAGTAAGCACAAAGGCGTTCCCTTCAATGTTCCTTTCTTCGCATGTCTCTATTTTGCGCTTGAGAACATACCAGCTGCAGAATCGGCGTTTGCAGAATGTCGGAAAGAATGTAGGAAATCGTAGCAGAAAGCATTCATTCCTCTGGGGCACTTTAGGCTGACATCTCACTTTCGGGTTCGTTTTTGTTATATAGGAGTCTGTTCAGAATGATGTAGGAGTATTTGGAAACCCAGAATAAAGTTGGTTTCGTAGCTGCAGGAGATAGAGGCAACTTCAGGTCTTTGAACAAGTAGAGCAGGGTTTCAGATTGGTAAGCATACGCCACCAAAAAGCACGTATATAAAAAATCCCTTTCTATCGAATAAATCTTCCCTTTAACTGTCGTAACTTAGTTTGTAGGGTGGACTAAAGTCTCTGGATCTGGGAAACTAGCGCCATTGCCTCCCACCTGCTGGACGGACACAAACAAATACCAACATACAGACGACAAAACCTCTCAAGGTGATAGGCTCATCGCTGTCGGTTGCCATGGGGATCGCCATTTCGGACCCATTCAGGAAGTTGAAGCTTTGAAAGGGCCATTAAAACCAGTCGCACCAAGATCGCCATTGAGCATCATCGCACTGAAAGCGTTCCTCGGCCAATATGAGCATCTTTGGCACTGTGCATGCAATAAACCTATCACTCCTGCTTATTTCCCCAGATCTCTTACAATTATGTTGCTCTTCTTGGGTGTTTCAAGACAGTAACATTATTTTTCAATGCCTCCAAGCACCGACGTTGCGTGTGATGGCGGTACGAAGATGTACGGCATCACACGTGGCGTTGGTGCTTGGGGCATTGAAAACTAATTTTACTCTCTTGAAACACGCAAGAAGAGCAACATAATTGTAAGAGATCTTGGGAAATAAGCATGAGTGAGAAGTTTATTGCATGCAAAGTGCCAAAGATACTCGTATTCACCGAGGAACGCTTTCAGCACGATGATGCTCCATGGTGATCTTGGTGCGACTGGTTTTAATGACCCTTTCCAAGCTTCAAAGCTTTGAAAGGGTCCAAAATGGCGATCACCATGGCAACCGGCAGCGATGAGCCAATGATCTTGAGAGGTTTTTTGTCTGTTTGTTGGTACTTGCTTGTGTCCGTCTGGCAGGTGGGAAGGCAATGGTGCAACTTTCCCGGATACAGTGACTTTAGGGTGGACAAGGGACGAAGCTGGTTCACATATATTTGTAATACAAAATTTCATCTCCGCTTACGTCAGCATGAGTATTGTTTTTACTTGTAACTAAAAAACCAAATCTAGTACGGATGATTACATATGCTTTTCGGTTACTTTTCTAAATTGCTACCTCGCGTGACACGATTAGCTGAAGAAGTATTCACCGTTTCTTTTTCTGTTTTTTTCTCTGCTTGTCAATATGTAATCTACCGTAAGTACTAAGGTTCTGGACAGTGTTGCCAAATTAAATATTTTGATTACTTTAGTTGTTTGTGGCATTTTCTAACGAGATAACTGTTTCTTTGCAGATGGCGGTTTCAGCAGCGGTGTTTATGTCATGGTAGCGTTTCTTTCCTAGACGTATGAAATGTTCCATAGTTTCGATTTATTACTCCGAAATAGCTTAAATTGCGTGGTGAGTTAGAGGAATGTAATCGTCACATTTGCTTACTGGCCGCACAATTGTTACTGGAAGTAATGCTTACCATAGCACTGGAATATTGCGGCGGCCAAAATAGGAACGTGCTTCGAGATCCTTTCTGCGTGAATCTGTAAATGCATTATTTTAGTGTTCCAGATGATATGACCCTCGGAACAAAATTTCAGAAAGCAGGCGCTACATGATTCTAAGTTCCTCAATTGGTTACTGGAAAATTGAATCTGCTGCAAAGCATGTGATTTTAGTAGATGAAGTTTTGAACTGCCAACAAAAGTTTTAACGAAACGTCAAAACAATAGAGGTTTACGTCGTCCCCTATTACAACACATAGAGTAACATCAAATTAATGTAGTAAAAATTGTTTTTAGCGTAGAAACGGTTTGAGTAAAAAGAAAGAGTGTTCTTTTTAAACGTTTTTTTCGTATTTACTACGATGTATCTTTACTAGTTATAGAAAAACTCTGTAGTAAATTCATCCTTCCTCAGTGTCTAAAATTTAGCGATTTTTAGCTTTTTTTTTTTTTTAGTATTCATATTGCGGGTTTTTGTTTATTTGTTCTTGAGGGTGGCAAGAATGGTTTGTGGTACGCTCTAATCCGGGCTACCAGCTTGGGTGGGTGTTGTTCCTCAACGCCGTGTCTAATCCGAAATGCAAACAAATCAGTATTCTTGTTTTTACGCCAACCGAGTCGTGCGATACACGCGAGTGCTCGCCCACTTGCTCGTTGACAGATACTCGTAGTATTAGCTTCTCGTAGATAACGAGGTCGCAATGCAAAATTGTCTACGTCACCCAGCACGCAGCAGAGATTGTACGGGAGTATAGCTCGAGCCTTTGTCTGGGACACGGTTTGTCCCTGATTGAGAATGACTTCATGCTAAATGCTGCCGCAGCACTTATCTCCAGTCTGAAAACTACGCTATTCTCCAGGTTTTGGCGCAGAAAAAATAGCACTATGGCCTTCTTCCCTGAGAGGTGTTGGCATACACCGTTTTGCCTTACGATGGAAAGCGGAGGGCGCCACGCCAATCTAAGTCAATGCAATGCCAAGGGGTGTCACGTGACCTTTAGGAAACGCGAAGCGAGTCGGAGACGCGAATTGCCGGGATGCGTTCACGGCGTTAGATTGACTGGGATATGAAGCGTAACGTCCGCTGCGGTTCGTTGCGTTATGACGTGGAGCATAGTTTTCATGTCGTTTCAATTCACATGACGTCATGAGCCTAACTTCTTCAAGGTAACGTCTTCTGAAGCCGCCCATGACACCTTTGTTTCGCCAACAGCCTCTTGCAAACGCTATGAATCTAACGAAGAGGTGAGCTGTCCAAATGAATTTTTGGTATTGGTGAACTTTATGCTCGTTGTCCTCTTGGAATAAGTGCAGGTTTTTGTGCGGGATTAAAACGCTCTTTCAAGATTTGTGTGAGAGAAACAAATTAATTATTTTGCCTTTAAAAGATGCACAGTGTGATAAGTCTTAAGTATCTGATCTTAAATGCACCGAGAAGTATCTTAAAAAAACCACGTATCCGGGACGTTGGATTTTCATAATGCTTCACGACAGGCAGCGCCTTTCTCAGTTGTTTTTTACCGATTCTCCATGTGTAAATATTATGGTAATGGTTAAGTTATTTTGGTGGCTTACAAAAGAAAAGCAGAAAACCATGCCAAACGTCCCCTCCGCATGTCCACTTTGCTTAGCCTTTTGTGCACTTGGATCTGGCATACAAGTTGTGTACACCACTTCGCCTGCCTATGTGGTAACAAAAATATGACTGTACGAACGCTTTGCACGCGCGCCAGATTACAGCCGCCATTGATGACCTTTTCTTGCCTTAGCAAGATGCCGAGGCACCGACGCGGGCGCTGACGAGCCTCCACAAAGATCAATGCTTGGCAGAGGGACACAATGCAAGTTAAAATAGCAATAACTTGTCCCGTGGCTATGCTTAAGTGAAGTAAACGAAACAAGATGAAACAAAAACTTAAGCTCGGTTATGGCGGCGCCCAGGCACGGTTTCTGCAAAGCGTCCATAAGGTACAGTCAGTGACGGATTCATTTTCGACAATAACCCCCCCCCCCCCCCCCCCCCCGCCTCACCCCTCTTAAAAATAAAAATCGTTTCCTAACGTGCGTGTTCCGGTCGCGGTATACGTGCATGGCGTCGGAAGGCGTATGTTTCCTAAAGTTCAATGGAAACAATATTTTGAGAATCATAGTGATTCGAGTCGTCTATCGGCCTCGTCTATGCGTATACGAGCGAACTCGAGCTACGTCCGAATAAACGAGCTCCATCCCCGCCGGGCCACACGTACGACCATCTTTCAGCCGACGAATTTAATCGCCGACTCCCACCATAAAATACGCCGTCCACACCGCCACAGAGATCTCGTCGCAGTTTCAAAAGCCCAAAGAATGGAAACATGAATCGGGAGACGTGACCGTGCGGGCTCCACGGACTCTGGGCGAGCGGGCGTGCGTGCGAGCGCTATTCTGCGTTCGTCCGCGTGCTTGAGCCTACGCGACCGTGGCAATAGCAGCGTACAACTTGACAGCGTGGAGTGCGCCCAGATATCAGAGTGTCTCCCACCGCTCGATGGAAGTCACGTGGTTTATGGCCAGCGCTCGCAATCCGAGCTGCGAGGAGGTGAAGAAAGCGTCGCTGGCCTGCAAGCGTCTCAGCGTATCCTCCCGGATTCCTTCTCTTCACGCGGCAACGCAGCGCACGCGCGCTGGCAACGAATCATTCCATGGCATGTCCACCATTACACTGCCGAAGTTCTTCGCAGCTCGAGCTCTCTAAAATCTAGGCTCTCTAAGCTGCGTGCGGTGTCTGGTGGCGCCGCAAGCGGGAACCCTTTGAGGGGGCGTTTCCTTCCATCTGCCGTCCGTGTCAGTCTAAACTGCCCCGGACGCTTTGTTTCCCCGTTGAAGGGAAATCGATTGCGCAGACCGATGGGTCCGAGCGTTCATCACGTGTCGCGAGGTCACGAATGAAACGGCGATGCGCACACGAGGAGAAAGACAATACGAGAAAACGCTCTCGGGGAGGATGCCTGCCTAAAACAAACTCAAAATTTCTACCAAAAATATTATAATTTATTCGCAATCTATGTAATGGGCTCTCGTGTCGAGAAAGTCATTTTACGCAGATTGCGTTTCGTTACCCGCGAGCGTAACTAAAAACTGTTTCACGCAGGCCAAAGCAGCGCAAAGCTTGCATAGGCCATAGAAGACAATACATAGCATACAAAGCTTATAGAAGATATTCATGGTCATAATTTATTTCAATGAATCATACAGTTGTCATAATTGAGCATAACAAATCGTAATGAGCAAAATATAGAAAGCGGCATGGCGGAAATGGATCTTCAGCACGTGCGATTTGCAGGCCAATTACTTTATTCGCGACACGAAAAAAAAGGAGAACGGTACCTCAAGCAGTTGGATGAAATGGAACTCACAGCCGCCAGCGGTAGCGGGAAACCATCGGCGCGCAGGGGTGGCTCCTGAATGACGAAACGTAGCTCCCCAAGTGAACCCGTGACGTAACGTGCAGGATCACAACGCAACATACACTAGCGCAACGGGCGTATGACATCACGATATTGCGCAGCAGTGAGTATATATTTTTACCCTGGTCAAAAAGAAGCAAAACGAGTAACTACTTCGACGTTTCTGCTTAGACAGCGCGAGATCGGTCTGCATTCGAGGTGTGTCGAGGCTGGTGGCTGGTTTACGCTGTGGATGATCTGACGTCCCCACCAGTATAAGGTCCAGCCTGACGTTACATTCCTTTTAAGGCCAGGCGTGATGCCCTCGCACGGAGTACGCCCCTACACTCCTTTCACCACTAAGCTGACAGTGCGTTGGGAGCTGCGTGCTCGCAGGCCCAAACACCGACTTCCCTTCCATCGCCCGACCGCGCCATTTGAGCGTGGGTAAGGGTGAGAGCCTGATCACTCGGCGAAAGGTAGACATATGATTGGTTCAACGAGAACCTAGCTTCAACCGCACTGTCAACCTAAGGATGACGGGAGAATACATCAGCAGCAGCCGGCAAAGATTGCCCATGCCAGCGACACGTGGTAGGCTAACACAGGTGACGTTAAGCTCCTTCGATTCACCGCCACCAGAGCGAGCTTTTGGTGGTGAAATCTCGTAAAGGGCTCCTAGCAATTTAGGAGTACGAAAAACTCAAGGCATTGCACGCACCTTCTAAGAAAGCAGAACTCGCGGAAACTTTTCATCACTCCCGAATAAATTTTGTCTTGTCTCAAATAGTTTGATAAATACGGGGGGGGGGGGGGGGGGGGGCTCATGACCGTGTCGTGCGTTTAACGCATTCAAAATCACTTAAAACGTTCCGTAAAACAAAAGAAAAACGAAACATAAGAAATCATAACGCGGGCCTTATTTGTGTACGACACGCTTGTATTCGTCGCTTTTACTATAATGATATTGACGGGATTAACGTCCTAAAAGTAAACAAGTGACCAAATCCGCTTCGTTGATGATCGGTGATGGTTTAGTTTGAGTAGGGCAAATTCTTCTGTGACTTCATTTATCCAAGAGCATCCATGGGAAGTTACAAAAATTTCAAGAAGAATGCGAGCTTTATAATTTCGTTGCTGCTTTTCTTTTATTTTTGCAGCGCTACCGGCAGACTAATTTGCCCACTTATTTTCGTTTTGTAGGGACGGGGGTCCGGGGGGGGGAGGAAAGGTGTATAAATAGTTTCATTTGCAGCGCTGTCGCGATATTTTTGGCATATTTCTATGCAGTTCTGCAATGAGCAGTGCACGGAAACTTCCTCCGACGTAGAGTCCATTACGCTATTTTGATGGAAAGCTTCGTGGACATGACGGTCATCGTCATGCTTTCATCTAAAACCCGGGCATAATCACCGTGATTTCTGCTTGCGCACCAGATTAACCACCATCTAACTATTCCGAGTTTCCATTCGGAAAAATATTTCGAGCGTATCGAGTTGTAGAGAACGCAGAGAGTGATTGCTTTCGCGAACTAATGGGATGATTTATCGCTACGTTTAGTTCGCCGTAATTTACGTTTTGCGGTAAAATACAAAACTCGTTTAAAATCAAGCTACGCATGGTTTGTGTTTTATTTTTATTCATAGTTGCATTTTTTTAGATCTGTTCATCTGCTTGCTCGCAACTTTTTGGGTTCATTTGAATAAGACTACTGCCACTAAACTCAAGCCGCGTTAAAAATAAAGTGAAGCCACATGGTGGTTACTGAGGCTGTAACCTGAAGTAACGAGATTTCTCTAATAAAGGACTTGAATTAATAGTCTCTTACATGAAATGGTTTGATATTTGGGTTTATACTAGCGTCGGTAATTCTAATCAGGTGGTTGGAAATACAAAAGTTTTCTAACAAGCGAGAGCTTCAGAAAGTCAGGACGTGGCGCGTCATGCGGAGGCTTCTTGCTTCGCGATTGGTTCATCGGTGCACTCATAGGCAAATGTCGTCATCTCATTGACTGCGGAGGGCTAATCAGATGCACGGAGCTCGCCATGCCTTCGGTAATCTCTCAGTGATTAGAGCAGACGTAGAACAAGTACAAAAATACCCGTATTTTTCGAAGTTATATTCGTATTATGGAGACATCCAAGTAATTCCTTAGTTTAAAAAAAAAAGTGACAGCATAAACATCACAACAAGGAAAGAACAGGAAAGTAGGTATTCTTTCACCTGCACAATATAAGATTCGAATTACTGTTTCTATTTGCATGAGGATGTAAAAAAAAAACACAAAAACACGACGTTGCTAAAAACACCGCATGTACGATCATTAAGCTCCATCTCAAGATCATGTAAACAAATAATACGCACAAAAAATACCGTCTTAAATATTCGATTTCAAACATAAAGAAAATACACTATGTCTGCAAAAATCTTCAAAGCGTATTCCTTTTTTTTTTATCTACCAGCGTTTAATTCACTTTGTTTATGGTAGTGGCGGAAGAAAAAGGTGCAAAATTCATGTAGTGCCTGAGAAACAGCAATTTTGTACAAGCTCGTCGGTGACAAAGCAATATATGCGTTTTGTGGTATTTGTATCACACAGACAAAATGTTTAAAACGAGTGCTTTACGGTATCCATTTACAATCTTGATGACGTGAGAAATATCACGGCAGATTTCTTCGTTCCATGGTTTGTTTGTTTGCTTATTTTTTTTTTTTACACAATTGTCAAGGGTTTTGGGACAAAAGGTGAATACAATCACCTTATTGGGCCACAATCCTTCGTAACAGCGCTCGACAGGAGGGAAAAGGTCGAGAGGAAAAAAATAAAACAAAAAGCCAGCTTACAGCACAAGCCGAGAAAAAAATTATTTAACGCAAGTAAAGACTCTTCAGCTTACAAATAAGATAAAAAAATCAAAATGATTAGTGACACAACTCACTAGGTATGCACGATAGCAACACAAAATATTTCCTTAGGTATTTTTTGAAAAGTGGAAATTATTTCCTGGGCCGTCTCTTACACGAAAATGAAAATTGTGAAAATTGTGACACCAACATATTGTTTTCGCCTGAATGAAGTGTTTCTGTAAGTCGGACAAAACGCGTACATTTACTGCCACTAAAGGCGAGAGTAAAATATTCTCGCGTATCAATCTACGATATGCGAAATGTAGAGCGCCGTCTAGTTGCGCATTAAGGATTGCGTCCGCCATCTTGGCAGAGACGAGAAGACGAACCAAGTGACCCAACCGGCAGAGGACCTACGTAAACAAGCTAACGCGCGTCATGCGAGACAAGCGATGCCAAGGCGTCCTGCGTTCTGCTGCGGAAGCAGCGATATACCTTCCATTCGTGCGTGACCTGAACGCAAGCCTAAACGGAGCTCAAAGTTTTTTCTCTTTATTTTTTTAATTTCCACGCAGCTTTTGAAAAAAAACAATCGGCAAATATGTAGAATAAATACGTGGATATTATCGCACAGCGTCAACTCATTTACAACTATTAGACTGGGCCCCAATCTTTTCACGAAGTTTTAACGAATTTGTTTCCTAATGTGTGTTTTTTTCTCTGGTGCATGCTGTAGTGTTGTGCGCTGGTTTTTTTTTATGCCAAAGCTACTCAAAGTATGCGGACGAGACCGAGGCCGTGAAATCGAGGCAAAGAAATTACATGCGCACCACACACAATCATTGAGTAAGCTGGTGAACAGTGAACAGCAATAACTGAAAACACTACAGAGTCCTTAATTTGAATTTTACATATTAAAAAAATGTATTTTTGTAGAAAACCAAAATAATCTAATTGCTTAGCAGCGATTTTTCTACCCTAGATCTGGCGTCGGAAAATAAAGTTTGTAAAGCACTTTCTGATGAAGTATTTTTGAATGGTTAAAGCGCGGTTAAGTAGAATATATAAGTAACAAACACGGACGACGTGTTTGTTCGCTCTCAATTCTCAGAGGCAGGGTCTTGCTGTATTTTTGTCGAATATCACGTTCGACTACATCAGCTGTTTAAGTGCATTGCTGTTGCTAAACAATTTATGTCAGTTGCAGCAAAATTTTTATGTCGATGGTAACACAGGCGGAACCAACTTATTTTATGTCCTCTTTTCACTTCTCTTTTATATTTTTTTTTTGTCGCAGGTGAAGGTAAAATTTTCTCCAGTGCAAAATAACTCTGTGGGGGGGGGGGGGGGGGGGGGTTAGTTTTAGAAAAGTGACTGCGGTCACTCTGCCAGGGTTGAACAAATCATCATTAACCGGCGCGATATCCATAAACTGTGCTTGAGGTCGATGCTATTTGAAACCGATTCGAGTTCTTTGCAACACTTGAAAGATATTGTCCAGGAAACAGTTTCTTTTACAAGACCTCAGTGCTTTGCACCAAACAAAACTTTCGCCAGTAACAACTAAAAAACCTACTAACTTTGAGTTCATGTATTGCAGTGGAGAAGACTACCGCTAAACACTAAGACTTCATGCGTCTTCGTGCCAGAACGAACCTGAGAGGTGAAAGGCATGAAGACCTAGTTCTTTGTTGACGTAGGATGATCGAAAGTCAGAAAACAACACAGTTGCTGGAACACAATCAGTGGCATAGCATTTCTGCCCTGAAATGATGAGAAACTGAAATTCAATAAACTTGAAGCTACCAAGATGGTCGCCCACACAGTGCTGCCAGACCACCAAGCAGTTTCGCATATCGTCTATTGCTGTCCCCTTTACTGCGGAACGAGCAAAACAGCCTGCTCTCATTTAGACGAAGCACATCTAGATTTTGAAAACGTGCGCTATGAAAAACTTTTCACTAACGTTTGGTTCAAAGTATCCCACTCTGAGCGAAACAACATAGCACAATATTTACACCTAAGGCTTTTTTGAAATGTGTCAAAAAGAAGGCCAGAAGCAGAAACCAGGACGAACATAAAAGCACACCACCCGACCTAGTTGTATATTTAGCAATTCATTCCTTAGGCCGAATTTTCGGTGCCCTATCTGGGGCAAATACTGTTAAAGATCCACGGAGGGAAAGGGCAGACGAAACTCCGCCACTGTGCGCGCAAATGGAACTCCCTTCTCTCTTATTTCTTTCCGAACCTCCAATCCCCCACTTCATCTATTCTCCTTTTCCTCCCTCCCCCTCTAATCATGGTCGTCCCAGAACCAGTGCCCCGTCGACGACCACCGCACCGTTGGGGAAGAACGGCTTATCGCATATTCAGTCCGGTCCCACTTCCCCACCCTCCCAATACGGATTGCGACTTGCAAAGGTTCCAAGAGCGGATTGGGCTATTGAATTCTCAGCATCCGCAAAAAGACACATATACACACAGTACAGAGGAGGCAGCCAGATTGGTCAGAACGTGCAGACACACGCACTCGTTTCCGGGTTCTGAGTTTTCTTACCTTCTGTTTGTTCGCTACTGACTGCCGGAAAATGACTTATTTCGCCAACGACACAAGAAAGGAACGCGAGAAAGAAGGACATTTTTACGACCATAGTCAATACAAAACACCTCTTAGCGTCTTCCACTTCGTCTTCTCTGGCCCCGTCTTATCTTTGTGATTATTATTTCCCCCGCGTTTCCGGTCTTTCATGTCTTTTGTGTGGCGAGGCGGAAATCTCCGGGGGATTGCAGCGTCCAATCTGTCCCCCATATACGAAGAAGCTGTTCGGACGTCGGTTAGAGCGCGGCAGGGGCAAATAGTACGGGAGTGTGCTTGCCAACGAAAGTTGTCGGGCGTGAGAGATTGCTCTGCACGGGGAAGATTTTCCCCTGGGTGCAACCCCAGAACATACAATCCGCCTAGTCTTGACATCCGCTCGGAGCGTAGGTGCACTAATCAGGGGTGAGAACGCTCCAGGTTCGAGATGCACACTCTGATTGCACTAGGCTGACATCTTTTTTTTTTTTTCTGTTAATATACCTTATATAATCAAAATGATTACACTTTCGCTTATTACTTTTCTTGGTAGGAGTTCGGTGCATGAATTCCCAGTGGCATTCCTTTTATCTTTTAAGGCGCAATGCTTTGAATTAAAAATCTTTGTATATATCACGGCCTGCAACATATTTATGCCATGGCCGTCCCTTTTGCAAGGCAGGTCTTTTATATAGCGGTGGCCTAACGTCGCTCACTTAGTGAGTTTAAAATACATGCGATAGTGCAGCACTCGAAAGCTGGACTTTGCTCCGCAAGGTTTATCGTCCATATTAAAATAGTAAGCGATATCGTCCTCCCATATGCAGTAATACTTAAAACACGCGTTAAACTTACTTTGACGCCAAAGCAGGTTGAATATTTGACAGGAACCGAACGATTTTACAATTGTGGGAGCAAATAATCCGGAGGCAGGAAGACGTAATAAGCACGAAATGTACCGAGGAAACTTCGTCGGAACGATGAAGTGAATAACTTATAATTCCGCACAGACTCTATTCAGTCTATTTTAGTCGACGTTCAACCGCAGCGGATCAGACTGAACTAAGACTGATATTTATTCGATTTATTTATTTATTGATCCGATACCTCAGAATGAATGAATAGTCCAGGGAGAAAGGGCAGAAACAAAAAGTACAGCAATCTCATTAAGGTAAGAGAACACGCATACATACAAAAAAATATGTATATAATTGTCAAAAAGTCACAAAAACTTCACTGCACGAGGTAAACAGAAAAAGCAAATGGTACCAAAGCAAGCAAAACACAGAAACTGGGCATATAAAAAAAAGTAAACAAGCAAAGACGCACTGTCGCAAGAAAAACTAAACGAGCAAAGGCATAATGAATAAAATACGAAACCGATTTCAGAACACTTTGTATTCATGCAAATGTGATAAAAAAATCTTCCTTTCATAGCATGGCCTTTGACGAACTAAACTTCCTGACAAGAAATTTTACAAAATGAAACAAAAAGCGTCTGTTTTTGCGCGGTTTGCTGCAGACCACTTCGAAAAGTGATAGCGTTACTTGTCTTCTATAAACTCTTCCTTCTTTCTTCCCATTCAAACGTAGCTCTCCTCTTTCTCTCTCTGTCTTCCCGCGTCTCTTTGTCACGTCGAGCTCGGTCGCGTTTCTGTTCTCGTCATTAGCCCGCTCCTTCCTTTCTCGATGCACTGTGAAGACTGCGGCACATCCAGTTAACGCCTCCTCCCGCAACCCGCGCATGCGCGGGATAAGGCAACGAGAAAGGCACAGGTACCCATGTTGCACACCCTCCCGCGATTTGTGCACGCGCCCGATGACAAGGGGGAGGATAGCTTGTGTACATCACTCTCCTGCGCGTATGTGTCCATGTGGCGACCGAATGTTTTCGTGGGACTAGACTTAAACAGATGCTGCATCGTTTTAAGAGCTGAATCTGAACCACCGTGATCTGAACCGAGAAAGTTTTTGAGAGACGGGCTTCCCCTCAGTTCCACTTTTAAAGAGGACAAGCACGCTTGTCAGGGCCTGAAACCTATTATCAGGTACGTCATGGTGCGGAACGCGAGTGACACGTTGCTTCTGTTCCAAGCCAGGTACACCCGATGCCTCTTGACGTGTTTGTGTGTTGGAGATTTATGCGGCAGTGCACAAGTGCGCTGGCACGTTTCTCGCGGGTTCGCACGACAATTGTTGCTGGTAATTACAACATTTTTGTGGCTTGTTTGTATGTTTATACATAACATTGATGTTGGTACGCCTCAACGAGTGACAGGTCTCTCAGCCGTAAATGATAAATTTAGCCAGTGTAGTACAACCGCTAACCTGGGTTTCTTAACGTGCATCACGCAGTAGTGATTACACGAACGCGTGCCGGTACGAAGCTCATCCAGATCGAAACGGGCAGGGGGCAGGGAACGAGCCCAAGAGGTTCTTCAGCGCAAGCTTTCGCTCCGCGCTCCGAGCTGAGACTCGTTAGCCTACACGGTCACCGATTCCACCGGTATTTGCAACAATCGCGAAGCATGAATTTTATCAAGGGCCTTCGGGTGGGTCTAGTGTCCGGAATTATCCGCCCGCCCGGGTTGCTTCTCTGTGACGCCTGCGTAGTTATTGGTGAAAAAATCTGCTATTGCAGGGGAGACTCGAATCGCCTTTCCGATTTATACGGTTGACTGCCGTAACCATAGCCATTAAACTTGAAATATAAGAAATTATATATAAATACTGGCATTGCGCTGCATTGAAACTTGTTTAAAAAGGAGGATATAAAGTGTAACGCCTTTTGTCACTAGGATGAAATGAACTGTTAACTGGAGTTTACGCATACCAAATCAATTCATTCATACATTTATCTACCCATGAAGCTTGGAGGGGGAGGATGAGTGTTAATAAACATAGCAATACTAACATAAAAACAAAAAAGACATCATCTGTGCGTTTTTGGAATGAGACTTACTGCTACACAGACAAACAGAAAACTAATAAATTTAAATATGCAAACAATTTAATAGTCAGATAATTAAATCCAACACGAGCAGAATGCGCCTTGGCACAGATGCAATACTCTCTCGTAAGACATTGTATTTCATGAATATAAGCAAAACAAAATACTCTAGGCACCGAGAGATTGTTAATATAGGAAAATATGGAAGACATAGTTGCAGGAAATTCCTCGAGAGATCCTGGAGGGCCTTGCTATTGTCGCAAAGGCGGACAGTTGCGTGAGTGCGCCTTCCATCGTTTTACACCACGTGGAAGTTGTCTATCTTAGAAGGGCCGCACCCTTGGCGGACAAGTGAAAGACGAGGAAGATGCTGTGTGATAGGAATAGAAGAACAGGAAGAAGTTCCTTGAATTAATTAAATATAACCTAGATGTAGACAAATAAAAAGAGCAAGGGAAACTCAATATAGACGAATAGAATGATCATCTTATTAAACAGTTGCTAGTCGAGTGGTGTCTATGCCTTTCCTGTCTCTCTCTCTCTCATTCTTTGGTTATGTTCAGCTGGCACTATATACAGCAATAAACCAACTAGCTCAGCTTTAAGCCGTCACAAGTCTTTCAGGCTTCTGTCTGTGAACATTCAATAAAACCGTAGTTTCTTTAGGTTCCCTTGGATATTTGATCTTCAGGGAGTGTTTTGCTCTGGTTGTTCGCTCGCATATTCCTCTGACTTTAATTATGTGAGTGTTTCTCTATATTTCCTGTAAATGTTTCCAGTATATCGATACGTAAACGGCAAGTTAAGATAAAACGATTCCTGAAATGATCCAATAGTGCATGTCTGGTGCTTCAATATTAGTTGCTCATTTTTGTTTTGTACCAGGCGTCACCCACATAATTACTTCCCAAATAGAAATATAATTCATAAACTATAGATCTCGCTGTCGCGGAACTGTTTTGTTCAAGACAAAAACGTAGGGTGCCTCAATGTCCTCGTGTTTAGTGTGATTCCACCTTTTGTATTACCCGAAGCCGACAGCACGCGCTCACGGGTAAAATACAAAGAAATTGACGGAAGCAAAATGTTGCCATAGCACAGTCAGTGCCACAAACGCGCGCAGGGACACGCTTTTTCACGCGTTTCTGAACAAAAAAATAAAAATAAAAGTTTGGAACAAAATGGCCAGATGTCTCGACCCTAAGCAAAGCGCACATAAAGGCACCCTACAGCAACTGCGCTCCACTTCCATTTTTGCCGTAGCCTTTGCAGGCGCGTAAGCACAAGACCTACAAAAGTTCGTAAGCCGTTGAAAAAATTGAAAAGAAAAGAAATCGCGAGCTTACGGTGCTGAGGAGGTCTCATACACTTGCGCTTTTGCTTGAATGGTGACGCACAAGCCATGTTTTCACCCAATTGCTCAATTGCTTATTTAATGGTTTTTGATGTACGCTTGATCTGGCGCGACTCAGCCCGAGCGAATAGCGCTGCCTATTTCTTAGGCGCCATTTTACTGCACAAGTAACACTCTGAGTGCTCTAGCGCGTCAAGTGTAGGTCTACTCAGTGTAACAAACGATGGCTTCACCCTGAGGCCTTCAGACATGTAGGCACCCTAACTCTACTGATCCAAAACTAGGGAAAGTATTTTAGTTATAAATTGAACAGTTACCGCCACTGCACGTTCGACTGGGCAAAGAACTGCTGCAGCCTAAAAATGCCGGATGCACACTTAATTCGTTTGGCAACTTGGGTCGCGAACACTGTTTTGGAATTCAATTTACGTTTCTGTTTCTATTTGGACAGACAGTGACAGCGCAATGCTGTTCTGTCAATTTAGTTTCACATGTGAGAAGGTACGCGAAACAGGTACTTAAATTCGTAATACGGTGCTCAATATTAGAGAGGTTTAGAATAGGAGGCCCCATGGTTTCGATTTACCTGAGAAATCGGGGGACCCAAACGCAACAAGGTTGTTGTCGACGGCTTATAGAATAGGGCTTTCGCAACGCAGCGCAGCGCGCCTCACGTTTCCCGCTTGTAGCGCGAATACGGTTAACGAGCGTAATATTTAAAAAAATAAAAATATCAATAAACGTAAAACATATGCGCTTAGCAAGTTCTTTATGTTTACAAATAACACTTAAGGTAAATCCCAATCAAGCCGGCGAAACAAGAGACAATTTAAAATCAGTATAAATGTTGTTGGTTGTATCGAGCCAACAACATTCGTGTACGTGTGTGCGCTTCGTCTGTTTCTGTCTGTCGCCGAAGATTGAGGCTTCCAACTAGGTTGAAACTGGGATGAACGCCAGGAAGCGTACTCTGCGAGCAGCTACTCCATTTAGATCTAATCTGGAGCGACTTTGAACCGTTGAAATACTGTTTTCAAGCTGCAGGTATTGTGCCACGAACGAAATGCACTCGAACCCAATGAGTAGCAATACGTTGCCAAGTCAACGGTTACGGCGTAAATCTAGGCTTACGAACGGTCAGAATCAGGGACGATCTTTAAAATGGGGCGAGCCCACAGCTCATTCTTAGTGACTTGAGCGAGATAAAGCAAAGCGAAAGCCGGTTGCACCAATTATTGGCAGTGAATTTGGCTAATACTGCAGCCACCATAACGGATTCGCTCCGAAGCGAGCAGAAAGGGCGCCGTTATGTTTGCAGACGCAACCCGGCCACAAGCAATGGGGGGGGGGGGGGGGGGGGGGGGGGGGGCACACTCTTTATCAAATTCTGTGTTGGGGGCGAGCGACAACCCAAAACCTAAGCGGAGTTTAGGTCCTGCGCATGCGCATTCGTGAGCTCCGATTTCATTGGGGCCCACAAGCTTTTAATGCCCCCTATTCTGAAACTCTCTACTATCAGAAAGGCTCGCATCGCATAGCTGCGCGCGCTCTAACCCTGCCGTTTCTTCCAGTCCCTTCAAAGGGTCAGACGACGTTTCGTGGAAAGGAGTAAGCTTTGCGCTCTGGTTCAAGAGGAGCTTACTCTCTTTCCTTCTCTCTCTATTTGACCGGTCTATACCGACCGGGCATTGAAGTTGGTTCAACAGATATAGATATAACGCAATCTTATGCGGACTTTTCGCAACTCCGAAGCGGCTCGCGGCCGTGATCGCTGAACGCAATATCGAGCTCCTTAATTATACCGCGTTGCGAAACATTGACGCAGTGCTTGTGACCAATGTTGAGGCGACACAACCTGGCCGATATTCTCTTGTTTGACCACCCGGCCGCTCTAGCTACCAACCGAATAAGGCGACTCATATTTACCGCCCTGGGGCTATAAAAGGGAAGGTCTGCGCCTTTTGTGCCGGAGCATTACAACTCACATCGTGGTTCAAGAATGACGAAGAACAGCACGTTAGGGGGATTCATTTCCAAAAAATATACTCTAATAAGGTACCCTAGCGGCCGTTTTACAAACCCCTCCTTTATTTTCGTATTTTGAGTCACAACAGAAAACATATCGGCTTGCTCTAAAAGCGCCGAATCAATTTCATCGAGCATTCCGGTACCACCTACACTTCGTTTCACCTGAAGTTCAGGCGCATCCTAGACTACGAGATGATGGGAGCTATTAGACAGAGTCAAAAGCGGACCATCAAGGTGTTCGTCGTGCTTCTGTACCTATTCCATCATCGCTGAACACAACCACAAAGAGAAGTGGCCCAGTGATTTGGGCTTTTGACGCCGCTTAAGTGGTCCCATTAGCTCGCAGTGACGGCTGCGTCTGGACTTTAGCTGAAACGGAGATAGATGATGCGTTATGAGATACAAATCAGACAAACCTTCTGAAGCGTCACCGACGGCGCGTCACCGGCAGCCGTCGGTGACGCGCGGTCGGTGAAGGCGCGTCACCAAACACCGCAGCAGACCAATACGCGCGTGCGCTTTCGCATCTGGGATACGCCATGAGCCACAAATAGCGACGCGTCGCCAGCATCCAGTCGGAGTTCCCGCGGCACGATCAAGTGATGTGGTTACTGGGGTAAGTAGGACTATCCGAGACTCGTGCTTCCTCCGGGCTATCCTTTTGCAGGGCAGCCGCTAGAGGGATTTTCGGCGCTACTTTCCCATTTGCTACCCGCTCTTTGTCTCCCAGTCTTGGAGGTCAGTTCCGAAGTGGGAGATTTTTCACGGAAGATTACGTCAGCACTAAACTTATTCTAGACAAGGCGCGGTAAACTGGTGATCTTAAAAGAGGATCCCGTGTTTTGGTGTTTTTTTCTTCAAATACGAGGTTATTTATCGGGATTTATTTGTTAGCCTATATTCGAATTTTCTGGTTGTCAATTTTGATGTGGGACAAAACTATAGGAACTAATCGGGCCTTATGTCGAATAAAACGGGACACGAACAGGTGACTCCTTAACCTCCAAGGTACCTGCATCTGACCTACCTACTGAAAAACGTCCAGGCACAAAAAAACAATGAAAATAAAATAAGATAAGGGGTGTGATTTACAATGAGAAAAGCGGTCTTGTGAACAGTTCAGGCGGGATATGTCGTGTGTCTACTAAACATAAATTTGTAGGTAGAGATTGTTTTCGAATTTCAGCTCGGGTTTTTCTGCTGGAAATGCTGCTCCCGTTTGGAACTTTTCGGCTTTCCTGTATATTGAATAGTCCGTCTCGGGGTTGAATTTTTGGGGATTAGGGTGCATACCAAAAACAGTGACCTATACTTGGAACATATTACGCACCACTGCTCTTTGCAGTGGTCAAATTGTGTATTTTATGCAAGGACCTCAATCTAAACACGCATTCACGTGCCTCCCTGCAAACTTTAACAAAATGTCTTATCTTACTACGCTGCTTCTGTACGGTAAACCAAAAGACTCGCCGTTGCAGTAAAATATTCGAGGAAAGTGAGCCGCCAGTCATCCGCAGGGTATCCAGCAGTGTACATACAGAGTGTGGAAATACATGTCGCAATAGTTTCAACATCCTCTCGAAACAAACAGGTCGTGATCTTTTGAAGGAAGAAGGGCAGCTTATGGGCCAAGAGGGCCGTGCAAGTTTCTTGCGCACCACTGGCTTCACAAATCATTTGTTTGTGCTCTGTGCCGCGCAGAAACTCGATGCATCCTTCGCCAGAGGGCAGCTGTAGAAATGCAGTGTGCATTCCCAATAGCGACGCCGTTCCTTTGGAGACCATTTCGAGTGTCACCATGCGTTTTCCGCCCCGTCAAGACAGGCAAAGGGCAGACGAAACAAAGTAAACATTCCAAGGAAAGGGGAGAATGGATGAAGTAAATACGAAGAAGGCAAAAATAAGTCATGCATAGATAAAGAAAAAAAAAATGCAGGCAGTTGAAACGAGAACGAACTTTTTATTTGCAAGAGATAAAGCGAGCGAAGACGGACACAGGGCAGTGTCACTGACGTGAAAGAGAGGGCTCATCAGAAGGAGGCAGCTGTTGTTACGCGCAACCGTTAGCGCAAAAAACGCATCCGCACGCTTTGGCTCGTTACGTTCAGTTTGTAGCAAACTAAACGTTTTGTTTATGCCCTTACGGGCAGTACATGAGCGCAATTTACTTCACAAGTGCTTAAAAAAGAAAAAAAAAACGTTTCAGCTTTATAATGAAATACAAACGCGTGTCTTAGAAAATTTTGAAGCGCTCCTTACAGCCCTTTTTGCACCAAGACAAAGAGCTTCGAGATACGTACGTATGCTGACATGCACACTTCTAGTCCCGTCTACTCGTGCGAAAGGCTCGTGCAGAAAGCCGCACTGTTACGCATATGCACAAGCACAGATTCGCAGAACGGCGTCCGTACGCGTGCGTTGCAGCTACACGAGGCTCTTCGACTATTCGTCTTACACGGTACGTCGTGTTCCATCAGTGTATTAGAATAGAAAGTCTATTGAGAAAAAGAGAAGAAAGCATCGGAACCACATATGGACGCTTTTAAGAAAAGGTACATTGCTGGGGCCTTAACGGACCTTCAGCTTTTGTTTCCTCCTATTCCGTTTACTTCAATTTGTCACTACCATTACTGGCCAGGTTATTAAAATTTCCGTTTCTCTTGTGTCCTTCTCACCAGAATTGGCAATTGTGGAGGCTCGTCAAGGCCCGTTTCAGTGGCTTGGTATCTCGGTAAGACGAGATAAGGTAAACAATGCCGGCTGTAATCTGCCACGTGGTTAAAGCATCTGTAAGCCTGATGTGACCCACCACTTGAGCGTGCTCGCCCTTCGCATGATTCTTGTTTTAATAGAAGACCCTCCCTCGATATCACTGCCTGGAAATCGCACGCGACACGTAGGCACCCATGCGCATTTAGAGTGCCTTCCTTAGTTTTGTGAACGCTTTAGGTGTCCTTCCATTAGGCTGAATCAATCGATCTACTTGCGGCGCATCGCTCCAACTTTTTTTGCTCGCGCTTCCTATCGAATGAAACGTATCTGCCCTATTTATTTCCTCCCGAGCCTTATCCGTGCGCTTCTCTGAACGCGTCTGTGCCTTCCATTCCTTTTCTGTCATTTTGTTTTCTGCTAGTCTGTCGGAATTTAGCGTAGGTAAGGCGTCTCGAAATATCCTAACACATTTTTTTTTTTTTTTTGTAGGTGTAGGCAGAGGGCATATAATGCCATTCAACGTGCAGATTCAAGACAAAAAAAGCCCTGCTTAGAGCAGAGGCTGGAAAACTGTTCTATACTCACGAAAGCAACAATAAAACGTAGAAAACAACACGCGAACCCAGAACATAACTCGAAACTCAGGCACAAAAACGGGGGCTTCTCGGGAACTGTTCCTGAGACGTGAGGTGCATGCCCAATGTTCCATCCCCTGAACTCGCACTCGCATTTCCTTCTCTTTTTTTTTTTTTTTGCATTCTTGGGTTCGTTGTCACGACTTTCTACCTCTTTCCCCCTTCTTCCTTTCCGCCTCTTTCGTTCCTTCTTTTCTGTTTTTCACGTACCGGCGCGTGTTTTCGCCCGGCCTTTACAGACTTCCGCTAAGTTTCCCATTTTTGCTTCTTTCTCCGATATATTTTCGGGGTGGCGTGCCGCGAACAAAGTTCGACCTCGGATCAGTGGAACACGGTTTTAAGAAACAGATCAAGATAAGTGTAAAACAACACAGTGCCAGCCACGGACACAAGCCTGAGAAAAGGGGAACGGCGCTTTGAGCCCCGTCAGCGAGGAAAATGTCGCTTCAAGTGGCTGATAGAGTTAACGGCATTTTCCGCCTTGGCCGAGAAAGAATAAAGGAATTGGACAAGGCCGCTACATAAGAGGAGGATGATGGTTGTCTTTGTTTTAGCTCCCCTTTGTTTTCCGAGGTCGCTAGAAAGCGAACTTTTGTGTGTTTCTTCAGTTCTAGTAGTACGCGTGGGGACTTCAAAAAGAAGAGCTGAGATGGGGGAGTCCGCTGATGAGGGGGATCTTTCTCGCTCAGAGGGAAATTTGTGGAGGAAGGCGGTCGAACACTAGAGGTACGGAAGAGAAGTGCTGTTGTAGATTCGTGCTCGTTAAGCCTCCTTTTCTGTATTTTTTTTTAAATCTTAAATATATTTTACTCTTAAGTCAAGTTTTGCGCGTGATTGTAATCTGCCTGTGACTTAATGGTTCCTGCGTTATGGGAAAATTTTATTATGTGCGTAAATAAATGGGTCGGCAAAATGTCGATCGAGATATTAGTAGTGTTCTAAAAAAAAGGAACCCTCTAAAGATATGAATATCCCTTACTCCCCAGCTAAAAGAGTATGCGTAGCTAAAAGTTAAGCTGGGGTTTGCTATTCAATTTTTGTTTTGTATTTACAAATTTAAAAACAACTGGCGTGAGAGCCTAGTCAATCACCTTTGTGCAGCTTTGATTAACTGTAGCTAACGATGTTTTTATTATAAACTTTTTCGTTTAACTTTTTTATTTACTGAAAGTCAGCATATTGTTCTCATTACAAACTTGCAGAACAACATCGTAAACCACTAAATCAGTAAATTTTAGAAATACGTTGGGGCGCGGGGGAGGCGCGGTGGTATCTTAAAACTGCTACTCGTGCCAAAGGTTTCAAGTTGGCAGTGTGAAAGCGCAGACGAAAATAGCATCGAACGATTATCATCCACGTTTCATCACCGTCAAATTTGTGCCTGCCACACGAGTGGTAGAAGCGCGAAGGGAAGAATATTACTTTTTTTTTGTTTTATTTCTAGGCTAGGTGGCGCAAGCTACCATCCCTTTTATAAATGGTACAACCGTTAGCGTCCATCCAACCATTCATCGATCCATTAGTGGTAACTTTAGCACCCCACCGCGCTTTCCACGCGCTCAAAATATTTCCAAAATTTACTGGTGTAGTGCATTTCGAAGACGACCCGCAAGTTTTTAATGGGAACAATATACGCTATTTTCCTTATATTAAAAAGTTTAATAAAGGCCTAATAGCTCACCTGCACAGACGCAAATAACGTAATTTTTAAGGTTTTCTTCTTCTTTGCATTTGTAAAGCCTAAATCAATTACCCTGTATAGGAGAACACGATAAAAACGCGATCTTCAATAGGTCGGGTTTTTGTTGAACAATATTGGAATAAGACTCTCGTATTGTAATTTTAAAACGCTTTAAATCGAGTGCCCAGATTGCTATTGCGCCTGCCAAACAGCTCTATATTAATACAAAAAAGTCGAGGCATTCTACCGCTAAAAAAATGTATTAAACTCGATCTTTCTTTTTTCTTTTTGAGGCATGCATCCACACGCAGGCTCTACTAGCAAGTGTTGGCGAATGTGATTTCCTCCACTTTTATACTGGATGCACCTCCAAAGCTTGCCAGACGTACAGTACTAGCTAAAACGTTCATCTTCAACAGAGACCAAAGGCCATTTCAAGGCAAAATAGCGTCTCTTTCCGTAAATCTAGATAACATTGAAGCGATAAAAATAAAGGAAAGCAACAAAGATGACGAGAACGATGTTGTTTCATCGCCCTGTTTGCGGCTTTCTTTCGGTCTCCTAACATTACCGGCACGCTCTTAATCTCCCTGCTACAATTTCAGTTATAAACTTCAAAGAATGAGTTTGTCCTATATTTAGTTGACGCCAAAAAGTCACTTAATACCTAAGGGGTCATTTAACCACGACTCACATTTCATCAATTTTTTTCTCAGCATTCTTTTTTACGCCATCGTCAACTTTAAAACGAGTCAAATTGCTACACGTGTAAATATTTCTGACCGCAAACGCCTTCCGATATCCAGGTTGAAATGTACAGGACTGAGCTCTACCACCACGCGACCCTTTTCTAGAAAAAACAACAACTACAGAAGAAAACACCGTGACAGAAATGAACTATCCCTCCTTTCGACACCACTCTCAATAAGAGACGCAAACCCTTCCCGCTTGGCCTTCATCGATTGAATCACCAGCAGGACATTTCTGCTAGAGGTAAACATAGGCAGACCGCTGAATATGACATGAGTGACGACGCGACATCCAAAACCAGACAAACTTGGACAGATTCGCCGACGCTCCCGGTGCCCGAACGCGAGGACGGCAGCTCGCCAGAATTCAGGCCTTCAAGAAATCCTTGGCCGTGCACCCGGGTGCCATGAATACCACTTAAAAGGCCCGCGGATGACGTCATCGTGAGTGGCTTCTAGACCACCCTTACAAAAATGTGAAACGAGTTTCAATTGAAAGTCATTCAATTGAATAGAAACTCAATTGAAACTCATTGATCATTTTTGTAAGGACAACATCTTCTCGATAACAAAGCTATAGTGCCGATAGAGATGTTGTCAACAGCGAAAGCCAACCCTGGTCACAAATTGGACGCAACGATTGCGTCGACGTTTGGCAGCAACTTGACTCAAAGCTGCGCTCTGACGCAGCATTTGTTTCTAATCTGTGTCTGGCGTTGGCCTTCGCTGGTGAGGCAAAATCGTTAGCGCTACGGCCTTGTCTTCTAGGCGGTGTTGCCCCCACCCACCACACACGCAAGCACGGCCAAGCTCGACGAGAGGGATTGAAAAACTGCAGACGCGTTCGTATTGGCCCTGTCGCGCACTGGCGTCGCCCTAGATATGAGACGTTGCAAGACGTGCTGCTAGTAATGTTAACACAGCGTGTACACTAACGCGTCGATCCCGATTTGAACGGTTCGCATAAATCGGGTTCTTAACGTATCGGGCTACGATTCACTACAGAGGTCTCGAAAGGTGCTGGAAGCTTTCACTAAAATCGTGGGATAATTTGCTCGCGTGAGTAAACCACAAAATATCAAGAACTATGCATTCCCTGTACCTTGTATGTACACTTATATAATATTGTGTCATTGTGGCGCTTATTTGAGCCAAATGAAGCAAAGAATAGTTAAGCCGATTTATAGTTTTTCCATGTCACCGATTCTTCAGTCGGTAGAGCTTAGTCCCACGGGAGCGTTCAAGAGTCAAAAGTAACAGCGACCAACGTCGACGAGCAACAAACGACACCGACAGGCTACCCGTTTCTCGGGATCCCCCGTCCCACCTAACGGACACGACGCCAAAGATAAAGACACGGTGACGCCACAGATAAAGACACGGTAACTGTTTCGCCCGTGGGATCGAAGTTGGCGACAAAACACGGCACAATACACCGACAAACTGAGTCGAGCGACATAGGCCAAACACCAGCCGACATAAACGTCGAAAGGTTGTTTTAATTTCAGCACGCACCGCGTGCCAAAAACCTGCCGCTCGTGTACTACACGCTGGCATGTTTTCGTAGAGAACATCTCTGAATGCATACACTCCGTGTTGTTTCACAAATAATGCAAACCCCAGAAAGAGACTGGTGCTAACACATTTGACACCTGGTTGCAGACCCGGCTGCACCGAATTTGCTTTTTCTAAAGCTCTTCATTCTCAAGTTTGATTTTCTTTGATTCCATTTTATTAGAGCGGTTAGAAATATGTGACATTTGTGTCTTTTTTTCTTTAAACTACGTTGGTTTCAAATAAAGATCTTCCTGCCAATATTTGCCCTCGTTTTTACTTCCGGCATGAACAACATGAACATTGACACCAATATAAACTCCAATAATTCTTTGTTTGCCACTGTCTGGTGCCTGATGAGCGCCACCGACCGCCGTGCTCCCTATATTAAAGGGGCTGTGCAACGATATTCAATTGAAATGTTTTTCACTTTAGACGAGCTTACTGGCACTAGTGGGACTCAGGAATACTCGCGCGCCACGCCGTTTGCCAAGAAATTCTCTTGCTGCAGTGTAATTTCAAGGACGAGCGTTTTAATTCAATCTCTCCTTCGCAAAACTTGATGACGTAGCTGGCCGGTCGCAGTACCGCAAAGTGGTGACATTTAAATGGGGCTCATAGATCGGACCCTAGCATTGAGTGGGTACTCAATTTGGGCTCGTGGTTATCGACAGGTCGAGAAAAATTTGGGTAGTGGCCCGTGTTAATCCCTGCAATCACGACAACAGCCGAACCACAACCATGTCTAGAACTCAGCAGGTGTCCTGTGCCCTACCAACCCCAACGCGTGGATGTTATCAGCATTGGCGGCATACAAATTATAATCGGTTCCAGATCACGTGACCGCTTGTTCTGGCTGCGAGTTGAGAGGGTGAACGCTGCTCGTCTTTCTTTAATTTTTTCTGCGACTTCGATTGTGTGCCAAAAACGAACGGCTGTTTAAGAGGACAATAACGTCAGTGATTCGTTCTAAGCGGTATTTCAGCGAAGTACAAAACTTGTTGCATCACCCCTTTAACTTTGTGCTAGAATGCATCCTTGTATAAATTTTATTGGATAGGTGTATGTTTTATTGGAAGTAAAACACTGTGCGTATCATAAAAATCACGCGAAGGACAAAGCCTTCAGTGAGATGGCTGCGGCCCTTGGGTTCGACGACTACGGTAACTATCCATCGGTACTTACCTTACCCGCCGGTACCAGCGGTACTTACCATAGCGCTTCTATGGCGCCTTTCGCGACACGGCAGCATAACAGCGGCAAGGCGGAAGACGGCAAGCGAGCTCAAATGGCGGTAGCAGCCGTATGCAAACGAAGTAAGCAACGCGGAGCACGAGAGGGCGCAGGTGGGAAAGCACTGTGCATATGTGTCCTCGTTATTGTCCTTTCGTGAGCGTTTTCATCATGAACCACTACCTGCCTCTACCAACTATGCTCTATTTCACCTTTTGGGCCCGTTTGCTCGAAGCGCTAACCGCGGCTAAAGTTAGCCGCAGTACCTAGGAGGGGGATTTTTTAATCACGTGATTGGTTCGATAGGGATGCGGGGAAACATGGCGGTGCCCCTGTGAGTGAGCGCCGCTCGCTTTGGAACTAATACGTCGTTGTAGCTGCAATATCGGGCGCGTTAGTCAGCAGCGAATGGTACAGGAGGCCTTCGCTTTGCCTTACCTCACTGCTCGCAAAGCATGAGCAATGACCTCGCCGCATTTTTCTAGATTGTCTTTCGATTCTGGCCATTCTTAAGCCTAAATGAACGCGATAATTGTTGGCATGGCAACGTCTTTGGAAAGGGGATTGCCTTTACTCAAACACAAAAGCAGACAGCGTCCCAATAAACCTTTTTCTGAATTACCCAAGCATCAAGGAAAACGCTGGAGGTGTAATTCTACGGCTCGCGCTCACTGGCCTTCCTCTTATAAAATATTCCAAGTAAATAATCATAATAAAGCTTTGACGAACGCGCGTGCAAAACAAAATTTGTTTTAGACTTTTTGCTTTAGAACAATTACAACTGCAGACGCCAGCACGTGCAACGCGTGTAACTACACTCGGTGCTTGGGGGGACGCTGTCTGCTTTTGTCTGCTATCAATACCCGGCCAATTGAGTCAAGGCGATACACTTTCCAAAGACGTTGCCATGCCGACAATTATCGCGTTCATTTTGGGCTTAGGAATGGCCAGAATCGAAAGACAATCTAGAAAAATGCGGCGAGGTCATTGCTCATGCTTTGCGAGCAGTGAGGTAAGGCAAAGCGAAGGCCTCTTGTACCATTCGCTGCTGACTAGCGCGCCCGATATTGTAGCTTCAACGACATATTAGTTCCAAAGCGAGCGGCGCTCACTCACCGGGGCACCGCCCCCATGTTTCCCCGCATCCCTACCGAGCCCAGTCACGTGATTTCAAAATCCCTCTCCTAGGTACTGCGGCTAACTTTAGCCGCGGTTAGTGCTTCGAGCAAACGGGCCCTGATGTACCGCAAGAAAGGCTGCAAGCGCGAGCACCTTGCCCTCTACTTCGTTTCAGCCGCAGTTCACACGCCGCCGATGCTAGACGCGCGAGCATGAGAGCTTGAACGGTACGCGCGCGAGTGCTTGGCAGGGACATTGAATGTCCGGAGCTCGCTCTTGCAACTTCTGCTAAGCTCACCCTTGAAGTGAAACGTAATTCAAGGGCAGACCTATAGGCGGCACAAGCTCTTGTGCATTAAGGGCAGCAACCTAGGCTATGAGCTAGTGCTTCTAGCCTTTGCCGCGGTACAACATCAGGTGAAACGGAGTATAGCCCAGCTTTCAACCCTGAAGGTCAGGTTCCTCGGCAAGTGTTGCTCACAGGTGGTACTGCCTCTCCTTGCTGTCGGCGATACAAGTCAGACGACCAACAACAACTGCTCGGTCGTCGATCGTTTGCCCGCGTTTGTCGGTTATGTTCGTCGCTACGGTGGCACAGTATCAACGACACACAACTTTACCTTGTTGCCGAACAACAATCGGTGATTGCCGCTCAAGTGGGACGAGGGTATAATAAACCAACATATCCAAAAACTATTTCTTGATGATTTTGAGAAGAAAGGCGTAGCCATAGTTTTTTCATAGTCAAACCCAGTTTTTATTCGCTTTCTGTGGACTCCGGTGGTTTGATGTGTTCATACTCTAAACGAATAAATGAACTACCTTCGGACACCCCTGTAGTAAATCCCAGCGCGACACGTTGAGAAACCGATTTTTTCGGATCGCCCAAGTCGGTATCGCAGCGTTAGTGTACACACCGATAGATTAACTCAGGTGTGGAACTCCCGTGAAACAGGTATCCCCCTTTTCACCCTCTAGTCCGCCACCAGTCGCTTGAAGCGCTATCTAGAGCTTCGTTTTAAAACTGAGTACTTCATACAGTACGGTGAAGCGCCATCTGACCCTCTGATTCAGAACATAGACATTCCATAGAATACACTGCAGGCACTATGCACCAAGACACAGAGAGAGAAAGAGAGAGGGAGGAGGAAAGGAGAGTGGAAGAGTACATCGAAACGCCGAGCTCTACTCGGAACGATGACGTTCGGGGGGGAAAGGAGCCGGCCTTGGCTTCCATTTCCGAACTTCTTACTGTTCCCGAACAGCAACGTTGCCTCGGGAAGGCGTGCCCTTTAACTAAGTCGCGCATAAGGGACGTCTACTGGGCGGCGTCGTCGCAAACCGCCGACGACGCAACGGAGCGGAGCTGACCACCCTTTCATCTCCGACGATGGACGGGCGCCTTTTAATTATTTCGGCTCCGAACTCACACCCGCGCGGAACCTCAGCCCCGCGGCGAAGGGAAAGAGGATGGTCGTCATTACGCGCGGCGTCGCCTCGTTAGAATGCGAAGCGCGCGATGGAATCAAAGGTTCCGCTGCCAATAAAAAGTTCGAAATCATCGAAGCAAAAAAAAAAAAAAAAAGGGCGTCGGGGAAAAAAAAAATCTTTTCGTTAACGCGAAATTGGCGGGTTTCACGAGACACTGGAGAGCACGTTACCTGTTTTCTTTGCTAATGTATAATAATCTGTCGCACTCGATTTATTTTTTTTTTCTTTACAACTTCGCTTTTCCAAACAAATTTTCTATGCGTTTTTACCCGGTCTACTTACTTTAATTAAGTCTGTATTGCAAACGCGGGAGAAAATTCGACACTTTATAATTATTTCCTATTTTTTTACGCGCCTGACTTCAATCATATATATGCCTCCGTCGCTCTTTATCTCTTTCACAGTGCGGACGCGAGTCTACGAAGTGCTAAAAGCTGTAGGCGTTTCTGCCGCTACGTTAGTGTTCGCGAAAGCTTTGCTCAGTAACTCGTGTCGAAATTGGCGGGAATAATTTATGCCAGCAAATTTTAGAGGTAATGAGGCTCGAATTCGTCACTATCGTGTCTTTTGGTTTGTTTTCCTACGTTCCCCTTTCATTCGTGAGTCATAATCGACAATCTACACCGGCCTATCGCGTATTATCCTTTTACCTTCTCGCCCCTGTGAATCCACGTGCCCTGGCGGCACGGTCGTGGATAAAGCGGCAGCGACCAAATTCGAACGGTACCTTTCACCAATTGTATTTCAAACAGCTTCGCCAAAATGGTTCCACCAACACTGCGACATACGTGAAAAAAAAAAGTGCTTCCCAGTTTAGAGTTAATGTCTCACCCCGCCCTTTCCGGAATATTTTTTTTCTAACAAGTATTGGTTGGGTACATTTTACTAAGTTTAAAAACGTTATCCACATATGTCGGGTGGCGCCATTCGAGACTAGAAACCTGCTTTAAGCTTGTGCCTATACTCGCTGTCACCTCGAAGAAAAATGAGCAGTCCTGCGTTAATCCACATTCCAGTCTCAGCGATAGTTGCAGCACCTGTCGATTTGCGGCTTACTTTCGCTAAAATTCAGCATTTCCCGTCAAGCTTCAGCGTTTACCGCTTGGGGCGAATCAGGAGTCCACTAACAATGACCTTGTGTGCGGACCTTGCCTCGTTGGTGTTTGTGGAAGGATGGCTACCGCTGAGGCACTTTTAATAGGGCGGTAGCTTGCGCGACCTAGCTGCACTTTTAATTTAAAAAATTTACTCAGATCAAATTTGGAATGAATTATGAATGATAAGGTAGTTTTTATCGCGACGTTACGGCGACTGTGGCCATTTAGGGGGCGCAGACGGGGCTCATATGCAAAAGTGGGATCACAAATGCCGCATAAAAAGCGGGTTGGCAGCCGTCGCGTAGCTCCCTGAAACCGCCGAACGTATTCACAGTAGAGATGCCATCCTCTTCTGGGATATTTTGCTGCGCACTCTAAACAAGCACATTGATGTACCAGCTTATTCGATTTGTTTCCCGTCCTTATCATCTACAAATAACTCCTTGTATGACGTGATAACGCTCCTAGCATTACACAGCATGTGAAAATCTCGTCCCAACATAAGGAACGAGAATTTTCACGCAAAAGCTGTGCGCATACATTTCATCGAGCTTGTTATCCGCGTCTCAAGAACGTTTCATCTGCCAACAGGACAAGCTTCAAAGAGCTGTTCCTGTTGGCAATCAGGTCAGCTGAATTCGGAAAAAGAAGGACACGAAGCAAAGGACTGGACAATCACACCGCTGTTTAAAGTCCAGTACTTTCCTTTGCGTTCTTGTTTTTTCGTGTTCAGCAGACCCGATGGCCAACAGTATGTACCAACTAGCTCAATTAAAACCCGTAGCTGTTCCTGACTGGCTGGCTTTCTTTAGCAGTCTTCAAAAAACTTTCCAAAGTTTTTGTAATCTTTTTTAACATGACAGCTAAACTTTTGTATTGTGAACTTTGACTGGCTTCTTTGCAAATCTATAGCATCTTCTTCTATGTGAAAACAATTAAAAAAATAAACTGTTGCTCAGACTGCTGGTAACGCACCCGCATCGCTTGCATCGGGTCTTATTAAGATTTCTGCCATGAACCGCGCGCCTTCTCTCACGTCGGCGCAGGTGTTGAGGTCATCTCTCAATGATAGCGGTTAGCAGTGCTCAGCTGTATGCTGCTGCTTCTTACAGATTTGTCACCCATTTCAGTTTATCCTATTTTTTTTAACGGCCTCCCGCTTCGTGTATGTACTCAGGCCTTCATGAGAGCCATAACACTCGGAAAATAAATACCAGATTTAAGTAGTTCTATTAAGAGACAATCTCTCTTATGATGGTCTCCGCGGAACTTATTGCGGAAAGGGAGAAAAATTACACTTTCCGGCACTCTTTCTTTCCCAGAACAATCCTAGATTGGAATAATCTTCCACAGAGCGTAGTTGATTGCGATATCGTTGATGGTTTTATAAACAATCTCCTGACTTTGTCGACCGAGGCTTAACATAATTGTATGCCGAACTGTCACTTAAATTATACCGTTGAGTTATGCTGAATTGCCTTATTTGGGGTATTATTGTCATACATGATTTGATGCATTGTACAGTGACATCGATAGAAGTCTAGAATCGTGTAAATTTAACTCTATGCTCATGTTTCCTAAACAGTCAATCTTACAGATTTTTTTTTACTCTATGTTTTGCTGCGCTGTAACTGGTTTTGATCATTTTTGCGCGTCTGATTGAAGACCGTGTATTTCGTCATATTGGTGTTTTGTATGTTTTTGTAACAATTACTCCTGTAACATCATGATTCCGGGTGAACACTATTAATGAAAAAATTAAAAATAAATAAACAGCGCTTGGGCGGACGCGATGCCGAAGGCCCGTCGGTTGCAGTAGTACAGGCCCTGGTATGTGTTCAGCACTGCCATCTTCCGAGTTTTCTAGTCGAGAGGGAGCTGATTGTACGCGCTGCGTAAATTCAATGTGCTGAAGACCTCTCCTCCGTTGAGCGACAAAAAGAGGTCAATCCTCAGCAAAGGATAGAGCTCCAAGTGTGTTGCCGAATTCACCGTCACCTTAAACTTTTTACACAAACTTGTGTCACCGTTTTCCTTCGCCACTGCCATGACCGGCGTAGCCCGCTCCGAAGTGCGAATAGGAGAGAATACTGCCTTCTTTATCAGGATAATAATTTCCAACGACACTTTCTGTCAATCGCATATGGCACCGGTCGCGCCTTACAGAAGCAAGATATCGGATCTTCTTTTTTGTTCAACTTAACAGGTGGTCCTTTGCAGAGGCCCAGCTTCCCCTGGAATATGTCTGCAAATTCGTCCAGGAGTTTCGGCACGGTAGCTTTGGCGTGGACAATGTTAACATTGAGGTCCGATCCCACAACTAGAAAAGACGCACCACCATTATGAAATTCGTGAATGCATTGCGTGCCGGCCGCACAGTAGCGGTCCTTGACTGTTCACGATCACCAACGCGCTGTTAATCAGTGCTTGACCGTGTAGTAGTTCATGGATGGACGTAAGGCAAAGATTAGTATTCTCCAGTGCGGTCTACCATTTTCGATGATTCTTGAAGATTCTCATGGGTATTACGCTCCCTGAAGAACGAGTATCAACAAGCATTCGTTGCTTCCGGCCTTCCCACAGCAAATCATCTTCCATCGGTTGAACGACGTCTCTGTTGGCTGAACCGTGTGCCACCAGGGCTGATAGCATTTCGTCCCTGCTCGCTTCCTCGTCAGTGTTGCAGAGGCTTGTAGCGACGACACCGACCTCCCTGGCAAGTACCGGGGATTCCGGACACCAGCTGGGGGTGCCAGGACGCGGGCAAGACGTCCAGACCTCCGTGAGAATAGACTGAACAACGCAAGTCGTCCTCACAGCTAGAAAGGAGAGAAGGGAGCAGCCGCCTCGTGAACAGCGTCCTGTAAGGATGCATGAACATTGCTCGCAGTTTTACTCTTATTATTATTATGCAACCCTTCGAAGAATAAAACATTTTCAGCAGAACATCATTCGTATCTACAGAGCCTTCCAACGGGTATTCTCCTTGCTGGTTGGTGCGACCACACTAGCGCGTTCTCGCCAGGTGGCCCTTCTTTCCACACTTTTGGCTCACCGTTCTGCGGTGCCGCCATTCGTCCGCTCAGTGATTGGAGTCACTCTTCCAGCAAGAGCCACGTGCAGCTGCTGCGGTGTTGCCTTGTCTGGTAGGCCCCTGATTACTCCGACGTTTTGGGACGAAATGTGTGCCACCCACCCCCGTCACTGCGAAGCTGTCTTCCGTATCGCCTTGACGCTTTTGACGGTTGTCTCGGAAGAAATTGAAACTGTAAATTCTTCCGCCTCTTCCAGGCTTAACGTCTTACGTGTAAGCAAAAACCGCCGTACGTCATCCTTCCGGAAGCCACAGACTATTCGGTTTTGCAGCACCCAGTTAAGGGTCTCACCAAGTATTTCCCCTTTTTATATGTCCTTCATCAGGGGAAGTGCGTTGTAATTCTTATGAACACATGTAGTCCTACAAAGCCCATCTTGATTTTACCCGTCCTTCAACTTTTTATTGAATGAGGGCAAACAAATCGTCTTTCTTGAACGTTTCAAAATCGAGAAGGCAATCTGCCTCTTAGATTCGGGGGCATGCTGAAACGTTGTGGAGGGGTAATTTATACAGTGCAGCCTGAGAGTTAATCTGAGGTGTGGAGCGTGCTCCACGCTGCTGTTATTACAGACCGCGCACCTGTACAATGCGGGTTTATTTCAAAACGAGCAGGGACGCTGCTCAGGTAGACGATTGGCTGAGCAGATCTATGACGTCTGCACCAGATTCAATCCCAGCGCTCCCCCCCCTACACACACACACAGACACTTGTTTTGAAGCCCAGGATAATTTGTCTTAATGTGGCAAGCCTACAATAAACAAGGCTGCACTGGGCAGTCATTGCTGGGCGAGGGTTTATCAGTCGACGCATGATATGCCGGAGGCTGTCCCAATGCGATGAGCCTAACGCAACGATAATAAGTTGATGTGACAGAGACTACACATCTGCAAAAGTGCAGGCAGTCGAAAGCTAAACAGATCTGGAGCTCACACGATACCAAAAAAACTTCAACCTCTTCCTTTTTTTTCTGATCCTAGATAACAAAATAACGTAATTGGCTAGAGCAAAGCACTGTAAACCACGTGTGATTTGAGTGATAGCATCAGTGCTGCCTTGCGGATCATGCACATGCGGCTATTTTGTATGAATGCGGAGAAGCAAAGAACACCTCACTTCCAGCTTACTATGTCAGAGCAGGCAATGAGAACCCCCCCCCTCCCCCTTTCCAGCCCACCCTTCCATGACGCCCGAATGAGCAAGGTCGCACCTGTAATGCAAGTTTTGTCATGGGTCAGTCGATTTTGCAAGCTTGGGTCGCGGCCGCTTAACACCACCTAGATATGGCCGCTAACGTGACTTATCGCTTTAGTTCGCGAGCCACAGAACACCGCCTTTAATCAGCTCCGGTGCGTTGTGACGCTCATGAGACGCAAATTTCGTATTAACACGTGACCCTCCGATGTCAAACGAGGGTTGTCCTTCCGGCGGGCATCGAGCGTTTAGTTTTGCTATCGACAGATTCCCAGAGGATAACTTTACCATGAATAACTCGAACAGCGGGCTCGAGCTGGATTTCTAAAACTGACCTAGCCTTCAATATTGGTTGTTTTTATTTTTTCAATGTAAACGTGTGCACTAAAATGTATAACTATTAGTGCAGCTTCGTGAATTATTTGTCTTTTAGTTGCATTCTCTTTTTAACTTAATGTCCAGATGGCCGTACATCTCACCTGCAGAGACCGCATCAGTGTAGCGTTCAAAACTTTGTTTTAAAAAAAAATGTACTCGACTCAAAAAAATCTTTTCTATGCATTTTTTATCGTTATTAAGGACATGAAATTATAAAAATAAAGTATTATAGCTCACATTGTGAACGTTTTCTGAGGGAGGTGTCTATATTAAACAGACGTGACTGTATTTCTGTCTTTCCTCCTCCCCTCAAATAGGTCGCTTGTACAACATCAAGTCTTAATTCTGCCAAAAGCATATATAGAATTTAAAATAACTACAAGTGCAAATGAGATAGGAACGAACGGGGATAAACACGCTTAGAACAAAATCCTTATGCAGCACGAAGAGGAAGCTCCCATGTCAGGATCTCCGAGAACCCGTTTCCGCTGCAACGACAAAGTTGCGGAACAAGGCACAGAGTCCAGGGCAGGGTCCGCTTGAAGGTCATTACGCGGTGGTGCCCAATTATTTTCACGCCGCCCTGTGTGGCACGAACACAAGCAGGACCGGAAGGGAGGAAGGCGGCTCCGTGACAGAATAACGGCACGGATAATAGAGAGGGAAAGCACGAGGATCGGCGTACCGAAAGAGATAGGAACGATCGCAAACACAGCAAGAGGAAGCGACGGAGACAAGCAAGATCCGAGGTCCTCGCTGTTCATTAGAAGAGCCTTGATTCTTCCGCATGACTCTCCTTCCCGCTGCAGACATCTGCCGTGCAAGAAGTTCGCCAGCACGCCGCCGCGAGGGAGGCTTTATTTCTTCTTCCTTTTTTCTCCCTTTTTCTCAGTCCCTTCTACTCCACTCTGGTCTGTTTCTTTCGCCCTTTTCCTCAGAATTTTCAGCTCCTTTATTCTGCTTACGACACTCGCTTTCATCCAATGGATTACGCAGCTTTTCTTTTTTCTTTTCTTTTTCCTTCTTTTTAATTTTTTTTTTTTTTTTTGTCTCGCGCGGAGATCCGTTGCATCCTTGCTCCCGAATTCGAGCTGGAAGTATCTTCTCTTTTATAGCGGGTTACTTGAGGCGCCATTAGGCATTCCATTTAGTTTTTTGTTAGCATCTTTCTTTTTTCTTTTAGGCGGAGAACCTGGGATGATGCTCGAATTAGTATGGTCTCCCGAGCAGAAGCGTCCAGCTGCTGCGAGAAATCCATACTTCCTGCGCCTTTACTGCAAATGCCCTTTCCGAAGCTGATTTTCTTTTTCTCAGGCGTCCGGCCGAAATATTGAAAAAAAAAGCGTTACTTATAAAGTTTTTAAAGTTGGTTGCGTTTAGGGCAGATAAATACTGCCAGTATTTCAAAACAATTTCAAGAACAATGGCAGGAACAGTAATTAGGTGCTAGCCTTTAGTTGTGCTGCAAAAACAACATGAGGGTACAGCAGGTACCGAGAGATAGAGCAACACGAACGTGTACAAAAATTGCTGGATCAGCCACCTTTTCTCCAAAAGCGGCCTAAATAATACTAAATCCCGCTATCAGATACGCAATTTCGCCCATCGTCTTGGCGTTCCAACACCAGCATCTCCAGCCTTCCTTCTTAACATGCATCAACCACAGAAACTGGATATGCTACGCTTAGGTATTATCAGAAGTAAAATTTAAAGTTGCATTCGCTGTTTAGGCTTAAAGTTACGCTCGAATAATATGTTTTTTTTTCTTTTGAAGGTGTTAAGAATGTTAACTAATTTACAAACAAAACAAAACAACATGACATTTGTGTGTGGTTGGCATTCCTTTGAGGGGCGGCGAGACAGGTTTACGCTGTTAATGATAAATTTAGCCAGTGTAGTCCACCGCTAGACTGAGGCTTTGAAGGGAATCGCGCAGTTTATACATGACCGCACGCCGGTACTGCGATGATCCAGATCTAAACAGGCAGGGGCTAAAATTGAACTCGGGCTTCCTGGGTCATGGTTGGCAAGAAGGGAATGGTGTGACGATCGCACTTGTGAAAGTTGCTCGGTGATTCAGCATGCGGAGCTGTTTTGGGTTAAAGTGGGGTGGAGAGTCACCGATAATTAAATAGCAGAGCCAACCTGCCCTCCAGGGAGTAGAAGGATAAAGAAGTACACCGAGGGGCTTCACAATCCCACCATAGCTCCTTTGTAGGCTGTTTTTATTGCAGCGATCTCAATGTGTCTCGCTCAATTTTGTTATAGCTGACGAGGAAGTATTCATGATACGAAACTTGACGATTGTGATCAATGGTGAAAAATAATTTTTTTTTGTATTGTTCACAGCACGGCAGAGTGCCGTTGAGACGCTCTTGCTGTCGTATCGATGCTAACGCTGCTTGCTGAACATTTTCGCCATTTTATCCCACCGGACAAAAGGAGCGGTTGTCACACCTCCCCTCCTAGCCCAGCATACCTGGTTTCTTCAGCGCAAGCCTTGGCTCCACGGGCTCCGAGCTGCGCGGCGTTCACACACTCGCTCCATAGTTACCTCTGACTTGGAAGTGTCTTATCACAGATGTGGCGCTGAGTGCATCAGTACATCGGCTTTGTAAGTCATATTTGGGGGTTTTACGTGCCAAACCAAAGACGGGCATCTGGCACGCCCCAGCGGAGGACTGAGGATTAATTTGGACCACCTGGGGATCTTTTGACGTGCAACCGAAAGCTCGGTTACACGGCGCCTCCTCCGCAATAAGCCTCCGTCAGATTGCGGGCACCTCGGCAGGGATTCGAACCCGCCACATGGGGATCCATAGGCCAGCGCTCTCGCCTCGGAGCCACCGAGGCGGCTACATCGGCTTTGTAGCAGTGAGCTTCGTGACGCCCATCCCAGACAACACACACACATTCAGCGAACGTTCAAAGGATGTCCATATTATGATGTTAGGGATGTCCCATGGATGTCCCATGAATGTCCCAATAACAGTGAAAGGATCGCGAGTGAAACGCAAAAAAACATGTATGGGATGTCACACGACGGATGTTTTTGGGACTGTATTAGGAGATTGCACATTCTTTGATTTTCGAATACGTCTTTCCATGCTTTAACAGTAAAAACTCATGCACAAAACCGTCTTGTTTGAAACAAGTGAAGGTATATTAGGCATATGACGGAAAAACATAGCTTTTATGATGGTATGCCCCCATTAGTAGATCAATTGGATAGTAAATTTAATGCCCATTGCCTAAATTCTTGTGGTTTAAATGAAACAAAATCAAGTTTTGAGACTTCAAAAAGACAAAATCAACTTACAGAAATGTACATAAACTTACCTAATGATAGGCTGTAGGATTTGTAAGAAAACAGACAAAACAGAAACTGAAAAGATAGGAAACGATGTAGGAGTCCCGGCATTTCACGAGAAAGCAATCTAGTCTTATGGCCAAGGCCAGAACCCTGGACATCTACATTGAACGGCGAAAAAACCTGCAACTGCGAACTCATCAAAGTGCTCAATCAACACGAAACACCAGCGAAGAGATTTTGAAAATATTTTCAAAAATCCTTCGGCTTTCATGAGAAAACATCACGAAAAAAAAAAAGAAGGAAATACTGGCCTGTCAGGAGAAAAAAGAAAAACAGTCACATAATCACGACCAGCGGCATTAAGACAAGTAAACATATGTACAATTTTTTTTCCTTAAACCTGCCTGACACGCAAAATTACCTTAACCGCATGTAGCCCATGCATCAATTACCTAAGGTAAATACATTTCATATACTCTAATCAGTTTTAAGAAAAAGGCATCACATGCCAGGTACCAAAGCGAATTGTAGGACTACAAGGCAAAAATAAAAATTCACGAAGCTTACAAAAATATTGCATGCGAACTACAAAGTTGTGTGCAGCACGGTTCGGAAAATCCTTAAAGCTGTAAAATCATAAGACATTTTGCAGATGCATTCTGGCAAAGCTGCAGTGTTTTTCCCGGCGTGGAGCAGCGATTGCAAAAACAAAGCTACAGAAACCAATTTTTTTTCACAAGTAATTGAACACAATGTAAAAATAAACATTTAAAAAACAAAGTGGCCTTTACAAAAAAAATCTTGCAACGCGACCAAGGCCTGGACATCGAAACGTGCTCCGAGCTGGTGCGTGCCATTCCACTCCGCCACGGATCTTCCCTCATATTCCTCCATTCAGGATTAAGATTACAGTGAAATGAGGGGGCTCCGGGGAAAGTATATTCAAGGCAGGTTTTCCATCTTCACAGTGGGGTATGGTGTAAAAGGTAGGCGATTAATTGGTCTAATAATCTCGTTGTGTGGAGATAAAAACCTCTATTTATTTTTCTTTTCCCTGGAGCCCAAACAATTCACTGTCATCTTAAGCATGAATGGAAGACTATGACGTCGATTTCGTTATGTGTGCTCTCGCACACCGGCGGCTGCTGGCTCGTGGTTAGATAGTGCGCCTCTTATTATGGACACTAGATTGTTTGGTTCCGTACCATTTTAAGGGGCATTCAAACGAGGTTTTCTTTTCGGGGGAGAAATGTGCGTGACGTTAATGATCTACGGAACCCAACGATCTTCCCTCCCCAACCTAAGCATTCACACAAACCGAGGGGAGAAAAAAGGAATGTCAGCTTTATCAGACTCATTCAGTGGTCGCAAACTTGATACCAGGGCTTAGTAAGCGTTGGCGAGAGTAGATAAACAAAAGCGTACATAAAATGGAGATACGCGATTATTGCAGCAGCGTTGTAAGATGCAGAATACGACGAACTGCCTCCTACTAAAAAAGAAAAAAAAAGTTTTTTAAACAGGTGGACACAGTGCAGAGGGCGTGGATTCCAAAACCAGTTGTATGAGGAGTGGCTTGAGGACTGCATTGATGAATATCAAAGACTCCTTCGGGTGCCTCCGACGACAAGCGCAATAGCGCAAGCAAAACAATGTCGGCGACCCCGAGGCCACCACAGGTATCTCGACAAGCAAAATCTGCAAAGTCGGTAGACACGGGAACCAAATACCGCCAATTGCGAAGACATCTCACGCCAAGGCGTGTTCGAGCAGCACGAGCAAGAACCCCGAAATCCCCCTGGGTTGTCTACGTCAGTACGGGTTCGTGCAAAAGCTCGACGCTATCACCGCGCGATGCAAATCCCGGAGAGCAAAGCAAAAAAAAATTACCCATTTATTTATACTCGTTCCGGTCCCGCGAATGCCACACGTTACAAATAAGGTCATCGAAGTAAAGTAAAATGCTGCTCCAGAGTCCGATACACCTTAACGCACGTTGCACTCGTGATTTTGTTCCGAGGGTTCAACACGGCGTCAATGATTGATCGGTACCCAAGCGTGCCAAGGCACAGAGACGCACCCATTGGTCGTACCAGGGCGTGTCCTTTGATCATGCAGCCTGACAGTGAGACGTCCGTTTGGCGAGTTGTGCCTTTTTCTTGTGGTGCAGCGCTTTCCCTAAAATTTTCGATGGTACTTAAAAAAAGCTACGACCAGGGTACACAGTTTTTTTTTTTGAATATTCTTCGGATGACGGCGAACGAGGAGAAAATGCGTATCTAGTACGCAGTCGCCCAGGCTCTGCAAGGTTTCACCCAGGTGATCGGTGGCCGAGTGGGATAGCGCACACCAGCTCGGAGCATGTGGGGCGAAAGCTCGCGCTGCAGAACCCAGATCCTAGGGTAAATCTCAACCCCTGCCCGTTTCAATCTGGATGAGCATTGTACTGGCAATCGGTCATTTATCGCTACTGCGTGGTATACGTTAAAGACCCCAAACTAGAGGTTATACTGCAACGGTTAAATTGCTCATCTACAGCTGAGAAAGGAGTCGGCCATCGAGGCAGATTAAGCTCAGGCTATATAAGCATACGCACAACACCCCCCCCCCCCCCTCGCCCGCCCCCCAGATGCGCGATCCAGTAAATTGTTATAGAGATCACTGGTTAACCTTAGATATCCGTCCTTATGAGAAGAAGCAGAAAGAAAGTAGAAGGCGGTGTGCTTGTCCATGCTACTTTCGGAATGCCTTTTCTTTCTTCTTATAGATAAAAAAGAAAAGAGGCAGAAAAGTGATTTGTAACAGGTGTAAAAATAGGATTTTGACGGTCGAGTAGGAGAGCACTGACTGCATACCACCGGTAAAGAGCAGGGATCCTGGGTTCAATCCCCATCCCTGCCCGCTTCGATCTGTACGAGCATTGTACCGGCGGACAGTCGTGTGTTACTACAGCGTGGGGCAGGTTAAAAACCCCAGGCTAACGATTGTACTCCTCTGTCTAATTTTATTATCAACAGCTGAGACACCAGATACCCATTGAGACAGACTGATACCCCATTCACACGACCGTTGAGGCACATTCAGCTAAGGGAACTTCATTCTCTGCGGCAAACCAATTAAAGATCTTCCGCGCGTGGCGTGTGCTCGTGACTCAGGAGCACGGGCTGATTAGCCGTGCTCTTCGGTAGTAAATTTGGCTTTGGCTTTGCGGGCTGTGCGCATTATTTTGCATTTCTTAATGTTAAGCTCCATTGACCAGAGTTGGCACCATCTAAATATAGAGTCGAGGTCATGTTTTAGTGTTCGCGAGTTCGAGTCATTAGTTACCACACAATAAATAGCACAATCATCAGCAAAAAGTTTAATTGAAGAAAAAAACATCTCAATCAACTCATTAATATCGATCAAGAAAAGTAAAGGCCCCTAAACTGATCCTTAGGGTACGCATGAAATGACGGGTGCGTAGGAGAAGTTCACGCCATTACATGTTACAAATTGCGAGCGATTCATTAAAAATGACACCAACCAGTTAAACACGTTAGAATCAATGTTGAGTTTACTTAATTAATGCCATAAAATTTTGTGGGATACCTTGTCGAATGCCTTGGCGAAATCTAAGAATATGCAGTCCACCTGAGATCCCTGATCAAAAGCTGAATGAAAATCGCTAGTTATAGACAGCAGCTATGTTTTACAGGACAAGGATTTCCTAAATACATGTTGATCTGGGAGAAAAATGAATTGATCTCTAGGGAGTTAACAAGTTGTGTATATGTTATATGTTCTAGAACTTTACAGGGAATGCTGGTTAGCAAGATGGGCCTATAGTTGATAGGAAAGTGCTTATCACCATATTTATGCAGAGGAATTACTTTACCAATTTTCCAGTCGCAAGGTACCAATGATGTGCCAAGTGATTGCTGAAAAATATGGGCGAGAATAACAGAGGAGTACTGATTAGTAGCTTTAAGAAATTTCTAGTTAATTTGGTCAACACCGGTTGCCGAAGACAGCTTTAGGCCATTTAGAATGCTCAGTACACCATAAGGGCTGGTTATGATAGGGTCCATCAGTGGGAAAGGACCAATATTGTAGCTTGGGTTCACATTGCTTAGGGTGCTAGAAAAAGATCTGATAAACACTTCCTGAAACATTGTGGCACATTAGGATTCATCGATCAAAGTTTAGTCGGGTGTTTTCAATAAAATAGACGAAGGCCTATCTCGGTGGGAAAACACATTCCAGAACTGACGCGGGTTATTTTTTAACATCAAAGGCAGTAAGGTGAAGAAGTCAAACTTCGCACACTCAAAACCATTCTTTTAGCACTGAGAAACAGTGAAATAATTTTGCCAGCGAACTGGACAGGATGTGAGCCTCGCAGCTCTAAATAACCACTCCTTTTTTGTTTGACAATCTCAGGAGCACCCTGTTGAACCACGGATAATTAGTGTTAACGATTATTGTTTTCAAAGATGTGTATTTCTCAGTGAGCAAAATCACCTTTTCCTTAAAACGCGTTCAGTTGGATTCAACAGAGCATTCCTAGAATTTGCCCAAAAACGTATCTAAAGTCTGCATAGCTCAACATTAATGGAAACATAATTAGCTTTGCTGTAGTCCCGAATGACTTTTCTTTGGTTTTTAACACATATTTTAGGAGCACTCCAGGTAAAATGCAACAAGAAATGTTCACTGAGGCCAGGTAGGTATGTGACTGGACCAATCAGGTTGGGCATCGTAGTCAAAACAAGATCCAAATTGTTTGAAGTAGTGGCAGTTATTCTAGTTGGGTTATAAACTAGCTGAGTAAGATGAAAATCAGAAAGCGAACTTAAAAGCTTCGCACCGTCTGCTGAAAATGTGTCAGAGTTGGGATACCCCTGGCTCCAAACAGTGTTAGGGTAATTAAAATCACCTATCAAAAGCAAGGGCGTGTCAGCAAAACGTGTTGTAATTACATTCAATGCATCGTGTAGTTTAGCTGCAAAATCAAAGACATATAAAGGTGGACAATAACAGCATCCCAATATATGTTTTTATGTTGAACGTTGATACACACCCAAATTATTTCTAAGGGGCTGTTAATACTAACAGCAAATGATGGTATACTCTTAATGACTCTAATTAGCACGCCTCCGCCTGTTCGCAACTATCTGTCCTACCGAAAGGTAGCAAATTGTTTTTGTACTATGAATAATTTGGTATCCCTGATTCTTGCCGAAAGTCACGTCATGGTTAGCACAATAATGCTAGCATCGCAAGAGTGAATTGGAGAGGATATATCATCACGCTTATTTAATATTCTCCGTATATTTGTAAAAAGATTAGGTAAGTTTGACAAGGAACGCAGGTGGCCACTACCCCACTGCAATTGCTGAATAGGAACGGATGCGCCTTCTGTTGCACTAACAGTTGTGCCACGGCGTGGACCACTGTTGGAGGCATGTCGACGAAACAGTTCGGTGACGGCGGCCGATTCGCGGTCATAGATGTAAGATTTTTCATTCAGTTATAACTTGTTGTAGTTGAATTTAAACGTAGTTCCATGCGATTTCCCAAACACAATTAGCTTCCTTCGTGCCAAACGAGTCGAAAAGGAAAAAAATCCTCGCTGATACCGATATTCACCAATTTAAGTTTTGCCTTTAAAACCAAGGTTTGCTCTTTCAATTTAAAAGAAGCATATCTGACAAGGATTGGCCTATGTTTATTAGCAGTATACTGACCGAGCCTGTCAGCACGCAGAATGTCCAATGACAAGTTTGTTTCACCATCAAAGCACTCGGATAGAGCCTTGGTTATCTTTTGTTCGGCTTGTGCCCTCGTTTCCGTGCCGCTATCAGCAATTCCATTAAAGGAGTGTTGTTTCGCCTTGATCTATCTTTTAGGTCATCTAAGCAATCAAGCAGGGCACTATTTGTTTTCTTCTGCTCTCCAATTTCCTGACGAAAGCCTTGTATTTCCTGTTCAAAGACGCTTGTCTTATTCTTGATGGATGCGAGTCTTGTACCGATGTTTGTAACCTTCGTTTCGATAGCCCTTTGAGTTCGTTTAATTTCATCAACATAACTAATTAGTGCTGTTTGAGCAGCCTCAGACCCCTGTGACCGAGAATTGAGTTCAGTTAGTAATTGAAAAATCTGTGCGAATTGGATAGCTTGCTCCGCCGTCAAGGGGCCCGGGTTCAATTCAGCATCCCCGCAGCAAAGCAGTGATTGAAAGGTGACAACACACGTTTCAGCACAATCTATGAGCGAGGACAGACGTTGTGGGCAGGACAGCAGCAGCAGACAGCGGTCGTCGGACCGGTAACATTGACTATTGTCAAATAAAGGACGTACCTGCACAAAAACGAAAGATAGCCTGGTAAGCATGTTGCACGTCGTGCAGCTGCCGACCTGCCCACTCAAGAAGCTATCGATACTTCTAATTCTTGTTGTCTCAGTTGATGACATGTCCCACGTGGTTTTCTGATTAGCCATGACATCTGGTGCTTGCTCGAGGAAGCGACCGTGGTGAGGTTGCAGAAAGGCGTCGAGATCGGCTGGGTCATCGCTAGACCGCTGTGCCCGTAAGCCTTGATGTGGTTCCATGCTGCAGCAGCTGAAGCTGCACAAAGACGAAAGATAGCCTGGTAAGCATGTTTCACGTCGTGCTGCTGCCGACCTGCCCACTTTGTGTGCAGGTTGTAAAGTGAGGAAGCATGTGAACGATCGCGGAGTATATCATATGACGACCACACGCAATTCCACGTAAAATATTCGTGAGTGTCCTGAGTGTCGCCATAGCCTGACTATAATGTCGAGACCCCTGCGGGAAAGACTGGTGCCAAGCGAACCAGGGAATGCCACCGATGCAAAGAGCTGGGAAAGGACGGGGGTAATTGGAAAAACGGCAATTGCCCGAAAAATACATACGAAAGTACGCGTAATTACCGTGAACGCACGAATCACGTCATAGTATTGCCAAAACGTGAGCCGTCCAAATTTATGTTATAACAAAATAAAATAAAAAAGAAACGAGTCTATCAGTCACGTCAGACACAGATAAGACGGAAAAACTTATCCCGTATATTTATCCGTAAAGTCGAAGTATTTTGTGTTCCCATTATTCAACAACAGAAGTGTGTCTTTTATCAGGGTTGAACAGTATCGCGATACAAATGTTTCGCGATAGTATTTCAGAAATACATTTCGTATCTGTATTTCTGTATCGCGATACATTTTTGTCACCAGTATCTGTATTCCTGTATCGAAATACATTTTGAATGTTCCTTTGTATCGCGATACAATCAGGATGAAATGTATTTCGTTACATTTCTTGAGAAATACTCCCCCCCCCCCCCCCCAAGAAAAAAAACAAAAAAAACAAAGAAACAAGTCTGAACGCATTTTTTTTTTACTTCTAAGGGCACCAGAGTCAAGCAGATGCTGGGGTATTGTTACTATGCTGACCAAGGTTCCTTTTGATTCTGCAAACTATTTTTCTATACGTCCTCTTCTCTCTTCTGAGAAGCGTAGCTTAGTGGGGGCTCGAACCAGGTGGCGTGCCAGGAGTGGAGTCAGAGCATCTTCTGTTGCAGGTCCTTAGGTAGGGATTTCTTGAGTCATTGTTTCCTGACATCCAATGCCCGCTGCTAACCGTCTCTCTTGGCTTAGCGTACACAGTACACACAGCCGGCAAGGCTGAGTCACACACAGTCTGTTGCAGCACGAGCCTGGCGGTGGTTGACCTGAAATAGTAGGAAGACTCACGCTGTGAAGTTCAACACATATTCGAATGCATCTGCGGCTGCGCCCGTAACATTGCACGGCTCAAGGGTACATCATCAGCCGACGTGAACGTGACCCGCTGCTCTGGTGATCCGAAACCCAGAAGGAAGCCAGGAGTGACCTCGCTGTGCCATCCCAGACTACGTACCCCCGCGACTCGTCTCGACACCGCTGTTTCTCGGACAGCTCGCACCTGTGCCGGCAATATTAGCTCGCAATCCATGAGGTCTCTGTTTGGATAATGCTAGGCAAAACTTGGACTGCAATCCGTGCGTCGGTGCCGGAGGGTCGGTAGTAAGGACCTTCAGAGCCAGGGATGCTACCGTATCGTTTTTTCAACTCTTGGTTGGTTGGTTGTATTGTTTGCCGGACGTGACATTTGCCTCACTCACGGTGGGCACGTTTCACGGGCCTGGGTTATTGTAGGTTGATGAGGGTGAATGCGGGGAAAGGGAAGGGAAAATATGGTGATGAAGGGGTCCGCGGATGACGAGGGCAGCGTTAGCAAAATAATGACTAAACGCGTTTCGCGGGCGAAAAAAAAAATGATTAGGGCCGTTAAGACGAACTGTGACATATGTTCAAACAATGCTATACACGACAGAACTCCATAGCGCGCACCAGCAAGCACAAAATAAATAATGAGAGCATTTATATCGACCTAACTATGCTTCGTTTCACCCCACGTGCGAGCGAAGGCAAAGCTGGAAGCGCGAGCACGAAAGCTCCGCGCGATCAGGCTTTGCGCGGGCACGCGAGCTGGGAAAAAGCGCTAAAAGCGCTGGTCTCGCGCTCTCAGCCCCGGCCCCGCCCGCAGATAAGGCGAAACGAAGCATAGGCTACCGTTCTAAAGTTTCTTACACGTCACAATCACAGTCTCGAGAGTTGTTCGCACGCGCCCAAAAAACAAAACACAAATTTTTTCAGCCGTATGTTTTTTCAACTGTAAAACAGAAGATAAGACATGCATTCCAAGATGCTTCAGGTGGTCCACTATTCTCAAATATTCCAAATGACACTGCATGCACGATCTTCAGCTCGGTAGCCTACAACGCAAGTACGCACTGTCCTTTCATACAGCAGCGTGGTAAAGTTTCATGTTCAAGGCCACACCTACAAATAAAAAATTCTAGTTCATTCCACCGTGACATAATGTGATCAATGTTGACAAGATTCCGTCGTCAGACAGACAGGATGTCAAGGAAGGGACCGCGGTCAGCAATTGTTGGAACGTTTTTTGGGGCCTATTGAAGACTCCTTGTCGTCCGAAATCACTACCTTCAAGGCAAAGTGCCAAGCCTACAAGGAAGTAATTTCGGGATCGAAAACATCCACTTCAAACTTCAAGCTTCATCTCAGTTGGCGTCTCAAAAAATTTGGAAAATGTATTGCAGTATCAGTATTTCTGTATTTGTATTTCTGCCCTCCCTAAAATGTATTCCTCTATTTGTATTTCCAAATACTTATTGCCTATTTTTAAAATGTATTTCCGATACGTATCGCGATACATTTTTACAGATGTATCTTAGTATCAGTATTTTAGCTACTATTTCAATGTATCGCAGTATTTGTATTTTCAAATACATTTTTCAGTATTTCTGCCCAACCCTGTCTTTTATTGCCTCATTTCCTTCGTGAATAGTGGTTGAAAAGCTAGCTTCGATTTATTTGAGCGTTCAATAATTCATTTTGAATGACTTCTCCCCATTCGAAAAATTGACAGTCAGCATTTTTATCGATGAAACGAAAAGTATCTTTCTGGGGGGGGCTAGGCGAGCGATTCTCAGCAACACTGGATGTTCTAGAACACCTTTAGCTGCGCATTGTTTCCGACGATAACGAGAAAAAAAAAAGCGGCGCTTTTAATCATGTTTTTCTATAAAGCGTGTTGTGTACTTATTTTCATTTGAAAGAATTGCGAACCTCGTTTAGAAACGGCGGTGGACACAAATAATTACGAGGAAAGTTTTCCCCATACCGGGCACAAGAAATAGCGAGTCAATGTGACTACGAGAGCCCGCTTGGAGGCTCTTGAAGCACAGTAAGGCTGGTAATATATCCTACAAAGTAGAGTTCTTAGCCACTGTCCGAGATGTGTTCCTTTCTTGTCCGGTCACAGTTTTCGCTCAAAAACTGACTGCAGAGCAGTTCAAAGCATACGAATGTATAGCGCAAACATGCTTCAAATACGTTTCTGGCGTGTCAGTAGATAGTTATGTCATAACGCTATGTCTTTTAGCAGACATCATAACTTGCAGCACGATTGGGACAAGGGCAGAGACAGGAGAAAACACAGGACAAGCGCTGAACTAGCAACTGATTCTATTGAAAAGGAACTACACACAATGCTGCTGCTCGTGCAGGCATGCCCCTCCGTGGCCCTGGCGCTTCTTCTTTCACTCAACACAAAACCGGTCAGGTTATCCGAGATCCAAAAAGCCTATGTCACTGCTATCAAAGTCACTGCGGGCTGGCTCACACACAAGGATCCGTTTTGTTTTATGCGGTACGTCTACATCATTCCTCGGGGTAGTTTTTGGTTGCGTCGGAATATCACTGTCGTGTTGGTAAAAAGGGGTTGGTTTCCGCGATCTCGTGCAATGCATCGCGAGATGTTTGTGAGCGGTTCCTTTTATAGAGCTGTGGTGTTCTCGCAATCGTATGTTGAGGCAAAGCTCAGTCACGCACGCCCGCAGGAATACTGAATCTTGTAGACCACGCCTTCTACACAGGAGACAAATTGCATTTCGTGTTTGGTGCTGCAGCCGCTGTGAGACGTAGGATCGTATTTTCTCGCGCGTTTGTTGAGTGGAGCACACTGAACTGAGTTTGTGGCGGGCGTATGAGCGGGGTGAACTGCGACTTTAGGCTTACTAACGTGAGCCGAAGAACATATATAAAAAAGAGCTCGATGCATTATTCTCATATTACGAGCACATTGTTTAGGGCACTGCGTCACGTGCGGCGCAACAAATGCATAAACCTGTGGCTCTGGCGTACCGGAAAACATAACTCAAATAGTCTTCACAGAGACAGCGGCAGACGGTTTCTATTCCGATGCGCGCTTCGCTTTCAGAAACAGCGGCAGTGTGTCACTTTCGGAATACATTTCTGCTAGTCGATGTCTTTCGTTTTGTATTTTGTTGTTGTTTCTTTTTACGAGCGTAATACGTCGCGTTTCCATTTTCTTCCGCCGTCATACGCAGAAACGTCTCCAAGCGGCGTAAAAAAAGAAAAAAATGACGCATAAGATACTTTTGGTGTCCAAAGGAAGTAAAAAGAAAGGCTACAGAACCGTTCCTTTCGCGTGGATGCTTGCGAGCAAATCGAAGGTGTCGTTTCTCATCGGGTACTCATAGAATACACACAAAAGCCCGTTTTGAGAACACGAGGGAGCGAACGCACGAAAACACGAAGTAATCCAGAAACGTCGTCTCTCGCTCCACTTTTCTCTCTCTCTCTCGTTCTTTACTATTGCCGTTTCCAGTCGCGGCGCCCGCAAGGCAGATTTTGTATGTTTCTATCCGCGTCGTAAATCACTTTTAGAAAAAGGAAAAGAGAACCGCGTGAAAAAAAAAAAAAAAAAGCTTTCTTTTTGCATTCTGTTTCGTTGCGCTCGTTCGTGTGTTTTCATGTTTTTCGCGGATATTCTTCGTCGTTCAAATAGGCGCGAAAGGTAGATTAAGGATACCCTTCTTTGTTTCTGGGTATTGGCATTCTATTTTCTGTGCTTCATAATTAGGTTATCGCTGTGAGGCAAAAGGGGTGGTCAGCAGCCAGAGCTCTTCGACAATAATGACCTCGATCGTTTATCCTTTTTCTTTCTCGTTCCAGCCCGATAACCTATACTTCGTTTTCTTTTAGGTTGTAGGACTGTCGACGGCTTCAGAAGTTACAATCACAAACGCATATTAGGAGCACTAGTAACAAAACGTACATGGCAAAAAAAAAAAATTACGAAACACGCACATTTGTTGTTGTTCATAAGGCAGGAGTCTAGTCTGGTCGAACATTGCGACATTGTTACCCGCTGTAAATTAGCAATTTAGCCGGTGCAGCACTACTCCTAGCCTGGGGTCTCTCACTACGCATTAGCGATACACGACCGCACGCAGGTACGATGTTTATCGAGATCGAAATTGGCAGGTGCGGGGATTGAGCCCAAAATCCCTGCGTTCTGCAGCGCGAGGTTTTGCTCCACGTTCTCCGAGCTGGTGTGCACTACAGCCGCGGTGGACGAAACAGACGTCTTTCTTCCGCCGTGGCTGTAGCCCACTCGACCACCGATCCCCCTGCATTCGCTGCACTCAGAGCTCTGGCTGCACAGGACTGGTTTATAGCCGAAGATAGACTACATGGCTCTAGCACACCTCATCCCAAGTCACTTCATCCCAGGACAGTTCATCCCGGACACATCATATCAAAGTCATTTCATCCTAGGATGTTTCACCCCAAGGCAGTTTATCCCGTCGTCAATTCATACCGCGACATTTGATGCCAGAATAATCCATACGGATCAGCCGATTCAAGGGTTGCTCACTTCATCCCAGGTCATTTCATCCCAGGACTGTTCATCCCGGACACTTCATCCCAGAAACGTTATATCCCCAGTCGTCTCATCCCAAGACGCTTTATACCAAGAATATTTCATACCTCAATATTTTATACCACATAGTCTTCTGCCTAGAAGAAAAAAGTCAGGAAATCGATTTTTCACGCGCGGAGCCGGCATATGCACTTCGTCTTTTTTATATTGTCACCCCTGCCATGTAATACCGTCCTGCTTTTGGAATCAAGCTTCCGTCAGTCTAACAGTCCAGCCGGCCCGACTCATTGATTCTCATCCAGTTTTTGTATAGAACATGGCTACCTTTGTGGCTTCTTGTCGCGGCTCGCCACAGCTCTGCTTCGAAGGTTACATGTTCACAAAGCACAGGATCAACAACGAGAAGACAGCATGGAGATACGAAAAATTCCCGGAGGGTTGCCGGGGAGGAGCTGTTACTGCAGGTGAGGCGACCACTGTTGCACAAAGCCACACTTGACGTCTATCAAGTCAAGAAAATGTCGCTGCGTCGAGTTTACATGAGGACATCAAATCTGCAGCTAAGCGTTCCCACGACACCACTCGGAACGTCGTGGCCGCCTGCCTGCAAGGGGCAAGACCGGCGACTATCGCGAAGCTCCCCAAGCTGTCATCACTGGAAAAGAAGATGAACAGAGTTCGACTCGAAGCCCATTGCGCAGTTCAAGTTCCCCACCAAATCGAAGACATAATTATACCAGAATACCTGCGTATGGCAAGAACAGCGTCGCCTGAAGTATTTCTCGCCGGGGACACAGGCTGTATTGGCTCGGAAAGAATAATTATTCTCGCCAGTAACACGGACCTGTACCGCTAATACACCTGCGAAACCTGGATGGGCGACGGCATATTTAAAGTAGCAGCAGAGACGTTTTACCAACTTTGGGTTGTTCATGGCCTTTACAAAGACAGGGTGCTTTCCCTTGATTACTCCTTCTTGTCAAACAAGCGCGAAGCGACATATAAAAGAGCAACGCGCAGGCTACTTGAGGCTTTGACGATGCGACTTCAAGGCCACGACAGGTGCACACAGTAGTGATGCACTTCGAGAAGGCAGAAGAGAGTGCTCTTCGGAAATTTCCTGATGTCGAGGTGCATGGATGCTTATTTCATTTCGCGCAATGCATCTGGCCCCGAATTCAAAAGCTCGGCATGCACACGCGATTTATTGATGGCTCCGGCTACCACTTCAACCTGAAGAAATTCATTGCACTGTGCTTCTGCGATGTTTTTGTCGTCTGCGAAAGATATCGCATGCTCGTAAGACAGCTGCTGGACTTCTTTGGACGCAAGGAATGGCACCAAGACTTCCTAGACTAATTTGAGAATACCTGGGTCGGTCGACTCCCCAAGGGCCCAGCCTTCCCAGAACCAACAATAGCGTTTCTGCTATTTAAAGCTGGCACAGGGTATTTCAAAATTCTATCGGTGCATCCCATCCTACAGTATTCAAGTTGTAGGATGCGCTTACTTCCGAACAAGTCCGTGTGAACGCGATAGGCACTCAGCTGGACGTGGGTCATGCCACCACCATGCACGAAGGAGTGCGAGCAATCCAACAAGCGTCTGTGCCGGATCCTGGATGACTCTAACAACAGAGACGCAAACAGCTTTCTCAGTGCGTGGTCGTACAATGTACTCAGCGATTCTTGAGTGTATTAGCCAGAATTGTGTGCTCTGCAAACTGTATTAGCCCGAATTGTGTGCTCTGAAGAGCGTATTAGCTTGAATTTCGGCCTCTGAAGGTATGTTAAGGTTTCGTTCCTATAGGTGGGTTATTGCAAAATAAACGTTTTAAATTTTCGTATTTCTAGTGAATGTTGTCTTGGAACGATACCTTTCGGCCGGTTTTCAAATGACATCAATCCCCAGTATTGCGGTTTGTTGCGGTATACAGCTTTCATAAAAAGTAAATCTCACCATTACAGCAGCACTGCAAATAGGGATCGAAGTAAGTGAATGAATGAGAGGGGAGAATACAAAAAGGGACGAACGACTTTAAGTGGAATGAGCCGACTTTCGTTGAAGACCAGTACCGAGTGGTCTGTGCGCACTCCTATGCAAACTCCAAAATGGCGTTAATTTAAGTGCTGCAGCCGGTGAAATGCGACCCATTTTACATGGACACGACGGCTTCGACGGTGCGCGAACAATAGTCTTCTTGCTCAAGATCCGCAGCTCGTGGGTTCCCCAGCCTATTCTCGTATGAAATGCCTGGGTATTTCATGCCACTGGCATGGAACGTCTTGGGATGAAAAATCTTTGGATGAAATGACTTTGGTATGAAGTGACAGGGATGAACATTCCTCGGATGACGTATCCGGATATGAAGTGTGGCAGAGCCACTTCAAAGTATGAAATATCCTGGCATGTAATAAACATGTGATGAAACATCTTGGGATGATACGTTTTGGGATGAAACACCTTTGATATAAAGCGTCTGGGATGAATTGTCTTGGGATGAAGTATCTTGGGATGAACTGGGTGGACCCCAGACTACATAGAGATGTGCGGCTAATGCCGTGACGCTGAGTCTTTGACTACTTTTTATTACGCTGCGCAATTTTGGAGATAAGAACGAATTATTTGCTATCTTTAAATTCTCGTCAAAGCTTCTTCACTGAACAGTTTTAAAACAAAATCCGCAGATTCAGAGGCATCAGGTCCGCGCGGTTCAATGCGCCACAGGGACCGGACATGTGCCCGCGTCGTCGATCGGTTTTCCATCGATAACAATCGATCCGTCGACGAACGTTAGTCTTCGCAGCCATACAGAAGCAGTGTAGTGCCAGCAATAAATGACACTGGCTTCTTCATGTTCACCAAGACCGGTAAGTAGGGATGTGTTGAGGGCGGACAGTGCAGCGCTTCGCTAAAGTTTGTGGCGTTGCGGTGGAATTGCGATCGCCTTCTTTCTGCTGTGGCCTCTGCTTCCTCTTAGGATGACAGTGTGCTTGCATACGCTCGGCAATTCTCTGCCCTTGAGCCATGACGATACACTTATTCCAGGAGCGCCGGCTTTGAGCTTATATGGGGTAGAGCTCGCTTCGTCTCATATGGCGGCGGTGGCATATGTGACGTACAATGACATCAGACAAGTCGATCTCTGTTGGAACACGACGTATATTTATTTTTTATAAAAAAAGAAAATGTGAACCGTTCTTAAAAGCCCTCTCTGTTTAGCTCTTCCAGTATAGTATCTGGCGGGAAAGTTCCTCGTCCCAGGTTCAATACTTTTCGGGAGTATTCTTCTATTCATGTTGTAAAAAGTTCCCTATGGGGTCTATATTTTTTTATGTAGCTTTAGCGTGCGTGTAGCGTTCGAAGGTAGCGTTCAAGCATGGAGGATATAACATATTTTGCTTTAAAATGTCAAAATGTTGTCTCGATCATGGGGCGTTTGAAGTCTCAGCCGTAATTAGAAATCCACCCAGGAAAGTACAACCGCTCGCCTTAGCTCTTGACGTATTTCACGCAGTAGTGATTTACATAAAATGGCAGGTACGAAGCTCATTCAAAACAAAACGAGCGGGATCGGAAATCGAACAGAAATTTCCTGGGTTCCCCACACAAGTAGTAAACAACTTTTTTTTTTTAGTATGTTCACTTTAAATTTGGGTTGACATTTTTGTTTTTGGAAGTTCAGCCTTTCTAAGGAAAGTCGAGCTTTGTGTAACGATAGGAAAAGAGCTAGTCAGTTTCTCAATGTCATTTGATATTTCTACCCATTGCTCCTGACACGCCCTTTTGTATTTTCACTAACTATTTTACTTCCTAACCCTTCAGTGTATATTTCTTTTATTGCCGCCGGGACTGCCTCTGTCGGCTGGCCGAAAACCACGTCAAACTGTTTTATTAGCTTTTTGTTCGGCCTCCTGCCATTTTTTATTGAATAGAAAAATAAACTATTTGACTGAAAGTTTTTGCTCCAATTTCTCCGACATGTGGCCCGCTAACACACTCGGCTAAAGCGATCCCGTATCCGTCGTTACATGTTCCAATATATTTACACGCTGCTGTGTGTGTCGGCCTCAGTTTTATTTTGTTTTAATTTACCATAACGGAAGAGTGGCGTAGATCAATCCGGGCTGATTTATGGTTCGACATGAAGAATATGAAGAAAATAAAGCAGCTCTCCTTTTCAATTGTACATTCTACCTCGAAGTCCTCCATATCACGAACGTTAAATGGATGGCGAACCAAACATCTCACTGTCTATAATAAGCGGCACACTATCTTTCCACGAGTCAGCAGCCGCCGGTGTGCGCGAGCACACGCAACAAAATTGACGTCATCATATCCTCCATTCAAGCTTAATAAGCGTAAACGGGGATATGAAGACGTGAATTTCGTTGTGCGTGCTCGCGCACAACGGCGGCTGCTGACTCGTGGAAAGGTAGTGCGCCACTTATTATAGACAATGAAACGCTTGGTTCAGCATCCCTTCAAAGGTGCCGTGCAACGATATTCGCTTGGAATGTTTTTAATGCGAAAGCATTTAATATCTCATGGAGCGAGCCGACGTCATCAGCTTTGAAGCCATGCAAAACGGCACCTCAATGCAACCACGCGCAAAGCTAGCCAAGGGCACCATTTACACTTCGGTCCCATTGGCTGGTGCACGTCGACGAGGCTCCCATTGGCCGCTGCGCGTCAGTATGTGTGGTGTCATCCTGACTGTGTTATCCCACTGTTATGTTATCACTGACCACCGCGTTCGCTCGCCTCTTATCGGTTGTATGGCGCGTGGCAATAGATATGACGCATGGAATAAATCAAGGGGTTGTCCTGCTGGGAACTACGTTGCTGTCCGTTCTCTCCTCGCGCCGCAAGGAACATGACAGTTCAAACGATCGCTCACACGATGGCGCCGCGTGTCTGCGAGGGAGCGGCTCCACCGTTCCACGCCCAAGCTTAGCGCGTTATACGCCATAGATTAAAGAAATGAGCGAAGAGCGACGTGCGTATTTTCGCCATTCACAACTCATAAGAAGTGCTTAGGTGTACTTCGAGACTTTTTTCACTTTAAACTATGTTATAATCACTAGTGGGACTCAAAGATGCTCGCACACAACGCCACTTACCAAGATACTCGTTTGTTGCGGTTTAAGTTCAATGAAAATGGCTAGATTTTACTTTCAAACTCTCATTTGCGAAACTTAATGACGTGGCTGGCGGTTCGCAGCCCCCCCACCCCCCTCCTTTCCCCCCATGCGATAGTGCAACACCAGATAGTGACAAAATGTTCATGCTGCTCATTATTTGGACCCGAGCAGTGCGTGAGCACTCGATTTGGGCCCGCGATAATATATAAGTCGACAAGCATTTGGGAGTGGCACGTGGACAATCGCTGCCCTGACGAGAATAGCCTCACCATAACAATGTAAGGAACTCAGCACGTGTCCTGTGCTTATCCAACTCCAGTGCGTGGCTATGATCAATATTGGCAGCCTATTAGCGGCGAGATGTTTCGGTGGCGCCCTCGTTTGGTTCCCTTTCGTGACGTCATTACCTTGTGAACAACAAGTTCGGTGGTGTTTGTAATAAGCATTGTGGAAGCCTGAAATCATAGCGCTCTCAAAGCAACACTGCCAACACCGTCAAAATTGAAGCTCTTACATTCCTCTTAGTTGCGCCGATGATAATTCCTTTGCTGATGTCATAGTCAGCATTCGGCCAATTGTGGTGGGCCGATCACAGCGACGCTTTCGATCGCTCACGTCGCCAATAATCAGCTCCAGATAACTTGGCCGCTTTTGCTGGCTGCGAATTGAGGAAATAAAAGTTGCACTTTTTTTTGCGACTTCTATTATTTGTGGTGAAGAACGAAGGTGTGTTTCATAGGTCATAAACATCATGAATTTGTTTAAATTTATTTGTGCAAAGCGCAAAAATCGTTGCATCACCCATTTATTAAGAAATAATTGAAATACTCCTCCCTGTTAAATATACTGTCTCAGAAGGTACTCTTTCATTCCGTCATGTCGACAGATAAAGCAAGATATTCAACGCAGTTTTACATTCTAAGTTTGTGAAAGAGTGAGAAATATGGGAAAAGCCACTGATGTTTATTCAAATTAATGCCTCGCTAAAGATATTGCGATATTTCTTAGAAACGGAAGTCGAGATGATAATATAAAAAAAAAGCCGCCACATCCCCAAAAAAGCAAAAAAAAAAAGCAAAAGAAAAAACAGTGGTAAAGTGCATTTTTCATCGTCCGTTCTGCCCCGCCATGTTATTAAAATTTCAGCTGCGCTCGGGTAAGGCGCTTGTCGCTGTCCGAAATTGTCTTTCGAGCGTAAATTTTCTTTTAAAAAAGTTCCATGAACAAGCGATGAAAAGAGCACGAGTATAAGGGATACTCTATGGCAAGCCCACGCATGACCGAATCAGAAATATTTGAACATAGGGAACTTGCGAGAGACGGCGCTACTCATCATTGAAAGGGGGCGGGGAAATGGACCAAAAGCGAGAGAAAGATGGGGAGAGAGACAAAGCGTACTTATATATTTGTTTCATATGGTGCTACTGTATATTACCGAGTGAAGTCCGCACCCATTGGTACAAGTAAATTGGACTAAAACTTGGGTTAGGGCGAGTTGGTTCATCGTGGTTTAAAAGTTTAAAACGCGTAACAAAACCAGGAAAATAAAGGCGCAAAGACGACAGGATGGGCACCCATATTTTCGTCTTTCTCGGCTGCTGATTGGACGTGGCACCACAGCTTCTGTGTAATCTATAAATAAGATATTTTTGACCCGTTCGGGTGTTCACAATTAATTAGTACCTTTGTTGAGAACGTTCTGCCAACAAACAAATAGCGAGAGAGGTATCGCGGCCTCCGATGTGCTTGTTCCTACTACTCGTTCACCCGCCGGATAAAGTCAGCTTATGTACGGTAGCAGAACAACTTGAGATTTGCAAATGATGCACGGGTTAATAGTGACTTCCAACGTGAAATAACGGATGATCACAATTTTGACGCGCCTCCCAATTCACACCGTCGCGGCGCTCGCATGGTAGCAAGATATCATTATTTCTTCAGGTCTGTTAGCAGACCGGAACACCAACTCGCCCAAAATGAAACGTAATGGCAGACGACGTTCTTCGTGAACAGAACAGAGCACAAAAGGACAAGGACAGAGAAAAGGAGCATGCTCGAAACACAAGCGCTGACTCGCGACTGAATTTGTACACAAAAAAAAAAAAGAGAACGTGTTGAAAGAAACGCAGTGCCAGAGCGTGGTACACACGGCACAACACCATATAAGATGTCTTTGCCCCCTAGTCCGATCTAAAAACAAAGTGTCTGTATGAGACAGTGATACTGATGAGTGGCTAATGCAGCAGTGACACGGCTTCAAACAGTAACCTTGTTTCTAGATCGTACTTAGGCTAAGACATCTTAGGCTACGTTTGCACGAAGACGATCGTAACTCATGGAATCGAGTAGGCACCAATTGCAGGCAGCCTGTCTTCCTTCTTCTTCCTTTTCAACCCCTCTGCTATCAATCAAAATTGTAAAATATCAATCCAATTCCCTGCGGTCGTATCCCTGTAAACGTAGCCCATATAACTGTGAGCCATAGTTAGAATATACTGTACTAGAAATAGGGGGTAGTATTGGGACCGGCGCGGCTCCCGTGAGGCGCATCGAATCGATCTTTACACATGACGTCACCGGCTGCCGCACCTGAAGGGCGTGCGGTGCGCCCGTGCGCTGCGATAGGCTCGGATACGAAATGTTCGTGTCTCTTTGGTACAGTGTTCACGGGCACAGAATAGGAGACTAGGTAAAAGCTGAAGCATTTATTGACATGTCTTATAAAATTCGCGGGAAAATATTCGTAGTGCCTTATGCGGTGAAAAGGGATAATGTGGGGCACATACTAAGGCAGGTAAACTCAGTGGTTCCAATTGACAATGTAGATAAAATGCGAGGGAATGCCTACGCCGAGTCGCTAGCAGAATCTCGCTGCAATAAAGTGCACCAACATATCATAGCGTCTTAGCATCGCACACTCCCGCTTCTCGTTTATGACTACATATGGGAGTTCCATGTAATAAAGACGTCATGTAATAAATTTATCGTGCCTATTTTAAAGGGCCAGGCCAATTCACAGACTTTAGGGTTGTTGCCACTCGCAAACAAAAAGCGCAACAAACTAAATTAGAACATATATTGCGGAGCAAGGTGGCTGTATTTTACACTATAACAAATATAAAGCAATGAAAAGACGAAGTCACAAAACCGCATTGCCGTCTTCACCACACATTGAAAGCAAGCAGGGAATTTCAATACAGTGCACTAAAATACAATCAATAAAATAGGCGTCAAAACAAACGTTTTTTCTTCTTGACGTATACTCTTGCTCTGCGTCTTTTCAAAGCGAAAGTACGAGTACTTTTACACTGATGGCAGAGCATGATAACACAAACAATTCACAATCATTTCACACTTAGAAAATAAGTGCGATATGACAAAAATTAAAGCATCCAACTGCGCAAGAAATGTAAAACGCTAGAAACAACGACGGATCTTTGTGTGCTTCGCTTTTAGGAATTTTCGTAAAAAATCTAGCCTGGTCAGCACACAAAAATCACAACCACTGGTGAAGTGCCGCACCCTTGCATGTTCAGCGCATCCAAGAACTTGCCCTAGTTTTGCCCCAACAAGGGGCATAAATCAACAATTCTGTCACGTTAGATTTCTTTTTTAAATGAAACAATTGTCAAATATGTCTTCTGGCGAATGATAAAGAAGAAGAGATTGTGAGAGGGGTAAAAGGCCGCCCTTGTCACACTTCGAGGTAAATGCGACAGCTTCGTTCTTCTTCGTCGCTTTTACTGCAGGCCCAAACAGCGTTGCCCCGACATTTCGATGTTAAGTTTAAACATGTGCAGTCCGCAGCGCACGCGAAATTGTAGGCGCCTCAAAACTCTCACCGGAAAAGAACATGTCGGCCCAAAATACACAATGTACCACCCATGATCTACCATAATCCTGGTCTTCCCGCAGAATGGCTTCGTATGGAAGACGCTGTCGCCGATGAAGTGCGTCGTTTTTCCGTTGGGGGCGTCGTTAAAGGCTTTTCTGCTATCCAAACGCTGTCCACAGCCTGGCTAGTGCAGGGGCGCTATCTGGATGAGCATCGTACCGGCGTGCGGTCACGTATCACTACTGCGGGATGCGCGTTAAAGACCCCAGGCTAGCGGTTGTACTGCACTGGTTAAATTGCTCATGTACAGCTGGGAGACTCGTCGCCCGTTGAGGCAGACCAAGTTCTAGACTATATAAACATACACAACACCCAATTTGTAAGTGCACGGGCTCAAGGCGCAAGACTGCTGACATATGTTTCTCGGGAACACCTATCGTGACTTGGCGCCAGCAGGCATTCAGTTGCACGTGGCAGGGTGCATCGCTCTCATGTTTGTTTAAATCGAAAGAGCGCGTTGCTCAGGCACAGAAGCGCAAGCGCGCTTTTTATCTCTGACGGCTCTTGTGCCATCGTCGATATAAGGCGCGTTCTGAGGTCACCCATAAATAGCCACTCTGGCGGCAGCCGGCGTTTGTGGTGTCGTATTGTCACGCGACCACCAACTGACGACTCGTCCCGCGAGGCGCGCGAGGAAAACATGTCAAGACCAGACAAGGCCGCCTCGCCTTGAGCGCCTTCGATTGATATACGGATACCCTAGGAAGCACGAAATACTTTATGTGCAACGCCGCGTGGTCATAGCTTGACGAAAAGCTGCGGCTGCGGTCATGTATTACAAGACGCGCGCTGGCACATTCTTCTGTGGGCAGGTCAGAGTTACAGAAAGTCGTGGTATCACAAAACTACAGTGTACTAGAATACAGGGTAGTGTTTGGACTGGCACGACTCGACAATGGGAACTTGCGACGCTTTCGCGTGTACACAGAAATCACGGCGCTGCAGTCGACAGGGCAGCAGAAAGTGGTTGCAATCCGTACTTGCCACCGTACGTGCGCGTGCATGCAGTGTACGTGCACAACCACCACCATAATGATTTTACTTCCTATGCGCCCATGTCGACATCTATCGCGATCTATACCACACGCCTCACGTAAGCCGCTCCAATCCCAACACTACCCCGTATTCTAGTACGCTGTAGCTGAACGCTCAGAGTGTGTACAGTGTTTCAAACAGACCAAGCAATTCGCCTTTAACTAGGTGGGCTGCCGGATTGCCATACACACTCTTTCAAGTGCAGGTGACAGCAGCACCGACGCAAATTGTCGATATGCGTGGCCTCACGGGCTCCCATTGCGGAGGCGCGCCGGACCCAACACTACACCCTCTTTCTAGTACACTGCAGTTAGATGGTGCTGTGTTGTTTGTGCCACGCCCTGGCACTGCGTGAATTTCAGCAGCTTCTCTTCTACCTTTCGAGTATAAACTCAATTGCGAGTCAGCGCTTTGTGTCGTGCATGTTCCTTTTCACTGTCCTTGTCTTTTTGGAATATGGCCACATTTTCAATAGGAAAATGTGGCCCATATTCGCCCGTTTTGGGTATCTGGTGCCATAGAGCTCTACATATTTCAGAGCTATGTCGGCCGGTATGTTCCTATTGAAATTTTCAGAAAATCTCGAATAACTTTTGGGTAGTAGAACAATTAGTGCTGAAATTCGGGTGTCTGGTTTAGACCCCCAGCTCTACATTTGGGTTGAGATTGAGCGTTCGCGATATCTAGTTTATGTTTGCCCTAAAATAATAAAACGTGTTATATATATATTTTTTTTTTTGGTGGGGTGGGGGCAGAGAGCTCTAGATATAAAATCACAATGTACCCCTCTCTGAGATACGCTGTTTGTCCATGATCGCTTTCATTTTTTCAACACCCCACACTAGATGGCAATAATTAAATCGTAGGGGCATTCATTATGGATGAAGTAAACGCTTCACGCAATCTAGTAACAACTATTTGACCAGAAAGTGTAATAATTACTGAAGAAATCTTGGAATTATGTCACTCTAAGAACAGTCTATGGAAGAGATGTAAACTGAAACCTGAATACGTGCTTCTAAACAAGGAGTTTCGCGAGGTGCGCAATAAACTAACAGTGGAAATTTGATTGGCAAAAAGGAAGCATGGCATGACAAAATTTAGTCAGGCGGGAAAGCATTCAGCGGAAACCTGGAATCTTGTCAATCAGGTAATTGGAAGGGAAAAAAAACTATTATTGATAATACAATCAAGAAGCAGTTCCCCAACGCGGATGACTACGCTATGTTAGCAGACTCCTTTATAGTTTTTTTTTATTAGTTTCGTTGATGAATTAAGAGCGAAAATTATTCCAGTAGAAATAAAGACACACGTTCCCAAATTCAATAACAAAAATTCGGCATACTTGCCTCTAGTATGGGAAGATGATCTAGTAAACGTCATAAATTCTAGGTCCATAACAAAGTCACCAGTTGAAGACAAAACACGTGTGATAGATTTACGTTACAATATAAATCATCTAAAACAAGCATTACTGAAAATAATTCACGGTTTCCTTACTACAGGAAAAATTTCGTAAAAGCCAAAATTTGCAGTAATTAGGCATGTTTAAAAAGGCGGTAATAAAAAGGATTTCGGGAGGTACCGGCCGATATCAACATTTTTCCAGTATTTTCGCATAGCATAGAAAAATGGGTTCAGATAAATATAATTACCTGCTGTGAAAAATGTTACCTTATTACTGATTCGCAGTCTGGTTTTCAAAAAAAATAAATTCACAAGAACACTTTTGAAGAATTTTTTGGACTGTATGAACGATACACTAGATAACAATAAAATTGCTCTTGCGTATTCCTAGATTTATCGAAAGCTTTCGATAGCACCGATCACACGTTACTTCTGGAAAAACTTAAAAGGATAGGCTCTAGAGTACCGTGATATTATTTTTCCCATGATTTCAAATGGTGAAAACAGGAAATTGTTTTATTAGTGAAACTCGGGTTAAGTGCGGTGTACCCCAAAAGAGCACTTTGGGCCCGCTGCTGTTTAACATTTACATAAATGAGTTAAGTATTTTGCCGCTACAGTTTAGAGTCTTATATGCAAACGATGCAGTTCTACTATTACCAGATGACATATATCGAAACGCAATCTCAATATTTCGAAACGACGTAGATATGTTATTGCAGTGGTTTTCTGACGATATTATTTCAGTAAATAACAACAAAACTAAACTTATGTGTTTCCGTAATCTCCATAAGCAGGTGAAGCTAACTGCAGGTATTTATATATATATATATATATATATATATATATATATATTCGGGGCATGTCAACTCTTGCAAAAGTATGGCACTTCGAAACGAACAGTCTGTAAAATACTTAGACATATCTTTTGTCGTACATATTTTATGAAACAATCACATAGAATGTATGAAAAAATAGGCTCCGCATATTATCAGCGTATTTTTACCGGTTAAAGAGAGTTTGTGGTATAAATGTCAGGAAAACTGTTTCTCATGGCCTTAGGAGGCTCGATCTTGTGCTACGGTATTACTGTTAGATAGACTACTCACACAGATTGCGAGCAACTTTGCGTACGAAACCACATATGATAACCTTGCAATAGATATAAAAATGAATGAACTAAATATAATGTATTTTTCTAAACATTATGATATTAACGGGACATTACAACTATAACAACACAAAAATTAAGATAAAAAAAGAGAAATTTGAGATGCAAAGAAAGGTACGTACTACCCAGAATATTTACGAACAACGGAAAGAGAATAAAACGTCATTATATTCCTTCCCTTTTCAGTATATTACCTCATAAATTTATTAGTATATTATCCATGCGACTGGCTAAGAAAGCCCTTAAAAATAGGTGTCTAGAATGTAAAACCTGATTTCTTTGTTGTTTAGTGTTTTTTTTTTTCCTGAGTCATTTCTGTGTTTTGCGATGTCAATGTTCAATCAGTGGTTACTATGATTGTTTCAAGTGAGGTCGTATGGTGTTTAGAATCTGTTCGTCTTTCCGTGCTCAGCGATTTTGATTTGATTGGCATGCGGTGAGTATAGTGTCTTTTACATAGCGCAAATATTCCTGCGTTTTACAATTTTGTTTGATTACTTCGATTATAGTGCTACTTATAATACTGTGTTTCATTCCTTTTATTCATAAATGTTTTTGGTCTGCATTCTTTTATGAACAAGTGATATTCTTTGCTTTTGTGGGCAGTTGCTGCAAGTGTTTTTTCAAAGGAAAAAAAACATTATTATTAATATTATTAAGTTATGTTAATAACGACACTGTTTTTGACACTTTAGAAAACAAATAATTGAGGTGCTTACCTTAGAACGTATTATAAGCTAATCTTCTGTTATTTTCGTTTTCGTTTAGTCATTTTGCTTTTTAAAAAAATTGTGTCATATAATATTTTAAACAAAACAGCCGACACACTGAATTCACGGGGCCGACATCTAAAAGCATTTCCCAAAAATTTAAAGGAAAATAGGGAAAAAGCATTTGAGTCACACGTTCTACTGCATAAGGAATCGGAGAAGAAAACATCAATATGTACCAAGACATGCGCCGTAACTCAACGTGCCAACTTTCACGTTGAAATCACCCCGACCAAAACGAGACCCCGAGGCCTTTTCGTGCTTCCACCTATGAAACACGACTGGGCACCGTTGCCCAATTTATCGGAGCAGAGTCGTATATTGTAACCATTGAAACAAAATAATCGGAATAGAAAAAAAAAAAAAATGAATAATGCCCCGCCATGGTAAAACAGAAAATAATGGTGAAAGCGAATTAGAAACAGAAAACGAAGCACAGACACTAAGGAGACAATTAAATAAGCGGGGGGAAGAGGGGAGGGGGGACGCTGCCTTCTGCGAAGATGCATTGGCAGGTCGGCTGCTCCAACTCGGGTCAGCGAATTCCGACTTTAGATAGATTTCCATCTGCTGAGGCAGGCCTGAAAAAAAAGAATATATATATATATTGAAATGGATAGTAAGGGTGGGGATGAGGAGTGAACGGAAGGACTGGGGCCATTAGGGATTTCTTACCCGGCGCTACATATAGCACGCTCGGGTAAGATTTGATTTCGGTCGTTTAGCTTTTTATATGGTGAAAAAAACTATCTCGAGCGTAGAAGCTCATACATTTGCTCGTTCAGACGCATGAACAGATAGATACACTGCGGACGCTTCGAAGACGCGGGCATTTCGTCTAGCTAGATGAAAATAATGAGGGCGAAGGGAAGGTCAATGAAAGAAGGGCGGGGAAGAAACTAAAAAAAGCTAAAAAGCTAGAAAGGAAAAAAAAAAAAGACAGCGGGAAGGCAATTTATGGTTTGTTCGGAAAGTCTGCTCCCGCTTTTCTTTGCTCCCGCAGAACGGTTTTTAACGAACCTCTCAAATTGAGATTAGGAAGCGGAAGCTGCGAGCTCGGAACATCGCCGAGGTGATTGGGGAGTGGTGGGGGTTCGTCCAGGAAATCCCGCTGGGAATTGAGGGAACAACGAACAACTACACTATTGAAATAATAAGAAAAAAAAAAAACACAGGCAGGCCATCACGCGTCAATGTCTAAGAAACTAAGAGAACAAAACTGGGGATAAGGACTGACGAGTAACAGTTTTGTAAGAGTATTGTTCGCGACTGACAGGTTTCACGGGATTTGGCCATGTTTTGTTTGCCCCAGTTGTACAAGCTCTATAACTATTTAGTTTTATTCGCTATTTTGCTACGTAGATATTTGTTGTTTATCGATTTGTAAGCTCGACCAATCTTAGGGTCACTTTTTGTTTCTCTCGAGTCTCGCGTGCTGGTAAAAAATATGGCCAGATAGCGATTCGCCAGCTGATTCGGTTTTGTTTTGCCTGCGTGTAGAGCACGGTGTAAGATACACTCTTTATGTGAGGACACGGCGGGGCTGAACGCGCGGTGCAAGGAATCAGATAGCGTTCGTTCGACGGGCATCAGAAAGGCTGCATCATTCCGCGGCGAAACAAATTATCTCGTTGCCACTGGCCCCCCGCAAGTGATGACGTCACAGCATGGCGTCTGGGTCCAAACAAACCGTTGCTAGGGACGTTGCTACGGACTAACGCATGGAGACTCCACATGAGGCGAGACTTTTGCTTACAAGTAAGTAAATAATTTTTGTAGGCAACCTAACTTCTTGATATCTAATTACGAAGATTGTCTTGTCGTCTCAGTGTCATATTGCAACGATGAAAGCCATTTCTGTATTACGCTCCGTTTTGCTTTCGTAGCAGACGACACGATACGTTCGCTGGCCTCTGTAGCAGCTGGCGTCTTCATTGAATTGCGTCGGTAACCGAGCGACCAAAACAAGTGCATCGACATGGCCGCAGAGACCTCCGCAATGTGCGTTTTTTTCTGTGAAGAACCCAGCTTAGTTCAGAGGGATGAAAATGCCGTAAAGTCAAAAAACGCCATGCAGATCTGTTACGACGACGACCTGAAGTGCATTACCGGCGTAGTGCAGGCCGGCATGAGAAACAAATCGTACGTCGTCGAGGTAAGTTGTTTGTTATTATTATAATTGAGGTTGTCAGGTTATTAAAGAATTGTGTGTCTATCGCCACTTCGCAGTATCTTTTTTTCCTTGGTGTACATTGAATATTGTAGATGTGCTCTTTTAGTGAAGATCTCTATCGAACCCGCGATGCGAGTACAATCTGTAATAAAATCACCTTATGTTTTTTTTTTTTTTTTATCCAGTTCTTTTGTGTGTTGGGGTCTTGTGGGATTCTGAAGAAACTGAAAATGGTTACAACGAGGTACGAAGCATTCTCCCATAGCGCGAGTCCGCAAACGAAATTTGGGATCTCAACCGATCTCCTGAAGTGATTTTCTCACGGGTGCAATGCAATCTTTTAGCAGACGATCATCTCGAATCACAGCATCGCATCATCGCATTGCATCATCGCATCGCATCATCGCATCGCATCGCATCACACCCCGCTAAGAGTTCTTATAAGTGTCTGAAACTCATTATATTTCAATCAAATGCAATTTCAGAATATCGTCTTTATTCACACGATTCAGACACCGACGCCGGCTTGGCCGGCGGGCGTGTGGCAGACGGCATACTTCTTGCATTCGTCGTCCGCTGCAGGCATCTTGAGGACCGGAAGTTGCAATCGTAAATATTTCAGAAACAAGCGATTACCGGCACACTTCTGTCGAAACATATATGACATTCAAGCTTTTTATATCTCCGATTTTTAGAAGTTTAAATCCTACTCCTGATGTTTGAACGGTCGGGTTTTCGTAGCGAACGCTAGCCACATGTATTGGTCCATAACAACGACCCTAGCAACGGTTTGTTTGGGCCCATGACGTCACATTTACGGAGTCAATGGCACCCCAGGACACCTTGGTCTTTCGGCACGTGCGACAACCTCGCTGGAGCTCTGTGCGTGTGGAGCAGGACGCGGCACGAGCCGTCTTGTGCACTGCTGCCGGCCTCCTGCGTCTTACACCGTGCCCACGGGCCGACGAGTCATCTGCCGGCGCCTCTTGAAAGTTGAAACCATAGTGAAAGAGAGAAAGAGAAAGAGTGAAAAGCGAACTTTATCGGCACGTCGCGAGGAGCGCGCTGCCCTCACCTGAAGAGTATTATCTTACACCGTGGAGTAGAGGCTAGCCTATCAATGCTTCCTTTAGGCGTGCATTGTTTTACAGCCGAGGTGTTTATGGCTAGTGTTCCGTGAATTTTTCGTGTGAGTGATCAAAATCTCTACGCTCGAACCGCCGCACGCGCCGCACGCGCACGCGTTCCACGTTTATAAGATTCGAACTAAATATTCGAAATAAAGCGTTGACAAGCGCGCGTGCAAGATGCCATTTGTTTTAGGCTTTTAGGGGCGAAGCTCCTTAGGGGCTAGTCATGTCCGTATGTCCGTCCGCCGTTGGGTGCACGTGCTCCTGCTCGTGAGCTCACGTGCTCACGAGCACGCGAGCACGTGCTCCCGTGCTCGTGTAGGGCAAAAAAAAACAAAAAAAAAACCCGCATCTCCACGTGGTGAATAATGTTGATTGGGGCAAAGCTCTGGTGGTGCTTGTCTGCGTAAACGGTGAGCCGCAGCATGCCGAGCCTTTCGTTCGTTTTCATCCATGTCAGAAAGAGAATGTGTGGTATGGAACGTGGTTATATACGAATTTGAGCATTTCACCGCAGCGTGACATGGATGAAAACGAACGAAAGGCTCAGCATGCTGCGGCTCAGCGTCTACGCAGACAAGCACCACCAGAGCTTCGCCCCAATCAACATCATTGACCACGTGGAGATGCGCTTGCTTTTTTTCTTTAGAATAGTTACTGCTGCAGACCCCGGCACGTACGGCACTTGGACCACAGTTCCCTGCATTCTGTATGATGCTTGGTTAATGTAGCAATAGGTCTATTCATTAGATTAGTTATCAATACGCCACATTTTCAAAATCAGTAGTATCCTAGGTAGATCATAAAGGTTTCTCAAAGATTTGCCACTGTGTGACCCGCGTCGGCCGTGTATGCGCTGGCACCGTCCTTTCTTTGTGGTCGTTCCAAGCGGCGACGCCGACGCCGCTCAACCCGGAAGCGGTTGCCTAAGAAATGCGTTCTAAAAAAAAATGTTAATGTAACATTAGTTTTGGTTTTGTTTAGGTTTCGATTGTGTCCTTTAAAGCGTATCTCGACTGGGGTTGTGAAGACCATGTACCGTGTAACACCGGACAAGTTAGTTGAACTCAATGAGAGTTGGGAAATCTCTATGATCGCTGGCTTAATTACAGCTAAGAGCGCTACTGTAACTAGGGTATTAGATCCCGTTATGGTACGTGTCAAATGGCCGAATTACGCATCAAGCTCAATTGTTGTATTTCTATTATTTTTTGCTCTTCGGGTAGAACGTAACCCGCAGCTTTCAGAGTGCTTAAGCAGAAACTAGGTGCCTGGGCATTTTGAGTAACCAAACCAACCGACCTGCCTAAAAGAAAAGAAAAAAATAAAGTTGGGCAGGAAGAAAAGAAAGATCATTCGAGTGTCAGGAGATATGAACACACAAAAATGGAGGATGCATTGAAGCGATGGCTTCAAATAAATAGAAATAAGGGAGCAAACGTCGGCGATGTAAAATAAATAGGAAAACCGAAAAAGGAAGCGGTAAAAAAGAAATGAGAGAGGAGGCCAATAAAAATGGGGTCCGGTTGGCACGGAACGCCCAGGTCGGATTTCCGCTTCCCTCGGAGCAATAACGACCCGCGGCCGCCGGGGCAGTCTGGATTGCGTCGGGCGGCAGCCTCACGGCCGAGTGGGGGGCACACAGCAGAAGCCTCCTTCTCTTTCTTCGTGGCGAACGCAAGAAACCCGAACCGCTGCCGCCGTCTGCGCATTTGTCCCGCTTTAATCGTTTGAGTGTGGTCCCTTTGTGTTGGTTTCATCTGTACCTCTGACGCTATCCTCTCGTTTCTTTCTTTTCTTCGATATCTCTATCTCTCTACGTGAACAAGAATAACTACTTAGCCTGTATTTTTGAAGTATCTGGACTATTGGCTCCTCCTTTTTATGGTGACAGCGTTCGATCCAAGAGCCCTGACAACCGAGTTGCGTTATGATGCTTCCTAGCTTGGCGAAGTGAGACGACGCTACGTGGTTTTTGCTCTAGCACTGTAAACGCGACAAATGAAGTAGCGCCTTTCCATCTCAAGCATTGCAAACGCATATCATTCCCACACAGGTAAGTAACTGGTGTGCGGCAGAAAAATTGTTTTCTATCGCGCACCAGTCATCTTGCTCTGTTTGGAGATTTACGTTTGTCCTTTGTCTCCCTTGTTCTTCTGTAGGAACTATTTTCGCCATACTTGTCCAGCTTAACTGAACCTTTGCTTTAATTGAATTATCCTCACAACCTTAAAACATAGGCTGTTCTTCCTTGTTCGTGTTAGTCTGGTGGCAGCTGATAAAACTCGATTTCTCTACTCGTGTCTAACTCGTGGTTAATTCAGTTGGTAAAGCACTGCATTGGAAATGAAGAGGCACCTGATTCGATGCCAGGACCAGGGGTATTTTTTCGGTCGCGCATCAGCCACCTAGCTGTTTGTGGAGATTTGTATTTCTCCGTTGTCCCCCTTGTTCCCCTTCTCCAGGGATTATTTTAGTCATTCTTGTCCAGCTCGCGTGCGCCTTTGCAATAAGTTTATTATAACCATTACCTTAAAACGCGGGCCGCTCGTCCTTGTTGGCGTTAGAATGGTGGCAGCTGATAAAACCCATTGCTTTACTGACGACTAACTCCTTGTTAGCTCGGTTGGTATAGTGCTCCTCTGGAAATGAAGATGTCCGTGGTTCAATACCAGTACCAGGCGGATTTTCGCGGTCGCGGTCCAGTGTTTGGAAATATTTTTTTTTCGCCGATTGTTCCCCTTGTTTCTATTCTCTTTGTAATTCTTGGCAAGCTCGCCTCCATGTTAGCAATAATTGCATTTTATTTATAAACTTACAACATAGGTCGTTCTCCCTTGTTAGTGTTGGACTTGTGGCCTCTGATAAAACCAGTTTGCTCTCGTTATGTCTAACCCTTAGTTAACTCCGTTGGTACAGCACTCCACTGAAAATGGAGAGGTCCCTGGTTCAATACCAGGACCAGAACGATTTCTGGAGCTAGGTGACAGGACCGCGACTGCGAAAATCCTTCTAGTGCTGGTATCGAACCAGAGACCTCTCCATTTCCAGTGGAGTGCTGCACCAACGGAGTTAACTAAGGGTTATACATAACGAGAGCAAACGGGTTTTATCAGCGGCCACAAGTCCAACACCAACAAGGGAGAACGACCTAGCTCTGTTTAGAACTTTGTTTTTGTCCTTTGTCCCCCCTGTTCCCATTCTCCAGGGATTAGTTCTGTCATTCCTGTTAGCTCGCTTGCACCTTTGCATTAATCGCATCGTCACATATCGTAAGATCCCTATGGTTGTCAAAGTATTTTATTTTTTTTTTCTGAAGAACGCATGAAACCACTTGTGGCCGAGAAGGAAGGGGGCTTCGTTTTGGCACGGGAAAGTATTTTTTATAAACAAAAGTAAGTTGTAAAAATGAAGATGAAACAAATGGGATGTGTGTCCTTAAGCCAGGTTAAGAAAAGGTGGTCAAGGTTTATGATAACAGAACACTAGAGAATTAAAAAGCATCGTTGATTCCGGCAGATGGTCTCCACCTGGATGTATTCTTTTTTTTAAAACACATAAGAAAAGGATGCCATCAGGACGATTGTGTGAAAGAGGGGACCATGACAATTACAGACGGGGGTATATCAACAACATTAGCTATCGCAACTGTACCTGTATGCTCCGTTCAGAATGGAGAGTTCAAAGACAGTAGCGTAGTTTCTCCAAGACACCAATGCAGGTCTGTGCGATGCGAAGCTGTTTGATGTACAACATTTCTTTTACTGGATTCCTCGTCAAGAGATGCTGATCGCAGTCCGAGAGACGATCGAAGACTTCAATTTTTTAAATTATAGAATAAATGTGGGATCAGAAAGAATGGGTTTCTAGAAATTCTGGAATTCTGCATGAATTCCAGAACATTGTTTTTGAAGAGGCAAGCATGCTACAGAAAAAGGGTATTTGCATCGGAAAAAGTGATGCATTCGTCCTAAGGGGATTATTCCAGGCGAAGTGTGGTAGATAGATTTAGAGAAAAACTAGACACGGTTAGCACATATTTAGGTATGTTTAAGACTGCTTTGTAGTGTTGCATCCGCAAGCTGTATTTTGCCGAGAACATTTCAGAAACAGATTGTTGGAGGTTTTTTAAGTCCTGCGAGGGTAACTGAACTTTACCAAAGAGGTTAATGTAGACGAAAGTACACAGTTTTAGCCTTAGGTTGAAACTTCGCGAGTCACATGTTTGCAAGTGTTATTGACCTAGATAGAAAAATGTTTGCTCCCTTTCGACTCCAACCATTCCAAAGTTGTCAGGACAGACAGAGCCTCCACCCGACTGTGGGCCGCGTCAGCTATGTCCTGTCCTTACAGAATGATGGAACGTTTTAGGTAGCAGGTGGAGATACTGGAGCAAGCGTACTATTCCTCGACACTCCTTACACCTGATGTCAAGGCCCTAATAAAGAGACTGCGGGGTGGCGGAATAACACTTGAGAGGCATAGATCAAGAATCAAACCTGTGGTATTTAAATAAACAGATTATTTAATACATGTGTATTTCATTTCAGTTTTAGAGACAGAGAGCACGAACGAAAACCTACCCTGAAAGCTTCACGAAGATCCAGGCCCCCTTAAAGAAGGCGGAATACAAGCAGCGCAAATAAAATAAAACAGTACAATACTACATACACACACATATAGTCAACCACCGGATCAAAAGGTTCCGGAGAGACAGAATGTGCCATTCGTGTTCTCTGCGCCCCAAAAACTGAGAAAAGGTTTCGCAAAAATTAAACGGGGTACGCCCGGTGTTACGTTGCGAAAAGAAACACATGAACAGGTTCGTAGAAGGTGAAGTGGGAATCGTATACGCAATCCTCTCCTCAAAGAATGCATTGGTCAGTCCGGCGGATGTATGATTGATGGATTGCGGGAGCATGGGTTGGTAGTGAAAGGATAGCTTAAAGACTTCTTGAAAAGAACAAGCTAGAGGAGAATTCTGGCGTTTTTTTTTTATCTCAATAATCTTGATATCACGTTCGTTTTCCCGAATATTTAACTAAACGCGCGAAAACTCGAAAACCTCCGACCAGTCGTAACGTCATCAAGGATCTTAGGGCCGCCAAGCGCGTGTCGCTCGTGTGGGCAGCGCGTTCGATTGCAAGCTCGCCAGGTAAATTCCCCGCACTGTGACCAGTCGTGATGTCTCTTTCTGACCTTTCTAAAGCTAGCAAGAGCGCGCGTGCATAGCTTTGATAGGCGCTCAATATGCGCGAGAGCGGAGGTTCCTGAAACTTCTAATATGATTCCACGCCCCGAAAGGAGTGACTTCAGCGGTACTTTGAAATTTCTACAGCCTCCGCGCACTGAATTAAAAAAATAATATTGATATTCGGGATCCGGAAGGTGAAATGAAGATAATTTCAGCATTTCGCCAAATAGAGAACCCTTTGAATTTTCCTTTAATTCATCTCTCAGTGAACATTTGAATTAAAATATAGGTGGTTTTGCAACTACATTTGTTGAAACATACGTTATGACGCTACACGCCGACCAAAGAACTCGCGAGATAACGGAAGCATTCGTTTTCTCACAATACGAGGAAGGCACCTGCGGCAGTGCACCGTCGATTGCGTTGTATTAAGAATAGGTAGCAAACCTTGTACAGTCTGAAAAAAAAAGAACATTGTTAGCAAGCTAGTGTGACGTTTAAGATTACTCGTGTTTATATTTTATTTATAGTAAAACCACTCGTAAGTCAGCACCTGGTCTGTCTAGGTTCTATGACTCGTCCTTCGTCTTTCCCGACGCTGTTTTTATTCAGCATGCATCACCAACTGACCCATGTGTGTACTCGACTACAACCTATTCAAACTTCTTCTTTTTTTTTCCTTTCTCTCTTCTTTCTCCACCCTGTTATTCTTACACAATTCTGCGCGACACCATCCGACAGTCAGGGAGTAGGCAGGCTGAGACCATTTGACTCGAACATGATTGCTCCCTTTGGAGACTGATCTTCAGCGGGAATTTTCACAAGAACCCACTGGGCTTCGGGTTGCTGTAACAAAGCTGTGTTTTTATAGCCTGAACCTTTGCCCAAATTTATTTTTGCTTTGAGGCTTGTTCCTTGTTTCGACCTTGTTTTTCTTCTTTTTTTTTTGTCCACCTACTGTTTATTTTTTGCGTTTTGTTGGAGGAGAGGAGTGTTTTTTTCAAAGATACAAGGTTACCACAACATGATGATGGATGATTATAGAGGCGTGGTCGCCGTGTAGCCAAGAGGTTGGCTGTGTGTCGGAATATTCTCTTGTCAAAGTGAATCGCCAGTGTTTAGCAGGGGCGTTCCTGATGTTGTGGACAGCTGTACACGACAACTTTGAGGATATGTTTTCTTGAACAAATACAGAAAGTCTAAGCTAGGTGGTGCAGATTAAGCACATTAAGCATTCTTTTCTTTTAAATGAAGATTAAAAAGTTACACAATCATATTGGTTCTTGTCAGCATGAGAGTGCATTGAGAGAGCCTGACAATGCAATCTGAAAAGGAGGCTTCAAGCTAGGCAGAATACCAATATGGAAGAGCGGTCTTTATTTAAAAAAAAAAAAAAAAAAAAAAAAAACATGTTTGAGTAGAACATGAGCTGAAAATTGTATTCTACTGGGTTACGTGCTATACATTTTTATATTGTAGGCTTCAGTTATTGATCAAAAGCCATTATCCGGCCATTCCCTTATTCCTGGTCCCTTTGAGCGTCAAAGCCAATGAATCTCGAGGTACGCTTTTGAACTGCAGGCGGAGAGGCTTATTTTAGAGCCTAACGTTGGCCCATGAGTGTTACTCCGAAAAAGTCATTGGAATATTTGTGTCGTGACTCGGGTGTATACCTACAAAAGATATATGAGAATCTTGTTCGTGTTCTAATCGAAACTAAACTGTGTGTTGTCAGTGTGATTTACAACCATATGCTGTCACGTCAGATATATTTAAACAAGAGCAAATTCTTCTAATTTATTCCCAACACCCAAGAAACCACACCGACATTACAGAGCTGCCAGCATCGATGGAGATTTTTATCGCTCTTCCTAAATTATAAACCAAAAATAGTATGCAGTTAAGCCACGCGCATTGTTTGACATGCCCACGATCCGAACATGCCCCGCTCCTTTCCCTTCACCCCTTTTTCCCAAACTCCTCATTAATCCGGGGCCTTCGCTCCCAAGAGACATTCTCGAATAGCATTTTACTCCAGCCCTCTCACCTCTCCGAAGCCATCACACACTCTTTCCCCCTAAAAGCCGAGGTTCACAAGACCTCAACTCCCTCACATCTTTATTATTAGTTTTTTTTTTTTTTCATTTCACTTTTGAAAGCTTACCCTGATCGACCGGGAGTGCGGTTCGGTATATTTTTTGTACGTATTGTTTTGTCTTTTTTTTTTGTATCCTCCCCCCCCGCACACACACACACATACACACAAACGCACAAAAATCACTAGATCGTGGTGGGGATGGAAGTTCCCCGGCAGACCGCAGCCCGCCTTCGGGTCGAGTTCCTTTATTTCGGCAGAGGCTCCGGGATTTATGCCCCCAATTGTCCGGTGCCCCTTCCGTGGGCCGTCCCCGGCACCCCCATTTTATTGATTTATACGCTTCAACCGGCACTCCTTTATCTCTTCATCCCAGTGCGCTAAGGTCCCCGGGAACTGTCCTCATTTCCGGGCTCACTCTTAGAGGTTGACCCTTTCCTTTTTTGTTTGCATCGGGCTTCTTTCAGTTTTGTGCTGCGGACCATCTCCTCTTGTGCCCAATCGCTAAGCAACTAATTGGCGGTTTTGGTACCCCGCGCTCTTCCACCAAAGCAAAGCGTCATGGTTCCCTGTGTCCGCTTTTAGAGGGACTGTTACGAAGATTGGTTGTGACGGTAGCAGCTACGAAACTAAAGTGAAAAGTAAAAATCACAAATATACTAAGCAGACCTAAATACAAAAAGCGTACACTGTCTCCTTGAGCAGTTTCCATGCCTGGTCACTACAGGATGCTCTAAATTTCCTGCAGCAACAGGGTTGCAGAATAGAGAAATACTGAACTTCGCTGAAAGCGTAATTATAGATTGTAATGTAGGTGTTTCTTTTTTTTTTTTTTTTCCTTTTCGGATTCTATATGATGCTCGTTTAGGGTATATGGAGGATAATTTCTTTCAGAGAAGCCTAAAAACAAGTCCTGACTCTTCAATAAAATTCAGTTTATTACATATTGACGTTTTAAGCTAATTTGAACAATGTACTTTTTTTTTAGTAAATTATATTTATTTTTTTGCTGTCGCATCGGATTACGGTAATATCAATGATGAGCATAAACGGATCAACACTACTGTCTGCCGTGAGTTACGAATCTGATTCTGAAAAGGAGGACATATTTTAGAATATATCCAAGGCCACAAAACATTGCAGCGTTCACGATCCTGGGCAGACAACAGCATTTGTATATTACAGGCTATGTGCTATAATAAAATTTCGGTCGAACAATCTTCAAATATTTTAGTATTTGCCCTAATTGCGGAACCAACAATGACAACGTTTTTGTGGTCGTTTACCCTAGCACACAGTCCCAACTTTCTTGGCCAAGAACGCCTCTGTGCATGTACTAAAATGCAAATTCCAACCATGGACCACACACCGCAATTTTCTCATGAAATAATATCGATTACTGCTATAAAATATCAATAAGCAGTAATTGAAACTTTTCGAACGCGTGTGGTTTTCATTCCACGGCTCTACACATTTTTTGCATTGAATCCTATGGACAACATTCATAAATTTATGACTTTTGGTTTTCTTGACAAAAATAATCTAATATTCCCGTGTTATACAGTGACTGCGCAGAGAAACAATCACAGACCAGATACTCAGAAAGACAGGCACACGAGCTTATTTCTGTCGCCATAGAATATGGTTCACCAACTCGCGCAAGCATCAAATCTATCACGTTCCCGTTGAATGGAGTTTACTTGGTATCATAGAATGAAAATAAATTATAATTTTGATATTTCCTTAAGAACGTTATATTCCACAGGCTTTTCTTTTTTCATATGATTAGGAATCGCAGTAAAATCATCGCCACCACATTCGGAGATCCATTGCGGCAAACCGATATTAATTTCTCTAGCAAAATTGCTTTAGTTATGGAAAGTAATATTTTATTTTATTATAAATTCCCAAGCGTTAAAACGCTGGCACGTTATTTCACAAGAATATACTCTTTCTTTGTAGAATAAACAGTGATAAAGCATAAGCACATTGGTTCAACGAGTAATCCCGCACGGATTTGGAATAAAGTTTCTGCAAGGATATTCCCAGTTGGCAACATAGCGAAGATAAATACATAGTTATTCAATCATATCTCAACCTCTAGATGTATGCTGCCTGTCGTCCTTGATCTAGTTGTAGTCTAGTGTATCCAATTTCTTGTACATTGACGTCGTGCGGCCTTCTCTCCGCGCTCCTATGCTGGGTGCACTCAAAGGAGAATTGAAACTAGGCAGCAGTGGAGATCCCAATTTTCTCAGGGAATTCTTTATATGAACATCGTAAACTATCAATGGTGTTTTACGACAACAATGAACGAGAAGCCAACGTCCGCAGCCGTTGAGAAATCCTGAGCACGGTCATGGTGTCGTCCGTCTCCGGGTTGTCTCCAGCGTCTTTTCCGCTCGCTGGACGAGCTTCTGAAGCCGGATGGACAAACAGGCGCTATAAGCAGGGCCCTGAGAGACCCTTTCCTTGATCCGCACACCAAGCTGCTCTTGGGGATAGGTCCCCCGAATGGGACGGGAAGGCGACAGTGAGCATCCGCTCGTTGTGGCCGCTCCATACAAAATGGTCAGGCCCTTTAGAAAATCTTAGACCGGTATCTAAAACCCTTCAAAACATTTTGAAGGGTACGTCGAAACATTTCAAAAATTTTTGTGAACCCAATAGACGGTTTTCAATGGGAGAGGAAAGCAGCGGACGCTAACTCCAGTCTCAGCCTTTATGGGAGGAGGCGTCCAGTAAGGGTCGCTACGTCCTCTGCTTGTGCTGTATTGTTCCTTTCCTTGCTCTCGATTCGAAACCTTTCACAATTGACGAAGTCTTTTCAAGTGTGTGTGAGTCATTTCTACTGCCTCTTCAGTTTTTTTGTTTTTCTTTCGCATTTGCGTGCATTTAAACTCTCCTCCACCGTGGGCTTCTAATGCGCCCTTCAGTTTTGAAGGTTAAATAAAAGTGAGTTGTAGTAAGATTGCACTTCTGCCTTAAGAGTGATTCGTTCTTTCTTGTAGCACACGCGTATGGGAGCCGTGGAGATACCATGCAGAGCAATGCTTCAGGCCAATAATAAAAATAAAAAGGGACGTGAGTTTTTCTCGACACGGAGCGGTCGGTTTGTAGGTGCATGGAGACAATGGTTCTGCCGGAAATGATGCATTTAGCTAATTTGGGATGCACGCCAGCTCTAACACTTGAACTGCACAGCACAGTTATATGATTCCACGACCGCACATTTGTAGAGTTCTCATCCAGGTAAAAATGGACAGGGGCGTGGAAGAAAGAAGGTTTATTTTATTTCGGAGGTGGCCGCTTATATTTCTGTTCACAATTTGCGCAATGAATGATCACAAGCACACTCTACAAGAGAGCCGACGCGCGAGAGTAGTTCGCAACTGAGGCCTGCAATTGTCTCGTACATATGGCCTTATTGGCAAGCACGCGAACCACCTTATACACGGCCTGGTGAGATTGGTTAGTGCCGACGGCAGAGTCATTCTCTGTTCTGCAGCAGAGAAAAGGCTAAACGGACGTGTAGTTTTATTTTGATGGATGGATTAAACCGTCACATGCAAAATAACGTTTTATGATAATGGAAGCGTCGCCTCGTTCACTAATCTTTTTTTTTTCTTTTTTTTTTTCACATGTTTGTTGTGTGGCCATCGGAGTTGGTGGCACAAATATTTGGCAGCGGTAAATTCTCTTTGTTGGCAAGGTTTACATCCTTTTTTCAAGCTTCAATGAGAGCTAGATTCGGTATGACTGCAATTCTGCAATAAAAATATTGAAAGAATGCGTGATGCGTAATGCGGACTTCAGCGTAATGCGGACTTCAACAAAATGAGGCGACCACGAGCTCTATTGTAATAGAATGGTTCTTGCACTCGGCTGCAGTGATGTTCCTGAGGGGAGAGAAATCACCAATGCCCCACGCCATTGCGCTTAGCCTTGACTAAGTAATACGTATTTACATTACGCCCCAAACTTAACGCCGCCACTCGAACGCCTGACTTTCGCGGAGCGCCGTTATCCTGGCGGCAGCCGTTTCAACTGCAAGGTCACGGGAAGGCCCTTCCCAATCTCCGGACCGGGGAAAGGGGAGGTAGCAAGGCCGGCGCTAAGGGCCCCTGACTCTGCGAATCACAAAATCATAACGTCGGAATCACGTTTATTTTTTTATTTTTTTTTTTACAGTGGAGCTGTCAAGGGCTAGATTCCCCAGGATCGTGTCCTGTACCAAACAAATGTCGACACAGAACTCTGGTGGCCGCCGTCGCTCATAGATTGCGGTAGTTGTCTAGAGTGTTGTGTTTGCCGGTTGTCTGCTTGCCACCGTCGCTCATAGATGGCGGCAACCCTTCGGACGAAGAAGAGCGGGAACGGGACGAGCGGTGATGTGCACAGCAGCGCGAATGGGTTCGCAATCGCGCGCGAGGCCGCTATCGCCCAAAGTGCCAGTGCGTCGAGCGCTTCAGATTCTCTTGTCAAAAGAGCAGGAGCAGATCGCTTGCCTGGAAAGCCGCCGCCGAGAACAGAAGCTACAGCTCCGCTGCTCTTCCTCTTTACCAAACGGTAAAGGCTGAAAGTTCTGTTTGTTTGCGCTTTGTTTGCATTTTAGCAGCGCCCTCAAGCTTTCTTTTCTACGGTGCATGATCAAAATTTCTTTGTTATCAATCTTAAATCTGCAAAAAGAAAAAAATGCAAAAAAAAGCGAGTCTGGCGATATGAGTTTGTGATTCGCAGAGTCAGGAGCCCTTAGTGGCGGCCGAACTACCTCCCCTTCCCCCGGTCCGGAGATTGAGAATGGCCAAACGGCTGCCGCTAGGATAGCGCGGCTCCGCGAAAGTGTGGCGTTCGAGTGGCGGCGTTAAGTTTGGGGCGCACTGTACATAATATAAACTCCACTTTTTTATGTTAGAAAAAAACATGTTTGCAATGGTGGGAACCGTAAAGGAACAAGAGATGTCTCGTTGGCCAAGCGTATCGCATTCCTGTCGGTCGTGTTGAAAGCGGATGTTTAAACTTCAAATAATAAATGAACTCGGGTCTAAGGGTAGCTACTTCGTCTTTAATTCAACGAGACGTTGAGGCTTTTGCTGTCACTCGGTATATTTTTCCTCTTTCCGAGGTCGAGGTTTCACATTTTCTAAGCGAACCATGCGGAATAAAAAAGCGATACAATTTTCGGCTGAGCTGACTATGCCACAGAATTCTGGACCTCATACCCGAATAGATGGATACCGGCAACATGACGTCTTATTTTGACCGCACTGCTTTTGTGACCCCCCCCCCCCCCACACACACACACACACAAGTGAAATTGAAGGCACTAGAACTGTTTGTATCTTGTATGTCCTTTTTCAAACGCCGATGTATATACACAAGTGCACTCGGCAAGAGGAAAATAAAGAGGAAGAATATTGCTCGAAACAAATTGCCCCGAAAGAGCGTAATACATACGTCTAAAACCCTCGCTCGATTTTTGCGTAATTCATTCGGCGAAATATGCATTCAGTTCTTCCGCGTCTTTTCGTTTTTTTTTATTATATTTCTTCGGCCTTGATGTACTTGCTTTTATTAGTTGTGAGCCGTGTAAAAAGTGAAAGTGAGAATAGCAAAAACGGTGAACACGAGCCAAAATATTCTATCGCACTCGATTTCACTTGTTTTCTTTATTTGAATCGTATTTTGTATTTCGCCTTGTCTCCTAAGCGCGCGCGAGGAGGAATTGGAAAGTGGGAAGCGTTTTTCGATCTGCAAAAAAAGCTTTTGAAACCTCTACTCCAGCGCTTGTTTATTGCCTTTGCCTCTTGTTTTTGTTGTACTGCTCGTGTCATTTGTGAGATGCATTGCGATACTGGTATAATTTTCGTGTCCCTATTTACCTTCTTGTCCCGAGCTTCGCTTTTAAATTCTTTCGCCTCTCTCGATTATTGTGGCACTGTTCGGCGAGGTAAGGCATCGAGGAAACTGATCCAAACCGTGGCGGATATGCGATAAGCCTTCGATGCTCCCAAAATCGCCTCCGGGGGCATTCGACGGCTCGGGTCCTATCTCGTTTCCTTCGCACCGGGCTGTGATGTCCTTTCAAAAAAGAAAAAAAAAAAAGAAAAAAAAAAAGAAAAAAAAAACGAATTTGTTTGATAAATATATATCTTTAGTCTAGATATCTTCTTTTTCTCCAACCCCGTGTTTATGGCAGCCAACGGCACACAACGCTCGCGCTCACGTAATCGAAGAAGCTTCGTTTTATTTCGTCAACTTGCTTTGTGAGTGCGCTTTGCCTCGAAGAATGGTGTTCTTGATCGAACTAATCTTGGAGAACATTATCGTTCGCCAAAAGGATCCAGCGGACGCAGGTATCTGTACCCAACTGAAACTGGCCTTTGCACTCATTTTACTTACCACAATACATAAACGTAATTTGTCTGATGGGAGTACATTGATCGGACGGAATCGCCATATTATTCAGGCGGCCATAAATAAAATCGGAAATTTGGTTTCAATTGTGTTATTAATTATCTAATATTTGTTTGCCATTTAAACGTTTTCGCGTGGTTTCGTCGTCGCAAGACATATTTCGGAAATATCAGTTCATCGCCTAAAGCAATAAAACTGAAATGTAAAACGATTATAATAATGCGTGGCTATGGGCTATTTTTAGTGCGATAAACTAAACAGTCTGGCAGATAATATAAAGTTTCGTTGTGAGAAACCTTGATTGTGCTTGAGCGTGACCATGAATATCTGTGAGCAGGCGATTCTCGTTTCCACTATTTCTATTGTCAGAAAATCTGAATTTACGTTGGTCCGCGGGCTAAGATTGGATTTCGTCGCACTGTATGTTCTAAGTCATTACAACGCTTTGTGAAACAGCTGTCAGCTTTTTAAATCGTTGCATTTGTTATCGTCAGCCGCTGCGGCGTTGGGAAAGTGCCTAATAGCGGTTTGCTCTCATGGAACTTCTTCGTAAAAATCAGCTAGTTTACTACAGGTCTTAAAATATGGCAGAAGAATAATCCAAACGGAAACATAGTTATTCGTACACTTAATGTTTCAACACATCACGTGTATGAGGGCTAGATTACATAAAACTAAAGTGTTGCGCCGCAACATAACAAAAAACCGACACAGTCTCAGTCAACATAAAGCGTACACAGCCAATAGCAGGGATTGAAGCTATGCATCCAGAGGGCCTGCTTAGTGATAATTGTGAAGCATATTATTCGTAATCAACGCGATATATCCAGTGCCGCAGAGGGAATCGAACTCGGACCCATGTGATCCTCAGCCCGACGCTTTTGCTCGGCGCCACAAGGAGGTGAATGGAGTCTCAAAGAGCTGGATCAGCCCTCGCAAAAGCCTTCTTTAGTAGGGGACTGTAGAAAAGAGCGTTTGGTCCACTCGTCAATGTAATGAATTTTTTGTCTTCATCATTCTGACAAACCGGAAACAATTGGAGGGTGCCGTGTGCACACCAGATCCAAAACTACCCTGAGCTCCCCTTAAACAAACACATGAAATCACAACGCACACATAATGCGCACACGGTATATTTAGTGCTGCCCGAGTTTTCCGGCGTGCTCAACGCAAGATTTTGTTTTTCTCATACGCACACGAATAGCATTGAACTCGAATACCGCTATACTCGCCATTCACTTGCAACGAACTGGATAAATTTTCTCCTGCATCGTCACTGCAACAAAATGCATTTCATTTGTGGACATTAAGCGTGAATCTTTATTTCAGTTATCGCCATGCCAACATCTTTAAGCGAAATCTATGAGCACAAACGCCTTGCATTAGTTTCAAAGAACCCGTTTTCCCCGTTGATCATTTTCTGCACACAAAACAATAGCAGTCACGATTGTAGAAATGGGAGCGGAACAGATTTTAAAACCTTCACAAGACCGCCGAGCCAGAGCCCCGCAAATCCCGGGACGAGGATATTCCCTTTGTAACGACCATCGGACACGTTCAATCAGCTTGAGCACAATTATGGTAATGCCGCCTCGAGTCATTTCCTCTTCGTGCGTCCCAGTAAACCGCTCAGACAGTCGTCTTCACGACTGCCTTCGCACCACTCCATCATCTTCCATCGCTCCACAACGCGGAACGGTCGAACGTATGCAACCCCGAGACAACTGCAATTCATTTCCTCGTGCAACGGTGCTCTCCCTTCCCTCGCTGATTGGTGACGACACGTAAGCTCCGAAAGCGGAAAAGAAATAAATCCAAACAGCTGGTAGCTCATTTCCAGACGGGATCATTCTCCGCTCAGTTATGGGCAACGGCCGACTCATTTTCCCGAATTGACTCGCGGCGGAAACCGCGTCCCCAATGCAGAGGGCCACGCATTTTCTTCGAGGAAAATTTTCACCTTGCGAAATCGGCAATCCGATTAATGTTCAGCGACTATATGGTTTCACAAGCGCAGAAACTGCGATTACGCAAACACGGTCGCACCCGGCTTGCCTGGCAGGTCGGCGACGCATTTAGTCTCGTCACAGTAAAAGGGCACCGAAGACGCTTCATCCCGCGCGAAACATAAACAAGAACTCCGCCGACAAAAACTCGGGCGCCGCCCCGAGGTAAAGCGAAAGCAGCTAACATCACCGGCGATAAAGGAATATATTACAGCTTGGTTACGAATTCACCTCGACTTCGCAATCGGTCCTTGGGTTCGTCGTTCCCCAATTAGAGGGAAAATGTTTTCCTTGGGGACATATAAGGGACCCCGCACTTCTGCATGTAATGCAACCGCGAGTCTCTTGTCTGATACTGGCAGTCCCGGCAGACTGGAACCGTAGCGGAAAAAATAATGAGTCTGTCTTCGTCTTCAAAATTCGAAGTGAGTGCACTGCAGACGCCTTTTCGCGCGAAATGAGAGGTTTATTGTGCGTAGTAACGGGAAAGTTCGCAGAAACAACAACAAAAACAAAACAACAACAAACAAACATAATCGGGATGTTAAGGGTTCTAGCTATTTCGCAGGTTTCTTCCTTTAATAAAAAAAAAGTATCTGGGTACTTTGTCTTTCACACTTAGGCGTGCTTAGTAGAGTTAGTTTGAGGCACCTATCTTCTGTTTACCTCTTTACACATTCTCGTCACTTTTTTGTGACAGGGTGTAGGCTTGCGTTTGTTGTCGTAGAAGCACAGAATACTGTTGACGCATTAAAGCCGTGGTGCCGGAAGACAACATGGATCCATTGGGACGGAACTGCCTCTCATAACAACACAGCTCCGTTGACAATTAAAAAAAAATATGTTCATGATTTTTTTTATACTGGTTAATGAATTTAAAATCTCTCGTCGTCATACACTACTTAATTCTATAATTTCGTAGTGCGAGCTGCTTCCGATAAAGTTGGTTTCGAGCAGAAACAGCGAGCGAATAGACACGCTTTAGCTACGTTAAGTGCTACGCATTGGTACGCTTGGCTCTCGCACTATGCTTACGTATTCATTGTTCTCCAAAAAAATACAATAACAAACAAAAATAGAAAACGACTACACAAAACTGAAGCCGCAAATAACTAACTGGAACGTTGTGTACGTTGCAGAAAACACATGCATATGGCACAAAGAATAAAATATATCCGCATAAAATTGTCTGGAAAGGAATACCGTAACCAAAACCATAGGGAACAATGAGTAAAATATATAGAAAAAAAACAATACTCGATAAAACTAGCCTTTAATTCCAAGTCTGCACTACCAGGCACAATTTTAACAGGCATCATCGAAACAATAAAATAGAAGAAATAGAGCGCCTTGTGTTGTCGTCTTCTTACTTTGTCCTGGTCTTTCGGCGCTTGTCTTTTTCCATTATGAACCAACTGGCCCAACTCACCATTTTGTTACAATAAAATAGTTTTAGCGAACTATGTTATCTGGTTTTAATGCGAAAGCATTTACTGTCCCGTGGAGCGGAGCCGGCGTTGTCTGTAACCGCGAAAAGCGGCAAAGAAATTCTGTCCAAGGAACGGCTATTAAATTGGCTGCGACGGATTGTCCGCCCCGCTCTGCAGAGCCCGGAGAGCCGACCTCCGCAGAGGCTGCTCGGCCGGCCTCTGTGAAGCTTGTAATACGCAACACATACGCATGCTTTCGCATCCCCATGCGGAGGGCAAGTTCGTCTGCTTCTTGCGCAGGGGGTAGCGGTGACGTCAGAACGCCGAGCCCTGATTGGCTGATCGCGACCCCCTATCTGAGCGTCGTCTGCTCGCAACGTCGTCTGCGTCTGTCTTACCTTTCCTGCGACTTTCGGAAGTGCAGAGGCTAGATTCAGGAAACGATCTTACGCCAAAAATGTGCGTAAGACAAAACTTAAGAACAAATTCGTATTCACGAAACGAAATTTTCGTAAGTTTTGCGCAGGTTACGACGAAATCCTACGATAGCTCCGAAGCTGTCTTACGCACTTCTTACGATCAAATCAGCATGGCCGACAGCGTCGCGGTCGCGACGACCCACGGACGTTTATTTTTCTACGTGCGCTTCTCACGCGTCCCGACTTCAAGCAGCAAGAAAAAAGTAAAAAGTACTTGAAACAGACCACGACGAACAAGAACGCTGGATCCACAAACACCCGGGAAGAGCTCCAACGTCCACGATTCCACCGATTGCGACCAAGCGAGCTTTGCAGTTAGGCCTAGCAGGCACTCCGCGACTCGGCGACCGTCTGTCCACGACCGGCTGGCGTGCTGAATGGAATGTGCCCGCGCGACCCTTGTGAACCCTTCCCGTATTATACTTTCATTGCTGACCACAATTTTAGACAAAGAGGTCAATTTCTTCCTCTTGTTATCTCCTTGTTTCCCGAGGCAACGGTGACTCTCGCCGGCGAAAAAGCGGTGAATCTCCGACAGACACAGGAAAGGTAAAGCAGCCATCGCTTTGACTAGCAGACGTAAAGCAGACGACGTTAACTGCGCCAATCCGCCGACGCCGTTAAAGAGTGAGAAGTCTCGCCGCACACGAAAGGAGGGAAAAAGTATTTGGGAGGGAACTTGCGGACACTAACACGCTCACTCTCGGTTCTTAGCAAACAAACCTCGGCGCCTCGGGACACCTCGCCAATGAGTCCTTTGACTTCCCTTCTTGATGCGCGTCTGCTTGTTATTAGACAACAACAACGAACCGCTCTAGTTATTTCGTCTGCCCTCTCTGAAAGGCGAAGTCGAGCTCGCTCGTAAAGACCTGCACTTGCGAAAGTCGCAGGGAAGGTAAGACAGACGCAGACGCTGTTGCAAGCAGACGACGCTGAGATAGGGGGTCGCGATCAACCAATCAGGGCTCGGCGTTCTGACGTCACGGCTACTTTCTTTCTCATGCGCAGAAGACGAAAATGAGCCCACTTGCGAGGCGTATACACGTGAGCGGTCTCAAGCGTCCTGCTGCACTTCTTGTTTACTTTTGTAATCAAATTGCGCTTTCGTAACCCGCTAGGACGGGGCTCGGACCGGAACTCCCTAAACGCGCTTATGAGGACCGTTTTGGCCCCTGTTCCGTGCTTTGTGTTAGCGTACCGCGGAGCAGCATGCGGAGCGTTACGATACTCCATCTGGCTTTACGCTTGACCGCGCCGAAAGTGCACATTCACGGCGCGCATCGTCTTTAGATATCACCGAATAAACCAGGAAGGCGCAGTGAATGTGCTTTAGTCCTGCGCTGCTTTTGTGCCTGATCATCTCCGCTGCCGCCAGCGAATCCCCCAAGAAAAAGAGCGCCGGGATTATGCACTTTCGGCGCGTCTTGACCGTCTGTATTGAGGCGCAGCGTCGGCTCAAGTCGGACTTACTGGGAAACGGAGTATAAGAACTGTCTTCATAGTTATTTACACCCTAATCTGGCTAATATTCATCTGCGTTTGGTTCTAGCATTGATAGGTTTCAGTAGACGACGAAGCACATTTGAAGGACTAAGAAATTGCCATCTTGTCTTGAGCGTTTACAATTCGGGATGTCTCCATTTTCTAAGAGCGAATTGCGCTGACTAACGCGCCAGTAGCACGCCCGAATTTCAGGGCAGACAAGAGGGACGTTTACGCGCTGTTCGCGCGCCTCTCAAATCCTCGAACACGAGGATTCCGGTTATCTTGGATACTTTTTAAGAGAGAACAATAAACGACACGGGAAATGTTGATGGTTGCTCTAAATGTGTCCACTTTTCAGATACCTTTTTTTTTTATTTCTTCTACGCATAAAATTTAAGTAACGAAGTAAGAAAAGCTTCTATCATTGTCTGCTTGTGGCAAAGAAACGGCGCTCGGTGACAGCGTATGCCACACATAGAGGTATTCCGTCAGTCTTCTTGAAATTTATTGAATACACCGCGTATCAGTTCATTCACTTCATGATAAAATTTCTTGGTGACATTCTCAGATTAGTTTGCTATCGAAACACGACGACACTGTATAAAACACAAAAATTCATTTGATCATATCACTTAAGAACTGTAGGAGTCGTTATAAATCGGATTTCTTGTAAACTATTTGATCTAAAATCACGAAACAGCATCACATCGAAGCTACGTGTGTACGATTATTATTCGCGAAAATGATCCTTTATTGCTCCGATGCCACTCGATGCCATATGTTATCTGCAACAGTGAGGTTACACGGGCTGGCGGTTTGTCTTATAAAACAAAATGTAAAAAAAAACAGCTGCGACGGAGATAACTTTTACGATACTAAGCGCACTCGCGACTGAAGTTTAAATGGATCAAATTCGGTCAAAGAATTATCTGTCATGTATCAACGGCGAGGGTGAAGGCTAGCTGGGTTTACACCTATGCTCAATGGTCCGTGTCGCACACAACATCCCCACGAATATGCGGGATGTGCAAAATAAGTTTTGTATAAAATTCTGCTGACTTTCGGGCTGTTGTGTTGGCCAGACGAGTAGGCGTGTACGCCATAGCACCATTGAGCAAAACGCCCAAATCCGAGTGAACCCGTTTTTTTTTTCTCGTATTGACAATATTTGCAGACGTCCATGGGGCCCTTCGCTTTACCACATCACGATTTCGGCAAGGTACAAACACAAAGTGTTTATTGAAGCAGCTACGCGAGACATTAGAGATTAGATCAAGAAATATTGATGTTACAGCGAAGCATCTCTTCTTCTGTGAAACGTGGGATTTCGATGACAAAACCATATCTTGTAAAGTCTAGATGAGAATAAAAACGCAGCTTGCTACACCTCTACATGTTTCATGCGTGTGTTCTTTTGCAATACACGGTAGTTGTAAGTGTGCCTTTTATCTCAAGCTTAATTGTCCCTCAATCTTTTCGGCGTCTATTATGTTAATGTAAGACATGCACAAACATCTTACTGCTATAAGAGACACCTTTGCTGCAATTTTAGAGAAGGCGATGGGTTCCAGTCTATTCTTGGTCTTCCACACTTGCTCAGAAATGCCCCTATAAGCCTTTTAACGTGAATAAAGTAGATGGGGGTTAAGGAACAATAGAACAAGGAAGAATAGGGGGCCGAACATGTGTCGTCCTTACCTGCTCAATGCCAACGCACGAACACCATAAATCAAGTAAGAAATCCAGGAACGGTTGTTGGTATTTTTAGGCAGCGACGATTTCTATTGCTTGCTTACTATGGAGTATTTTGAACAAAGCTCGTTCCGCTTTTACTCGAAAATACTTCAGACAAAAGAAATAAACATTTGGAACCAGCAATGTCAGGACTCGGGATTCGAAATTTGCATTAAACGTGCCAAAGTCGGCTTGAAAGCGTTTTAGTTTAGCGACTTTGAATGGGACTGCAACTAGTTTGAGCCGAAGATTATTTTGACTATAACTCCATTTTTTTTTTATGAAACAATTCAAGAAAAGTCTGTTTCCGCTCAAACTTTTCTACTATCCGCCAATTCTATTTGGATATAAGAAAACTGTACGAACATACGAAGTGATAAATAGAAAGAGCGAGCGCTGCACTTTGTCTGTGAGCTTTGTCCGCTTTTTCCTATGAGCTTCGTTTTTATTTTGTAATTTTATACTGTCAACTGGCATAAATTTGTGCCATACTAAATTTCATCGTACTGGCGTTTGTAGGCTCCCAGAAGAACTGCTAGTGTTAGACCTGGCCTAGACTGTTGACAGCAGGCAAGAGTGTCGCCAAGAAAATGAGCCACAATCCCTCTAAACATAAAAGACATGGCCGACTTTCTGAAGCATTCCGTGGAATTAAAAGTTTTAAAGAAAATCTGAAAATTCAAATTGATTTGCGTTGTATGATACCGAGACAATTACAGTCCTCGGCTGCAGTATGATATTTTGTCAAGAAAAGCAGAAAGTTATAATTGCGCTAGTGTGTCCTCCAGGATTTAATGCAAAATCCTTTGTAGAGCCTCGGAATAAAAACTGTACCCGTCAAAAAATTTAATTACTGCGTATTCATAATTTGTGACTGTCATCGAAGATAAGTTTCGGAAAAAGTTGCGATGTTTGTTAAGCTCATTTCAAATTCTAATTTTGATGTATCTAGTGGACGATCTCGCGACGTTGATGTCCAGGGAAGTTCGGAATGTGTTGGGACGAATCGATCTGGATATTTGGCAGCAAATTGGGAAACCAAAATAGCCGTGAACTTTCTAACTAATACAACGTATTACAAGGGAGAAAATTATGAATTGCTGATACAGTGGTGTCTCGTTAATATGGTAACGGTAAAGTACCCGTACTTTTGTATTTTTATTGCGGACAACTCACACCATGGACAACTTTTTTTTAAGGGGGGACGGAGGTGGTCATATTAACGATACCTCACTGTACTCCTGTTTCCTAGGCAGCCGATCGGAAAATAAATGGGTACGCTCAGAATCAAGATCAGGAGCCGATTCGCCCATTCCCTAAAGGAGTTTGTTGCGAAGGCCTTTTAGGTGCCCTCGAAACAGTGCTATTATATTTCGTTTCACATTTAGCTCGAACACAGCCAGCAGTACAATCAAACGTCCGCAATCAAGCCGCGCAAAAAGTGCCTAATGACGTAACTTGCCATCTTTGTGCCTTTGCAGTCTCCGGCTGAAACAACCACAAACAGAAGTCATCGCGGGATTAGGGTTTTCCTGACTGTGCCTGATTGGTGTAGATGAGGATAACAAACACACAAAAGAGACGACGAACGCCGCTTGGCTGGCTCCCTCGAATCGCGCTGAAATGGTGTGCAACGATGTACAATGAGCTCAACGTACGATCTGACGAACATGTGCACCTGAACATGAATGAAAAGGCTCGAGGTACACTAAAGCACTTCTTACGAGTTGCGAATGCGAAAGCCTGCAAGCCGCTCGTGCGCTCCCTAATTTCGTCTGCTGCGTACTTTTCGTCACCGCTGAGAGCGCGCGCTCTCCTGGGCGCGCTGACCTTGGACGTTCCGTTTTAACGACGCGCTGACGGACACGCAGCGCCATGGGGTGAGCGGTCGTTGAAGAATTTAGGCGCCGTTGGCTAGCTTTTCGCGCGGTTTCATAGCTGGGAGCTGGCTTCACTTGGAGAAAGGATTCAAGGTGCCGTTTGGCGCGGCTTGCTCTATGAGACGGTTATACGCTTTCGCATTAAAAAAGTTGCCTCGCGTTAATCGACGTTGGCACGAAAGGCAGGATGGAACGATAGCTGAAGACTGACTTGATGACTTGAGCAGGCGTTGCTTTTATTGTCGCGAAATGTTCAGAAAGGATCCAATTCATAACGCGCTAAAACTGGGGCCCCTAATCTGGACACTTGGCGAAGAAATGGGCGAGAAATCCAGCGGCCATGATTGGGCGGCTTCAACGTCAAGTGCGGCGTTGGCCAATCACGGCCGCCGGATTTTTCGCCGACGTTTTCGCCGAGTGTCCAGAGTAGGGCCCCTGAAAAAGAATTAACTGGCGGTTATCGAACCAGCGCAAAATGGTAAAAGCAAAAAAGTTCGTTCACACACCTCAGTGTACGTGGGAGCCACGCACTCTGCCATTTCCGTCACACACGCGGCGACGTTATGTTTATTGCTGCCATGATTTCTTTCCACGTGCCTATAGTCATATTTCACAAATTACGAGCGGGTTGAATTAGTGTTTTTTTAATATAACGATGAAAAAACGAGAATAAGATTTCTAAATTGTCGCGGACACTTCCAACAGCAAACGGATCCGCCGCCTTAACTAAGTTGGTTTCACACTCTTCTGCCGATTGAGACCAATCCGGCTGCCAGTATTTGTAGCTCTTTTTTATACTTATTTTGAAACTTATTTTGAATTGCGATATATATATATATATATTTTTTTGTACTACTATAAAATAATTTATCGAGTTATTAACGAACAGTATCTACACTGTCTGGCAAAAATGAAGCGTGAGATTAAAATGTAGTTGGAGTACCCAAAGTCCGCCCGTTATGCACGTTCCTTTGCAAGCCAAAGCTTCAATTTCCATGAATTTCCGTTCATCTTAGATTCAGTTTATATACGCTATATTTGAACACCACAGGGTCACTTAATGGGTTAGCATTAGTAGCCACATGACAGGAAGAAGCAGACGGCGTCCGTCATTGAAACCAAGCACTGGAATGGGAAGCGCGCAGAGTAGACGAAGAGAGTAGCGATGGACGAAGGCGAGAAGAACGCGACGTCACGGGGCGGAAGCAAATGCCAGTGCGGATGCTGGGGCGAGTCTCAACTTGCCGATGTGCAGAGCGCGTATGTCTTGGTTTGTGGTTCGAAATATAGTGTGAAGGAAGTAGCAGCGACGATCCAGGTAGGTAGCCAAAACTTGAAGAAAGATCCCGCGGTGGATCCTTCGAGATTGCGTTATCGTAACCCCTGGGAAACGCCTTAAACGTCCCCGTTTTGGAAATGATAACACTGATCCCGTAACGAAGCTACACATACGAAGAACGACTGAAGGAAGCAGAAAAGAAAGCGAAAAAAGAAAGCCAAAACAAAAAAAAAAGTGAAGGTCTCGACTGCGAATCGGCAGGCACAAAGTCTAACAAGAGAACAAGGCTACAGTAGAGAGCGCTTACTTACACCTGTCAATTTAATAGAGCATGTAAATAAAGACAAGGTCGAAGTGAAAAAGAAGAAGACAAAGAAATTAATAAACTCTCAGCTGTCACTAAGACAGCATATTTAGCTTTAGAAATCGAAATAAAACGTTTGAAGACAATAAAGTAGTAATCACATGAATGCTGAGAGGACAATATCTCATATTGGCTCCCCAAGGAGAAAGAGAAGATGAGCGCTTCAGTCGATGCCAGGCGTCAGGAGCAGTTGATTCACCGTCAGGCTCTGAACACACAGGCAGCGAGGGGATCATCTCCTCATCAAAAGGCAGAGTACATGTCACATAAAAATGTGTCTATGGAAAAAAAAAGAAATAAAAAAAGAAAATGAAAGAGAAGACAGCAAGGCCCTTCAAGGAAAACACCGTAGTAACTGAAGTTAGTTTCATTTTAGGGCCGCTGAAAGAGCGCTTATGCAGTTTTCACCACTGTGGAGGATGACTTGCGCCTCGTACAGTTCTCCAGTATTTTTCTCTCGGAACCGCTTCAGAAGTTTGGTGTGGTTGAATGATGGTGAGCATTTGCAGTCCCTGACATGCACTTCATGATGTCAAGCCGGTGTTGATTTCAGTGTTTGGGCATGTTCTCTTAATCTAGGAATAATACATCGCCCCGACTGCCCTAGATATATTTTCCCGCAAGTACATGGTATCTGGTATTTCACCCCAATCGGACACCTACGCATCTGAGTCGATGTTTGAGACTATATTCCGTCCGTTGATGGTGTTGGCTATTGATCGTAGGCAGAGCCCTTTTTCGTTTGTCCGGTGCTGAAAGCATGACTTGGACTTCAGCACCGGAAAAACTAAAAAGGCTCAGCCCTAAGATCAATAGCCAACAGCATTAACAGACAAAATGAAGTCTCAAACATTGACTGAGATGCGTAGATGTCAAAGTAGAGTGAGATACCAGATACCATATACTTGCGGGAAAGTCTATGTAGGGCACTTGGGGCGATGTATTAATACGAGATTAAGAGAACATGCCAAAACACGAGAATCAACACCAGAAGGACATCTTGTGGTACATGTCAGGGACTGCAAATGCTCCCCATTATTCAGTCGCACCAATGTTCTGAAGCGTTTCTGAGATAAAAATACTAAAGGACTGTACGAGGCTCAAGTCATCCTCACCAGCAATGAAAAATGATTAGGCGCTACTTCAGTGACCCTAACACAAAAAATAACTTAAGTTCCTAAGAAGGTTTTCATTGAAGACCTTTTATTCATTTGCTTTGTGTTCTTTTTATTTTTTTTTATTTTTGCTTTCGTAGACACGTGTGTACGTGACATGTACTCAGTCTTTAGATGCATACATGATTCCCGCGCTGCCTGTGTGTTCGGATCCTACCAGTGAATCAACTGCTCATGACGCCTGGTCTAGACTGTAGGAAGCGTCTTCTTCTTCTAGCATCCATGTCATTACAACTTTATTGTATTAAAACATTGTCTTAAAGCATTTTATTTCGATTTCTAAAGCTAAACATTTTGCCTTAGTAGCAGCTGAGACTTTATTTAAATCTTTCTCTTCTCATTTTTCACTTCCCCTATGTCTTTCTCTACGTGCTCTATTAAATTGACAGTTGTAAGAAAGCGCTCTGCCCTGTCCACTTCTTCTTTTCTTAGTCAAATGCGCTTGTTAATTCGCAGTCTAGATGTTCAACAAATTAGTCCCCCATATTGATCTTGATGAGAAGTGAATGTGAAAGCGTTAGCAATTCCCAAAAGGGGACGTGTTTAACGTTTCCCAAGAGTCATGCGAACGCATTCTTTACGGATTCTCCACTGCGTCATCCTTTTTTGTTTTACGCGCACAGTGTCCAATTTGCGACTTAATCGGACATTGGCTTACAGCTAGACACCAAAAAATTTATTGCTTATCTGAAGTAAGCCACTTATGCAAAATACGTCACTACATTAGCTTTACTTTTAAAATGAAACTGTTTGTGCAGTGAGATAAAATCTTATACAGGGTGTCACAAAAGAAAATTTACACGGTCTTTCTTACCGCAAAAATAAACTAGACATCGCCAAACGCTCATTCTCCGCCCAAAGGTAAAGCTAGTGGTCACAACCAGATGCCAAAGTTTCAGCCCGATCCGATAAGTTAATCAAAAGTTATAAGTGATTTTCTGAAAATTTCAATGGGAAAATGGAGCCCATTTTCGGTTTATGGTGCCATAGAGCCCCATGTGTTTGAAAACTCCATCGGCCGCCATTTTCCCATTGAAATTTTCAGAAAATCACTAATAACTTTTGATTAAGTTATCGGATCGGGCTGAAACTTTGGCATCTGGTTGTGACCTCTAGCTCTACCATTGGGCGGAGAATGAGCGTTCGGCGATGCCTAGTTTTTTTGCGGTAAAAAAGACCGTCTAAATTTTCTTTTGTGACACCCTGTAGTTTAGCTTACGAAAAAGCTGAAAGAAGTGGCTGTTCACCGAGTGTTCGCAGAAGTTAAACCCTTGTGCCACAACCAATTTACCTTTGCCCGCAGAAGAAGGATTTTGGCCCTGGTGAAAAGTGTTCTAACATTTCTCTTCAAGCTGGAAGTATAAGTGTGACAGAGATTGAGATTTAGCTCATCAATCTTTACTCACGTGAGAGCTGCTTTAATAGCATCAACTTTTAAATAACAGACACCTGGAATCTCCCGTATTTATCGATGTACAAGCCCGATAACCACTATGGTAACGCAACCGCCAGATAAACTAACCTAAACTCACCTTTTTTTTTACCTTAACTAACCTAACCCAAACTTTAAAAAAAAATAATGCTTCCATTTAAAAAGGAAATTGGACCTGGGATATAGAAAAACGTGACGTACTCTTCTCTTTCTTAGACATAAATGCTTCAATAAGAAAACGTTATTTTTAAACAAAAATAGACAAGCTCCCAAAAAAAGGAAGCGAACATCAGCTAATTTCTGTTTCGCCGACAGTATATTTCCTCAAAATGTCTTCTGAAAGACACGATTTCCTTTCCCTTTTATCTGATCTCATTCGTGATCCCCTTTTCTTTCTCATACTGTAAAGCGCACTCCAAGCCAAACCGGAATGCGGGTTGCGATTCCCGGAAGCCGCACAGTTCTTGCGGGCAATCTCCTTATCGGGCGCTTGCGCGGGTCGTGGGAGAGTGAGATATACGTGCCGTTCTCGTCTCGCCATCGCACACGTGTGCTTGTCTTGGCAGCAGTAGTTCACTGGATGTGCCTCAAGCTTTCCCATGTCTCTCACTATTAAGGAGCCGACTGAAGCGTAGGAGGCAACTGAACAGGGACGGCGATGTGCTGAGTATGACCATGCGCGACGAGCCAGAAACGCCCGAGGAGAGAGGGAGATGTTTGGCTCGATAAAGGTCCAAGGCGGGCTCGTTGTACTCCGAACTTTCGTCGTAGCAGAGGCAGCGGTAATAAAGCTGAGGAAAGAGCAGGGGTACTTTATAATGGCGAGGCTTTCATGAGGTAGTCTCTCTATGGCAGCGCCTTCTACAAATGCGGTGCCTTTATTGATACCCTCCGATTTCATTGCATTTCAGAGCGTTCTGTGATCCGCTAAAAACACAGCCTCGTTGTTCTTTTTCATATGTCGGACTGCGTGCTTTTGAACTTCCCCTTGTTCTTCCTTATTGCTATTCAGGATTTACGGGCTGTAGTCCAGTGAAATTCGCTTCTATTTTAGTAGACATTCAATACAAAACACATCGTGCACCTGTAGCCACCCATCTTTAAAAGCTCTGATATTGCACCTTTTCTTTATATGTATGCAAAAGAGAGATATGCAGGCGAAACAATCTTCCGACTCTATAAAGCTCGCAGAAAGAAACAGGACAGTCTCGTAATTATGTAGGACTCGACAGTCTGTTTGCTTTAACATGTGGACCGTCGTATCGTTACCGTGTTCTCTTGTTTTCCGACAAGGAAAGACAGTTACCCGAGTGAACGGAAATCGATCAATGAGCAGTCGATATTCAAACGAGGCCCCTCTGGCTGCGCACAAAGCAATCGCCTTATTTGTTCGAAAAAGTTTTTGGGGTTTTGTTTTGAACTTGGAAATATAAAGAGTTCATCAGTCTTTTTTGTTCGGTGGGCCAATTTAATTAACTAGTGCTTCAGTAATAAATACATATTATCTGAGAGCTCAACGGAGCTGTTACGGGAAGTGGAATAATTCGTATAAAGTGTGGTGTAGAACGCAACGACCTCGGACAAAGTTGCCTCAAGTGAGACTCCCTGCATGTGGGACGCAGTCTTACAGTTTAAAAAGCAACGAAATATTACCCTGAAGCTTTTTTTTTTAATAATCTTATACTGTTGGAATTTTAACGAACATAAGTGTTCTTAGCGTAAACATTTATATGAATGAATTTATCGACAGATAACATGCCGCCTCGGTGGCTCCGAAGCGAGAGCGCCGGCTTAGGGATCTCCCTGTGGCGGGTTCGTATCCCGGCCGAGCTGCCCGCAATCTGACGGAGGCTTATTGCGGAGGGGGCGCCGTGTAACCGAGCTTTCGGTTGCACGTCAAAAGATCCCCAGGTGGTCGAAATTAAACTTCAGTCCTCCGCTGGGGCGTGCCAGATGCTTGTCGTTGGTTTGGCATGTAAAACACCCAAATTTGACTTTTTGACAGATAAGATATAAGATCACATGAAAAGTTGGTCGACGTTTCGGCCTGAGACAGACCTTTTTCCGAAACGTCGACCAACTTTACCAATAATATGTTTTAAAAACTCCAACAACCGTCTCAGGTGCGTTTTCTTCCGTATATACTTTTCGTCATCCTGCGCTTCGTTTTTTTTTTTTTTTCTCTCTCTCTCTCTCTCTCTCTATATATATATATATATATAGAATATGAGCGACGCAGAGCAGAAGAGGATTGTTTATAATCCGTCACAAGCAGATTTATGGTTCTAAGGAGGCTGATATTGTTAGCAATGCTTTCTATACTCGGTGGCATGTCAAGAGCTCAGGGCGAGGAAAAGGAAGGCTGGGGATGAGGAAACATGCGATTTGCTGGAGAAGGTAGGTTGTTTAATTTTCTCCTCTCCAGAATTCCATCTGCTTCCTCCTCCCAGCCTTTCTTTACGTCTCCTTGGGTTATTGACATGTCACCGAGTATAGGTGCCAAGTCAAAATATTTACGTCCTAACAATGCATTTTTTTAGACTTTTCTTTATAACCTTGATGCAGCTGCAAGAATGCAATCAGAATAATATAAAAAACCATTCGAATTCTGAACGTTTCTGAGGTATTTTTATGATACACCCCAGTTATATTAATATGAGGCGTCATGCAGATTTACAGGGTCGCTTTAAATCAACGACGTTTAAAATGGACTTTATACAGTAAAAAATACAAGTTGTTAAAAGAGCCGTACAATCTCTGATATTGATATGTTGATGAACTAGTAGGCAGCACATGCAACTCCCACGTTGAATCACGTGGTGCGAACCCCTGCAGCTTGGTTTAGCTTGTTTTTACTAGAAAGCTCGAGTTGAATTTTTGAGTGTATCGCGTAGACTTGTCTGTAGTCGGTTACAGGTTAAGAGTGCAGGGGAAGCTCCACTCATATCTTTTTACTTTAGAAGAGCAAACGCTAGAAGGGATGTCGCCTTCTCTCCAGCATTCGCTCTGCTAATATTGATAGATCTGTGAGGAGATTCTCCTGAACTCTTTACCTGCCACCTTACTATATAATGTTTCAAGCAGAAAAACCCGCAAAAAGTATAGGCTACTTCCATTAAGCTCGGCATGCAACACTGTGTGCGCTGCATTTGGGAACCAGTCAGCCATGGACAGGAGCAGACCATAGATGAAGGGGTTGCTGAGACATTATATAAAAAGTGTGGACTAACAAACATATCTTTGTTGCATGGATGCATTCTATACGTCACAAGCGCGCAATATTTGGTCTCTGAACTTTCTCGATTAAGAGATCTAGGCGATGCAAAGACAGCCCAGTTCACACGCAACGATTATCTTGGTGCATGGCCAGAGCTCTTAATGCAAAGCTTCCGTCAGTGTCTCCTGTCATCTGGCGAAATCAGATCTTGGCCCCTCAACGCGGCGTAGATCTTCGTCTCGAGTTTGAGCCAACACACGAGGTGACAGCCACATTGTTTGAACGCCGAGCTTGCTTGTTAAAGCTGCGTCCTAACCGCAATCGCCTCGGCCTTTCGCGTAACAAAACAAAAAAAGAAACAATGATGAGGTTTAGAAAGGTGGTTTTTCAAACAGCAACAGCTGAAAAGTTGACCAGGAGCCAAGTTAAGTTGGCCTAAAGTCCAGCTGCGCCTTGGTGTCTAGCTCCAGGTGTGTACCTTACGGCACCGGGCGATGAAGTTGTGTGTGTTTATTGCACGCGTTTTTTTTTTTTTTGCTTTTTTTTACGCGTTTGTACACACGTTTATTGATTTTATTTGACGAAGGACATCTTTGCAATTGATGTTTTTGTAATACCGCCGATGCAAAACTACGTAAATGAGAAGTCGGAGACATTGGTCAGAAGAGAAAACATAAAAAAGTTCTCAGTTATGTTGTGCCCATGAGCAATCGAAAGAAAACAAAGTCGGCTCTCGCTTGTATTGAACTCATCCATCCTCGAATCTGGCCATCTTCTAGCAACAAAGGCATATATCGAGAACCAATCCCCTTTTTTGGGGAAGCGATGATAACACATTTTTTGAAGTATGTTTTGCCGTTTTTGCCAGAAGCTGCATGCACGAACCTTTATACTCTGCCCTAACCTTAAATAAAAAAATTAATAAATAATAATGGCGAGCGCTCTGACTGTGTGTCCATGTATACAAAAAGTGTTTTACGTCTTCTCTTTCCTCGTTAAGTGAGTTTACCGCAAAAGTTTAAGAGCCACCGGGACACAAGGAACCTTAGCTTTCATAGTGCCTTACCGGAAGAATTAAAGAAAAATAACTGACCGTCGCTGATTTTCCCGCCGGTCACTTTCGCAGACTACCTCAGCTTTTGTTACACGTTTATTCTAGGTGCTACCATAATTGAGATGTAAACATATGTTGACAAAAGAAAGACATTGCAGTTTAATTTGCGTAGTAGCAAATGCATCTATTTTCGCTTCGTTGTTTTCAATGCGGCTTTTATGGGCACGACTGAGAGTACAGTGGGTACTGGACATAGTTTGCCTGATGTTAGGCAACAAGAAGCTGAATTTTCGGGAAGCACTTTCTTTTATGTTCAAACTGCCGTAACATAACTTGTGGGCATCCGTGCTGCACGAGATTGTTCATTGTGAGCTCAAGGAAACAATCCTGTGGAGAGTTCAAAAAAAGCGGCCAACGTCCTATGCTTAACTATTCCCACTCCTCAGATTGACAAAAGACATTCCCCCCTCCTCCCCCCCCTCCCCCCTCCCCCCTCCCCCTCCCCCCCCCCCCCAAGAAATGAAACAAACAGAAAAAAAAACAATATTCGAGTGTTTCTTTTTTTTTTTTTTTTTGTATCGACCAGCATAGCCGCAGTTTAAGAAATTTGTGAAACTTCATATCTTTGAAGACGCAAGTAGTGTATTTCACCGCGACCTGTTATCTTGAAGAAGTGAAATTGTCCGAAAAAAAACAGAACCTCACTCTCTAATTTGTATTCAAGATGCACAGAGTAATGTATCACCACCAGGTTCGCTTCTTTTTTGAAATAAGTCTATTCGTGTTTAGCAACACCGAGGCGGTCGCCCTTCCCTTGCCATTATGAGAAATGAAAAATATCCACTAACTAACCCCTAAATGTGAACGGTTCCTACGTTTCGGAACCATCTTAGTTGTTTCATCTCGGGCAACCTCATCGGAGACGTAAGGGGCATCAGTGGCGACATCTGGGACACCTATGCCAGGGCCAAAAGATCACCCTCCCAAAAAAGGAACACAGGCGTCGTCTATATGATTCCCTACGTGGATTGCGACCGGAGCTACATGGGCGAAACAAAACAGTTCTTTGAACGAATCGCCCAGCACAAAACCGACGTTCGCAAATTCATCAAGCGCAGAGCTGCTCGGGAGCACTACGATGCCAAAGATCACCGCATTGACTTCGAGAAAACATCCATCCTCGCAATTGTGGCTCACCCTTGACACATACTTCTAGTAAAATCACGGCATACTCAGAGCATACCAGGAAACATCAACAGGTTTCTTGGTAATTTACCTACGGTATATACCAACGGACTACGCCACGTGCTGAAGAAAAAGAAAAAAAAAACAAAAAAAACACAACCTCTTAGACGAAGAAAAACTGATGCGTGTATCGGTTAATACCTGCTTTTAGACAAAGAAGAAGGTACTCCTCAACGGACACAGTCGCCCCAGATGAAGGAACTGTGTTGTTTTCGAAGCGTAGGGCTCCTTGATGGTTGTGGATTGGTTGGAGAATATTTTTCATTTCTCATAATTTGACCCCAACAAGGCAGTCCTCTGACAAACGTGTTTACTTTTCCTTGCCATTACAGGGTATGTAGCGCACTATACGTTTCAGTGGCAGATATCAGTGCGCCTGATTAAGCATTAATTTTTTGTTTTTAGTTCAATATTTTTTCTATGTTTCTGACAATATAGACTAAACGATCGTTGTTCCCGGGGACGATGTCTGATAAAAAATTGTTAGCAAATTAACTTATAAATTGCATTCAGTGCATAATAAGTCTTTAATAAAATATTGTATTTAACACAAAATATACTTACTTGTGCACAGCTGCAGAACTTACCAATAAACGTGTCTTTTTTTTTTTTTCGCATCCGAGGGCATTTGTTTTAAAGCAGTCACGTCCGAGGGCGGTCCGAAGGAGGGAAGGCGAGGAACGCAAGAGAATGTCTACGAAACCACTCTGAATCCCTGGCTCCACCTAGCAGACATTTGGATCCAAAGTTAAGCGACAATATTCACACAATTGGCTTTTTGGAAGGCCAATTTAGGTGACTGCAGCTCAATAAAACCAGCAGCATCCAGCTTCCTTGGCCGAGGGAGTGTTCGCGCTCACCTGAAAATGCGCTCGCGTCTTTTCTTATGAAAACCAAGCCGAAACCACCTGCACCGGCGATTTCCAAAAATGGTTCATTATTAACCGTACCAGGTGGCGCCGTCACGATCTTCCACTGACGGAACCGCTCTAGCTTCAGAAAAAAGTTGTAAAGTCCGCATGACGTCACCAGTACTTCGGTACCTTAAGCTTATAGTGCCATTCAAAGACAATTTAAAAGAAAGAAAAGCGGACAGGCGGACACATTAAGGCGTGTGTACTTGGGGCTATCTATTTGGCGTTTTGTTTGCACTTAGAGACTGCGTTTTGCTCGTGCCTTGTTTCCTGTCCTCTGTATGTTCGTTTGACTCCAAGTGTGCAATCGGGTCAGCTTTGCCGTGGAGTCTGACGATCCCTAGCTCCTTAGATTGTCCTGGCAAAAATATTTTTGAATTGTGAAAAATGCATTTATGATACTGAGTACAAGATGAGTGGAAATGTAATTAAGATACAGTAGCAAACGCTACAGGAGAATTGTATTTTCAAGATGCCAAAATACTACCAAAAGTATTTAAGATACAGTATCTTGAGTGCAGTATTTAAGATAACCACACGTCTGAATTGGGTCAAAAGCTAGTGAGGTTCAAAGCAGAGTTCCGCGGTATTGTTCGTGACTTAGATGTGGTAATAAGATAACGGTACACAGTCGTATCTCTAAAAATAAAAAAATTCCATTCTCAATACAAAAAAGTACTAGATTTAATGAAAGCATAAATATATACACCAAGGAAGCGAAAGGATCTCAAAAGTTACAAGTGGGGGAGGGTTAGGTCTAGCTGGCGAGTTCGGTGTAGATAACGGGAAGAGCGCTTCGGTCTTGAGGTCTCTCTTGGTGCTGGTGGGATCTTGATTTGCAACGCGAGCTTTCGGTCTTGCTCGGCGTCAGATGTGGACACCGTCCCTGCTCCCAAAGAGGTCAGGTCAGTCCCTCCAAACCCATCCAGAAGCAGCAGACTTTGTTAAACCTCTTGAGGCCCCAGCGACAACCGAGGTCCAGCGTCCTCACACTGCCCTGCCCGGTTCGGACATCCCGCGCAGCTCGCTCTCCCGCTGCTTTTACTTTTTTTCCTCTTACCCCGTGCACTTCTTTTCCTACTGTTTGGAGTCGGCCATGGCAACATGTTCGGCATTCTGGAGCTTGACTGAACCGCACAATGTAAAAAAGTAATTAAGCACGAAGTCCTACCAAGAGCCAAAGAGGCCGACAGTCGTGTCCGTATAAAACGATCTCACTCGAGCAAAGCTGTTCAAATTGCTACGAAAAAAGGGCAGAAGAAACAAGCTCGCGAGTGTTTTGCACGAGTTGTCAGGCAAATAAGCGAGCATCCAGCAGACGGAGCTCGGTTCGGCAACACGCGACGTGAGCAAGAACGCGCCTGTTTCCAGGCGAGTTCTCGGCGCTCACTTCCCCGTAAGGCATCCGCCGTCTTCCTGCGGCAGACGCGAAGAGAGGGGACGGAGTAAAGGCAGCAGCAATTCGCAAGCCACATCCGAGAACTCCCGCAACTTGAAATTCTACCTCGGAGAGCACGGGAGCGGAACACTGCACACTTCACGCGCTCGTAACCTCCAACACCGCTGTCTTAGTACCTCGAGTTCCGCCGGCGTTAGAAACAACAAAACACGTGGCAATTAAGATCCTTGGTGCAAGAGCCTACCGGCGTTCACTTTGACAAGAAGCAACCGACGATGTTGAGGAAAAAGTAAGACGAGGAGTGTTCTGGAGCGATGCCGTGTTAAAGCTCTCAGCGTTAGGCTTAAAGGGCGCTGGTGTTAGGCCCCGCAGAATTACGTATATGGAGTGTGTGCTCGGCACGACCGTTTCTGCTGTACTTTGGAGAGACGACAGAAGCACGCAAAGGCATGAAGCGCAAGTGTTTTTTCCCCTGTGGGTTTTGTGCCGGTTGTTGAGAGATCACGTGTTTAGTTTAGCCCGGGAGAAGGAGGGTGGTTCGTTCGTTCCAAATGTTTGCACTTTACTTCGAATGCAAGGTTTTTGTTAATAGGTCCCCTAAAGTCACACTGTTTAGTAATGACATTGGAATCTAAATTCCACATTGGTCTGTGTGTTCGCTAAACATATTATATGATGCATATATCTGTGGTCAATATTTTACAGTGGCAAGTGTGCCCCACAGTTGCGCAATACATATTAAAATAATATCCATATACATCTGGTCATAATTTTATTAAGTCCGGTAGCGGTCCTTTTTTGTGTGCGACTTACAATCTAGTTCAAGAGTAACCTCAATCCTTATCGCTGCTAGCGCTGCCAGCGCTTGCCGCTTTTCACACATTTGAGTATCCTCTGGACAGATATTCTTCCAAAGCTATAGATGCACGTGGAGAATATTATCATGGTCAAAATTATTTGTGCAGTCACGATATATCTATCTTAACTTGATATAAATTCTTCAAGGTACCATTGCTTGTTATTACATCTGTTGTTTTTGAAGAGAATTTAAGAAAAATGTCGGCATAACGGCAATTCTATTTTTATAGATCAGAAACAAAACCTACATAATCTCGAAATGCTGCGTGGTATCAAAGTTGCAAAAATAAAAACAGTTCAAAAGATTCATTGGACTGTGTTCACGCAATTCTATTGCCATCGAAAAAATAAAAGCTTTCGCAAACCATCCTCTCTTTGTACAGTACCGCATGCGCATGCAATTTATTCGCATAGATTACATTCGCAAACCAAGCGGAAGTAGAATATATCAATAATTCCTGTCACGCCATCGGCGCTTAGTCGGCGATCGAGCACCAAGAAAGGAGCCAGAAATGTGATTAAGAACCTACAGTAGAATAAAAATGCTTAAGATCATAAATGGTTTCTGGCATTGTATATCTATAATGATCAATCAGTCTGCGGGCTTTAAGCATTTTAAATAAACCAGAGACTACACTAATACGCTTCCCACATCTTTAACAGCACGGGCTCAAAAATCGCCACACACACGCTTTTCTGAGATTCGGCGCCGAAAGCAATGGGCGCCGTCAGACATGAGACTGCAAATAACAAGCGGTCACTTCTCGTGCTTCATAGAGGCCGACACACGCAGACTAAGTTTCAAATGTGTGCAATTCGCAAGCGGGTAACGCGATTGATTGCCTGCGATTGACTATCGGGCGTCAAATTGCGCCTTCAGGTTTTTGTGCCGAATTGTTTTTACCATTTTTTCTTGTATATTCTACCCACACTGAATGCTCTTGGTGCTTTTGGAAATAAGACTACTGCTAAGATTATGAATATCGAAAAAAAAACGGTTTGTCGCGATCTTGAATCCCGTGTTTGATAGAAAATGCTGACACATATCCAAACTAGTCTTAGTTTTTTCTAAAAGGCTTAGAGCCCTTAGGTTGAGTTATATTACCATACAAATTGTCCCCCCAAAAACATTTACAGTGTTTTTTTTTCTTTTTACCGCAAAATTAATTGCAATGTATCGAACGCCCATTCCAGTCACCCAAAATGTAGCACTGGGGCTTCTAAGCAGACACCATGGATTCAGAACTATGTGGAATTAACAGCGGAAATACGAGAAGGAAGGATTGACGAGGAAGACAGGATAGAGCGCTGACTAACAACAAGCCTTTAATATAAAAAAAAAACAAAGCTTTATCTTTTTTTTTTTTTTCGGAGTTCCTATGCACGTTTTCCTAGGACTTAATCGTTTTGAAAAAGTTTTTTGAGCGCGCAGCTTAAAGCTTAGTATCGTTAGCAATTCATTTTTAGCCAGTCGATCGGAGCACCCTAGCCATAGCTTAGGTTCTTTTTCCTCTATCCCCTTTTTATTAAACATCAGTTAATAGTTCGCGCTTTATCCTGGCTCCCTCGTCTATCCTTCCTTCTCGTGTTTGCGCTGTTAATTTCACACAATGATCGACCAACTAGCCTACCAGATGACCGTGTTGTAGAACTAACCGTATTCTTATACAAAAGTTATAAATGACTTCCTAAAACTTTGAGTAGAAAAAATGTGGCCATTTTTGCCCGTTTTCGGTAACGGGTGCCATAAGGCTCAGTGTAATATAGAGGTCCATTGGCTGCCATTTTCCGATACAAAAATTTCAAAACAATCGCATATATCTTTTGAATATTTAACCGTTGGTGCTCAAATTTTTGCATCTTGTTCGGACATCAAGCTCTACACTTTTAGGCGGAGAATGAGCACTCGGCGATGTATAATTAATTGTTGCGGTAAATAAAACCCTGCATTTGGGGAGGGGTGGACACCCTGTACATAGACGATTTGAGAAAATACTTCAGTGTTCTTTTAAATTAAAATCATAAAGAAATGTGCAGAAGAAGTACAAGTAAGGGAACAATATACGCGTAGTGTTCTTGTCGCAGCGCGCTCCTTGTTAAATATGTGTCTTAATCGTAACCGGAGGCTTAAGTGAACATGTGACTATAGTACCAACCTTTGGTTTTTTGTCGGATATTCTGGATTGAGTCTTATTATATAAGCGATGGCGCAAAAATGTACAGACCCAGACACGCATTCTTCCAAGGACGATTTAGCGAAGTATAACGAAAGCACGGGCGAAAATGATTGTATGATTTTTAGTAAATCTTACATCGACTGAAAGGAAGCCTGTCTATGCCCATCGTTTTCCTTAGTATGCATGCAGATTATATTTCTGCATGCACAATGATACAGAAGCATCTAAAACGTTCGTACACTCTGTGCCAGTCGCGGGAGCTTACTTACAAAGTGAAAACACAAATCAGAAGCCGACATACAAAAAAAAAAGGGAAAGAAATCGCGTTTGAGAAAATATAAGCTGGCACTGGGAATGCCTTCTTGAACCGCGCAGGAAGCCACTACCGCCGCATCACCAGGCTCTACGCCGTGCTCGCGTGAGAGATGGCCCCATCCTCCTTTCCCAGGCCTCCTTCAGAAACTCCCCGTTGCCTCGCTTAGCACATTTCGTTCCGAGCGAGCTCTTTGATGTGCCCGTTGAACATTTTAACCCTCTGTCTTTCTTTTTTCTCTTTCTCAACACAAGCGAATCTGAGGTGGCCGAAAATAAAATCACGAAAATAAACAAGTGCGTAGATTCTGTCTCAAATGCTCTCCACCCCAGTTTCCAAAAGATGGCGTTGGAAAGTCACCGTGGCGATGCATTTTCTCTCAGCAGGTGCCTCAGTTTTTTTCTGGGTGTCGTAGTAGCCGTCGCATTGACTCCCCAACCGGGTGTGGTGAGGGTCACCGGTACTCTCAGCTACGCCACCAAACGGAAACGCTCGGCTTTACTTCGAGCGAAAGTAGGGTAAAGAAAAGGGGGAGCTTTTTTTGTTTTGTGTTTATCCCCATTGCGCTAGATCCGACCAAACTATAAGCTATATGCAACTGGAGCCGGCGGCGAAGGGCTGTTTTTGTTGTTTTTCGACGATCCTGATACAGGAATCCACTGTCAGTGTGGTATTCAGCGATACAGGGGCGAGGATGGGATGCTCTAAAACATCGCAAAAATCGTGATGCTCTCTGCGAAAATCCGCTATGACGATAGAAGTAAGACGGATCATCTTCTCGCCTAAATGTGTCTGCGAAGCTTGCCTTTTTCGTAGTCAATCCGTATTCTTTCCCTCGATAATCTACTTAAAAAACCGCAGTTCTTCGCAGACATATCTAAAGTGTCGCACGGCAGACGACTGGTTCGCTTATGTTTTCGGGAGCCCTCTTGTCCAAACTTCCAGAAAGCTGTCGCTCAAGCAGTGGCTGTTCGTGCGCTGTGCTGTTATCGCGTACCTTGTACGTTTTCTAGAATGATCACTTCGGGGCAGGCGGAGAAGGCATTAAGCTTCGCTTCCAGCGTGATGGATTCCCTTTATCTTTTTTCTCATTTGGTATTGGGTGTAGCCGGAAACTCTTTCAGACTTTAGTAGCACTTGTATCAACCGTAGCTTCGGTGTAAGGTTCCGCTTGAGCACCCGTCCAGAATGACTGAATACGCAGCTTTGGGAGCTTGTGAAATGCAGGGTGCATAAACGGGGCTCGCCTGGTTCTTTGTTTTTCCATCAAACACCATGAGGATTGCGAGCGCGAATGCTGTGAAGTCTGCATTGGGTTTCTGCACTGCGCTAGCTTAAAGAAACAGAAAATCTTGCTTCTGCTACACACAGTGGAATCTTGACGTCGCATTTTTGTTTTGAACCAACGATTGCTAAACGTCGGCGTGGAACATTTTGTGGTGTTATTGGCAGTGGGAGAAGCGGAATAGTGATTGAGACATACACGCAGATGTTGAGAGGTATATTATAGTTGTTTATTAATTTGAATCGCTCTGCAATCAAAACAAGTTCCTGTAAACGACTTAACTCTCGAAAGGACGTAATTTTCGCGAATTTCGCGAATCGCCTACAATTCGCAAAACATAGGTCCCGCGAACAATTCTCGTTAAATGTAAACATATTGGAATCTATATTGAGATCCCACTGCGTCGCGAAAATTAGAAGCCGCGAATTATGCCAAAACTCTAATATCGACCTAAATCGCAAAATATTGAGCCCGCAAAAATAACTCGTTTACAGTATTTGTTGGCAGCAGTTGGTTGGGTCTGATATATGACAAACACATAATATAATAAATTTATGTTAAATGTGTATTCTTGTTTTACGTAATATATTTCCCGAACGCAGCAAAAACGAAAAAAAAAGAAAAAGTAGTTTCAAATGAAATGTTTTTGCAGCCAAGGTGTTTGCGGCTAGGGTTCCGTGGATTTTTCGTGTGCGTCAACAAAAACTCCATATCCCCGCTAAATCTAGCGATGAAATTCTTCCGATAAATTTGGCGGTGAAATGTTCCCTCCAAATTTAGAACAAAACGTTCCCCGAAAATTATAGCGGGAAAATTTTTTAGTTAAATTTCGCAGGGAAATTTTCTGGCTAAATTTAGCGGGGAATTTCATGTCACGGATTCGTCTCACATCCCCCACAAACTAATTCAGCAGCAGGAGGAGAGGAGGACAAAAGAAGGAGGGGGAAGTGCACCGCTTTTTATTTGTGGTCGTTCCAAGCACTTGCGTGTCTAGTTTTCTTTCCTTCCGCCGGCGTAGCGGTGCCGTCGCGCGTGTCTAGTTTCCTCCGGCTCCTCGCGGGGGCAATAGTCCTCGACATGTGTGTGCGTAACTTTCGTCACGATGACAACCGATCAAGACCATAAATCTGTCAGTACCTTTGTTCAAAATTCTGTCATGTCTGTGTCGAGTGCTAAACAGCTTCGCTGGTCATTCACCTTCATACAGTGGAATGGCTCATAATTTTTAAAATCAGTATTATTTTTGTACTTTACATCACACTTTAAATCATCGATGCTCTATTCTTAAGAGTGCTGCGGATCACTCAAGCTGCTCGGACAGCCGTTTATCCCCGGCTTCCGCCATAATTATGTTGCAAATAAACTAATATTAATATTAAATTCATTATTAGGCTGTGCGATTGTTTACTTATTTTTTACCACAGAATTATAACATTTTCATGAGAATCACAATTAAATTGCGACGCTTTCGAGGCATTTTGGCGAGCTTCAGTTTGAAGGTGTGGTGTTTGACGGAATATTGCTGAGCGTCTTAAACGTTTGATCGGAAAAGGGAGAGATGTTTTTTCTTGGGAAGTTGCTGAAGTTAAAAAAAAAAATTGAAAAATGTTGAGCTAACTAGGTTGAGACTGAACTAAATGCTGCATTTAGTTCAAGCTATTTTTTTCCATCTACATCTAAATTACTCGGTGCAGTCGGGGATTCAGTTTGTCACCTCAGTGAAGGACTTCAGTCAAAACCACAATTCGGAGATTTTGCATATGACATGCCAGTGTGCTAGAAATGTTAATGCCAGGATTGTACGTACAACTTCAGGAAAGGCCTTGTCGCCAACAATTATAGTAATAATCAAGGCTCTTGCTTGGATGTGTGAAAAGAATTACGGCGCAAACTATGTAATCTGTGTTTGTGAGGATCAATTTCTGATTGATCGCAATGCCGCAGGACAGTTTTTTTTCATGGATGAAGAAAGAATAACCAATTAAAACAGGGACAACACAACCACATCTCACATCGTGAAAGATGTGGTTGTGTTGTCCCTGTTTTAATTGTTTATTCTTTCTTCATCCATGACTTAAACCAACACGCTCTTCTACCAAGCAGTTTTTTTTCAAGCGCCAATCTTTTTTTTTAAATTTAATTGCCTAACATTTTATGCTACGGACCGCCCTTTTTATTCGCGATAATGAAGACAGCGAAAACCTCATTCTAAGGCTCGAGTCTTCCAGTGTTCATTAGCAAGTCGGCTAATCTCAAGTCTGTGGATATGTGCACATTCCCTTTCAGATACCTATTGTTATTACTTGTATCCATAGGTCATGAATTTTCATTTTTTTATCGATATTGATAATAAGACCAATATTGCTGGGCTGTACCGTGCAATACCATCGTCCTTGGAGAACTCAACGCAACCATGACTCTGACTCTATCTCTAATTTCGCAGTGTAAGAGTTGGGAAAGCGTGCTGACGACAATGCCCATTAAAATCCGCGAAGCTGCAGATGTGCCACAGAGCTTTGGGGCAAAATTAGGCAGTTGTTTGAGAGTTTGGGGCTTTGATGAACCCGAGCAAGCAAAAGTAGAGCGAAATATTGTTTTCTTTGGCAAAAGTGTGGGTGCTTTGGCCCTTATTCGCCAAAGAGGTACCACAGTTTAGCTTCACTCCCTCTTAGTTCGGCTGTCATCTGGCCTCTTTGGGCGAAAATCGCCAAACGAGTGCCAGAGTTAGGCTTACTGCCTGGCAGTTCGGATGTCATCTGGCATCTTTGGGCCCAAAATGCCGAGCAAGTGGCACTTCCTGATTCTTCGGCTTTCATCTAGCATATCTAGCCAACGTGGGCAAAAACGTACCAGACAAAGGCTTACAGCATGAGAGTTCGGCTCCCATCTAGTTTATTTTGGCCCCAATCTCCACACTGGGGCAGAGGTTAAGCCTCATTTTCTGGTAGTTCAGCTGTCTTCTGGCAATTCTAAGCCCAAATCGCCTAACAAGTGCCACAGTTAGGCTTCCTGCGTGAATGTCTGGTGATCGTCTATTGTCTTTGGTCCCAAATCAAAAAGCCCGCGTCACAGTTAGGCTTCACTCTCTGGTAGTACAGGTAAGGCTCTGCTACGCTCCGACGTTGAGTCCAGCAAACGCAGCATAGCACATAACGTGCGCCTTTTATTCAATGGCAAGCAGGAACTCGATGTCTGCTACCAATCAGTATCTGTGTGTGCTGCGCTACGCCACGTTTGCTGCGATCGACATCGGAATGTATCAGACTCTTTTGCGTGCACCTGCCACCCTGAGAGCTGGATTCTCTCAAAAATGCCAAAGTTAAGTAATCAAGTAGGTCCCGTTGGCAATAGTTTATGTATGTAAGGGTAAATGAACGATGAGGTACTGGTGGGACGCGGGTTGTCTGCAAGTTAGTTAAATTTCATTGCATCCTTCAAAAGCAGGCCGTTCATTCTTCTTCGTGTTAGACTCGTGGCAGCTGATAAAACTCGTTTTCCCTCCTGACGTCTAACTCCTTGTTAGCTCACTTGTTAGAGCGCTCCACTTGATATGGAGAGGTACCTGGTTCGATACCAGAACCAGGCGAATTTTTTCGGTAGCGCAGCTCTCACTTAGCTGCGTTTAGAGATTTGTGTTTTTTCCTTGTCCCCCTTGTTCCTTCTCTCCAGGGATTCTTTTCGACATTCTTGTTCAGCTCGCTTGCACCTTGGTAATAATTGCTTTTGTGCCTTTGTGTGGCGATGAACGAGCGCGACGGTCGCTTGAAGCAAATCAGAGGGGTGGAGATATACGCGTGACCTCTACCCCTTAGGCGCGTAGGACAAAAGCGCTTGGCCTAAAATTTGTCATGTCACTCGCTTTGACACGCTGATAGGATCCCTGTGGTTGTTGTTCTCGCTGATTGCGAAGTTATGGAGATGATTAGGGAGCCACTTATGTCCGATTCTCGATATGCGCTTTTCGGTACTTTGCAGCTTTTGTTTGGTGGCACTCGTGGTGTTTCGTCGTAAACAGCCTGAATACGTTCGCGCAAACTTTTCGCTAATTTTTATTTTTCTTTGTCGGAATCCATGGAATTGTTTCGCTGTGTTTCTGGGACGCGCTATGAATGCTCTTGAGCGACAGCACGACTTTTGTTATACGTGGGTGACCTTTTTTCTCGAAATTTCGCTTCTGTTGTTCTGCGCTGCCTGACTCGGCTTATGCATCTATCCCAAATTACATGATTTCGTTCTTTTATTACTAAGTACACTGCACGCATGCTTATTATAGTATTTATAATTTTTCTCAATCCCCACAGTCGTTTGTGTTTGATTTTTGAGTATTGCTTGGCATTACACTGGTGTTAATCGTATGTAATAATATTTTTTTATGTTTTACAGAAATATTACTCGTTGTAAATGTGTCGAAACTGAGCTGTGTGGTGGCAGCGGTTTGGTAAACCGCTGGGAGCGGTCAAGACAAGTTTGTTTGCCATTCTAATATTCGCGTGATATGGCGCCAATACTAGGCCGGTGGCAAAACGACGATACCTGCCGGATATCGAGCTGTAGTTAACCTCTTGCTTTAGCAAAAGCAAGAGGTTCTCCGAAATTCTGGGCTAGATACAATGCAAATGCTATGGTGCACAAATGGGAAATAAAACAGATCAGATCGAAGTTTTACAATTACGATTTTGCAAAAGTGTTAATACTGCAGATTGGGCGAGTTGTTAAAGCGTAATCACGAACCCGCGCACAGGTAGACAGTTACTCAATATCAAAACACGCACAAAAATACACTCACGCAGCGCTGAACTACCAACTGATTTGTATTTCAAACGTCCTCTTCTTCGACCCCAAGGAATAGGTTGTCAGCCCAACAAACAAGAGAAAGGAAGAAAAGGGGAAAGAAGGCAAAGGGAGGAAAGGTCAAAGGAAAAGAAAAGCAAGAAGAATAGAAAAAAGGAAAATCGAAGACAAAGAGAAGTAAAATAAACGAGAATAATACTATTACAGCCGAGTCCAAGAGTTAAAAAGTTGCAAAAATAAGTACAAAACTAATCACGAACTCACATAACCCAGGTGATATGCTGGTCTACTGCCGGCTACACTCTTGGCGTAAATAGTTCGTGTGATAATAAAAGTTGAAGAGTTACAAAAATTAATCGTTAAGTAATATCAAAATTAAACAAAAAGAAAGAAACCAGTGGTTATACTGGCTTATTGTCGAAAACACCTTCTGTCTAAATAATGCGGTTCTTTCTCCGATAAAGCTAAGGACGGAGTGCTAACGCACTGAACTTCCCGTCTTGCAATGGTCTCTGCTTCTATAATTTCTCGGGTGAGTTGTTTTTTACTCCTGCCTAACACAGCACAGTCGTCCAGTCGCGCAAAACAACCACAATCTCTACAGTGAATACCTAGGTGACCGGAGTTGGCAATGGCAATGTAGTTGTTGTGCTCACACAGGCGTGAGCACCCTTCCCGTGGAAAAGAGTACATTAGACATGCTGGGCGATGTTTAAACGGCCGCCTGCGTGAGTACAACAACATTGCCAATGCCAACTGCGGTCACCTAGGTACTCACTGTAGAGATTCTTGCTGTTTTGCTCGACTGGACAACTGTGCTCTGTTAGGCAGGAGTAATAACCGGCCCACCCGAGAAATTATAGAAGCGGAGAACATTGCAAGACGAGAAGCCCAGTGCGTTAGCACTCCGTTCTTAGCTTTATCGGAGAAAGAACTGCATTATTTAGACACGTGTTTTCGACAGTAAGTCAGTATAACTACAGGTTTCTTTGTTATTGTTTACTTCTGATATTACTTAACAATTAATTTCTGTAACCCTTGAACTTTTTGTATCACACAAACTATTTACGCCAAAAGGGTAGTCGACAGTAGACCAGCATATCATCTGGGTTATATACGTTCGTGATTACTTTTGTAATTATAGTTGTAATTTTTGTAACTCTTGGACTCGGCTGTATTAGTATTATTCTCCTTTATTTTCCTTTTCTTTGTCTTCTATTTTCCTTTTTTCTATTCATCTCTGTTTTTCTTTTTCTTTCACCTTTCCTCCCTTTGCCTTGTCTTTCCCCTTTTCTTCCTTTCTTTTGTTTGCTGGGCCGGCAACCCATTCCTTGGGATCAAAGAAGAGGAAGTTTGAAATACAAGTCAGTTGATAGTTCAGCGCTGTGTGAGTTTATTATTGTGTGTGTTTGGATTTTGAGTAACTGTCTACCTGTGCGCTGGTTCCTAATTTGGCAAACATGATATCAACCAACGCTCCAAAGTTTTGGCAGACGGTCTCGCCTAGAAAACCGCATCTCTCGTACTCTAAAAACAGTGAAAACATGACGCCATCCTACGAATCTGCATATATATTTAACACCTAACTTAGCTCAAATTTTACCAACGAGACCTGACATTTGTAACTTGTTCTTATTTTCGCAGCAATATTATGGATCCTATATTTTTCATCCGATGTGGAATTGTTAAAATGATAGACCGTTAGCGTACAAACTCTGCTTGCCGCAGCAACAAATAATGTTTTCACAATTTCTGAAGCCAACAAAAGTAAAATCGTCGATGATTTATGACAAATTATAAGCCTCATTTGAATTTTCAAATATAAAAATACCAAATGTTTAGACATATGTTAACGTTATTTCCATTGCTATGAACAGATCGAAACTGTCCACCAAACTATATACCGAATTTTCTTACACGTATCCTCTACAAAACATATGAGAATATTGTCACGGGTGGTGACCAATAAACAAGAAATAAACAGGAATAAATAATCGTTTAATTTGGCGAACCTGTGCCAAAAATAAAAGGGTACAAAAGATAATAACAGAGCGTCGCGGGCGTCGAAGTCGGCGTAGCAGCAGAGTCGAACGCTGGGGCGAAACTGACTCCGCTCGCCTTGCGGAATCCCTTATGTACCCTCGTGGCTTTCTGGATCGTTCGGCGTAGAAGGTTCGGCGCGTGGAACATTCTAACCTGGAATCAGCAAGACGGTTCTCGAATTCACGAGAACATCACATTACAGTGTCAACAAAAATGAGTCTCCGCGGCCAGGAATCGAACCCTGGCTTTCAGCGTGGGAAGCAAGCGCGATAACCGTTAGGCCACGCGCGCGCTGCCTGCTTGGCCAGCTGCGCGCGCGGCATTACTCCCCCCTTTAAAAAGTGCATCGTCCCGATGCAATCCGAAAACAAAACAAATAAAAATAACGGAAAACTAAAGAGTCATTTGGAACACATAAGGTCCACAGTCCTATCGAGCGTAGTACGGCTTCAGTCGCACGACGTGGACGACTTCCGGACGTGGAGGGCGGCGTGACGAAGTCCGTGTTCCGTCGGGCATCACTTCATAGTTCAGATCCCCGAGTCGACGAAGCACTTTGTAGGGTCCAAAGTATCGTTTCAGCAATTTTTCACTGAGGCCGCGGCGACGGATGGGCGTCCATACCCACACCCTATCTCCGGGCTGGAAGTGGACGTCCCTGCGACGAAGGTTGTAGCGGCCGGCGTCGACGCGTTGCTGGTCTTGAATGAGGAGTCGGGCGAGCTGGCGAACTTCTTCGGCGCGTTGAGCAACCGCCTGGGCGTCGTCGCTCTCGTTGTCAGATGGCTCATGGGGCAGCATGGCGTCCAGCATGGTCGTTACCTTCCGATTATGTACCAGCTGGAAAGGGGTGAATCCAGTGGTCTCTTGAACCGCCGTATTGTAGGCGAACGTGACGTAGGGCAGCACCTCGTCCCACGTCTTGTGCTCTACGTCGACGCACATAGAGATCATATCGGCGATTGTCTTGTTGAGTCGCTCCGTCAGCCCGTTGGTCTGCGGGTGGTACTCAGTTGTACGACGATGGCTGGTATGACTGAGTCGGAGGATTTCTTGGGTCAGTTGTGCCATGAACGATGATCCGCGATCTGTAATCAGAACTTCTGGAGCGCCGTGCCGGAGGACGATGGACTCAATGAAAAACTTGGCAACTTCCACAGCAGTCCCCGAAGGAAGAGCTTTCGTTTCGGCGTACCGTGTGAGATAATCTGTGGCGACGATGATCCAGCGGTTCCCCGACGTCGAAGGCGGAAAAGGACCAAGTAGATCCATTCCGATCTGCTGGAAGGGTGCAGTTGGAGGAGAAATAGGCTGCAGGAGTCCGGCCGGCCTCGTCGGAGGTTTCTTGCGTCGCTGGCACTCGTGGCATGATCGTGTGTACAGGTGGACGGTCTTGGGGAGCTTGGGCCAGTAATACTTTTCACGAATACGGGCCAGTGTCCGGCTGTATCCAAGGTGTCCGGATGTCGGGTCGTCGTGACATGCTTGAAAGATCTCCCCTCGAAGGTCGGTCGGGATTACCAGCAGCCACGGCGAGTTGTTGTCCCCGAAGTTCTCTTTGTGGAGTACACCTTGTCGAATGGCGAAGGTCGACACGGCTCGTGAGAAAACACGGGGTACGGTACCGCCGCGCCCTTCTAGGTGCTCGATTAAGGCTCGCAGCTCCGGATCGTCTCGTTGACGTCGTGCCATGTCATCGGTGTTCACTGCCCCTAGAAAGCACTCGTCATCATCGTCGTCGCTGCTGCCGGAAGGTGTTTCGACAGGGGCCCTGGACAGGCAGTCAGCGTCGCTGTGCTTGCGTCCTGACTTGTAAACCACAGTCATGTTGAACTCTTGTAGCCGGAGGCTCCATCGAGCGAGGCGTCCTGACGGGTCCTTGAGGTTCGCAAGCCAGCAGAGCGAGTAGTGGTCCGTGACTACGCGGAACGGGCTTCCGTACAAGTACGGACGAAACTTCGTGATTGCCCAGACGACCGCAAGGCATTCTTTCTCAGTCGTGGAGTAATTTCTCTCTGCCTTGGACAGTGTCCGACTTGCGTAGGCGATGACTCGTTCGGTGCCTTCTTGTACTTGAACTAGTACCGCGCCAAGTCCTGCGTTACTTGCGTCAGTGTGAATCTCGGTGTCCGCATCCTGATCGAAATGTCCAAGAACCGGAGGCGTCTGGAGTCGTCGCTTCAGCTCGTCGAATGCCTGCTGCTGTTCCTCGGCCCATTCGAACCTCTCGGCGTCCTTCGTGGGGTTTGTGAGCGGTGCGGAAATCCGTGTGAAATCCCGAACGAAGCGACGATAGTAGGCGCAAAGTCCAAGGAATCTTCGCACGGCCTTTTTGTCAGTCGGTGCTGGAAATGACGCGACGGCGCGAGTCTTCTCGGGGTCTGGGCGCACGCCTTCGTCGCTAACCACGTGACCTAGAAACTTCAGTTCGTCATAGGCGAACCGACACTTTGACGGTTTGAGGGTGAGTCCAGCGGTCCGTATGGCTTGAAGAACAGCTCGGAGTCGTCGCAAGTGCTCGTCGAAGTCGCTGGAAAACACCACGACGTCATCGAGGTAGACCAGACAGCTCTGCCACTTCAGTCCTGCCAGTACGGTGTCCATAACACGCTGGAAAGTTGCTGGAGCCGTGCACAGTCCGAAGGGCATCACCTTGAATTCGTACAGCCCATCTGGCGTGACGAAAGCTGTCTTCTCTCGGTCCCGTTCGTCGACTTCGATCTGCCAGTAGCCGCTCTTCAGGTCCATCGAGGAGAAGTATCGAGAGTGGCGCAGCCGGTCTAACGTGTCGTCGATTCGGGGGAGTGGGTTGACGTCTTTCTTCGTCACCGCGTTCAGCTGCCGGTAGTCCACGCAGAACCGAAGCGTTCCGTCCTTCTTCTTAACCAGTACGACTGGAGATGCCCACGGACTGCTTGATGGCTGGATTATGTCGTCGTTCAGCATCTCTTGAACTTGCTCGTGGATCACCTCCCTTTCTTTAACGGAGACTCTGTACGGTGATCTATGCACAGGGCGCGCGTCGTCCTCGGTAATGATGCGGTGCTTCGCAACGGCTGTTTGGCGTACCTTCGACGACGTCGCAAAGCAGTGACGGTATTCGGCGAGGAAGTTAATCAGCTGCCGTCGTTTCGGGTCCGGAAGCTTAGGGTCGATGTCGAAGTGCGCTGGCGACGTATCGTCTTGCTGAGGTGGCGAGGATTCATCAGTAATGGCGGCGATTTCGGCGGAGTTTCGGAGATCCTCGACGTGGCCAACGGCCACGTCGAGGATCTCCGAAACTCCGCCGAAATCGCCGCGCGCGTAGCTGGCCAAGCAGGCAGCGCGCGCAGTGGCCAAGCAGGCAGCGGGCGCGTGGCCTAACGGTTATCGCGCTTGCTTCCCACGCTGAAAGCCAGGGTTCGATTCCTGGCCGCGGAGACTCATTTTTGTTGACACTGTAATGTGATGTTCTCGTGAATTCGAGAACCGTCTTGCTGATTCCAGGTTAGAATGTACCCCGCACCTCCACCAAAATGTCACGGGTGGTGACCAATAAACAAGAAATAAACAGGAATAAATAATCGTTTAATTTGGCGAACCTGTGCCAAAAATAAAAGGTTACAAAATATAATAACAGAGCGTCGCGGGCGTCGAAGTCGGCGTAGCAGCAGAGTCGAACGCTGGGGCGAAACTGACTCCGCTCGCCTTGCGGAATCCCTTATGTACCCTCGTGGCTTTCTGGATCGTTCGGCGTAGAAGGTTCGGCGCGTGGAACATTCTAACCTGGAATCAGCAAGACGGTTCTCGAATTCACGAGAACATCACATTACAGTGTCAACAAAAATGAGTCTCCGCGGCCAGGAATCGAACCCTGGCTTTCAGCGTGGGAAGCAAGCGCGATAACCGTTAGGCCACGCGCGCGCTGCCTGCTTGGCCAGCTGCGCGCGCGGCAATATCATATAGCTTCACGTTATTAACTACCTTATTGATAACAATTATGTCTTTTCCCAGAAGCAGGGTAAGTAAATACCTTTCATGCGAAAAACAGTTATTTGGATTTGTTTCTGATATGCACGACATCTTTAAAGACTTCTGTACCACTGTCACAATTTTCATCGATTTCGTTAATGCCTTTGATACCGCTCTTTACCAAAGCCCCCTCTAGAAGACATATAATTAAAACAGCGCAGAAAACACAAGGACAAAAAGAAAAAGGGACACAGACACAGCGCTGACTCTCAACTTACTCTCTTTTTTTTTCTTCTTAAAACACATCAACACAAGAAGACAAAGAAAGAAAAGAGAAAATCCCACATGTAGGATTTCTGCACTCTCATGTGCTATCTGAAACTGCTTCTATAAGAAAAGCAAATAAAAAAAGGAAATAAAAAAGTTAAAAATATATAAACAAAGGGAAATATATATATATATATATATATATATATATATATATATATATATATATATATATATATATATATATATATATATATATATACAAGTATATAACCCATCAACCTCAGGTCCGAGCGAAGCCAGAACTACAGGGCGAGACCCAATGCGCTGTGCGTCCCTTGTCTCGCACGTCGCCTGGGGGAGTGTGGGCACCGTTTTAGGCAGCATGTATGCGCTTCTAGCCAAGGGATCGCTCGCACGGAAGCTAAAACGAAGTATTAAAGAAACGTGCCCAAAACACGAACAAACTAGAACTCTACACTGGATAGCGTAATTGACCCTGAAATGATGCAGAGATCGGAACTGTGTAGCCGAATCTAAAATGTTTTATGAATTTCCCTCGCTCTTGTTTTGTGAATCTGTAGCCAAAATTTCAATGTCACCTGACCGAGTGAACAGCCAGATATATCGCAATGAACTGCTAGGTGACCCGAAGGTGAAGATCTCAAAAAGAGAAAATACTCTCGATCTCTAGAATGAATACATTTACCCGTCTGCCTAATAAACAGATTACCACAAGAAAAATGTATTTCATAAATGATCCCAACAGCACATGCTACATATTTGAAACGATGCTTTTTTCCCGCACACTACACGTTGAAGTCCTGCACTCTCGGTGGAAGTACACAAACGAGATAACTTGGAAGGCGCCGAAAAGACCATAAAAACTGTGTATTTATCAGCCACTTTTTTAATTCTGTGGCACAGCTGTGAAAATATATTATTACCACCGGGCGAGAAGCAGATTTTTGTGTAAGTTGTCAAAATGGCCAGCGGGATTCCTGAACAATTTTAAAAGTTACAGTCCCCCGCCCTCTATGACATGTTTTCGGAAGCCTGCTGAAGTTAACCTATCCACTTGAAGCAGAAGGCAGTGTAAACCTCTGAGATCACAAGATTTCAAGAAAAAAGCTCTGAATCATGATTTCGCATTACTTTTTTTTCCAACTTTAGAGTGTGTAGATTCGTAGCTAAGGAGAGACTTTTTTTGTTATAGGCGCATAAGCCCAGCACAGGTGGGTGTGTTCAAGACGAAAGTTTAAGTTCAAAAATCGCAAAGCTTTTTTTTTTGTTTGGAACCTTACACCTAACCGTTGACCTCCAATTCAATCCCAAAGGTATCTAATAACTCTGAAACGAGTTCAGCACTTTTTGAGCCATGCTTTGGGTTAAACACAACCTGGTTCTAATCAACATATCCAAAGATTTTCAAAAAACGAATATCTAACATCGCTGCAATAGCACAATCACAAACTGCGAGGTAGATATTACTTAATATCGGAGCAACACTAGACGTAATGCAGATTCCGGATCTTTGCGGAAAATGAGATACCCCCCAGAACAATAAAAGTTTAATTCAGGTAAAAGTAGAAAAGATCCAAAACATTTCACACTGAAATACCAGTAAAATTGTGGAATTCAACCCAACCGTTCAAGTAAATGCAAAGTACGACCGCTTGAATGTGACGTTCATGTGTAGCAGCCAAGAAAAGGTCTTCCAGGTCAGTCCAAACCAGAATTATCCAGTGAGGAGTTCGAGTTTGTTCGTACTTTGGGCACGTTTGTTGAATAATTTATTTTAAGTTCATTGAGAGCGATCCCATGGTTACAAGCGCGTACATGCTGCCTAAAACGGTGTCGATACTCCACGAGGTCACGTGCTAGACAAAAGACGCAGAGAGCATTGGTGCTCGCGCTGTAGTTTTTACTTCGCTTGGACCTGAGGTGGAACGATGTACAGCTATAGTTTTCTACATTTTAGTTGCATTTTTTATTTGTTTTTTAGTGGTATGTTTGGTAGAATCTTTTTCGGGTGGCACATGACAGTGAAGATGTCCTACACGTGGGATTATTTTCGTTAATTTCTGTTTCTTCTTGTGTTGATGTGTTTTAAGAAGACAAAAAAAAATAGAGTTGGTTATCAGTCAGCGCTATGTCTGTTATCATCTTCCACTTGTCTTGTGGTTTCTGCGCCATTTTAATTTTATATCTAAATTGAACGCAAACCTTTCGGTGGACATTCACCTGGTTAGGAATGTCAATTAAGGAGAGGAAAACTCTAAACAAAAACATAATACGGAGCCCGACGTTTCAAGGCCAGTTTGGTCCCTTTTTCACCGTTAACTGTTTTCATTCTTGTCGTCGTCTTGCAAATTGCTCGGTGTTGTAGGCTTTTTTAAAGGGGCTGTGCAACGACATTGTGTAGGAATATTTCTTACTTTACACCAGCTTCCTGGCACTAGTGGGACCCAAGAATACTCGAACGCAACACCACTGACCATGGAGCGTCTTCGTCGCGGCGGAATTCAAAGGATGAAAGCGGAGCTTTTCTTTCAGGCTTTCCTTCCAGAGCCGCCTTTTGCTCCTTCGCGAAATTTGATGACAGAGCTGTGGGGAGAATGGCAACAGTACGATCCCCGGGAATGCGTCATCAAGCTTTGCGATCCCAGCTGTGACGATATTCAAATGATTCTCACACAATGGACGCCAAGACTGCGTACGCATTCGATCTGGGCTCGTGACAATCGATGCCTCGACATGCATTCGGGTAGTGGCCCGTGTCCAATCGCTGCAACGACGACGATAGCCAAGCCATAGCAATGTTTGGAACTCAGCGCGTGTCCTGTGCTTTACCGACCCCAGCGCGAGGCTATGAGCAACATTGGCGGCATATAATCGGCTCCAGATCACGTGGCCGCTTGTTCTGGCTGTGAGTTGAGGGGGTGAGCGGTGCTCGTTTTCCTTTAATTTTTTTCCTGGAACTTCTATTGCGTGGGGTGAAAAACGAACGCGTGTTTCACAAGTCATTAACGTCATGGGTCCGTCTTAAGCGGCATTTGCGTAAAGAACAAAAATCGCTGCATCGCCCCTTTAAAGCGGTCGTTGCTTCTGCACTTGCGTTATGGTTCGTAGCGCCTCACGTGACGCACCACAAACCGGACACGTAGCTGCTTGGAAGTGTCCCAGCTGACCGGTTGACGTTATTCTCCGTGTTCTGAATGAACCAGGATTTTAATAAAAGGCGTCTTCTTCAGTTTCTTTCAGTGCCAAGAATAGAGCAGTTGTTGAATACCATCGTGTGACCCCCTTTCTGGGCGTGATCTGCCAGCGCGCCACCTTGCACGTTATTTTTTTAGATGTCATATTGATGCTGGTGTAGACGTTCCGGGAAGTTTTAGTTTCCCCAACATAGGAGCTGGCGCAGTCAGCACAGGGGATCCTGTAGACGAGTCCCTGTGCCTTTTCTTTAGGGGGACGACCCTTCGGAAGAGAGAAGAGGCGTACAATGGTGCCTCACTGACGGCGTATTTTCGTAAAAGGCGCCGTGAGTGTCTCGCTTGGGCCCTTGATGTACAGGACGCATACGCGTTAGGGTGGAGGGGGCGCCTTCTGTTTCATTGTGTCTAAGTTTTTTGTACATGTTGTTCAAAAACCTGGCGGAATACCCGTTCTGTTTCAGGTCGTGTTTGATCGTTGTGACCTCTTTCTTAAGAGACTCTTCAGTGCAGCTCAGAAGGTTGAACTTCGTTTCAACCATCATAGCGCATCTCAACTTCGACAAGACTTGTCAGGGGCTGCAGGTGATTGCGAAGAGCCTACGCCTGAAAGGGTTAGTCAACACAAGCGAAGGTCACAGGATCGTGGTACAAGCCGAGCGTCGTCTGCTTAACGCGAGAATTCAAGAATTCAGGAAACGGTCAAGAGGAACGCATTGGACCTTTTCTTTCTGAGAAGACAACTGGAACACCGCGCACTTGAACTTTTTACTGCCACCGACGAGTTTGCCAGATGTACTGCCATCTCCTCCTCTGAAAAAAGTGAATCAAGCCACCAGAAAAAGCTCGCCTCTCTTCAAGCACGTCCTAATGATTCTCAAGAATCGGAGAAGATTTTGTGTGAAAAATCTCTCTACAAGAACACTTTCCGCCACAGAAACGCATGACTTGGCGAAAGGAAAAAAAAAGTTACCTTACTACCACAAAACTACCTATTGCGTCAACGGCAAAAGCTGTCGAGTATGTCCTGCATTAAGTAAGCCCTGTCACCCGCAAAGAAGCACGCCTGAAGGTTATTAGCGTGCTTTCCAAGGTGCAGCGAAGATCGCGTCTAAAACTACACGACAGAAGAGAAAGCAGCCATCAAGAATCTAAAGGAAGGCAAGAACACTGTCATTCTGCCTGCCGACAAGGGTACTGCGACCGTGGTCATGGACCGTACTGACTATGACGACAAGACCCACAAGTTTCTCGCCACCACTGCGTACAGTTCGTTCCCAAAAGACCCGACTACCAAGATCCAAGCAACTTTAAATAAGGCTCTTTCGTCGATTTTCGGTCAATATAAGGATTCTCAAAACCTTTGCCTGAGTCTTATCTGCAGGAACGGGTCCACCCCTGGATTTTACGGCCTCCCGAAAATGCGGAAGCCCAGTGTTCCACTTCGACCAATAGTGGCCTTCACCACATCACCGCTACCTGCGTTATCGAACTGCATACATCGGTTTCTGTCACCTCTCACTGGGAAGACAAACACGTACGTGCACAACTCAACTTCATCGAGCTCACCTCCGGTCTTAAATTGCACGATGACGTACGTTTCGTGTCCTTCAACGTGCTATCTCTATATACAAGTGTCCCTGTGCCTCTTGCGGTGTCTGTAGCGAGAACGGCACTGTCGTCCGACACCAAACTGTCTGGGAGGACTTGCCTCTCCATTAACAAAATTTTCCGCCTTCTGGATCTCTCCTTTACCAGTACCGATTTTTTTCTTCAAGGGTCGATTCTACAAACAAACTAGTGGAGAGGCAACGGAGGCAGCAATTTCCGTCACTGTGGCTAACCTCACGATGGAGGCCATCGAGCGGCAAGCCTTAGAGACATTCGCCCCGAAACCTACCTTGCTCTTACGGCACGTCGACCATTGTTTCTGTGTTGTCAAAACCAGTGAAATCAACAACCTTAACCACCCCTTAAACTCGATCGAACCGCCAGTACAATATACAGTTGAGTTGGAGTTTGATGGTTCTTTTCCATTCTTGAACGTGCTCAAGATGGGAAAATTCAACCGCTCGATATTCAAAGTTTACAGAAAACCGAAACACACCGGCCGATATCTGAACTTCTCACCCTACCATCCTGCAACGCACAAATCTTCTGAGGCTTGCGCACTCTTCAGGCGAGCAATTACTGTCTGATCCACTGAAGAGGCTCTTAAAGGGCGGGGACAACAATCAAACACAACCTGAAACAGAACGGGTATCCTGCCAGATTTTTTAACAACACGAACAAAAACTTAGACACAATGAAACAGAAGACGCTTCCTTTACCCAACCGCGCATCGAGGGCACAAGCGACTCTCGCGCGCGTTTTACGCAAATACGGCGTCAGTGTGACACATAAACCGGTGTTTACCATTGGACGCCTCTTCTCTGTTCCGAAGGATCGTCCTCCTAAAGAAAAGGCCCAGGAACCCGACTAGAGGGTCTTCTGTGTTGACTGCACCGCCTCCTATGTTGGGAAGACTCAAAACTTCCCGGAACGCTTACGCCAGCATCAATATGACGTCAAAAAAGAATAACGTGCAAGGTGGCGCGCTGCCAGGACACGTCCAAAAAGAGGGTCACACGATCGGATTCAACAACTGCTCTATTCTTGGCACGGAAAGAAACTTGCGAAGACGCCTTTTATTAGAGTCCTGGTACATTCAGAACACTGAGAATAACGTCAACCGGTCAGCTGGGACACTTCCAAGCGCTTACGCGTCCGGTTTGCAGTGCGTCACGCAGGGCGCTAGAAACTACAACCCACGTGCAGAAACAACGGCCGATTTAAAAAAAAAAAAAGCCAAGAACACCGGTCAGTTTGCAAGACGACGACAAGAACAAAACAGTCAACAGTAAACAAGGGGATGAACTGGGCTTGAAACGTCGGGCTCCGTATTATATTTGATTAGAGTTTTCCTGTCATTAATTTTGTAACTGTTACGCATCACCCGACTAGCACGCCTCCAAACCTACTCTAGAAACTTTCCTTAATAAAGATAGACAAAAACGTAATCAGTTCGATTGCTCTCCTTCTTACTAATCGCTAGATCTACGAAGATTGGCAATATCTCGTACTTTTTAATTTGAGTAAAATCTTGTATGTCACAGAGGAGTGTACTAAGACCCCTACCTTTCTCATCTATGTTAATGACTTACCCCTCTACTTTCATCATTCGTTAGACTGTTCACCGATGATTGCGTTATATACCGCCGCATTTCTCACCAGAATGATTCCCAAGCTATTCAACGAGACATAAACATTCGGGACGAATGGTGTCTAATATGGCAAAAAAGTAATAATATCGCCAAAGCGAACGTTTCTTCTTTCAATCATTCAAAAACTTATGTTTCTTCATACGAGGTGTGATCTAAAAGTTCCGGGACTGATTTTGTAGCGTAAAAAGAAAGGTCAGCACAGTGATGCGCCCGCAGCAGTCGAAGGGACCTTACTGCGTCATTATGCTAAAGGGCGTTGCTCTGTGAACATTTGGAAGTGTGCCACACGCGTGTGTTTGACCACATGCACGAGCATAATGGCGATCCCTGGTAGATTGCAAACCGAAGCGAGACCGAACAGCAATTTTATGTCAAGCTCGGCAACTGTAAAACAGAGACCTTTGAAAGGATTTAGAAGGCTTATGTGAAATAAAACAGTAAGGTGTGCGATTTGTTTTAAGTGGTATTCCCGCCTCAAGAATGTGGAATATCACTGATGTGAAGAAGTCGGATGAGGTCGCTCTACCGCTCTTTGTCTTCCAGTGATGTTCTGCCGTTCCTAAAGCCTGAGTACCCCTTTAAACACTTCGCTAAATTCGCTGCTTTTTGACACAACCCTAGGGAATCCTTTCAAAGGTTTGTGTTTTATATTAGCCGAGTTTGACGCAGAATGTATGTTCGCTCTCGCTCTGGTATGCAGTATATTGTAAAATCGCCCTTGTGCCCCAAGCACGTGGTCACAAAAACTTGTATAGTGCAGCTCCAAATGTTCGCAGTGTGATGCCCTTTGGTATAACGAGAAACGAAGGTCCCTTCCTTGGACTGCTGCACGCACATCACTGTGTTGCCCTTTCGTTTTACGCTACAAAATCAGTCCCGGAGCTTTTTGATCACCACCTCGTATTTAATCAACTCTATTTCAATTTCACCGGTTCCCTCTTACAAATACGTAGGTATTATTTTCACAGATGACCTGTCCTGAAATGCGCACATAGATACCATAAACAAACTATCTATAACTCTTGATTTGTTTCGAAGGTGTTTTTACAAAGCATGACACGATGTGAAGATCACAACATACAAAGCACTCGTCGAATCAGAACTATGATATGCAAGTGCAATATCGGCTCCTCATGAGTTCTACCCATCTATAGGGCGAAGCAGTTCAAAACAGAGCCACTTGTCTTCTTTCCAAACTAACTTCCCTCGATGACCCTCGCCAACTGACTCGCCCTTCTCTTTCACAAGCTCTATTAGACGTGCCTCCGTCCTTCCACCTCCCCCCTCCTCCCTCGTGACGTCACTCGTGACCCTCGTGACGTCACTCGTCAAGGCCTCGTGAAAATCGTGACCTTCGTCGTGTCCTTCATGAGTGACCTTCGTGACGTCCCTCGTGACGTCACCCGGAACTCTAGTGACGCTCGTGACGTCACTCGTGACCTTCGTGACCTCCCTCGTGACGTCACCCGGAAGTCTAGTGACGCTCATGACGTCACTCGTGACCTTCGTGACGTCACACGTGACGTCTCGTGGGAGGTCATTATGGGAAACGTTCCATATTGCAACGCACGGCTACGCCGACAGCGATGGCGACGCCGCTCAAGCGGTAAACGGGCGCCTAATGGTTGAACTCCATGGAGCGAATTATGCAACGAACAACTGACGAACGACGCCCGACGGCACGCTCGCTTTGCGCGCGACTTAGCAGCCGCTGTGCTGATTCCACGCACAGAGCAAAAGCCGCCGGGCAAAATTCGTCGATTTTTCGCAGCATATTCGTCCCATGGCGTTCAGCCTTAAGAGCTGCACTCCGAAATAAGGTGATAAAATTGAACTACACAATTACAGACCAACTACAGTTCTCCACATTTTTTTTTCTAAACTCATAGAGCAAGCTAACAATGCGTGACTAATAAATGTATTTAAACAGAAAATATTAAAGCGGAGCAGCAGTACGACTTTGTGAAGCAAAGGTCGTCTGAACTAACTCTGCTAGACATAAGCAAATGAGAAAAAAATTAGGATTTTCAGCTGTCGTTGTTTTTTGTCAGTCTCGTCTAACACCTTAACTTAAGCAGCACGCTTCATTTCCACGAGTCGTATGCAGTTGGGGTGTTTTTTGTCTTTTTTTACTTAAAAGAAGCATTCCATTGATTTAAGCATGATACTTTTTTATTCGGAAAATTGTCTATGTATGGGATTAGGGGAATTTCACTTTGTTTATTAAAAAGCTATTTATCAAATCGTTTACAAAACACAGACATTCATAACGCAGAGTCAAATATGCATGAAATAAGATATGATGTGACGCAAGGGTCAATTCTCGGTTGGTTTTGCTTTTAATTTACATAAATTACATTATAAGAGCACCTCGAACACCAGATATAATTATTTATATTGTTGACACAAACACAGTTTTTTTTTTCTGGAAGAAGCCTAAAAACATTTGAGAGCGAAACCAAGGCATAGCTTACAAATTTATCATCGTGGTTCATAGTAAACCAACTTCAATTAAGCACGAAAAAGAAAGTATAATATATTTCGATTACGGAGAAAATCTATTAAGCAGGAAAATCAAATTCGATTTTAGAGAGAAATCATGAAACGCATTATGTCACATACGTTCCTATGTGTTCTGTTTCATAAAAATCTAAATTGGCGTTCCCCATGTGCAGAAAGTAAAAACGGAAATTGCACGATCTAACGGGGTTACCTATATGCTTAGAAATATACTGCCCAACTGGCTAAAAACACAAATATTCTACCTTTCTTTGTTCACGCCGTCACTACTATTATATTTACGGGAGACCACAACAAAAACAAGTATAGAAACCCTGATAATATTCCAAAAAAAGTTCAAGTAAGGCCAACTGAACTAGAATAAACATACAAATAAAAGACCATTCACACCGCTGGACTAACAGCTGACTTTTTTGCCCCATTTCTTCTACTACGTACTCCACATGAGAAAAATATTATATTTTCTTCTTTTTCCTTCCTACTTCACCGAATATTTATTCGGTGTTTACTCTGGTTCAGATGGCCTTACTTAAAGTATAAACCAACTAGGTCAGTTTAAGCCTGTTCCAGGAAAGTGCCTCGCGCTTAGTTGAAAATGCCCCGTACCGGAGTCACTCTGCTCCGCCCTTTAGAAAGCACCAAATATTAAACATTCAATAGGTAATCAAAAAGGGGTTATATTTATTTATTCATAATCAGACCAAATTAAAAACAACCGCTTTTCTCAAAATGTGCCTTTGGAAAGATCGTTCATACAATTTTTCGCCCCCGAGCTACACAAAGCAAACAAATACGCACAAATTATGGCATCCAGGAGTTAGATAACCAAGAACCCGGACTTCCAAATGACCACACTAATCTCATGGCGATTATTTCATGGACGTATGCCTGTGCAAGGTTTATAGTAAACACATTAATGTGCATATACTGTCTCTGTAAAAGTAACAAGTGATGTGTTTTGTTATTGTTGTCTCGCGCGGGTGCAGTCTGTTTTGTGCAGAGTTTATCTGCAGGCGTAAGGAAAAAAAAACTTTTGTTTCTTTTTTGTAGAGATGGATTTGCTAGTTTTTCTTTTCTACAGTGTTGTGTGTGGCCTTATTGCAAAACCATATTTGTGCACGCTTAAAAGAAAAATAATGTACGTGGTTGTTTTTGTCACGGCGTTGGTGAGAGTTCGAGTTTATTTCTTTGGTGTTGTCAGAGTATGCAGTGTTTCTTTACTGCTTATGGATATTTACGTTTTGGTTCGTCCCAATCAAGTTGTAGTTTGTCCTCTGTCAGACATTTATTTTTTTTGGACATGCTGGATGGTCTGGCCGTGAAGGGGGAGAGGGGGGGGGGGGGCTGTCGCCTTGTCAGGCATGCAATGCCTTTCGTGACGGCCGCCCAGACAAATGTTTTCTTCTACGGTTGTCTCAATAAGCTTTCTACTGAACTTAAGTAATACATTCCGACGAATGTCCTTGAGGGCAATGCAGTCAAACTTGAACGAAGATGTGTCTTGTTCCCAGGGCGCCCGGGCGTTGGCTCTTTCGGCTGGAGGTAAAGCCCTCTACTCGAATGAAGTGACGATAATTTTTCAAGATTGCCGCCTGCTACCTCGAAGCAACCCAGGCGGCGCTACCACCGACGCGCCTACGCGTAAGAGCAAAACGCGAGGATAGGAAGAGTGCATGGAGGCGAAGGAATACGTATGTTGTCAGATCGCAGTGGAGGTCAAAAAGGTCATGTCACCAATCAAGTAGCGCCGAAAGCGCAAACTCAAGGCTTTCATTGTGTTCCATTGACCATACTCTGCACCTCATTCAATAGTTATTTTGCCGAATTACCCAAACATAGAAACGAATGCCGCGAGCTTAGGTACACGCGCTGCGCGGGCTTGCGTCTTCAGGTCTGAATGTCTGAGAGCATAATTCTAAAACTATTTACGCTTTGCACGCGCCTTTCATGGACGATTAGTTTTGTTTATTTACTTCGAATCATTTTTATAGGGGAGGCGAGCATGCGTAGGGGCTCGTGTACCTACGTTCCCGGCATTATCTTTGATGTTTGGGTAATTTAGCGAAACGTCTATATACCTTTTGATAAATTATCCGAGGACCAAGGAGAATGCTGCTACTGTAGTCACAAGCGCCGCACGTGCAGGCGGCTGCGGAAGTTATGGTTTAAAAGCAAAGTTTAAAACAAATGACATATTGCACGCCAGTTCGTCAGCGCCTTATTTTAGTTACTTACTTCGAACTTTTTATACGGGGAACGGCAGTGCATGCTGCGCGTGTACCTGCATTCCCAGCATTCTCCTTGATGCTTGGGTAATTTAGCAATAAGTCTATTTTACGCAGAACGTACAGCGTGACATTGCGCTTTTATTCTGTGCGTTTTTTCTAGCTTGCGTGCATTTTAGCTTTTGAATGGGGTCGGGCTTAACATGAAGACGAGTGTAGGAAAGTCGCATGCCGTCTTGGAGCGAAGCAGACCGCGCTATCGTCTGCAAACAAATCTAAACAAGCAAAAAAAAAAATAATAAGTGAGTGCATTTGAGAGAAGGAAGATGTCTCTACCTTTCCTATTCGGGAGAGCTAGAGAAACTGACGGATACTGGCTCCGACCTTGACGGATACTGGCTTGAACACCGCTTCTGAAATCCCTCCTTTTCAACGCGTTTATAAAGTGTTATCGCCGCCGTTGAGCCACGAAACTAGGTTCAACAACGAAGCAGTGTTTAAGCAACGCGCGTTACGCAAGCCCCAAGTTCTAGATTAGGTGGCGTACCCGGAAAACGACTTTAAAATCAAGCATATCTCTCATAGAAGGTCGTGAGAAACCGGGCCCGCAGAGGCTGCCATTAGCCGCATATCGAGGAGCCATCTGGTGGCGCCGCTTGCAACCAAGGGGAGGGGAAGACTTTATCTGGTAGCTTAGATGCGCGCGCTGTCCACACCTATATATATATCTTGGTCCGTGGCCAAGGTGTAAGATATACAAGTTTTTTTTTTCTACATCTAGCATATTAAAAAGAGAAAAGGTGGGTGACCCATTAACCCATTTTTATCTGTGTTGCCGCTCTGAAACCTGTATGGAGCTCGGGACCTTGGTCAGGTGCTATTAAGCACCTTTTGTCCCTGCCACCCCACTTCAAAATGGTTAATAAATGAAAATGAAAAATGAATGGGCGCTGTCTTTATTGTGTGTTTAACGGGCTTGGCGGACGTTAACCCGGGGAATATTAACTACGATCTGACGGATGATTAACCAATATTGCCTAATTTACGTTTGTAAGTCTTGGTTATAGGAGTCATGTTCAAACTTTGTTTATAGAGTCAATCGCTAATGATTGTTAGACCTATATATGCAATTCCCGAAAAGTAAACAATCTTTGAAATAGGTCCCAAATTTACTAAAATTTCTAAGCATTTGTTCAAATAAATCTATGAACTGATTTTATTTTGAATACGCAATAACGAGTTTCTATGAAAATACGAAATACATTTGAGGCTTATGGAGATCTAATGATAATTAAAATATCTTGAGTAGGTCATGCGTAGGAACTTGCCAGACTTTGCGAAAAAAAAATTCGTGCGAGATCTTTTTTTTTTATTATTAAGACATTGAAACTTTCTCAAATTAATTAACTGTTATTAAATATATTTCTAGAGTTTCATACAGGAGTCATAGTGCGGAAGTACGAGAAGTGCCAGAAAGTCGTGCGGTGAAACATGTGATTCCCGACAGGTGGCAGAAAACACGTTTTCATCTCTATTAAGGCGCGGTTTTGACGGAAAGCTTTTAATTTTGACAAAACAAAATATACGTTATGGAACAATATGTTAAATAATTAAGAGCTTAAGTTGCCATCTTCTGCTTAGGAGACTCTATAACAGTAAATTTCATTATGCTTCGTGAATTAGAAGCGTTAGTATTTTTAATACCTTTTAGTGTCGAATTGTGTCGCTCCGATGGTTCTTGAAAACGTTTGTCACCGTTCCTGTGTCTAACCTACATAGGATATTTTTAATGACCTGAAATATCACCAGAAAGCTAAAACACAACTTACTTTATTGCATGCAGATTCAGTATTATGTGTACAAAATACAATTCGTCCTAAACATTTTAATTAACGAATGTTTCAAATCAAATATATGGTGAAAACAATTGTATTGCCTACGTGACCGCACTCAAAGCTTGAATCTTGAAATTTATGCGTTGTGACCAAGCGTATACATGTATACTATTTTGGCAACTATTGCGACATGAATATAGATTACTTCCCAAAAATATATACCTAGCTTAACATGAAAGCTTAAAATAATTAAAACTCTGCGTAATTCGGAGTAGAAATGATTTTACAACCGAAAAAAGCTCGCACTTTTATAACGCAGAGTTAGCCATATTAAAACAATATTTAAAGTGATATAAGCAAAATGCTGTATATTAGGTATCCACTTTATGAATAACAACTATTATACCTTACTACAATTAAAAAATGAAGCTAACAAATAATGGTGTTTCTGGGAAATTCGATTCCGAATTTGCTAGGTCTTCGAAATTCATAGATATATTGTTGAATTCCTGTGAAAAAAAAAAAAAAAAAAAACTAGGTTTCAGTTTTCTTGTATTATAAAGGTAATTAAATTATTTCGAAGTGTAGATAGGTATGCAAATGCCAAAATTCCAAGAAATCATCATCAGCGAATTGCTCAACATGTCTTTAGAAAATATTTAATAAATACTATTTTGTTCATTTTAAAAAGCATACTGAAATTTATTCTGAGAGTATCACGAAAGAGCAAATCTACACTAGTTGTGGTTATTGACCAAAAAGCGGGCGTTCTTAAAAGCCATCTGCGAAAGGTAAGATTAACATCAATAATCGCCTTGGCCGCCTCAATAGGGAATATTTTGGAAACAAAAAATACGCTATGCCTGCCTTTGGAGCTTTCTTTCTTATATATATAAAAAAAGAAACTAATACATATTTTTTTTAAAGATTCAATCCCTAAATTGAGATGGAAACACCTATACTGGCTATAGTTAGTGCAAGCATGTTTGCGCTTTGTTTGCTTATTTGCTATTATAACAATATACTGGTTTAGCTGACATGCACTGCGCGTACGTATCTCGGGGCACATGTGCGGACGTTTCGACGGACGGGCAATTTTTTAGAGTAGGCGGCATTATTAAAATGCATTACATGCATTTAGCAAATACACGTGTATATAAATAGGCTGTAAATAAAAGAAAGCGATCCGCAATAAGTGTTGCTGTGCACGCCCGTGCTTTGATAAGCACTTTGCCGAGCTGAGGAGTGGCGTAGTCTCCGACGCAACACAAATACATTACATCTGCCCAAGTCACTGTTAAAAGACTTCCTCGTGATTAAAGTTAGGGCATTTGCATTTTAAATATATTCCAAGGAAAAAGGGCCAGAGTGAACGGGGAGGGGGAGCCTCGATGGATTAATTAAAAGGGCTCTCGTTAATTTTCTTCCCGCTGGCCAGCTTCCGACGCTGGTCCTCCGCAAGCCTAAGCAAGCGTACAGACACACAAAATGTAGAACCCACATCAAAAAATTTGAAAAAAAAAAAGAACAAATCCGGGGTACGTGTAAAAAGGCCCACGTCCAGCTCGTAAAAGTTGGTGATAAATTATCTCTAATGTCGAGCAGGATGGCCGGTCTGTAAGAGTTTTTCCATTTCCTTCTTTCTCTTTCTTTTTACTATATCTGCGGGTTTTCTGGGCTCCTATTTTAGGCTGTTAATAGGGATGGACAGAGTGAGGTGATCTTGGTCCCAGTGTTCAGGAAGAAGCGCCTGGCGCTTGAGAAGAGGTGAAGTGGAAAAGAGGAAAAAAATGAAGGGCGGATGGTCATAATGAAGGTCGCTCTTGTTTTGTGTCTCCCTGGTATTTTTAATATTTTTTTGTTTTTTTTCTGGAGAGGGGGACCGGAATCGCGAATGCCTTGAATGACGTTTTGACAAAGCAGAAGTTGTTCCAAGGTGCGTTTTATTGTGCCCTTGTGATCCCTTCGTTTTTGCTTTGCTAGAACTAGGACATAAATGATGAGATTTCGCATTATGCTTAGTTCATGGACCTCCAACGCTTAATTTCAATGAACAAAAAAGTTCGAACAGCCACCAGAGCATTGAATGTTGTGTATCCCACATTTTAAAGTGAAGCTATAAATGGGTAATTGCATTACTGCAACCAATAATTCGTGTTAAGCCTGTGTCACTTATATAGGAGGTGTCTTATAAAAAGAAGGAGAGAGATTACGATTTACAAATTCCTGTAATTATTCCTAAAGGAATTGAGACCTACAGAAAACGAGTCACGCAATGGAGGTCCTTGTAAGCATTTCTGATATTGAGATAATAAGTTCCAAGAACTCACTCTAAAACAATAAATTGCAGCTGCCAAATATTTTAAAGCGATGTGAGAAACCAAAACAAAAAACACGAGTTCTTTCACGCTTAAAACGAAAGAAAGGCAATAGTTTTGGAACACAATTTTTATTAGGTTGTCTGTAACTAACGGTTCATTGCCACTAGCATAAAATTTCAGCATGCCCTCCTTGACCTTGTCTCTTCAGATTCCAAAATGTACTAATCAAGGAAAGAGCAGCAAAATTGACTGTAACGGCTGAACACAATAGTTTACGATAATGAATGATACCTTTACACGCAGATTTTATACCATCGTTTCTGTACACCTTTGACTGTCACAACACTGAGCCACAAAACATTACCGTGATCATCAAAAGAAAGTTTGTGCCTCGCAATCTAAAAAAAAACTGTTGCTTTTGCACATGCGTTGAACACTCGAGTAGCCAATCACTGCGGCCTCCGGACAAGGTTTTCATCCTCCCATCTAAACATTATTTGCAGAGTCCTAATGGTGTTTGTTGAAGAGCCGCAATTCATAAATGGCTTCCTGATCCTTGAATGCCGAAAAAGTGTATAATAGAAGTGGCCAAATTACATTTACATCGTAATTAATTTGCATTATTAATCGTTAATTTGCCTTGGACGAATAAAATCTAAATATACCAATCTGTTCATTACCAGGAAGTTACGCTTGTCCGTTCTTCTAGAAGATTCGAGTTTACGTTTACCCCGAGTGTAAAAGGTATAGGATTCCAACATGTGAGTTGCCGAGTCAGTCTCGCATTAGGACGCACCCGAATATTCTAGGTCGAATATCGTATATACCGAGTGTAGCAGAGAAGGAACCGAGAGTGGCCCTGCCGACCCACTCCGTCTCGCCACCTCGCTCAATCCAACTGTCCCGTCGACGCCGCGACGCCCGCTTCTTCTCTATAGGCGCTCATTATCTCTTTGGCTGCTGGCCCAAGTTCACTGATTAGACAATGATTTCAAGTTTATGCTCACTGAACCATTTTTATGAGCGAAAATAATATATTACAAATCACCACAGCAGAGAAGTAATTAATTACAATTAGAATGACTGTAAAAAGGTAATAACGCTTTTTTGATTACATTTTTTATCTCCTATTTCGTTTTTAGCGGGAAAATCATTATTACTTTCCGGCTACATATATTGTTTTTGCGTCATAAATAACTAATTTAAATAAGCTCTTCTTGGAAGCCTTCTACGCCAGGCCCGCAGCTTAGAGGAGCTAGGCGTACGGATATATAGATACGTTTTGGGGTTGAGAGGTATGGCGGACAAGTTTGCTGTTATTCGTCAAATCTAGATTATCCTGTTCACATTTTCTGGTCGTTTAGGACAGGTCAAAATGATGTACTTGCCTGCTTCGCTTTTTGTTCCTCCACAATACCTGAGAAAAAAAAAAAAATGCCAGCAACCGTCAAATTCTAACGTTTCTAAAAAATGAAAAAAATAACAAATTTACTTGGGAAAAAGAAGTCTCCTTGGGTGTCCATTACCAACTTGCCCAGCAGACCAAGCTTTTACAATACTTTCCTTGGTGGTTGCTGTATTTTGAAACCATTTATCTGCAGCTTTCATACCTGCACTTTATGAATCACCCTTTGATCTCTATATCTTCTTCTGAGGAGAAAATTCGCAACTTGTTCGTCTTCGGGAGACGAATAACAAATAAAGGCGAATGGGACGTTTAGCGTTTATACAGCGTAAGGTCGGTCTGCCAGGATGGGGCGACACTGGTTTACACTGTAGATGGGAAATTTTTCCAGTGCAGTACGACTGCTAGCCTGGGGTCTCTAACTTGCTCACGCAGTAGTGATACACAACCGCACGCAGGTACGATGCTCATCCATATCGAAACGAGCAAGGGTGGGGCTCAAACCCAGGATCCCTGAGCTCTGCAGCGCGAGCTTTCGCTCCACGCTCGTCGACCTGGGTGTACGCTTTAACCTACTCGGCCAAGCATGCACTTCGCTATGCCTTGAGCTCGGGGCTCAAGGCATATGCTCCATAGCACTTTTGGGAACAAAGGAAGCCCTCTCAATTCTGGTTCCCTCTAGCTTCCCTATTTGTTCTTTTTTTTATTTTTTTATGCTAGTATTATTGCATTTTTAAGTGTAAGCGTTCCAGGATTTTTTTCGGGAAAGAAGGGGCCCTCTAAATTCTGGTTCCCTCTCGCTTCACCGTTTTTTTTTAACTAACATTATTGTATATTTCAGTGTAAGTGTTCCAGGATTCGAACCAGCTATAGCTAGTGGCGAGTTATGAATCCAGGGAAGCTCTCTTCAACTTCTTTACATTTTACCAAAAAGAACGCTGGAAAGGAGTTGACATCCTCTCCGGCATTTGCTCTGCTAAAGTTTAATATGTTGGACGAGTGTCGTCTGAAGTTTTAAGCTGTCAAAAACTACTAGTGCTTTCCATTCTGGAAGCATGGCCAAGGGTCACACACTGTCTTTTATTTTTATATAGCGCTCTGCTAGTATTTTCCGACTTAACAAAAAAAATTTTTCTGGCTTTCCCTTGAGCGCAAAAGTATATCTTAAATAAAAGAAAAGTTATTTAGCAGTTTCATTATTATTACCGTCCAGGGCAATTAATTACCTGGCTAAATTACCCACACCAAAAATCAATGCATTAACTTGCTCGTTACTGCCGAACATAATATAATTAAAATGATTTAATTGGAGTAATTCCATTACTGAAACCTCAGCTGTATAAAATTGTTATTGGCCTGCTTTTAAATGCTTGTAAGTCTCCACGTATGGGAACCATATTTCGTTCAATGCTTAGGCATTTAATCAAACACTCTCCCGCAATTATATCTGATTTGTTGCAGAACAAACCTGATATATAAATAAATAATTTTAATATGCTTTTCATGATGGTTACGGAATCTACTTTACTCGGGAAGTGTATATTTATAATTTGAAAAATTGGGTACATTACAATCCATAAAAAAAATAATATGCCTAAATGGCGTTCCTTTTCACCCGAAGTGTGACAGTCATATGATAGAACCCGTGACAGCACCTATTCACTGTTTTCAATGGGCGTGGAGCGATTCTGCGGAGCATCATCTAAAAGAGGAACGATTCACGCCGAATATACGTTGCTCAAATGAGATAAGAGTTTGAGGTCCTGAATTTTCGGGCCTCCTCTACCGCATAAACGAGTGCCTGCTGAGGTATGGTTCATAGCCCATGATTTACCTCTGAGGTATTTTGATGTAATCAAATAGCATTTTTTTTTTATCTTCGACGAAGAAAACGAAAACAGTAGGGCCCGAATAATAAAAACTGTGTGAACCCTGAATGTAGTTGTAGCCATCAGTGACCAAATATTTTCTTGTGAGTTGCCGCCGTACATTTGCTTTATCACACATATTTATATCTGTGTACTATATTAGATACATTTATAAGTCTTTATATTTCACATATTTACAAAATAGACCATTTGCATAGCGTCCATCGCCGTCCGCAGCGTCAACAGCAGTGGTGTGCACAGGCTGTATTGTACCACGTGTAGGAGACGACGTACAATACGTCGGCGAGTGGAGGAAGCCCTGGCGATCAACTGAGCCACCAGTTCTCTGTCTCACTCTTTTTAGAGTCACGTGGCACATGATACAGGGGAAAAAAGAAGCATATACAGAAGGACGTTCCTACAATTCTTGGTACACTTCACGCGCGGAAGTCAGGAATTTCCGAAGAATGATTAATTGACCTCTAGGTTGTATCAGCAGCTTCTGTATTAGCCAAATGGTCTAGTGAGGTAGATACCTGGGTATAAGATAGTCTAATTTGGCATACCAATGTTAATCGCCAGCATGACAGCGATCGCCTCTTCTAGCCTGACGTCCTTAAGGCTACCGACAGTTGGCGAGCATGGTCTACTCTAAAGTGGTTGATGCAGCTGATGTTTACAGTAGCAAACAATGCGAAAGGACTACTCGAAGAGGAAATCTGAGGTGGCTGTTTTGGCTTCACTTTGACCAGGTCCTATATTGCTAGTACAAAAACATATTCAAACGTTTGTTCTATGTGTTTTTTTAATGCAATTCATCTCTTCAAATAGTGTTATAAAATTGCCGTAGAAACTATCTCTGCGAGGGGGGCTCTTTTTATTTTAGGAGACTGTCTGTTGTGACCGAGTCATGTATGACGCGCCCGCAAAAATAGTATTTGTTCTTTGTTCGCTAAAAGTTGAAATTCACGAGGCACCAACCTCAGCGATTGTGTTTACGACATAAAAAACTCTCTTCCAGCTTTTGCACGACATGAGAATGAGCCAACTTCACCCCCTACAATAAAATAAATTAAAGTAAAACTTTGTTCCAACTTAAGCCCTTACGGAGCTGAATCTACGGTCTGGTAGAACTAATCAAACAGCGTCAAAGCGGAAGTCAACGGCCCTTTCAGGCACATGATTGGTTCAGCGGTGATGGAATACGTTGAGAAACATGAAGAATAACTTGTTTCGCTTTTGGTGCTGTTTCATCGGCGCCATTAGCTCATAGCGTCAGCCGCGTCTAGACCTACGGTAACTCAAAGTATGCCGAAGCCTCTGAGCCATCACGGCGGTTATTCAGGAGCTTTAGACTTACCTCAGGGTGCATTGATCAAACAGCAAGAAGCGCAGTTAGGAAGGAACGGTGGTGTATGATCGGCATGGGACGGTACCTTTCGGGGTTGCCCTGGCGCCTGACGGCAGCCGTCGGGAACAATGTCGCAACGCTAGAATTTACTTGGGCCTCCTCGAAGAGGGATAAATAAAATGCCCCATGCGTTATGCAAGAGCCGACCGCTCGGGCTCATGCAATTGAAATGCCTCTTTCCTCGGCCGCGGACTGCTAACAAAATAATAAAGAAATGAACGAAAGTAGATTTTCTTGGAGAATGCGAGGATTTTCTGTTGGATTTTGTTTCCTAAAAAACTAAGAAACGATTCGCATTGCAAAGCGAGGTTGGGTCTACACTAGTTCTAAAGCGTTTCGTTCCCGTAGAAACAAAAAAACAAAACTGAATTACTCGCTCCGTTTCTCTTTTCCAGAACTTAACATTGACGGAGAGTCTACCAAAGTAATAGTTTGTGCCACGCGACGAATTTTGTTTAAAAAATACGCACGATATGTTATTTGAGCCACGATTATTTTCCGAGTTACTTCCAACAAAGTCAAAACTCTTGGTGGATATGACTATCCTCTAGCCATAATGGATGCCTAATGCTGTCTTTGAAAGCGATAGCTGATAGCTAGAGCGTGTGCGAATAAGTTTGATCATCCGCATCCGAAGCGCATCCGCAAATTTATAAACCGCATCCCTACTGCAATCTACGTATTCAGGTTACATATATATATATATATATATATATATATATATATATATATATATATAGAGAGAGAGAGAGAGAGAGAGATATACATATATATATATATTTATATTAAATGAAAAGAAAACTCAATCGTTAATAAAATATAAAGCGTGTGGATGGCATTTCGTAAATAGAGTTTTGTGTTTTCAGAGTTTATTTTTCGTTGAATACGGAGAAGGTTCTTCGGAGCTTATTTTTTAACCAAACATTTTAAATTAATCGAATTTTTTTTTTAATTTTATTTGTTGAAATTTAAAATTTAGATTCAGAAAGCTTTTTATAATTTTTCTCAAAATAAAAATAAAATAAACTATATCCATCTGTAAATGTGCGCCAGATTAAAAAAAGTGCTTGTATTACATAATATTTTTTTAGCTGGATTCGGCGTTGTCCTCCCTCCTACTAACAATACTGCTCAGTCCCATGAAAAAACTTCTGAGGAAGTGTTACTTCAATAAAGGTCGATACCTTAAAATCATAAATCCTGAAGGCAGTCGCAGGGAAACTCGTTTATATCCCATCCTATTCCGTCACCATACTTTGTGAATTCGCGGGGTGGAGAGGTGAAGAAGGCAGTCTAGCGGCGTCAACTGCTCCGAAATTTCTGTGGTTTAAAGCTTTATTGTTACAAAAGCACAGACCCTTCTACTAAACAAACACAAATAGTATATTTCTTACCAAAAAGCGGAACAGGGCTGTTGTCATGACCAAGAAGTACAATTACCTTTTATTCTAAATAAGCCTTGTCTGGTTAAACCGTAAAATACATTTGTTGATGATCCGATATTGGAAATATTTTCAGTACCATTGACCATGTGCTTTGATCAAACGTAATTGTCAAACACCGCCTTTTTTGCATTGATTGAACTTTGTAGTTTACCAGATAAATTCGAATTGAGGAAAATTTGACCGGCGAGGGCTTCTCGGAGTTTTAAGGATCTAAACGAATACGCGGAGTAATTAAAATCCCAAATAGAATTTCACCGGAGATGAGCTTGCGAACGATATGCTAATAGGAAAAACGCTCACCCACTTCTTTGCGGGTTCGAAGATAAGCTCATAAATCTTTTCACGGACACGGAGAAAATCCCACGTTGAATTAAATATTTAAGTAAGTTAGTTTATTCCTATTAAAAGTTTATTTGATGAGGGGAAGTGTTGGTTTACATTATCTAAGATCAGATAGAACATTCTAGAATAGCAAAAAAGCGTTAACGTCCCGCTCATACATTTTCAAACTTCAGCCGTCGGTCATATTTCACGTCGACTCTTTTACTCTGACTAACCATATTTAATTAAGATGTGGCCTGGGTGATGGAAATGTGATTTTTTTTTATTGCTAATCGAAACAGCCTTAAAATAAAAGCGTACAAATCTTATATGAAACGTGAAATATTAAGATTGGGCTATGCCATTTGTTTTATTTTATAATTAGTGTCGGCTACTACATATAAGGTAATTTAACATGAAGGATACAAAAATAACTCATGCTGCAGCCTTTTACATTGGTTATATATTTCCCAGGCTGTCTTTTACTTACCGTTCTGTAATACTTCATTTATTTTCGTCGTGCAACCGAAGAGATGCATATAATATATTAAACTATTCATATGCTGAAATAAACTTAGAAACATATGGCATCCAAACATAATTGAGTTGAATGAATTATTACAGTTGAGTGAAAAGGCTCGGTTTACTTACTCGCAGTTGAGCTTTGCTCGGCATCCGTCAAAACGTCAGTTTTATTTTTCTCTGCATGTGACCGTTTAGAGGTGAGCGTTTTTTCCGGTGAGCTTATCTCCGGTTAGTTTTTTTTTTTAAGTAAGCGTTTCTCCACTACCCTCTACTTTATTGTAAGTGTATTCTAGGCGGTCACCCTTTCAGATATACTTCGCTACGCCGGAACAAGGATTGGAGTTATTACATCGTTCTGCGTGTCTACGACGCTCCCCGCAAATACGCTCAAAAGATAAAAAAAGAAGTTATATATTTTTGTGCGTTTTATTTTTGTTATTAAAGGACAACTAAAAGGACACACTTGTAACATTGCGTAATTACGTCATTTAATTTAGGCAAAACAAGAAGTAGGAGAGGAAGGGCGGTCACTCTTTGCAGCGAAGTACTATCCTGAAGAGTATTCATGCCGGAACATTTGAGCGCATGGCCTTCAAACGCACCGCGCAACATGGAGGCTGATGAAACCGTGCAGTGGAGAGGGGGCTGCGAAAGTGCGCGCTTACGTCGATGAGCACACCCTGGAAGTCCCACTCTCCACCCTGTAGTTTTTTCACCCTGGAGGTTACGCCCGCAGCACGTACCAAGGGCCACGCTCCAAGGACTCCGGCGTGCCATTCGGTACAGAATTCAATAATGGCAACACGTCCTATTGGTTTCAGTTTTAAGCACAAACCAGCTACTGCGTGCTCCGAACCACAAGCGTTGCACCAACTTCCCTAATGTAGAACGAAAATGAAATCGAATCCGGATATCCGAATCGCATATCCACATCCGATCCAAATCCGCAGCCCCTGGCTGACATCCTCATCCGATCCGCGATTCGCCAAATCGGATTCATTTTTACACATATCCGCAAGTTCACTGCGGGTATTCGGATGTAATTTGCAGATATCCAGGGCTTTGCTGGTAGCAGTCAAGTGGAGATTTCGTTTCTCTTTCATAGCAGTAGAATAGATCACGTTGAACCCGGAACGAGCTCATAAAAAAAATGCCCCCAACCGATCTTGGACCATATAAGTGATAGAAACGTATAGACAATAAATGGAAGTGAGACTGATGAGAAGCTAAACCTACACCCGGAGTCCGCTAGTTGTACTGAGATGGAATCAAAGGGTAGAGGGATCTATCTGGCGTAATATATATGAACTACCGCGACCGGAGCAAACGTTTGCCAATGAATTGAGAAAGATTCGTTGTTAGACACGAATGGGCATTTTTAATGATTACGACCGGAAGGCGGCTCTTGCCCAACGGGATTGCGTAGCGCATACGTAAATTGGCTGCCCAAATTACCGACTGTCCGAAATAAAGAGCGATCTGGGCTGAATCCGATCTAATTCGGGAAAGGAATCCAGCACTGGCACTGCAGTTGAGCGAGCGAACTTGATGGTAGCGGCGAAAGGATTGATACCTTGGAGCCGTTGAAGAAAATAAGACATTTATTGAAAATATTACATTTTGCAGTTTTCAACCTTGATTTTTTTATAGTAATAAATAGTTTTCTTCCGCCTATTACTAAATTTTTAAATTTTGATAGTCCGTCGTTAAACGTGTTATCTCGTAAACTATGTCGATGCAAAAAAAAAAAAAAGTAAAACTGGCGAACAGCATTACGTAATTTTGCTAACATAAAAAAAAACATATCAGACTTGGTTTAGATGATCAGCCTGGTCTGGGTTCGATACCCTGACCAGGCGGATTTTTCGATCGCGCACCAGTCACCTAACTGTGTTTGAAGATTGGTGTTTTCCTTTGTCCCTCTTGTTCCCCTTTTCGGGGATTATTTTCATTATCCTTGTCCGGCTCGCTCGCACCTTTGCATTTAATTGCATTACATTCATTGATTTGGAGGTTAATTTTGTCTACGCAGTGTATATTAATCGGCTCATTTTATTTGTTTTGCTGCCTAAGTTTTACGTTGTGTCTTTCTTGATACCAAAATAGAATCCCCAATCTCACCCGCGTAAGTATTTATTTCTGGGAGGGGGAGGGAAAGGGAGGGAGGAGGAGGGAGAGAGGCTTCTCCTTCTCTTCGAGAAAATAGCCCTTGAATAGCGATGTGTGGGGGAGCGAGCTTTCACGTCCATTAATCTCATCCAAGACCTAGGCACGGAATTGACACGGACAGGAGCTCGGGCGAAGGCTATAAAGATAAGACGAAAAAGACAAAGACGAGAAGAAGAAATGACGTGTGTGAATACTGGAAGATACTTGGGAATATGAGTTTCTAATCGTGGCCCTTAAGAGGTGAATTAATAAAATTTTTGCTTTTCCTTCTTCGGTTAGAGACAGGCGAGGGATGGACAGCGGTTAAGTAAGATTGCGAAAGGTCCGCTTGAGCTAAAGTGAGCCTCAAGATACCTTCAGCGACGAACGGTTATCATTATTGATGGCGGAAGGAATTCCAAATGCGTTTCGTTACTTGAATTCTTGGGTTTTATTTATCTGCGGGAACTCGTATATAATGTGCTTCCGTCACTGAACTGTGAACTTAATTTTGTGCTCACGAATTGATCGTGTTTTTTATCACGCGTTCAGTGTTGATATTAGATTGCATTTTGAATTTGCAGTTTCATTGCGATCGTAGTAATCATTAAACAAAGCGTTTTCCTGTCAGTGGCAAGGAGTGTCATTTTTATAGATGACGATTTTTGTTAATTCACATATGCTCTAGGTGATTTCGAGCGTCTGTTGTCTCCATGAACACTCAGAGATGTCAATCACGTTGATGAAGAGAGGAAGCTAAGCAAAATGCCAAAACCAAAATAAAAGCGTATAAAAATATTACCAGTCCGCGTCGCGTCACCGAGCATTCCGTAAGCACGTGAAAAGCCATGTTCAGTGCCACGAAGCAGACTTCTTCGTTCAGGTCTCAGATTGTCTTAGGTCGCAACATATTTATTTTGAGAACTAAGATTGGAACTACGAAGCACAATGGCCAACTCCCTTGTTTCCTCACTAACGGGGGGGGGGGGGGGGGGGGGGGGAGGCCGACCGCTACACAAACTCCTCATTGTATTTCGGCGTTTTCCGCCTGCTTCACAAATCCATCAAAAGAGACTGCGTTTGATCGAAGATCTTCAAGGAGGCGGGGGGAGGGGGGGGGGGGGGGGGGCATCGAACGCGGCAGGACATTTTCTGACGCATAGTAGGTGCTCCTCGCGCTCCAGAAGAGACACTTTTCAAAAGCCCATCGAGCGAGATTTGCAGACGTTCTTTGTTAGGCACGAAAGAGTGCGATTGTACCCGGGTCTCCAACACCGCTGACGGGGTACTCGTTTTTGACACGAGCTGAACCTTGTTTGCGCCGAGCCCCGACGCATCCTTCCCGCCTAATAAAGCGGTAAGGTACGCATCTAAACATTGGCTGACACGAATAATTGGCGCGACAAAAAGTAGGCGGCACACACTGTTGAAAATGATATCTTGCCCTCACTGTTTTTCCCGCTACGTGTTCACGGATGCCTTTGTGTATATGGTGTTTAGAAACGCAGCATTAGGGAGTTTTAGCAAATCGTTTCCGTAAATCGATTCCGCACGGGTCGTCCTCAAACCGTTCGCATCGGCGACACCACTGCGCATGCGCGCGCAAGTCGTTCGAGGCGACGGGAGGCTCTTCTCGTTTGTTTCTCCGGTTCCGGCGGCTGGAGTCGTCACCGGAACGCAGCCAGCACCGTTCAAGACTCGAGTAAAAGAAAAAGATGCCGGTGGGTTTGGTGACTGACTCGGCCGACCCAGCCTAGCGTTAGGCTTAGGAAAGCGGGAGGCGATTTGCCATCTTGTTTCTCTGCTTCTTCTGAGAAGTTGAACCAAATTATTTCGAGAACTACTCACAATGGTAAGCGATCGTGAATGCTGTAAACTGCGATTTGCGGGTAGACTAGCTGTCGTGGCGACCGCGAGCAGACGCAATAATTTGGTTCGACGGCACACAACGTGAACGATCGTTCAAGTTCAAGACGGCGGAGACACACCGCATCTCTTTACGGTCGTTCAGATACTTTGTACTCTATCTAGCTTCACAGTTCTTGAAATTCCGACTGCTAAATGTTGCGTCGGCCCTCTTGTTTACATCAGTCGTACGCCGGAAACACGAGCCGCCGCGAATTTACACGTTGCAGAATGTTTCACATGTTTACTAGAAGGTGGCGCCACCGGCCAAACACCATCATCATCATCGTCTACACGGTTGCGCCAGTTTCACGATTTGCTAAAATATGTCAAATTCCACGTACAGTTGCACGGAACGGACCAGCTGCGCCCTTCGTAATTTCGGAACCGTTGGCTCGAAACACGACTTGCTAAAACTCCCTATTAGAGAGTTGTAGGGAACCGTTTTCGAGTGTCCTACACGGTACGATGGGCCGTCCGGTACGAACTGCGCATGCGCTACCGCAGAAGACTCGCACATGCGCAGTTCATACCGTATGGAATGTGCTAAAACGGTCCTCTCTCTATTGTCATCCGCTATATTCCGTTTGCAACTCCGTGCGCAGCGGAAGCTACGCCCGATGGAGTCAGTCAAGCAGATATCAAAGTGCACCGTCATGGCGGACGGTGTAGCGGTTGCTTGGCTATCGCCGGCTAAACACTTCACGCGCAGAAGGATCTCCACTGGTTCACTGCTGGTGATTCGCTTAATCGGTCATAGAAAACACGAGAAGGTAAGAGCGCCATTTCGATGTGATTGCCATACTGCTCGATTAGCTTTACATGTTCGTGTTGTCAGCTGCGGTCGGATTTGAAGGGGGAAAAGGTAGGACGGAGTCGAGAGCATCCAGTGGTATATTTCGCGAGTTGACGTAACGACCTTGACTGGAGTCATTTTTACGGTATCTTTGTGGTCTGAAAAGAGAAAATATTTTGAGCGTGCGGATGAATGGACTACACGAATCAAATGAGAGTTAATGTGTGAGAAAGAAAGAAAATCAGTGAGAATCAGCCTTCACTAGACTCAATCGGGCAAAGCCGGTATTCATTTCATTTATTTATTTCACCTTAAAGGCCCAGTTAGGGCATTACATAAGGGGGGCAGTTTATTAACATGAAACAACAGTAAACCCACTAATGGAGAATAATACAAAGAAAGACAGAACAACTGTAGTCAAATTTATACAAAATATAAAACAGCAAAATAGCACACCCACATAAGATGGGTTTCAAGGGCACTTAGAAGCGCAGTAGAGTCGTTAATGGTAACTATAGGTGATGGCAACTGGTTCCGTTCGGCAATGGCGAGCGGAAGAAAGGATTCATTAAAAGTATTGGTCTTACCGAAAATTCGTTTGATAGCGCAGGAGTTATTGAGACTAGATGAAGCTTTTCTGGCTAGGGGGAAAGCAGTGAGTCCTTAACGTCTGAGCAGTGCTAATAATTTGTGTGAAGGAGGCAGAGTCGGGAGAGTTTCCTTCGGCAGTGCAAAGGTGTCAGACCGAGTTTATTTTTTAACGTAGAAACACTGGTTAAACGATCATATGACGGTAAGTTGAAAGGAAGCGCCCGGTTTTGCACTGCTGCTAAGCTATCGACAAGGTATCGTTGATTGGGGTTCCAAATCGATGCTGCATACTCTAGGTTTAATGTACGTTTCGTAAGCCATTTGATGAACGTCTGGAGGGCCCCCTCGTAAGTTTCGTCTGATGAATCCAGGAGTCTTCGATGCTTCTGCAGAAATGGCTTGAATGTGGGTTGTCTAAGAAAGACTAGTAGTTAAACTGATGCCAAGATATTGACTTAAAACGAAAGAAACACACAAGAGGACAAAACAGACGACACAGATTTCGAAAGCTCTGTCGTCTGTTTCGTCCTATTGTGTGTTTATTTCGTTTTAATTCAATGTTGATCACGAACACGCTCAAGTCTTTAACCAAGATATTTGTACATGAAAACCGGTTCGATAATTTCGTTGTCTATGGTATACTGATATCCTAACAGGGACTGCTTTCTGGGGAATTGAATTAATTTGCACTTGGATTTATTGAGCGGCATCAACCATTTTCTGCACCAGCGGCCGATTTTCTCTAGATCATTTTGAAGTTGGTAGTTGTCTGTTGCTGACGAAATATTGTTATATCTTACGCAATCCTCTCAAAAACGCCAAATTTTCAAGTAGATGGTACACGGAAGATCGTTGATGAAGATTAAAAAAGGCAGGGGGCCAAGAACGGAACCTTGTGGAACCTCCGACGCAACGCTTGTTAGTCATGATTCGTTATCTTTCATGATTGTGTATTAACGCGATATGCGAGAAAATGATTAATCCAGGAAAGTACTAAGGTGTCTAATTGCAGGGATGATAGATTGGAAAGAAGAGGCTGCTGAGGAAGACGATCTGACGCTTTTGAGAAGTCCAGAAAAATGGCGTCGGTTTGTACAAGACTTTCAAGGTTTGTGTGCAATTTGTCAACAAATTCGCGCAGCTGAGTCTCGCAAGAGAAACCCCGGCGGTATCGATAGTGATGTCTGAAGAGAAAATTGTTTGAGGACAAGTGAGTCATAATGTGTGAATACAAGATGTGCTCTAGAAGTTTAGACGATATGCAGGTTAAAGAGATAGGACGATAGTTAAATCCTAAAGACTGATATCCCAGTTTGAAGACAGGGACAATCTTACCGATCTTCCAATTAAGGGGTAGGCAGCTTTTAAAACGTTACTGGTTGAAGATGAAATTAAGAAAGTTGCTGGATATAGCAGAACTGCTATATCCAGCAATTGTCTTGCTGGATATAGCAGTCGCGGCTGCTGAGGACGAAAGTTTAAGTTTTTCAATGAGTTTAATTATTCCGGTTGTGTTAACAGTGACATGTACATTAGATCATAACACTCTTCAGGTAGGTTTGGAATATTTAATAGGTTTTCATTTGTAAATATTGAAGAAAATTAGTCATTTAACACTTCGGGGCAATCGCTCTCTCTGACTGGTTCTTCGTTGACTGATTCACTCGGAAAGTCTCCTTGTTACCGATGAGCTATGCTAACCAGAGCCCATACCTCACCACTAATGAACCCTGAACTATATAGTAATTCATCGGTTTTGGGAACTTTATATAAAGTGCCATGAAACTACCATAATTGTATTGAGGCTAGTGCACCTTTACAGAAGCATTATAAGTAGGAACCAAATATATGCGCGATCAAACTCTAGACACGCTAGTTCGAAGATTGTACGAAATTAAAAAAAAAATGCAAAAATATTTTTTAAAGAACAAATTACTCACCTCGGAACCCGTAGGACGGTGAGCGGAATTTGAGTTCCGAAGTGGCGACACTCTTGAAACGATACGAGAAAGGGGGGAAAATATTTCGTGCTGAAGAAATATTAAAAACGCTAAATGTGTGGCAGAGCAAAAATTCATGTGATATTAAAAAGGGAAAACTGAGCCATGCAATCACCCCATTTCCAATCCTACGTAGAAAAACTAAGTCAAGAAGATCTCTTCTCTTGGAGAAATGTGAAAATATAATATATCTCAGAGCCGATATTCATCGTCATATTAAACAATAATTGCTAAATATTTGTCATAAGCTATACGAGATAATTCTTTCCTGAATGTGTTCTCCATAAATTACCTCTGTTTTCGATAGTAAACTGTATATTATAGACGCGGAATTAAGTCGCGAACTCACCGAAGAGTTTAAAAGATTTACCAAGCTAGAAAGATTCCTAAAATTTGACAACAAGCGAAGAATGATGACATTTCCCAGCGTCTTCATGGCGCAAATCGCAGTAATCGATACATGTCTTGTTTAAGTGTTAAGGCACATCAAACACACGCCAAGATTTAGCACAAAAAGCGCACTTCAGCGGCATTCCATCATATTATTTATGTTGTCAATAACAATATGGCGTTGTCACAGTGAAATCACTTTTGATTTTGTAGGGTTTGGCAGCAACTGATTCCGTTTCCGCGACGGACGCAACCATTATATGCCGCAATGTATCTATAATATATTGCAGTCTCCTCGGCTTTGAATTTTTTTGCACAACTTTATATCATCAGTAATATGTGCCTCTCAATATTTTGAGCATACGACACTAAATTATATATAATTATTACTAAAAAATCGGCCCAGAAATAATACCCGAGGAACGCGATACGCTGAAATAAAACTGCTGGAGAGGATGCCAAGAAGACGAACGTCGTTGTGCAAAGTACTAAATAGTTCTGAAACCAATTACATAGATTTGGACAAGCACCATACAAGGATTTCGTGTGCGAAATTAATCTATCACAAACTCTGTCAACCACCACCTTGGTCATATAAAATATATTGCATCAACTCGTCCCCAACTCGTGAAAAAATGGCGCTAAAAAAATGTACACGGACTGGGTTCTATAGATCGACCACGCAGGAATAAAGACTGTCAACGTTTTAATGTTTGACAAAAGTAAAGAAAAAAGGAACAGTGTATGTACAACACTTTCAGGCCCTTTTGATGCTTCACAAAGCGACTGAACAGGACGATACTTCGTAAGCAAGGAGGCATTACCACTCTTCGAGTTCGTGATAATCACCGACTCTTTCTACAACGAGGGTAAGAAATTTTAACCGAGCGAGAGGCTGGTCATGTGTTTTAGGATAGCAACCCAAATTGGATTTCGGACTTAGCCAATTTTCGCGTATTTCTACGGCTTTTGATACCTCCATTTCCGTTTGATTTGTACGGCTCACGCATCTGGACATTTCGACCACTTTGTCTCATGTTCTAGAACATGAACTTCGTCTCATGAAAGTTTTTGCAGAAAACTAATGTTTCTGCAAAGACTTTCCAGAATTAATAAAACCTGGGTGGTTGAATAAGAACAAAAAGCCAGAATTTTCTGAAACAATTAGGCCGCCAGTCACGGCGGAAGTTTGGGATTCATAGAGAGGTACACTAATTAAGAACATAACTGAACGATACTAACTTCTTAATATTATTCATTTAAAAAAAATGCTTTCATTTAGAGACTTGTTGAGCGCAATTGAGAACTCCAAATTCGTTCATTTTATGCCGAATTGAGGCACGTGGGAAGCAGGGAGATGCGCAGAAGTTGCCACAACTGCCACATGCGAAAATCCGGCGATACGAAGACGGGGATGACATTCTTATCACACTTCTTTTCTCAACACGGGGATCGTTCCTGCTGTTTTAGTGGTCATTGTAGCCCATAACTGCGCTTTCCATGGGCTCAAGGTTGTCATAAGATTGACTAATAAAGGCTTTCCAGTGGGTTCAACAAGTTTCTAAATTATACCTTATGTTTATTTTTAATTAAACAGTTAGTAAGTAAATTCAGGGTAATTTTCTTTTTCTAAACAGTGCTTCTTGCAAGCCTTGACCTCGGTCGTGACACACAATTTGTTCACGAAATTATAATATTTGTTTTCTCAAACCCCCTTTTTGGTCTCTCGAGTTTGAAATTATACGCGGAAGCAAGCGGTATATACGAACAAAAAGTTAGCACGCAAACAACCTGGTGAAGGTTTAACATATCAGACAAAACCCCGAGACTGGGAGGAAAAAGGACAAGACGACAGAAATTCTCAGAATATATTTCATCTGTATGGATAGCTGGCCGAGCTTGTACGTATTTCAATTGAAACGACCTTAACCGTGTAGTTTATCGCTTCGTCCAGGTCCAGTCCCTCAGTTTCAATTTGAAAAGGTTTTATATTTTCCGGTTTGTGTGTATAAAAGAATCGCTGGATATTTCCCGGTGTTCGTTGGTATTTAAAAATAAACTCGGTGTTTTTACGTGATATTCTTCGGACGGAGCGTGGAAACGCTGATTATCGGTGAAAAAATATCGTTAGACACTCGGGCTTAAGTCTTAAAAGGGAAGATTTTGAAACAACAGTCCTCGATAAAACAAACGTTTTCAGCAATCACCGTTTTCCGGTTTTAACCTATTTTGAATTTTTGAAACCAACAGATAGTCACCGTTTTTTTTTTTTTTTACGGAGGTAGCCAATTTTGTACTTGTGAGGCCGACGGATGTGTCTAGGTGTTTCGCGGCTACAACCGGAAAATGTACGCCCTATATAGCGGACATGATTAACCCTACGTCAGTATTAATGTCGTGTTTCATCCAGTGCCCGTATAAAAAACAAAATCGATAACATGGGACAAATAACCGAAATGGAGACACTTAGGAAATTGAGTCGTTCCGTAGAGTCACTTACGTGCCGGTAACCAGATAAGCCGCCGCAAAAAAAAAAAAAAAAAGGAAATGAATAAAGCTATGGCTTCGGGGAAGGCAGCCGCCCTCTGTGCCTTCTAGGCAATCCTGGAAGCACTCCCTGAGCGCTCAATTTTCGTAATGCACGCCCGAGACATTACTTCTCGGGAGAAGGTGTCACATTGCACACAGCGGAAGTGCGCAGCGTGAAAGATTATACAATAATGCACCGACGGCCGTCTAACGCAAGACGTCGTGGCCATAACTCGATATAGGTTTGGCGCAAGTTCTCTGATTGGCTGAGGCACGAACCGTACTGTCCCCTCACCGCCGTCACCCGTCGCCGAACTTGGGCCCGCCGCACTTGGCCGGTGACGGGAAATGCGGAGCGGCATCCCGCTCTCCTGAACGTTGCGTTTCGGCTCATCAATATCGCCGTTGTGGGAAAACTAGCTTCGGCAGCGCCCCCTCCAAGGCAGGTCCGCTACGGAAGGCAGGTAATGGAGAAGAGGTGCCTGACTCCACCCCTGATGTAGCGACTACACAGGCGTTTGTGTCACGGGGATGTGTTCCTAGAATCCATTTATAGAATTGTAGTTCAAGATAGTGTGTTATTTATTAACGCAGCGTGCGTTTAATGGCTGGGATTATTGGGGAAGTTGTGATGGAACACCACCAAATCCCCCCCACAACGTGTCGCACCAATTTCGGGGCACACAAGAAATACATATTTCAGCAAAAGAACAAGTTGGAAAGAAACAGCGTAACTGCGAGCCTGCTTCTACGATGAGCAAAATGAGTACCCCTAGGATCTCAGCCCAACATTCTGCCCTTGCGCTAAGAGGGAGACCTGCGAAGTGATTCTTAATTTTCTACGCCCAGAGCTTGAAGCGTGTGACTAACAGTATAGCCATATCATATGATCATGATACATGATTCGACGCCAGGAATAAATCAATCACAAAAAGCTCGCAAGATGCAAAATCAAGTGATACCGACACAGTTCAGGCATACTGATTTTCTCCGTAGGATCAAGGTACAACACTCATATAGCAATTGTTCTTCGAATCGATAGACTGCCATTAATGCAACAAATTCCGACGGAGCTGCACATTTGGAGCCTAGATATGAGCGGTGAAAGTCGAAAAAGACTTCTGTTTGAATATACCGAAGTCTTAAAGCATATTGCTGGATCTATGTTTCTGTAAGGGGATAGGTACGCGTTTGTGGCGGTGCATGGAGTGCTCAACGACACGAAACAGAATAGCGGATTACCCGAAAGTAGCTACATGGCGGAGTCAAAGTATCGCCTTCCTTTCGCAACCAAATGATAATTGGCGGAGAAATGGTCACAGGCTACAGATTTACGCTTGCAACGAAGCGGCCTTTCGAAATATACGGTAACACACGCACGCTGAAGTTCGCCTTATATAGCGCCCGTCGCGTGTCCTGCAAGAGACACGTTCGCTTGTCCCGCATTACCAGAATTGAAATATTTAGCATTTTCGCGATATTCCGCTCGCAAGTGGAGCATATATAGTTACTCTAGACCCTCGCGTACTTGCTACGCCATCTGTTGGTGGAATTTGCATACTTTGGGGAAGCGAGCCGCGAACAAACAAATGTGAGCCATGCGCGTGGTCAAGGTGTCTGTTTGTGCCAGAGGTTCACTTTCCGGTGGCTGATTTCTGCTCGGTATGGAGCGACAGCGTGGCCATTTTTTTTGCTTCAAACACAGTGTAGGCTGGAAACGTCCTGTAATTATAATGCATTGATCTCATTAAAATTAATGCCTTTGTGGAAGTACACACCCATTGAGCATAAACATTTTGCTCACCGACAAAAGAGGACACTTGAGCTCACCGCATGAACTATGAACTCACAGATTTTCTTTTAAATGTAGTGAAATAAGCATCCATGCGCGCCATTAGAAAAGTGTACCACGACCACCTGGTTTAGAAAGAGCGTGTTTACGCAGAAGGTTGATTGTCTTCGAAAGCTCGGCTCAGCAGCTCGCATGGTCATGTTTGAGGGTGTAAATTTCTATTAACGGTTCCGCCCTCACACACAACTAGCCGCTGAATGGTCGACTGAGCTGTAGGCATGGGTGACTCAGGAAATCATGTTGCGTAACTTCTCCGGATAGAAATAGGCTAGAAACAACTATTTTTATGGCTGATGTTTTGTTTTTTCGGTAATCACAGAATATTTTCTTCCCCCAGTACTGTTTCACTGCTATGACAGGCACGCAACCAAACGTGCATGATTCCTCTGATTACATATTCTGAATATTTTATGCTATGGCATTTGCATGTTCGCTTTTTTCTTAACATCTGAAGACATTCGATCTTCTCAGTCCTTAGTTGCACCTAAAAATACTATATTTCGTCAAGGCAGTCGGAAGGCAGTTGATGGCAGTCGGAAGATAATTGTTCACTAAAATAAATGGTTACTGGTTTCAGATATATTAAACATTTTGCTAGTAGCACCAAAATAATTTTTTTCAATCTTAAATTTACTGGTTTGGATTCAGTTTGTGTTCAAACTGTTATGCGCATTAATTTTTTAAACAAAATTAAAACAACGTTTCTACCGCGTTTCCCGTTTGATTGTGCCGTTTTTGTCAATAAAATAGGTAAATGCACTCTAGATTACTACACACCATTTTTCATAAATTTCGAACAAATTCTCAAGGTTCAATTACATTAAGAAAATTTCAAGCGTACTGTGAGGGGTAATGCGAGCGAAAACGTCACAAAGCGTATCGCAGTGGTCCCCTTGACAGCAGCAATGCGACTTGCAGCCAAGACGAATTTCGTGCGGCGTTTGTTGTTCAACAGTGCACCTCTGTGCCATTTGCTAAGCTTGGACCGGCGGAACAGCGGTCGCTACGTGTGCACCCTATGTCCGCGTGTTCACGAAAGTACGTTTTTAGATCGGTTACTTCCCATACTTTTTGCTAGACCAACGAATTACAAAATACGTCGTCACGCGCTACACATTTTTGCTCTCACACTCGCACGTTGTGTCCGAAAATCTGTTTTTACAATCGGATTAAATTGAAAACACTAAATCCGGTTTATCGGCCCCCCCGATAAATAATATGAGACTTTATATGAATGTTAATGGCCCCCCCGATAAAAAATATGAGACTATATATGAATGTGAAGCTAGGAGTGGTGATAAAATACGAAAGTTTGAGCACGTGACGTTACCTAAATCGAAACATACAAAACGAAAAAGAAAATAGTAGCCGATGTCCACGTTCATCACTCAAAAAATATGGCATTGTGGGCGTCGGTTGCAATTATTTGTGGGGAAAAAGCTCGGACACTTTTTTGGTGATATAGGGCCAGGACACCCAGATTCAGAGTGAATAAGAGGAATTTTACCTCTATACCTTGTCTATTTGGAGCTTTTTAAGACGTTAGATTCCCAGGCAAAATACATACTTTTTGTTCAAAACACACTGGCAGCTGAGTCGCTTTTTAGCCTTTTGCTTGTATGGGATATTTATGAGCAGACAAGATTATAAATTAATTAGCTGTTTTATATTAGCGGTTTGCACCGTGCTACATGTTCCCATGGCAGCCTTTGAAATTCGGGAGATAATCAGGAAATGCTGATCATCGCTCTTAGCTCTAGGGGCATCGCTTTATATACCTGATATTCTTTACCCAAGTATTATCACAATTATTTTTGAATTTGAATATTTTAAAATGATATTAATTTTTTTTATAACTGCCAAGATATTTTAAAAGTGATCCGGTTGTCAGAAAATAAATACTCTCTTTAGTAATAATTGTCACTTAATCCACAGAATCTTTTCCACAATTTTGAGGCGTTTTATACAGTCTAGCGACGCTGTATTATTCTTTCGAAACTCTTTAAGTATCTCCTTTGCCATTCGCAGTGCCTAATGAGATATTGAACCACTCATCTGCAGAGCCGTTTGCAAGCTTGGGAAGGCGGGGAACATAAAACACGACCTAGCACGTGTCGCGGAACAGAACAAATGATCACTGCGACACGGTTTCATAAATTTCCTTGACGTGCCGTTCTCGTATCCTCGGGTCATTAACTTTATTCGTAAAGTGTAATTTCAATACGACGTTTGTTTGGTTTTGCATTTTTTCCTCTCTTTCATTGTTTCTTCTAATGCGTAGTTCGAAGAAAGCAAAATAAATCCATTACGAGAATGAGCTAAGGCGTGTGCACCGTCGAAGAGCAGTCCCGAAGCGCCGCTCTTTTGTCCATCTATTAACCATCGAGAATATAATAAGCAACAAAAGAAAACAAATTAAGATTCTTCATTATTTGATAAAGGACAAACCATTGTCCGAGGAACCTCCCCCGGGGTTTCTTCATTTCTCCGCTCTTTTCAGTGCACTCGGTGTAAATATATATATATATTTTTTTTTTTCGCTGCAAAGTGTTTAAGAGGTGTAATAAATCAAAAATGTGTTATAAACAGCTTCTGGTGCGTAAGAACCAAGACTGAGAAGTGCTTATAAGTTATAAGCGCAATTCACTCTACGTGGTTTGACTGCTTCCAAATTTTAAGGGTCAGTCTTTCATAATAACACTACGAAATAGCATTTAACACATAGCAGCGCCGTTCGCAATTCAGATATTTTTGTACACAATTTTCATAGATACGCTTGCCAGCTTTTCTTCAAAGTTCAAGAACTCGGAATAGCTTAGTCTAAAGAAAGCATTCGAACGGTCAGTCACAACCAAATGAAAAACTTTGTTCATCATCACCAAATGAATTTGCGTTAAGTCCAGGAAATTTATTTGGATGCTGATATCGATTGCAGTTTGAAATGTGTTGCATCTTAGTGCAGAAGCACACAAATTCGGATCATAATATATAATCTTCCCCCAAAAAGTTAGTATGTCATCCGCGTTTTTAAGGATCTATAGGATAATCCGAAATGCTTTCAAACAATATATAATAAAAGTTCGCTTTGGCGTGTTGCGTACGTTTAATTGTAAGATAAAAAAAAACTTTAGTAGGTGCAATACATGCTAAAATTCTCTAAATGATTACCGCATTTCATTCTGCTGGTGCATGTCCTGTTGCATGTCTAAATAGCTTCTTTTTTTTATTACTGTTCTTAAACTTTATACAAGAGTAGGTCTCGAAACTGCAAAAAGTAATTTCAAAGCGTTCTGATACTATCGATATCAGAAAGCATACGGCATAATATACCGTTTTTTCAATGCTTGGAACTATATTCTGTAGCAAGACTTGAAGTCGTTCCAGTTGGTTTTCTATCGGAACTGATCGCCTAAAAAACAGGGACAAGAGGACGATGAAACAACAGGTTGGCGTCAACAACATTGACGCCTACCTTTCAGCAATATTGACGCGCTATAGAATGTAGCGTGTGAATATTGCCGGAAATGTCTAGATAACATTAACACTAATAATACTACTACTAAGAACATTGACGACTTTTATCTGTTTTGTTTACCGTAAAATATATTATCATAGCACAGTTGCGTTGCTTAAACTTAATCTACTTGTTGGTTTAGAATAAAGTTTATTTTATATTTTAACGAAAAACGTATAATATAGAAATGCTTAATGCTGGAGCCACTCTTATTTGAAACAGCGGTGGGCCTATAGCAGTTCACGTTTCGCAAAATTGCCATTTTCCAAGTGGAAGCAATCATAATCTTTCGAAAGTTTCACCGAATACATTGGAGACTAGTGTAGGAGACTCCGGAGTAGAACAGGAGACGGAAGCAGAAAGTGATCCTAGCGTGAGGGAGTGGACAACTAAATATTTTCACCAGAACTGCAGCAAGCGGGTGTGATTCAGTAACGAAATTGATAATCTATATTATATATATATATTTTTTTTTTTGAGGGAGCATAGGGAGCATAAATTTGTGATATTAGACATCTTGATTTTTTTTTTATAACTAGAATTATTGATTAAGTACCTGAAATAGGCATTGAACTACACAGGGTTCGTACGGAGATAAGTTTATTGATTTGCATATGAACTTTCGGAACACATCAATAATTGCAAAAGTGCCATAACCGAGTGGTTCTTTATATTAATCGGTAACTATGTATTTTAACGTTAGTGGGATGGAGGAGAACAACGGAGCACATGACTGATACCAATTTAGGTTTCGGCACCTAGTTCTTCACAAGAGATGGCACCACCTCTGTGTCTCCCACCAATCCCATGAATTGTCGGTTCAGTTTGTTACATTAGTTTGAACGGTATTTGGTTACACCCTGGTTGTCTTGGCAGATAGATATCTTTTTGCCTCTGTTTTCTGCCATTTAAAACAGCGCGATATGTGTGCATATTTTTATATAACCTCCATTGGTGCGAACGTTTATTGTCTACATTCCATTTCAATTTATTATCGCTGTCACGTTGTTCAGATGCGCTACTTTTGCGACTGCCAACTTCTCTCCTCATTTAGTGGAAACGTTGCTTTTACGATCGAAGATTCTAATCAGAAGCTACACTTTCGCTGTTGTTTCTATTTGTTCACTGGGATACTTACGTGAAAAATTGAGAAAGCAACATGAAAAAAAAAAAAAAAACTTGCCAAATATATTGTTTTAACCGTGTTCATTTGATGGAATGAAATTGCGAGTGATTCAACCGCCAGCTAGTGAGTACCAAACAGAATTGTTTTGAGACGACATGGTGACGGTGTTCTGATCCAAGTTTTGACATTGGCGCCGACAGACATGAGTGCCTCAAAAATCTATGTCTTCACCATTATCCTGATTTTCGTCTTTCTTATCAAAACGAAGGTTTCTTGTCTAAACGGCGCCATCTTGTCAACCTCGTTGCGACGTCTTGAAATTTCGCCACCAGCCACGCGGAAATATATTTCTTTATTCTTCCGTTCCTAAAACCTACAATGTGTTTTGTTAATGCTGTCATGTCAGCCAACGCGTTTGTGCTGATGCGCGTACAGACGGACGGACCAATTTCTTATTTAAGGGGTTCCGTCATAAAGCATAACATGATTTTTTTTTTAAAAAGTAGTGACAGCAAATATCATCTTTGCGAGTTTAAATATTTTCCCAGCCCAAACAAAGATGGCCTTTTTTTTTCTCCAGGAGTTAAACAAAGTTGTTTTGCAGAAAGAATATTTGATTACACGAGAGTAACTTGTCCGAATGTTATCTAACTTTTCTTCCGGATCATAAATTCTCTACCTTTTATACTCGCTTAGTTCGGAATACTTATGTAAAAATGTAGAACCCAAAAATAAACAATCCTGAATACAAGCAGAACTTCGAATTTTTTGTAGCTTCAAAAGAACACTCGACGAAGATTAGGCGTACATTAATTTAGCGAATCGACGAGGCAAAGCTTTACTATAAATTCGGCCGTGTTTTGGGAGTTTATTTTGTCTCATTCGTCGGTCCTTGTAATGTACCGTGGGACTGGTAGGAATCTGGTGACCTGTTCAGCTAAAGCTTTTTCAATAAATTTATGCAATCCGAAAGTCTCGGGTAAAAAAGTAGGCAACGAAACCATTTCCTTTTTGTGTTTCTCTATCTTGACCCAGTGTGAGCGGCGTGTCTGCAACATTCGCGCCAAGCCGCTAGAAGTGTAAAGGCACGTGCGATGATGCGTATGTACAGACTTAAAGTTGGCCTATTTCGGTCGCCCCAAGGACTGGACAGGAGCCACAACCTGAATGCCTGGCAAGGAGCATATTACGAAACCAAAGCAACCGCTCGCGTGCTGCGCGTGTCCAGCACACGAGCCAAATTTTACTGCCGTCACCCTGAACTGATCCCAAAAGCTACAACAACGAGCTTTACAAAAAAATGCATTACAGCTACTGACAGTTTATTAAACGCAAGGCGAGACTACTCGCGAGCATCTGATTAGCGCTCCTCATCTCAAGATATTGAAGTATTAGCCTATAACAAATAAGAAGGAATCAAGAAGCGTGGACATTATAAGGCATATGCAGCGTTTATTAATCTGCGAGTGAATTTAAAACAATATACTCGATTTCTGTGCCTACTAGCGCGTCGAAAATACTTCTGAGGCTCTCGTGTCATTGTGATCGTGTATAACACGTAACATTGGAACTTGTCATTCCTACAGGGACCCTTCCGAGTAAATGTACGTTCATGCATTACATCCAATGCCCCTTTCCACCGCAATGACCCCGGGCGAAAAATGCCAAGTCAGTGAAAGGTAAACGCTTGCGCAAAGTCTGACTTTCCGTGGAAGGGAGCTACTGCGTATATGTAAAACGCATTCCGCAGCCTAGCTGAAAATCAGGGCCGTGCACAGCAGGCGACCTCTGTAATGGTTTATATATCCGCACTTTCACGCGCTCCTCTACTCAGTTCTCGCCTACACTCTCAAAAAAGACCGTGCGTCTACTTTCCCGCACAACACTAGGAGAGTCAATCACCGCAACTTACGGAGGCATCTCAGCGAAGGACGATGCCGAAACATATGTTTAGACCAAAAAACGCAGTCTGAGTTGTGACATTAAGCAATGCAAACGTGACGTTTTGCATGGCTTAATGTCACAACTCAGACAGCATTTTTTGGCCTAGACATATGTTTCGGCATCGTCCTTCGCTGAGCTGCCTCCGTAAGTTGCGGTGATTGGCTCTCCGAGTGGTGCGCGCGAAAGTAGACGCACATAATTTTTTTAGAGTGTAAACTGCAAGTGTGGGTGGAGCTGCGCACCCGCCGGACCAATCACTATTCTCCCTTTGATCAGCTAACCCAGCCCTCTGCGCGGGAGTATGGGTAAGCGCGTGATCAGCCGCCGAAAGCTATCAAATATGAGTGCTCCAACGAGCACGTTGCTTACACCGCACTGTCAGCTTAGGGCTGGAAACCGTATAGCCGTCGCAATTTGCTTTATGTTGGTATAGGAGTGCCTCTGACGTAGGACTCGTTCCTCCTTTTCGCAGACCCTCCTGGAGCCATCGTCGTCACCAGCCGCGTGGGTGGCGACGCCGCTCTGCCCTGCGACCTCCGCCACGCGACGCAGGACTCGTGGGCCTCGGCCGTGTCGTGGTTCAAGCGGGGCCTCTCGGTGCCCGTGTATTCGGTCCACATGGGCTCCCGCACGGGCAACTTCCTTCAGGCCACGCACCAGCCGGGACACGCCTGGTCCGGCCGGGCCTACTTCTCGGCGGCCGACGAGCCGGCGCTGCTCATGATCGGCGACGTGGAGGCCTCCGACGCGGGACTCTACGTCTGCTCTGCGACCTTCGCCATCGGGCCTTCGCGGAATACAACCGTCCGTTTCGTCGTTGTCGGTGAGTTTTTTTTTTTTTTTTTTTTTTGTTTTTTGAGATGGGTAGCGATGTGTTTGGAGTCCCCTCCCTTAAATGTTCCGATAGTGTCCTCGAGACCCATCCGCTAAAGAGAAAGGTACACGTACGGTCCTGATCTTCTGATTACGCATGCACGGTACATTTATGTACAAATGAGCTGTTTTCTTCTTCTTATCGCATGCATGTGAGACTCGCGTAGCGAGCCACTCAGTGGATCTGCCGCAGTCTCTCCAATGCCTCGCAGAAAGGAGTGGGCTAAAGACTCTATAGCTGAACAAAAGGGACGCCGAGTTGGGTTTGACCATGCTCAACGTGCCAAAGAAATCTTGAAAGAGAAAAAACGAGGTATGGCTAGGGATAAAAAAAGCCTTTAAAGAAGAGACCAGCTATGATTTCAAGTTATTTCGCAACCTGCAGGTAGCACTGCCTACACACAGCCCCGTTTTTGTCTTCGTATTTGCAACACGCTACTTCGGTGTTTGGTGCACAGGTGTCAAAGATCGTCGTTTTATGGTGCAGAACAGCAAAAATTGGGCGAGTTGATAATGCCTTTCAAAAGGGAAACGGCGAGAAAAGGACTGGACACAACTACAACACCAGTGTTGTGATCCAGTCGCTTGAAACTGACGTAAATGCTCAATCCCGCATTCCTACGAGTAAATTGATGATCCACCAATGCTAGTGCCCTACTTGCTCCTTGAAATGTGGTTACGAAAGGATGATAACAAAAACTGCTCCGTAGGAATAGTGTACAGGATCCCACCGTCGTGTGGCTACATGCACAACCGTGGGCAATACCAGCCGATGGAGTACTTCATGATTCCCCGGAGTACCTGCCATTTTTAAAAGAGGGTGGTCCAATCAAGTTATCAAGAGCGTATATGAGGCCCATACTTTATACGTTTTGACAAATTGAAATATAATAAAACAAAAATCGGACTTGGTGCTTAACCTCTCATTGGCCGCGCGAACATATTGGCCAGACTGGTTGGTGAGATGAACTGAGGAAATACGCATTAGCTGCCAGGTCATACACTTTGAGACACTTGGCGATTCGCTGGGACAGACATCCTAATGTTCCACGGTTTTCTGACGCGTATAACGCGCCGCATCGGAGGGATAGAGAAATTGCTGCGTTTTTTTTTTTACTTTCACAAATTTAGAAAGATGCGTGCATTACTGCATCATTAACTGCATTTTATAAATACGAGATAGCGTACCTTTCGTATATACGAGCGTATATACGAGAAGTTAGCGATAGGCTTTAACTTTATTGCTGTTCGACCTGGTTCTTGATCCCGCTTGAATAATACGAATCTCATATTATGTTACAAAACGACCAAATAGGCTACAGCTTTTTTCATCCTTGTAAACTCAAATCTACTCCTTCACTGACCCGGTTGCTGGTTATGGGTAGTCCGAGTCAATATTCGCCTTCTATGTGCTGCATTCTTGTCCACTTGCCGGTGGAATGTTTCCTCAAAACGCGTAGTGGCTCACTTTTGGAGAATATCAAACACCGTGCCATATTTTACAGCCCAGTGGCACGGCAATTTTGTCAACATGATAATCGCTAGAAAAGAAAATGTATAATGCTCAAATAACGAACGTTAACCTCTTTACTGCTTGCGAGATCTTCAAAGAAATGTGTGCTATTGATGTTCACTTTTTAGTCCCTTCTTCACTTCGAGTAGTTTGACTCGTCTTAAGGCTGGCCAGCTGTTAATGAAATATGAATTGATCAATTGGCTGCTGAGGTCAATGGGAAACGAATGGTCCATAACATGAATGTATTTGCATCTATGAGGTTTCACGTTTTCTTTTTATTTTTAATTCAACATCAGCTGTAAATAAGCACCTACTTCATTTATTTTATGTGTCCTTTATTTTTGTGGATATGGTCGTGCTTTTCCTGAATTTAAACATGTTCAGTAGGTGAAATAGCGAGGCATTTAGTAGGAATTTCTTATTACCGGTGCTCAGAGATGGCTTTTTCAAACTTACAACAAACATACAATATAAGAAAAAATTCTGTTCCGGCCCTAATGAATTTTATTTTGATGTAAATGTTTAATATAAATGTTTCATTTTTTCCTCAATACTTCACCCTACTATTACAGTATTATATAATCCCTGATTTCAAGTTAATTTACAGAATAATGGAAACAAAATCAGATAACCTAACGTGCAAGAAAGGCCCTAATAACTGCATGCTGTAAGGGCATAGACTTGCGAATAAAAAGTTTGTTGATTTAATATATCACCCATATTCGATGAGTGTTCCCATAAAATGGTCTGGAAATGGTATAAAACAAGCAATGCTAAAGAAGTTAGATGTTCTTGCTTCGGGCAAGAGACAATTCTACATCACCTTTTATTTGATTTTCGTACATAATATTGCAACTTACCAAGGAAACGAAAACATTTACTCGATATCACGGCAGGCAAATTACGGTCCGAGGTGTAGGTAATGTAAGCCTTGCTTTTAACAGGAACATAAATTAAGTGACGTACCGCTTGTTGACAGTGTCGTCATTTTTCATCAATTTTCTTTAGATTCCTACAGGTTGCCAGGGAAAAAGCAACAATACTGGTAAAAAGTATAGTTTTATTTTTATCTGCCCTAAAACTGTCAAGCATAAAATTGCGATTTATGACAAACTCAGGCAATATTAGCTCTAGTCGCAACCTTCAGGGTACCGGGCTCCGTGTCAGGGTCACCAGGCATCTTCTTCATTTGGGCCGTTTCTTTTTTATTGCTGTTGATCTCAAAGCTTTTACACTTGTCGAGATCTTCGCAAAGCGTTTAGGAGCCCTAGGTCTTTCCTGTCACTTCTGCTTTAGGTATTTTTTTAGATTTGCATTGTGCGAGAGGGACACGGGTTTTTCAGCCGGCCAACTCCCTACGTCCGTTGTACGCTTCACATTTTAAGGCTAAGGCAGAGGTAGTTTAAATAAGAATAAAATTCCGGATTAAAAAAAAAACACTACGAAAATGCCTTCGAAGCAAAAAGCTCTGATCATTCGTTTGCTCGCTTGAGAAAGGGCAACCAGAGCAAGTTGGTAACACCTCAGGTCCTGACCGCAGTGGGTGATACAATGAGTTCGTATTTGGTGGATTAATGACTCTGCGAGGTAATTAATTAGCGGGACCTCGTTTCCTGCCTGTACGATTACTCTCAGCCGCGAGGAAGTTAAGGTCGGCAGCGAGCGACCTGTCAGTCCGCGGACCCTTTCTTGCACCTATCGCGATCAATGGAACGCAAAGTCACCCTTTCCGGAGGGAACTGTGCAGGAGGCAGAACAATGATCTCACATTGGTTAGTTCCTTGATTTAGCACATCCTCTTATCACGTTTTTGTCTTCTTTTTTCAGTGTGTGTGTGTGTGTGTGTGTGTTTGTTGCGAAGGGTTTCTTGTGCGTTTGAGTCCTGGCTCATAGGAACTGCCTCAAACGAGGTGATTTTTTTCTCATATTGCGAAGTTATCTTGCTCGAAATAAATGCAGTGCAGAGTCTTACCTGACACTTATCGGCGAAAGCCGTATTGTAAGAAACCCACGAGAACTTGGCGTCGCTGTAGTGCCTGAAAATATAAACATTCTTTTCCGAACCCAGCTAAACATTTCGGCTCTTTTCGGTGTACAGAATTAGACTGCGGCGACATGCGAGGCGCTGAACTCTCGTGCTCATAGTCCGCTTTCGATCATGCTTGAGACTAAATATCATGTTCGGTCAAGTTACGTTACAAGGTCACATGAATTATTGGTGTAGCGTGAAGCCACACTGTCCTTGACGTCAAGTGTTACTTTGTACCGTGACGTTTACCGAAAATAGTTTTCGGCTATATATAGCGAAGAAACTTTCCCGTTAAATTTCGCTGTGGCACTTCTCGCCACGATGACCCAAAAAACACACGAAGCTCGCCAAATTACGCCACGCCAGAGTAAAATAGCGAATCATGTACAACACAAAATTAATCACGGGCACTCTGTGTTTTGTCATTTGTTACACCTTCAACAACCTCATGTGGAGAGAAAATAAATTAAAGTGAATACCAACGGCTCGAAGTAATATAGGGCGTCTAGATCAGTGTTGCGGAATGGGCACCCCCGTTCCATTCCAATTCCATTCCGGGGAATTAGAGCTTTCGATAATTCCATTCCTTTCAACTCCTAGGAATGGGGACACTGGGCCCATTCCCACTCCTGGAATGGCTGAACCGCTTTATTCCATTCCTCCAATTCCTAAACGTTAAAAGTGTCACTTGACGGCTGCATTACGTTGCAGGGTTGGGCAGAAATGTTCAGAAATGTATTTGGAAATACAAATACTGGGATAGATGAAAATAGTTGCTAAGATACTGATACTCAAGTCTCAAATATATCTATAAAAATGTATCGTGATACGTATCGGAAATACATTTTAAAAAGAGGCAAAAAGTCTTTGGAAATACAAATACAATAGTACATTTTAGGGAGGGCAGAAATATATATACTGATAATAAAATACATTTTTCAAATTTCTTTGAGACGCCAAATAAGTTGAGGCTTTTGAAGTGGAAGTTTCTTCCTTTTTTTTTTTTTGGTCCCGAAATTATCTTTCCGCAGGCTTGGCATTTTGCCTTGAAGGTAGTGGTTCCAGACGAAGAGTCCTAAATGGGTTTAAAAAACGTTCTATGAAGGATTGACCGCGGTCCCTTTCCTGGCATCCTGTCTGACTGACCAGTGATGCGAAAAGACTTCGACCTCTAAACTAAATTCCATCAAAACATCACCACTTCCCTGTCCAATAAGGGCGCCCGTGTCAGCACTGATTACATGACGTCACGGTGGGATGACTAGTATTCTTGTTCCTGTAGGTGTTGCCTTGAACATGAAACTTTACCCACGCTGCTGTATGAAAGGACAATACATACTTTCGTTGTAGCTGACCTCGTTGAAGACCATGCAGGCAGTTGCATTTGGAATTTTCGAGAAAAGTGGACCACCTGAAGCATCCTGAAGCACATGTATTATCTTCTGTTACGGTTGAAAAATCGATACGGTGGCATCACTGTTGTGACGGTCCTTCCTGCCGACTCTCCGCCCCCAACGCATGAATGGCAGTCTTCAAGTTTCGGCTAGCATCATTCAAACAGAGACTCCGTGGATTGCGACCTGAGATGGCCGGCACAGGTGCGAGCTTTTCGAGAAACAGCGCGCTCGAGACGAGTCGAAAGTGTACGAAGTCTGGGTCCGCACAGCGAGGCCACGTCCGGCCTCCTTCCTGGGTATCGGATCACCAGAACAGCAGGTCACGTTCACGTCGGCTGATGACGTACCAGCCGTGCAATATTACAGGCGCAGACGCATACGGATATGTGTTGAACTTCACTGGTGAAAGGCGCCACCGCCCCCCCCCCCCCCTTCCCCTCTTCTCCTCTGTTCTTTGCTTTGAAGCTTGTTTTTTGTATTGCATTTTTTTCTTTTGCGCATAAGTCTGCTAGGGCCTTACGCGGGTTCGCAGTTTCCCGCTCATTTTATTTCTGAACAACCGACTCCCTGACTGGCTCGGTATAGCTGAACGTAAAAAATAAATAAATAATATATAAAGAACCTGGCCCCATTCCATTCCCATTCCATTCCGGGCAAAAGGCATCTAATTCCATTCCCATTCCATTCCCCTGAACGTTGCCGCCATTCCATTCCGGGGTCGCGAAAATGCGGAATGATTCCAGAATCATTTTAACTCCGGCGTGGCAACTCCGCAACACTGGTCTAGATATAGCGATTATATATTCAGGAATATTTTGGTTTCAAACGTTCTTCTTGAGTGGCACGTAGTACGCTGCAGGACAATATCAAAAGACTCGCACGTTCTTTCTTGATAGCCTAACGTTTTAGGCAGTGCTGCAACTTATATAGGATAATGCTTCAAGTCGCTATCTCACTTTCTTGAGGGAAATGTTTGCAGTTGCGTCACACTTTAGAAGGTATAACCACCCGGAAAAGTAGCTTTGCGTTTCTTTAATGATGCAATATGGCGACTGCTGTTGTATACGTAGATTTACAATTTTAAAAGGCATCTACCGAAGCCATGTGAATAAAGCGAACCACAAACGTTTGAAGGTGGTGTTAAAAAAGGTCAACACTTAGACATATTTTATGTAAAGACCGCCGAAGATTAAGATTATAATTATTATAATAAATCATTTCGTGAAGCGCTGCGTAAATTAAATGGCCGATATTAGTAAATTATCTTGCGCCTCAGCCAACAGAACATGTTTCTCATTAGCCTAATATGTTAGTTTTGCACCAGCTACTACTACAATCATCAAATTTGCGAGTACAGAATTGACGATAAACTCGAAGTTTGCTAATGACTCTTTCCGTACCGCGCCCGTCAAAATCACGCACCCATGATCAACGCGTTGTGAGCCTCATAGCAAAGCTTCCTACGCATTTTTGGACAAGTACAAGTCGTACTATTTTGCAGTAGGAGCGTATCAACCACCATCTCTCCTCCATGCCAGTTTATAATACTCAAGGTATTGATTTTTTCTGCCTGTTTTTGACGAAAACTTTAATGGGGGAAAACCTCTTAGTTCCAGTAAAGCAAACTGCTCCTTCGGTAGGATTTCGCAGGAGTTGCAAATAGCTCGAATAGGTTTCATGTAGTATCGCCATCAGTAGAACACAGATGACTGATTTCTCGCCGGTAAACAAGGGTTTCGTGAACCCTGCCAGAAATACTGAATTGCGCTATTGGTCGTTTACCACACCACTGCCCAAAAACTAAACGCCGAGTACCTTTACAAGAAAGAAATTGATTTTCTCTGCTATGACGAAAAAATTCAGACGTTGCGAAAGTAATTTGATTTCGCCGGTGTAGCTCTAATCGGTGTTCGAAGCGAGATCAAAGATCTATCTGCTTCGGTAGACTCAAACAAAAGATATAACCGATTGTGGCAGTCGATACAAACAGCATCAATATCTCGTCTCCGTTTACAGAGTTGAAAGCAAACAGTGTGTTATGTTTTCGGTTCTGCATACCCGCCTCTTAAATCTCTATGAATACTTGACAAATAGATTCTCCCGTTAGTTTTAGATCTGTTGTTTACAAACCTCGTTTATCGACTGTAGTCGAAGCATATAAGTATCACAGTTACGCAATGAAATCATTTTCTGACTGTCCTAGGTTATCTTTTTATATCAATGGCATTCAAATAAAGATATCTATGCTGTTGTCTGCTTTGTTGCTCACTGTTAACCGCATGCGTCTTGAATCCTGACTGACATGTGAAGACTTCTATAAACTTGTGAAGCCGAACCAATATTAGGGAGCAGCTCTTAGGCACCCGTTTCCGCGTTGAGCAGCCTCAGTGTAACCGCGCGTGTTGCATTATGGGCTTCACAGTTCCCCGCTAGGTTTAGCGGGAAAACTGAATTGGGTGTTGAGGTGATGTGACGACAGTTTTATCGCTACATTCAGCGGGGAAACAGAATGCGTAGTGTTGCATTATAGGACGTCACAGACCTATACACCAATTATGTTCCCCCTTAAACTTAGCGAAGAATTGACCCCCCCCCCCTAAATTTAGCTGGAAATTGATATAGTGTTGAGTTCACGTGACGTAACTTTTCCAGTTAAATGTAGCGGAGAAACTGATGTTCTTCATAGATGACTTGACACGAGGTCACGTGAAGTCATTTTCGCCGCTAACTTTAGTGGAAAAATTGAATTGGTGTTGAGGCACGACTTTTCATTGGGCTTGTTGGTTCGTATTAAACATGATTAAAATGGCGCAAACTTGACAAGGAAAAAAAAAAAGGCACACGTACGACAGGACTGGCGCTGTCATACATACGACAGCGGAAAAAAAAAACAAAGGCACGAACGGCATAACAGCGCCATTCCTGTCGTATGTGTGCCACTTTGTTTCTGTCCTTGTCAAGTTCGCGCTATTTTAATCAAATTATTGAGGTCACGTGGCGTCAATGTTCGAGCTGAATTTAGCAGGGAAGTTGTGGGAGGAGGGAAAGGTATGGAGTAGAGGGAGGGGAATGTACCGAAGAGGAGGAGGGGAGGATACGAGAGGCTAGGAGGGTACAAAGGAGATAGAGGACACGGAGGAGGTGGAGGGTACAGAACCAGAATACGAATACAGTGTTCTATATCTGTACAAATACATATTTCTCTCTCAAATTGTTTATCACGGTATATGGCAACATAAAGATACTTCAAGAGTTGCACTCTAATTTCGCATAACAGAGATTTGTAAACATCTTTCATTTTTTTGGAGTGCAGCTCTTAGGCGCACGTTGGTGGCATGAAGGCCGTCGCCGTCGTCGTCGGCGTAACCGCGAGTTCCATAACGGGACGTCTCCCATATCGACGTCAACGTCACGAGGGTCACGAGAAACATCACGAGGGTCCTGAGGGCCACGACGGCCACGAGTAACATCACGTGTGTGTCAACATCTTGACGTCACACGGCGCCTAAATATAGCGAAAAGGCTTTCTGCTAAATTTAGCAGGAAATTTTATCGCTAAAGTTAGCGGAAAGTTTTCCCACTAAATTTAGCAGGACATTTTACCTCCAAATATAGAGGAAAATTTCTCCGCCATTTTTTCCGCAAAATTTATCGTGAAAATTTTTTTGAAAAAGGTAGCTGGGAAATTATCTCTCCAAATTTAGTGGAGAAATTTTCCTGCAAATTTTAGCGGAGAAATACTTCTGCCAAATCTAGGGGGCAGATTTAGCGGAGCAACTTTTCGGCCAGATTTGGCGGCAAAACTTTCGTCTAAACTTAGCGGGGAAATATTTCCACCGAATTTAGTGGTAAAATTTCACCGCTAAATTTAGAGGAGGAATTTACCGGGAAATTGTCGCACAATTTCCCGGCAAGTTCTCCTCCGTACGCTTCCCTCCGTTCCCCACCCTTCACCCCTCCTCCTCAAGAGCTGCGCTCTAATTCGGCATTATACAGTATTGTAAACGTCTTTAATTTTCTTGGTTCGCGTTCACAGACAATTGGTATTGTCCGTATTCAAAATGTTTTCACAAAAGGGCAATAAAAAATGAAACAGACTGCCCCTACAACGTGTAGCAGCAAAAGCAGAGAATTCACAAACACCTGCGGTTGAACTTCGTGACAAAATTAGACCTCAGTTTGACAGCTGTAAATGGGTTCGCACATTGCGAGGACGTCGGGGCGTTTCTTCGCATTCTCATTAATTTTCAATGTCAAAAGATGCATGTAAAATAGCAAATAAAATGTAACACAAACATCCTGAACCTCGTTTACGTAAGGGCCTTGTTCCGCAGGTATCGATGATCCCACGCTGCTTACATAGCGTGAGGCCCGAATTCGTAGGAATCACGCTTCTCGCACAAAGCGCGGCCTCTTAGATGCATGTGTTCTCCGCCGGCCCGATGGCTAGTTTTGTTTTCACGCCTTTACCCAAATGGATGACATAGTATTTGGCGCTCTATCGAATGGTGCTGTGCATTTCAGTTATAGCCGGTTGGAACTTCAGACAGACTTTCTCAAATTGTTAATTTTTGATACCTTACCTTCATTTAAAGAACTTCGATATGGCAATTGCTTTGGTGAATTTGTACATGCAATTTTTCAAGAGAGTGTTCAATTTCTAATTTATAATTTTATGTTTTCCTTTGTGTAAAAAATATCAACCAGTGCGGTTAGGTTTTTTTTAGGTATATTTGATCTAAAACGCCCTTTAATACACCCTGACTGTGTGGACGGGATTTAAAAATAGATAAGTAAATAAACAATTTAATATGAAACTAAAACAAATTAGTGTATCCATAAAACCACATACGCATACACAAACACGAGAAAAAACCCAACGCCTTCAATAAACGTTTACTCCTTATACTATTACTGATTTCCTCTTGATCGTTGAAACTGAAGTCGGTAGGAAATACTGGCAAGATAGGTTTTTATTTTTTATTTTTTTGTAGGAAAATGTTAAGATTCTAACGAGAGCACATCCTGACTTACAAAATGAAAAACTTTCTGAATACTAAATTCCTATGAAGAAAATAATGCTACAAAGCGCAATCTAAATTAAGCCTCAGTAAGTTATTCGAGCATTCTGGGCCGCGACCTAAATTCTTGATCTGAGCTCAACGCATTTGTTATTGCTTACCAATTCAGCAAGGCGACACATCTCAACCACCGATTCTCGCAATAATTGTATTACAGTGGCTCGAATTTTGAAGTTATCCTCTGCCGCATGAATAAGTGAAAGTGATGCGCGCCCGGCCGCCGCGTCTCCAAACCTTGAGGTCTCTCGCCACGAGAGACACGCGAAAAATAAAGACCGTGAGCGAACCCACATCGCTGTATAATTTGGAGCGCACTGGGATTAGCTTTGGGAAGAGCCGCCTCGCATTAAATCTCGCGTGAAACTTTAACGAGGCAAAGCGAACGTTCTTCTCTTACTTTCGTTTGAGTGTCTGTTGATTGTTACGAATTAGGTAAAAGGGGTAAAAAATCCGGGATCGAAGCAGATTTGTTGCTTCTGCAAATGTTGATAACTTAGACGCAAGCATGCAAAGATAAAATATGTTACGTCATGTTAATTGTTTATTTACCATTGCCTTATAAATTATGGCGGCACGTTTCTTGCCACGATGCTTTCGGAAATCTTGTCAATTTTCCGACGCCTGCGCGGAAGAACAGTGTTTACGAGAAAGGTATTAATCGGACGCCGTTTTCCACCGGAATGAAATACATCTAAATATGTTCAGTCACAAATTTTTCACCAGTCAATAAAAAATATCTTAACGAAGAGCTGTGTCACTGCTACTTGTACTACGGAAACTTTTAAATGTATTAGTATGAGTGAATGTTGTATTTGAATATTCGGGGAAAGTGCATATTCCGGGTGCCTTTCTAGGCTTTACAGACTGCTTTTAGAAAAGTAATAAAAGTCACCCTGATGCGCTTTGTGGAGACAAATTACATATATGTCAACGGAGAGACATACTAGGGGGCGACAATAGTCACGATAGGGTGGCTAATTATCGAAAATTCGGTAATGCACGCTTTAATCAGTGATGTATCTTTCGAAGTACAAACGTTTTGTACGTCAGCAAAATACTAAACCCATAAACATTAGGAAGACTTGGAGCGCGTAGGCACCGCGGTATATCCCTAATGTTACTACTCACGCAACAGTTGCGAGACTTTGGGTGCAAAATATTTTTCAGTCTCTTACCATTCGCCTATTCACACCACCTGCTTGGACCTGTTCCGTGAGTGGTAACTTCATCGCACTATACCGCGCGGCGCCCACGCGCTCCGAATCTTTATCAAATTTAGAGATTGTGCGTTTGATTACGTTCAACAGTATGTTTATTTTCACTAATATCAAGCTAATTAGGGAGGTTTATATAATTATCATACTTATTATAACAATCATCCTCCTACGTTATGCTTCCTCCTGGCCGTATAACTCATCTGCCATGATCGCATCAGTGTAGCTTTCGCGGCTTTTTCAAAACAAACATCTAGAGCGTATGAGCACAACCTCTTTGTGTTACGGTTATAAAAAATTGATTTGGTAAAAGGCAGACCCGTAATTGCGAATACAAAACACAGCGCTGAATATAATAAAACGCAAGTTCTTATTAGGAGATGCCTTCACACCTTCTTACGGCTAAAGAGCAGACACACGAGCATGCATCCTATAAGAAAATATTTCGTAATAGTATTTGAAAGCGCATTTTATACACAATATTAGCTGCCATGTAACTAGACACACTTGTAATCATTCAATCATCAAATGATATAGTAAATGGCAGGATAACATTATCAGCAAAATATAGTACATACCCTTCCTCTAATTACAAACTACTGGTTGACATAAAATATTAAAACATTATTTATGACAGAAAAAAATTACGATTCCAAAAGGCTCTAGTTCCAGCTTCTATAAAGCACCGACATAACACGCTGTGCCACCGCGTTCAGCATCAAGCAACGCTTGCCGTGAAATAAAGCAACTGAACACATCCCCTCTTTATATTCAAACATAAACATCACACACGAACGTTTTGTTCTATGGAGTGTGTCGTTAGCATTCCATCCACTCCATTTTTTTCAATCACACACGTGAACAATATTTTGAGAATTGAAGATGTAGAAAACAGCACTCATACACTTCTGGTGTTGTGTTGGGCTTAGTGTGCCAGGCTAGACAACGCTGTGTACTGTGTACTTTAAAATGCGGTACCCCATGCATATGCCGCATTTCACTGTGTCGGCATGGAGGCGCGAACATGCATTGCCGTAAACTTCACGTGCGAATTTTTCATTTAACAAAATCAGGGGTGCGTTTGTCTGATCCTTCTCTTCGTGTCCTTGTTTTTCCGTGTTCAGCTGACCCAATTGCCAACAGTATGTACCAACTAGCTCAAATGAAACCCGAAACAAAAAAAACTTCTTTTTGTGATTTCGCTAATATTTTTTGTGTGGAATTCGATCTATGACTAATTGATGAAAATATTTTAAGCAATATCATCGGCGATATTTGTGTTTATTTATTTATCTACATGCACAGAGGGCCAACGTCATTATAGAGGGGCGTAAGGAAAAAATATGATAAAGATCAAAAGGCGGTTATTTTACCCTTAACTCCTCGAGGCTCAAAATTTGTTAGGGGTGTTTATAGCGTGTTTTGGCAATTGATTATTAAAATGAATTCAATAGAGGCCGGAGGAGTTTATTCCAAAGTAGCTTTAAGGACTAATGAATGATAAAATGCTTTAATCTTACAATTAGGGTCGCACACTTTGAACAGATCGCCAATGTGGTGCGAAATATAAAGTGATGGAGTGAAACGTCGTTGGTGTAAGTACGAGTAAGTATGACACAACTTGTGAACAAGACATAATCGACAAGTTTTACGCCGGAAAGGGAGGTTCCGCAGGGATATATCGACATTCATAGATGTCACTCGCGAGATGCGACAATAATTACCGAGAATGAAATTAGCTGACTTGTCTCGAACTGCCTCCAAAGCATCAGTTAAATAAGAATGACAGTTGAAAACTTTATCATAATTGTGCTAACTTTTTTAAGAACCTTACCAAGTGGCACTCACTCTAAAAAAAAGCCCGTGCGTCTGCTTTCCCGCACAACACTCGGAGAGCCAGTCAGCGCAACTTGCGGAGGCAGCTCAGCGAATGACGATGCCGAAACATATGTTTAGACCAGAAAACGAAATCTGAGTTGTGATATTAAGCAACGCAAGCGTGACGTTTTGCATTGCTTAATGTCACAACTCAGACTACGTTTTCTGGTCTAAACATATGTTTCGGCATTGTCACTCGCTGAGCTGCCTCCGTAAGTTGCGCTGATAGGCTCTCCGAGTGTTGTGCGGGAAAGTAGGCGTACAGGATTTTTTTAGAGTGTAGTCAAAGTATCCTATATTCCAATATAGAGGGGAGTCGCATTGATCAAGAAATAAATGGCGCATACCATCTCTTTAGGCGCTTTCGCTGTGAAAGGTAAGAGCAAAAGTTAAAATGTTAATTAATAAATATGTTTGCGCATGCAGGCTAACAGAAAGGATTGCACAGACAAAGCAGCTGATGAATGCAAAAAGGGGAGGTTAAATTTAACGTTTGATAAGAACGTTGGGAAACAATTTACAGACTTAGGTAAACATGCTAAATAAAGGTGCGAGAAAGGGGATACAAATGGTGGGCATACTGCCTTCTTCGGTCCCGAAGACACCCACTGCCGAAACGCCGACGGAGGCCCTTTATATCCACAATTAGTATCCCTCTTCCCCAAACTTTTTTTTGGCATATTGACCAAGTTTGTAAAGTGTTTCTCAAGGTTCTTATCAAACATGAAATTTAACCTCCACTTTCTTTGTGAAAGCCCTTCTTTCACAGAAGGGCTTTCACAGGACACAGGACAGCGTATGTCCCGTGTCCTTCCTCTACTTTGTGTCCTGCCCCTTTTGCGCTGTTTCTCATTATGTCGTTCAACCAACCAGCCCAGCAAGGTATCCTGTTACAGTACCCTTCTTTGGCGCCTTATGTTACGAAAGCGTTTGTTACCTTTATATCTCCCAAGGGATATATATATATATATATATATATATATAGATCAGGGTGTCGAACCGGAGCCGAACCGAACCGAAAAACGGAACCGAACCGGTATTTTTTTCCGGAACTGAACCCGAACCCGAACCGTTATATTGTTATCGCGATGAACCCGAACCGGAACTGAACCGGAAAAAAAATAACGGTTACCGGCTCATGTCAAGACGGTTTGGCCACGCGCTGTTGACAATGAATGTGCTATCAATGCCATTTGTTTTTTTAAGTGCCGTCAACTGACACACACCTCGCTTACATATTTTTCTTCTCCACTCAGTCTTAGGAATATAAACGCTGCATCCATGAATCTTGACAAACGCTGCATCCATGAATCTTGACATAGGAACCAGTATTGAGCTGGTCGCGGCTTGCACGGAAAAAAGAAAATTAAAAGGCTGTGCAAAAAAAAAAAAAAAAATCGCGTCACGGGATTTCATTTTTTTACAATCTCGTAAATCCTAAATGCTGCTGTGTGCTCATTTCATAACACGTTTCTAGAACGCGCGAGTTCTTGAAGCTTGCTTCCCTCGGAATGAGAAAAGAAAAGGCTGTGGAGTTTGATAATAATGCATCCGGTTTCGTATAGGCACTTAGAAGCTAACATATTTGTGAGACAGCGAACTCTTCTATTTTAATATTTATCCTATTACGTCCTCCTGGCATTGCGTTCGGTGAAGTGTTTTTCATATTCCGTATCTTGTTTAATGAAAACTTCTTTAAGGGTCCAATTTGAGTTACCGAAGGCTAGTTCAAATAAAGAAAGCTGTATTTTCTCCCCACTGTTCCTTCAATTGCTTACACGCCGAGGTGGCGGGATAGTTAGCGAGTTCTACTTGTAAGTGGGTTTGTAAGGAGGTCGCGGATTTTACAGCTACTGCGTCGGACCCAATTAGATGAAGTCCGAATGCGTAAACGTCGGTGAGGTAACCTTTGAGTGCACATAAAGAAACCATTCCTGGTAGAAATCCCTGAGCCTTACACTACGATGTATCCCGTTTCGTATGTGCTGATTTCAGATGTTTTGTTTGTAATTTATTTTGATGTTGCAATTCGTCATTTATAATTTCCGAGCCGGTTCGCGAACCGGTTCAGCGCCCGAACCGGTTCGCGAAACGGTTCGCGGATTGAATTAATCGAACCGGAACTGAACCGGAACAAAATAAATTTACCTGAACCTGAACCGTAACCGAACCCGTATTTTTTTCGGTTCGACACACTGAATATATATATATATATATATATATATATATATGTGTGTTACATTTAATGGTACGAATAGTGCATGTGAGTTTAGCGCTTCTTTTTTCCGAGGATTTCACGTTGTCCCTAAATTATTTTTATTACGAACATATTTAGGGTTTGCTACGCCACCATCCTCAATAACATAGTTTATAGAACGAATGAGTAATGTTTTCTATTAGACATGGCTTCATTAATAAAAAATACAACATAACAAAGCAAAACTTATTTTTCTATTGGTCAAAAATACAAAGTGCGTAGATATCCCTATTTCTTTGGAAACTACGGTTGACAAGTCAAAACAGATACATCCATAAAACAATACACAAGAAAATGAGCACAAAAAACCAGACAAAAAAGATATAAAAAAAACACAAAAACACTGCGAGAAAAATAAAGAAGAAACAACACCGAGACTCTCGAGACATATTCAATGGGAAAATCGTGTTGCAGGATGCTCAACTTTCGAGGTTGGCAGGACAGCTCAGTAGATTCGACAGCCAGGAATATGAGAAAACATATATATCTTCTTTCACGTTGTTTTTTTTTTCGTTTATTCCTATTTCCGTCTTATCCTGCCCTTTATATCATTTGTTTAAGTACACAGTCACTTCGCTTTCGCCTTCTCTTTTTTTCATTTTTACATCCCCCTTCTGTCATGTTTATTTTTTTCTTCATTGCTTTGTAAATTTGTTTTTTGCCTAGACCCGCACCCAAGTGCTTTTGCACCGCATTGAGTGCGCTTCGAACATTCTGCCGGTTTACTTTTTTTCTTCTTTTTTATATAAAAAAGGAGAAACAAAATGTTAGTTGCCCTCACATCTCGAGCAAAGTGAGTTCCTTCCGGTGGTCGCGTGTTGGTCTGGCACACCGCGCATTTCTCTGTTCGCTCTCTTACTGTCGCAAGTTTTATGTTTTTCGCGTGGTTCATACGGTGCTCATGGCGTGCGTATTATTTCCTGGTCGAAGTATAAAAAGATTAAGCAAACAATGCAGAAAAAAAAAAACATTAGGAGTTGGCTGGCGCCATATCAGGCTCACCATTTGTTGGAAATACACGATTGCCGATGAAACTGCGTGGGCGATGCTCTTTCTGCATGAGACGTGGTCAACTCCGGGGATGTACGAGGTTCGATCAAAAAGCTTCGAAGCTAGTTTTGTCGCGACAAAATAAAAGGCAGATTGGTGATTTCCGCACAGCTGTCGAAGGCAGGGACGTTCACGTGTCATTATACCAAAGGGCGGTGTTCCATGAGCATTCGGAGTTGCGCTACCTGAGTTTTTGTGACCTTGTGTACGAGCACATCGGCGATTTGAGCATCAACTGTAAAAAGAACGGAAAAAGAACATGCATTTTTCATCAGTCTTGACAAACCTGAAACTAGACACATTTAAATAATTCGGCAGGCTTATGGCGCAATGGCAATGCATCGTGAAGACGTATTTTGTAAGGGCGTTTGCGCCTCAAAGCGGGCAGAGCATCACTGAGGCAGGAAGGTGGGTGGGTCAATTCTTCGTTTCCAGCGATGTTTTGCCATTCTTGAAGTGCAAAGACCATAAAAAGAAACGTTGCTCGATTGATTGCCCGATTTTATTAGTCTGGTCACTCATTTCAAGGCTGACGTTCCATATTTGAAAAGTTTTACGGATACTTAATGTTCACTCTTCGCTCAGGTTGCAGTCCACGCTGAAATCGCCTATGGGCTCATACTCATGCTCACAAAATCTACTGTAGCGCAGATACAAACGGTCTAAAGACAACACCGTTTCGCATAATGAGAGATGAGGGTCCCTGCTTTCTATTGCTGCGCTTCCATCACTGTGCTGCCCACTCTTTTAATGCTTCAAAACTGGACTTGGCAATTTCTGATCACTCGTCGTATGGTATCGGCAAGATGACTCAGAGCGCTATATATAGGCTAGTACGTGTTGGTTACATTTCAAATTCTTGCCCCAGGCCCACATTTCCGGAAGCACTATGCATATCGATTATTATCGGGATTAGGCATCCTCGTTACATAACTGTTAGACCATGTATCTCAAGAGGTGAGCACCTTGTTGGAAGACGCACAATAAAAATAAGTAAATATCTGCTCTGTTACTAGCGAGTCATTCGTGTAAAAACCTTTAAAGTTCGCTTATTTGAGTGCCTTCTAGATTAACCCACGAACAGAAATTAAGCAAAATATTTATCAATTGTAGTTTCAGAAACTACACTGAAAACATCAAAGGTTGAGTGAATAGATCGCTAGTAATTTTTAATGTATGCTCTCCAACTCCAACCCGCATCATAATTTATCCCCACAACTCGAGGTGGAATCAGCAGTACATGATCCTTTCATAATGCATAGCCGGCAGACTCAGTGAAAATTCAGTCTACTGGAATCCGCGTGCACACGCGCGTGAAGATATTCAACTCTTTTGTTTTGAGGCACGTAAGGTACGGCAGTGGTAAAGTTCGTTGTCCAAACGCGTCCGTCTTGTGCGGAACGGCGTTCCGAGAAACGACGTTCCTCAGACGATTTATTTTTAGGGCGAACAGACGAATGCCACCTACCTATCTTGCATCAGCGGAAGTGAAACAACCACTCGTTAAGTTTTGAAAAAAAAGGAAAAAAGACAGGAAACATGGCGTTTATTTCATGTTTACTGGTATGTATTTTTACCTAAATTTCGTAGATGTGCCCGTGAGACAACCGAACGTCAAGAACTAGAACAACTGTGCGATCGCGGGGACTCCACACGAAGTCTAATAGCTATACGTTCACTCGCTACTTTCGTTTTATATATTTATTTATTTATTTATTCGTTACCTATATTTCGCCCAAGGGGCATTATTGTAGGGGGGTAACTTACATGTTAACACAACAAATACACAAATGGAGATGCAAAAAATATCAATGCATGGTGACATCTGCTGACATTTAATAAAGTCTTGTGCGGATAATCCCCCAGAAGAGTTCATTAAATGTCGCAAATGGAACGTTAATGTAGCGAAACGTTCTAATCCTAAAAGGAAATGCGGGAACGTGTTCCTTTCGAACTTCTGAAACCTGAAATGGGAACTCGCTTTAAGACTGATAAGGAGCGAGGAACGAGATTTCGTCCTGGTTTGAAAGAAACCTGTACAACACTGATAGATCTGCGCGTATAGGTTTTCGTTATTTTAGCTGTGCGAATACAATCATAGTGACTAAGGGCACGGAACGCAGCTGCTAAAACAAGGTAACGCGGTCAAAGCCTCTAATTAAAAACTATCCCACCTCAAAAAAAAAAAAATAGCGCCAACTTTTTTTTTATTGTTTATTGTCCACGAGTGAATGTTTGCTTCCAGTAGTCAAGACTTGGACATTCAATGCGGGCTTTGTTCACCCTGTGGAGGTTTTGTTCCTCTTAAAATATTCATATTACTACGAGGGATTGTATTCATCAAGAATTATACAAAACGCTTTGGCCCAGAAAAGCAACAACAGCTTGCCTGCCTGTGGTGCAAAGAAACCAACCAAACGCGCATTCAGTTAACACAAACAAAGTGTTTTCACCAAAGTCAGTGAAACCAATCAAATCCAGCAGAAGCGGTTGATGGTCCAATACAGGGTGAAAATACACAGTAATTTTACACGTTAAAGTAAAAAAGCGCCTCACGAATACGTGGACACGACGAATAAAGCACGGGACCAAGCGCTAGAAAACCTGAACGTTTATTAGAAACACACACACTATTTACGTGCTCAATCAGGCTCCCGGCACACACACAAAAAACAAACTCTTCCTCATTTAAGCGCACCGACGGTGCACTGACGCAGCTATCCTCGCCCTTCACACTAATGTAGAAGGCCTCAAGTAAGTATCTTCCAGTTTTATTTGAATTAAATTAGGTTAATTTATGTTAAAACAAAAGTTAAACTAACGGGCTATCCAACCAGTTTCTTGGTATATGTTGCAGAAACCCTCGTTTCTGAAACTAGCACGGAAAGGAAACAGCTTATCAGAACGAAAAGACAAGTCCGGTGGTAATACGATACGTCCATGTGTTTTCGCACAGCTTCAAGAAAGTTGCGGCACATTTTAAAGTGCCTGTGGTGTTCTTTTTCCCCGTCTGAATTATCTAGCTTGCGCTAAAAAATCAACAACACAAAAAAAGAGAGGCATGCACTAAGATACACGAAGCGCAATACGTTGATTGTGCAACGTGAGTTGTCTACAATATGCCCATAATTTGCAGTAGAGCGTACGTTGGGCAAACAAGGAGGTGTATAAAAGAAGGGGAACATCTGTATGCTCTATATTTCAGAGGCTCCCCATCGGGAACTCTCGCCCTTCATTGAGATAGGTGCCTCCGTGCGCCTCATCTTGAACATACGAGAAGTGTAAAAAAATAATAATAAAAATAAAAATGGGAGAGAGCTATTTGAGTCCTACTGCTTAAAAGTGAAAGGCAAGGATAGCTGCGTAAGTGCACCGTCGGTGCACTGAACCGAGTAAGATTTTGCTTTTTTTGTCTCGGTAGCTTGATTGGGTGTATAAATATTGTGTTTTCAATAAACATTCAGTTATAAGTATAGCTTGGTGCTGTTCCTTCTTTCTCGTGTCCAAGCATTTTTAGGCGCTTTTTGACGTCAACACTTACTAACTAGCCCACCTAGCCATCTTACTGTAATTTTACACTAGGCAAATAAAGGTCAAATACAGAAAGAACAAAACTACCTAGATCTTTTGTTGCTTTTAATAATCGCTCTTCCATTAAATAAATATTTATTATATTTGTTGCTTCAGGAATTTGAGTGTGACATCGTGATAATTTCACGCGCTATTCCTTTACCATATAAGAATAAAGCATGATACCGAACATTCTTTTTTCTTTATAAAATAAAAGAATATCGTCCCTTCAGATCTCTTAGGTTTGCCTTTCCCTGGTGCTACGGCTGTCAATAGCCTACGTAATAATAATTATTATGATTATTCTCCCACCATGCATGCTCTGGAAATTCGCCATTCGCATTCTATTAACATTTCTGTTCCAGCGTCGTCGTCTACGTTTTTGTGCACGCTTTCCCCGCCGATCAGACCACCTCCCCACGTCCGTTGGAGGTCTTATGTTGACTAGTGACCCAGAAGGTGTCCCAGCTGGCAAATCAACATGTGTCCAACTATCAAAAACAAGGGATGAAATGAAACCACCCTGGGACGCTCCGGCGCTGTTTGCTGAACACTCCTTTGCATGGGTTTGCTGAACACTCCTCTGCTGAACACTCCTTCTCCTGCCAAAACCCTAAAGGGGTTTGGCAGGAGAAGGGCTTTGCACTCTTGATCTTTGTGACAGATGGTATATAGGCCCAACTTTCTTGTTAGGTGTCGCTGGACTGTCTCTGGAGATGGATATGGATTTACCGGGGTATCCGGGCTTACTGGATCTAGCCAATTTATTTGTTATTTTCTTCGTTTCTTTTCTTCCAGTGGTCAAGTCTTCTTTTTGTCAACTCCACCATTGGCATAGGCTGCGGGCCTTGCCCATGGTGCCGTCGACGCCGTCGTTGCCTCTATCGTTGTCCTCTTCGTCGATTTCCCGGAAGACTAACGCCACCGCCATGTTCAGTCACACGGCACTTACGGCTGCAGGCCCGCGCACTCCAATATTACGTGCTGTAGCGTTTGTTCGGCCCCTTGTGTGAACAGGGTGCATCGCACCTCGGTGTCCGTGTACTTCGCTCTAAGTGCGCGAGTTCGCAGCAGGCCTCCTCGGGCGTCGAACAGAAGTCCACTGTCCCTGCCGCTGTCCATAAAATCGACGTTCCTCACTTCCTCTTTTTCCCCGCTGTACAAGGCAAGTGCTGGCTTCTGTCCTGCCTTCTCCGTCCACCGTTGAGTCTCGGTCTCGGTGACTCTCGTGCGGATGCTTTCCATTTGTTGCTGTTTTGGAGCCGGGTAGTGGGGAGTGCTGCCCTTGTTATACCTGAGGGCCAGCTGGCGTGTTCGTCGTACCCACCTAGTCGAGAGGTTGGACGCCTTCGAAGGCCTGTCTTGCACTCCGCCCTTCCTGCGTTCGGCAGAGGCGTTGTTTGAAGCCCAGCTTGGCCCGGGTCCTTCTGGCATTGAAGCTGGACCACCACATGGCCCCCTGCACTGCCTCATTAGGTGTTCTTCGGCTGGCTCCCAGTGCCGCCCGTCCCACTTCTCCCTGGCGCAACCCTAGCAAGCACGCGTGAGGGACGACGGGCACATAACTCTATTTTTAAAGGCGAGACCCGTTAGTGCCACCATCTTCCACACCGCCCGAGATATCCCGAAACGGTTATAGCCTCAAAGGGCCCTGGCGGTTTATATTTCCTTGGACCTCCTGCTCTTTGCCTAGAGCCTTGTCTTATGGTGTTCGAGGTAATTTTAGACTTCCAGGATGTGGATGCTGAGGTACTGCTTTGTGATGCCCACGGTACTTGTACTCCATGGATTCAGAAGTCTTCCCCCTCGGTGGCTTCATTGTCCACGAAGCCCATCAGTGGTGATATCTTAGCGCTGAAACTCAGCCCCAGCGCCGCCCTCTTTGTGTTGCAGTCGCTCATGAGGGCATAGAACGTAGCGTTCTTCTTGCCTGTTGCCTTCTTGTAATGACCTCGAGCCCCTCCATACCTCACAATCGTTTTTTGTTTGTCTTCTTCCACCGTGTTTGTCTTTTCAGTTTTTCCAGGTGACCATTCCACCACCGCATGAGGTTCGCGCACGTCTCCACATGATGCCCGGTTTCCACCTCTGCCTCCAGCTTCTGTGCAATGGTTAGTGCTTCCGCTCGCGTTGTCTGCTGGGGTTTCATAGGTTCGCCCTCCCTCTTTTTCGTTGGCTTTCCTCCGAATGTAATGAATAATCTTTTGTGATACTTCCCACGCTTTTGTCATCCTCCTAGCCTGTCTTCATGTAGGTCAGTTTTTATACAGGTCCGTTGACACCAGAGAGTAATTAATTGTTGATAGTATCCCTCTGGCCGTGCATGCCGTCTTCCATAAGCATTTCTTTCGTGTGTTTACAGTTACCATATCTAGGTGTTCCGTCATGTCCTGTAGCAGCTTTCTATTATAGTCTGTTCTGCCATCAAACTGCTCTAGCTGAGCGCTGAGGTCGCTTACCATAATGCTAGGTCTCCTATTGTTGTGATTGAGGCATCAAAAAAGAACACCAGCCGGTACCGTAAAAAAAAGGTATAGAATTCAAACTACAGATTTGTCACCGGTGGGAGATTTTGAAGCACCGTTGTTGCACAACAAAACCAACCACCTCGGATCTAAGGCGATGTAAACATCCAAAGATACAACCGCGCCCCTCGGGATTGCTCGTCGCTCCCGCACAGCAGATCGTTGTACCACCTGCAAACCATCAATCATCTAGTTCAATATTCCTTCTTGTTTGTTTATTTTGCTGACGCAAGATTGAAAAAGAGGTTCACCTCTATTTCTTCGGAGTCTCCCTCAAGCCCTACTTTCTCCTTCCCGCGATATTTTCCGGGCACGAGAAATGCCCGGGGTCGCCAACTCCATTCCAGTCCCATTTCGCAAATCGAAGCTCCGGTCGTCCGTTCGGCCTCGGCGCGAACGCCGGAGTCATTCTTGAAAGCGGACGGAGAACGTGACACTCCCACCAACGCTATGCCTAATTACCGTAGCAATTACCGAGCCACTGGATTCCCGCGGCGGCACCCGGCCAGTGGCGATCACTCGTCGCACAAACAGGCCGCAAAAGGAACCAGGCCCCGCTGCACGAGAGCGCTCTGCTCATTCGAAGTTTGCTCGGGAGGGCGCCGCAGTTCGCCTTCTTTTAATGTGCGCAGTTTTTGTCTCTGCACAAACTAGTCCCGAGATGCGGGTGCTGAATGGTGGAAAAAATGTTTACGTTAGTAAGATGACTCAGTGCCGTCGTAGTCAGTTGAAAACGGGATTAGTGTATATAATAACTGGGTTTCGAGTGTGCAGGCTAATGTTCGTGCGCAGAAAGCGGGTAATTGTAATTTGCACGAGAAGGCGCCGTTCGCCACCATGCATGCCACTGCTGCTGCAGCCGTTTGAAAACTCAGAATGCTGGTGAGAACATCGAGCCGTTCAAGACTAGCTCCCTAGCTGCCGGAGCTTAGCGCCGCGTAAAACTCTCAGCCAGTTCGGAATTGACGACTTCAGTTTCGTAAAATGGGAAGGCGCTCCAAGGATGGCAAAGCGCTCGGCTTGGCCGGACTTGTGGGATTTGTCAGTGACACGTCAACGAAAGGCCCGCGATCAAAGTTTGAGGCGAGGGGGAGCGCCAAAGGGCTCGACAGGGAAACATCGTCCCGCGCTCTCCTCGCTGCTCCTTCTAAACGATCTTCGCCGGCTCTTTGTGAATTGGCTGAGGAGGCGTGGCCAAACTATCGCCGTAAAGCGGCTTCCGAACTGAAAATAATGACGCCGAAATACGTGGGATAAAGTTTCAGCCTCCCGGACTCGAAGCAGTGGGTTCGAGGGAGAGGGTTGGAGACGGACGGCCGCTTCTGTTGGAAACGATCGGTCGGTAGACTGGCGCGACGCCTGGGCGATCATTAGGAAGGCTTCGCCTGGCTCTGCACCGAATCGTTCGAAGACCTAGAAAAGAGAAGGAGTACTGTCTGATGAGCTCGCTTCTCTACTTTGTACCCTGCTGCGTAGTGTTGTTTTCTTGGTTTAGGTTTTTATTTTTGCTTATAATGTATGCGTTTTAAATTTGTTGGCAAAGTCGTGCGAGCTTCGAAGTTAACATTTTCAAAGCGTTTACTACATACGGCTTTTCTCTCGAAAAGTTGAAGCATTTTGTTTGGCTTCGTTCCGAAAAAATATTTCGTCGCAATCTGCCATGATATGAATGCTTTGAATGGCGAGCTTTGCTCTTAAATTGTGCGATATGGAACGAAGTATTCCGCTGTGGGTCCGTGCGCCACGCGTTTGACTCTGTAATAAAGCCTCGTGCTCTCTTGCCACTTTTTTAAATCTTGCATAGGAATGCAGGAATACTCGAATCTTCGAGGTATCGTCGCGAAGTTTGAACTGGGAAATGTTATACTTTTATGAATTTTGAATATATCCTAGCGCCGAATTTCTTGAATGTCGGTTAGAAGCCTCTAGGACGGGTTTTAGTCTCATCAAAGCAGTCACTCTCGTGGTCTATTAAGAAGAAGCAGCGCCCCAAACGCAGCGACAAAACAAAACAGCAAAGAACACGAGCGAACCCTCTTCTGAGACAACTATTGAGGCGAGCATTCTCTTGGAGTAGATATGCCGGATTCTCTCATTTTCTGTAGACTGGGTAAAGATTTTTAAAGGAGGGAGTCTTTTCGAATATCCAGTTAAGTTGATCACCAAATCTTATTTTCAGCGCGTCTAGAGAGGATTTGAGTATGTGCCGAAAGAGGAAGTTATTGCACGCCCAGCGGCAACAACTACCGAGGCCACTCCCTCCTCTGCGCTGTAGCCCTCTCGTGATCGTCGTTGTTTCTTCAATATCAGCTTTTTGTTTTATTCAATTGTAACATTATCGGTTTTCTGCAACAGTATCTTTTTAATTAGTTGTCCGTGTAAACCCGGCGAGAAAAAGTATAATGATTCTTGGTATATTTGAAACATCGAAATACGCACCATGTATGATTGAGTGCGTTGAAGTATTAAGGCACGTAAGCAAACTGCTCACAATATTTATTGTGACTTGCCAAGAAATGCACTAACTCGTCTAACACCTTACACGTAGTAAAGAAGCCATTTGAGGTGAACATCGGATGTCTTGTTTTCCCTGATATAGTAATCGCTGTAAGTGTAGCAACGCAGAGGAATAGTACGTAGCTAATATAGGGGTATGAGAAGCAGAAGGCAAACACCCTGGTCCTGATGTTACATAAAAGAAGCCATGCATACCTTCTACTCATTTCGACACGTATTTAGAAGCAGAGACGACGAATCTAGACGATGTAAAGCATTCCAGAATACAGTTTCATACGTTTTGTAACTTTACTCTTTTAAAGGGGCCGTACAACGATATTGGGTAAGAAAGTTTTATACTTTAGACAAGCTCACAGGCATTAGTAAAACCCATGTGTACTCGTATGCAAAACTCCCCCCCCCCCCCCAAAAAAAAAAAAAAAGACAAAAATAAGCTTCTTTGTTGCTACGTAAATTTAAGAATAAAAGCGGATGTTCTAATTCAGTCGCTTGTTCACAGAACCTGATGGCGAGTTGCCGGAATTGCATTGTTGGCGTTTCCGCAATGGCATCCCCAAGGTTTCGTCACACAATTTAGATCCCCGCGTTCACAATATTTAAATGCAGATCATACACTAGACAAAAGAACAGCGTGATCATTTATTTTGGCTCGTGACAATGAATGCTTCGGCATGCTTTCGAATAGTTGTTCGTGTTCAAATGGTACGATGACAGGAATATGCGAACCTTAACAATAAGAGAAGCTCAGAGGAAGGCTTGTGCTTCGCCACGCCCAGCTTGTGGCTATGATAACCTTTGCCGGCATATATCAACTCCAGATCACGTGGCCACTGGTTCTGGCTGCGAGCTGAGGAGGTGAACGATGCTCCTTTTTCTCAATTTTTTTAGGACTGCTATTGCGTGAAAAAACTAATGCGTCTTTCATATGTTATGAATGCTAAGGAATGATTCTGAGCTGTATTTAATGTATGCACAAAAATTGATTTATCGCCCCTTTAATGCTTTTGGCATGTGTGCAGTCACCGCACAAATGCCAAAAATGAAAAAAAGGTAAAAAATAATTCACGAAGAAAGTAGGAAATGTTTACTATTTTTATTTATGGGTTCTGTGCTTCCTTCGTTCGCCAGAGCAAGAAATATTTTAAAGAGTAATTTAAATACACATTTTTGGAGTTCAAATTCCAAAAAGACGCTTAAGTGTTACTATTTAAAAAAAATAGGTACAAGAAAACCGTTATGCAAAATACAAAAAGTAAACTTTGACGAAAAAAAGGAAGAGCGCCATTGAGCTGTATAAATTTAACATGATTATAAAAAAAAAAAAGAAAACCGAGGATAGGGTAACAATAAGAAATGGACAAACATTAAACTTTGTGTTGGCCCTGTCTTATTTTGACCTAGTATCGGGGTTCTGTGTAATTGTGTGAACTTTGAAACCATCTGCGTGTCTTCTACACATACTATTGCCTGACCTGTTTGCTCTTCTGGCTCTTATTTACTTTTTTATTGAGAGTGTGAAACAGAAAAGCAGCCACAAATTGTACTTGGTTTTTATCAGATGCACATTAGAAAACACTAATAAAATCGCTTATAAGCCACCGTAATGTACAAAATTTATTGAAGATGCAAACATTTCAGTTTCAATAACACTTTGCTTGAGTTGGCAAGAAAAATGCAGTCATGATCTCTTTAACTAGATTGTCATATCCAAAACGGCCTATTTTCTATGAGATAACCTATAATGTCCCCAGATATCTACGACTCCACCGACGTTTTCTTAACAATCAAATTTGTTCCTTAGATATTTCTGCAACAGGGGAATAGTCGGAGAAAAATGAAATCAAACAAGGGCTGCACACTTTTTAAATTAAAACAAAAATAGCTTGGAAGCTTCAACAGAAACCAAAAACCAATGAAATACTGTACTCACCAGTAGACGTGTGAGAGCTTGAACAAATGTAACTGTGTGTGAGACGCGTCGTATGTGTACCTTTCTTGATATGCAGGGGCGCTTCTATTTGAGGCTTTAGTATATTCACTACGTTTACTTCAATGCTGTCTGAATATCATGCCTTTCTTCTTCGTTATGTGTAACGCCTGAGCTGAAACCCTCAATATATGGGTGTGGCAACTGCTAGGCCGTAAGAGACTCTGGTCCGAGTGTTCCGTTGACAATAATGAAAAAGAGCGAAGACTCCCTCTTTCTGAAAGTTAGAGAACAAGCTGATTTATAAGAAAGATGCGCGCGTCTGACAAATTGAAACCACAAGCCCCAGACCTCTTGCGCAATACACTTTCACATTTCCAGCGTATCGACATGGACTTGCGGCGGCGTGAAAAATTACTGCAGACACTAAATCATTTTTCAGAGTGCTGCAATGCACTTTCCGGACTCTTCTTGTTTCAGAACATAGTTCTCGCTGCGTCATTGCTCGCGTTTATGAGTAGCAAGTATTGCATTAGACTTAAACATTGTTACTGTCATCTATAATGTGCTATGGAGTTATAAAAGGAAATGTCTGTTCGCAAACCTCAATTGGAGGGTCAAAGCCAAACTGAGGTGGAGACCGCGATCAGCTCAAAAGCTTATTGCAAAGTAGACTCCTTGTAACTAAACTGAAAATTAGGTAAAACAAAATTCTAGGTTTGTCTGCATTTGTCTCCGGTTCTTTACTGAGGAACCCAAGGTGCGCTTCGTTCGTTTAGGCAGGTAATTAGTCATTTCGGTTTCATAATTTACCGATTATCAAATCGATACTCGAGTTCTAACTCGCCGAAGATCGAAAGTTCAGGCGTTCCAGCGGCGTCAAAATGCACGAAGGGTAATACACTTTAAGGAACGCAGTTGCATGGCGTAACAAGCATCTTAGCGCGGGTCCGTACCAAAGGTAAGACTTGTGAATAGAAAATGAGTAGCTGAAGTAAAAGGAGTCCACTTAGTGTGATCGTAAATAGATGCAGTTTCGGAGCAATAAATTATAAAAAAATAACTACATCGTTTTCCCTATTAGTTATGGCCCATCGAAAATGGAATCCTTACGCACGATATTTCAAGTGCTTGCTATACCGAACTCGCGTCACCGTTACAAAAAATAACCAAACATCAGACTTTATTTTTTGCAGGAGTAATGATAAGAAAAGTACGTTAGTTTCATATGTAAATTGCGTTGCGCATTACCTTCTATAAAGCCTCTATGACGTAATGTTATTTTATTGTACAATACCGCACAACGCACGAGACCTATTTAAAATTTCTTTAATGCATCATTGCATTTCTCATGTATTTGCTTCGCCGCATTATTTAAGGGGACATAACCCAAGTACCAGAGTTCTTTGGTCAAAAAGTTTGTTCTTGTTTTGTATTTTTCTTATTTCCGGCGTTACAGGGTGTGAGAAAATATAATTTAGGTATTCGACGGAATGCTGAATGTAATGAGGAGCAACCCCCATTGATTAAATTTTTGTGCGTGTTAATGTTTATGTGGTACTTTCTGCGCCATTCCAGCACATCATTTTGTTTGTTTTGGAAAGGCGAGGCTCCACAGCCGTTAGCAATTTTAAGGTTGCTGACGTCGTCCAAAGGATAAACTTTGAGCTGATGAAACACACGCACCGGTATGTCGTTGACGAGAATAAAGGATGAAATAGGTCCTAGGACCCTTAGAGACGCAAATATGCACATGTAATTTACAAGCGTTTGCAGTTACAAATTAGGAGGGGTTGGTTGCAAAATTATTCATCCATTTAAGTACAATGTGGCGATGCAGGCGAGTTGGTTCATGATTACAACTTTTAGTTGTAATCATGTTGAAGTTAAAAAAAGTTAAGAAGCTAAGTACATTAGGGTTGAAGCTGAGTCTGGGAAGTTTTCGGAGTGATAGATTGTTGTTTCCTTTCTAGAATGTCTTAAAGAAAGCTCGGAAACTGCCCAAAAGAGAAACACGGTGTAAAGAACTGAAAACAATATTATTAGTAAGTACCAAAGATGGTGTATGTAGCGAAAAAGATTCCGGGTGGTATGTCGCAACAAATTAAAAAAAAAAATAATGTTAAGGATTCGGCATTTTTATGAAAACAAAATATACGTTTCCTGTTGGTTCATTCACACACGATCTGAACAGAATACGTATTTTTTTCTACCGAGTTTCAAATCACGACAAACAAATATTTCCAATCAATTAACTCGGGTTGTGTTTACCGCAAACTCTAGATAAGACGTGATGCATACTTTTGCGAGAAACTACAACGGTCTAAAAAGAACCAATCATAAGTAGCTCAGCGAAACCGCAAAGAAGAAAACTTTTACCTGCGAGTACCTTTGGGTACTACACCGAATACTCACTCCAAGCCCACGATTGATCTGCAGTCCGACGTCATCCATGACCCCATAACGCGCGTTCCATCTCCCCTCGGATTCCCAATCATCGCCGAGTTTCACATTGTAGCCCCCAAGGGCGCACACACACGCGCATACTTACCAATACCACTCCGGATAATTACCACGGCAGGTCTGTGGAGCCTCCGTGCGCGAGTTGGCGCCATCTCGAGGGCACTAATCGAATCTGTGCAACTTTCGCGCTCTGGATTAGCGAAGAATTGGCGGCGGAAAGCCAGGTGCAGTCCTCCAATTGGCCGCCCATCGCGCGCCAATAGACCCGGAACAGAGTGTCTTTCGGGGCTACGGCGGCCCGAAAGGCTTCTACAATGCTCATTGTTGCCCGCACAATGCGCGTTCATTGTGCGCCACAATCTTGGGGCGGGTTCAATCTACGCGCTCTTGAAACGGTGTCTTGCACAGTTAATGAAACGCGAGAGTGCTTGTATAGTCCACGGTGTAAGATATATAGAGGTGGTATGGATACCGCGCGCGTGTCAGCTTCCAGGCAAAGTCCTCTCCACGCCTTAGTTAGAAGGGGCTCCCTCAGACAAGTGTCTCTTTGGTACGCGGCTAGTGGAATCTTGTAGAAAGCCCGTTATCTCACGTTTCCCTTGGGAGACACGCTTGTTTTCAGGCAAAAACCTTACATGTCTCATCGTTCAGTCGAACTTCAAAGTCCTTGAGCGAAAACACGTCGGCGACATGAAAGATACCAAAACGTTTACGTGACCCCTCCGTGGATAACTAAGCGAATTAAGACGACGACTCGGCACATTGAGAAGGATGAATCAGCACATTAAGAACCATGACTCAGCATATTAAGAAGGATTACTCTGCACATTAAGCGGGATGACTCAGCGAGTAAATCATGTGTATGTCTTTAATGCGTCGGGCTTTTGCCTTCAAGTTGTCCAACGGATAACATAAGAGACCCTGTACATTTTTACGTTCTTTTTCTGGGTGCCACAAGTCATGTAGAACCTTTCACTTTCCTACTTCTGTTGTTTAGACACTGCTTCGTCGCTGGCCATCTTTTCAGTGCCTGAACAGCGAAAACAGCAGTTTTATGAACACCTTCAAGCGGAGAAATCTCTGACGCGGTGTTTAAAGGGACACTGACAGGGTATTTATGCTCGCCGAGGTTTTTAGTTGTACATGACATATGACAGACCAACCACCCAGAACAGAATTCGCGGCTCGAAATTCGGTTTCTTTCCGCCCGAAAACCGCCGATCGAGAACTGGCCGGTTTGATTCACGCTCACTCTCTTTTCCGTGGTCACGGGCCATTTTCTAAGGTTTCGACGCGACCACCATATTTAATAAAAGTCGTGGGCCATTGAAGGCACACAGCCAGTACTAAAAATAGCAAACAATATGAAGCCGATTTTTTGTGGCTTCCAAAAAGCTACAAATACGTTGATTGAAAAAAAAAAGTTGCACAGACAACCGGAAACATTCTGTGCGTTCGCCGCATAATTCTCAACATGGCGTCGTTTCGCGTTTCGTGGGACTCGCGGATGGCAGCGGACGACGGGCGTGGGACCTCTACTTCAGAGTTGTTGTTCACAGTACCGGCGAATTCTGTCTTCCTTCGAAAGAGAAATTTAGGACCGATCAAAAGATTTGACATTCATCTCGTACGACACGCCCGACGAGCAAGCCGATTGCACGAAGACGTCGTCGAGCCGTCATCCCTTCTCGTGGCTGAAGACATCGCTCGCTCAAACATCAAGCACGAAGCGCGTACATCGAGTTGAATACGCATGCGTACGGCATCGTTACTAGGTGCGTATGTGGCCAATGCGTGGTGCCGCCCGACTTTAAGCCGGGAGAGAATGTATTGAAGGGAAATCGGCAGCAAACTTTCGGACATACAGTCGACTGGATGCATTACTACGAACGAAAGAGTTCTTCAGTAGCTCAGTGTAGAAACGTCCGCTTCACACGCAGCGGGCACGGGTTCAATCCCTGGTGTGGGCGTATCATTTTTTTTCCAAACATTTTGCGATGTTTACATTTCTTTTTTTCACAGTTATCAGTAAAAAAAAAAAACAATTGTTGTGGACAATACGTCGCTGAACTAAATGGTATGGGATTCCATTTTTGACACCTCTGCCGCACAATGCCACTTTCAGATGCGAGGCAGCTCTACACGCAGCATCATGGGAGTATTCTTTTTGGAGCTAATCACGGGAATTCCCCACGGGCACTCACCCCTAATTGCCAACTCTTAAATGTGCATAACAACTCATCTTGAAGTAAAGAACAGCGAGCGGAACAGACATAACTGCAAAGGAACCGCACAGCGAAAGGATCCCGAACGCATTTCGTCTGCTGCACCCGAAAAAAAAAAAAAAAAAAAAAAAAATTCGCACGGTCAGGTGTATCCACGTGACTTCCGCCACTCATTCTCTCCTCTCCACATCTCTGTGCGGTGCGTGGGTTTCGGTGTCAGTTTCGAGTAGTTGCGTTTTTTGGCTTTATAAAAAAAATACGTGACTCTGCAGCAAAATATTAATTGGGTAGTATTCTAACAACCATAATGAATCGCCTAGCAAAAAATTAAAAAAAAAATATTTCGGGGGGGGGGGGGGGGGGGGGGGGAAGGGTTGTCAGTGTCCCTTTACGCTAGCGTCCGTCAAAATCAGAGCCAATGTTTCCAACAGAAGAAGCTCGCACCAGGGTTATGGTGCCTGGAGCCCGTCTTTCACTGGTGTGTTTAGCTTGCTATGCTGTCCATACATCAGAACTGGTCCAGAAGTGGAAACAAAAGACGCTACAGAAGCCGAAGCGTCATGCTGTTGCATGTCGCGATCCTGGCGGTTGGTCGTAGAAATGCTAACAAGAAGCAGCAAGTAGCAGCAACCGAACGCGAGTGTCGCTGTCGTCGCGGCGTCCTGACTTGTGGCTACCGAAGCTTCCGTGGACTGCCACACTGGAGAGCGACCTGCAGCAGAACAGGCGTCTGTTACATCCACCAATGCTGCTGGGACGTCGCTAGGATCGCGACCGGCGACAGCGTGACACTTGTGTGACGTCATCAGGCGGAAATCAAGGGACCACGTTTGTGGACGTGGTAAACACACCAGTCTTAGACGTGTTCCAGGCACCATTCCGAGTTACCAAAGGGCGAGACTTTTCGGGTTTTTTATTTGTTTCTTCTTTCATCAGGTGCGCCGTCTGGACGACGGAGGCGCTGTAGGATGAAGCTTCTGGAGCGTGTTCAAATTGCACTTTATGTGATCGATCGCGTCGCAGCGTTGGCCGTGCTGTGTGTCCTCACCTATTTGTATCTTGCACCGTCGTATAGACACTACGTTCATCCCTCAGGCCAGCGTACCCAGTGGTCTATACACGCTTGCAGGAAAGGCTCCTGTGCGCTGCTCTTTTGAGAGATGCTAGTGCCGCGTAACGTTTCCGCCATGCTGGGGTGTGCCAGGGGCGCGTCACTGGGGTGCGTGATGACAGCATGGCATCGTCTGTTGTATTGCGGAGGGCCAGCATTGGCGAAACTCTTCCCGTTTCGGGACGCAGGAAGTGGTATTCACACAGAATCGTAGCATCAGATATTGTAGGACGGGGTGGCATCTTTAAGGGTAACAGCCCGCTTGATAAATATTGCAGCCTATGTTCCAGCACATCGTGGAAGCCAAAGCTGCCGCGAGCGCAGCCATCGTTGCTGCAATGGCCTTTGGCGCATTCTGATGAGCGCTGTTAAAATTTGATTATTTTTTTGTAATTCTTTCGGATTCGCAACTGATTTGGGTATTTTTTTTTTATTGTTTGTGCTTTAACGCGGTTGAAGACAACACCGTATGTTTTATAAATAATAGTCTTAAATTTCGCTCTGCTCTCAGATGCGTACGCTTCAGCAAGAAACGGTTGGCAACATTGTACTACAAGCACCGAACGTCCTGGCTGGAGAGTTGGTCCGCCTCACCTCGGTGCGCGGTTCGAGGTTAGGTCGGGATTCCACTTGCAAAGGTGTATAGGACGGTCTAATAGGTCGAGAATGCTTGCATCTACTGTGCCGTTATCTAAAAAAAAAAAATAAACATTAATGCGCCGTTGCGCGGAATGGCGTTTTCAGGCGTAGTGCTAGTTTAGTGCCTGTGTGCTACTTCAGAAGAAACGAGGCGTGTAGTGTGGCCTGGGCTACATTATGGACAAACGTTACCAGCTCCAGGTTCCTTTCAACTGATTCGTTATATCTATCTTATGGCACCGGGTAAATAAAATTCTGTCAACAAATTATGTAATTCCGTATCAGCATTAAAGAGTTTAAATGATGCAGAGGTTAATCCCTAGCTTTCGTCAATATTCCATTTCTATATATGAGCAAATTAATGAAAGAGCTCGTTATAAAGTTGTCAATTTTAAAATAATAGTACACTAGAAGCTCTCTTGATCACTCTGATAAATTTTCGGGGAGCACAGTGTATGTCGTGACTGCATTCTATAATAGTTGCGTTATGAATGGTTCTGCTTGGTTACAGAAAGCTTTAGGTGGCTTCGAATTCGTGGCTTTCACGACACACAAATGTGTCCCCCAGGTGCGTTTGAATGGAGAAGATTTTTATTTATTGCTTGAAACTGCTGACCTCCTGGAGGCTTCAGGGTTAAATATTAAAGAATAAAACTTTGTACACATACGGATCATATTTATACGACGATTGTCGTTACTATGCAGGTTTCATTGCGGATTCCGTGTTTTTATTATGTACTAATTTTAGCGCTACATCTCCGCTAGATTTAACCAAAAAAACTTTCCGCTAATTTTAGCGAGCGTCATGTCACGATATGGTGCTACATGACGTCTCGGTGTCAGGTTTTGTCATGGCGTCATGTGCCGTTGCCATGTCATGTGAACCGGTCCGGTCAGTTGAGCAGAACGTAAGTTCGGCAAATCCAAAAACGGCAAACCAAACCACATTTCATGTTAGTGTTTATGCAGCGGGAGATCGGTCTGCTTTTGACGTGCGGCGACATTGTTTTACGCTGTGCATGAGGAAAATTTAGCCAGTGCAGTTCAACCGCTTTAATCCGCGTCACTAGTTCCCTGCAATGCAGGCGAAAGCAACGCCTGGCGGAGAGGAAGGGCGAGCACTAGGAAGGCGGGAAGGGAGGGGAAGTCAATAGTGGCGAAGGGAGAAAGGGAGAGCACTAGGAACGTTAGAGAGGAGAGGAGGTTTCTCTCCTCTTCTCCAGCCTTCCTGGTGCTTGCCCTCTCTCCCCTCGCCTGGCGTTGCCTTCGCCCGAACAGCAAGCAACTAGTGACACGGTGTACTGCTGGGTTCTTTAGGGTGCACCACCTAGCAGTGGTAGACGACCGCACGCCGGTTAAAATGCTCATCCAAATCACGTGACATTATGACGTCAAATGACGTCACGGAACGATGTGACGTCGCAATGTCACGTGCGTAAGCTCTATGCCATCGTTGCTCGATTAACGAAGTTGTGGAACTCCCGCGGAGCGGGCACCCCATACCTTGCACCAAGCATCGATCCTCCCGTCGTTTTATCCACCATCTAGAGTTTCGTTTGTAAACTGTGCATTTAAAAGAGTATGGTCTAGATGCTGGGTTTCGAATTCAATAGATATGTATTCCAAAGAATGCGCTACAGTTTCCGTAGCAACCGTAATCGTCCCTGTGGCGCGTCGAACGACAAGATGAGAAACCGTTCGTGAAAGCCGCGCCCAAGGAGAGTTGCGTAACTTAGTTGATCTCGTAGGGTTGTATATGCCGTTGTGGTGTCAAGTGACATTATGACGGCGCGCGACGCCATGCTGTCACGCGGCATGAGGTCATCATGGAATCATTCTATTCGGATGCTTTTTTTTTTAGGTTTGCAATACGTGCGTTTTGTGGACTGCGTGAGTTCGCAACCCGCGTGGCCAGATGGAAACTGAGCCACCCGGGGGGACGCGCTCGCTTCGCCTTATATGGGAGGTTGCGTGACGCATGGCCATATATTGGCAGTGACGTCATATCGCGCAATCTTCCGCCCAGCGTTATTAGAGTAGCTCAGTTACGGAACTGTTCATAGACGCTGCTTGATCAAAAAGTACTCCCCCCCCCCCCCCCCTCCCCTCCCCTAACTCACCACGACTCGCCTCCCGTCGCTCGAGGCGTCGGACGGCTGTTTTAGTAGCTGCAGTGTATGCTATTGCATACGTACGTTTCGAAACACAGCGTATGGTGGCGTTCAAGGTCTGCTCTATAGAATAGGCAGGTAAGAAACAAAAATCTAGATGGCGCTTCAAACGACGGGGTGCGGATTGAAGTGAGTGAGGGGGGGGGGGGGGGGTACCCCCTTCCGCAGGAGTTCCACAGCTGAGGTAATCTAGTAACGTGGTTCCGCATGACAGGGCGAAACCTGACGCGGCAGGCGGAGACAACAGTTATGCGGTGGGTTGCCTTATCGAGACTGAAGGTGTTTTGGAGCTGCTTTGCTATCTTCTGGTTGCTACGTGAAGTCGTGACGTCATACGCCCGCTGAGCCATCTATTGGGGCTTTTTTTTTTATTTAGTTATTTATTTATTTGCGTCGTGCCCAGAAACGACCGAGGCCTTAGTACTGGTGCACGCTCAGTCTTGAATGCGTTACTGCATAACATACCTGATTATGTCACATTCCGGTTACTTATGGCTCAGTACGATTAACTACGGCCAAATATAATTGTTTACACGTTGTATGCTCCTTCAGAGCTTGATGTCGGCTATGTATACTCTATTTTGCCTTGATCCGTGAGTAATGATTTTTGTTACTCTGGAGCATAAAACATTTCGCACGAAATTCAGCCCTTAAACACATTGTGCGTGAAATGTTCAAACATAGGTGGGGGGGGGGGGGGGAAGGGGGGGAGGATGCAAGAGCTTGACCTGCCCCAAGTTTCAATAAGGACGCATGCAAATTATATTAAAAGGATTGTGAGAAATTGCGAGGCATTTTGTTTTGCGTACGTGAAAAGTTCTGCCTTAATTGCTCAGTGGTTACACTTTACATCCAAGCACGTCAATGTTAGTCCACGTAGTGTGGGATGCGTCTCTAGTTGTCAAACTCGGATGTCTAACATCTTTGCTCACGCATCACTGAGATTCAGCGCAGCTAAACGACTACGTTCAAGGCGCTCGTCGTGAGATAACTTGGCGCGTACCATACCCACTCGTAGAAGTTCCTGGAATGACGCGATACCTCTAATTACACCTCTTTTAGTGCGCCCTCACGCAATCACGTAAACATCTAATACTCACTGACCACTAGCCACGTGACCTCTCCACTCTAGAGCGTCGAGCAGGACCGAACTGAATTCACCTGCTTATGTTTCATACGGTTTTTTTCCGAAACTTGAGAAAGCGGGGGCATCTTTCTCCGTGGGGCATCTTGCTATTCTAGCTGTTAAATCCTAATGACCCTGCTAGTCAAAAGGGTATGTTTTTTGTTGCCCAATGGTGTATTGTTGTGTCCAAAAATGCACAGTCAACATCGGCGAAGTCCTGTGGCGTGTCTCTCCACCAGCTACCCAGCGATGAATCCCTAAGCAGCTCGTAAAAAAATAAGATACCAAGAACAAAGTTTGTTGCCAACAAGTATCCACCTACGGTGCGTGCGTGAGACCCTGCATTTTCCCTTAGCGAAGCATTTAGCAGATTATGGCTTTAATGAAACTCAAATCAATAAACCAGAGAATGCTCATAGCCTGCGATATTTGTGCCGTGGCTTGACCTTGGGTAGAGTCATCAGAAATGAGATCTTTGACCGGCGTTGTAATTGTGCTTTTTCTAGTGATTTTGTTTTCTTTTCAATTCTCGCTCAAAATTAGCATTCGCCGCCAGTCACAGAGAGTCCAGCAGCGCGTTACACGCACGCCGCCTTTCTAGGAGAACGCAACGAATAGGGCACAGCAGGCTCCGCGATAGTCTCCAAATTATTTAGCGTTCCCTTCGTATTCTTAAAGCTGATCCAATGTGCTCTGACCAGGGTCTACACTCGTGGACAACTTTCTGTGATATTTCCAAGGAGGAAAAGAAAGTACGCGTGGACAACTTTTATCAGCGCTCTAGTGCTCAATCCCGTACGAACCTTGGACTGCATGCATAGCTGCAGAAAGTTCTCTCCAAGCTTAGCAGTGCCACATTCTAAGGCCGTGTTGCGGCGCAGCTCGCGACCGCCCAGTGGCGCTTTGAGCTTACTATGTTCAGAGCCGTTTTTTGCGAGAGTTTGGCCATACATTGGTTTGAATAGGCGAGCATCTACGGGCCAACCACAGGCCTCGATACGACCCCTAGCGGTGGTCAGGAGCTCTAAATATGCTACACGACTAATTTAAGCCGTTTTCGCGTCGCTAGAGTGAAAAGGTATTACTCTCGGTGACTGAATGTGAGGTTTTTGTGGCGTCCATATTTAACGGTAGAATGAAAGAACGCGCGCTCCAAACCAGGGCCGAATTGATAAAAAAATTACACCATCTTCCCGAGGGGAACCATGGGGTGATGCGGAGCATCGCGGATTTTGTGGGGTGGTGCTGACGCTTGCTTGCGCCAACCCACTAACTGGCGGGACTGTTGCTTCCATCACACTTCATCGGAAGAACGGAGTGGAGTCAACAGCGGAGAACTGAACGCGCGCAGAAGATGGGTTTTCTCTGTATGTTTATACAGTCATGATGGAGATGCGCCACAACGGGTAATCGGTCTCTCAGCTGAAGATGAGAAATTTAACCAGTGCAGTACAACCGCTAACCTGGGATTTTTAACGTGCATCACGCAGTCGTGATCACACGAACACGTGCCGGTACGAAACTCATCCAGATCGAAACGGGCGGGGGTGGCGGGGACTCGAACCCAGGAGGTTCCCAGCGGAAGCTTTCGCTCCATGCTCCGAGCTGAGACGCGTTAGCCCACTCGGCCACTTCCTCCCCCAACGCGCGCAGCGCGCTATTGCTGCTTACATTCACACTTGAAGGAAAGGAGACTGAAGGAGGAGAGTTGCGCATGCGCGCGCGGTGTGAGTAGAAGCGAACGCACGCGAAGTGCACGCAGCTCGTAGAGAGAGAGAGCGGAGAGAGTAACGCGCAGCTGTTGGAGCGAGGAAAGGAGGAGCGTTGCGCATGCGTAGTGTGAGGGTGGACTACGACGCCGCGGGACGTAAACCCGAGCAAGAGATGCTCCGCATCTAAAACAGCGTCTCTGCAGAGACTGGGAGAGAGAAAGCACTGCCAAAGCCAGCCCATGAGCTGAGCGGGACTCAATCCGCGTCTCGAGACGCTCGCGCGCTCCAGCCTCTGCACTGTTTTCTTTCAGCCGGTCTCAGCTGAGCCGCTGTTCCACCAAGTTGGCCCCGTGGCCCAGAGCAAACTGTCACCGAGACGCCGAGATTGAGCGCTTCTATTTCACGCTTTAAATGTGGTTTGCAATATTGTGACGGCGCGGTCTGCTGATTGGTCGACGCTGTGTCACCCTTTCAGTTTACGCACTAACCGTGAGGACAATATTTGTCACTGGAGGCGGCCTCTGTTTCCGCCCATTGGTCAAACTCTCCCAATAAACGGCTCTGACTATGTTTTAGAGCAACTCGTTAAAATTCACGCTTTCAAGTGCCACCAACCATAACTGAGAAAAGCGCGAGACGCGTGCCTGGACCTGGGTGCTCAGCCCCCATACTCTTCCAAGGGCCGCTCATTTCAGTGATGCGGCCCCATTTGCTTCCAAAGGGCCGCTTGAGGCACGGGGCTCGTGCGGTGGCGCATTTGACGCGACTGGCGACAGAAACCCACTCAGGTGTTTTAACTATGTGAAAGTGCCGCTTTGGAAATATGGGTGCTATCGTGGCTCACGGGAGAGGCCGTAAGACAGCGAGCACGTATCAAGTCCGGTTGTGCGTCGAGCTTCTTTCGTCGATGCGCACGGGGTGAAACTCCTCGCCACCCACCTCCTGTCACGCGACCTCCCCCGTTAGCAAATCAGCGTTGAGCTCCCATCGCTCTTCCTCTCTCCCCGTCAAACAATCTCCGTCAAGTTTCGCGTTCGCTTCACTTTTCGGGCTTCACAAAATTCTGAAAATGTAAGAAAATATGTTTCCGAATGAGAAAAAAAATAACAGTGTTTGATCTTTTATTGCTGCCACAAATATATAATGTGATAGCAGTTGGGATCCTTTGTACCTCTTCATACGCCCGCCAAAGTCTTCTCTCTCATCCAGCCTCAACGCGGAGCCGTTTTCATGGCACTTCTTGCTACATTTAATCGCTGCACGCATAATCGTACAACCAAACAAGCATTCCCTAGCCTGCTAGTTATCGGGCGGCGATAGCTAAAATCGCCCAATCATGTCCTTTTGAACTTGAAAACACTGTCCCGTACGGAGTAAACAATGCGAGAAAAATATATAAGATAAGAACTGTCGCGGGACTTATAAAATGACACACTAAGATTGTACGCATATATACCGGGTGTTTTTGCGAACACTTTCAAAAATCCTAAAAATTAGGGCGATTGAAAAAAGAAGAAACTCTCTTCGGGAACAAACTACCAGCCACGGCGGACGTCAGGAATTGCCAGAAACCTACTAATTCGCCAGAAAATTAATTAAAAATTGTTAATTAACTTTTTAATTAGGGGAAATAGACATATGGTTCCAAATAGAAAGTTGCTGAGCGTTATCGAAAACCACTAAATCAGTCATTTTCAGAAAGACTTTAAGCGCGTGAGACGAGTAGTAGCGCACTAAAGTTACCACTCGTGGAGCAGGTACAAGGCTAGCGGTTGCGGTAAGGCGCCCGCGCGATTTTTCCGCCTCTTATCTAGCCCCAGCCTTGTACCTGCTCCACGAGTGGTAATTTTAGTGCGCTACTACTCTTCTCAAGCGCTTAAAGTCTTTCTGAAAATGACTGATTTAGTGGTTTTCGATAACGCTCAGCAACTTTCTAATTGGAATCATATGTCTATTCAACTAGTTAAAAAGTTAGTTAACAAGTTTTAATTAATTATCTGGCTAATTAGTAGGTTTTTGACAATTCCTGACGTCCGCCGTGGCTGGTAGTTTGTTCCCGAAGAGAGTTTCTTCTTTTTTCAATCGCCCTAATTTTTTTGGATTTTTGAAAGTCTTCACAAAAACACCCGGTATACTACGTAGCATTTAAATCACCGAACACAAGATTAAAATTGAGGACACCAGTCATGTTAATACACCTATTGCTAAATTACCCAAGCATTAAGGAGAATGCAGGAATCGGTGTTGCACGCGCCACACGTGCTGGCCTCAGCAGTAGTAACTTTTCTAAAACAAATGCCTAAAATAAATCGCATCTTGCAAGAGCGTTCGTCAAGGCTTTATTTTGGGTATTTACTTAGAATCTTCTATGCATGGAAGGCGTGCGCGTGTAGTGCGCGGAACATCAATTCTTGCATTTTCCTTGATGCTTGGGTAATTTAGCAATAGGTCCATTAAAAGCGCAACAATCCGCACAGAGTTGATCGTCAATACGAACAATATTTATAATGGCATAACGAAGAAAAGTCAATGCTATATACTCCGTTCCACTTCATTTCGACTACAGCCGACTTCGGGATTCGATGGGGCTAATGAAGCAGCCCCAAAAGTGCATTATCAGAACCCCTTTTGCGCGCTTGCTCTCATCGACTGAACCAAGCAGGCCCAGTGAATGCTCCACAATCTCGCGCGTTTGTCCTTGCGTGATTCAGTTAACCTGCGATAGCAAACCCACAAAGACTACAGACACCATGACAAGGCACTTTTGGCGACATCTGATTGTAGCTTCGACTACGGTCCAACTTCAAGTGGAAGGGAGCATATTCAATCTGGACTTTTTGGTATTATGACCGCTCATATTTCGGGCCATTAAGGGAAATGCGGCGAGGAATTTTAAACCTTGATATCTTATCTGGAAAGACGCCTCGTTACGAAGAACTTCAAAAAAAGCACCTGGGCTCCTAACTCGCCAGACAAGAAGTTGGGGCCGAAGTTCATGGAGCGCACCGATTGGCCTTTCACGACGATTTGCTCTTTTTTTCCGGCGCCCAATCGGAGCGCTCGGCGAACGTTCGGCTCCAACTTTGTATTTGACGAGTTTAGGGCCCCTGAAATTTAAATATCTTGATTCACGCACTTTCGTGACAGAGCTACCCCTAAAGCTCATGCAAGAAGCTCCTAAAAATTTCATCAATAAAATAGCGTAACTCGAGAGTGTAAGAAGACGGCCCACTACGGCGTATATTCTTCGTTTCTGAAAATACACTTTAAGAGACTTGCTTCGAAAGTGATGCACCCTTCATACACGCACGAGCGGTTTACACTCGGAGTACTCCTAGCCGACGGCGGTTATAAAGCATCCATTTTGAGTACTTCAAACCTAATTTCCTTCGGTTGTCTTGAACCCAAAATGATGAAAAGTATAAAAACACAATAGAGACGTCTAAACAGAGAAAACGAATTTGGTCGGCTTCGAGGCTTCGGTCTTTACTCCGTTTTGCATGTACTTGGCTGATCACATTACATTGAGTGTGACAAACAAGTGGTAAGGAACTAGAAAAAAAGTAGAAACCCCGAAATAATCTCACGAAGGAGTTTCCCGTTGCATTGAAAAAGCCGGGTCTATCGCGCCAAATAAGAATACAGCGCGAAAGAGATATACTCTAGAAAAACACGGGACAATCTATGGAGCAGTTATACATCCTTCGTCTCCGACGGAATAGACTCTGCACTCAGCCATTCCATCAGACTCCACGCGCGGAATTGTTTTAGACGGTGCACACTCCACTATACTTTTGGATCTATTCGGCCTCGAGAGCGGACAAGAATAAAAAGAAATATCTGAATTTCGTACCGCCTCTGTCATATAAGTAGGTCAACGAATGCTGCCTCGCTTCACCGATGGATCCGAAAATAACCTAAAATGATCCCAAAAAAAGGAACAGAACTAGAGTAGAAAAGAGTCCGAGGCGAACGTGGGGCGGGACGGGTGAATATTTTATTATGTCTATCACGAGCGTGCGCGGTGCCGAGTTACCGTGAAATAAATCATGCCTAGTAATGGAATGATGCATTGCTACCACGAGCGACGTAATGGTATATGCACTCCCGTCTCCAGAGCCTCGCCGGATTTTTGTTCTTATAGCTCGTCACTCGGCTCTTTGGGGGTTCGTGTGTGTGGACCCGATTGCTTTTGCGTTTTTCCGAGGTGTCTGCGTCGCTTAGGGATTCTCGTCGACGTGCCAGGTTTTATTACAGGGTCGACTCGCTCAATTGGACGCGCGTACATTTGCATTCGCTGGGCGAGGCTTCTGAACTCCGTCCACGCCCGTAGGTCGCCGATTTTGAGCTCGCACCCCCATTTAGGGCTGATCACAATACCAATCTACGTTTTGCCTTTCGCCGTACGGTTTTTGTTACATTGTGCCGCTTTACGATGAATTGCTTTTTTTATTTTATGGCATTTGTTTATGGAATTGTGAGGTGCCGTCGATCGCCTAACATTGTTTTCTGGCACTGCAAACGATATATGAATAAAGTTGTGTAAACCAATATTGGTTTACACAACTCTACCCATATATCGTTTGCAGTGCGAGACAAAAACATATGTTTTTAAAGAGAAAGCATATTTATACGTCACTACCAAAAATACCGGTTGTAATATCAAGACACACGCGCACAGCAGGAGGACAAGGTTCTCGTGCTGTTCTCCTCTTGTTACCGCACGCATGTGCGGACCTTGGGAAAAGAAAATCTAAGTTCCATTTTTTTTTTTTTTTATCGCGCGCATGTTCAAGTTTTGGCTCAACCCGCCCAATAAATTTTCCTCAGTCTTCACAGTATCTCGCAAGGGGGAAATACACTGGAGAGGAGACAACTGAAGAAAAACGGCGACATGTAGTGTATGACCGCGCTAGATGTAACCAAGATGCCGGAGGATAGCAAGCGCTGCCTGAATAGGAATGAATCAGCAAGGCGAGCTCGTTCAGCTGCTACAGAAGGTGGTGTCAGAAAAACCCTTCATGAAGCCTGGGAGAGGGCGGTGATAGTTCATAGGCGACCAAACCATTAAAGGCGAGCGAGGCTATTGAATTTCTATGTAGTTTGGTGCGAAGCACAACAAAGATAAACACCATTTTTCCGAAAAGGGACTACCTCGTTTCCAGTGACAGCCATAACCATGTCAAACTGCCAAAAAACAAATGAAGATACTTAAAGAATTTTTAAAGATTGGATTGCATGGACATTTTTGAAATATGAAACTTCTAAATGAAGATTCAATAATTTATTCTTAAAATAAAAAATTACGAAAATAGAATACACCACCTCTTTCCACTGGGGCAAGTCCTTTTTTATTTTCCCCTTTCAGTTAAATACTGAGCTACGTGTACACTCAACATCTGAAGAAGAAAAGATTTGTACCACCATTCCCGACGACATCGGTTTGTGTAAGCACACAGTTCTCGGAAGGACGACCACGCACGGATGCTCCCCATCGACGCTATCCTTTCTCACTGGTTATCTTGCTTCTGGTTTCATCCTTGATTGATGCTACTTTTCTCCGGAGTCATCGACTGTCTCCTTCAGCAAGAGGAAAACAAGGAAGGAAGAAAACACACGTGCGGAACACAATCTTGCTGCCGTGAGTCCTTTCGCCCTGCTGCCGCCAGTTTCTTGTTGATGGAAGAGTTCCTGCATGGCGGAATGGCGACAGAGCGGGCCTGGGCAGATAATGCGATTTCGTCGTTCGGCCCCTGCGCTCGTCACTGATGCTGTTCTCGTGTCATCAGCGTGGCCGTCCCTGTGGCTTCGGCTCGGGCTGGGTTCGGCTCCGATTTTCTCTTGGATACACGACATCCACCAGAAAGAGCGAAGCCATCGCGTGAGTGTTGTTTGCTTACACTTTACTGTTTGGTTGCCTACTTTATCGCAATTTTATGAAGGATAAGTACTGGAAGCTGAAGTGAAGTCAAGTTAAACTGTATTGATGTAATCTGACTGAAGTTTGAATATTGCGCATGAAGTTAACCCGTAATTACTGAAGTGGAGCTTAATAGAAGCAACATGCCGCTGTATCAGTCTGCGAACGTTTCTTTCCGCCTTTCTTGACAAACATGTTTTGGCCTAATGCACTTCTCTGGTTCTCCAGTGATATCTAATAAGAAAAATGGACGCATCTCCACGTGGTGAATGATGTTGATTGGGGCCAAGCTCTGGTGATGCTGATGATAATGATTTTATTGTTCATAGGTAGTGCTGATGATGCTGATATTTTTTTTTTATTGCTTATAGGTACTGCTGCGTTCCGGGTTGCGTTTCGGCTTCATTATTACTGCTTTATGGTCGGTGAAATGCAGAGCCAGTGGTTTGTCTAGCGGATCAGCTTGGATCCGCTAGAACCCGTGGGAACGCATCTCCGCCGCTTTAGTCAACGGTCCATTTCACGAAGAGAATGTGCGGTATGGATCGTGGTTATATGCGCAATTGAGCATTTGACCGCAGCGCCCTCTCGTCTATAAACGTTGAGCCAATGCATGCAAAGTTTAACGCGATTATATACGCATTTGACCGCAGCGCCCTCTCCTGTATAAACGTTGAGCGGCTACATGCAACGCTGGAGTGTAGCGTAGTGGTTAAGAGTCTGCCTCGTAAGCAAGCAGTGATGAGTTGTGCAAACGTACGTCTTTTTTTTTTCTTTTCTTAAGTGATCTCGGAGGCAGCGCAATCGATGTGAGCACGGAGGCCGGACAAGGCTAGACCCTAAGGAGCTTCGCCCCTAACAGAAGATGGCTATTTCTCTGGTTTTGACTTTCGGCTTTCTTTCAGTTTAATTTTCAGTCAATTTCTTAACTTCTCTCAAAATTGTACACAGCACTTTTATCAATGTACCAAATTAGGCGACGCTTAATGTTATAGAGAGTAATTTAGAACTACAGTGTCCTCAATTTTTGATGTGCAACTTATATGCGAACTTCAAAAATTGCACTTTGCACAACGTTTTCTTTTGTTTCGAGATTATAGTATTCATTGGCATATCTGAGAAATCAGATAATCTTAATAAAATATAAAAAGGCGCGAAAACAACATTAGTAGCTGCATCAAAATAGCCACAAAATACTTGTAGACAGGAAGTGAAGTTTCCAGTTAAAAGAATATCAATTGAGATATGAACACTGGTTTTAAGGCCGCTCACTAACAAATAAAATTGAAGTCTCGAACCTTCACAAACCGCCTCGATAGGCGATGTGTTTTCAAACAACAGAGCAACATTCTACTTCAGCGTAAAATGACATGAGGCGCTAGATCAGTGATGTGACAGCGTTCAATGATTTTCGGGTAAAGGTACAATGTGGATTTTTTTTTCCATATTTACAAGCCTTCAATGACTGAAACCAGCTCTCTTAAAGTTAGTTATAAAAATGTATCTGGCCGGTTTTTGTTTCTTCTCCTGCTTATTCTACCTAATGTTGCAACATATCAGTGAAAAGTAAATTGAAAAACAAAATTTGAAATAAAGAAAAATATTCCGAGGACCTTAAGAGTCACACAATTTACTCTAGCTACTCAATATGACAGAAAATATATATCTACCATTTGTGAACGTTAAATGACGAATGGGCAGGATTATTCATTGTGCGCCAACTGCTTTCGAGTATACGGCACTCCAGCAACATTTCATATGACTCGACAATTTCTTCTCACAATAATGAAGAACACCGGCCAATGCCAGGCCTATCTTAAAGGGACATCGATAGGGTATGCATGCTCGTCAAGGTTTTTAATTGCACATGACGTATAAAAGCACAACTAAACAGAACACAATTTCCGGCTCGAAATTCATTTTTTTTTTTGCGCCCGAAAACCGCCGATCGAGAACTGATCGATTTGAGTCGCTATCACTCTCTTCTTCATGGCCACGTGCCGTTCACTGTGGTTTAGACGCACATACAAAATGTAATCAAAGCCTTGGGTCATCAAAAGCACACACTCAAAACTAAAAAAAAAAAAATGTGATACCCATGTTTGCGGTTTTTAAAAAGCTGCAAATGCATTTATTAAGGAAAACTAATGTTGCTCAGAGAACCGGAAGCAGTCTGTGCATTATCTGCGTAATTTTCAACCTGGCGTCGCGGGCTGGGCGGGCTGGGCACGGGCTGGGCGGCTAAACGGATTGGACTGAACGGTGGTGGTGGACGATGGGCGTGGGACATTTACTCCAGAACTGTTGTTTGCGGTACCGGCGAATCTGTATAGCTTCGAAAGAGAAATCGTTTAACGGTCGAAACAATTATTATTTATTACGTATGACACGCCCCACCACCAAGCTGTTTTGCACACAGACGTCGCCAAGTCGTCGCCCATTCTCCAGGGTGAAGGCAGCGTTACGAACGCGAATCGGTAAGAACTTGGGAGAACGCGTCAACGTCAATCACGATGTGCGTGACTTTTTCGTATTTCGTGCTACGTGAGAGTTTTCCGTCTGAATCACACGACGAAAAAAACGAAGGAAAAAAAAAATGCGGTCGGCTGTAGTCACATGACTTCGGGCAAGTATCTCCTGTGCACCGCTTCTTCCTTCCCAATTATGTTTCGGTTTCGGTTTCGAGCACTTGCGTTGTTCGACTTCATTAAAAATGTACGTGACGCTGTAGCAAAACATTGATTGGGTAGTCTTCTGACACCATATTAAATCGCTTAGCGAAAAATAAATATTTTGGATGTTGTCAGTGTCCATTTAAAGGGCTGCTGAACCAAACGTTTCAGTGTCTCTAATAAGTGACGCACGATCTTTTCACGAGCAAGCAGCCGCCGGCGTGGGCGAGCACACGCAACGATATTGACGTCATAATATCCCACATTCAGGCCTATTCACGCCCATCACGCCCGCACATCCATTCACGGGATATGATGACGTCAATTTCGTTGCGTGTGCTCGCGCACACCTGTGGCTGCTGGCTCGTGGAACGATCATGCTTCACTTAATATAGCCACTGAAATGTTTGGTTCAGCATCCCTTTAAGGAGCCAGTCTTATTGGCGGCGACTTGCTGAACTTAACTACTCACGGATGACACCCGAGGGTCATCTCAAGGAGGGTCGGCACTAAGTGTGACTGTAAGCCGGCATAGGATGCCCCTCTCCCCGAAAGGCATTCGCGTGTCTCCGTCAATCGCGTCCAGCTCGGACATCTCGGAGGAGAGGCGCAATCAGCTGTGCGCGCATAAAGCATACAGCATTCTGCCCGGCTTTTCCACCGGGGAAAAAAGATCTTCGGCCCGGAAGCCGGCCCAGACTCGCGGAGATTAAATCGCCCTCAATGCTCGGGCTTAGGCGCCGAGCTCGCGAGTAACTGCGAGGCCCCAGCGCCCTATGATGAACTGAGCTTTTTTTTTCTTTTTTTTCGCGTCGCCTCAGGTACACACGGAAAAATCTCGTTATCGGCTGTTTGCAGACGAATAAGTATTTCCACCGAGATTCATGGTCGATGTTGCCATTGCCGTTTTCTACGGTTTCTTGTCGCCTGGTGTTGATGGGGTGTACGCTGCTTGGACTTTTGGCATAGGCATATTTCTCGGTTTTATTGGAGTGAGCCGTAGAATCATACGGGCCTCTGCTTTTTTGTTTTGCGTGTGCGGGTGGCGGAAACGGCGCGCATATAAAGACACAACCTCGTGTCTTCGTAGTATCTAGATAGCTTTGGGTTTCGGGCGGAGCATCATAAAATCAAAGTGCAGGAGAAAAAAAATCTGTCTTATAAAACACCGCAAGAAGATTGCGTCTGAAATGACACAGAGTGCACGTTGCAATTTACAGTGAACCTGAGAGAAAAAAAAGTATCCATGACATCTAAGGAAGTGTAGTAGCTTTTATTTGTATAGCAGTAACATATACGGTTGAATTATGTAAAAAAAAAAATCCACTTTAAGATTAGTCAGAATTCCATATACACTATCGTTCAAGTTATGTGCATTGCTGGGGAAGGTGTAGACGCGAGTGTGCATCTTCAAGAAGGTGCCTTGTACGCGCCAGGTACGGTGCAAACGTAAGCATTTTGCAGAGCTGCGTTCTTGCGCTCCGTGTCTGTGCTACCGCAGTGCTTACAACTTAAGAAATAAAGTATGCAGGCAGTTCAACCGGTAAAACTCGCATAACTTTGAGATTGCCCTTGCTTTTGCCATTCAAGAAAAAATACCGATAAAATGAGTCTCAACATCTCGATATCAAAAGATGAAAGCCGTTTACAACTCCCTGTAACGCCAAATTAGAGCGCAGCTCTTGAGGAGGATGGAAGGGTACTGAGGGATAGGATGGAAGGATGATGAGGGATAGGATGGAAGGGTACTGTGAAATACGTGACTTCCTGAGGTCACGTGACCTCAGGGGGGGAGGTTGCGTTACATCAGGGGGCCTCACGTGAACTCAGGGGGGTCACGTTACCTGAAGGGGGGTTACGTGACCTCAGGGAGCAACCCTCCTGACCCTCGTGAGGGCAACCCTCGTGAGGGTTACCCTCACGAATCTTGTGAGGGTAACCCTCGTAACCCTCGTGAGGGTAGCTCTCAAAAGCTTCGTGACCCTCGTGAGGGTAACCCTCGTGATTCTCGTGAGGGTAACCCTAGTAACCCTCGTGAGAGTAACCCTCGTAACCCTCACGAGGGTAATTATCGTGACGTCATTATGGGAAACTTCCAATAATCCAACGCGCGGTTACGCCAACACCGACGGCGACGCCGCTCAAGCCGGAAACGGGCGCCTAAGAGCTGCGCTCTAAAAAGGAGACCAGGCTACCTGGAAACCAGTCGAGGCGGATTATAATAGGGTTATTAATTTTTGGGATTTATTCTTATTTTCACGTCCATGACATCATTCCCGGAACGAGCGAATGCCTTTGAAAACTTTAGGAGCTTTGAAGCCTAAACTAGACGGCATAAAAAAAGGAAGGGCGATCTTAAATAAGGACACACGGAAGACAATAGGGACACGACTATCGGAAAAAAATAAAACTTAGCGGACGTCAAAATAGTCGGTGATAAAATAAAAATGAAATCCGAAAACAAAAAATCCTACCAATTTTGTGGTGCGTGCTGCCCCGTGCTGCCCCGTGCTGCTATCTTTGTAGCGTGGGTTGTAGAACGCGTTCTTAGCATGCACAGAAACTCTATTTTTCTGGAATATCAGACTCTTCGCATGTGTCCAGAGCCGAGTGGGTCATTATATTTTGCCCAGTCATTATATTTTGCTTCAGAAGGCGACATGACGCCAACAGAGGTGGTGCCAGAAGCGCGGAGGGACACGCCTCAACGATGACGAAAACAGCTGTGTGTTTTTTGTCATCGTTGTGGCCGTGTCTTTCTACACGTCTGGCTTCACCTTTGGTGGCGTCACGTCACCTCCAGAAGCTTCCTACCTATATAAGTGCTAGGTGAATAAATACATATGAAACTAGTATGTTTCGTCACTTCCTCAGGCTGGAATAAGTTACGCAACATATATCAATTCTCATGCTTGTACATAAGCCATATTCTGTCGGTAATGGTACGCATCATCCCATCAGCTTAACAACTGGCTCTGAAACGACCACACTCCACAGTTTTCACTGACTGGCCCACTCACTGCATTTAACGGCCACGCTTCGGGGGGAGTTCGGCGACAGTCGCCAAGGCCAAAGATCAAACTGTTGCTACGAACATTTGCGAGAAGCCAACGAAAAATATCTCACACTCGGTGGAACACGAGTAGATTAGCTACTTATTTTCTTTAAAGTAAAAAGTAAGAATAGGTTCTTATCACGCAGGAATGGCAGGTTTGGTAATAATGTATTTGTGACTTACGAAGAATGGATAATCAGTGCTTTTTTAGCATATAGTGAAACTTCTCTATTCAGTCAAGGAAACGAGGAACTTTTTTGGCAGTTGCCTTAGCGTCCACTACATCACGAAGCACATTTGTAGCAAGCATACACGATTAAAAAAAAAGGCCTGCAGTTACAGGAGAGAGAAAACCCAACCATAAAAAAACTACGCTGAAACCAGATGTATGCGGGGCTAGATGTCTCGACAATGTTGTTAACCATGTTTTTTTAAGGTAAAACGCGGTGATTCGCCCTATACACTCCGTGCGACGCGACTGGCGCGCCGCCGCGCGGCCGGTACCGAAGGTAGGCAGTGAGAACCCCAGAGAAAACGAAACCGAAACCACGCCGCGTACGTTGGTACGCATTGAAGTCGGAGTGGTGCGGTTGCGCTGGGTTCACAGCATGAAGTGCTGCCTGTGCTGCGTCATTAAGTGCTTCAATAGTTATGCGTCGTATCTCGTGGCGACAAAGTTTCAGAGTTTTTCACCTCGCCAATGTTCTGTGGGACAGTGACAACGATGGAGCCGTGCCGTACGACGAGAGAAATTTGGTCTCCCGATCATGTCTGCCACTGTGTCGGCAGGGCTGACATATTCTACACTGCCGCTTTGCGCTCTGCGTTTGTTTTCGTACCAGTAACGCCTACATGTGTCGGCGCCGATGGGACGAACTGAAATGCCATCCCACACTCGCGGGTATGCAGTGCCAATTTCGTTGGAGGAATGCCCTCCAAAGAAGTTTCGTCCCCATCGTACGTGTCGATGATATTTCCGGACAAGTATGGCACGCAATCTGTACTTCACGAAGAAGGATTCGAACCGTAAAATAGTGACAAATATAAATCTAAAGAAAACAACAATAAAATTTGGAATCACTGGAGAATCGACGTTTGAGTATGGAAGTTTATGTGGTGTGCTTTCTTTCTTGATCATCCTCCTTTTGGATGGGGAAACGCTGACACCCCGAGTTCTGTAGGCAACAATTTTTTTTCTCGGCTTTAGAGCCACCTATCGCAAAGTCGTTTGAACTGGAAGTACCGTCCCACTGGTCCCTTCCTGCCTGTAAAGTGTGCACCTCCCACGATGAGTGGTATTCTCTGACAGCCTTTGACGGTCAAAGCCAGTTCCCAGTTAGTTACGCCGCCCAAAATAAATTTCGACCTGGTTTCGCTATGCCAACTCTTTTTGTTATAATAAGTGTTGTGCAAAGTGACGGTCATGTCAAAGTACCTGTGCGCCGAAAATCGGCACCTCGCACAACAGGTTATTACAAAACAGCTGACCGCAAAATCCCTTGGCGGCCAAACCGTGTGTTGGCCGGAAACTTTGTTTTCTCGGCTTTGGAATCACCTTTCGTAAAGTTGTTTCATTTGGAAGTACAGTCCACTAGTCCTTTCCTACCTCTAAAGTCTCCACCTCCCCCGACCAGTGGTATTCTCTTGACAGCCTTTTCATAGTCAAAACCGGTTCCCATTGAGTTACGCCGCCCAAACCAAATTTTCACCCGGTTTCCCTATGCCACTTTTTTTTTGTATATTAAGTACTGTGTCGTGTTACTGTCAAGTCCAAGCACTTGTGTGCCCAAATCTGCACTTCGCACAGCATTTTGGGTCCAATATTGGATATCCCGTACAACTTTATTTCTTTATTCGTTAGAAACATAACTTTCACAACTGCTGTCTTAAAGAAACTTGGCACTCTTCGTGCACAAACTTAGTGAACATCTCACTCGCCTCCAAATATCATCGTTCCAGCAGTCCTAGGTTTAGAGCGACGAGCGAAATAAATTTCCCACTCAGAGCAACTATGGTGGCGGCCGTCTTGTTTTTTGGAAAATTGCTCCAACTCCTTTTTCGGCCGCAACTAGAGAAATAACCCCTAATAACGACTCAAACTCAATATATAAGAAGTGGAGAACAGCTAAATGCCCTTCTGCCCCAGCACTCATGCAACGTCACCCTCAACTTATCGGCTCAAAAAGCAAAAGTTTCGTCCGTGCGCGCTTCCGCCGCCACAGCTTGGCATGCGAAAAGGCGCCGCAGGCTGCTGAACGCGCCTCACAGTCGAACGCCAGCTCCTCCGCTAGCGGCGCTGCGCGCGTTTTTCAAAGCGCCCCCTATAGTTCCCGCACGGAGTGTATATGTGTTCTATTGGAAAGTAGTCGTGTGTTACTTGTTCATGCAGAGCACGAGTATTACTCGACTAATTACGGTATTCGACCATCTTCTAAATTTCGAGGGATTTCCGGTTTAGTAATTGCGCCTGTGTTCCATGAGGGATTTCTTGGCGTTAATCGCGCTTTCGAGACCATCAGGGGGCGTCACCTATTTTGTGCTCACCAAACTCAAACTGCAGGATAACGATGCTGACCAAACTCAAACTGTGCAGGCTGGCTGCCATCTTGATGCCAGCCAGATAACGGTTCCGTGACGTAGCATTCAACAAGCTATCCCCAAGCACTATGTCAAAAAATGAAAGCCGTTTACGACTCCTCGTAACGCCGGTTAGAGCGCAGCTCTTGAGGAGGTGGGGGGAAGGGTACTGAGGGATAGGAGGGAAGGGTAAAGAGGGATAGGTGACTCCCTGAGCTCACGTGACCTCGGAGGATCACGTGACATCTGGGGGTCACGTGACCTCAGGGGGGGCACGTGACCTCAGGGGTAACCCTCGTGACCCTCGTGAGGGTAGCTCTGATAACCCTCGTGATCCTCGTGAGGGTTACGAGGGTTACTCTCACGAGGGTTACGAGGGTAACCCTCGTGATTCTCGTGAGGGTGACCCTCGTAACCCTCGTGAGAGAAACCCTCATAACCCTCGTAACCACCACGAGGGTTACGCGCGGTTGCGCCGACGGCGACGTCGACACCGACGCCGACGCCGCTCAAGCCGGAAACGGGCGCTTAAGAGCTGCGCTCTGAAAGGTGTGTTTTCATCTGCAACCAAGATAGCGCTGTCATGAGAAAAGACACAGTTCGCGTGTTCTGTTTAAGTCTGGAGAGCACTGTACCTCTTAAGTCAGTTCAGCTTCTAGACATTATAGAACTAAACGCTCATGTTTTCCGCTAATGTACTCTTATATAAAACAGCGTTTACCTTTGCGTGTTTCATTGTTGTGATACATTAACTCTTTCCTGACCTCGCGTAGAGGACAACGATCACCGGTGATGGATGCTTTTAATGTGACGCCAAGAAATTAAATTTAGTGTGCAGACCTATGTTCCACTATTTTGATATTGCCGAAGAACTGTAGTTTCGATTTCAATGAAGGTTAGAGCTTTATCGCAAGCTGGTTTTTTGCCAAAAATAATTCTGGAAACGGTGATTGCACTTGTCTAACATGACTAAATGCGTGCATCAGTCTTCTTTGCAAGTATGGCATTATTTACACAATTCAAATATATTGTGGCATATTGTTGAGAGCTCAAGAGCTAAGGGAACACTTTAAATGATGTGGTAGGCCTCGCTTAACAGATGGTTGTCGGTAAGCATCACTATAATTGCCAATGCTCTCCTGAGCCGGCGTGCACGTTTCATGTTCCCAGCAAGGCGCGTGAAAATTCTAAATATAATGAACGGTAATCAAAGCTGGACTAAACCAAGGTAGAACACTACGAAAACATTCTCCTGAGGATGTGAGGGGCGTTATCTGTATTTCCCCAATATAAGCATGTTTTCGTTGACAATCGCATTCGTTACAGAGGAGGCTCTTCGAAGAACCTAAAATAGACAATGTCAGGTAGAGTAAACTGACTTTCAAAAGTAATAGCCGGGGTTGTAGAGCCCATTTTTTTATATTCGGAATGTTTCGTTATTTTGTCGTTTAGTTCGAGGTAGCTGTGGAAGTTTCGCTGCTTATACGCGTTCCTCAAGTACATTGTAATTTGAAACATAAAATTTTTTAAATAATTTTTTTTATTTACCAACCTCGATTTCTTGAAAAAACAACCAATTGGGCATATTTTGGTGTGTCATATAGCTCCATACGCAAATTAGTTAGGAAAATAAAAGCGTTTGCACTGATGTTTTGAAAATCGCTACTTTTGCATTGGTCAGGAAAGAGTTAATTAATGTCAATGTGACATCGCAACTTGCTTACAGCATCGTTATACGAAAGTCATTGTCACTTTTTTGTTGCAGTGCTCCTTCTGCGATGTCTCCTCACATCCGCTGCGGATATATGACATTGCGATAACAGCCGATAAAGATGGACGTGAGAACGATCTACGTTATAAAGTCATGGGCTGAGATGAGGCCAGGTGGACTGCGTAATAACCTATCGTTCTTTATTATATGGCAGTTTAAGCGGATTTTTTCGACAGCCTCTTATTAACCTTGATTTCAACAGAAGTGTCGTGGGCCTTTGCATTTATGGGCTGCGGCTCGAGCGCTCTGGGAAGTTAATAAACGGACAGACGTCACTGCTCGGTCTACTGCACCATCAAAGTCCGCCATATATGCAGCGCAGCTCTTCCCTCTGGCACGGCACTCTCCGCGAGATTGACCGAAAGAGAGTCGTAAATAGGAGCCGAGCCTCTTACCCCCCCCCCCCCCCACACACACACAACGCCAGGCACGTACACACATACACACACACGCACAGAAACACACACACACGTACCCTTTTCGGTGAAATCTGTGTTCGTTTTATTATACGTGTAAGTGCGTAATTCGGGGGCCATAAAAATGAGGCAATGGCCTCCTGAAAGCTCATCGCCAGTGTCGTGCGAGAGTTAGCGGTCTGTTTTATTGCTTTACGACCGCCGGGGGAACTGCCGTGTAATGTGTAACATCTCATCGTCGCTGGCTTGGCGAAAAGCAGCCAAGTTTCAAAATATGGTCTGATTTTTGACTTCCTGGCGTCAAACTGCACTGCATCCTCCGTGGCTTCTCTGGCTGTCGGTTTTGTCACTGCGCGCGGTGGTTGTGTCGCAATTTTTGGTTAGCCGACGAAGCATGCATTTCGAGTTCCGCTCTCATATTCTGCCTCTGGCGGCAGGCTCTTTGAAAATACATTCTCTCTTTTTGTGATCTTATTTTCTTTAAAGGCTGATTTTGTGAGAGCTCAAGCGGGGTTGAACGGCTGTTGCATTTGATGCCTTGTACTTCGATATCTTCGCTGTTGTGTACCGAAACATCTCTATGCTTTTTTTATTTACTTTTCACTTAGTGCGTCTTATTCACTGCACTGTTTGCAGAGTGATAACATATATTGACTCTCTTATTACGATGGTAAGCCGGGCGAGTTGGCAGTGGTTGAACATGATGCAAAAATAGGGCACGAATATAAGAAAACAAGGGGAGGAACGGAACACAAAGGACAGACAACGCTGGCTCACAAACACTGATCTCTATTAATGTTTGCTGGATCGCGTTTGCCCAGCTCCGCCTATACGCAGGAATGTGGTAACAGTCGGCCATTTGTATTGGTAGAGTTATATTTTATGCAGCCATCATAGTAATATGGCGGACTGCGGTGTGGCGGTAGGCTGCCCTAAATATAGCCGTGGATCTAGAACACTGTACCGTGGGTGATATTTCGTGCTTGGTTGATGTCGCTTGACGGAACAGATTTTAGAAACTCGGTGGATGAGACAGAGGAAGGTCGACTATGCCGTCATGTTGTGAGTTGCTCTGTTCAAATGGCCACAATCGCGAAAAGACAAGAACGATGGTTCTTTTCAGTTTTTTCTATACACCAGCCGAAGTACTCAAACAATCTTAGGGAGAACAACTGCAATTTTGAAAAACAAATTATTTCATTGCCCGTACTTCTTTAAAAAGTATCACTCTATTTGTATTTTCAAATACTTTTTATATGTTGCAAATATATTTTTGATACCATTAGCTATACCTTTTTGACGATAATTTTCTTTCTATATTTAGTGTCGATCAAGGGATAGTTCCTGAATATGATCTAACGCGTAGAACAATACCTGAATTTACCATTTCCGAGGAAGGCCTGTTGGCGGCATACTTAATCTTGATATCAGAAAGAGCTGCGGCCCTGATAATATGCCGAACTTTTTTCTCTTGAGGTACTCCAAATGGTAAGCTAAGTTCCTGCTCTTGATTTACTGTCATAGTCTCTTCACAGGCACAGTTCCCGACGAATGGAAAGTGCCACCTATATATAAATCAGGCGAGAGTAACTGTATCGTCTTTTACAGAGTTATTTCGCTTTTGTCTACGTCTAGTAAATTACTTGAACATCTCATTTTTAAGCACATCAATATTCTTCGAGAGCTGTGATTTTTTTCTCCTAATGAACGGCATAGGTTTAGACGCGGTATGTCCAGAGTAATTCAGTTAGTTCACACTATACACGAATGTTCGTCTAATATTAATGCAGGCGGTCAAAGTGACGTAATATTTCTAGATTTCGCAAAAGCTTTTTATCGCGTTTCCCATCAAAACCTATTACACGATTCGAGTTGTATTGTCACTAACAAGAACATAATACGTTGGATCGAATCTTATCTAACAAATCGACGGCAGTATCTAAGTGTTGATGGTGCTTTCTCGCCTGAATCATCTCTCTTTTCGGGTGTACCCTAAGGATCGGTTCTTGGCCACTCTTGCTTTTAATATTCATCAATGACCTGAGAATAGGTAATACGTCCGTTTAACGTCGTCTTTTTTTCTCTTTTTTTTGCCGATGATGGCGTTTTATTTTCTTGTGGATGGAGATTGTCAGACAAGGAATCCCATACCTAGTATCTGTCGTTCTTCGATTCACTCGAGGTGCATAAAGTGGAACATGCTGTTGAACTCCAAAACGTGTGTTCAAATGACTATAACGCGTACAAATATACCTTTGTTTTTCCCGTATGGCATAAACGCTGAACCACTGGTGTCTGTTCATCAATTTTTACATGTCGGATGTCGGTGTCTTAATCACTTCAGACGAAAACTGCACTTCTAAAACTAATTTGACCGCTTATTCAACTATTATCAAACTCATGTTAGAGTACGCAGCTGTTGTCTGGAACCCTCCCCCCATTAAGTCTTTAATCGGTATGCTGGAGGCAGTTTGAAAGAGAGCACTGCGTTTTGTGTATAATCGTTATAGTTTCGTGTCTTCAGTTTCCGACTTCTATGTTTTGTTCGCCTTGTGCGATTTAGAAACACGAGGAAAACTAGACCTCCTTAACTTTATTGTTAATGTGCTCCAAGGCAATTTGCGTTTGTGACTTAGTCATTACACGACAATGAATAAAACCAGGTCCACACGCAACAAACACCATCTAACTCTCACTGAACCCTTCGTTATAACCACTTTGTTTAAAACCTCTTTATTTGCCAATACTGTGGATGAACGGAATAAGATTGCCAAGAGTGTTGTTAGTTTGGTGTCACTTTCCACGTTTATTGATGCTCTATATAAGCAGATTGTCGCGTAGCTAATTCACTGTCTTGTTATTCATCCATCGTCACCTTGGTGTGGTGCGCCGTTACACTTCTACGACTCCTTGCTTTGGCGTTCAAAGTGAATGCTGGCACTATAGACAAACAAACAAAATAAATAAATGAATCTATTTTTGTATCTGTATGTTAGTCCTATTTGACATGTATCCCAGTATTTGTATTTTCAACTACTTGTTTGGGTATTTATGCCAGTCAAGACTACGTTCAATTTACTTCCCAACTTATGTGTAGAAATTTCGATGGGTTTCCACTAGTTAAAACGTTCGTGAAGCTTAACAACGAAGGTTAAAAAAGAATGTCACCGAACGTCACCGGGGCGCAAATATGCTTTGTTTGAAACTAAGGCGCGTGCTAGACAACTCACTCGCGATTTGGTTGGGAGATACTTCGAGAAAAACGATGTTAGAAAAGCATACTCGAACCTGCAATATCGCGAACTTCACTGAAATGCAGCGAAAGTTCACGTCTAATAGCAAAAGGTTAGTTTTCTCGGAACGTTCCACAAGGTTCTGTAGGTATCTCCATTGACAAAATTTAGCTTTCACACCTCAGGATCTTCATCTGTTACCCCAATTCAACAAACTCCAGTTTGCCTTTTTGGTTTTAGTGTGCACACTTCATACATTGTATCTATCGTTTTTCGTTAATAAAAAAGGCAGTAACTTTCAGTTGGAATGCTGTGTACGCGAGGCATGCAGAAGGGTAGCTTCGACTGGCCCCAGTGATGCACGGCTGCACTTCGCTTGATCCTTTGATTGAATTGCCTTAGGAGATCGAACTTAAGTTTAGTGCGACTGTCCTCAAGACGAAGGTTAAAACGTTTAATACTGTGAACACTGAATCAGCAGAAACTCAAACCGAGAATGATTTTGCTGTGTGCTCGCTTGCCTCCTCCGCAAATCAATAACTGTCATGCAAAACGTAAATGGAGAGTCACACATCTTGTTCTTTTGCGCTTTTTTCCCCCCTAAACACACAGTACCGGTACATTTTTTTATGTTTGATCGTAAACAAAGGCGCCATATATTTGCGTTTCTATTTATTTAGGATTGTCAATATTTCGAGGTACTGGCGGGGTAGGGCTAATGCAGCTAGGGAAGATAAAAGCGACTGAAACCTGGGAAAGTAGCCCAATTGCCTTCCCGGCCTGCTAGCCGAACACCAACAGATGCTAACATAGAGGCACCGAAACCCCGCATGGTGGTTGGCTTAGTGGTCTCAATTGCCATGGCAGTCGCCATATCGGTCAACTCAAGCATTATCAGCTTCGAAAGGGTCGGTCTGAACCTGTTGCACCAAGACCGCTACGGAGTCTCACCGTACTGAAAGCGTTCTTCGCCAATACAAGCGTCTTTGGCACTGGCCATGCAATATAAATATTATTCATAGTGTCTTCCATAAATTTCTTTTTTTACAATTGTGTTGATCCTCCCGCATATTTTGAGGCCTGAAATTTATTTTCCATGCCTCCAAACACCAAAGCCGTATGAGGTGGCGGCAGAATGAACTACTCATGATTCGTCGGTGTGTGGAAAGCAAAAACTTGGTATACAAGGAACGTCTCTATAAAGCACCCCGTCACCAGGGAATTTAGCGCAGATTACCAAGTATAAAGAGATGAAGAAGAAACTGCCCATTCCGTGACTTAAAATGGCGCTAATACTTCACAGCGCACAAAAAAACAACACATGGGCGAGGACGGACAAGACAAACGTCTTGTCCGTCCTTGTCTTTTATGTTCTTCCCTTATTTATATTTTACCCCTACCTGCACGCTCTTCATTCCAGGCCTATATACAGATACATACACAAAAAGAAGTAACTCTTACGCAGCGCTAAGTTAGAGTTATTTTTTGTGTGGATGCATTTTTATAGGGCGTTGTTTTTTGTGCGCTGTGAAGTAACAGCATGATTCACCAACTCGTCCCAGCTGAAAATTGACTAGAATGGCGACCGCACGGGGCGCTTCGCGATACTTTCCCAAAATCCACTAATCTTTTTTTTTTTTTTTTTCTGGAGGGGAGGGTTGGGGCTGCTATTTTTTAGCGCATGGAGATAAAGCTGGTGCAAAAGAACCAAGGAATCATGAGTTCAATCCCCCCACGTGCTGTTTTTGATCTGGACGAGCATAGTACCGGCGTCCTTCACTACTGCGTGGAGCACGCTAGAGACCCCAGCCTAGCAGTCGTACTACACTGACTAAATTTCTACCTACAGTGAGTAACAGTGTCGTCATACCTATGAAGACTAAGATTCTGCTGTCTAAACAACTAACCACTAATCAGGAAGTGCGACCTCCTACTGTGGAACCCCGAATCCCGGGTCCAATTCCCACCCCTGCCAGTCACAATCTGATGAGCATACTACCGGAGGGTGTCGTTTATCAATAATGCGTAATGCATGTTAATGGCCCCACGCTAGGAGTCCTACTGCTCTCATAAAGTGCCTAAGAAGATAAACCCGGCCATCGAAACACTAAGCATATTGAAACCAACAAAAACACACCTCCACGTTCTGTCGCCTTCTCTATCACTCGTGTACGTGAGTGTGTGTCTCTCCCTTTTTTTATGCACCCAAACGACGAATGTCAAATGATCAGCTGACTCAGCGCACTTCGAAATTACGCTCCCGTTTTCAGAAACTGGGGGAGGGGAAACAATCGCATCTGTGCTGTCGCTCTAAAAACGCTCCCGTCCAAACCAACACGCACAGTACAGAAGGCTGGGGAGCAGGGAAGCGGCCGATTTCGTGCGAGGCCCAAATCTCATTTGCAAGGAGCTCCCGAGGACCTGGCCTCGTAAACATCTTCAGATCCGGGTCATCACCGGGCCCTAGATTGCGCTCTCTTCCTCGAGCATCGGGCACGCTCGGTCCCGAACGCCGCGTGGCACGCAGGCTGCGGCACAGCGGACCTCTTCCTTTTTAAAAGGAGTTTACGGCCGCGCAATTGGCCTCCTCCCTTCTTCGAGTTGCGGGAGCGGGGACAAATTATTCCTAGAGTCGCTCCCTTTTTCTTCCATCCTAGTTTAGTTCTTCGAGAAAACTTTTTACCGCCTGCTTTCTTTTTTCCCCGGTTAGTCGGCCTCAGCTGCCTAAATTCTTTCATGAACCTCCGAGCCAATCCCGCAGCACGTACCCAGGCGATGTCGAGCATTCGAGAACTGTATATTCCGACCGTCTCGTCGTGGAGCTCCCGCTCGTTTTTGCTCGTTGGCGGTTCGTTCACTTGGCTTCCAGTACAGTTTTGGCCCCTCGAAGCCGTATACAGTCGTGCTGCTACGGCTTAGGAAGCAACGGCTCGTGGAACCGGTCATATGCCGATCATTCGAAACGCGCCAGATCACGTGGCGAAGACAGCGAGCGCAGAGCGCGAGCGCAAGTGATGAAGGGGAGGCATAGGATTGGTCCGACAATTACGGAGCTCCAACGGAACTGTCAGCTTAGGGGTGGAAGGAGGATAGTCGTCCTCGAAGTGCTGTGCTAAGGCCGCTCGAGCCATCTGGAGGCTCACGGAACATTCCCGCACTCTGCTTTCAGCAGCGTGCGGGAATTGTGCGTGCGTCTCGCATTTCGCGGGAGGACGCTCGTTTATTCGTCACCGAAAATCGTTATTTCCTCGTTTCGCTTCCTCCAAGCTTACGTTATCACTCTTTCACATTCGTTTCTTCTGAGATTGGAGGATGAGAGGACAGTGCCAATTTGTGCCGGGGTACCGCATAAACTGCGGTGTATAGGTAAACCTAAATATATATTTTTTTGAGATCCCCCCCTTTTCTTTTGCATGCATCTCTCAGACCAGTGTATGGTACATGTATTGTACTCTATGATTGGAACCTTATTTCACCTCATACCGCACTCTCTTTCGGGTATGACGTAACGGCCCGTAGCAGCGCATGGGTATCACATTAAAATTATGGCATACTCTGAGTCACCACGAAATAGCTCGCATGATTGAGCGGGGATTAAGGCGAGGGAAGAGCGTGTGTGTGTGCGTGTGGAGGGGAGGGTTACTCTTTGAACCTTGAAGTAATTTTGGCCGATCTTGCAAATATTTTAGCTTTCTTTTTTATTCCCCTTTCCGCGCCCATTTTCTTGCCATATTTTCTTTTTGCTTTTTTTTTTTTTTTGTCGATTTGAAAGATCTTGTACTGATTTTGTGTTATGTGTACCATTTTGAGGGCGGAACGAAAACGAGATTGAACTGCTACGGTCGTTCGGAAGGGGAAACGGGGACACCTCCTACATTGAGGCGCTCTGAAATATCTGTAGACATTTTGCAACTGATTGCTCAAGCTTGGCCGGGCGTGTCTCAGACCGAATTTGAAGGATTCTGATATTGGAAACCATCTGGGAAATACTTTTTGGTGCTTCTTTAGGTATTGGGAGCTCGAAAAGCCACTTCCCAAATGTTCTGAAATACCTTAAAGTCATTGTTTTTGTTGCACCAGCGCAAGTGGATACGCTGATGCGGTGTTTAACTAGTTCTGCATTGTAAAGGCCTGTTCTCACATACGTTACAGCACTAAATCACCACTAGAGACAGCGCTGATGCAACGCATATATTAACGTAACTTATCACTAAAGGCTGGATCAAAGATCTACAACGAGCGCGTTAGCTACGACTGCGTTCCTTGTGAATTGAGCGAGCAGAACGACCGCTCTGCGCCGCACGTACAAAACCCTGCAACCCCTGCAACAAGCGCAGCAAGTCGTAAGGACGGCCTCCGCTTCTCCTCCGCAGTCAAGTGCTACTGCGGTGCCTCTAAAAAAGGGGGGACGCCCTTCCACTCGCTGGCATAGCAAAAAATGGACACTTCGCTTTCTATAGCCTCAAACTTTATTCATATTTATTTTTTCACAACAAACTCGAAAACCTAAAGAATTTAAATGACAAAAAAAAGGTGTAGTGCGCCGTTTTGGTCATTTGCGACTTTAACACAAGACTTAGCAGCAGTACAGAACTTTCCACACGCTTTTTCTACGAGTACAGAAGATTATATCTTTTAGCAGCTCTATAGCAACCTAGGAATACGATTTTTTGATCACATAGACGTTACAAGTGTTGAGAGATTCTAAAGCTAAGGCATTCTTCATACACACCTTGAAATGCAGCACGCACCAGCAGTACTTTGAGCTTTAGCCCACGCATGGAGTGCGCACAATAAAAACAAATTGGGTGATTTTCGAGAACAGATGTACTAAAAGATGACCACTGTAGTGGCGGTAAACAAAACACGACTGCACGAGCGTTTCTGCTGTCTTGAGGGTGCCGCCACGACATCACCGCACGAGAAGATGGATCTTCTCTTCTACACTGTTAGCAAGTGCCGTGTATTTGGTGAATATTTGGGGTGAAAAACACGCTATTTACACAAATTACCATAAATTTACACGATGAGTAACGGATAATACGTTCAGATATCATGCGAGGTTGTAAAAAACGTGTTTTGGTTCGGTCATACACGCATAACCGTGTAGCCGACCTCGATAACACGCATCGCCTCCGGCGACGACCGCGGCATTGCCGGCTATCGAAGCACCGGAATGCTTGGGGACACACTTAGAAAGGACCGTCGAGACAAATGCCGCGGAAAGAAACATGTCTCGGAAAAAGATAAGCACCAAAAGCAATTACGCCATGTCGCGGGACGTTGGCGAAACCCGTGCTTACCGTGGCTCGCCGCCATTTTCTGGTCGATGGCAATGCGGCTTCCCTCATGTCGCCCATGTTTGCATTTAGTTTAGGGCTCTTGATAATAGTTTCTTACACACCACAAATAAAGTCATGGGTCCAATTATTCGTTCAAAACAGTTAAAATGGATATAAAAAGCGTGTCTTCGATGTGAACACGTGACATTGCAGTTGGTTTCGTTTTTGCTTCAACCTTCAACTGCTTCAACTGCAAGCGATCTGGCCGATCTGGCCATGGTGCAAGCGCAACGTCGATGTACGGTGGAAGCAAGAGCCGGTTGGCTTTCGTTCTTTTTGTTTGACCGGAGAAATTTCTGGCAGCCGCTATTGTTTTGGTTTGACGGGACGCGAGAAGCTTCGCATAGAGCTTCGCAGTTTGCGAGCACATAGTGAAGACGTGACCGGAGAAGTGCCCCTGTGATGTTCCCGGAAGACGGAAAGTACCATTCGTCGTGTGTGCTTTGAAAGCGAGGGAAGTCACAGGGTCCACGAGTGCGCAACCACAAGCCAAGGTTCACGACAGCGCTGCGTTCTTCGGCGATCTCGTTCTGTTTGGGGCAAGACGGCGATGCGAGAAAGGGCCGAAACGTTCGTGGTGTGTGGTGCGGTGCTTGTAGGTAGAAACCCGCACTAACGCGGAGCTCATATTGGTTGTTGTGGGGTTGCGTTTGACGGGTTTAGCCCCGTCGTCGTCAGCTGATCCGGTCCAGCTGGTCGGGGAGGACGCAGCGAGCGTTCTTAAAAGTAAATCTTCCTTCGTTCCGTTTCAAAATGTGGAAGATTCCCGACGCATACCGTGAGTAAAATGCTGCGGACTTTTTCAACAAAATTACGTCGTTTTAATTGAACAAGGGACTTCGGATAGTTTCCCTAAATCTGCCGTTTCTATGCTTCGTGTCGTTAGACTGCATTTGCACAGCGACGTGTTCGCACAGCGACGCACACCACTCGAGTAGATGATTCGGTCCCGCAAACGACCGGTTATACAGAATTTCAGGGAAACTTAAGTCACCACCGATGTTTTCCTGTAAATCTCGTGTGACTCGTGTGAGTTTGTTGCGCTCATCATGCGGTGTGAATAAACTAGGGCAAGATTTTCTACCTGCCCACAGATGCATGAACTGAGACCAATTTTTTACGTAGAGAACATAGTGGTTTTTCTTTACATTGGGAAGAGGCCCGAATTTGTCTCTTTTCCCTCTGGCACTGCCCCAGGTTTCAAGTTGCAGTTTCAGTAGACATACCTACTAACAGGTACAAACTGCTCTTAAGCAGGTAAAAGACTGGGAAGTCAGGACGGTGCGGACACCGTGTTTTGCGCTTCTCGCAAGGTGACTGATGTTTTTGCGAGGTATGCGGAATATGCAAACGATTTTGTTATGCCCTTCGTTTGCGTCTCCAGAAAAAAAAGAATAAGATTATTTACAAATTTAGGCGCAATCACAAGCCAAGATTTACGATAACAGTGCGTTCGCTTCGGTGGTCCGTGTAGTGGTATTATACGCTGCTTTCTGCAACACCGCGTCATGACGAAGAGCTGGAACGGTCACGGTCTGTGCTGGGCTAGCGGTTGACAGAAACCCGCATCGCCCGCATCGGCACCGAGTGCACTTGGGCTGTTGATGCTCGAGCCTTTCATACGCGGCTTGTCGCCAGCTTATCCTGCTGCTCGACGGTGAGGAAGCGGCGAGTGTGACCTCTGAAGTAAATGTAAATCCTCGTTCATCCAGTTATCCAGAGTCAAAGTGTGGAAGATGTCCAACGTGTACTGAGGGCGGGAACTACGAGCGTTTTGCCTTGCTTTTATAACCGAAACCAGAGCAGCGAGATAATTGCCTTGCGTACTCCAAAATGACGCAAGCAATAAGTTTCAACAGGTCGATTACGTCACCGCGGATGTAGGCGAGACTGTGCACTGTTTAAACGCTTGCAGTATCCACGAGTGCTACCAGAAAAACGACGTCAACAGAGAAGGAGCTCGCGATTTTAGCATAATGCAGTGCCACGGGCTCGTGAATTTTCAATGTGGCTATATAGAAATATTAAAAAAAAAAAAAAAAAAAAAGAAAAACGCATCAGCGCCACATTAATGATCACGAATAACACCGGTCACAAACTCCCAAGCCTCACCGCTTCGCTCGACACCAACACGACATACGACAACAATCTGCATCAAAACGCCCCAAAAGTGAAGGCGTCTGCTCCCGTACGCGTACTACAACTAGCGAAAGTGAAGTGTTGGGCGGATGTCCTTCACAATAATATATATAAAAAATGCCTTGCGCAAGTATAATTTCCATTGATTATTGAATACGTACTGATAAAATCCCAATCATTTGTTTTTCTATCTGATTCAAGCGAGTCGGACTGCTCATAACACTGGTCGAGCATGAAAATAACAAAAATTTGAACTTTTTCATGGCTGGTTTAAAATTTATTGTTAGTACATCGTTGTTTTTCGCAAAGGACTAATTTTACAGATTTTGCCTCCATACTTTTTAAATGCAAACAGTTCTTACATACGGCTGTCCATTGTGCCGTGTTTTGTGTCTTCTTCTATAAATCGGTAACGATCAGCGACCAAAGAGCTCACCCGTACATGTCAAGGATATATACGCCGCGGGGAGAGTCCTTTGTTAGTAGGAAGTGTCGGGCGTAGTGTCGGTGTTGTGTTTGTGTATATGTCGCTGCTGTGTGCTACGTGGTGCTCGTGTTGTCTGTGATGTATGAGAGTAGCAGTCTACTCGTGATAGTTCTCAGCGTATTAACCGACTCCTGCTTTTTTTTCATTGGTTGCTAGAAATCGCAGTAGGTGGCGCAAGTTACCGCCCGATTACAAGAGTTTGCTTGAGCTATTTATCCATGTAAGTTCAATATTCGTTTTTTTTTTGTTTTTGTTTTTGTCTAGCGGTTTTGTCGTAGCTGCCGACGCCACCGACCGCCGACGATGCACGTAGGTACCTTTGCACGTAGCTACGTCCGCCGCTCGGAGACTGTTTACTGTGCATAAAAGACATCGAACGAGAACGAACGCGTCCTGTATGCTTTCAGTTCGGCTGAAAGGCGCGGCTGGCTGGGCTCGTCCCTCGCCTGTTCTCGGCTGCTGGCCGCCATGTTTCATAAGGAACACGTTGAACCGTGCTTCTCGGAAGGCAAACACGGTGTAGCGTGTTAACTTTACACAGCACCTCATGTGTAGACGAAAAACACAGATGGCTCCGTGTAAAACGAACACGTTTCGACGTGTCCGCTATGGGACAACGGTTTACACGTCTGGGCGTGTTATTTTTGCTAACAGTGTAAGACCTCCTTGTTTATCATCCAGACACACGACTAGAATTCACAACCGAAGATAACGCTCTACGCGGAACAATGAGCTTCCACCACGCCGACCACATTAACGATCACAACCGACGCCATCTTTTTCAGCAGATAGCGGGGACCACCACCGTCATGCAACGCGCGCAGCGGAGCTCAACTTAACCTATGGTTGGTTCGTCGTTGTGGGCGCTCAGTTTGTTCGAAAAATCTAGCGAAACGCCCAGCACGGCTGAACTCCTTGCTTTACGGAGGAACACGAACGAAACAGCCGTTTGGGGCATTATGGCCATGGCAACTAGTCATTCCAAAGATTGATGCGCTTGTAGTCATTGCGGCCGCTCTGAAAGCAGGTGTGTGAACGGGCCTTCAAGGAATCATGAAGCGATATTCTACTTCCCCAATATACAACTTATACTACTCCCTAATGTTACTAACTGAATAAACGTGCCTTAGGTTTTCTTCCTAGGCAATGGCAGTCACCAAAAGAATTCGAAAAATATGAGCATTGTTCTTCCCATCAACTCAGAGCCAGAACATATGGCCTCGTGGCCTGGTGCCTAGCATTTAAAAGGCTAAAAGCGTGGACTGAGACAGAAGAAACAAAAAACACGCACGACCAAAAACGGGCGCCACTTACAATGGAATTTATTTAAAAAAAAATGCACTTAGCCAGACTGTGGTTCACTATACCGATAACAGGCAATAAATAAAAAAAAAAAAAACACCCGAGCGGCGAAAGCTGCAAAGAGTAGAGAGTAAAGGTGCCAGTGCAGGTGGTGCCCTATATGCATAAGGTGTCACACAGCTTAAGCAAAGGCATCTGCCAGGCACAAAATTAATGTTGTGTTTTTAGCCCCTTGCAGGCTTTCCAAATTCTGTTCGCCCTTATCGAGGAAAAAGCTTGTCCTGTGTTCCAAGAAACATGTTAGGAAGTTCATTGAATGTGTTACAGGGGTGATCTATGAAATTCGTTTTAGTTGTGGTCCTGTATAGGTCGGACAGAGAGGATGTTGTTTTAATTAGGGAACAGGGAGAACAAGCTTGCTGTAGGCAGCAATTTGGGGGGAAAGGGGGGGGGGGGGCTGGCATCTTGCGGAGCATTATAAGCGTTGCGGTTGCGAGCCTCTTAGATTTCACGAAGCTTGTTAAGAAAACGAATAAAAAAATAAAAAGAGAAATCGCTGAATTTTTCTTTATCAAAACCGCAGGTGAAATGTTTTTGACCATGCGGTCAGTTTTGCTGAATAAGGAATTGCCTTTTTAGATGGCTTCGTGTAAGGCTGCCTATAGGTTTTCGGTTTATGGCATGTTATCGGCTGAATGATTTTTTTTATAAATTCAGTTTTAAGTTGTGTCTGCTCTTGTTGCACATACATGTTTCTTGTTAGTCAGTGTTTCAGATCGCGCTTTTAACCTTTAATTTGTATGAATGAACTATAGTGACGAAGTTACTCGGCGTTAACTCAGGCCACCAATGTTGCCAGCGTCGAGGACACATCGGACCGTGTGCCCACCAGCCCGCTGGTCATTGACGGGCCCGATCTAGAGAAGTCGCCGTCCGACTAGTCCGGATTCACCGAGAAGCACGGCGACCACTTCCTCCAGCTGCGCCGTAGGCGTGGTGCGTCGGATTCCTCTTGAGAGGCCTGAAGAACCCATGGACGGCAAGTCTTCAACGTCTGCGACCGACAGTGACGGCGACTTCGCGTGCGACAGCGTGGACGCGACCAAAAAGACGCCGCCAAGCACGACGGATTCGGACACCTCCGAACGTTCTTCACGAGCGCCAAGCTTTAAAAAGTTGCGTCGCATAGACAAGTGTCCGATTCGCAAACGTATCAAACAGCAGATTTAGTCCCGGTCGTGTTTTTAATTACGCGATTTCTGTTCTTTAGTACTTTTTTTTTCTTTTTCTCGGTAAGACCCTTCGCACTTTATCCTTAAGTGTGAAAGGTTTTCGCAATAACGAAAAGCAACGAGGAGTGTTTCATTTTCCCCATAGTTTGGGTTGCGATTTGCTTTTTACTCAAGAAACGCATTTTTTATGCGCTCCCGACGTAGACGCGTTCAAGGCTCGCTTTTCTGTTTCATATTTGTTTTTCCTGCAGTTCGTCGCTTTAAACGCTCGTGCGCATTATCGTTTTTCGGCGATGTCTGTTGACGGGCAGTTTTTGCGCTTGTGATACATACGGCCGGGCTACCACGACTGATATCTTTCTAGAAGGTCAGTGGGTTTCCCTAGTTAACTTTTGTGCGCCGAGAAAACAAAAGTATTCGGGTTTCTTTCTTTAGTCATTAGATATTCTCCTTCTCGAGAATCACCCGTATTGAGTTCTCGGGTGTTGTTAACTGCGTGATAGACTCCTCTAGGAATGTTCATGAACCAGGGAGGGATGGTCCACACGAAACGCCAGGGAGCTAGGTTGCCTCATTTGTGAATTTCAATTACAAGACGCTTGGAAAATAAAAAAAACAAAATCCCAACGCTTTTGGCTAGACGTGGTTACGCGGCGACTCTTACAACCGTTATTAACACGGCCTATTTCCTCTCAAATGTTTAATGTCCTGTATCTTGCTAAGGAATACTGACTCTTCCGCCGGTTACACAATACATTTCGGACCATCGCGTACCATTTGTGACATTGGCACTGCCTGAGTTCATGACGGGACGAAGCGCCTTATGGCCCATAAAAATGGCGCTCTCACGGGACGTCACTGCGGTGGCAGAGCTGCGCGGCAGCATAACAGCAACGTTGGCTCCACAGTCCCTTCACGTCTCCCAGTAAAACGAACTGAAACTCCTTCCCCTAGAAGGAGAAGGAGTTTTTATGTTGTTGTTTTGTTGGCCTCGCTTATCAACGCTAGCAAGGACGCCGAAGTCAACCTGCTGCGTCAGCGGCGCGTACTGCCATGATTGAGCATATAAAAGCGACTGCGCCTTGCAGCTCAAGGCTTTTTTTCGTACTGCGGCCGAGATGAAATAAATGCAGTCAGAAAAACTTCAGTTTTCGTCTCGGTGGGCTGCCCGGAAACGTAACAAGACGAATTAAACCAGAAAAAAAGTCCGGCTTCGTCCTGGTCATCATTCATTGGAAGACGCTGGGATGCCTCCCTGTACTGCTTGCACGGCTCGTGTTGCCTGCTCAGCCTCTACTCGATATCGGAGCTGGAATTAGGCCGAAAGGGCTCAGTCATGTCAGCCATCGTGGGACCCACTTGCTACTTCTTGCACTGTTCCTTTGCGCCGGCGATGTCTTTCCGAATCCGACATGATCCTGTTAGCGTTTCAGCCGTGAGCTACGCTTTGTGTTTAGCCTGTGTTGTGGATTGCATATATTAGGTGGTTTCTAAGAAAGTGTGAACTTACGAGTCTCTCCACCTACCGCCGACTCGCTGTGCTTGCTGTTCAGTAGAAATATTGTGCCTGTTTGCTTCCTCATTTAAGTGATCACTTTTGTGCAGGTTTCCAAATGCACGGCTCGTTTCTAACAGCCCGCAACATTCACCGACTTCCAATTTACTTGCTCCACTAATATTCTAATCCAGGCGCTCTTGCAGATTAAATTTTTGGTCTGCAACCCACCGCTTGATCAGAAACAACCGTTTAAACCTAAATACATGGCTCGACACGTCTCCCAATACTGTGTTTTCTCTCTGCCAGACATTGTAACACACCTCCCCCAATGATGACAAAATTGTGGATACACCCCGGTTTCATATCCTCCGATGCGATAGACCAGTGCCTCCTCTATTCCTTCTATGCCTGACAGAAGAGGAGAAAAGCAAAGGGCCGCTGCCGTCATCGCCAGTACAAAGTTTTGCCGGTACCGCAGCTACAATATTGTCGCCAATTTTTAGGTGACCCCTGGGTCGTCCTCTGTCGCCGCCACCGCTGCTGCCGAACGGCTACGGTGTAGTACGGCGGCCTAGTACGTTGCTGGCTTCAAAACACAACCACATCTGCTCCAAATCAAAGTCACAAACATTCTGCGAGCAGTCACAAAGGTATTTCGTACGCAAAGAATAGCGTCGTCGCCACTGGGCATGCGCCGAACGCTAACTCCTTTTGGCACATGCCCGAACAGAGTTAGCGTTAGGCGCAATAAATAAATAAATAAATATATAATTAAGAAATAGTAAATATATAAATATAATCTTCTTTATGGTTGCGAATATTTTATTCCGACAGAACCATTAGCTGGGATTGTGTTATGTTTGCTATCCGAAAAGATATCACGTATATTCAGCATCAAATATCTTATCATCGCAATAACTAGTACGTTTTTTTGGAATCAAAAAGAATCAAAGCAGATTTTTTTTAGTGGAGGCATCTATACCACCGAAAGTATAATTTGATAGATGCCTATTGGAACAAATTCTTGTCAACCACCAAATGCGCTAACTGGATATTTTCATGCCCACTTCATGATTAGGAAAGGCTTAACGTAACTACTCGACAATAACAATTAGCTCACCTTGGAGCATCACACCGTCGTTCGGTAGCTAATGACGGGAGTCCAACATACATAGGCGGGACAAGATGCAGCAGTTGTCTTGATGTCACATTTATTTAATTGTCAGTTATTCCTCATTCCAAGTGGTATACTGATGTTGAAACGCGAGGAAGTGACCGTATACCAACGTATATCAAAATAACCTCCTTTTCTGAAGCTGTCAAATGCACAAATCCTGCCGGCAGATCTTTGGAGATTCTATAGAATTATCATCAAAATATACAAATGATCTCGACTCGTTTTCTACTGCTGTTTCGTGTTGTCAACGAAGCTCAAACGATATTCTCAATGTTCCTCGACATTGTTCAGCAATTGATTTTGTGTAAGAACGCCTGCGGGCTATAAGACGCCAGACTGCGCATCCTTATCGTAGAACGGAAAATAAGAGGTACCTGCGTAGCGCAGGTAAGCCTCGATGGCATATTCGACGACACTTAATTATAGTTGGCGGGAGACGCTCGAAATCTTTTTCTTCCTCTCTCGAGCATCGAAAACCGTTATGCCAAGTATGGAACATGTCTAGAAGGCTTAAATATTCTCCTCAGCAACACCATCTATATCGAGCGCTTGTTTTATAAATGCAATGTGGTGATATATCTGTAGCCGAAACATCTTGTGAGTCAATAGCGTGCACCCTTGTGTCATCGTCCTAAGTCTCCACAAATCAAGTCGTAATTCCTATTCCTCAAACAAACCTGGAATTGCCTTTTACTAAAAAAAAAAGACTTAACGCGGCATTGTTTTTATAAACTCATCATCTTCTCCCGGATCGAATAGAGTAACCTATATGTCAATAAAGGCCTTGGATCTGAAGCTCGGTTGAAATCACTGACATCCTTTAACAATATCTGGGAAAGCACACTACTTCCTTCATCTTGGAAATCAAGTAAAACTATTTTTTTCGTTAAAGCCTGGTAAATTCAACCTTAGTTTTTCGTCTTATAGGTCAATCGCCCTTTTCAGCTTCATTTGTGAAGTAGAGGAACGGATGATTTTTGTTCGCAGGGAGTGGTGCCTTGTAGAATGGAAGTGTTACCCAGACTGCATGTGAGGATTTGGCTAGGACCGTAGCTCTATTGCTGGCATAATTTAGCTTATAAGCTCGATCAATGTTCATAAATATCGGAAACATATTAGCGCAAAGTATTTTAAGATATAATGAGCGCTTTCGACTCCGAGTCTCACGCGGCTATCTTCAATTCCCTAAATAATCTTGAATTTCGTGGTTGCCCTAACGCCTGGATTGTTAGCTACCTTGATGATTGGACAATATTTATAGGAACAAATGCAGTAAACGCAACAACAAATGAAACGTACCAAAGTGTGCCTTAGGAAATCATTTTATATCCTAAACTCTTAATCTGTTTTGTAATTGGTCTTGCAAACCAGATCCCCACAACAGTTAGAGCATCATTTTATGAAGATGATATTTGCATTTGGACATCAAGCATTACTGTGATTCATGTGTGTGAGATGCCGCAAAAATTCCTCGAGGTAATTAATACGTACCTCCCTGAATGTGGCCTCGTTATATTAGCAACAAAATCTGCTGCCATTGCTTTTACTTGAAGCGATATGAAGGAATACCAGCTAGCCATATTCGGGAACGCCACCCGTACGGGAAACATCTCTTTATTGATATTTTAATTGACTTGATTTTGATTTGAGTCTGATTTGAACACCTTACATCTCTCGCTTAAAGCCAAAACTTCCTGTGTTTATCATTTTGCACGCTTCATCAGCGGATCTAATTGGGTTTCATCTGTATTGTCCGTGCTCCACAGTCACCAAGCACTCCTTGTGGGATATTTGGCGTAAAACCTTCTAGCACTCAACGAAACATGTAGGACTAATACATGTATACTTAAAAGTTAGCAAGGCCAAGCGCTTCGTACATGCCTAAGCCTTCCTAGATTGGCGTTCTCGTCGAGAACTATTAGTGAGGCACGCAGCTAACCGATTCTGGTTCTTCAAATTCAAGACACCGCTAGAGTGAACTTAAGGCAACTTAACTATGCACCCGAAACATCATCTTTCAAACATCCTAACAAAAATAAAACATTCAAAATTCGCGAAAGGAATTCTTAGACACCATGATATAATACCAATGAACTAAGACAAAAGCTGGTGTTGCTACGTGCGTACTTCGTCAGTGCGCATTGGAGATGATCTACACAACACACAATACATTTAACCACATATTCACTGATGGTTCCCGCAGTGAATCCACCTCCACGGCCGCATTTTTCGTATCAATTACAGAAACAACCCAGAGCTTTAAGTTTTCTTATAAAACGTTGTAAACAGTCTCAGACTTCGACGCCATTTACGAAGCGAGGAAGTGCATCAAAACGTATCCGTAAAAAGGGGCATCCCTTACGGATTCGAAGTCATAATTACTGGCCCTGCAATCAACAATAAAACAAGGGTTCTACTTTGCACTCTTCTACTCGATTAGATCACTGGCAGGTAAAATCCTGCAGAGCGAACGCGTTATTAAATTTCGTTGTGTTCCGGGTCACTGTGGAATCATTGCTATTGAAAGGGCCGACAAAGCCGCAAGAAAAACACGCAAGAACACCACAACTATCGCAATCCCGTACTTCGGATGAGATGCTGCATCGGCATTTCGTGAAGAGGCATAGGGAGTAAAATTAAATCTAGAGGGTGTTTATGATTTCTATCATGCCCACCTCGATTCCCTATGACCCAGGGTGAGATTTTTTATACCATCGGATCTAACTCAACGAATAGAAACCACGTTTCATAGACTACGTCTTAGAGTAATTTTCACAAAAATGTCTCTTCACAAGGTCACAAAGCATCAAGTCCAAACTGTCCAGTGTGCAACTTTCCTGAAACCAATAAGCACATTCTTATTATATGTCTCCTTCACGACAGCGAGAAACTGGTGCTTGAGACGGCTTTTGGAAACACGAATGATAGTCCATTTACTGTTGTAAAATATACGGCGGTTGGAACTCATTTGAAAACTCCGTTTCGAAAAAAATGGCTCGCTTACCTTCAAGTGAGACACAAGGTTAAAAGATATGCTCGAAGTTGAAAGAAAACAAAATTTTATCATCTCATAATTTCTCTACCTCCTTGATCAACTTATCATCATCTCCATCACCTTCCTCGTCTCATTTCATCATAACACTATTTCGTTCCCTACTCCCTTTTCAACACTGTAGAGTTGTGTGCTAGAGCCCTACACTCAGGCTAACCTCTCGGCCTTTCCGTTTCCCTCTTTTTACACTCATCTTACCCATATGTGCCCTCAACTCACGTAAATATCACCTGCTGGACAAATGTCGCATCCTCGTCTCGTCTTCGTCCATAACCAATTCCTAGCAGTTGAATGTGATATTGTTGAAAATCTCCAACATTGCAACCACAAGGCAATGTTTGTTCAAAAGTCTGTCAAACACTGTGTGGTGCCATCTTTGTTGCAGCGATATTTCTCTGCTCTTTGTCAATTCCATAGCGTTTTCAGTAACAATCGAGTCCTACTGCTCACCGTCACTGATCCACACCCACACCTGCGTGCTAAATGTTAGTATTGTTTATGCTCTTATTGCGCATGTACGTGCTTTTCGCAACAACGGTCACTGGTTTCTCATTGCAACCAACATGGCAGACGTACACTTTAAGAAATTTGTCTTTGAGTGCCGGCAGAGGCACAGGCGCGGGTGCCTGGTTTTCGAAAGCTCCTCCTCTGTGCGAGTGTTTGCGCGAGCGAAGAAGTTTTCAGAAATATGCTTTCGCGCCCTAGCCTTTGTTAGTGCCGAAGCAACTGGTGAGACGGAGCATGTTTTTTAGCACCCCACTACATGGTGCTGTGCATTTAGCATTTGGTCTATTGTGCAAATTGAAATAGATTCATATTAAAAAAAAATAAAACGGCGCGAAGGAGACAAGGACAAACCGGGAGGACTAGACAGGACAAGCACCGACTAACAACTATGCTTTGATTGTAATGTTGAGATGACGCTGTGTTCGCGCCGGCACAGGGCGCACCGTGAATTTTCTACTTCTTTTCACTACACGTGTTAGTCATGATCCAAAAATTGAGTGTCACTATTCGTTAGAGTGGCGTACGAGAATCTATTTTGTTCTGTGAAACGCGTCTTAAATATCCCTACACGTTTAATCTTGGTGCTCAAACAATAGGGTAGTCTCGGAAAATCGCGGTTCGCCCCCAAAATCTGACAGTAAATCGCTATCTCGAAAGTACATCGCTAAATTCGTGTATGCAGTCCCCTTCAATGAGCGGTGGTGTTCAAGGTGGTGTTCTTGGGGCGCCCGGAAGAGGAAGGGGTCAAGTAGACCGTGCCCTTTACCCCGGTTACGAACCTGATACTCGCTTCTTTTTGCCTTTGTGTAGGAACACCAAAGGGCATTATCGGCTTAGTTTGTTGCGGGCAGAAAAAATTACGTTGACTTCATATCTAGATGCTGCCTTTTAGAACCCACCAGAAATGCGGTGAAATGCGGTCTTGTGTAGTCCTCCCTTTTCGTCTTCGCCTCTTTTGTGCTGTTTGTTCACGACTTTTGCTACAATCTTTGTGTGGTGTATACAGACAGGCATACGTTTTTAAATGACATTGATATTCTCTCTTATCTTGCAAACATAAATATCAATTATTGTTAGAATGTTTTTCTTTGTAATAGTTTATAGCAGTTATAACATACGTCATTTGTTGTTTGCAGGAGTAAAATTAGGAATCAGTAGCGAATAAAATATGTATGGTATGGTTCTAGCACCAGCAACCCTTTCCTAATCATCTTGAGCGTATATGTTTAACGCTTATACCAACCGCGCGTAAGAGAATTCTTACGGATAGAACAAAACCAGTGGAAACCTCCGATCCTCGGTGCTCTGTTGAGCCGCTCAGGGGCTGGGGAGCAGATTTAGAGCTGGGCCGCATTCCGACGACACGCTTGAGTCAGCAGGGTACAAGAACTGCCTGGCTAACGAACATAATGCCTTTTCCCGTCCCGTCCTCCGTCCTCTACGTCGTGCAAACCAGTCGCGTTTGGGGAGAAGCGGTGACGAGGGACGGGAAAGACTCCCGCCCAAGGCTCGCACTAAACCTCAAAAAGCTGCCCGAAATAGCGCGGTCGCAGCAAGCAGTTTACCAAAAGACGATCAGTGCAAGTCCAGTCTTGTGCTGTCTAGGGCCCGTTAGTGCCCTGGCCCTGATTTCAAGAGCTCGCGGTCTCCCGTCCCTAGACCCTCTCTTTTAAGTCAGCTTAGAGCAGAGAGCGTTGCTCGTGGTAATCTCATTAAGACCTCCCCCCTCGTTCTCCATCCCTGTCCCCACACCCATTCGCTTAGACCTCTGGCAGAAGGGAGATGTCTCCCGCACGAGACTGCCGGTCCGGCCAGGGTGGCCGGCAGTTAGGCTCGTCATTAGGGCCGGTTGGGCACAAACTGAATTCCATGCAGCGACTGCCTCGTTTCCCGGAACCCTTGGAGCTTGAATTGATCCATATCAAACGCAGCAAAAGAGCCCTGCTCGCTGTAGCGCGTCTACTGCTGCGCATGGGAAGGGACGAATGACGGGAATCCAACTTGGGCCAACGGCAGTATGAGCACTTAACAGTATCGGAAACCGATCTCCCCCTTCCCAAGTAAGCTTTCGGGTTTGTACCACGTGCCGCAAGAGGAAACATGACCAGTACGCTTTGTTAGATATATTGGTGCGTACCGCGAAGTGTTTTGCGTTATTTGCTGGGAACCCAATTTGTGGTGCAGCTCGCTTATCAAGACTACACTCCAGAAGATCGGCCGCGTTCCATACGAGAATGTTCTATTTGGCATGTTTGCGATTAAAATCTGATCTGGCAGAGGAGGGAAAGGAGACCTGATGTTAGATGGGGATGGGAAAGGGATAAGTCGTTTTGTTAGGAGCTAAAATCCTGGTGCCGCTTATATTCCTGATATTCCTGATATTCAGGAAACGTGGCCACAAACAGAAGAAAAGGTATCAAACTTGTTGTCCAACTGGCTTGGTATTCAGCTAGCCTCGGTTGATATCGAACGCGCTCACCGTTTAGGAAAATTTTCCGGCTCAAGGTGCCGCCCCGTAATAATAAAATTTTCTAGTTTTAAAACTAAAGAAAAGGTACTTCAGGCCAAAGCTAAACTGAAAGAACACGACGTGAGTGTAACTGAGGATTTTTCACCCGCGACGCGCGAAGTACGGAGGAAGCTGACCGAATTTGCCAAAACGATGCCTAACAGTCCCTCCTTCCAGCTGAAATACAACAAACTGTCCGTTAATGGAAAATTATACACGTACGACCCTGTCTCCGATAAAATTTGTGAGTCACGACTTCCGATATCACAATCAGCTACTACCGATACACCAACAACTGTGCCCTCGGGACAACACGCTGCGTCATCCAGGCAACGTGATACGTCAGACACGTAGGGGTTACCGAGGGGCTGTGGTTATCGTGCATCCTTATCACAAGTCTCTATTTTATTTACTAATATCAGAAGCGTTGTCAGAAACCGCACCGAAATTTCTTCTGCTATTGATTCTTGCTCTGCCGATATTGTCGTGTTAACAGAGACATGGCTTAACAGTAACATTCGTGAAAATGAAATATTCGATTTGTCCAATCAATTTCATTTCTACAGACGAGATAGGGAAACGAGGCAAGGTGGTGGTGTACTAATAGCGATTAAAAAGGAATTTGAGTCATTCGCACTTCATATTGCGTCATGCTTAGAGATTATATGGGTGTCTGTAAAACTAGCTCATTGTAGAATGGTTGTCGGGGTTTGCTATCGCCCCCCGAATGATTCCTCTACCTTTGGTACTGAGCTCTATGATGCCATAAACATCGTTATCACACGGTACCCAACATCCCCTGTATTCTTGCTGGGTGATTTTAATTATCCAGGAATCAAATGGTCAACGTCCCCCCCTTCACTAAATTCGTCCTCGTCTGTTTGCCAGGAATTTATTGAGTTATGTTCATACTTTCACTTTACACAGATTATTTCCGAACCAACCAGAGTTACACCGACAAGTGCGAACCTGTTAGATTTGGTATTAACTACTTGTCCCGAGTTATGCTCAGAAGTAACATACATGCCGAAAATAAGTGATCACTCTCTACTAAATTTTTCTGTGACTATTCCTGTAAAAAAGTTTTCTAATAGAACTAAAGTGATACGTAATTATCCTAATGCTGACTTTAACCAAATCAATGATGAACTGTTTTTATTTCTACAAGCGTTTCTAAACGGGTTCGAAGCACGCTCAGTTGAATATAATTGGAAGCTTCTAAAAACGAAGATGACAGAGCTTGCTAACCGTTTTATTCCAGTTCGTGTAATCTGTTATAATCCGCAAGCACCATGCTATAATTCATTTATCAGGCGCCTTTCCAATCGAAAAAAAACGCATGTATAGAAGTGCAAAAACGTCTAGTGACCAACATCGATGGTCTCTATATCGTACCTCGGCTGATGAATATAATTCTGCAGTCAAGTCGGCGAAGGAAAATTTTCTAACCAACACATTACCAAACATGTTGCTGAACAATCCAAGAAAATTTTGGAATGTAGTGAACCCGGCTGATAGTTCGCGAATTGTACTAACGAATTTGGACGGTGAACCAATTGATGACAAACAGTGTTCAGATACGCTTAACAACGTGTTTTCCAGCGCTTTTTCGTGTGTTTTTTCTGACGTTTTGCCTTCATTTAGTAACCCTGAGTATTTACCCATGTATCCTGTGCAGATTGAGACTGATGGTGTTGCCAAAATTATTGACTCTCTCAAACCTTTCTCCTCCTCTGGTGTTGACTGTATAACTCCCATGTTCCTAAAAAACACGAAAGCCTATACCTCTGTCGCCCTTGCTAAAATTTTTCAGCAATCCCTCAATTCTGGTGAGCTCCCGCAGGACTGGAAAATAGGGAGGGTGGTTCCCGTGCACAAATCTGGCGACAAGCACTCACCCTACAACTACAGACCCATATCAATCACTAGCGTTCCTTGCAAAATTCTAGAACACATACTTTTCTCCCATATCGCGAACTATCTGGAATCAAATTCTTTTTTTCACCGCGCACAGCACGGCTTTCGCAAATCTTTTTCGTGCGAGACACAACTGGCTTTATTCACCCATAAGTTGCAATCTATACTCGATAACCGACCATCCGCCGACTGTATATATCTGGATTTCGCGAAAGCATCTGATAAGGTATCTCACCAGCTCCTGCTACTAAAACTAAAAAAAATAGGTATTGATATTAACATACTAAAATGGCTTGAATGCTTTCTCACACATCGTCAGCAATTTGTAACCGCGAATGAAGTCAGCTCTCTCCTTCACCCTGTAATATCTGGCGTACCCCAAGGTACTGTACTTGGGCCATTACTTTTCCTTGTCTATATTAACGATCTACCAAACTGTGTATCATCTTCGATTCATCTATTCGCAGATGATTGTGTTCTTTACCGGGAAATAACCTCTATCAATGACGTGCATGCACTTCAAACTGATATCGACGCTATCACTTCTTGGTGCAAAACGTGGCATATGACACTAAATGTTAACAAGTGCAAATTCATGCGAATCTCTCGTTGTTCCGCTAACTTACCTTCATATCACCTTGATAGTAGTCTACTCGAAACTGTCGAATCATACAAGTATTTAGGCGTCCATATTACTTCTAATCTTAGCTGGCAAATTCACATCGACTCCATTACTAACAAGGCTAACCGTATGCTTGGGTACCTAAAACGCAACTTTTACTCGGCCCCTACTTCTATTAAATTACTGTTCTACAAAACAATTGTGCGCTCACAACTAGAATATGCTTCAGCGATATGGGATCCTGGCATCGGAACTCTCGTTAATCAGTTGGAAATGATTCAAAATAACTCGGTTCGATTTATATATTCTAACTACCAACGAGCTGCTAGCGTATCCTCCATGAAATCTAACCTAGGTCTTTCTTCCCTAGCGTCACGACGCAAAAACGCACGACTTTGTTTGTTCCATAAAATTTTCCACCACACCACTTTACGCGGTGAACTGTTAACATCACCTTCATACATGTCGTCACGGATGGATCACCCACATAAAGTAGGAGTCATTTCATGCAACACTAATTCCTTTTTTTATTCCTTCATCCCACGTACGTCTAGTGACTGGAACCACCTTCCCTCTCTGATAGCCACTATTACTAATTATGATTTGTTTCAATCTGCCTTAAAAAATATATCTGATTGATTATTTAACTGTATTAGTAGAAGACGTTGTGTTTGCCGGTTTCAGGCTAGTGGACTGTATAGTATCAAAGTGTATTAATCATTTGTAACCATTGTTGTTTTTTTTTTATTTTCTTTCGTGTATGCTTTCCCAAATATTATTCCATTTTACTTATTGTATTTGTTGTACCACTCCCCTCTATAATGCTTCATGCCTTGAGGGTATTTATAAATAAATAAATAAAATAAATAAATATATCAAAGAATGAGCGTTAAAAGCGAATAGGGGACAGTACGAGTGTTGATGTTCTACACCTCAGTCTGATTGATTATTATTGTGTGGTTTACAATGATATTTGGAAAAGAAAAAATTCGAGACGATGGTTGCCAATGAAGGGCTCTTTCTAGATAATGATAGCTCGCACCAAACTGATTAATCAAGACAACTTCGCATCCTTCTGTGAGGATATTATACAAGCAACTCAAAACACAGCGGTAACTACGTATTTATAGGCGCTACGGACTTCTGGATTAGCATGATTGAAAGTGTAAGTCGAGTTTGTGGATGTGCCTTGCTTGTGCCAACGCTATTGGATTCTCACCTTGTCAAAATATTTATCTTTTGAACTTTATTTTTTATACTTATCCCAAATTAAAGTGCTACTTAAGGTACGCGACCCAAGTTATTCCAGCCTATGTCCAGCGAGTCTTGCTTTTTTTCTCTTTCCATTGTCTTTACCTGAAATTTTGTACGTTGAGGGGCCAAAGTCCGGGCTTAGATAAGGTGGGGAGTTTGGGTGAAAGTAATCATCAACCGAGTTGAAGTGTGCAGACCTACTTTATTTGCAATGCGAGACATTTTGTGTACCGACAAATTTGAAAAAAAAAAAAATATATATATATATATATATATATATATATATATATATATATATATATATATATATATATATATAATAAGTCAGAGATCCGTACTTGCGGAGTTGCTATGCTAGGAGTTTCTTGCATGTATTTCGACAGTTTCGCCGCCGAGAGGCTCTGCTTATGTATATATATCAGTGTGTCGAACCGAAAAAAATACGGGTTCGGTTACGGTTTAGGTTCAGGTAAATTTATTTTCTTCCGGTTCAGTTCCGGTTCAATTAAATCGATCCGCGAACCTGTTCGGGGCGCTGAACCGGTTCGCGAACCGGTTCGGAAATTAGAAATGACAAATTGCAACATCAAAATAAATTACAAATAAAACATCTGAAATTAGCACATACGAAACGGGATACATCGTAGTGTAAGGCTCAGGGATTTCTACCAGGAATGGTTTCTTTATGTGCACTCAAAGGTTACCTCACCGACGTTTACGCATTCGGACTTCATCTAATTGGGTCCGACGAAGTAGCTGTAAAATCCGCGACCTCCTTACAAACCCACTTACAAGTAGAACTCGCTAACTATCCCGCCACCTCGGCGTGTAAGCAATTGAAGGAACAGTGGGGAGAAAATACAGCTTTCTTTATTTGAACTAGCCTTCGGTAACTCAAATTAGACCCTTAAAGAAGTTTTCATTAAACAAGATATAGAATATGAAAAACACTTCACCGAACGCAACGCCAGAAGGACGTAATACACTCTAAGAAAAAATGGAGGAAAAAATTAGCAACGGCGCTTCTTCCTCCCTTCTACCGACGCGCCCCCAAGCGGACACGAGAAAAGGGGAGAAACGAAACGTTTTTCTCCTTCTCCAGGCAGACTGGAGAAAGCTTTCGCCCTCCCGACTCATCGTCTTTCGGTTTCGTTGTTCGAGCAGGTCGCGCACGTTGTTTAATAAATAGCTGTTGAGTTGATTGAGCTTCAGCGGCAGCGAAGGCCGCCTGTAAATCCGTCTTCTAGTCTAAACGTGCAGAACATTTCGGTTGCATTGGCGTTTTTATCACTAATTTTATCAAACGAGCAAACGAAGCCGCTAGAAACAGCGAAGTTTCGGAGCAGTGCCAGCAGCGCCACGTACACTGGGGGATGGCCGTCTCCGGATTGCGGAACTCGCGCGGCACAGAACTACAGCAACTACAGCACTACAGCGACTACAGTCACTACAGTAGCGAAACCACGCGGAACTGTGTCGACGTTTTCGACGTTATGGAAACCGCAGGAACTGCGTCCAAGACAGGCAGGTTTTGCTGCGGGCTGCCTGGGTGCCTTCCCCCCTGAGTTCGGTTCTTCTTCCGATGCTCAGCGCAACCGGCGTTCAACGTGGTTCTGTGTTTGTGCGTGTCAGCAACATAGCTGCAACATCGTGATGGCAGTGTTGTGGGTTGTGAACAGAAGACTGGAATTATCGCCGATGTGGCCGTTTGTTCGCGTATCAGTGGTGTAACAAGAAGATGAGATTGTAAACTGTTGGGCATTGATGCCGCTGGTCGGGCCGTGATCGGAGGGGGCGGGGTGTCGCTGGTTGACATTCCGCTTTACATTAAAAAGTTTAATACCACTTGAGGGATTACGTGCAATCGATCAACGTGCGGATAGTCATGTTGGAACGCTGGTCTGAAGAGTAGAGGCTCCTATTGTACAGTGGTCAATGTGACTGTCGGAATTGTCTCGTCCCCGAGAGCGATTGCGCTCTGGGGCAAGGACTGAACAGTACGAAATCGTGACGGAAAGTACGTATATTTACAGTATGGAATTTCGGCATTAAAAAACAATAGTAGGTAAAATCGAAAAAAAAAAGCTACCCTTTATTTTGCTGTTTAAATATGTTACGGTTCCTGGAGAAACTGCCTTCCGTGGCGCGCTGGGATGAGCGCTAGAAGTTTTCGGGCTCGCCACGGCGTAGCTCCGTACACATAACACCTGCCGCAAGTCGCGGCTTTGACTGCATTCAAGTTGATCAAAAAGCGATTTCTCAGCCCGTAAAGCATCACTTCCAGCTGAGTCCGCTCTACAGAGTACAATTCAAGACGGCAATTGCAGCTTTGCGCGAACAGCACAAATAGAAAAACCAATAGAAATACAGGCTGCGACGTGCCGTGTGGGGAAACAAACTCATGGCTTCGAACCGCATTGGAGCGGCTTGATTTATTGGCATTCCAATAATTACGGCATGATCGAGCGTTTGTTTTTTAATAAGAGATTCATCCCCTGAGCCATTCAAAATGATCTCAGCGGTATGACATTGCTGGGAAAAAATCAACATGCTGGGAATATTTTTTATTGCTTAGGGAATCACCGAAAAGTTCCGCATGTTCAAAACGACCAGTATAAAAGACGGAAACGCAGAGCACGGGAGCAGTGTTCGGGTTAGTGTCGGTGTTCCGTTGTATTGATATTTGCGGGTGCCGTGTATGTGCTGAATGTATGTTCACCTGTAATAAGCGAAATATGTGTATAGTAGAGGATCCACAAAATGCAATAATGGCCTGAGAAAAGCAAATTATTTTTTGTAGAACATGAATTTGGCGGTACCTAGCGCCACCTATCCTAGCTACCTGCAATTACTCTGCTTGACCCCGCCATCTGGTGGCTAGCGATTTAACCTTCTTTCACGCTACGCGATAAACAGCGGCTTCGAGTTTGTTCTTTCGAGAGCGGCTTTTGGTTCCGCGGATTGAGTTCGCCCTTCTCCGTGAAGTGCGGTTGACGAAGGAATTGTGACTCGAGGAACACCAAAGGTAAGACGCAAAGTGCGCGAAGTAACTGGGTATCGGTTGTCTCCGTTTAAGATCGCAGTGCTGTCGACGAGAAGACTGAGTAACTGCTTCCGAAACGCAAGTTTCTGTACCTGTGGGGGGAATCTGGCTTCGGAAATAAACACAGCCCGCGGAAAGCTCGTGTTACGCTTTTATTTGCTGCTCCTCTCGTCCCGTACAAGAGACGTAGCGTCCTCGTTAAGCCTTATTGAGCTCGATTCGCTCAATTCGGGGCCGCCATATTGAGATGCAGGCGACGGAGGAACTTTGCTCCCGTGCTGCAGGGACGAAAGTTTCTCTCTTTCTAAAGGAACATAGGTTACAAGACCGTTCCTCCCCTAAGGGAGGACTATCCATATCCTTTTTTCTAAGAGCGTAGGATAAATATTAAAATAGAAGAGTTCGCTGTCTCACAAATATGTTAGCTTCTAAGTGCCTATACGAAACCGGATACGTTATTACGAAACTCCACAGCCTTTTCTTTTCTCATTCCAATGGAAGCAAGCTTCAAGAACTCGCGCGTTCTAGAAACGAGTTTTGAAATGAGCACACAGCAGCATTTAGGATTTACGGGATTGTAAAAAAATAAAATCCCGTGACGCGAATTTTTTTTTTTTCACAGCTTTTTAATTTTCTTTTTTCCGTGCAAGCTGCGACCAGCGGAATACTGGTTTCTATATCCAGATTCATGGATGCAACGTTTATATTCCTAAGACTGAGTGGAGAAGAAAAATATGTAAGCAAGGTGTGTGTCAGTGGACGGCACTTAAAAAACAAATGGCATTGATAGCACATTCATTGTCAACAGTGCGTGGCCGAACCGTTTTGACACGAGCCGGTAACCGTTATTTTTTTCCGGTTCAGTTCCGGTTCGGGTTCGGGTTCAGTTCCGGAAAAAATACCGGTTCGGTTCGGTTCCGGTTCGACACCCTGATATATATATATATATATATATATATATATATATATATATATATATATATATATATATATATATATATCAGTGTGTCGAACCGAAAAAAATACGGGTTCGGTTACGGTTCAGGTTCAGGTAAATTAATTTTGTTCAGGTTCAGTTCCGGTTCGATTAATTCGATCCGCGAACCGGTTCGCGAACCGGTTCGGGGCGCTGAACCGGTTCGCGAACCGGTTCGGAAATTATAAATGACAAATTGCAACATCAAAATAAATTACAAATAAAACATCTGAAATCAGCACATACGAAACGAGATACATTGTAGTGTAAGGCTCAGGGATTTCTACCAGGAATGGTTTCTTTATGTGTACTCAAAGGTTACCTCACCGACGTTTACGGATTCGGACTTCATCTAATTGGGTCCGACGCAGTAGCTGTAAAATCCGCGACCTCCTTACAAACCCACTTACAAGTAGAACTCGCTAACTATCCCGCCACCTCGGCGTGTAAGCAATTGAAGGAACAGTGGGGAGAAAATACAGCTTTCTTTATTTGAACTAGCCTTCGGTAACTCAAATTAGACCCTTAAAGAAGTTTTCATTAAACAAGATACGGAATATGAAAAACACTTCACCGAACGCAACGCCAGAAGGACGTAATAGGATAAATATTAAAATAGAAGAGTTCGCTGTCTCACAAATACGTTAGCTTCTAAGTGCCTATACGAAACCGGATGCATTATTATCAAACTCCACAGCCTTTTCTTTTCTCATTCCGATGGAAGCAAGCTTCAAGAACTCGCGCGTTCTAGAAACGTGTTATGAAATGAGCACACAGCAGCATTTAGGATTTACGAGATTGTAGGAAAATGAAATCCCGTGACGCGATTTTTTTTTTTTCACAGCCCTCCAAGTTTCTTTTTTCCGTGCAAGCCGCGACCAGCGCAATACTGGTTCCTATGTCAAGATTCATGGATGCAGCGTTTGTCAAGGTTCATGGATGCAGTGTTTATATTCCTAAGACTGAGTGGAGAAGAAAAATATGTAAGCGAGGTGTGTGTCAGTTGACGACACTTAAAGAACAAATGGCATTGATAGCATATTCATTTTCAACAGCGCGTGGCCGAACCGTTTTGACATGAGCCGGTAACCGTTATTTGTTTTTCCGGTTCAGTTCCGGTTCGGGTTCATCGCGATAACAATATAACGGTTCGGGTTCAGTTCCGGAAAAAATACCGGTTCGGTTCCGGTTTTCGGCTCGGTTTCTGTTCCGGTTCGACACCCTGATATATATATATATATATATATATATATATATATATATATATATATATATATATATATATATATATATATATTGTGTGACCGTGAGGTCTACAAAATAAAACGCTATTTTTTCTAAATACTTACAGAATGATCGTTTAGTCTGACAGCAATATTCTTCCTTGCTTATACAAATGGATGAATGCATCACATATTTCGACATTGTTTTTACTACATTCTAAAGCTGAACGACAATAAAAGGGCTTTATTTTCTTTGACTTTGTGTAATTGATGGACCATGTCATGTCTGTATAAAAAGAGGGCTTCTTATAGTAAAACAAGATGCTGAGCTTTACTAGTTTGTTTCATATTTAATAATCACGCCCAGCACACACGCGTGTATGTTAGCACGCAAAATCGTGAAATTTGTTGGAATCAAGTTTAACGCTGTTGAGCACTATCCATGAATGAAAATACACAAGGAGAGTACTTTGCTTAGCAACACTTGACTGTTCTCTTTAGAAAAGTGCTAGCGAAGATGTTAGACAAACAGCAGTAGCCGCTTTCTTAGTACGTGCCAGAGCAATTTTTTTAGATATACAAGCACAAAAAAAAATATCGGAACGTCACGCATCTTTTCCTTCTAAGCTGAACTCTAATGTGACGACTGAAAATAAATATTTTTAATTCATAAAATAAGAAACCAACTTGTGCTATCTTTGTCTCACATCTGAGCAGCAAACGTTTCTAAAATAGAGTAAAGAGCTATTCTGCCACTTAAACCACTTAAACCACTGGTGTGGTTTCATGGTTGAGTAGTGCTCAGCAGCGTTAAACTTGATTTGAACGAATTCCGCTGGAGGCGTGTTAACGTATATAGCAGACGTCTCCCCCCTCCCCCGCCCCCCCCCCCCCCCCCCCCCCCTTTGACGTGGTGTCGTCCGAGGGCAGAGGTGAATCTTTGTACTTAATTTTTTTTTCATTCTAGCGTTTGATCTAAAATGCTCCCTGAACCAATCCGGGAGAGTGGTGCAGAATGGGGTCCCCCATTTGATTCCAGTTCCATTCCGGAGAATTAGAGCTTCTAAAAAATAGAATTCCTTTTAAGTCCTCTGAATGAAAGCACTGGGCCCATTCCTGCTCCTGGAATGTCTGAACTCTTCCATTATATTCCTTTATTTAATACATGTAGAAAAAATAGCAAAATAATACTCACATTGTGTTACTAGACAAAAGCAGCATAAACCTGCTAACGTTATTATCCGCGGAGACGACTGCAAAAATGTGCAAATGCTTCCTCAAACAATTTATTCTACCAAGCCGAAGGCTGGTCGCAGAAAGCGCCTCGTGGCACTTGGTGTCACTGCACGCATCGATCGCGCGATTATGCGAAAAAAGTTGTAAGTCGCAACAGACGCCAAAAATTAGAACCCATCATTTTCCTCGCAACCGGACCGTATAGCCACAGCAGCAACATGGCTAGCGTGTTGTAGCTTTTTTCTCTAACAATAACTTTAAAGTGTCTAGTTCGTCCATTACGCATGAAGCTACCATTTTCTCAAATATAAATAGTTGCACAAAAGCACCGCTAGTACGCTGTTTGAAGCAATGCCGCGTAAACTTGCCCTAAATCTCCACGCAGTACGGCAAGAAGAGAAAGTCTCTGACAAAATGCAATCGGTATACAGGACGAGCGTAAGCTAGTGCAGCAGCATGTTATAGAACGTGCCGTCAAACGAAAACGTAAACCTAAGTTAAAAGCAGGGATTCGAACCGGTCAGTATTCCGGTTTGTTTCGCGTCCAGCAGCATAGTGTTTTGTTCCCGTTCCATTCTGGTTCCATGATGCTTTTGAAATAACTGTAAGCCCAAACCAGCTTAAACCGGTTCTTAAAAAAAAAAGTTCAGAGCTCCCAGTTGTTAAGAAAAGTTGACTTCAACATTGCATTAACTGCATTAAAAAAATTAAGTCATCAGAAGCCGTGCTGCGAAAACGTCGACAGAAAAACAACTATACGCTTAATTTTGTATTGTGATATTTACTTTTCACGCAAAAGTCGTTCGATGACATTTACGTGGTTGTAAGGGCGAATGTAAACTAGGGCTGGACATTTGATCGATTAACCTACCGATTAATCGATTAATGCTTTAATGGCGTTTAATCTTTTTAACCGGTTAATCAATAATATTTTAACGAACCAAAATAAAGTAAAAAGAAAGCGCTTTCACCACGCAGACAAGGACGGGAACACCTCTATGAAGGGCAAACTTTAGGTCAAAATTTAGCCTAAAGTAAACTGTAGGGGGAAGATTTGTAACTCCTGACAAGGTGCAGAAGGTTACACGTCTCCCGTCCACTTCAATAGCGTTTGAGTGTCCGTTTAGCGCAGCAGAGAGAGACTATAGTGTGAAAAATCAAAGGAGGTTGCTCTTGCCGGATAATATCACCGAACCTTTTGCCTCATGCAGCTTAAGTAATAATGTGTCAGTGTCTACGAAATGTTCTTAACTACACATCAAAGTTGGTTACTATTAAAACTTGTCTATTAGGCCCTTTACCTCATGTTCAGCAAGGGAAAAAACAGAAAACAAATATTATTTTTACTTATTAAAGATATTATGCATGGAAATTAACGAGACCGATTAATCGATTAATTAATCGATTAAAAGGTGGCGATTAATCGGGTTATAACTTTTAATCGACACCCAGCCCTAATGTAAACATTAACCAAGTGCAGTGCTCACATGTGAAATCAATCAGCCGGCACGTGCAGTGACACCTTGATATGGTAGCACGCACATTAATCGCAAACTACCCACAAAGAACAAATTGGCCGTTCGTTGTTAAGACACGAGTAGTTGAGTCCGCCAGAGGATGGCGACATTGTTATCCACTGTAGATGCAAAATTTATTAGGTGCAATAGGAATGGTAGTGTGGGGTTTTTAACAGATATCACGCAGTACAGATAGAGTACCACGTCGGTAGGATGCTCATCCAGATCGGAACGGGAAACTACCCACACCGTACGCCCGGACGACTTGCTCGAACGCCTGCTTTGAAGAGGAGAAAAACAAAGCACATCGAACGATGATGAAAATAGGAAGGACAAAATACAAGGAGCACCTTGCTGCTCCTAGAAAACGCTCGCGTGCACACACACAAACGCTCACAAAATTACTTCAGGCAGCGTCCAGGGATCTGGGCGACTGGCGTCCCGGCGAACGGCGCGTCAGTGTCACGTTCGTCGCAGCTTCGCCTCTTAGCGCTTTCAGATTTTGCCACAGCGGAATAAACGCGCCGACAGCCGTCACATTTTACTTACACTTCACAGCGCACAAGAACGGACGTACTTCAAAAGTTCACTCACACAATGAAAAAGCACTCACAAGGCGCTGACTCTCAGTTTTGATTTGTATTGTGCTTCTTCTTCATCTTTTGTATATAAAGAACTGATTCAAGCTAAGGCACATATAACTAAGTAATTTTTCCAAAATGGTTTAACTTTTTTTTTTATGAAGCTATCTGTGGGGTGCTAACACATAAGTTCTGTAGCGTGGCAATGTTCGCGGTTCTTGCGATTTCTCGCGTTAGTTTGTTATTGCTCCTGCCATGCAGGGTGTAGTTTCCCAGAAGTGGAGAACACCGGCAATCTCGGCAATGGATGCCTAAATGACCGGAGTCGGCCTTGATTGCGTTGTTATTGTGTTCCCGAAGTCGGTCGTTGAGACATCGTCCCGTTTGTCCAATGTAGCGCTCTCCACAAGAAATGGGGAATGAATAAATCACTCCCTTTGTGCAAAAAACAAACTTAGTTTGCTCCTTGAACGGAGAGAGTAACAAACCTATTTGATAACGAACCAACGAAAAATTTCAACACGTTCGGGTCATGCAAGCTTTAGTGCCATATCCCCCCTTTCAACTCTCCAGCAACTATCAAATCATGAGGGCATCTACTGCCCTTAAAGCGCAAATATGATTTTGTTCGCAGATATTCTCACAATTCCGTGTGAATTGAAATTTTTGATTGAATTTCATTCTATCAAATTTTACTCTAGCCTTACTCTGAACTACCCCGAAGAAAAGAAGAAGGGGCAATGAATTTTAAATAAGAATAAAAAAGGCTTATAAAGGACATGGAGCTTTATTTCTGTAGAAAAACCACCCCTAGTTCAGAAATTGCCATGCTGGTCTTCGTGGTGAGCAAATAAATCGCTTTGTTTGCTGCCGACCAGCGACCACCTCCCGAAAGGTATCACGCACCCTTAGAGGAAGGGTAGAGCGACAGGAAGAATAAAACCAACAAGAACGTATCTCTACAGCATTTCACCGTTGACGGCAGCTCCCCACCCCTCTTACCTCCCTCCCCCCCCCCTCCCCCCCCCCCCCCCCCAGAAAAAAAGGGAACGAGAAGTACGAGTGACTCCTGCAGAGGGTCTCCCCTACATGAGTAGGGCGCGGGACGAATGCCTCCGTTGCCAGTGCCTAATCTAGGTCCTGGCAAAATGTATGAGGTTCACTGAACATTATAAGTGTGCCAAATAAAATAACAAAAATATTTTTGGAAGCGTTCGCATGGGCCCGTTCAATTCATTATGTAATTTTAACTTTCAAGTGGCGCAGGTGGGGCGACGCTGTCCTTAGTGCTAGTAAGTAAAACCTGTTTTTCCGCATTAATCCCAACACAAAGAAAATTAGGTAGAATATAATTTGAAATCATGCGTTTCTAATTCATTTTGCACGTGTTAAAATATTTCCTTTTACATGTGTTAATATAGCTTATTTATTCATCATCATGCCCAGTGCTTTGAAGCACGAGGCAGCTTTTCAAAGCTCCAGAAGATGCGATGTCACGCATCGGCACAAGCGGGACTCTTCGCAAACGTGGAGCTCGCGCTTGCCGAATTGCGACGCTAAAACTTCCCCGGGACTGGCGGTGAAATTGAGAAACAGATGAACTGGAACGAAATTCGCACCGTTGGAGTCGCAAATAGGCGAACCTTTGCATCATTTGGCTTGTAATATAACCTTACATTTGCTGCAGTAGTATTCATCCGCATCAGTTTATGCATATTTCGTTTGATTAACGCCCGTGCAAAATGTGCCCAGTTAGGCGTTGTCAGCGCATGCGCAGCATACACTATTTAGCAAAAGAATGTATAGACACACTTGCAATGCAACTCACCGCCCAACAAACAAAGATTACAGGCTGCAGATGTCCTATATACATAAATTATCTATGGGCTGGAGGAAAAGAACTATCAGGTCGCTCTTCAAGCCATGCCCTATATCCAGACATAGATTAAGACACTCTCTGACTTCTTTCAATGGACCGATTATTACTTTACTGGCCATACACTTCACGGTAGAGTACTGTAATGTGATATTCAACAAGAGTAAGAAGGAGTTGTATTTTGGGTGAAATGTCTCATGATAGAATTTAACAAACGACTTCACGCAAAACATGAACCAATTAAAACATTAAACGACAATGTGCGAGAGTGCAATATCTCTGTTTACATTCGAAATCACAGTACACTACCACTTAACTGAGAAGCTGTTCACTTTGTATTTTGTATAACTTTATTAGAGCTCTTTAAAAAAAATGTTTCCTTTGTTTCTATGAATGCGATTTCAACTAGTTAAATATATCTCATTTTATAGTTTATATCTACTCGCGTTAAGTCTTGTTCTTACATAGGGTTAGGTACGTTTGCTTCTACTCTTCAAAATAACCTAAGGCGAGAGTCCCAAGGCACAAAAATCGTACACAAGGGCGTTGTGACTAATTGTCCAGTCGTATACACCTGACGTCACCTTTACTCTACCGGAATTATTTCAACCAAGGGGCTCTTCAATTTATCTCCAATAGCTGGAATTTTGTTGAAAAGGGGATGTCGGAGTTCCTGCAGGTGTGCACACACCTGCCTCTCCGCGCCATAAGGATGGCAGGTCGATTGTTCGTCAGCGTAAACATTATTCAAACTCGGCGTCTTTCGCCAGCATGAGGCTACAGATCTAGGCCAAGGAGGGAATATCGAGCGGCCCTCCAGGTTCGGTTGGTAGCATGCGGCCCTTGTCTTGAGTGCCGAGTCCGCGCTGCTGTCGAAAGCATCAATGATAAGTGAGCGACTGCCTGGTTCCTGAATGATGCACGGCGCTGGCTCTCTTTGATGGTCCTTCTGGGCCCGTCGTGATCGAGCACGTCGCCCGACGTGAATGCAAGCTGCTCTTGCAGCTCCTGGTTTGTTTCGTTTTTGTTTTTTTGCTGGAAACAGGGAATTTTATATTAGGTCGAGTAAAAATCATAAACTGCAAGAGGTACCAAAAGGTGAACGACGCACGTGCTGTTGAAACCCATTTACAAGTTTATTCGATTGCCGAAAGTGTATGAGGTGGCGGAGTTGGTGGAGAGAGTTTGGGTGTCTATTGCTCTCGCTGAACCTTCATCTCCTTCCACGGGCGTGACGTTACGTCCTAAGTATTGTCTAGAAGTGAGAGAAGGCGCATGCACAATGGTCTCTTGGTCATTTTATTCCCCGCGCGTGCGCAGAATTCGTAGGGATTGCCAAGCCACGTTGCAGCCTTCTATTTGCTTTCAAGGGCATTCCTGTGTAGCAATAGTTTGTTGCTATGTTACCGAGTGCTCGGGTTTTGCGTACTGATGACGCGGAGAGAAATAAAATGGAGCAAAATATGATCATCAGAATAAATTGCGACAACTTAATGCCGTCGCGAGCCTGTGAATTTGTGATATGGAGACGTTCATAATTAATTTTAATTTGTTCGCGAAAACTGCACTTTCATTACAGCAGCTCTCATATGTGGTTATAGTTTTGCATAATCACCCGATTTTTTTACTTTGTGACGGATTCACGCACTTCAAACTTTATGATGACTGTAAGTGTAAAACGTGTAGTTAACATATTTGAAACAGTGGCGCTCCATGTTTGGCATTAAGGAAATAAGACATGCTTACTAAAGCGCACATTTATCTTTTACTTCTGTGTAAATGTTAGGGGCACACAAAATGAAAAAGAAAACAATAGATAAATATTCGAGTACAAGGCCTTGCAATGATTGGTTTCTGATTTTTAGGGCTTCTTTGAACACGCAGCTTCCGTAACGCTTTCTCAGCTTCTCTTTTTCATAGAACATTATTATAATGATTTCGTTTTTCAAACTACGTGTATTCTGAAAGCTCACCTACTGCAAGTGCTCTCAGTTGAAACGTATTTATTCGAGAAAAACGTATTAGTTGGCACGCATGACCAAGAGGAAACAGAATTCGGTAAAAAAAGGGGCAAATCAACGGCATATTGGACTAATAGCTTTAGGTCACTTTTAATTTTAATGGACGATTGCATAAAGTGTCACGTAAAACACAATTTGGAGCAAGCAAAGGTGCACCTTAAAGGGTTTTCTGCAACGAAACCATTATCTCGAGCATTCGTCGCGCGTGTGTGATAGTCTACCGAAAATCCGACAAGTTACAATGCGGAAGTTGCTTCACATGCTCCTATTACACTTGAACATCAAGATGCGAAAACTAAAGCTATTTAATAATTAAAAAAAATGTCTAGCGGCCTTTCTGTGGCAAACCGACTTACGTAAGCCCTATGCGCGAGATGGCGTTAACGCTTGGAATGAAGATGAATATATAAGGTAACCCAGAAAACTTTGAAAGATGGCGGCACTATATAAATATCTATATGCGCTAGCAATATCCACACAGAAGAACAGTCATACCTCATGCAAACAACCAACCCACTTTTGCTCTCTCTCACACACACACACAAACGGACGCATGGAGCTGCTGCGAGGACAGCACGGACTGCTCAATCAAAAACCTGACACGATCTCACAATTATTTTGGGACATTTGTATGAGAACACCGAAATTTCAAACTTTCGAAGTTCGAAATTTGAACTCTTTACAGTCGAACCTCTGAGTTGTTTGTCCGAAGCATGTATTAGGGTTTTTTCCAGCGGCGTTTTAGTGATGAGGATAAGCAGGGGCCCTATGCGTCGAAGCGCACCTTCGTCCTCGGAACGACGGGACGCAAGACCAAAACCGGGCCTGTCTCTCTTTGGCAACGGGCTGCAGAGTGGCGACCCTCGTCGTCGTCCTCTGAGGGCTACGGTCGACAAGATGGGATTAAGCGTCGCCGTCGTCGGACAGAACAATGAATATGGAAAGTAGTTAGAGTTGAGCACGATCGAATTATGAATCCCTTCCGCTGGAGTAAGTGTGCCTGGTCTCTGAGGGTAATAACTTTCTTGAGAACACTGTCTACTGTCCGGGTGAGCAGCCTTGGGGCTATCATTAGTACTTCTGATTCAAAAAAAGTCTACGGACTATCACTTTTTTCATTTGCGAAAATTCATTTACAGCTTTCGCAAAAAGGATGGAGCTGGCGTTATTCTGAACGATTATAAGGTTATGGGCGGTCACTTTGATCTCTTGAGGTCTCCGTGCAGAAACACAAGAAAAAAACGTTTGGCTGAGACGAAGGTAGTCAAACCTAGGCCCTATAGTCACACCTTAATGACAACGGGTAACTGAATTTGATTTTCGGGATTTGTGAATAGTGATTATAAGGGGAATCCAAAGGTGCAAGTGAGCTGGACAAAAATGAAAATAATAATCCTTGGAGAAGGGGAACAAACGGCACAAGGGACAAACAAGAATTTAAAAAAAAAAAAAAGCTAAATGACTGGTGCGTGACAAAAAAAATCGGCCCGGTTCTGATGTCGAACCAGGAACCTCTATTTTCAGTGGAGCGCTCTAAAAATGAGCTAACGTCAGTGGAGTAAACGGGTTTTATCAGCTGCAACCACTCAAACTTAAACAAATATGAACGGCCTGTATTTTATGGTTATGATTTTAATGTAACGCAAAGATGCAAGCGAGCTGCAGAAGAATGGCAATAGTAATCTCGGGAGAAGGGGAACGAAGGGTACATGAAACAAACCCAAATATCCATACACAGCTAGATGACTGGTGCGCGACCGAAAAAATCCGCCTGCACCTGGCATCAAACCCTAAACCTCTCCATTTCCACTGGAGCGCTCTACCAACTGAGCTAACGAGGAGTTAGGCGTCAATAGAGCAAACTTTAAACTGTTATCGCTTGAGTCAATAGAGAGCCTTGATTGTGATTATTATGAGTGTGTTAGGTGTGCTCTTAATGACCTCAAATTCCCATAAGCTTCTGGAAGATTCAACGAGAATCTTGCACAAAATATTAAAATCTCCTTTTAATATATATAAACAGATCTTGTGCGGCCAAATGCTTGTTCGACGGCAGCTAGAAAATACACTGCCCGGTTGCTCTTCTGTAACCGTACGCGCTCATTACTCGCACCCGTGTCATTATTCGCGGCAATTGGTCATAATCTGAAGGGAGGGGGTGAGGCTTAATCTACCTTAGATTTCGCTGCACATTAAAAGCTACATATACGAGATCAATATATAGATTGTTTTTGGAGCATACAACATACACTTTTTTTTTTGGTTTTGAAAAAATGAAAAACCGAAACTTGTTTATTACATGCCATGTCACTTTTGCGCAGTAGGTTTCGTGTTCCTCAGTGCTTACTTACAGGATGCGTACATCCCGTGAAAGGTAGGCAAACAACATGAGTTAGGTAAGAGGAAGTGCTCTCACACCACAGCATTATCGAGCCCCTGTAATATATGTCTTTGTCACAAATTATCTACCTATTCTTGGAAGATCGTCTTTATTATTGTCTTAAACTCTAGCACTTGTGATAAATTACTAACACATATTTGTATATGTTATGCACTGTAAATATTATTATCATGATTTTTCCCATCACTGAATGGTGGTGGCCCATGAAAACAGATATCTTCAGTCAGCTCGACGTGCCTTTTGACCCCTATAGTGTCTCCACAACATGTGTTAGGAATCAGATCGAAATGCAGTTATTAAGAGCCCTTTAGTAAAATAAATACAGTGATTCAACATTATATATTAAATAGCGAAATGAAATATTATTATGTTGATGCATGTGCAATACAGGGTTGCAGGAAATAATTAAGTATTAGCTGCTGTACACCTATATTTATACTTCAATCATCAATCAATCATTTTATTTTTCTTTCACTAGGAAAGATGGTAGCTGGGGCAAAAAACTGCAACACGTGCAGCTTGACAAGGCCCAGCTCCAACACAGCAGCGCGTGTACAAGGCTTTGTTCAAAAAATAGTTTCCATACCCGACTCGAAGCAATTCCGACTAGCCCTTTAAAACCACTTGTACTGACCCACCCCCCTCTGTAACGCCCCCGAGGCATTGAGGGTACGTATAAATAAATAAATAAATAAATAATCAAACCTAAAATGAAGGCATTCTTCAAATTCAGAAAAGAACTAAAACAAAAAAAGAGAAGAACAAGATTTCAATGCAACATACAATATCAATTAACACAGTACGAATACAGCACGAAACCTCAAGTTTACAACCTCGACAGTATCAACATTAAAGCTTCAAATGGTAAGCTATGGCTAAAATTTGTTTCAACATTCAGCTTGCTCAATAAAGATGGAAGTATGTACGCAACCGATGTCAGTCCATAGTTTGTCCGGAGGGCGGGTACACTCCATTCTTAATTTCTCCATGTGTTGTAAACACTAGTATTTTTTTAAATTTGATATTTGTAGAAAACAACTATGTTTTATTTTTGTGCTGTTTTATAATATACTAGAAGGCGGTACTAATGTAGGTTTGTTATGTCTATCTACTTCACAAGTAAATAGACATATCTGATCATAAACAAGCAATGACTATATGGAAGATGAAGTAAATTGATCGTAAGATCTATATACCGTCACATACTGAGCGTGAACCCACCCAAAAGTTGTAGGTAATCTTAAAAAACAAAACAAAAAAACGGGAATTTAGTTTTAAGAGCAGAAATATGGGGTAGGCCTTTGCACGGTCCTGTTTTCATCCAGTGGAACAGTCGTGTAGCCAGGCCTTTTGGGTCTTCAGCCCGCACCCATTCCGAAATCCAGCGGATTTTATAGTACACACCGTGCATTTGCCCCCTCTCCTCACCCGCACACCCTAGCCACATGAGCTCCCCCACCCCTCCTCTCCTTGTCCCCTACCCTCCCCACAACAACAAAAAAAAATGTTACTCGCAATATTAGTGGACCGCTTTGGGTCAGTGCTGTCGTGTGACATCACCGCTTTGCCCAGGTGCTTTTGGAGAAGCCACAGACACGGAGGAGCATCATTGTTAACAGGGTGGACTCCTACGTTTTCGACGTTTGCGGTTAATGTGTACTATTTTTATAACTTAAATGTATCATAACTAGCGAGAGGGCAATTATTGTGACATGGGCCATGCCTAAGAATTGTACGGTACTAACATTGGGCAAGTTAATCGTGCTCTTTATGCTATTGTTAAGCCGAATGATGCCGGCAAGTGTTACATGATTTGCGCTCTAGGATTACTTCTGTGCATATCCATCGTTCGGTATTTGGTATAGTAGGTTGAATAGGCTGAATCACTTCTGGTTGGGGGAAGGTATTTATGGAATATATCACATATCTTCTGCTCTCAGAGCAAGTGACTTGCGTCTATTTATGTTAAGCGAATTTGAAACTAACAGTACACAGAGAGCTGGTCAGTGAATAATTGAGTCTGCCGAAGCCTGGTTCGATCTCCGCTCCTGGCCGAATTGTTTGTCAGCTTTCTTTCTCCTTTTTATTCTTATGATTTCAAAGCAATATATTTAATAATTACTCCCTCCCTTCTTCGTTCACTATATTACTATGACTGCACTTGTGAATCAGTGTCAGCCGAAGTTTGCGGGATCGAATCCTCAACTTTCGCCTAACCGGGGCAACGCTTTCCCGCTCATTGGTTTCGGCGGACTTAATTTCTGATCAGCTATCTCCTTAATGGTAGATTCACGCTCGCCTGACTGCGTAGATGCCATGCACTCGCAGAACGCAAAGTCCACGCTAGCTCTGAGTTGTGGCAGTTAGGTGGACGACATTTCAGCTTGCCAGCCTCGGAAAGGGCCCGTCTTCCTAAGTAATTAAGGAACCTCTCATTCCCATTGGGACAGGCTGCACCGTTTATGAATGTAGATTGAAGTAAGATTTGCAAATACCGCCCTATTGATATTGTGATTGAAGACGGGAGAAAGTGATGATTCAATTGAGTATCTTTGGGCCAAAGGATGAGAAAGGAGAAAAAGAGCTTGCGAAAAATAGGGCCAGGAGCGGAGGCTGAAGCCGTAACCTTCTCTTGTCCGGGGCGACGCCTTAACCAGGAACCGGGATGGTCTAATTTGTTAAGGCTTCGGGCCGGATGTATATAGTAAGAGGGGGAAAGAGAGTATTTAATTTATGGCTTAGAAATCAGGAGAGGGAAAAGGAGAAAGAGAGCTGGCGAAGATTTGAGCTGTGGATATCAGTGTTGCTGAACGGGCACTCCCATTCTATTTCAGCTCCAATCGGGAAATTATAGTTTCCTGATTCCTTTCAACTCGTTTGAATGGAGACACTGGTCACATTTCCATTTCTGGAAAGGATAAACTCTATCATTCCAGTCTTCTTTCTGTACGTGAAAATCGGCTCTTGACAGCTACACTGTGTTATCGGAAAAAGCAGGATTAAGCTGACATTATCAAACTCAGGGAGAACTAACCGCAAAAGTATTCAAAATACTTTCCCAAGCACTCATCTTGCTAAACCGGTGGGCGGCCGAGCGATGGTCGCACAAGTGCAAAATTAAGTGCAACGATGGACACATCGCTTGTGGCACTTAGTGTCACTGCATCTACATGTATAATGCGAGATTAAGCACAAAAAGGGCTTGCAAACGACGCCAGAAATTAAAAGCAGCCATTTTTCCCGCAAAACAACCGTGCAGTACCCTCCACAGACGCATCGTTGGTGTGATCGTTTGATAAGCCTTTAAAATGTCTCGTTCGTGCTTGGCAAAAGAAGAAGCTACTTTGCTGTCTGCCTCAACTGCCTGCACAACAGCGCACGCTTAAGAAACAGCCGCGTTCTGCCCCACATCTCCACGCACTGCTTAAAGTATACACAACCGCTGAAAATGTGCAATGGCTATGGTATCAGCAAGAGGAACTGTTTGACTATATTATGAAACCTGTTTTAAAACGTATACACTTACGTTTGTGAAGAAATGTAAAAAATGCAAGCGAGGTGGTGAGTGACATCCACAGTAACCTTGAGACGTGGGAACAATAAATCAACGGACAGAACAGCGTAGTATCTAACACAGCTTGACACAGAGTCGTCCGATACTTACGTTTGTTGCACAATTCTGGCAATTTTGTTTACCTTACTCAATTTGATTCGTTATTTATTTTGCATGCAAACATTAGAATATCCACATTTTTAAAACCTAAATCTTAATTGCGCATGGTTACACCGCCCAATTTTAGCTTCTCCTGGCGCCAGGAACAAAATTGTTCGTCTGTAACTTTTCAGTTTTGGTTGCTTCACTGGGGGCGACCCGCTGGCAAGACAGTCAAGCTAGCAGTAACCTAAATTCAGATTATGATATATTAAGAGACACTGACCGTGCGCTAGCGCTGCGCCATCAGGCCGTAAGCTCAAGATCGACGCAGCTCACGTAAGAACCGAGCCCATTTCATTCCCATTCAATTCGGGAGCCGAAGATGGGAGAAATGGTTCAGGAACCAATACAACTCAAGAGTGGTAACTCTGCAGCACTATATTTTTATGTATATCTAAAGAACCTGATGAAGAGCAGTCCCCACTCGGAACGTCGTCTAATAAATAAGTTTTAAAGAAAATATATGCATATATATATATATTAATACAATCCCCGCTCTTCAAACATATAAGCCTCGATAAACACCACATAGACAGGATATTTGCAACCATGTTTCAATCTGGAACAAGTACAGCCCGCGAGAGGGAGCAAAGAGAATCGTACCTAATTAAAAAGTTTAGCACGCTTCGTGCAGGAATCAACGAGAGCACCGGTCGGCGTAGGAAGTTGCTTGCATCTTGGACAGTTAACCTTCTCGGAGCCCCCAGATTGGTGGGAAAACGAACAGACGGAGTTGCCTGCTCGAGGATCTCCCTGCACTGGACGTCATTGCGACCTCGAGCAATCTTTTTGTGAACGGGTGCGAGATGGAGAAGCGGGCGGGGATGAAAATTTTAAAAAAGGGGGAAGGGCGCACATTTGTATGCGGACGTGTGGGTGAGCGGAGGGGGAGGGGGGATAGGGCGTTGGAAGTGTAGTATATGAACCTTCGGGCGTCTCGGTTCGCGTCCGCGCTGCTCCTCTATCTCTGCAGGCTCTTCTCGGCCACGCGGGCGGCGCTCGTTTGCCCACTTGGTTCTGTTTTCTTTCCTCGTTTCGTTCTTTACACTGCCGACTTCTAATGGCACCTGGCACGAAGTGATTTGGGGACGCATGTATTTCCCCTTCCCTGGCGGCGGGCTTCGTCCACACGTGGTCGGTTCTGAGAAGTTGTCGTTAGTCTTACGTCGTTTTCTTTTTATTATTTATCTCTTTGTTTTGTTTCTTTCTTTTTTTCTTGGCCGCCGTGTCAAAGTAGCGAGCGTCCAGCTTCCACTGCAACAGTACGTCATAATGAAGAGCGTTCTCCGTTCAGAATGTTGTGTAATACGTTTTAAAGGATTTACCCTTTTTTACGATATATATTTATACATATATATATATAGGTCAAGTCGACATTTCAGCCTCAGTCAGACCTGGTCTGACCCCGGTATTGAGCATATTGGGTTCCTCCAGTAAATACGGCGGACGTAAAACTAAGGCGCAATAACCGCACACTCTCTAAACCTGCTCGGCGATAATTTAACGTCTTTCGTCGGGAAATCATCAGTAGCCAAGTGACGACAAGATAAATGATAACAAAATCGAGTGGTAGCTGGGAAGACGGCAGCTTGTGCAGATCCCTTGCCACGTCCGTCATGACGTGCCTCCAGGCGAGCAGTTTTTGCAAGAGCTTCCAGTTCGTCCAATCGCCTGCAATGGTGGCTCGCTCGCGGCGCTGGCACCTACCGCTGCCCGGGGGAATTTCCTTCTGCTGACTGAACACAGGCTACGCCTGGGAGATGTGAGCGGCGTCCAATTCTCCGAGCAATTTAGAGCTGCAAACCGTTCTTCTCTCTTGTTTTGCTTCTTGTTGTCTCGATTGTGAGTTTCAGCAGACGCCTCCGCGTTCTCTTCGGGTGCTCTTCTCCGATCCGCTGCTTTCCAAAAGTGGCCAATGAGAAACGTTCGCGCTAGACCAATTCGAAGATGTGCCGCCAGAGTTGAGATATATCTTCACTCTGGAAACGACGGGAAAACTGCAACGAAGGGAGGAAACTCATCGGTGAGCGCCGGAAACTCCCTCCAGCACTATCGTGCGTTTGGTCTTACGCATTTCAAAGGGGTGCCAAGAGTAGGAGTTAAAAGCAAAAACGGAAACGGAAACGAAAGTTTTCAGATTACTATTGTTTGGCTGAACTTGGGCGTTCTGTACTTGAGCCTGTGTCTCTCGGCAGTAAAATATACGTCAGTGCCAGGTCATCTTTCCTTTTGAATATTTTCCTGTATTTTTGAATAGAAAGATTGTTGCGTTAATCGTTTTTTTTTGTTGTAGAGCACCTTCTATTTTAATGGAAAGTAAAAAGAACATTTGAATATACTAGTTAGCTCCAACGTTAGAAATCGAACAGCAAAAAACTAAGTCGCCCCGGGTTTTATTGTTACGTTGTGTTCACCGTTAAATTGACAGGGCAGCGAGGCTACGTTCTCACAAGAAAAATCGTTCGCCTATATTTCTGATCAAGTACTTGAAATGCAACTATTTTAATTCAAAACAATTTGTAGGTTTGTTTATGTATACATTGTTTAACTCTTACCAACATGAATAAAAAACCATCAGTATTTGTTTTTAATTTTGTTTTTTAATATTGCGATAACGTTGCGCAATAACAAAGCAAAGAACGGGAATATTTGCAGTTCGCAGTCGCTGGGTGGCGGCGAGTGGAACTAGGGCGGGACGCACATTGAGTGGAGTGAAATAGGTTGAAAAAATGTGCGAATACGTGCAGCTATTATAAATGTCGTCATTTCAGCATAAGTTAATCCGTCCATAACATCATACCATCCACAAAGTAGTACTACATCCAGTTTTAGTAAAGCCATCTGCCGAGGTGAAAACAATATTCCTTCCTTGTGCATCACCCCGTTGCTACTAGGCCAGTCCAACTTCCTTACAGTAAGGCAAGTGCTTCGCGTCCCCCATCCCCTCCGCACCCCACCCACCCTCGCGCCCTGTCATCATCGCTCATACCATCCTTCAAGGTCGCCATGCGAATGACACATAGAGAGATGGGTTAAGTGTTGAGAATGGTTAAGAGGCGCCCAAAACGGTCAATTGCTTGACCTGCATCCTGGCCGTTCAGACCAATCCCAGTCATAGACTTTTTTATTGAATCATGGCGCATACAAACGACGCCAGAAAACATAAACAGATCCCTCGGCAGTCTGCCGACTGTCTACGTGAACGGACTTCGCCACCTCACCGATGCAAAAACGATAGACACTGCCGTAGAAGAAGAAAAACAGAATAGTGCTCCTCAACGGTTATAGCCGCAGTCAACCCCTGAAGAAGAGACCGAGCAGGTCTCGAAACGTAGGGTTCCGCCTTTAAACGAGGATTTGGTTGGTGTATATTTTATTTATTATTATCCCCAGACATTTGCGCCATCGCATGCTTGGGCCGTTTTTTGGCGGGTTACGGCAGCGCTCCCATAGAGGCCTATGTATTTCATATACGAATATGGCCACCACTTCGAAAGGTTACCCATTCAACAATTTGCAATGCTACTACTCTCTTCTATCGTATACCGCTTTTCTCGTGCCACAAGTGCAAGACGATAACGTGTAAACTGCAGGTTCTTCGGTCGAATAAACTTGTTGGTGATTGGTACTACGAATAGTATAGAGTTAATCGATGTCTACAGTTTATTCTTGTGTATAAAGAAATCGTTAAAACTGTATAACTTAACTAGGATCCCTCCCTATTATTAGTAATATATTTGTAGTGTCTAGCTTGTGCATTACATCTGAAACAAAAATATATTTCGGAAGCAGCTGATATCATTTTTTGATAAACAACAAAGCTCAAACTAACACAACACAAAAGAATGGCATTTGACTACAGTACACCGCAAGAATCCATAATGTGCTGGTACATACTGTTTTTCCTCAAAATTATTTTCTTGAGTTCTTAGAACAATTTTCCAAATAAGTCGGAACAATTCTCATTTAGACGTTTACGATCCCTTCCATTATTTTTCTTGTGATATGAATAATCCAGAAAACAAAAAAACGACTGTGTGTATTATGATAACATAAAATTATTAAAAAGTTTGCTTGTTATATTTTTGTTTATTATGATTTTTATGTGATTATAACGGTGACTTTTTTTATTTGCAAGGAATGCAAGCACTGCGCGGAATAAACGATTTATGAGAGCATGATTGTTTTTTTTAACTAAACATCCTAATGTCAAGAGTATTAGTTATGCACGTACAAAATGTTTATATTAAAATAATTATCCCATTTGCCCTGAACTGAAGCAGCAAAGAAGTAAAAATCGTCAAAAGAGTGTTTTGAAATATCTGACTTGATATCACATTCTTCGAAGAGGGCTGAAACCAAACTTTTTGGAATAGCAGAGGCTTGTGTTAGGCGGCCTTAAAGTTTGTATTGTGTGACAAGTTAAAAAATTGGCCGATCTAAAAAAAAGAGTCTGAATGAGGCACGGGTGCCCGAATTTGAAATGTCCACTTCGATACAAGTTTGCACAAATATGGCTCATTTTAAACGAATTGCTATAATAGCGTGTTTTTTTGTTTTTGTTTTTTTGAGGGCCATAAATTTGTACTTTACCAGCTAAGTTCTCGGCCGACCTCAAAAATCTCCTGGATGAGGCGCGGGTGTCCAAAATCCAAAAGGTGAATGAATGGGTATAAACATTTGAAACATCCGCATTTTGAGGCCGGTTTTCTCAAAAAGAATTGGTTGTTGCGTTTTTTCCATAGTACCGGAATGAGCCCGAGGGCTCTGCATTTCATTTTCATTCTTTGGTAAAAAAACAGGGTTATTTTCAAAAAGTTCCCTTGCGAGGTGCGTGTGCCCAAATTTTAAAAGATGAACGAATGCCAATAATTAACCGAACCATCCCCAATTTTGAGACGTTGTTTTCTCAAAGAGAATTTCCTTTGAAGTACTTGCCATGGTATTAGAAAAAATTCCTGGCAAGGCGCGTGTGCCCAATTTTAGAAGGATGATCGAATACGTAAAAACAGCCTAACCATCCCCAATTTGACACCAATGTTTACAACAAAAAAATGCTTTTTTTAGCACTTGCCATAGTACAAGGATTGGCTCGAGGGCTCTACATTTTATATTTTGCCTTTAGGTAGAATCTCGATTGTTCTAATAAAATTCCCGTGCGAGGCTCTGGTGCCCAATTTTCAAAGGAAGAACGAATGCTTAAAGCCAAACCACTTTGGAACCTGGTTTTCTAAAAACAAAATTATTTTCAAGTAATTATCATACTACCAGGATAGACTCGGGGGCTCCAAATTTTAAATTCTGTCTTTAACTGCGAACTGGGTTGTCGTGAAAATGTTCCCTGGCGACGCGCGGGTGTCCAAACTTCGAAAGATGAACGAATGTGTAAAAACTGCCCAGCCATCCCCACTTTGAGACCGGATTTCTTAAAAAAAATATTCGTTTACGAGTATTCGTCATAGTACTAGGTCTCTAAATTTTATATTCCAGCTTTAGCTGCGAAGTAGGTTGTCCTCAAGAGATTTTTGGCAAGGCGCGGGTGCCCAGATTTCAAAAGATAAACGTAGACTTGAAATTAGCCAAACCCTCCACAATTTGAGGCCCTTTTCCTCAGAAAAGATTTATTTTCCGTGTACTTGCGACAGCATCAGAAAGGCTCGAGGGCACTAAATTTTATTATTCCTTTTGCTTTGAACTGGGTTCTTCTGAAAACATTCGCTGGCTAGGCGCGGGTGGACAAGTTTCAAATAATTAACGAATGCCTAAAAACAGCCGAATCATCCACGATTAGAAATCGGTCTCCTCAAAAAGCATTTGTTTTTGAGCATTTTCCGTAGTTCCAGGATGGACTTGAGGGCTCTAAAGTTTATGTTCTCTCTTTAGCTGGAAAGGGGGTTGTCTTGAAAAAGTTTCCTGGCGAGGAGTGGGTGCCCAAATTTTGAAGGCTGAACGAATGCCTAAAGACTGCGGAACCATCCACGCCTTTGGACCGCTCTTCTCAAAAGGGATTCACTCTAGAGTTCTTGGCAATGTACCAGGATAGGCTCCAGTTCCCAACATTTGATATTCAGCCTTTAGTGGGGACTGAATCTCCTCATAAAGTTCCCTGGTGAGGCGCGAGTGCACAAAATTGAAAAGATGAATAAATACGTAAAAACGGCAGATACATCCCCAATTTGAGGCGATGCAACTCGGTATGTGTTGCTTCTTGATGACTTGGAACGACGGATGCGGATGATAACATCATCATTTGCGTCTTTGCATCGCCAGCCTTGCACCTTTAACACAAGTGGTTACTTTAGCAAACCACCGTGTTTACCATGTGCTGCGATTCGTTCTAAAAGTAACTGATTGAGTGGTTTTCGTTGACGCGAATTTGAACAGTGCGTTTTTTTCACTAAATAAAATTATTGAAAAAAAAATATTCTTTGGCGATTAGCCCTTTGCATAACGTCCCTTTGGTCGAATAACTTACGTGATTATACTACAATAATGTAGCCTTGACGGATTGAAGAAAAAAAAAACACTTGAAAAGCCTTAAGTGGGCACCCTTACACGGGATATAAGTGGAATAAATTATATTTAGTATTGCAGCACATTCGGGCTTGGTATAAATGCCACATAAGTGATAGGTTCTATAAACCAACTGAACTCACTGACGTCAGGCAACCGCGGTGGCGCTGCCGTAGGTACTGCACTTGCGCAGACGCTTCACTTCTCCCAAATTTAGTTTCTGCGCAGGTGCAGTGCCCGCACCTGGTGTGGGCAAAGCGGGCTTGTCTGTGAGCACTGCGTTGGTGTATACTTCGTTTCGGCTTAAATTCAGACGCAGCCGTCGCTACGTGCTAGTGGGATCAATCAATCAAGCAGCGTGAAAAGAGAAAGTCACTGGGCCTTTTCGTTTTACGGTTTTCTCAGCGATGATAGAACACGTACAGAAATATGACGAACGCCATGATGGTGCTCTTTGACGTTGTCTGATTGGCGCATCTGCTCCAGCCGTCGGCAGCGTCTGGACTTAAGGGTGAAACGAAGTATAAGCGATATTCCCGCGTGCGTGGCGGGGAGTTCTGTATATACGCCCCTACTAAGGTGGGGGAATGTTTGATCGTTTATGAGCACATTGAAAAGTATGTTTAGACTGTTTCACTCCTTATTTTTTTCGGCGATTTTCGCTGTTTTTGTACACGGCATTACAGAACGAATGGCACACCATATATAGATGCTAGCAGCGAGTTCTTGAATAATATGGTCGAAGGCAGGGAGTTACAAGGCGTTGTGCTTTGTGCGTCAGGGCGATAAAGAGTAGAGTACACGCATTTTCACGGTGCAATCCACGAGCGCTTGGATAGAGTGTACGTTTCTCTTAACCTTATCAGAGCGTGCCAGCAGTATGAGGTTGATCGTGCCTTCTTTAGTACTGATGCCCCTGTGTTTTTTACGCTTTGTTCCTTTAAAGAAACGCTGAAGAAGTTTGTTACGGATATAAGAAAATTTAATGCGAAGCTTCTAAATTAATAATGTTTCGTAAACATGGCTGGCCGGCATCTTAAAGATTTTGCAAGAGCTAATAGGGAAGAAATCGGAATTATATGGGAATTGTTTAGACGGAAAGGAGGATTAAATCTCTCGGACGCCACAGTTTTATGAAGCACGAATAAAAGACAGAAGGGAACGGCTTAAACGCACTACTTCAAAAGCTGATGAGAGAGGAATGCACGTATTCCCGTTCGTTTTCTGACGAAATAATAAGCCTAAAAAATGCCTGGAGGTTTTTGACCCTGGAAGCAGTTATCTCTAGGAGAGATAACCACGAGAAGGGCAATAGGGGCAGAAAAAGATATACGAGTCAGAATTAATTCAGTGAGATTGTGTATCCGTGTGTATACCGTCGCGCGCAAAGGGAACCATCGAACTTTGTAGAATATTATAAACATTTCAGTAGCCATGCGCCTAAAAAATAGGGTTTTGTTTGCCTTTATTTCCAAGATTTGTGTCCGATTGACAATAAAAGCTAGAACAGTCCATCATGTTATCGGAATTCGAAAAGGGGACTCACAATTTGAAGCCTGGCAAAGCTCAGGACAAGGCGGTCTGGGCGCTCAGTTTTGTGAAACTTCTGAAGACGAACTTGCTTCTTTTTTGCACTGCGCGTTTAGTGAAGCATAACTACTAAGAGTTTTACTCCTATAGTTTTTGTGCTCCATTTTTTACCGAAAGCTGAGGACCTCTGATAACATTTTATTGCCGGGTCGTAGTGTCCGATCACAATAACTTAACGTAGACTCTAAGATACTAAAGAATGTTTCAGCGGAAGGCTTGCAGAGTGTCATAAAAATTATAGTCGGCCCACTACAGACGTGTGGAATAAAAGAGAGGAGCATTGTAACAAATGTGCATGAGGAATGGAGAATTCTGGTGGGTTGAGACTCTTTTTTTCGAAAAGTTGCTGTGTTACAAGTAGACCTAAAAAAAGCGTTCGACCGCATGTCACTCGAAATTCTCTTTTTTTTATAATAGAACATATAAACCTAAAATATGTCTTGTGCGATGGCGTACGCATGGCGCACCAAATTTCGCCACTAGTCTTGTTGTAAACAAAGGTGTAAGCGGGCGTATTCTCCTTTTCTCTTCGGTACGACAATGCTGTCCACTTTCGCCTTTGCTTTTCTGTATTAATCTTGAGCCGTTCTCTCTACGTATTATTCAGAGTAGTTTCATTCGTGGGTTTAAGTTTGGAAGCTAGAAAGCTACTGTTCTCATCTGTTAAATAAATTGTAGTAAGGTGATAAGCTGGGCGAACTGATACTAGTTGAACCTGATGAAAAAATCGCCCTCGTCAGTCTTCTGTGTTCGGTTCCTGTCCCTGTCCTCGTCTTTTTATACGGTATTTTTTTGGTCATGTTCTCGGAAATCCCTGCCCATTCACGGCTGTAATCGAGTGTTCTTGTTCAGAAGATTCCTGAACATGTCGCGTGTATGAAAGTACCGGTAACGCGCTGCTTTGGGTCAGTCACCTTCTTTCGCCGACGCTAGTTAGGTGGCACCTTTCTCTTTAAGTTTGTAGGTGCAAGTTCACATCAAAACATGATTCGTTCTAAATTCATCTGTTTTTTTTTTTATTGGTGACGACATTCCACCGAACGATAAGTAGATATAAATAAACGCGTAAAAATATGTGCCTGGAATACGTAAGCTTGCAATTAATCCTTAATTACGTCATGTACAGAATCAATCACAAATAGTGGCGTGTGTTTTATGATTATTTTGAATGTTAACAATGCTATATTTGAAGGTACCTAAGTATATTGCACTCCAAGTCCACTATAGAACTATAAAAATACCTGCAATACATTGTACAAATTCTTTAGAAGTTCCGATGTTCTTTCTCTGATTGCTGGATGGCCGAGAAATGGTAAGGGAGAATAAAAAGTTATCAGTATGTAGCAACGGACAGACACTCATTATTTCAACATTTTTTGTTTGTTTTTCAAGTCACACATTCTTTGTTTCTTTCATTCGACACACATCCTGCTTTGGCGGGGTTGTGGACACGGACTAAAAGTTAAGGCTGAATACACCACGTGGGGCCAGATAAGTAAAGTAGAAGCGCCTGTAACAAATTTCTGGCCTTGCGAAACTAAACGTTAAACCTGTTAAAATGAAACACAGTCACTTTCTGTTTGTATTGTGTTTGTACATGGTGGTGCTTGACCTGCAGGTTGAGCAGATCGCGAACTTTTGAATTTTTCATTTCCTGAGATTTTTTGCGTAGTATTTAATATTTTACTATATATGATCGGGGCAATACATGCTCATTCAAGGTTTATAGGTGGGGATGGACCTCACGGTCTATGGAAACTCCCGAGTATTGGCTCATAATGAATATAAAACGATATTGTGTTTTACTTCCAGAATAATTTTCTCATATATACGTCACGAAATTGCATATGAGTAGAGTCATTACATAAGCTATGATTCAAATGAACATCATTTGACGCATATTGTTTTTTACTATAAGTGCTCACATCTGTCACGTGTTATTAGGACGTTCGTTTTAGGGCCAGAGAAAACAATATGATGACACAACCGCTAAAGTAAACGGTAGTGACGCATCCTCATTTAGGAATTTATACTAATCCTGACATAAAACGCTTTCACTTGGTTTTTGGGCGTAAAGTATTCACGAACAAACTTTGTTTTACATGGCACTGTTGAGAAAAGAACCCGAGCGCATCCGTTTCGTTGGTGGCCGTTTTATTTTCTCGTGCTCCGATCGTCTGCCGTACCTGGTCTTGTGTTTTCCTCTGTCTCCTCTTTCTTCTTTCTTCTGGTGGTTGAATTCCTGTAATCTACAGGAACTTCCCGCGCCGGCCGAATAAATGAGAGAAAAGACAATACACGAGCGGTCAGTGACAGTACCGTGAAAAAAAAATCACAAAAAAGGGCAGAATCAAAAGAAGCCGATAACACACAAGCAGAACAAAAAGAAACGTTATCGCAAGCCATTAAAATAATAAGTCCCGTCCCGTTCTTTTTTTTTTTTTTTTTTTTTTTTTTTTTTTTTTTTAATGCCATTTGTTGTTATGTCGAATCAGCGGGCTCGGATCTTTCTCTTGGCGAGTTTCCTTCAAGGAGATAAAGTCCTTGAATGAAACAGTGTATTTTTTGCCCCTTCGCAAGGTGAAGTGTCCATGCTCTTGGTATTCCATCTGTCCCCGAGATAGTGTCTGTTACACGCCCGAGTTTCCATGTAAGGGGCGGCGAATTGTCCTCTACGATGACAACATATCCTGAATTGACCCGTGGTAATAAACGTGGCTGGCTCTTATGTGCGGAGTCCAGAAGCAGTAGGTACTCGTGTTTCCGGCGTTTCCAGAATGGCATTATTAATCTCTGGAGAGACAGAGCACGACGCCTTAGTTCAGCGGCAGTAGATGTTTGCGGTACGATTTCTGCTTCATGAAGTATACGAAAGAGTCGCTTGGCTACGAGAAAATGTGATGGTGTCAACGGCTCTAATTCTTCCGATCATTACTGACGTGGGTAAGCAGACGGAAGTTTACGGTGCCTTCTACTTCATGAAGTACGGTGGTAAGATCTTCAAAGGCTAAGTTGCTCCGTCTAAGAGTTCTCTTCAGCACGTTTTCTACTGTCCGAATTATCCTTTCCCACCATCCGCTCCACCAGGGTGCTCGCTCCACATTGAATCGCGACTGAATATGGAGTCCGCTGGAGTAGTCATGTATGCCATCTGTGAGAAGCATCTTTAAGACTCTGACTGCGTGATGGAAAGTTTAGGCGTTGTCCGAGTAAACAACAGATGGCACTCCACGTCGAGACACGAAGCGTCGTAGGGCGAGAAGTAATCTATATGCGGACATGTTGGAGGCAAGTTCTAGATGTACTTGTGTTACAGCACAATAAAAATTAACAATGTCAGCCTTTCTGACAGTGCTGCACGCACGTACAGAGGTCCACAGAAGTCGATACCGACGACATTAAAAGGGCTTGTTTCTGATATACTTTCTCGGGGTACCGAAGCCATGGGTGCTTCCTCTGGTTGGAGTCGCCTACGTCGACATGAGAGATGGGTGTGCTGCAATCTCTTCACTCTCTGGCGCCCCCTTAAAATCCAGTAACTCTGTCGTAGTTCCGTGAGTGTGTCTTGGACACCTCCGTGAAGTAGTCGGACATGTGTAGCCAGTACAAGAAGCTCTTTGTGAATCTGCGGTTACTCGAGAGTAAAATCGGGTGTTTAACCTCATGTGGAACGTCCAGTTGCTGCAAGCGACCTCCGACACTTATCAGTTCATGGTTGTTGAGAAATGAATGGAGGCTTGCAATACAATAGTGAAGGGCACCTTTCCTTCCGACTGTAGTGCGGCAACTTCGATTGGAAATTTCATTGTTTGTACCGCTCGTGTCCAGTAGACTTCCGCTTGAACCAATTCTGTAGCTGCCAATGGGCCTTATAGTGGTGAAAGCGGTGAGGCATTAGGCACAAATCTTCGTACTCATGCAATAATGCGCAGAACACGCGTCAGGCGACTGTGTTTCATTAGGTCAAGTAGTGAGGTGCGGTCCGGTGTAACTACGGGACAAGCGGTTGTCGGGCACCTTGACTCATTAGGTCAAGTAGTGAGGTGCGGTCCGGTGTAACTACGGGACAAGCGGTTGTCGGGCACCTTGACTCTTGCATCGGGAGACCTTTTGGAGCCCGCAATGGGCCACGTTTCCTCGCCTTGAGCGAGCCAATGAGGCCCATTCCACCACAAGGCGCTACGTCGTAGTATCGGTGCTGAGATGGGACAAGTCAACAGGTCCGCTGGATTGTCCTTGCTAGGACAGTGATACCACTGAAAGCTCCGTTAGACGCCTGGTCTCTACTATCCTGTTGCTGATGAAATGCTGCCATCGACCTGGGTCGCCGGCAATCCAATGGAGAGCAATCTCAGAGTCTGTCCAGAAGTACGCTCAAACGTGTTCGAGTCCAGGAACTTTGCGCACATAGTTGAGTAGTCGTGCTCCTAGAAGGCAGGCAATAAGTTCGAGTCGCGGTCCTGAATGCGGTTTCAGAGGGGCAATTCGACCTTTAGCGATCAGACTCTGTGTTGTGAACGACCCATTCGAAAGTACAGCCCGCAGGTATACCGCTGTTCTATAGGCACGTGGGCTGGCGTCTGTAATCACATGCAGCTAAATCGCAGGGTCTGCATCACCTTGAGGAGGAATCACGTGCCGTGGAGTTCGGAGTGATGAAAGTGAAACTAGATCCGAACACAAGAATTCCATACAGCAGGCTTTTCAGCGGAAAGGCCTTCGTTCCAGGAGCACTTTCGTACCCAGAGTGCTTGAAACAAGAGCTTGGATTGAGTCGTAAATGGTACCAAGTAACCGAATGGGTCGAAGATCCGAGCGAATGTCTGAAGAATGGTTCGCTTTGTGCCTGATTGCGTTGTCAAGTAAGTCGTCACATTTTGTGTCCTGAGATTGATCTCGTCTTTAGTGCGCTCCCACATAACTCCGAGCACTTTCAGCTGATCAGCCTCACCTTCAGCGGCATTTTCATTCGAAATTTCGTAACGCATGAACTGGTCTTGTAAAGAGGACATATTGGACGACCATTTTCGTAGGTCCATTCCTGCCTCTGTTATAATGGATCGTGTATGCTGGTAGGCCTGTAAGTCGTCGTCCTCCGACGAGCATCCAAGCCCGAGATCGGCAACATAAAAGGATTGCATCAAGCGATCCACCATGTCAGGATAACGTCCTCTCATGGACATAATGTGATGGCGTAACGTTGCTGCAAGCAGTAACGGGCTTGAGGATGCTCCGAAAGGGACACCTGTCATGCGCCATTCCACTACATTGGGCGTGTTGATTGTTTTGCATGGGAGTTTGTCTACCCATAGGAAACGAAGTGCATCACGATCGGAGGGTCGAATGTCAATCTGCAAGAAAGCCTTGCGGATGTTTGCGATCAAGACCACGGAGCTACAACGAAACTTGAGAAGCATCAGAAGCAAGTCGTTTTCAATATTGGGTCCCTTGTCAAGCACTTCGTTGAGCGAAGGTTTGTTGCCCAGATGCGATGATTCATCAAACACAACGCGGATTTTCGTTGTTACAGCATCCTTGTGAATGACAGCATGATGTGGCAGATAGTAAAAGTTTTTTAGTCGCTCCTTTGAGGGTACAACCTTCTCGGCATGACCGTCATCAAAATACTCCCGAATAGTGCGATCGTAGTGTTCAAGCATTTCTGGGCGGGTACGGAACCGACGCAGCTGCACATAGAGTTGATTTTCTGCATTAGAGCGGTTGCCACTGTCTGTTCCAAGGCCAGGGGACGTTATCATAAGGAGCACTTCATAGCGGTTGTTAACCTTAATGATCTTGTTTTCAAATTCCAGCATCGTTGGATGTTCAAGGAAACTTGACCCAGTACATTCCGAGATGCCAATGACGTCCAAACGCCACATTTCCGACGGATCAAAAGCGTTGCGACAAGGGTCGATGGGCTGGCAGGTGAGAGAAAGGGCCGACGCTCTGGCTAAAGGGTGACAGATACTCCCAGACTAGGTCCCTTCAACCACCCAACCAAAAATGGTCTCAACGGCGGTTAAGGTTGGATTCAGGCGTTGTATCCTTCCCTTGACCACTTGCAGTAGACATCTGAACCTATGAGGACGCTTACATTATTGTCCACTCTTGTGTCAGAATCTGGAGGAATGATGTCTGCGGCCTGAAATCCGTTTGAATGAAGTGGCGTCAGCAGATGGTCATCAAGTTCCTGGTGCGATAACGTGCACCGCTTGAGGTTTCCAGTGCTTCAAATGTCACCTTCTGATTGCTATGATGGCCCTGAAGGGTCACAGCCATGCGTCGACAGGAGTGTTTTGTGGCGGTATGGCCAAATGTGTAGACGGTTAGATCTCTTCGGCCTACAACTTCGCAGCCGAGGTCTTCGGAAGCATCCCGTCTGATGAACGTGCGCTGGCTGCCAGTGTCTAGGAAGAGTCTTACGAGAATATTCCTTGGTGTCCTTGATGCCCGCGCTTTAGCTGTTTGGGGGAGGACAGGAGAAGAACCGGAGTTGCTAGCTGGGGCGCTACCATTAGATGTGGCGTGTTCAGGGGGCTCTCCAGGTTGCGGTGTGTACGATGGGGCTGATAGGGGACGTGATCGTTCACAAAGGATGGTCAAGTGATGACCCCCACATGTAGAACATGACAAGCTTCTGCGTCAACGGCAAACACGAGCGATGTGATTTCGCTTCACACATTTATAGACACAGCGCGCTCGTGAAAGCTTGGTTCGCTTATCGTGTATTGAAAGTGGTGCCTGGCAGTTTTGGAGTTCGTGCTCTGAGGAACCACAGAAGGGGCATGCAGTTGATTGGTAGCCTTCCGATTCCGTCGATAGTGCGAGAGTTAAAGGGTGATTTGCCGAAACTGATTCTTGAGGTGTCGTTGGCGATAGCCCTCGTCGAAAACTGTAACTTGCTCGATCTATTTGGTAATCTTTTCTGATTTCGACTTGTATACTCAAAAACGTCATGATAATATTAACCTGATCTTCTGGAGCCAGGTCCGGTGTACACGTTGAAGATGGTGGTATGAATTCTTTCAGCTTCAGACGGTAAAGGGTAGCCAGGTCAGCGGGAAGGCAGCGCATGAGAACTCGATGGAGAACGACTTCGGAACTGCTAGGTGGAACATTCAACCCTTCAAGAGACGTAGTGCGGAAACGTATTGCGTCGTGAAGCTGGCGAAGTTTTGCCACGTCGCTGGAGGTGTTAATCACACGTAAGTTAGAAAGCTGATCAATGTGATCGTCGATTAGAATGTCAGGTCGTCTAAACCGGTCCTGAAGTGTTCGTACTGCGAGTTCGTAGTTGTGGTCGGAGAGTCGAATTCCTTCGACTGCGCGTTTAGCGCGGTCTGTTAAGTACGTCATGAGATATTTGCATTTTTCTACTGGTGGAAGATCGGGGTTTGCGTGGATGGTAACATTAAAAGGGTCCCAAAAACCCTGCCAATCGCGGAGGTTACCGGCAAACACGGGGACTTGCAGTTTTGGAAGGGCGACGGTTCGGTGGCTCCTTACTAATGTTGCGGTTGATGGAGTGTTGACGGGAGGTGCCTCCAGATGCCTAGGATGAACGTTGGCTGCGAAAGTGTCGAGGGTGTAGTGGAGACGCGTGAGAGAGGTGCTGATGCGTAGCCGGTGTTCTTCTGCACAATCCACTTCGTCCTCCAAGGCTTCGTCCGTGATGGCCGCGAGTATGTTGCTGTCGAGGTCGTTGAGTGCGGCCTGTTTTTGCGCGAGGTACTTGAGTGGGATTCGCAGTTGGACTTCAGTGGAATCACGGTTCTCCAGGAGAGCGTCGATTTGGGCGAATGTGCGAGAGACGGCGGAGCGGACGACGCCACGGGTTCTGCGGAGGAGGTTCATGACTTCTCAAGGAGTTTCGGCACCAATTTATGTAGAAAAAAGAACTCGAGCGCATCCGTTTCGTTGTTGGCCGTTTTATTCTCTCGCGCTCCGATCGTCTGCCGTTCGTGGTCTCGTGTTTTCCTCTGTCTTCTCTTTCTTCTTTCTTCTGGCGGTTGAATTCCTGTAATCTACAACAGGCACCGTGATAGCAAGATTATTTGCAACGTCGAATCGTTTCAGAGAGATTTTTTTTAAAGTTTATATCGTGCTCCTCACCTTTCCCGATTCACCACTTGAAGTCTTGAGGCTACAACGTTCGTTTTAGCTAGCTCCTATACAGCGGCGTGAAAATTCAGGCGTGGAGTCCTAATCGGTCTATTTAATAGGGGGCTTCGAAATAGTGGGCCGTATCTTAAGAGGACCTTAAAATCAAGTGCATACATCTCTGGTGTGCCCTGGCATATCTCTCTTACAGAATAGGGTTCCGCCGATCCCCGCTTTAGTTTGCGTCATGGGCTTCCAGCGCCACAACGGCTGAACAGTGACATTCTCAAGTGAGCAGCAATATTTCTATTAGCCATTTTCAGCCATCGCCGAAGACACAAATAAATGCAATTCACAACGCGCCCTGACAATTCGGCCCTGTTGACTGTCTTGCCTTCGGCTCCAGTTAAAATTGGTAAGCGGGTTACTTCTGTGTGCCACGGACGCCCGGCCGAACGAGCCAAGGCAATCAACTAGGATTCGCAAGATGTAGCCATTTTAATGATTGCCGCGTCCCTTTAGGTTTCAGACGCGCTTAAATCAGAAGGCGATCTAAATAATGGGGTGAGGTCATTGCCCATACTTTCTGATTTAGGCAAGGTAAAACAAACTGAGAGCATCATTTATTGCCGTTTACCATACCTAAAAGCCCAGCGACCATGCCGAATTTACTCTGAAGCGAGCGGCGCACGTTGGAAGGGGCGCCGCCGTGTTTCTGACCCAGCCCGACCCCGAGCACTTAAGAGACGCACACTATTCTTCAACTTTTGCATTAGATCCGAGCTCTACTCCTCAATACAAAACACGGTTTGGGTACGGCGCATGAGCGGTAGATTTTTCCTATTTCTTAGGGACTTCCAATTCTTAGGGGCTTTTTAAAAGCTAGTTGTAGCTTTAACAGCTGGACTTGTACGGCCACCGAGGGATGTCGGTGGACGCTGTAAGTTTAGTTGCGCTTTCTTTTTTGTCTCTTGGCGACTGCCTAAAACTTCGTCGCAAATTTGTAAAAATATCAGTCCTTCACGGAGGTTGCTGTAACGTAAGATGAATGTTCTGCGGTTATCACCACCTCGAAGTAATACTCTAAAAACGATGCTTTCGAATGACGCCGCAGCTTCAAGCTTCTTTGCCGGATCCCATCTGGTAGTGCCTGATTGCTTAAATATTTGCAGGTGGTCAACTGACGCAATGGCTCTTAATCAGTATTATTTTATCTGCGTTACGTCGCGCCCTAGTGAAGCCTGTCGTCGCGAACAGTTGGATAATAATAATGATTGTCTGGTATCAGCACAGGCGAAGACGTCAGGGGAGAAAGTAACAGTAATGTCCATCTGTCACCCATTTCTCATCAAGTTCTCAAGTCGTGTGGGACAAGTGTCGCCCCGCTCGATCAGCAACGAACTTCGTTCGCTCCGCTCCTCTATCAACTCTATCACAGAGCAGAAAACATACTATATTCTTGAACCAGGCACACAAATCTTATAGGCGGAACCTGTACTGAAGTCTTAACTTGCCCTTGACTATTGTGTTCAGTGCGACAATGCCTCATAGGCGGGAACAACTGGTATCTTTAGATGGCGCTTTGATACCATTGCAGTTCCAAAACACTGATGCTTGAAGTTTGTTTTTCATTTGTTTTCCTTCTTTACGCGCTAGGGCAGCAAACGATCTGCCAAGATAGTTGAAGCCGGATCCTAACAGACATCTTGGAGAATCAATTTTCATAGTGACCACTGGTGCACTTTTTGAGACGTCATCGACCTTCATGTTTTTTCATCACTTCCTTCGTATTGCGTGTCAGAATCGAGCCACCAACGTGCTCCCGGTGCAGCGGTCTCAACCCGCTGCTGCCTTTGTCGTTGAGTTTGAGTAAGCCTGACGCGGCAGCATTATAACTGCGTCCCGCGCCGCCCCCAAGCGTGCCACCGAGGCGTCGAATAAACAATAGCAGCGAGCGGTTCCATTGTTCCTGCTGGAAAGGCTTTGTGCAGATAAAGCTGGCCGCGTTCTTTGTTCCACCACAATTACGCGCGAACCGACCAGGCTTTTGTTCCCCTGCTTCGGCCGAGTGGACCGTGGTCGATGGCGAGCGTACTTGGCGAGTGGGAAGCTACGTGTGGACCGCCTAAATCTTTCAGAAGCGCCCTTGCCTGTATTGTTTCCATCAGTTCTCAGAATATTAATAATGTACGCGCTGTTCTAAGACCTCTTTGTGTTTTTTTTATATCTTTTGTTGGCGCGGGAGGGTTGCGGGAGGAAGGAGCGGGTGGTTGATGTTTTTAGAGCTACGCATGTACGTGCTTACGTGCGAAGGAACAAGATACGAAGGGTGCTGTTTGTAATCATAAAAAGAGGCACAAATACAAATAAACAAAATGCGGAGGAGGAACATGCCGTCAAGAAGTTAAGGTAGGGAAGAAATGTACACAACGGTTACTGACCATCAACGAAGATAACTGCTGGCCAATCTGGATTTCAGTAAGACAAGAGACGCCCCTGATGGACGCTGAAAATGAATCGTGTGACTGGTATTGAATATTAGCTTTGAATGGTTTTCGTATCCGAATTAAACCAAACTAAAATGTGAACACGTTTATTGAGTGAATCCGAGTCAGGTTCTTCGAGTCGTGCTCGTACGTGCTTACGTGCCAAGGAACAAGATAGAAGGGGGCTGTTGGTAATCATGAAACTGCCAATCAAAACAAAAAAATAAACAAAAAGCGCAGGAGGACCATACCGTCAAGAAGGCAATGTAGGGTAAAAAAATGTGCATAGAGGTTACTGGCCATCCACGAAGATAACTGCGGCCCAATCTAGATTTTGGTAAGACATGAGTCGCCTCTGATGGAAAGTGAAAACGGTTTGTGCGACTGGTATTGAATATTAGCTTTGAATTGCTCTGATATTCTAATTAAAAGCCAAAGAAAATGTGAACTCATTGTTTATTGAATGAATCCTACCGAGGTTCTTCGAGCATGTATGGGATCGCAGTCTATCACACGATTCCTTGCTCAGGACGTTTTAAAGCAAAAAAAAAAATGCTTAACAGAACCCTCAATTCTAATATTTAGTCCGTTCATCCGTCCATCCGACGGTGCATTTTACGCTAAACTTAACAGGGAAATCAATGTCACGTCACCTTACTTTACGAGACGTATACACAATTAGGCTTTCAGCCAAATTTAGCATGAAAATTCACGCCACACTAGCTGACGTGGCGTGATCTGTATACCAATTCAGTTCCCCCGCTAAAATTTGACGGGGAAGTTTTTTTCATGTCACCTGCTGTCACCATGCCTATACATCAATAAGGTTTCCCCGCTAAATATGACGGGAAAATTCAGGTCACGTGACCGGGTGTCATGCGACTTCGCACCGGTTTAGTTTCCCCGCTGAATTCGGCGAGCAAACGGCTATCTCAAGACATGACGTCACGTCACCTATACACAAAAAATCAGTTTCGGCGATAATTTTGGCGGTGCAATAGATATCACTTGACCTATGCACCGAGTCATTCTCCCCTCTTAAGTGCAGAAATATATATTATTTACGTCCCAAAATTGCTGTTCAATGTCTTTCGAACACATTTAGAAAAACAAAAATCGCTCCTTAAATTCTGCTTTTCGTGCGTTATAGTTTAAATAACTTTAGAGAGAGAAGTCGCTTTAAGCTTTTTAAAACAGTGGTCAGATCCAAGAGGTTTTGTATACGTAATATGGGACTTTTATATAGATATAAATTCACCTTCGGGAAGACCGGTACAAGCTGCCTTGAAAAGAGTGATTTCCCGATGACTTCAAATTATGTACATTCGAGAAACGAATTTGTGTTAAGTACTTTACGTACGACAGACTTTACGTTAAAACAATACACGGAATTATTATGCCATAAATACGTAACGCCACGTACCCCACACTATTCAGCCTCCTCATCAACATTGGAACGGAATAATCTTAAACAGTATCTATTATTCTCCGTGCGCAGTCCTCATCGGGTGATTACGGGGAATATGAGTATACGATCGCTCGCTCCTCAGTTTCCTCGATTAAAAAATGCACGTCCCGCTTTTTACGTGCGCGGCCGTTCTTTGCGGCGCCGACTGGCGTGATGAGGACGACTTCAGGAATTGAAGACGCCCCGCATTGGCCATACAATATACTTCGCCATGAGTGTTAATGGTCTGATAAACGGGACATATTACTTTACTACCTCACTCATTCATTATTTTCACTCTTTTCTAGTCCAGATACCTTCGAAGTCACATGCCGCTCCTGTTTACGAATATTCTTGTGGACCACTCTTAAACCACCTAGACACCATTCCCAAAGCGGGTACAAACTAAGGAAGAAGGCGAGATCAGATCCCGCGAGGGCGCCAAAGATTCGAGCTCTGACTGGAATCATTAGCGCGTAGACTCACAGCTGTAGCTCCACTTATCTCTGGTCACTCTTCGGACGTAGTCGAACGCGTTCGAGGAGGGTGTAGAGATAAACGAAAGTATATTTAAGCCTACCCTCTATACTTTGTTTTACCTTACGTACAGGCGCAGCTGACGCTGCGATCTATTGAGACCAATCGGAGATCGTTAAAACTACACCGTCTTGGTGTTCCTTGTCTTTCTGTTCGTGTTATATCATCACTGAACCAATCATAAACACCTATAGGCAAAGTGACTTTGCGCTTATGAATGTACTTCATTAATGCCATTAGCTCCTACCGTCTACTCTGTGTGGACTTAAGCTGAAACGAAGTATGATGATTCCAATCAGAGCACGGCCTTCTGGCTTCTTCACGCGGTCACGTCTCCTCCTACCAGAATTTCTATCGGTGTAATCGTCTACTGCGTGCGACCATCTTTTTCTACAGGTACGTGAAACGCGCTCTGAGAATGCGCAGTGGCTCTTCTATGCGCAATGACGGAGACCACTCGTAAGTCTACAGCCCATTGATTTTTGAACTGGAGATCAGTGCTTCGCAGATTTGAAAAACAGTAGCTCTGCAGGACATGCTGCAAAGGTACTCACGCGAGAACACAGCGCCGTTTGGGAAGTCGCATCCAATACCTACAAAATTCAATCGTTCGACAAGGCAACATCTGAAGCCACTTAGCTTGTTGTGGGCTTTTATTTGATCATCTAATTTGTTCGAAGAAAGGGAGGACACTCCAAATATAAAATCAAAAAGCGTTGCGCACTTTCATTTTTAATTTGGGCTGTTTGGATAAGCGAAATTACTTTGAGCCAAGTTTAGAAAACTGGCCTAGGTTATGGTTTTTGCTGCCAGACTTTACGTGTTAGTAAAGTCTGGTCATAATTTTTTATCGTATCTCATATCCAGTTTTTATTGTATTGAAAAATTTCTCTACTTTTGTGTATTTGAAGAATCATAGAAAAGCAGCTTTTGTTTGGGAGGACCAGTTTTCTTGATGAATACAGTATCGCGTGTTTATCCCACTACGACTTTGTTTCTAAAAGAGGTTCGTCGTTCTTTAGTGAATGCATTTGCAGATTTTTTGCGTTCATCTTTTGATAACCGCCCTTGTGTCTCTACCCATCTCTTTGTATAAACGAAAGCGTTCGATTCGGTGAATCGTAAAATTTTACTCCGGAAACTTTATCAGACGGGATTTTGAAGACCTTCCGCAGTTTTGCATTGAAGATTGTTTGTGGTGTCGTTCGCACCGTTATTTGCTGGGAAATTTATTATGGTGTCAGAAAACTACCCAATCAATATCTTGCTACGGAGTCACGTATATCTTTAATATATCAAAAAAGCAAACAAAAAAAAACTACATTATTTGAAACCGAAACGGAAACACGAGCACGGAAGCTCATGGCCGGAAATCACGCAACTACACACGACCGCGTTTTTCTTTTTTTTTCTACGGTTTTTGGCGTGTGAAGTAGATGACGAAATTACGTGCACCGTTTGTTGTGCGTTTGTTGCGCAGTTATATCACTTCCGCTCGATGTTCCGTGCTTGAAGATCCATTGGCCTGTACACGAACGACGAGCAACCCCACGTCCGTCGCCACGTTGGCCCGCCGTGCGCCGCCATCGCGTCGTTCAGCCGCGGAATGTCCGCGATACGTCGCCATATTGAGAACGACGTGAACATGTACTTCTTATGACCTGTGCGACATTTTTGTTTCGATCACCCTATTATGTCGATAGTAACAGATGGGCCAGTTGGTACATGATCTCTTTTGACAAAATGCGCCGCAAGACAGGGACAGAGTAAGGGAGACAACACGAAGCGCTGCTCTCAACTGAATGTTTATTGAAACAACACACTATTTATACACCCAATCGGGCTTCTCAAGCAAAACATCCAAATTCCTTGTCTGTTAGATGGACTGACGGGGCACTTATGCATCTTTCATCCTCCTGCAATCCAGTGTTAAATTACTCGTACAGCTCTCTCAAGATTTTGCTTCTCAGCTTTCCCAGAATGTTTTTTTTTTTCAGTTCCGGTACGCAATGGCATTTGTAGCAGTGAATAGCTAAATTGCCCGTCGGGAAATTTCTTACTGATAGCGTGTGCTCTCTTGCCCTTTCATTAACACATCTGCCCGTTTGGTCCACGTACTGTCTTCCGCATGTCATTGGAATTTCGTATACTACCGAAGATTCGCATTCCAAGGATTTCCTGCAGTGTTTCCTTCTGCAAAATTTACCTCCTTATTTTTTGTTGTTAATTTTTCGGCACAGGCTGGACAGCTTTTTCAGGGCCTAAAACACGACCGGCAAATCAAAGTGAGTCGCCACCTTTTTTAGGTTGTGTGAGACCTTGTGGATATAGGGTATAAAAGCGGGTCTCACTCTCCTCCTGGGCTCCTGTGGTTCCCCTTCTTTCTTTTTCATCTTGGAAACAAGTGTTTCAGACTTTTTTTAAGAAAACGATCAGGGTATCCCGACGATCTTAGGCGTTCCACTTGGTTGAAAAAAACTACTTTTCACGGTGTTGGCACGACTTGGCAAAGAGGGATCGCTTCCTCCCTTTTGAAGGCATATTTTGCCAAGTCGTGCCAGCACACCGTGGAAAGTAGTTTTTGCAACCAAGTGGAACGCCTAAGATTGTCGGGTTACCCCGATAGTTTTCTTCAAAAGGTGGCTGAAGCACTTGTTTCCAAGATGAAAAAAAAAAAGAAGGGAAAGCACAGCAGCCCAGGAGGAGAGTGAGACCCGCCGTTATACCCATATATCCACATGGTCTCACACAAGCTAAAAAAAGTGGGGGCACACTTTGATTCGCCGGTCGTGCTTTCGGTCCCGAAAGAGCTGCCCAGCCTGTGCAAAAAAAAAATAACAACAAAAAAGGCATAGGTTACGTTTGCAGAAAGAAACACTCTAGGATATTTGTGGAATGCGCATCTTCGGTCGTATACGAAATTCCAAGAGAGCACGCGTTAGCAGGAAGGAATTTCCCCTCGGGCAATTTAGCTATTCACAGGGACAGATGCTCTTAAGAGCCGGAAATAGAAAAAAAAAATTGAGGGAAGCTAAGAAGCAAAATCTTGAGGGAGCTGTACGAGTCATTTAACATTAAATTGCGGTGGTTGAAAGATGCATAACTGCCCTGTCAGTCCATCTAACAGACAAGGACTTTGAATTCTTGCTTGAGAAGCCCGATTGGGTGTATATGTAATGTGTGTTGTTTGAATAAATGTTCAGTTGAAAGTAGCGCTTCGTGTTGTCTCCCTTACACTGTCCCTGTTTTGCGGCGCATTTCGACAAACGAGACCCTATTTTGAGCTTTTAGATGGCCACAAAAATGGCGTTTGTGTACTTTCTTGTTTTCTATATTGACTGTTCACTTTTGAATACGTACGACTTTCAATATAGGTATATGGTACACAGAGTTTGAACGCCAAGTGAACCTGGAAAAGAGAGTGAGCGCGATGGAACTCGAGAGGTTGTTTTCGGGCGGAAAAAAAAACTATTTTCGAGCTACAAATTGGGTTATTAGTAGTTGGGCTTTTATAGGTCATGTTCAAATAAAAACCTCGTCGAGCACAAATACCCTGTGATTTTTCCATCAAGACGGAGGCGCCACAGGGTTCCTTTTTATTTCCTCTACTTCTTAACTTCTACGTTAATGACCTGTCTAAATTTCTGACGAAGTAATATATTACAGCATCCGTATCACACTCTGATTATTTTCTTTTCACGCCGAAATAAGATTATGCCGCATATATCTTGCAACAAAACGCCTCTTGTGTTATCAAGTGGTTCTAAGAAAATAAAATAAATGTTACCGCAGCTAAAAATAAGCTTCGATGTTTTCGCAGTACCTGGAAGAAAGTGAACTCGTTTATTTTTTGTTTTTCATTACTCCAATTGTGGGCCATGTTGCTGTAGTCCAGTTCAGTAAGTTCCTTCAGTTAAGTATCCGGGTATTTTCTTCGACTCCGATTTTGGTTGGAATACACACCTCTTTGTTTCGAAACTCCTCAGAAGTGTGTCATGTAAGTTATATAATCTAATAGTGTTCTTGTCACTTGATGCTAAAAAAAATGGTTTTTGCATTCCATGGCTAACAGCGTGCTTTAATATGTCGTTACCACCTATCTTAGCTGCTAACTTAGGTGGCACGCTCGAATTGGTGCTACTTTGAGGGGAACGTTGAAAGTTGTATGTGAAGGCTTGGTATCTTGTCCTACTGATGGCTTGTTTTACTTACCTAAATTGTAGTGTTTTAACTTCCTATATATACAAACTGCTTTTTTACGCCACTTTTGGTCAAGTGAATTAAGAACAAACGGAGAGAATTGCTCCACGTACTCTTAGAAACACTACAGGCTATGAAGTACAACGAATTTATAGTCATTATGGGGAAAGTGCTGCATCATTTTATTTTCTTTAAGCTATTAATGGTCTAACCGAGTACATTTTATTAGAAAACTCCAACCTTAAAATAAAAAATAACCTTAAAATATTGTACATTGATAAAATCAAATAACCTAGACAGTAGAGTTAACACTCGCTCATTGCTTAGAATTGTCATTGGATCAATGAATAAATGCTAATGGCTGTACCTTTTGTCTCGGGCGGTAGCCTGCCCCACCTTGCCTAAGTCTAAAGAGACAAAAATAGAAATCCTCCCTCGCTTTTAAGCGAAATTTCTCCCCTAAAATATCACTAGGCAGTGTGCGATATCACCAGAATGACCTTTAATAAATCGGGCATAAAAAAAGAAAAAAAAAATCACATTTTCCTGTTGTTTTTTTTTTACCAGCGAAGCAGTCGCATTTTTTCATCCGGTCAAACCTTGTTGGCGTTACCCCAGCACTGGACCCAATGAGGGATAGTGTTGAAACTTTGGGCCGGAGCCACGCGGGAGAGAGTTCCAATTTCCTTCTGTCCCACCGGTCCCCAGCTGTGCTAGTTAGTCGTGCATCATACAATTTTCCCTAGATAATTTCCGCCGATCTTCTAATCGCCTTTTTGTGACTGTAATTCCATTCTTTCCCGTCCTTCCATCGTCTACAGCAAGGCCCAGGGCCCCCGTCAAATCTGATACACCTTCAAGGAGGGCAGGGCCAAACCCCGTGCACTTCAAGACCATCTATTCTAGTGTGTCGCTCTCAATATGGCAGGCAGCACATAAAATGCCAGCCTCCTGAAACTTAGCCCAATACGTTCTCGTCTTTAAAACTCCCGTTATTTTTTCGAAGAGTTAAGAACTTCCCAGTGATTTGTGAAACACTTGTTATATCTCGTTTTTGTGTCCTGTACATTGTTAGAGCTGATTTTTCCTCCATTCTTACCTCCATATTTTTCTTTTTGCCTCTATAAATTCTTTTTCCACTCCACTTGTCTGCTCAGCCCCATGACTAGTGTGTAGGTATTTAGATGCAAGATTTCGGGTTCGCTTTCTCTATGTTGTGATTAAACCCCTCATGTACAAATACTTGAATACTTTCCGTGCCCATCACGTCTCATTCATTTCGGTCGACCTTTGTTCAAATTTCAACTTACTAATTGCCTCCCTGTTCTCAACCTTCGACCAGGCCATGTCCTCCTGTACTGCCTCATTCGGTGTCTTTCCGTGTGCTCCCAGTGCCAATCCGCCTGAGCTTCTTTGGCAAATTTCTAATCCTGATGGAACATATGATTACACACACAGTAACCCCATTGTTAAAAGACAATCCTGTTACCATCGCTATTGCCCATATCCCTCTGACCACTTCATACTGTTTCACCCATAGTGCCTTGAGCTTCATAATAAATTAATTTAATTTCCCCTTTCTAGTTATATTCTCCTTATTGTTCGAGGAATGGTCAGTGTTGCCAGGTCCAGCTAAAGAAGCTTTTTTAGGCTTAGGCAGGCCTGCTTATGTACCTGGTTATTCCTGTGATATGCATTTCTTAATGATAATCACTATTTGCTTTCGATTTTACTTTTTTTGCTTCAGCAGGAAAAGTAAAATCGTAAAATCGTGAAGTCGTAATATTGAGAAAAATTAAAAGTAGGAAAAAAAAAACTTCAGAAATATAGTAGTTCACGTTGATATGGAGTCGTTTACACTTATTCTTTTACACTTTCAGTACAATATCCACGGAATACTTTTGTTCATTGCGTTAAAGAAAGAAATAGTACGCTCCTAAAACATATAGTTTACAAGCATATCTCTGAATATCTCGAAGGAAATTCGATTATCTGCCCACAGCAGCACGGTTTCCGTCGTGATTTTGCAACCACCACACAACTGGAATTCAACCATGACATTAATACATATTTCAATAAAATAAGTCAGGTCGATAGATTATTAGAGGATATTTGATAAAGTCTTGCATCCTAAACCTCTTGGAAAGCTGAAAATTATACTGAAAAATGCACTTCTAACCAACTATATTGTTTGCTTTGTGTTGGAATGTTTTTTTTTCTTTTTCGGAGGCTTCGGTTGGATCTGTTGTACAACAGGGGGTCTGCTTTGGAAGGGAACACTTATATTAAAGGTACACTTATATTAAAGACACTGTAGTTTTTTTTTGTATTAAAACATTTTTATATTAAATACATTTATATTAAAGACATTGATGAACTCTTGCTTAATGAATCGTTCATGAGCTTCTTTAATTGAAGCAAAAAAGGTCAGAGGTATATAAACTTTGACAGTACGAGGTTTACAAATAAATTATCACATTTGGTGTTTGGCTGTATCTTCGATGATGTAGTTCTAAATGAGTTTTATGAATTCAAATACTCCGGTATCGTTTTTACGCCTAACCTTAAATGCGACAATCACGTTAACTTGATTTGTTATCGCGTTCTTATGCAGCTAAGGTACGTCAAACGTATGTTGAAATATTCTCCAAGAGGAGCGAAATTAACCGCTTTTAAAACTTTCGTTCGGCCAAATTTGAAGCATGGATCCGTTGTCTGGGACCCATATGTAAAAAAAAAAGAAGAGAACATTAAACTTGTCGATTAAGTCCAGCCTAAGGCTGTTAGGTTTAATTACAATAGGTAGATTCGCCAATTCTAACCATTGTCTGCTACGACAGTCATGTGAATATAATCTTTGTTTTCAAGTGGCCTGCCAAGCGGCAGAAAATGAAACGTAAAATTTTGCATGGGGATTGTGGCATCCAGCGCATGAACTACATTATTTCACAAATGCCTCTAGCACCAGACGGTCTCCTTTTTCGAACGTTGTTTAAGTTCAATGTCATATCAGTTGTCTTGAAATTTTTTTCTCGCACCATTGAGTTATAGAACAGTTTTGATGGATCTACACGCCTACTTTTCTATGGTGATTTTAGCTTAGAAATAGGAACTCTTCCCTTGCCTCTATGTGTGATTGATGAGCCGATATACCTAGTGTTTGATTTTCAATACTGATTTATTTTAACCACTGTTCTCCTCTCCTACAGTTGCCTCAATTTAGTTTGCAGCATGTACACAAAAATAATAAATAATTTGGTGGGGAGTGTTTTTCTACCAAGCATTTTGTTGGCCGTCGTTGGACACCTCTCCATCTTGAACCTTCCTAGGCCTCTCAGAACCTCCCTTTATTTGTTTAGCCTCCTTCCTATTTGAGGATGAAGCATGTCCTCCAGTGTTGCGAGAATGCCCATTCGTTCTCTTCAGCTTTTTTGCACTTCTCAAGCACCCGACGCTTCAACGAAGCTTCGCCCTCTGGCTTTATCCGTAGCTTTCGGTCTTTCTTGCAATTCCCGTGCGCTTTGTGGACTCTTTAGTAATTGAAGCGACGGCCTATACAACGACTCCACTTTCACATATCTCATGGCCTCAGAGGCGCTTAGGGCGCACTTCAGGTGTGGGGTGCGGGGAAAATACACCAGTCGGGCAAGGCATTCTATGTCGTTTTCGCAATCATCGAGAACATTCCGTTTTGTCAAAACACAACAAATGTAAGTAAACTGAGGCTGCGCCAGTAGAACCGTGAAATGCGTGAAAACTCATTTCTATGTGTTTTATTCCTCCCTAACTCGTTCAAGGACGAGAGTAGGGGCCGTAAAACGAAAAAAAAAACTAGGCAATATTTGGACCATGTTCGCCTATGGGGGACGCCCTTTGTTTTTGGTCAGTTGAGAATTTATTTGGTACAATTTCTTTATTTTTGATGATTTATTTCTACTATCTATTCTTATTATTTCAACATAGAGGTAAGAGCAGGAAAGGAGGTCTGAACCACTGTGACCACCGTTATTCGGACTACGTTCCATGTGTTCACATTCAAACGTCAACGGCCCGTAAATTACGTCTGCGATCTACAAGCCGTTGGCATGATTTATGTACAAAATAATTGTATGCCCATGGGAAAACGCCAATGGTGTCTGGGGAAATTGCGCCTATGTCAACTCTAGTTACAACGTTCAATTCACCACTGTAGCTGGTGGCAACCACCTACTTATTATGCCTGGTTTACAATATGCAATTTCACTAGTGACATTTTTAGTGGCGACGTTGAACACCGGTATTTTCGGCGCCGCAGTTTTGCAGCACGTGCGACGTCGCATTTGAGAACTGAGAGAAGAGTCAGAGCACGCGAGCCAGGCTTTAGCGCCGGTTTTGTGGCTTTCACTCAGATGGATTGCCGTACGCCTCAGCGTCCACGCATTAGAGCTATACCCAGCCTTGTTCATCGGGATGGGGTGGCTATAGTAGTCGTACATTGCGAAGAAGTAGAATAAACAATCCCAACGCGGAAAAAACGCGGGGACTCACGCAGACGCCAAAAACAAAGCCTCCCAATGTTTTGTTGGTGGGGACGGAGACGGTTCTAGCCCACACCCCACCGCGCATGCGCGGCGCCACTAGTGCCGCAGGGAGAGCACCGGTTTGTTTGCAAGCATGAGTCGGTGTACAAACGTCCCCCTGGGACAGAGCCGCAGTTCCGCTTTGTGAAAGATTTGGCGGACTCCGGCTATGCAGAGCTCGACTGCCGGGCAGTGCTGAGGACTAGGCAAAGAGAAAAGCCGCCACTGAGTTCATATGTCAAGCTCGTGGAAGGACGAGAGCAATCTTTCAGTAAACGGCTCCTTCAACCGAAGCTGAATTTGTGCACTGTTGAATAATGAAAGTATGTCAATATTATTATTTTTTTTTACATTCGCTTTTTTTTAACGTAGATATTAGCGCTGTTTGTGTAATGCCGGCTATATCATTACAGTTTATTAACTATACCGAGAATCTCTACGAACATTTTCAAATATCGTCAAAAATATTGTGTTTAAAAAAAGTAACTCTTAACGGGAACAAATTGCCAGTCTGGACCGACATCAGTTATTCCGAATTACATACAAACTAGCACGATAATTACTTAAAAAAATGACTAGTTATTTATTTATTTATTATTTATTTATTTACATATACTGCAGGCAGCGGCGCTGCCCAAGCAGGGGAGGGTTACAAAAGGAGTTTAGTTAACAAATGATCGAATTGGTTGACATGAGTACATTCCATAAGCAATGACGGCAAACAGTTCCATTGTTCAATTGTGTTAGGGAAAAATGACTTCTGAAAAAGGTTAGTTCTGGCATAGTATGGGCATATGACTTTGGAATGATTTAGTCGAGCTGACCTTTGTGGCACAGGGCGAAGATAAGTGTCACTTGATAGACCAGATGAATTGTTATGAAGTAAGTAAAGAAACTTCAGCCTAGAGATTTGTCGGCGAAGGTGGAGCGGTTCGAGGTCAAGCTGCTTTAACAAGTTAGTTACTGATGATGAAGTGCGGTAGTCAGATAGGATGAATCTTGCAGCAAGACGTTGGATCCGCTCCACCTCCGCAATATCTTTCACCAAATACGGGTCCCACACAATAGAGGCGTACTCTAGAACTGGGCGAACCAGAGAACGATAAGCTACAAGTTTCACAGCCGACTGACACCCTTTGAGTTTTCTTCGAAGAAAGCATAGCTTTCTGAACGCTTTGGCACATATGTTGTTGATGTGCTGGTCCCATTTTAGGTTGTTTTTAATTGTGAGACCTAAGTATTTTACAGAGGAAACTTCTTGAATGCACTGGTTGCCAATATGGTAAATGTAAGAAAGGGGCTTTTTTTTAGTAGTCAGTGTCATTGAGACGGTTTTAGAGAAGTTAATTTTCATTTTCTGAAGGTCGCACCAGTCCGCAAGTTTACAAAGGTTTTCATTCAATGTAGTCTGACAGGAAGAACTTTTGACAAGGCTATACATTACGCAGTCATCCGCGAACAATTTAACACTAACACATTCATCAATATTTTTGGAAATGTTGTTAATATAAATCAAAAAAAGTAACGGTGCGAGCACGGAGCCCTGTGGTACACCCGACAAGACCTGTAGGTTATCAGATTTAGAGCCATCACGTTCAACGAATTGAGAGCGGTTTTGTAGATAGGCCTGTATCCAACGAACCAGCCTATCAGGAAGTCCTGCCTCTTTCAATCTATCAATGAGCAGATTGTGAGGCACGCGATCGAACGCCTTAGATAGATCTAAAAAAATTGCGTCGATTTGGTGACGATTGTCCATCGCGGCTGCAAAATCGTGGACTACAGATATTAGCTGAGTCGTTGTGGAAACGTTTCTACGAAATCCGTGTTGGTTCTTGTCAAAAAAATTGGTCGACTCTAGGTAACGAGATATATGGTTAGCGATTATGTGCTCAAGTAACTTGCAACATGTGCTTATTAAAGAAATAGGTCTGTAATTTCCGGCGTCTAATTTGTCACCTGATTTAAATACTGGAACTACTCTAGCCGTTAGCCAATCTGCTGGTAAGGAACATTGATTAAGTGAGGCACTGAAAAGCAAGTAAAGGTACTCGGAGACTATTTCCGAGTAGCGATGAAGAAAGGAATTAGGTATAGCATCAGCACCGCATGATTTCTTTACATTGATATTCAACAAAAGCGAAAATATGCCCTCATGACTGAGCACCACATCTGGCATTTTAACAGAAGCGGATGAAGAGGCATAATTGTCATTCTCAATCAAAAGGGAATCGGGTGTAGTAAACGCTCTGTGAAAACTGGCATTGAACTCATTTGCAATTTCTTTACCGTTAGTTGACACAATACCATTAATTCTTAGTTGTTCGACTCGTTCACTAGTATCAGATAGAAAACGCCAAAACTTTTGAGGTGATTCTAATAAAAAGGTAGTAAGAGTTTGCCCATAAAAATTATCACGTGCGATGCGTATTTTACTGAGTAATTCATCATTCAGGACGTTCAGCTCTGAGCTATTTTTATTTTTTGCCTTTCGTTTGCGTTTGACACGCCTCTTAAGGTGAATAATCTCACGGTTAATCCATGGATTGTGTTTTCTGATTGGTTTTCGACGGATCGGAACAAACTGATTTATGCAGGACGTGACGAGGCTTTTGAACGTTTCCCATAGAAGAGAGACGTCATCGATACGCTCAAAATTCGTGAAAGAAAAATGTAAACAATCAAGAACTGATTCATCGTCTGCAGCTGAAAAATCAATGAAAGTCTTAAGGGGGGGCGTTGGTGTTGTTTTTTTGATAAGCAAATTTAGATTTACCAATTTGTGATCGGCGATTCCATTTGCGGTAGAGACTGTACAGTCACCGGGAAAATCTTTGATAAAAATAAGGTCTAGGATTGACTGAGTTGTCTCTGTGACTCGAGTGGGAACAGTGACTATCTGTTTAAGATCGTGGAAAAAGGCAGAATCAAGAAGCAGGCGTGCGCTCTCGACGTCATGATAGCCCGAGATAGCTAACGCATTCCAGTCAATCCCAGGTAGGTTAAAGTCGCCAGTGAGCACACATTTTTTATTAGGCGTGAGCATGCGATCAAGATAGTTTGCCAGCAATTCAATATATGATACAGGACTATTGGGCGGTCTGTAAACGACGCCAAATAAAGTAGAAATATTTCGATAACGGATTTCGCACCAAATGCTTTCGTGTTCCGGAATGTTTTCAAGCCTAATGATATCAACTTCTTTCTTTGCTATTATAGCTACGCCTCCACCACGTCCTTCACGATCCCGTCTTACTATTTTATGTGAGGGGGGTATAATTTCGGAATCAGTAATATTTGGTGACAGCCATGTCTCTGTAACCGCCAGTAGGTGAGGGTCGTAGAGGAGGAGAACTTCTTCTAATTGTTGGGATTTGTTAGCAATACTTCTTCCGTTCAGCACACTTATCCGAAGCGTTTTAAACTCGTTTCAAGAAGATGCCTGAGCAGAGTTGGATTGGCGAACTTGTTTCGGACGGAAATTGGTAGAGTGAACCTGTTTTGGGCACGAGTTAACATCGTCCCAAATATAAACCGTGTCATCCACCCGAAGGCGGTCGTAGTCCAGAGTCACTTTGCGGCCCTGGGCTTTGAACTCTTTGCCATGTTGCCACAATTTTGACCGCTTGTTAAGTGTAGCTCTGCAGTAATCGTGACTAATTGATATATTTGAACCTTTTAGTTTAGGACAACTCTGCAAAACATGCATTTTCTCGTTGTAGTCAAAAAAATTTAGCATGACGGGTCTTGTCTTATCGGCTCTTTTTACGCCGATCCTGTGCACTCTTTCTACTGATTGTACTGTAACACCCAATTTAGTACAAAAAATATCTTCCAACACATGCTGCTTTAAACGAGCAGGGATTTCGCCTTCCGTTTCTGGGAGGCCAAAGATTACTAGGTTTCGGCGGCGACTTCTATCTTCAAAATCTTCCATTTTCTGCTGTTGCTCAGTAATTATTTTCTTAAGAGACGAGACTTCTGACTTTAAGTGATTAATTTCTTCGGTATGCTGGGTTAAGACTTTAAGCGAGTCGTTTAACTCAGCAAACCTAGTTTTTATTGTTTCTTCCATTGTGGACTGTTGCAAAGAAACTTTGTCGTTTGAAGCCTGTAGAGCTGAACGCATTTCCTGAAGAAGTTGCTTAACCTCAGGACCGGGATTTCGCTCAACGTCACCGGCAAGTAGAATCAGAACACTTAGAGCTTCATCAATCAGCGAAAAACACTTTGCCAGGCACGGCAGGACAATAATATTTCTATTATTACTACGAAAACATTTTCCATAGTTTCTACGAACCTGTGCGAGTAATAAGAAGGGGTTCATTGATGCGTCCGTGGTGGTCCCGCCGTGCCCTCTGAAGCCTTGAAGACCGTGCATGGCTATATGCCCCGTTGAAGATGGCGCTGTTGTCGAAGCTTGGAAGGGTGGATGAGTCATCAAGCCACATCCCACTTCTGTTTCCACGTGGTCTTGCTCGGTGATGAACGCAGCGAACTTGCTTGGCGCATTGCACCGTGATGCACAATCAAGTGCAGTCCACAGCGTGACCTGTGCGAGTAATAAGAAGGGGTTCATTGATGCGTCCGTGGTGGTCCCGCCGTGCCCTCTGAAGCCTTGAAGACCGTGCATGGCTATATGCCCCGTTGAAGATGGCGCTGTTGTCGAAGCTTGGAAGGGTGGATGAGTCATCAAGCCACATCCCACTTCTGTTTCCACGTGGTCTTGCTCGGTGATGAACGCAGCGAACTTGCTTGGCGCATTGCACCGTGATGCACAATCAAGTGCAGTCCACAGCGTGACCTGTGCGAGTAATAAGAAGGGGTTCATTGATGCGTCCGTGGTGGTCCCGCCGTGCCCTCTCACCGGGGGCAAATTATCATATGGTTCAAGTTAAAAACACGCTGAGCGTCACCGAAAATCTATATATGCCTAATTCTTAAGACGACTGGAAGCACGTTGGGAACGCGGTGGAGCGCTGAAGTTACCAACTGTACAGCAGGTGCAAGGTCGACTATGCAAAACGCGAATAAGAATATCATCCCCGTTTCCACATGGCCGGCCTTGTGCCTGCTGCACGAGTGGTAACTTTAGCTTACATCTGCACTTCCTACGCGCTTCAAGTCGTTGTCAATTTTTTTTGTTTCATTCATTCACTTATTTACCTTGAGGACTCGTGTCCGGGTATTACACAAGGATGAGGGATGGGTAAGTTAAAAGACACTTGTTTAAACACAAAAGTAAAGATCACACACAAAAACATGGTACAAATGTTAAATCGCAATAACAAGTTAACAAATCACTATACAAGTTTATAATTCGTTCATTTCATACAAAAAAAAAAACACTGACAAGATCACATTGACGGATTTAGGGTTATTGATGGCGCTCAGAAAGCCTTTAATGCAAACAATATGCTTACTTTGACTGAATTAAAAGTAACTAGCAACTTTCAGGTAGTTTTCTCGATAATTAGTATGTTTTTGCAATACCTTGCGTCCGGATTGATTGGCCCTTTGTTTTCACACCGAATCCTTTTTCAATCGCCCCACTTTTTTTTTTCTAATTCTTCAGAGAAACACTTAGTCGACATACTATGCATATATGTAAAACAACACTCCAGGTCTGCAATATATGCAGTGTCTTGCATAACTGGTTATAAATGTATATTCCGTGTTAAAGACCTGACGTGAGTTGTGTCAATGTGTCCTTCAATCTGCCCTGCCGTAAAATCACTCAAGTGTGCGCATTCTTTTAGAATAACTAATTAACTGTTTTGTGCGTATGTGTACCAGCGTGCTTGTGCATCTGCTTTCCTACTGACGATAAATGTTTAAGTTGATCAAACTCAAACTACGAGTTTCAATAGTGCCTTTTGAACTCGGGATATTTTAAGAAGCGCCTGGGTCATTCTCCCGAAGATTAAACATTTAGGTCATCAAAAGTTAATTTGGCGACACTGACTTTGGTTTACTATATTATGTGGATCAAAAAGTGATTCCTTTGTTTTGATGGATAACATCCGAGCTCTCAGATGTCTACTTATATCGTTAACGACAAATATTGTAGGAGGCACTCGAGATGAAATGGGCGGTAGCCATTTTACGGCTTTATTTTTTGGGCTTATCAGAATATATATTGTTTTCGGTTTGCTGTCTTAATATTTGCAAAAACATACATAAAACGTTTAGTCTCAAATTTATAATCTGGATTAGAAAATATGCTCGGGAGAGTTGTGCTACTCTGCATCTTGTGTCCACTTCAAATCCAAGTTCACTGCTTTTGTTCGCATGCACAATCTTTGATAGTTTTCAAGTGTGGTAGAGAAACACACAAAAAACAATTGCTGTAGTCGCCATCTTTCAACGTTGGAGTCAACAATCAGGTGACATGACCGATCGACCCGTGATTAGTTTTATTTATACATTTTATAATTGTGAATATTGCCAGACACCTATATTGCCCCCTTCTGAGGCTTACAGTTCAATCCCATTCCCAATTTCCGAGAACATTCGAGCGTCCTACAAATTCAATTTAATCGAGGTTTTAATTGTTTTTAATTGAGACATTTAAAAACATAGGACAGAAGACATAGCACTGACATATCGAAAGTACAGGCATTTTAAATATAATATAATTAAGCTAATGATCCCTTAGTTTTTAACCCTGATTGAGCAGTGCGACAAAAAAAAACAGACAAGGCTGCACGGTAACATACTGAGTACAAACGGGAGATTTACATTTGTGTTTAGTCAATGCGACTGACCGGTGCCGCGATTTACTCGCAACGAAATTTATTATTGCACGACTTACGGGTATACGACCCTTACGCGAATGACCGTTTTGCGACTGACAGTTACACGAGTGGCAATTCAAGCAAATTTATTTTCTATAAAAAAAGCTGACATCTGGATTTTCATTTTTTTTTAACACCGCAGGAACGTATGTCTGCTTTGTCACTACAGGTTATTTGTCATCGAGATATTATGATAAAATTGTTCAAAACACTATCGGTTACACCACAGACAGATAAAGTACACATATTTTTATTTATTCATAAGCGAATAAAATGTTAGCTTTTTGCACAAGGTGAATGGCTCTTGTCGTAAGACTTCCCAGAAAACGCGTAAACAGTCTGCATACAGAAAAACTAAATATGGTTGGCAGATGTTTTTATTAAATGTGTATATCGTTTGTTAAACCACTGTCATTCAGGTCGGTCACATTTTGTTTTCATTCGTAAAATATAAATAAGTTAGCAACACTGCACGCTGAGATCATATCGTAAATTGTACCAGACGGAGGTGTACGATGATTTAAATCACTCTTATAAAATTTATCTCGATAAAACAAATATTCACCTATTTGAAACTCGTGTGATAATTAACAGATACAAAACAAATGCAGAAATTACATATAACACGCAATCTAAACTTTTTTTTCTTCTAAAATAGTATCAATTATAAGAACTTGCAAATATTTGTGTTTGGGACACCCTGATGTTATGCTATACAAACTATAATTTAGGAGTGAAGGGAGGTCTACGTTTGAAGGTTATTTGACAGTCATCTTAATGCTTAATTTTAGAGAGAATGACCCACCCACTTTTTTTCTGGACCTGAACAGCAGGTTGAGGTTTTGCCTAGCAGTGCTCCTCAAACGACCACATAATCGCATCTTCAGCTGATGAGAGTGGAGCGGGTGTTTACACGAAGGCAATACCTTGATTTTATGTTCTTCAGAGCAGGAACCCGCAAGTCATCCATGGCATGAGTGGCTGCTTAGCATCTAGAAAGAGAACTTGACATTCGGCTACCCAAAACAAAAATAAAAAAGTGTAGGCCCCTAACTTTGTATAAGTTATGCAATAATTTTAAATAGTGTTTGGGCGAAATAATTGATTAAAATATAGCACAGCAAAGAAATCTGATAAACCTGTATCGTAAAAATTGTTGGCTCGAACGTTTTTGAAGTGTCGTTGGCGCCGACGAGGTTACAGAGCATTCTGAAACGACGTTTTCGTCTCTTTTATATCGAAAGACATCACAACCGCGAGGGAATGCAACCGAAGGGCTCGCATCAGCACAACTTCCATTGCGTTTCTTACTATTTAAAGTTATACTACTCGGATTCAAGGAGCAGAGGCAAGCCCGACAAAACGGTTGGCGAATCGCACGACGCGTCGGAAAGACGGCGGAATCTGGCCATGCGCAGCCTAGTAACAGCTTTACTCAAAAGGACGTCAGATACTATCATTTTTACAGCGGTATGTTTGTCCGTGAATGTGCTATGCAGGGGGGGGAGGTCGTACTTTAACTTACCAGAGCTCAAAATCCGTGGAGCGAAAGATCGCACTGCCGAACCCAGAAGTCCTAGGTTCAATCCCCGCTCCTGCCCGTTTCCATCCGGATGAAGTTGTATAGCACTACTGCGTGGTGCACATTAAAGACTTCGGGCTAGCGGTTGAACTGCACTGACTAAAATTGTGATCTACAGCTGAGGCACCGGACGCTCATTGAGGATGACTAACCATCCGGCTGTCAAGACATGCACACAACATACTTATTATTTCCTGACGCTTTAGGCACGGATGCTTTGGTGTAACTAAATGGTGAAGCAAGACCACCACCTTGCTTTTTTTATCGCCACCAACTCTTCATTGGCTGAGAGTAGGTCATATACGCTAAATTTGACTGTTGCGCTTCTCCGGAAGCCGCTTTGTCGAGCGCAGGGTTTGGGGCGGGACATGTGTTTCGCTTTGCGCTTCCGAAAAGTGCATGTTGCGTTGACGTATGAAGAACAGGAAGCTTTTTGATCCTCAAGCCATTGTTTCTGCCAGTAAAATATGAGTACATAGGTTATTTTGATAGCGTGAGCACAGTTATATAGCAGCCGTGAGTAAGCAGGCGCCACGACAATTACGACAGACAGGCCTGCGCACCTGCTCTTTAGATAGATCTGGGAGATTCATGAAGGCGCATGCGTGGCGCCAGCGGAGCATTCGCGGCGAATTTCCGCCTCATGCTTTCGTGCCCGTCGCATTTTTGCAAGAATGATGAAGCGCTTCTCGAATAAATGGAGTCACAAATTTAAGACAGTTGCGATACTCTGATATGGAAGCCAAGCACATACAGTTCCTCTAGCATTCTGTTCGATGGTGTGCCATGTTTTAATTCTAATATTGTCCCGAACGCCAGACGATGAGGCCTGAGAAAACGGAATAAACTAAAGATTTAATGGGGGTGAAATTGTGCCAGAAACAAAAATGGTCTCCCCCCTCCTTCATGTAATGCACTTCAGGTGAAGTGCATTTGAGGTACAGACAAATGAAATGAACTGATATCAACTCCAGTGGTCTCTCGAACCGCAGGGTTGTAGGCGAACTTGAGGTATGGTTAAATTTCATCCTACGTTTAGTGCTCTTTGAAGACATACATTGAAATGATGTCGGGGATGGGTTTATTTAGCCGCTCCATCAACCCATTGGTCTGCGAGTGGTACGCAGAAGTTTGACGGTGGCCGGTGTGGCTAAGATGAAGTATTGTTTGCGTCCACTACGCCATAAAGGACGACCCGCGATCTTTCATTAGAACCTCAGGAGCGTGGTGCCGAAGGATGATGGACATTATGAAAAACTTGGCTACTTCAACAGCAGTTCCTGAGGGAAGAGCCTTGGTCTCTGCGAACCGCGTTAGATAATCGGTGGCGACTCTTATCCAGCGGTTTCCAGAGTTGATGGTCGAAATGGACCAAGGAAATTCATTCCAATTTGCTGGAATGGCATAGATAGGGAAACCATCGGCTGCAGGAGCCCTGCTGGCTTCTTCGGTGGTTTCTTCCGTCGTTGGCACTCATGGCACGATGGGGTGTAGAGGTGAGTGGTCGTCAGAAGCTTAGGCCGGTAGCATTTCTCGTCGATACTTGCGAGTGTCCGGCTGCAGCCAAGGCATTCCGCCATTGGGTCATAGTGGCAGGCTTGAAAGATGTATTCTCGAAAGCCGCTAGGGACCACCAAAATCCATGCCGTCTTGTTGTCGCCGAAGTTCTCGTTAGATACAGGCCGTCTGATGGTGAAGAACAGTAGATCTGGCGAAAAGAATTGAGGCACCGCATTATACCGACCTTTCAGGTGCTCGATGCTTGGGCGTAGCTCAAAATTATCCCATTGAAGTTGTGCCTGGTTGCTGGCGTTCACTGCGCCGACAAATACATTGTCCTCGTCGTCGCCGTTAGTGCGCTTGGACGCCAACTCGACGGGGCCCTCGAAAGACAATCGGCGTCCCTGTGCTTGTGGCCAGACTTATAGACTACAGTAAAGTCGGATTCTTGAATTCGTGGACTCCACCGTGCAAGGTGTCCCGATGGATCCTTTTGGTCTGCGAGCTAGCAGAGCAAGCGGTATATGTAACCACCCGAAACACTACCGTGCAGGTAGGGACGGAACTTGTTTATCACCCAGGCGACTGCAGACATACTTTCTCGGTGGTTGAGTAATTGCTATCTGGCTTGGAGTGCAATTCAACCATAACGTAGTCAAAGGAAACGAGGCAGCTCTGCCATTTCAGACCGGCAGACATGGTATTTATGACACGCTGGAAGGACGCTGGCTCCGTGCGTAGCCCGAAGGGCATAACGTTTAATTCGTACAACCCACCCGGCGTGACGAAGCCTGTCTTCTCGCGATCCTTTTCGTGGACCTTGATTTGCCAGTATCCGCTCTTCACATAAATCGACGAAAAATATACTAAGTGGTCGATCCAACGTGCCGACGATTCGAAGAAGAGGATAGACATATTGCTTAGTCACAACTTTCAGGCGATTATAATTCCCGCAGAATCCTAAAGTTCCGTCATTATTCTCATGGAGCACGACTGGTGATGCCCATGAACTGACTGACGGCTGGATGATGCCATCGTCGAGAATGTTTTGAACCTGATCCTGAACGACCTCCTTCTCTTTCATGGACACTAGTTACGGTGACTGGCGTACCGGGAGCGAGTCGTCGTTGGTAACAATAAGGTGCTTCCCTAATGTAGTTTTCGCACCATTGAGGAGGTATAAAAGCACTCAGTGACCTCACCGAGAAGTGCAAGAGGACGTCCTCGCTCTGGAGCAGGAAGCTTCGGATCAATGTAGAATTCCGTGGGCGGCGTTCTCTGGGTCTTCCATGATGACGACTGACTCCCGGAGTTCCTCGTTCTGGCCCACGGGCCACGCCGGTACCTTTGGTGTAAGGTGTTACCGTTCTCGACGGAAGTTGGTAACAATGTATGTGGCACATTCGTTCTGAAGCGTTGTTACAGCTCTTGCGACCCAAAGTCAGTTTTCAAGAAGCAACTTGACGCTGCGCAGAACTTGAACGCAGGAAGCTTCATCGGACTCGATGGGTATCAAAACACCCAACCGCGACGACTAGTTCACATGCTCGGAGAGTAATCGAACAAGGGCTGGCTGTACCAGATAACAGTTCGGAATAACAGGCTGAAGCTGAGCTAGATGGTACATAATCCAAACGTAAACGGTCAGCTAGAACGATAGGGACAAAACACAGGGAGAAACACACCGCTTACTATAAACTAAGACTTTATATTTCTTCTTCATCACTTTGACCAAAAGATTCACACCTAAAGTAATGCCAATGAATCACCTTAAATCCTTATATTACACTACTAAATTAAAATACTAAGTTAAAATAAAAATTAAAATAAAATAAACTAAATTAATTAATGGCATTAGTTAATTAATGTAAATAAATATTGTGGCGCGGCCCCGTGAAAGGGTTTAAGAGGAATATGTGTCGGCGGTGGTTTGTGTGTTGGGTCAGGGAGGTGTTAGTGACCAAACTTAGTAATTTAATGTAATTAATTTGTTTGTTTTACTTTATTTTAATTTTCATTTTTATTTAGTATTTTAATTCAGTAGTGCAATGTAAGGATTTAGGGTGATTCATTGGCATTACTTTAGGTGGGACTTTTTGGGTCAAAGTGGTGAAGATAATTATAAAATCTTAGTTGTTAGTCAGCGGTGTGTAGGTATGTTTCTCCCTCCTTGTGTTTTGTTCCTATCGTTCTAGCTGACCGTTTTCTTTTGCGACTCTTCGGCTTCTGCACAGGTTGTTGGAGTGTCAATCTGTTCTCTCCTAGGTCGATGACAGCACCGTGCTCGCACAAGCAGTCGATTACGAAGATAACATCCCACACACAGTCCTGAAGAACAACGAACTTCCCCGGGCAGGTTTCACCGTGAATCTTGATGCTGGCGCTGCACCTTTCAAAGGGTGTGATAAGGTCCCCTGCGGCGGTGCGTATGTGCGGACCATATTATGGCGTTGTGACTTTCCGGAGGCGTTGGGAGAGCCTCCCTCTCAAAACTGAGTAGGCCGCTTCGGTGTCTACAACTGCCGACACGTCGTGACAGTCGATGATAACGTGAAGGTTGTTTGGCATTGCTGTGGAAGCGTCGCTTGGATGCGTGGCGTCGCCAGAGTGGGCAATTTCTGGCGTCTTTGAGGCTCTCTACGCCGTCGGCCCACTGCAACTCCAACTCTAGGGGTTGCCGCTTTATGTATTCCCGACGAGACAGGGGGATCAGGCCGTTCCGGCGAGATTAGCGATAAGGCGAAAGCGCTCGTCGAGGTGGAGGCTAACGGGAACCTTGTGGTAGAGTCAGCACCGAGGACAGTGGTCGCCGCAGGTACTCCTTGATGTTCCTTGGACGGTCCCCAAGGTGTGGTTGTGGGTCGTTCGGCGGAAAACCTCGCAGCCACATATGTCGGTATGGATACCTCCAGTAGACGGGGTCTGCCTCTCCGCAAAGATAACACAGCGGTCGTCGATCGGTCGTGTGTCACGCATCCGTATTTCTAGGCGCCAATTATTCGGTGTGGGCGAGCTGGGGCTGCCCCTTCCGACGTCGGAAAATCTGCGGCTTTTGTAGGTCCCACCGAGGCGGTGTCAAAAACTGCCGGGCCGCTGGCGCAGGTCTCCGAGCTACTGCGGTATAAGTCAGGGTGGGCTCCTCGGTTGCTGTTACTCTGGCAGAAAACTCCGGTTCGATCGCCCGTCGAACTTTCTCGTGTACAACTTCGGCTCTCACCTGCGAAGCCGGCTGGTTGAGAGCAGGCAGGAGCTTCCTGATCTCCTCCCGGACGACGACGTTGCGAATGATCTCACAGATGCCTGCTATTATGGAGCCAAGATTAGAGCTAGACAGCCCGAGAGCAGCGACGGCGTGTAGTCGCTGGTAGTCAATTGCGCGGGCATGCAGGGCACTTTCGAGTTTTGTGACCTCAATGACGAAACCTTCCACGGTTGCCGGAGGCTGCGTACAAGACTGCCAAAGAGATTGTTCAAGCCCCGCATGAGGATTCTTAACTTCGTCTTCTGTGTTCTGAGGGTTGGCGTAAGTGCTCAGGCACAGAACATCCTCGACGAATCGTTTGACACTATAGTGTTGGCTCTGGGTTCTGACGAACAGAATTTAGTGTAAATGTTTCGAGTGAAACCTTAAAATATGTACGTTCCATGTTTGTGAGACAGTGCCCCAGGAATTAGTAAACTTTGGTAAATCAATTTTTTTGCTTTCCCTCACCACTTCTTCCCCTCCCCTAATGCTGTTTAATATTGTGCTACAAGTGTGCTTGTGAAAAACATTAAGTATACCGTATTTACTCGAGTAACAGCCGCACTATCAATGAACAAGATCCTCGTGTCTACTTTTCTGCAAAGCACATATACAGCAAATCATAGCGTTGCGCATAAATAACAGCGAATAACTTGATCAAGAACACAAGTCTCCATACAAATGCAACCTTCAGAGATGGTACCTTCGAGCGAAGACGTTATTTCTGTCCTGTAAACCGCTGGACTCATGCTGTCGATCGCGATGATTGGCGATCCGCGTGCTCCGCGGAAAAGTGAACCCTCAGGTTTTCTTCATAAACAGTGCGACTATTACTCGAGTTAGTACGGTATGTTCATGCTGTCCTCTTTTCGCTGCTGTGGGGAGGAAGAGGCTCGTCGAGCAACAATTTTGTTGATTTGTTTCAATGTCTCCCCTCTACATATGGAGAGAAATGACGAGTTTGTGTTTTGAGTTTTTGAGTTTTCTACGAAGTAGATTTTCGGTTCTCTCTCGGCGATGTTGGTTGACAAATTTACCTTTCAGCACGCTCTCAAAAACTTTCTACGATGTCAAAGAAGAGCTGTAATTTTCACACCGTGCCTGCCAGTCCCCTCCAAGAAACAAATAGGCGTTTGGCAGGTGCTGCTCGTCGGTCCCGCCATTGTTGCGGGCTCCACGTTCGTAGTGAACTCTGCAGTCTTCCATGTCTTTATATTGCTCACTGTTGAACAGAGCAGTCGTCCGTGGTACGACGGGCAGTTAAACGATGGCAGAAGCTGCCGGGTTCTGCGACTGGTTGGACATCGTCGTCTTCTCCGGCTCGGGCTTGTCCAGCAGTAAACCATATTCAGAAGCCTGTCCTTGGGTGTGGCGGCTGGCCCGAGTTTCAAGTTCCTGGAAGGGAGGTTTTCTTGCCGGACTTGAAATCGGACTTGGTTGACGGGTCCATGGGGTTGGTGAGTATCCTTGGGCATATGATGCTACCCTGCAACAGCACAAGAATGATCTATGTCGAAGATACGACCTAGAACGTTCGGGAGTAAGCTCCGGTGAGAATGACTGGGCGAGGTCCATTCTGGCCTTCTTATCTTTTACACTCAGGGTAAGAATAAACATGAAAGTTCTAGATGCACGGAGAAGCGTCTCTTCCCGTTCATACACGCGGCAATATAGAGAGTACGGTTATACGTGAATAACATAAAAAAAATCACCGGTACAGCTACCGCTCCCCCACGGGCCATGGCAGGTCAGCTAATGCGACGACGTAAAAGCCGCTCTCTACAACAAGGAAGGGCTAAATGAAAAAAATCAAAAAGCGATACTTTCAAGACGTCCGGACAAAATTTTATATATGCATCTTTCGGGATCCCCTGAAATCCTCCAGCACTCTCTGCCTTCCATTCAACGGTTCGACACCGCCGTCCTCGCATCGTCACCTCCACCGTTTTTGTGACGAAGGACGACGACCCTTCACACCACTTACTCCACACAGGGAAGCGGGAGTGTCTCTTCATCAATCGTCGCTCGGTCGGTCGGCCACGTCTTGATTCCAAGCTCCGCTGACATAAACCTTTTCTTACGGCGACCTGACGCCAGAACTACGAGCGCGCGTGGAGAGACGGCAGCCAGGGCAGTTCATCTGATGCGCGCGTCCGCCTTTTCTCGTTCTCGCCATCGACGATCCGACGACGCTCCGTCAACGGTATCGCACCCAAACATCAGCCATCAGCAACGGCGCGAAACGAGACGACGCTCTGAGCCACCCATTTCATCGATTCAGCGGCGAATTGCGACGGATGAACCGATATCGTCGCTTTGCTCCATTCAACGGTCGACTTATTTCTCGCCCTTTTTTTCTCTATGCATTGTAATGCGGAGCTTGATTTTATTATTTTATATATTTTACATGTGTTTTTTGCAACCTTTGTATCTTGTTTTGCGTGTCGCCTGTCGTGAATGCCAGAGCTTTCTTTTGTTTTGTCGCCTACGGTTCGTAGATTTAGCTGGATTACAGGGCTCGATCGAGGCTGGTTCCTTCTCTGACGTCAAGCAGAGGCGCTTCCAGAACAAAAGGAAATTGGAGAGGTTATATTGCGTTTGTATCTGAAAGAAAATAAATAAACGTCACGGTGAGTTAAACTCACATTTCAACAAATAAAGGACCACTATAAAAGCACAATCAGATGGAGGGTGTTTCAAAACGTGTAACAAATGGAAGCGTATTTTTTACTGGACTTTGAATGCATCCCGTTACATTGATGGTGTTTCAAGATTACGTGTGCGTAAAAAATTGGCGACGCCAACAGTCAGAGTATTTAGTCTTTCCGTGAGTGTATCCTAGACTTGAGTTTGTTTAGTGTTCTAAATGATACATCTAGATTGTTAATGTTTTGTAAAGCTCCAAATTCGAGCCTGTTGTTCTTAAGAGCCGAATATTGTTCCTAAAACAAGTAAGCGAAGAAAAGCAAGAGCCGTAAAGTAGGTGGACAAAGAATCAAAGTGGATTATAATGTATGGGATTATAGCCAAGATTAACGCGTGCGCACAAGTCAATGCTACCGAAAACAATATTGAGATGTCAGCACGTATAAATCAGACCCCGTAACGCATAGAAGGGCTTTATTCCCGTGAGTTCCCCTTCTCAATACTTTCATAGTTCAAACCTTTTAATTTTTTTATTTTTTTTATTTATTTTGTTTTCCTGCATAATTGCCACACTTTGCGTACTTCAGTAGAACGAGAGTCAGGAGTTTCGCAATTTTCATGGAATTAAATTGCAAATAGAGCCTAGTCTAAAATAATATTTTCTACCTCAAACATTCAACGTCATTCTACCATCTCCTGTATTCAGTCACACTCTCACCGTGGTAGAGTTCGTTATGAAATATAAGGAAATACAGAAGCTGGAATAACTCAATGACTACCGGCAGAACTCGTGCGCGAGATCTTTCTCTTGGGAACCTTTTGTGGGGTCCCGCCGCAATATTTCCCTAATTAATATCAAGAAACCCTCCTTGGCTTGTCGTGGCTGGTGTATCGGAGCTACCACCTTCTTCGGGCGTGCTTTTGAATTCGCAGTCACAGATATTACTTCTCTTGACGGCATTCGATCCATGTTATTTCGAAAGAGAAGTACCTACTATATTCTTATTCTGGTGACTTTGCCGATCAGGTAAGTACTTCTTAACACTGACGCAACTACAGCAACTACAGCTACTACAACTACAGCTACGTTTATCAAAAAAAGTTACAAAATTTCGTTACTGATTTGTAGGTCAACCGTAAGGGCAATACATTGTTATTTCCTATTTCTTGAAAAGGAGACAGAGTATATGTCGATGAAGACCAAAGTAATGAGCTCTAACGACATTAAGGCAAGCCGTGAAATCCAGGTCTCTCTTAAAAGAAGCACGCTTGATTTTCTTACCACCATTTGGACTATTTATAGCGCTGATGTATGTCGCATCTACGTTTGTTTTCACTACGTTTTGATCGTAACTAATTCGCGATTTGAAAAAATATATTTGATTAAATTTAGAAAAATATTGTCATCGTTTTCAAGGACCGCTTATTGTAATGATACGTTTACAATCACTGTAAAGGTTACCCTCATGGTCGGCATGTCCTTTTCCCCAGAAGAAAGTAATCTCGACAAACACTGACTACAAATTTTTATTATTGTAATCACGTGACACCGCGATGAATGGCAACTGAAAACGAAAGTACACAACCATGCTTACTTCCAGGAGCTAACCTTTGAATGTTCAGCCAAGATGCAGAAATTAGGAACGAATTATTCATACTACGCCATAGTGCACAACGGTGCGATCTTGACGAGTCAGCGCCATGATGCATTAGCGTCGGCAGAAACAGATAACATTTCCGCTGAGCAAAGTATCTTAAAGTGTATCTTCGAGGTATTCGGTTGCATGAGCAGCATTTTAAACAAACATATTTTGAAAGGCAATTGATACGAAGGGCATTTTTGCAGCTCATTGGTAACTCCAGCGATGTTGAGGGCACCTAGCTGCAACAACAGAAAGCTCTGGCGGTAGGTTCGCCCGTCAGCCTTTTCGAGCGAATAAGATATTCACGGCGCCTGGCAGTCTAAAAATAAGCCGAGAAAGTAGGTTGAAAACACGGAGTAAAAATCGCCAATACTTCGTTTCTTCCGCACGAGATCTGCAGGTCATAGATTGGTTAATCGCGCCTCTCCTGTCTTATTTTCACCTTCAGGTACAACAGCGAGAAGTAATTTGGAATATTTAAAAAGTAACGAGTCAATCTGGCACACCTTAATTAATAAGAGTAGTAAATTCTCCCCTTTAACTTTTATGATCACTGAAATATCGGAATTGCGTTGATTTACAGAGAACTTGAACGCGTACTCCCTGCGAAAGAAAAATAACCCACGTGCACGTGATTTCAAGAGGCTCTGATGCATGGAGGTCGGAAGCTTCCGGAGGCGACATAACGGCACCAGAGCTGAAGCCGGGGGACACATCCAATATGAAGGGACATGCCCCCAACGATGAAAAAAAAAAAAGACGCTATTGGACGGAGTTGGGCACCCTTGGGGACTTTCCTACCGATATCTACTTCCGGCTTCACTTGGATTTTCTCGTTTGGGTGGCTTGAGCCAGAATGTCGCCTCCCCTTAATCCTACCGCCATGTTCTTATGTTCTTATGTCACCTTCCTCAGTCTTCGTCTTCTAGTTTTGGTTTAACTTTGTTTGCATTTTGCAAGACAATTTGCGACTCGAGAACATCACTGTCTGCTGTCTTCACACCTTCCTCTAACGTTACGCAACAAAAAAAAAAAACACTTTTTTTTTTGCATTGCATGCATTTTTTTTTTTTTTTTGTCTCACTCGCCAAGCCTCTCGGCGCATTGGCCTATATCGGGATGCAGGATCAACTAGTATCAGCAGTTGAACATTAATTACCATTTCCTCTCAATGTTGACTCAATCAGGTGGGATAATTAATAACACCCCATATTCATTCGTTTACTCGACTTCGCCTTTATCGTGAGCTATCTGCCCCGGAGTGAAGCGGAAGTCTAACGCCTACTTAACATCGCACCTCGAAGATACGGCGACAGTCCTGAGCCTTCCTGGAAGAATTAATCGGAGCGAGCCTTCATTAGGACGAGGTGAAACGTCAATCCGTTTTCCTTGTCCTACCTTACCAATTCACTTGACAGAAGCATTCTCGTCAACTCAAGCAAGCACCCTTACGCACAAACTCATCGTTCCCAGCCTAGGGAGAAGTAACTCTCAGCACTTCCAAATCGCCGGCACATCCCCAAAACTCCGGCCTTGGGATTTCATCGTAGCATTCCCACGACGCGAAGGCAGCGACGTCCAAAGCCCTTTTTGTGAAGATAAGCGGGACGGTGCGCTTTGGCTCGTCATCGCGCTCCAAATGGGAGGCCAAATAATTAATGAGCAGCGGCTTCGAGCAGGCGGATTAATCGCTCCAGACGCGGTCCTCCATCCTGCGCCGTCCTCTCTGGCCCGCCTGTCCCCCTGCCGTTGACAAGCGGAAGCTGTGCGGAGCGAGCGCGCGAGCGCCGTTGGAGAGGTCGTTGAAAGAGCGCGGAGGAGAGGACGCGCGTTCGGAGGGCGACGCGTGTCGCTGGCAGGACCGGGCAAACAATGCGCTGTCGCTCGGCGCTGCGCCTAAAAACCCTGTCTTGGTTGCAGTCGACGCGGGGAGACCGCGAGATCGTTGACTGCGACCCCCAGCGTGTCGGTCCTGTCTAAACCCGCCCGACGGGTTTGTCTGACTTGCATCCGGCTGGGTTTATGAGGCACTTTGCGGTGACGAGATGATATCTCCAGGGGAGTGCGTGTGTCTTCGCGTGTATGTGTTCAGTGAGAAAGTTGAGGTATATGTGTGTAGGGGGGAAAGGGGGGGGGGGGGAGCGACTCAAAAGAGGCGTTTATATTGGTTCAGTAATTCTTCCAGCCTTGGCAGGTCGCTCTGTTTGTTGATATGGGTTGCTTGTGGCCGCATTACATCCGAGCTAAAAGGCTCTCAACTCATTGACTACTTGAACTCTGTTTATTTCAATGTCCATTTAAATTTCTGTGTGAAGGTCGACGTGCAGCTCTAGTTCTCTGCAGAAAATAATAATCGTCTTATCCTTCTCTTATTGTAAACTAGAAGGTATTGGGAAAGGTAGAAGTTGGAGGGGACATAGAAAAGTGGAAGACTTGCTAAAGCGGACATCGCAAAGCGTACTTCAGAATTTTAGGGTAAACGTGAGAGCTGAGCACTTTAATTACCTTGGCCAATAACCCATAATCATGAGAAAAATAAAGGGCGGAAGTGAAATAATCTTCCTCGTAAAAATTGATGTTCATAGGTTCCTAATTATTTGCGATGATGGGTTTATACTTCTACGAATACAATCCTCAGCGACATTTTTAATATACGTTTATTAGGTTTAACGTGTTACCAATTACAACCCACCAGTGGTGCTTTACAGATACTTACGTGATGGTTGGATCAGTCATACGTCAATATTTGGCCACGTGATCACCCATGCGCGGTGAGCGGGGTTAGGCGAGGAAAGAGAGCTGGGGGATCGGTCCGCCAAGCGCGCACCTTTCACTCACTCTCAGCTTAGGAGAAAACGCTGTATATTTGAGTGTAAGAAGAATATCGCGGTTTAGCCTTGAACGGTGAAATGCCCACCGCTTATAATAGTGCCTGGTATACAAACCGAAAACGCGACAGAGCATCACAGAACAGAAGAGCATGGCGACAAAATCAACGCGTCAAAAGAGCACAGTTACAGAAGACTACATGCCAAAACCAAAGCGCGTCTTTCGAGCACCTAAATACTTTAAAACCCTTAAGGTTCGCAAGTGCCATAATTTTCGTAGATTTCGTGAGTTGCACAATTCTCGAACTTCTGTGGGCAAGAATATTTCTATTATTTTCAGAGGCAAATACCAGCGTTTAGAATTTCGCGACAAATCAGAGCCGCGAAAATAAAGGGTTCTACATTATAGGTTCTGCTTTCTGGACAGTCTTTGTATCAACTAGCTAAAAATAAACACACATATAAGGGTAAAATCTAGAAATTTAAGTTAATATTTTTTTTTATTTTTCTTAATTTGCGAGAAAGGCACAGGTAAAAAGCAACTCCAGCTCAGCTTGAAGATCTTATCTTTTCCACAGTAGTCGTGAAAATAACATTAATATCCATTATATTTTTCACAATAACTTTATATACTTATTTATTTATTTGTCTGCTTATATATATATATATTCATTTATTTATACATTTATTTGATTACTTATTTACTCATCTATCTATTGATAATATAACTCTAGAAAAAATTATAATAACGATTGAGCCCCAAAAGGTGAGAAAACTTTTTATTTAATTATTTATCTATATATTTATTTATTTATATGATCATTACATACTGCAAGCCTTTATTAGCCTCTGCGAGTGTGGGTTACAGGTGCAACAAATGCAAACATTAAAAAAAAAACGCGGCATGTTTTAGCATTTCAATTTTAGTTTTGCATAACTATCTGTAACGAGAATAGCAATGACTGTCGGAATAAACGCGCAGTACCCGAATACAAAAATGTGACAAAAAACATTATGGCACGAATTAAGAAGTGTAATCATCGAGTGCTTTATTAAAGTCAGGAGAGACAAAAAAAAATCATACGGCTGTTTGTTCCACTTACATATAGCACGTTGGCGATAAGTGAAAACTTGAATAGGTTATTTCGGTCGAATATTTGCTGAAGAAAAAACTCATGGTGGCTCCTAGTTTTCCTGGAAGATAATTTAGGAAAATGAGCTTGAGTCACTGCAGTGCTTCTTATGAGCCTTAATCTTAATCTCACAATTAGTTTGCGTTGTTCGAGAGATATTATATTATTTGCAACCATCCACAAGGTTCAAGAGTCACACCACTTTTATTATCTTTTTTTTCGGTGCCTTAAAATGGCCAAACGGCCTTCTCTTAGGAAAACCAACTCGTACAATAGAAACTCTTAAACAATAATCCCCCTCATTAAAATAAATATTCATACACACTGACTAGATATGAGGTGACCTAAAGTCCGTCCAACTGACAGCGATATGTAGACAAGGGTGTGGTGATGTCAACTTGAGGTGGCATAATGTTGTTGTATAATGTCCCTAAACGAGAAAGAGGTGACACACGGCATGGTGAAAAGGTATCAAATGAGGTGAATTGTCTCGTAGCGCAGAAAGGAGCATGAAAATTGATTTTACTAATAAGCCCTGAAGAATCAATGGAACCAATAATGGCACCAATAATAGTCATATGCAGGACTATATTTTTCAAAAATAAAACGAACACCTTTCCATTGGACCATCTCAGGTTTTGACTATCTTCACTGGTATCAGGGTCGCAAATTGCACTGGCATTTTCCACTCTTGATCTAACGTATGAGTTATATCCGTGAAATTTAGCGGATGTTCGAACATGTATTAATTTTGGTCGAAGAAAACCTAATTTTAAAGAAACAGAGGATAAGGTACTTTGAATATGCCGTGACCGTCGGAGCTCTCAATAGATTTATAATCATATACTCCACTTACCATGACGTTATTTACTTTACAAATGAATTTTAAGTGATTAACTTTTATGGTCACACGAGAACAAACCGTCTTGCGGAATTAAGCTGCATTTCTCATCTAATGCACTCCTCGTTAATGAATGCAAGACTAGAATTACGCATTGTCTGCTCAGTTGCAGTGGCTTACTTCTTGAACAAAAAAAGATCATCCGCAAACAAGCGAATATTCACAATATTGCCAAATACTGACACAATATCTTTGATATAAACCAAAACCAATGAAGGACCGAGCACACTTTGGAACACTAGTCTAAACCCCTAGGGTGCTGGGAGAATGGGCACCTACTTAAACAAACTAGCTACGGGTTTACAAACATGACACTATCAAATTGATCATCTCGAATGGTATCTGAAGTGCTCTATTTTCTATATTGTTACCCTGTGGGACCCTGTCGAAAGTTTTGCTGAAGTAAAAAAAAAAAAAACCATCAACCTCTCCAGACTTGTCTAGGGTAGCAGCAAAGTTATGAAATATTGTGACAAGTTGCTTAATGCTTGAATGCCCTCTCCGGAACCCATGTTGAAAATGCGTTAAAAGATTTCTTTCTTCAAAATATTTGTGAATATAAGTGCTAAAGATATGTTCCATAAGCTTGCTTGTAGCACTGGTAATAAAAATGGGACGGTGTTACTGACGACTAAGTGATCACGCTTTTGGTAAATCGGTGCTGTGCATGATGTCAGTAGCTCATTTGGAAGCACAGATAAACAAAAGCAAGCATGAACTATGACTGCAAAAAGCTGGAATTAGATTTGGCATATCTACGGAGTAAGGTGTTCGGAATCTTATGAGGTCCACTGCCTGATTTTGTTTTCGAATTCAGTAACTTGATAAACATTCCACGAAAAGTACTAATTTCGGGTTTCAACGGTGCAGTTGCAGAGGCAACAGGACTGTACATATTTTTATATGAAAACGCAAACTGGAAATTTAAGAGTTGAACTTGTAAGCTGTTTAGTTTTTTTTATTGATGACCACATTGTTAACCTTAACTTTGGTCTACCGGTTTAGTCTTTTCAGAAAAATACTACAAACCTTTTGCAGTGTAATGTTTCGTAAAGTTTAAAAGGTAACATAAACAAATTTTATCTCGCTTCTTTGACCTAATGAGTGAGCTCAACTTGCAGGACATGCATGGTTCCCGTGTTAAAACGTTCGTTTCCTCGACCGCTTTATTCTAAGGAAAAGAATAATTATTTCTCGGTTGATCCACGCGTTTCTTTCTCCCGTAGATCCACTCCGATTAGGTGTAAAGTTTTCTAAGCAGTAAACACACATAACAATACACTTCTCCCGTAGCAAAATCAATTCGTCTTCAGGAAAATCACGGAAACTGTAGTCGAGGTAAGCAAGTACACTATATTAATTATACTCCATAAAATTCTTTACTATTGTAATTACCTTTTTCTTTCGCGAATAGCAACTGGCTCTCCTCAACACTTAGAGAATATTCATCGAACGCACTACTTACAAAAAAGGTTCAGAATTGATCGGCTCCAGCATTGCTCACGTGTAAACTCTTGCACGACTTGGATGAGACCACATGCGAGCACTATGTGAAAAATAATCTCGTCATCATGTGGGCTGAATAATCGCAACCAGTCGGCATGGGGTGTAATAAAAGGGCCGACTAAAAAGATATATTCACCTCAGTATGTTACCAGGCAGTCATAGAGCTGATTAAAATAGTCAAAACTAGCGGAAGGTGGCTTAAACACGGCACAAAGGACTATTTTCCCCCAGATATACATACTAGAATTAAACATTTGTGATATTTAATTTGTTCTAGTTTTGTCGCAAAGATAGGTGGCGTAATTACAACTGTAACCCCTCCACCGCGGGAGGGGCGGTACCGACGAAACTCTTGATAGGAATTTGGAAACATTTCACCGTCAGACACATTACTTTTGGGTCATGTTTCTGTGATCACTCTAACATAAGCATCATGATTCAATCAAACTATTTTGAGCTAATATGCTTTATTGGCAATAGTTCGTGCCTTCCGGTTCAATAGATGCAACTATTTATCTACATGTGATGATACAATTCCTGCTAAAAATCAGCAGGGGATTCGTTTTGCGAAGATAACACGCACATTTGTAGATTCGGTTCATTTAACCGACTATTACCCACTCGAGGTTTGTCGTTCACAAGCAAAACCTCTAACTTATTCGCTCCCTCGTCGCGTGCGCAGTTCAACAGTAACCTCTTTTTTGTAAGGGTATCTCTGGAATAATCACTTTGAATATAAATGTCTCTACCTTTAAGTTTATTGGTATTTCGTAGGAGTTCTGCCTTTTCATTGAAATCCTGAAGATATAAGATAATTGGCCGCTTTCTTACGCGTTTTCCGGCGTGAGTGATCCTGGCGACGGAGATACAGGACACGCCCAGTTGTTTCACAAAAATAGTATCAATTTCTTTGCCCCTTAATTCCAAGTCATACTCCACCGCTACATCAGGTATTTCCAAAATGACGAGATTGGAACGTCTGCTCCGGTCTTCTAAATTAGCCAACCTGAAATTGTGTCTTACTATTGTTTTCTCGAGTGTGTGCACTGTTTATAAAAAGCATCGACCTCAGGGAATATAGCTTTTGAACTCAAACAAGATTATGTCTACTCCTCTATTTTTGACAAAACATCAGCGATGGATTTATTGGGACCGGAATTCTTGGTTACCAGATCGGATACCTCCCTTTGGATTTCAGCTTGACCCTCCCTTATAGAGCTAAGTATTTCTTACATTCTACGTACCGGGTTTTTCTCAATGTCACAATATATTAACAAGTCACATACGTCAAAACAATCAACATCAATTTCACAAAGTACGAGTGGTTACGGCAAAACTACAAGAAAAATAAAATCACACGGAAAGCACGATACAGGATGACTGACCAATACGAAAAAGATGGTAAGCCACATGCTTTTGATGGCTTCGCCGCGCCCACTGCAGAATTAGTCATGAAGATTGCCCTTTATAGACGGCGCAGAAGATGGCGTTAGTAACTCGAATGAAGCAGGGGATATTGCGAAAACAAATATGTATGGATGATGCCGATGACTTTCATAATCCAACCGATGAACGTCAGGTACCGGCACCTGGGCGACTGGGACTTTTTACAAAGTTTATAAGCGGCACAGCTCCGATCTAGCAGGGGAGTGCCTGTACGAAAAGGATGGCAAACCAGATGCTCTTGATGGCTTCGCCGCGCCCACGTCTTGAACTGCAATATGCAGCACGAAAAATCCAAAATCAACGTTAAATAAGAATTGTCGAGAATGTTACACTCTTGTTATTCCGCCTTATATCGCGGTATTCTAATCATTTTATATAATGTACTAAATTAATAAGATAATTTTTCTGTTTTAGTTATCTGTTGGCCTCATTAATTTTGGTAACGACGAAAGCAATCAGCTTATTTGCGCATTAAACACAGAACACATTTCAGAAATCCCTGGAAAGTTGCTATTTCCTCGAAATACTTTTGAACAAAAAGATAGCAATAGAAAAACAGTAAAAGTAGAACGAGCTCGAGAGCCTATAGAGCGCAATCCATCAATGCCAATGGTTAGAAATTTAGCTCCTAGTCTCCAAACAAAATACACGTCCCCAATATTACGAAAGTGCACACTACCTAAAACGAGGCAGAACCAGCAATGTTACTTCGTTTATGTTTAGGTTCTTGGGCATTGCGCCGGTAAATATATACTAATTATAGTTGAAAAGAGGCTGTTCCTTTACGCGAAAGTTGTACATTTTATTCGAAAATACTTCTACATCAAGCAAACGCAATCTGGAGTCTCTTCTTTCTTGTGCAGACTTTTCTTTAAGCTTATTTTGTGTGAACAGGTTTAGCAACAGGCAAGTTTTATTTCCTCAAGGGAACAATCGGTGGCCGAGTGAGATAGCCCCACTACAGCAGCGTATAGGTTCATGTGGGACGCAAGGTTGCGCTACAGAAACCAGAAAAAAGACCCATATTTAAGATTCAAATGCTTACTCAAAGTTCGCAGTACACCGCATAGGGCAATTTCACGCGACGCACTTCCGGCTTGTACGCAACCTCGAAGAACGCCATGTTGATTAAATTTCAGCGTCTGTCTCTCGATTCGCGGAGGCGGGTGTTTTCAGCTAGGTGAGTTTTGTTTTGCGTCATGATCGACTGCGTTCGCCGGAGTGGTCGGCAGCACAAATGAACACCGTCTGGTCCTCGATTTTTATACATACCGCTATGTAATGGGACTTAAGTCGAGCCTTTGATTGAGAAGTCATTCCGTCAGCGGCCATAGTGGCCCAGTAAATTCACCTGGAAGACTCCAAAAAAAGAAACAAATCACAATAAATTCACACCTGTGCAAATCAAATACGTATTCGATCACAATTACTCAGTTTTGTCGTGGACGCAACCTCTCGACATGCTTTAGCGTTACAATACCATAAAACCTACGTCAATTCCTAAGCGTGAACGTGAAAAAAAATGGCAAAAGTGGCAGTCGTTGTTCATCAACATAGCGGAATGCAGCTTACCTGCAAGGAAAAAAGGAGTTTTGCGGAATCGCCCTTTATGGGGTGATACCCGTCAGCGTGGAGCCTGGATTACTATGAATACACCAACGTAGAGCCTGGATTACTATGAATACTCAATGTCGCTTCCAAGCAAACCTCATCATGGTAATGAGCTTGCCAGCTCAATGGCACCTTTTGCAAATGCCATTCTGCGACAGTTTCATCATTAATAAAGGAGTGCTACGTTTGAAAGGGGTTACGGGTTTTCATATCGACGTGAGTTTCATCAGTAATTGATTCGGTAATCCTTTCTGCGTGATGCATATCAACACTCCGGGTAATGATCATATTACAAAGGAGATATATTTTATCTACAGCATTGAAAAACCTTCGCCCGATTGGGAGGACAGGACACCTCTTCCCTCTATAAGTATTCATGACTTGTCTTTGCTTGTTTGCTTCCGGAATCCGCTAGTAGATAGTCCTTCATGTATATTTTTCATTGCTTTATGTAGAATAACTAACTGTACCTGGGGTTTAAGAAGTTCGAAGGAAGAAAAAATGTAAAATATAGGGACAAGCAAGTCCAGCGAAACAACGCCCTAGTAATTGAAGTTTAATGAAGAACAGATATAATAATTCATCTTGAAATGCCAAGTCACCTTTGCGTAAACCCAGTTTTATATATTTATATAGTAGTAATCATGCGTAGAAAGGTATTCGGGAAATTCGTTCATTGAATCATTGCCTACGTTCCCCATCTCAAACTCCTCGTCAAAATCTCTAGAAATATTGCATTTATACCTTGAGAACATCTTAATATTGTGAAATGCGTCGCCTTATGGACATCTGCAACAAGTAATAGCAAGATTGCCGGAAGTGTTCGCTCACGGGGCTGTAGCGTGCTCATGGACGCGTTCGTTCGCAAACTTAGATGTCTGACCAATGCCGCCGGGGCACGTGGGCGTCTGATACAAAGACTTTCCATTCCTTGTGGTAGGTGTCTAAGTGCCCAGTGCTTCGCAACAGGATTTTAGCATGGGACACCGAATAAGTTTCCAAAGTTACACAAAGCGTGTGAGGTTAATAATATATGCTACGATCCTGTAAGTGAAGCGTCCTCAGACCTCGCGAGAAAAGTCTACGAATATACAAAATGACTAGGCACTCCAAGATGGCTCATATTACGCGTGTTTTTTGTTGAAAGCTTCAGTAGCGAGTGCGCAATATGAAGGCTTTGAGTTGATGGCCCTCCGTGACCATCCATCAGTTTCTTCTTCCTCGCTCCTTGCGAATTAAGGGATGTTTAACGCAGAATGTTGCATATGGCTGTCACTTAGCCATTTTCGTTCCCCAACCAGGGACGTAAGTCAATAAGCGGTCTGCCAGCAGAACCCTGACGCAGCAAACTTCTCTTCACAGACTGGACACCATTGCCAGCAGAAACATCTTGCTCGACGGCATCCGTGTTAGTCCCGGCGGGGGAAAATCATCACGTGTTCAGACATTTAGCACCGCTCTGCTGCGTGAAACGAGTCCACACCGGACTTCCCCAGAATAAGACCGCAACAAGAATAACAGTAAAGCTAAAAGAAAAAAAAAACACGCTACAGCAGACGTGCTTTTATTGCCGCCACGGTTTGAGGTATTGTGGGTATTTTGTTCTCTTCTGCCGCGCGCTGGCGCCAGGGCTCTACTCGGCGATACCGCGTTCCAATAGTTCTGTCTTCCGCGCACATGTTCTACTGGGTCTCACACTGCAACGGGCTCCGGAAAAGTCGCATTTACACTGTCACCGCAGAAAATGGCAGCCAACTACCATTCGCACCATCCAGTCACCACATGTGTACACGCTTTCTCCGCGCTAACACATCACATCCTCTTTTACCATCATCTTTGCCACGCTAGCACGGCAAGGGGGACAACTTTTTTAATTTCTGGCGTTAGTTTTTAGACTGCCTTTTGTCGATAAAATTAGCTAACAAGTTGTAAGGATTTGATAAATTTTGATGGATAAATCGACAATTTACATTGTGCGTTTTGGTCAGAGCTCCTGACGTGTCGAGAAGAATCCACTGCAAAACGCCAATTTGATCCTTAGGAGAAGACGAGAGCCAGATCATAAAGCAAACGTAAAAATGATAGATGCCACTCACTGGACCCAAATGGACCCGGAAGAGCAACATCGTATACGGCTAGGGCACATTGCGTGCGCCCAAGACCATCGCAGCCCCCTCAAATGCACTTCTCTCGTCAAAGCAAAGAGAAGCACGTAAGCTCGTACATGGCCGTGTTGGTCTGTGGCGTTCAATATTCCATTTAGGATGAGGTTCAATAATTAACGGTACTGGCACGCCAACAACAATTCAGACGAAGAAACAGAGAAAAGAATAATAAACAAGGCGCCCGTTGAAAGCGTTGCAGAATGGATGACCATTTTACGGACATCCCCGTAACATGGCCACTAAAGAGCTTTCCTTCTTGTTTTTTGTTTGGAGAATCGAGACTCTTTTGGGTTAACTGACAGAAGAAAATGACAAACCCAAAAATTTGAGTGACACATACGGACGTAAAACATAACAAAAGAAACAAAAGAGGCAGAAATGCAAACAAACAGATTGCAAATGGTATCAGACAACGCGCAAAAATAAATTGTAAGAGACAGAAATGGGGTGAAACAGCGAAACAACGCGTAGCAAAGGAAAACAAAAATAGAAAACGTAAAACGACACGCTAAAAGGTGTAGTGAGAAGGAAAAGCACTAATATAAAAACCGTCGAGGAAAAAAAAATTAAGCAGCCCGAAGACTGAAACGAAATGGAAGGACCGCCGCCCGACGGAAACAAGGATGTATGGCTCTAGAGTAAAGAAAGCACGCAAAACAAAAGCTGAAGTATGCGCACGTGAACTGCACTCGGACGGAAAGGAAATGGAAAAAGGCGGCAGTCTGTGCCACCCACAATGACGGCGTCTCTTTTCCTTCGGCCCAGATGTCGGAAAAGAAAATATCGCGGAAAAAACACGTGGGAGTGCGCTGCAGGCGTGCGTGCCAGCCTAGATGCCTTGCACTTGCCCCTGACCGCGCTTTTTGGGGAACAAAATCGATCAGTGGATTTGGGGGACGTAAACACGCGGGAGTAAGAACGTCGGGTTTCCAACAACAGGAGGCGCATACCGAACGGAAAACTAATGAAATACGTAACTACGTCGGTATAGACAGACCCGAAAAAGAAATAAAGAAAACGAAAACGTTACAGTACGCGTGTATATTCACGACCTAAGGCAAACACAACTGAGAAATGGGCGATGCGCGCGGAGGAAAAGCGTATGTGCGAAGACAAAATGGTTGGGGTCGAAACGGGTCTCCCCATTTACGCACACCCACACGCACCAGAGCAAAGCGTTCGCCCGCCTTTGTTTGTAGGTGCGTGAGTATTACTGGCGTTGGCTCCTTTCACGTAGAGTTTTGTTTTCTTCCAAAAGAGCAAACGTTGCCCCTACCCTCTCCCAGCATATCTTGCCTCGCTGCCTGCAGCCTTGTTATCTCCCTGTTTTTTCTTCCATATCGTGCCCCACTCGTCACCGCTCATGTCGAGTCGGTTTTTGGTTACAGAGGCATTTGATCGCGCGTCTTAGACTAGATTCACCGGTTCGCGGCGAGGAAGAGGAGTTTTCTAGGCTGAGGGTCCTGATGTGTTTTAGAGCGCAGCTTTTAGGCACCCGTTTTCAGCTTGAGCGGAGTCACCGTCGCTATCGCCGTTGCCGTCGCCGTTGCCGTCGGCATTGGCGTAACCGCGCGCGTTGCATTATGGGAATAATGCAACCGGGTGTCACCGCGCGCTGCGTTATGGAAAATTTTTTTCACTACATTTAGTAGAAAAATTTCCCCGCTAAATTTAGCGGAAATACTGCCCCACAATATTTAGCAGAAAAAAAACCTTCCTGCTAAACTTAGAGGAAAAAGTTCCCCGCTAAATTTAGCGGGAAATTTTCCCCGGCTAAATTTTTCCCGAGAGAAATTTGCGAAATATTTCCCGCTAAGTGTGGCGGGGAAAGCTACTAATAATGCAACGCGCGCGATTACGCCGGCTCCGTCGGCGACAGCGACGGCGTCGTCGTTGACGGGAAAACTGCCGACGAAAAAATTTCTCCTCTAAATTTCCGGGGAAAGTTTTTCCGCTATATATAGCGGGAAAATTTTTCCGCTAAATTTTGCGGGTAAATTTGGCGAAACTTTTTTCCCGCTACATTTAGCAAAGCAGGAGGAGGGGAAGGTACGGAGGGGGAGGAGTGGCATACTCTCCCCCCCTCCCCTTCAAGAGCTGCGCTCTATTTCGGCATTATAGAAAATTGTAAACGTCTTTCATTTTTTTTTTTTCGGGTTACTTTTTTGTCCGTGTCGGAGGAGATGACCATTTTATATTATTTTGTTTTGTTTTCTATTCGCCCAAGTGGTTTGGATTGAGGACCAACGCTTCAAAATTAAGATCGATGAGTCATCCGACTCCGGAGGCAATCGGCAAACATACAATTTGCGCCCTAAGAAAAAAAAAAAAAAAAAAAAAAAAGCTCGACTTGAGAAAGTTTTATCGCTATCGATTTTCTTTTTGTCTTCCTCGAAAACTCTTGTGCTGTCATCTCATGAGGCAGGCTTCGCCTACAACTAACACGGTACGCCTCGGTGTTTTGCTGTTCTAGCATTAGGAGATTCTCATTTGCATGCAGTGCCATCAGAGCGTGCGGAAATTGAAAGGTAAATAAACACCGCGCGCTCCAATGGTTCCAAGTCACACATTCGTACCTACGAACACCCGAATGATATTACCTTTCTACTCTAGTTTGAGCGAATAAAAACACACACGACAGGGGCAAACGACAACTCTCTTTCATTTAGGAAAAACTTTATCACGATATGTTTTAGAAAACATTGCCATTTGACTGCATACGTAGCGTGCTTGTGCAGGCTTTCAAGGCAAGTTTCCGCACCACGAAACCGACAGACAAGAAAAAAAAGAAAGACGAAGTAGTTTAAGCGTTCCACAGCCGTTTCCCTACCAGCAGCCACGTCCCAATATCAGGTGTGTATTGCTTCGAAACACTATATTTCTTTTTTTTTTTTTTTTTTTTTTTGCACTCGGCTTTAGCATCGACGGTAGTTTTTACTGCATGCTTTGGCTGCACTTTCTTCCGTCCTAATCTTGCGCTCGTTTTATTCCGTGCGTGACAGGATTTGGCCGCGCGTTCTGCGCATGCTCGAGTTTTCGTTAGCGTGATCGGACAAGACGGACGAGACAACGTAATGACGTAATTGATGTTAGCTGTGGTCGTTGCCTCGGCGCATTAACACGGCTCCGTGAAATAGAAAGTCAGAAAGAAAACTCCTGGTACAGCACAGCAAGTGCGTGCGCAGGAACAAAATAACGTTGCACACGAGTGATCGGTCACGCGAGTCGGTGTGCCATTTATAATCTAAAAAGAAATAAAAGGAGCCAGCAGCATCTGGGCTCTAGTCTGTTCTGGGGCTCGCCTTTCTCCATGGGCCCAACCAATCATCGATTCGTGGTGGAAGTTTAGGAAATCGTGCCTTTGGTCGCACGCCATGCTATTTTGTTTTGTATTTGGGAAACGAGTTCAGAGTTAGTCGACAACTCCAGGGGTGCCGCGATCAAAGCAGATCTGACGTCTCTATTCCTGCCGCGGCGAGCCAGGTATGGAGATTCGTTGGTGAGCTCTTCTGCCACGACAGGCCAGGATTGCTGTAACGTTTGCTTTATTCGTCTTGAGCGTGCAGGAATTGACTGAGCGTTTGCCATATTGCCACGTGAGAGGCGCACATCAACTTGGAAAAGCGCAAAATGGAATTTTGTCTATAAAAATTAAAGGGTCCCGATGTACAACCTCGATCACCGCCACAAGAAAGGCTGGCACGTGGGCTAAAGCGGGCTTCTCTTTTGCGAGCCTCTAGAAGGATACGAGGTGTTAATCCTAAACCAATTTAGTTTTTCGGCAGCATAGACCAAATATTTTATAAACATTTCTAAAGATGGTAATAAACATGCTTTACACCTAACTGCTGTTTCGCTAGCTTCTGGCAGTGAGGGGTAAGAGCCCAAGCTAACTCATCTACGGTAATTACCGGGCAAAATAAAGTAAAAAAAAACAAACATTTGTGTTAAGGATTGAGTAGCCTTCGTGCAGTTTATACCAAGATTCTGAAACGATATAACACTAATATTCCCCGCATAAAAAAAAAATAATACCTAGGGTTATTGATTAATTCACAATTGAATAACGTAGCAACAAATAACAGCCACAATAAATTTACTTGAAGAGAAAACGCGATAGTGCTTTAGAAACAATTGTTCAAATACTTTTATTGAAATGACTAGAGAACCGTTTGTTTACAAGCGCGTTATTCTGTAGTCAGCTGGTGAAGCTGATGCGTAAAAATACTTGGTAACCACGTGAACTTGACAAGTTCCTGATCAGTGTTTGTTGCCTGTGGCTCTGTTGAGGCGAAGTCCGTAAAGCCAGTTCTTTTAGAACGAAACACCTGTTTTTTTAGAGCTCAGCCCTTAAGGGTCCGAATCCGCGTTAAGCGGTGTCGGCGTCGCAGTCGCCGTCGGTGAAACCGCGCGCGTCGCATTGAGACGTCACAGGCCTATACACTAATTCAATTTCCGCTAAATTTAGCGAAGAAACTGCATTGTTATGTAGGTCTGTGATGTCCCGTAATGCAACACGGCGCATTGAGCTTCTTCGCTAAACTTAGTGGGGAAACTGAACTGGTTTTGAGGTCACGTGACGTCAATTTTCCCGCTATATCTAGAGAGGAAACAGAATTTGTTCACTGGTGACGTGATATGAAGTCATGAAACGCCATTTTCTCCGCTAAATTTAGCGAAGAAACTCAATTGGTGGTGAGGTCACGTGGCGTAAGTTTTCCAGCTTAATTTAGCGGGGAAACTGTGACGTGTTGCGACGTAACAGGCCAAGGCTTCACGAAGTCCGGAACAATTGGTCAAACATATTTGACGTTGAAACAAACACCGCGCGTGTTGTATTATGGGGGTCCCACCGAACCCTCCAGGTCCTCCCTGGCCTACCCTAAAACAAAGCAAGAATATAATATACATATAATTTTTTTTCTCTCTCAAATTCTCTCCTACGGTATATCACAAAATCGACATACCTAAACAGGTGCGCTCTAATTTCCCATAAAATTTCGAATAAACGTCGGAATTTTTTTTTATTTGACCACTTAGGCAAATGGTGTCGTTTCCGAGAACCGCGCAAATTGCTTTGGACAAACATGAAAACGCAAAAGAAAGAAGCGTTTAGGATCGCTTTAGAAAGGGCTACTCTGAAATTCAGTAGATTTTTTTATGGTGTAATTTAACCACTATTCTAATACAATGTGTCCTAAACGCTGAATCCTATACCACAAAATATTGATTGAAAACGGGTTGTCCGTAACGTGATGTGTTTTACAAGTCACCTATAGAAAATCTTTCACCCAAGGCTCACCAAAATTGCTGAGAAAAATTAAACATTGCACAGCAAGAAAATTGATGCCATATTAGTCATTTTTCTGGTACATATTTATAGAGGTGCAAAACAATCAAGAAACCACTCAGTTTTGAACTAGTTTTAAACAGTACAATATTATTTAAAATATATAAAAATAATCTTGCATTAAGACACTTTCTATACATGGTTTAGAACACCTAAATCTGCCAAATAATTAATATTTGTAACTTGTAATATGTTTTTGTGCAATCTTGATTTTTTGTGGGGTTTCCTGGATAGATTTCATTATTTTCATGAACGTTTCACTATTTAATTCTTATGTTTTGATATTGTATCTAAATTTTGAGCTGGTTCCCCTTGATTTTGTTAAAGTTTGCCAAGGTCTTACGTGTGACTTAACTAAGATATTTTAATGGAGTTGATATCACCAGAATTCTCAAACTGCTATTTTCAATATCTCCAGAATTCTGAAACAACTCCTTTCAATATCACCAGAATTCTCAACCAACATACAAATTTAATATTATACGGACGAAATAAAAATCGTTATAGTATTTGAATAAGTGAACATTTTGAAAATCTAGCGAATTTGTAACCGATATTCACAAACCCCATTTTTCATTTGCTTTATTTTTATAGACCCAATGTATAATTGCGGTTTATCAGGATATATAGTTAGAATATGTAGTATTTTGTTTGTGGAACGGCGATGAAAGATTCAGTATTGACAGTTGTGCGCTATGACCGCATCCTCGCAAGGGTGCCACTCTGGCCAATAGTGTGGCGTGAATAGGGTTGATAACTGAAAACTTAAAATAATTTAAAGTGTGCATAACACGGAGTAAAGGCCCCAATACTGAGTTGCATATGAGAACGCTTGAGTGCGTTTGACTGCGTTGCGTCGAGAGACGAAAGCGAGTAACCGGCACATCAGTGTTCGTCTAAAACGTGGAATCCAATTCAAGGAATGGCTTGGCAGGCGACATAAGAAACAGGGATATCCTAGTTTCTTGCAGCCCTAACGCAGTCAAACGCACTCAAACGCTCCCTAAGGCATCTGTGCGCTGGAACCTTGAAACTGATTTTTTCTCCACATCAAAGCTTGCCATTTTGCGACGTACATCTAACAAGAGTCAAGCTTTATGTGCGGTCCGATAAACAAAATACCGTATATTATTTTCATATTCAATAATAATCTCTATCATACCTTCCTACTAAAAAAATGAAAGAAATACAAACGGGGTTTTTGAAAAAAATTGATTTCGAATATGCGATATTTTCGAAAGAGTTCTGATTGATATGTATACAACGAATTTTACTTTTTATGTATAACACGGCATTTTTATGCAATAAAATGATATACGTTAGAGCTTTTTGGTGGTATCAAGGTAAATCAAATATCTTAAGTGTGCTTCACGTAACAACATTCCACACCTTGCCAAGAATCATACAGTGCAAACTCTTCGGTAATTTACAAAAAATATATTTTAAAATAAAATGTCAATTTTAATTCGTTGGGCATAATAAAACCTATTTTGAAATTAAGACTGATAGGTTATTGTGATCTAGTTTGAAAGTTTACAAAATAGCAAACGGTCTAACATTTGTTGCCAGACAGGAGTGAAAGACGTTAATTTTTGCCTTGGCCGCTTCAGTAATCACTAACATAAAGAAACAGATTTAAAATAAAATCCGCCCAGCTTCCCGTTTGCACTTTTTTCATTTTAAGCATGCTGTCGAAACATACAGTTTTTGTCAAAATGAAGAATTCAACTTAAAAACGGTGCCTGAATTTATTTGAGAACACCCCTTCTTTGCATTTTTGGGTATACGGACTGGGGATCAATTATAATTTGTTTTGTCATTAATAAAGTATTCTCTCTCTCTCTCTCTAAATTGCCTATCGGCACTGCATAATTCGAAACATATTGTTAATCCGCTGAATGCCTAGCTCCTGTAAGAAAGGTTTCTTTAATGTTTGGTTACACTCGATTTACGCTGAGTGCCCACGGCGCTTGAATTCCATGAATAAATATATGGCAACACTTATTACGGTTGGCGTGTTACGTAAGTTTACGAATATGTTGTCTTTTCTTTTCCTCTGTTTTATCAATATTTTTATAACAGTGTGATCCCGGAATTCACAGACACAATTTACCGATTATTTTGTCGTAAATTACGTCTTATTCGGCTAAAGCATCCACGTGTATTTTGCCAGGAATCTGTCTATCTGAGAGTACAATACATAAAAACAAATACACCGAGACATATTCTGGCGTGTTTTACCTTATTCGAACAATGCAAAAAGAACACACAATAAACAACATAAAACCGTATTTCGCCTTGTACACTTCCAGGCCCCATAAAAAAAGAAAAAAAAAATATATATATACTTTAAACGACTTAATCTTAATCTTCACGAGGACATAATTTTCGCGAATTTCGCGAATCGCCAACAATTCGTGAAAAATAGGTCCCGCGAGCAATTCCGGTAAGATGTAAGCACATTGGAATCTATCCTGAGATCCCCCCGCGTCGCGAAAATGAGAACCCGCGAATTATTCTAAAATTTAAGCTTTGACCTAAATTGCGAAATATTGAGCCCGCGAAAAATAGGTCGTTTACAGTATATATATATATATATATATATATCTTTGTTAGCGCATGTCTTACGTACGCGCGGGCACGCGTCGGAGCGCCAACAATACAGGAAAGCGCTCTTTTCAGGCACAGGCATCAAAGCGCATGATTGTGAGCTCCACACGCGCCAAGATATAAAAAAAAAAAACGTGCATAAACTTACGCGGAAAAATTTGCGCAGGAAAACGCGAGCAAAGGAAGCGGCATCGCTCGGGGAAGCGCAGTGTTTGTTGTGTGTCCTCGGAAAAGAACGCGCGGAAGTTGCAACGATGAATTGTGATGCAAATGCGGCCACCAGAGCGCTCTCGCGTACGTTTCTGTCTCATCTCAGCTGAATGCGCACAAGGCCCCCGAGAATGCCTGATTATTTTGGCTCGCTTTCTTTTCTTTTTTTACTCATAATTTTCCTTGGAAGTATTTCAGTGTCCGGGTACCTCGGTCTCCAACCCAGAAAGTTCTTATTAATGCGCCTTTGCGCATGCGCCAGTGTACGCTTGACATGACAGAATGGAAACTCATATCTGTTCCGGGAGACGTCTTAAACGTGATAAGAATGTATAGTCTTTTCATTTGGACGTTTTTACTATGGGAGACTGGACGTCACTGCGTTCCACGGGATATGTAATTTCTTTCAGGCAGTTGATTGTGTTTACTGTGAGGCTTGCGAGTTGGGCCTTGTGTATTTCCTCATTTGGCCTAGTTTTGAGGAAAAAGCTCCCGTGAAGAGTCATTGCGCAAACCACTGAAACGTTAGCATGAAATAACTTTAAATACTGCGAGGTCTGTCCACTTCCGTATCGTCGCACCTTGGATTCATAAACCTTTCTCCAGCGGGAGCACCGCTGGAGAAAGGTTGGAACAAATGTGCCCAAGACCGAAGGAAACTAAAAAAAAATTGTAACAAATTAAAAAAAAAAAAAAACTTGCCTATGAGTTTTTTTTTTGTTTTGTTTTGTTTCTTTTTTGAACGCACCATTTCCGGATATTTATAGTACAGCAATCGATCAATTATTTTAAAAAAAGCGGATTTATGATTTCTTTTTTATTTATTGCCATGAAGCACGTTTTTTGAGTTCCGAATTTCGTGCGATTTTTTATTGGCTTTCCACATGTGCGTTTCAACCTTTTGTGGCCAAAACACATTCACATAAAAAAAAGCTATCAAAATAATAGCTGAAAATAATAAAATATCTAATTTGGTTTAAGCTATTCTCGAGAACCTAGCATACATGCTGCAAATACACTCTTGGGAGATGTATAAAAAATAATAGTATGGAACTTTTTCTTTCGAGTTTCCATTTTCGTTCATTTTATGATCACGCTTTTTTGCTTCCTGCTTTGGTTCTTCGGCGATCTCATTTGCTCTAATGCCGTATCCTCATTGGTCGCTGGGAAATAATTATGTTCGCGGGACGCGCCAGCCTCTACGTTCCTTCACGTACTAGTGAAAAAATCGCCTCTTTGCACAGAATGTGCTTAAGGGTAGGATTTCATACAATAAGAGTTACGCAGCGAGTGAAAAAACAACACAAAACGCTAGACTCAGGCCACGAGGACATGACGCATGATTAGAACGTAGCACGAAATGCATAACCACAAAAAAAAAAGCAGGTAGGAGGCATGGCTAGCGGTAGTCATTTATACGTAATCACACTTAAGCAAATCCTGAGTTTCGAGATTTAGCGTGCGGCGCAGCAGGAAGTCAACCACCGACTGTGCGATTTGCAATTCGAAGCCTTTGTTCGCTGCCACGAAGAGGATGAAAAAAGGAACGAGCGCAGCGGCTCCCCAAATGTCGAAACGGAGTTCCCCACGTGATTTCTTGGCGTCGCCGTTACGGAAAATACGGCATTATAGTACTGTGGGAATCTCAAGTCATCGACTTCACCCAGCAGCCAATGGATAGCTTAGTGGAATGCATACGCGTGTTATTCGCCAGAAATTTATAACACTTGGTCGGCATAAATTGTGATAAAAGAACGAGGACAAACACGGAAAGTAAAAGTTTGTCCGATTGTTTCGAAGGCAAGCCGGAATACGACACCTGTTTTGTTAAAGCTGAAGGTTAAAAAATGAGTGTCAGTTACGTTCTCGTTTCCGGGGAATATCTTGATATCTAGATTTCTAAAACAATTCAGCGTTCAGACACAAATACAACAAACACCGTCGTATTAGCCTCGATATCACACCTGATATGAAATGCAGCAACAAGATCTGACATTGGAGTGCTTACCGGATGGCTAGTTTGAACGTTTATACGCGCTTTCGGGTTCGAATGAAATGCGAAAAGTGACGGAACTTTGTGCCGACTACCGGCGCGGCCTCCAAGCTTGAGCTGTGCTTGTCGAGGTTCTATCATATTCAAGTATGGCGCTGCGAGGTTTTGCGTCCTAGTCCGACGTGTTTGATCTTCGCCAAGCACAACCCAAGCTTGGAAGCTGCGTCGGTGGTGGACTCAAAGTTCCGTCACAGTCTGAATTGCATCTGAACCCGATGGTGCGTTTCAAAAGGTGACGGAAGTGACGTAATGGCGTCGGATAGATGGTCGAAATTGGTTCCACCAATCAGGCGCCATTACGTCACTTCCGTGATTTTTCGAAATGTACATGCAAACGTTCAACCTAGCCATCCTGGTCGACCTTTCAAACGACCTTTATTTTTGTCTGCACCAATGTTTAAAATAAAACGATTGTAAAAGAAAACAAAAAAGCAAACAACTTAGCCGTTAAAGAAAAAGCCCATCGATTCTTTTGTTTTGAATGGTGCAAAAAGGCCCCATGCTTCCGTTAAGGAGTCCTACGCTTTCTTTTATTTGTTTGTTGTCTCTGCGTGGCTGCATTACCGGCTATTCCCGGGCGGGCATTGGCGCATAATGCGGCCATTCTTAGCGAGGAACTTTCCATTTTGAAACCGTCGGCCTCGGCGAGCGGGGAAGGCCGAACAGCCAGCGAGCCAGCGGAGACGAATCGTCGAAGCCATCGCTCGAAACGCATCCGAAACGGCCGGCCGTCGGCTCGCAGCTTCGGCTCTTCTATAGACCACAAAAAGGCGGGAATTGGAACGGCGTTCCAGTGTCCTGCAAAGCCATCTCACGGTAGGGTTCTTCCCACGCTGAAACAAACAGCGCGCCATTGAAGGCGGCAATTCGCGGCCGTTGGACGTTCATCACCCGGCAGAGCAGCCGCCCGGCACTTCCAACGAAAGACAGACAGAGCGACCTAGGGCAACAACTTTGCGGCTGCAAGCGCCAACAGCGCCATCACCGCCGCCAGAGAAAGAAAGACAGGCGACGAAAACACTGGAAACCATAAAAGGTGGAACGAAAATAGAGACGAGAGGAGGGACCGCGGTATGAAATAGTTGCTTTTCCCGCCGCGGTTAGTGCTGCAGACCTGGACTCACAATGGCGGGGCGTTTCCGTGGGAGAAAGTTGTTGCGGTGGGGTTCTGTTTTCTTCGTCGTATCTAGAAAGCCGCAAAGTGCAATCATCTGCCGCTCATGAAAGCAAACTGTCTTTTGCGCTGGCAGCGCCATGCCACTCCGTGGCGAACGGTGATTGCGCCGCACGCTCGTCTGCTACGCAAACAAAATCCACCGTGTACGATCGGGCAAGCTCGCTTTTGCGAGGAATGCACTACTTTGGTTTTACCAAGTGGCGCGTCGGACGTAGAAGCAGGGTAACTAAATTCTGTACGCGCTCCGAGTTATCGACATTCTCCCGAACCGAAAATCTAACCTCATACGTAATGCAACGCTGCGTCATTTCATCCCAATGCCGACGTCCGGCACCGAGCAAAGTGAGATATTTCATGAAGAAACTAGACACGGCGAAAGGAAACGTCCGAGGATAACTGGGAAGCCCAAAACTGAGCAAAACAAATCGATGACCAATGCTTTCCCGCCGCAGCTTCTGGACCTAACGCTCGATCAAGGAAGGCATTTCCAGGCGTGCGTGCCTGCCCTGTGGGCTGCAGGCTGCCGCTGAACGGCGCTCCGATAAGCGCTGACGTATGTGGACCCCACCGCCTCTCTCCGCCTGGGCCTGTGCGTGCGCGTGTCTGTACACCGGGGTGCGACGCGGCGTTGTTCGCTGCTGGCTCCCCTAGAAAGAAATACAAAGAGAGGCAATAGGTAATTGGACTAATGCGATAAAAATGGCGGAGTGCGCAGAAGGACGCCTACTGTGAAGGGCTACGATGCCGTTCTGGTGGTCTGATGAAGGCATGCCTTAGGAACTGCGGTTAGTGCAGAGTGAATTTATCGAGTCGCGTACCCATGTTTCAAAGTGTACAGCCTAAGCATGCAGCTAAATCGGCTTGTGCGGGTTATCTAAGAGCGCTGCGAAGACTTACGGGGATTGCTGAGCGAATCAATTAGAGGATGGACAGACAAAACGTCTGAGATGCGTGCCACTTGCCAAGCAATCTCGCTCGGTTCGTAGTCCACCTAAGGGACGTTTTGGTTGGCTCTAACTTCCAAGCATCGGAGCTCAGAAAAAGCATTTGTTTCAATGAAGACCGTTGGAAGTATATGAAACCAGTTGCGGCATGTAGATGCGGATGATATGCCCGTGCCATAGTCACGTCTACAGCGGAAAGCCGGGAAAACCTTCATATGGCGTCGATTGAAATCTCGACGGTGTGCACAAAGAAAAAAACAAGAAAACTCTTGTGCGTCCTTCGTCTGCACACTTCGAGGTCCTGTCTATCCGTTCCATACGTTCACATACGTTATTTTTTCATTTATATCAACCAAGGTCGGTGCCGGTGTGACTGTTTGGGCGGTTTGAATGCACACCGAAAAAATGGCGAAGAAGCAGCTCGTACACTCCCGTCCATGTTGTATGTACTCCTTCTTCGTCTTTGTGTTGTGTGCGTGTGCTTTTTTGTGGCTTTTAAAATTTTTAAATGAACATCGACTAACAAGCTCAATCCAGACTCTAAGTTCTCGTTTAACAACATTTTCAGTACTTGAACTCTGCGAGTTGCTGGTGTTCACCAGTAATTGACCCGTCCTTCCTGTTTGTTCTTTCTTGATGTCCTCAATGGCTCCTGTTCACGGTCACACTATGTTTTTCTTCTGCACTGGAAAGAAACGATGCAGCACTGTTTCTAACCACGTGCAGTTCATCCGTTTCGAACGCTTTCACAGTGAAGCTTGATCCGCAACGCGAATAAAAAATGCTGTTGTGTGTAAAAAACAATCAATAAGGCCAAAAAAAAAATCTCTCTCCAGGTGCTCCATCCTGTATAGATTCTTGACAATAGTTGGAGCAAAACTACCGGTTCGATACCGGCCCGCGAATAGTAGGTTCATGTACGGAGTCGTCGCTATTGATCATACACACCACTACCGAAGTCTTATCTGGCTACCGGCAATTTAATGGTGTTCGTCGAAGCAACAGAATTTATTCTACCGAGTTTGATCAAGAAAATTTTACCAATCTTTTTGGCCTTGATAACTGGACCATGCATTGGAGAGTGGGGTAACATCATCAGAATGTAACGCTAGCTTTGAGGATATAATGCGAACGTTGAAGTACATCGCGTTATATGCATAAAAAAAATTAGAGACAGTGGTAATGTTTCTATTAATCGACGTTCAGTAAACCCAGTTTTGTCAGACAAGAAATGACATTATTTCAGTGAAATAAGCTTCTCAGAAAAAATGGAGTATATAAATATTTTTTTTTCTGAAATTTTGTTTCCTTAAGATAAATGGCAAAATTGGCCGGAATGTCATCTCTTGTTTTGTCGATATTAGGCCTGCAAACGTTAGGTTACCAAGAAACTTAGTTTATCTTTTTTATTTCTTGATCCACAACACGTCATGTTCTCGAACTTTCAAATCCTGTCGGCTCCGCTAATGTCACAATCTGATGGAGATGTAGTTTTCTTCAATTTTTATTTTATATATGCGGGCCGCAAAAGTGACGTTAATTTTCTGGTTTGAACCCGGTAGTTTGGCCAACAGCAGAACAATGCTGGCCTTCGGTTGCCTAACCAAGTAAAACCAAATGCCAAAGTTGCCACTGCCACGAGCGTTAAAACATTAAAAAATTCCTCCACGTATTACTTTTAGAATTAGCGTCTTCCTTGAATAATCTCCATGGCGTGTACCCCTCGACCGATGAGAACAGGCCAGGCCACCTTTTTAGGCATCCTAAGGCATACCAGCGCCTCGCTGATTTGCTTTGTGTTTGTATGAAGTTTTGGTGCTCAAGCAGTTAATTTAATCACAAATTTACCTTTATAAAGGTTTGAATTTATTAATTTTACTTCCTTGGCGCTTGCAGTAGCACCTCGGTGAGAGCAGGTCGCAACGCTTTTGAAAAGCCAGAGTATTTCTTTCGGCAGCCCGACGGAAAACTTCTGCTCTGTAACACGAAACAATATGTATGCTCGAAAGATTGGTAAATAGATAACTTGACAAGAGAGAAGAAAACGCCGGAGGTTCTCCAAGGAGAATCCAGTCCAGGTCCCTAAGATTGCGATGCCGACTCTCAACCACTTCGCCAAAGGGAGGCCTGTGAAGGTGCGGTTGATAAATGTGATAACACTGTGTTTGCCATCCGACACTGCGTTTCGTGCAGGCGGCAGGAGCGGGTAGCTTCAACTTGTGCCCCCGCTGCACGAGGCCTCGTGGAGTCAAGGATCAACCGAACTCGAGGGGGTTGCGCTTGTGTCCTCAAGGATTGCACAACACAGGGCCCAACTGCCGAAAAGTGTCATAGTGCATAGTGTATAGTACTCGTGAAAAATACCCGAAATACATTGGACGAACTAAATAGGATATGTGGAGAGGAAAAATACATCTTGGAACTGAGTTTAAATAATGACAGGTCTGGAGCACAGCTGTTTAACGACGAGAGGAGGGAACTCCTGAAAATGCATGGCATTTTAATAGACCATACAGAAGACTGCAGATATCTTGAGGTGTGGCTTAATGAGTGAAGGATGTACCTGTAGGAACAAGAAAAAAATATGATTTTAAAAGTGAAAGTAAATTCTGGTAATATAAATTTTAACAAAAAGTGAGGGCGAAAACAAGCTGGTGATTGTTTAAAATTTTAGACAATACCTGAGACTGCTCAATAAATTTCAGCTGTGTTTGAGACTTTGTGTCGTGTTGTCCTTCTTTTTTCCCCAGTCTCGGGGTTCTGTCTAAAAGGATAAATCTCAAGGTAGTTAAATTTTCATGCACATTGCGTGGTAAGTGTATATGCAGAAAGAGTGCTGGTTTTGACTACGTTTTCGCAGATTGTGTACTTGTAATTAAGTCGGGGGTTCAATAAAGATTGCAAATTCGACTCGTAAACCGGAGGATACGCAGTAGACATAGAAATCGCACAATCGATTAGACATACAAATTTGCACGAAATGAACGACAGAACCCCGAAGACTGACACGCAAATACCTACGCAGTAGTGATGGGGCTGAGTTAAACTAGTTTGGTGAAAAAGAGTGTAGAGGGAGAAGGAAGGAAGGTGTAGAAAAGAGGAAGGCGAGGCAAATATATATATATATATATATATATATATATATATATATATTTAATATACATGTCTCAAAAACCTGGACATAAGCAAGGAACCGGTGTCTAACAATTCCCGGGATATCTTTTTACTGTTTGAGGCAAGAACTTGAGTGTTAGGGACAAAGAGATAAATCGATAAATCTTAGGAACCAGACAAAAAAGTGAAAGCCGTTTACCTGTACCTCATGCCCTGTAACGCCGAATTAGGGCGCAGCTCTTGAGGAGGAGGAGGGAAGGGTACTGAGGGGGGTCATGTGACCTCAGGGGGGTCACGTGACCTCGGGCGGGGGGGGGGGGTAACGTGACTTTGGGGAGTCACGTGACCTCGGGGGGTCACGCGACCTCGGGACCTCGGAGGGGCGGGGTCCCGTGACCCCCCCTCGCCGAGGTCCTCCCGAAGGAACCCAAGGTCCTCCCAAGGTCCTCCCGAAGGAACCCGAGGTCTTCCCGAGGTCCTCCCGAAGGAACCCGAGGTCCTCCCGAGGTCTTCCCGAAGGAACCCGAGGTCCTCCGAGGTCCTCCCGAGGTCCTCCTGAACGAACCCGAGGTTCTCCCGAGGTCCTCCCGAAGGAACTCGAGGATCTCCCGAGGTCTCCTCGAAGGAACCCGAGGTCCATCGGGAGGACCTCGGGTTCCTTCGGGAAAATTTACCCATAATGCACCACGCGGTTACGCCGGCGGCGGTGGCGACGCCGACGCCGCTCAAGCCGGAAACGGGAGCCTAAGAGCTGCACTCTAAAATGTGCCTCATGCCAATGTAATAGTGAGACGCTAGAGCATGTGGTTCTGAAGTGCACGGGGCTTTAGTTGGCAAGGGTCATCTTGGAGTGCCAAGATGTTGTGCAATGGGCATGGAGCGTTACACCATATCGAAATCGTTCTTGTAATCTTACAAGGAACAAACACTCTCATAATATACAACATACATGCAACCTTTCTTAGCACATTACATACATGAGCTCCTGTTTGTCCTACGACCTATCATATTCAAAAATATGACCGATGTATATCGTATAATCCACCCAGGGACCTGGCTTACAACAAGGTTAACAAACAGAACTGTGTAGAAAAAGGAGGAATGAAAATATCCACGTTTCAGCAGAATTCGGAAACAGATGAGCTTAGTTTAAAAACGTTAACTCTAATACGGTTGGCCGCATACCAATCCATAACTTAAAGCAGGTTTGACTGTAAGCGTGAACAGCCTCATTAAAATTGACAGGTTGTAAAACAAGCAAGGTGTTGTCGGCATACTGAAAATAATAACACTAAATTGATAATTATAACAAGATGAAGAAGTATATTAAAATTTATTTGTTTCAAACAAATATAGTTTTAAAATATCTGCGTGTCGCCCGGCCCGGTAGATAACGCATACCTAAAGAAAATTCCTTTATTTGTCGTGTTATTTTTTAACGATGTTATCTCATCAAAATGCACTGCGTAAACTTTTTTTATCAGATCTACAAGAGGAAAAAAGAAAGTTGTCTCAGCTCTTTCTTAATTTCTATTTGCACGCAGTTAAAGTTGTTCCTCCCGGTGGTGTGAGGGAGGCAGGTTCCGCTTCGATGGTCTGGAGCGTGGTGGCACGAACGTCGCTGAGTGACGGGTCGATTCACTGCTTGCAGAGAACTATGTGCATTTATTTACACTCTAGTTACAAGTCCCAACTTGGGAAACCATCCTGCCTCGTCTAAAGTCTCGACCCCCGTCCCCAATTTCTCTCCATCAAATCCAAAGTCCGACTCCCTCAAAATCCTCTCCGCGCTCCTTTTGTAGGCCCCTAGGGGCCTCCTTTCCCCTCAGGAACCGACCAATCTCTTCAAATTCCGCCACTCACACGTGGTACACTGTTCTCCAATGGTCGGCGAGCTGTCATTTTGGCGTCCTAACCGCCAAACCCAAACTCCTTGTAGAGTTGTTCTCTGCTATTTTCCCAGCCTGACTGGCGCCAACCGCTAAGTTATTGCATCGGGCAAAAGGCGACAATTTTATACAAAGCGGCAAAACCCTCTGCATACACGCACATTCGGTTATAAGCCACAAGCATCTTCCAGCGCGGGCTCTTTCGGTCCCGGTCCGAGCAGACCCCCGAAACCCGAGACGCTTCTTAACGACCGGCGGGGGGACCGCTCCCGCGTCGCGGCCGCTCTGGCCCCGCCGACCCAAACGTAGAAAGCTAAAAAAACACAATGCCGACGCAACTCTGGAAAGATAAACTTTCCTAACCAAAAGAAAACACCTTAATTAATAAGCATGACTCCTTAATACTTAACTCCTCCCCACCAAGACTGTTGCGTTGACACTTGATGTAAGCGCAACATAAATTCCTTCCCCGAATATCGCACTGGCAAATATTCGAACTGACCGCTTGTCCCAAAGTTAACCAAAAGCAACAACGTCGTCATTACGCTCTAAAAGTTCACCAACTGCTCATTCGTAAATGTCAACACAATCAAACGGCAACGATAAAAAAAAAAAAATGATTACAATTCCAAAACCAGAAACACTAAAACGGCTGCCGTATGCAAAACGTCCAACACACACCAGAATGGGCACACAAAAGAAAAATTGCCGTGATAGCTGTAATGTTCAAAGTCAAACTGCCACTCACGATCACACACAAGTTGGACCCACTCCTGTACATTCCAGGGTCCCGCAAAATCAGTGGTGGGAGCTCTCAAAACTGTGGCATAATGAACACGCCCTAATCATGCCTGCAGGTCTAGCCGCAACATGCTTACCAACGCTAAAGCTACCAAACACGTTTCAATTACGTGGGGACACTCAAAATTCCCCGCAGAGAATAAAGACCGAACACAAAAAATATATATTTCGTAGAATATAACATATCGAGGGGCCAACCGAACAGCAAAATAAAAATGAATCAGGAGGGCAGTGAAATAAAAGTAGACTATAAGGTCGAAATAAAAATCTAGTAGCCTGGCTAACTACCCCCCTAATCGTGACCGTTTTGTCGTCCACCTCGTCGCCGTTAAAGACGTTCTGAGGACTGCCCTGGGCGGCGCGCAGTCAGTCGCTTCCGCGGCACTCGCCGATCCCGAGCCCAAGCCTGAAGTCTGCTGTTCAAGCGTGCGAGCCCCGGGCACCGACCGGTTTGGCTTCCTCCTCTCCCCTGTACTCATTCCGCGCCTGCCGTTCCCGCAGCCCCTTGCGTCCAGACTCCCCCTTCTGTAGTAGCTCGACTCAATCTTCTTCCCGGGAGTCGCCCTGCGATGCACCGCCGTCTTGACCTTCGGCGACGACATGGCCGCGGTCCCGAAGTCGGTGCCTCTCCGCAGTCGGAGCCTCCGTCTCGACGCCTGGATCGGAGGGATCACGACCCTTTCCGCCGTCACCTCGCCGTCGTCCAGGTTCTCACCGTGGCCGTCTGCGTCGTAACCCGGAGCCGATGCAGGGTCGGACCCGGAGCACCCCTCGACCGCCGACCCCGACCTGTTGATCCGCCTCTTCCGCGGCTGCTTCGTTCCCGCCTGGGACGGCCCTTGCATCCCCAGAGTTGCGGTGACCGGTGCGCCGGGGTTCCCTGGATCCCGGCGCTCGATGTCGCCAACCGGGTTCGTCCCCTCGTCGCCGCCGTCACCATCGCTCCCGCTCTCGCTTTCGCCTCCTTGTGTCACCGGATCACCGGCGGGTGCATCTGCCTCGTCGGCGCCAGCTCTCCTCTGAACGTGCTTCGCCTTGCGGCCGCCGCGGTCCTCGCCATACGCGTTGTCCTCGCGGTCTTCTTCCGGATTTTCAAGCTTCTGCCGCTCATTCAAGATTTCGGGCAACCCGTCGGCGTCGTCCATTTTTCCGGTGGGCTTTGGGTACCCCCTACCTATCTGGACCGCCGGCTCGACCTCGATGTCGCCGTGGTCATCGCCGTCCGCGTCTGTCTTTTCTCCGTTCTCCGCGGTTTCGCACTCGAGCACCTCGTCCCCCAGCGTGTCCTCAGGTGGGTGTCGGAATTCCTGGTCTATCTCATTTTCCGTCACTTGAATTTTTACCGCCTCCCTCTCGGGAACCGATCGAACTTGCAATAGTTCTCTGTACACCTCTGGCGTAAGCAACGCTCCCAAACTGTCCAACAGCTCATCGGTGATCGCACACAGTGTGAGGACTTGCTGGCCCGTGCTTTCTCCCTCCACTACTAAACTCAGTGGCACGTATGCCAAATCGGCGGTTACCACCTTTCCGAACGCTCCTTTCAACTTGATTGTTCCTCTGCGCTGTTCTAAGCACGCCGCAGGAACCGTTTCCGATCTCAACACCGTAATCTCTGTCCCGGAATCTAGGCAGGCTTTCAGAGGTCTGTCTGCCACTACGAGATCCACCCACCTGAGGCTCATACCGGCCCTTTTGACGCATGCTTTTGCTGTTTCCGTTGGCACAGACGCCACCTGGGCTACCAATTTTCGTGGGTCATGTTTGTTTTTGTTCCCCTGACCTTCGTCTGCTTGCCTTCGTGGTTGGTGACAGTTTCTCTGGATATGTCCCATTCGACCGCAGCCAAAACAACGAATCGCCCTCGTTCGGTCAGCGCCGCGTCCCTCACCGCCGGTCGTTGTCAGCACAGTCTCCTTCGACTGTCCATCTCGCCCTCGAACGGGTGCGCTGTCCGAAGCTTTCTCCCTGCCTTGAGGCTTTCTCCCACGACGGCTTTCGTCAAAGTTCTCTGCCAGCTCAACTACCTCTTTTGGCCTAAGCCACCCTTTCGTCTCATTTTGGAGAACGTAGGTTCTCACCTCGTCTGGCATGACTTGCTTCAACCTATCTGACACCATGAGGTGCTTCAGCTGATCCAGAGTCTGAATCTCGCGACTGTTCAGATAGTACAAAAAAAATGTCTCCAGCTTCGTGGAAAATTGTGCCCACGACTCGCCGTCCGTTTTTTGAGATGTGAGGAATAACCTCCGGTATTCGTTGGCGGTCATCTTAAGCTCCCTAAGAATTTTGTCTTTCAATTCTAGGTACGGCATTATCCGTCCGTCTGACTGATTCGCGCTGAAAGCCCTCATTCTTTCCGTTAGAAACGGAAGTATGATCGCCCCCTGTACTTCCGCTGGTATGCTCATTGACGCGAACAGCGTGTCTACGTTTTTGAACCACCCTGGGACCATGGACTCGGCCTCTGGCATCTGAGCTAACACTGCGCGCAGCTCCTTTGCGTATTTCGACATCTGGCTTCTTTCGGCCTCGTCTTTTCCGTCGCGACACGACTTCTCCTCTGCCTCCTTCGCTTTAATTTGTGCGATTTGGAGTTCCAGTTTTAAGGCTACAATCCTTAGCTTGAGCTCGTTCTCGCTCTTACTCCCTCCCCCCTCCGACACGCCGTCCAGCATGGCCGGGCTCTTATCGCCGCTCTCACTCATCGCTTCCTGAGCTCCTTTGGTCATCGACCGAGTCACCACTGACATGCGAAACCCGGAGGAAACAGAAATGAGTCCCACCTGTGTCAGTGCGCCGCTCCTGAGGCGATGACCCTCCGGTGTCACTGGACGTCACCCGTCGGAGTCGGTCCTGGGTTCGGGTACCGGCTGGTCCGTTCCTCGGGTCGCAACACCACGCAACCTCTCACGTAGACGATGCTGCGTCGTCGCTGCACTTTGGACCGCCGCACACGAAGCTTCTCGCGTAGATGTTGCTCCGTCCGCTCCTTCTCTTCGGGTCGAAACCCACGAGGATTCTCACAGGGATGTCGCCTCGTCCCCTTTGGGTCGAAACCCACAAGGCCTCTCACGAGGATGTCGCCTTGTTCTCTTCGGGTCGAAACCCCCGAGGCCTCTCACAGGGATGTCGCCTCGTCCACTTCGGGTCAAAACCCGCCAAGACCTCTCACGGGGATGTCGTCCTGGTCACTTCGGGCCGGAGCCCACGAGGCTTCTCACGTGGATGTTGCCTCGTCCACCGTTGACGTCGGGTCGAAACCCCCAAGACTTCTCACGGGGATGTTGTCCTGGTCACTTCGGGCCGGAGCCCACGAGGCTTCTCACGTGGATGTTGCCTCGTCCGCCGTCGAACCGAAGCTCACGTAGTTGCCCGCAGGTCGCCGCCACGTCGTCTCACCGGAAATCGCGCCGCCATCCTGTCGACTGCGCCAGTTAAAGTTGTTCCTCCCGGTGGTGTGAGGGAGGCAGGTTCCGCTTCGATGGTCTGGAGCGTGGTGGCACGAACGTCGCTGAGTGACGGGTCGACTCACTGCTTGCAGAGAACTATGTGCATTTATTTACACTCTAGTTACAAGTCCCAACTTGGGAAACCATCCTGCCTCGTCTAAAGTCTCGACCCCCGTCCCCAATTTCTCTCCATCAAATCCAAAGTCCGACTCCCCCAAAATCCTCTCCGCGCTCCTTTTGTAGGCCCCTAGGGGCCTCCTTTCCCCTCAGGAACCGACCAATCTCTTCAAATTCCGCCACTCACACGTGGTACACTGTTCTCCAATGGTCGGCGAGCTGTCATTTTGGCGTCCTAACCGCCAAACCCAAACTCCTTGTAGAGTTGTTCTCTGCTATTTTCCCAGCCTGACTGGCGCCAACCGCTAAGTTATTGCATCGGGCAAAAGGCGACAATTTTATACAAAGCGGCAAAACCCTCTGCATACACGCACATTCGGTTATAAGCCACAAGCATCTTCCAGCGCGGGCTCTTTCGGTCCCGGTCCGAGCAGACCCCCGAAACCCGAGACGCTTCTTAACGACCGGCGGGGGGACCGCTCCCGCGTCGCGGCCGCTCTGGCCCCGCCGATCCAAACGTAGAAAGCTAAAAAAACACAATGCCGACGCAACTCTGGAAAGATAAACTTTCCTAACCAAAAGAAAACACCTTAATTAATAAGCATGACTCCTTAATACTTAACTCACGCGTTCTTTCTTAGCGTAGCAATACGTGCCATCTCTCAAGTACGCAGATGCGATGATTTGTTTATAATTCCAGCCTCTTGCTTTTAATCTTGCGATTAGAATCGCCTCTTTGTGATCGAATCAAGTACGTATTTACCGCACCTCGTTTTGCGATTATAGGCTCGAAAGATCAAATGTAGAAGCAGTGGCCCAAAATTACTTACTCTAGTAACTTGCCTATGCGCCAGGTGGAGTTGCAATAAGGGTTATGGAGTGTCTTCAGACTGTGTCGTTCAAATCGTAAGACAAACATTGCAACTGCGTTTTCTAGAAAATATTGTGAACCTTCATTGTCTAACAAGCCGAAGCAGCAGCAAACGGGTTCTTACAGACGAGCGAAATCTTTAAAGTATTCTGAGGTTCGCAAAGGCTAGTGGGGCAAGTAACCGGCAGGCTATTATGAGCAAGGCGTAAATGCATATGCTTCTCATATTGTTCGAAGCTTCCGGACAAGGTGAAATTCTGTGAGCACCTGCTTCCCCCCCCCCCCCCCCCCCCCCCGCCTTTTAAAATAGCTTATTTTCGTAACAACGTTGGACAAGAAAGCAATTCAGATTTGGGTTATAGAAGATTCAGTACTGCGTGATTAACGTCAGGGAACAGCAGCGTTTGAGAGTGTGGCGATTAAACGAGAAAATATCTCAATCAGGCTGGCTAAATCTTCGATCTAAATCGGAGACACGAGACGCCCATTAGGGCTAACATTCCGGCGTTTCATCAAAGCATACCAGATATTTTTTTTTTCAATCTGTAACACCCATGTCCATGTGTGGCACCCATGGCCATACCCATGGCCATGTCTGTTCTTGGCATTGCAAACCGGAGTAAACTAGCGGATACTGCTGTCACAAATCAAGAAAAGATGTGCCTCTCGTCAGAAAAAATACGACGCTTTACAGAAGCAACGAAGACAAACAAAAGTTATATTTTACGAAGAAATTGTTATCATCCTTGTTATAAAGAACGTTTACCTAGTTTACACCGAACTGTTGCTTCCGTGACACAAGATTTACGTAAAGAAAACAGCCCCGAAACAGTTATACCGGTCACCACCCAGGGAGTTTTGGGAGAAACAAATTTCTAGTCGAGATTAATGCCCAATGGTCATCTGGGGTTCGTGAGGTGACATGTGAATGTGTTCAAGGCTCGTAATATTTCCTTAATCTGAGTTGTTTAAAAATATTGCGTTATGACGTTGAATACAATTTGAAGCTTTATAAATCGGCCAAATATTTTTTTAAAGCAGAAAAAATTACAGTAATTATTTATTCTTATTTAAAAAAAACAGTTAGGGCGCAGGCGAGCTGGTGTTAGTTTATTATTTTTTAGACCACCTGAGACTGGGTGGAAGAAACACGACGACGTCTCAAACACAGCTGTGTTTGAGACGTCGTCGTGTTTTTCCACCCAGTCTCAGGTGGTCTAAAAATGGTTATTCTTATTTATTCTTATTTATTCTCATCGTATTTACTTGGGACCCCCAAACTGGTCTCAGCGCTGATTGTAAAGGCGTTCAACAACAAAGATAAAATCAAGCGTTGCTGAAACCACCGTGTCGGCTGGTTGAGCGCTGTCTTCGCGAGGTTCAAAATAAGTTCGCGGGACAAACGACAATCGGTGGAGTTCACTGAATTTCACTGCGCGCCACGACTATCGGGTTGACTCAGGAGCCTTTTGCCGACCAAGTAGAGACTAACGGCAAAAATTGAAGAGCTCCTGAAATACCCTTCTTACACACCACAGTCTCGATGCAAACTCAGTCTCCTTCTGTTAGACAGCACTGGAGGCCTTAGCACCCACGCGCCCACCTTTTCTTGCAGAATAGTTCTGATTTTGGCACAATATAAGTAGAACGCTCTTTGAGGATTCACTTTTAACAAGAATACGTGCATGGTTAGGTTGTAAATTTACATGTACATTTTAAAAGGTCACGCAAGTGACGTATTGGAGTCTGATTTGTGTAGGCAAATGCCTCCACCAATCGGACTCCAATACGTCGCTTGCGAAGTTGTTTCTTTTTTTACCTTACATGTAACTGTCGAACCCAGGTTGCCTCCACCAATCAGGCGCTAATACGTCACTTCCGTGTCAATTAAAAGCGTAAGTATAAATGTACAACCTAGGTGCTCAGTAGACATTTTTGCTAAACTTCTAGTGTAGCGTTGAGCATTCTGTGAGTGTAGTCACACGCGCTGGCAGCGTTGGTAACTTCGCCAGTAACTTTACTGGAGGGAAAACCTAGAGCAATGCCTTGTTTGCACGTGAATTCAATATTGTCTCTTCTGGAAATTTATTTTGCATCTTCTACGCTACTAATCTGAGCTCATGCAGCATGAGTGCATTGCGTAACACGTCATAAACACGACATTGGCGCTTTTTGTTTGTATGCCTCATAAATGCTAATGAAAAAATGTCCATCTTGACAATACCATGTTGCTATCTAACATAAACACATTTAAGCTTATTATTAGTTTTCCTTAGTGCCTTTCAGGTTTGTGAAAAAAGACAAAAAAGTTCGATGATGAGTTTCCTGTGCTTTCGTTATCGCGCCCTCAGCGAACTGTAAAGCGCATTTTCTTTGAGACTGAAGGAAAAAAAAAATATTCCATTATAAGAATTTAAATTGCAGTCGTTTGTATCTTTTAAAACTTAAGTACGAGTTCGATTTTTTTTTATATAATTAGGAAACGTTAAATATGTACAAGGGATAATTACAGACTAACTTAAACTGACAAACTTTTGCTTTCGGGTTAATATCATGTTATACACAACATTTATAATAGAGGGGAGTTTAGCGATGTTTGGTTGCGCTTTTAATATTAAAAAGGTCAGGCATCACTGTGCTGTGTTGTTCAGAATATTTAGTGAGCGTACTATGAGCTTGCGCTATATGACAATATTAAACACCGCTTTAGTGGCCCTTTAAGAGTTGTTGTTGTAAAACCTATGAAAAAAAGATCCTACTTGCTTAATTTTTAAAAAAATTGCTGGCATTTCACATAAGTAACATACAACACATTATTCTTTAAATTTCTAGAAACCGTTGTGTTTTTTTTTTGTTCATTTAAAAAAAAGCTACATGCATTGTTGCGCTACAGAATGATTCATTAGTACATTCTCATAAAGTATCGCTAAGTTTTCTGAAAGCCAATTTAAGAAAGTCCTGACACAGAATTTCTTACAACCCCCTATGGCAGATTGTTTTCTATACTGTTCTATCTTTGCACCTTGTTCATGTGCCACGCAAAGTAGTTCTCACAAGGTTTGGCTGTCGGAGGAACAATCGATGCTTGTAGTCTTTGAAACGTGCACCTCTTCATGAGATAACATATAACATATTGATAAGATGACATAACGGGAATTTAGTTAGGCTCCGCGAGGAGGCGGACGTTTTATACTATGGTTCTTGAAGTGAAATTGAGTACATTTAATGAAATTTGCTTCCATATGTCAAACGTGGAAAGAGTGATGGACCGCCTTGTTTGCCCCAATATATTTATTAGAAATTTCCGGCATTTTTCAGAGCTGATCGCCTACCGCTGCCTAGTTTTTGTCCAAGGCCCATTGTTCACACACTCAGATGTAGAAATGTTTTTCTTTTTTTTTATCTGCACCATTGCCATGTGAGTAGTACATTTGCTGCGCATCAACTCGCTCGCTTGCACCAACGTAAAATGCTATCGCTTCACTACACAACTCAAACGAAGAAGAAATGGTGACCTCGCTAACGTTGCACGAGTGGTCTCCTCTCTCTGTCTTCGCTGGCAGCGCCATACATCGCCCTCGTGGCAGATATGGGCAAAGGGCACACAGTTCCCGTAATCGGTACATCTCCCGAATCCCATAAAAAATAACTGTGCCCTCCTTTCCTATGTGACATTTTATAGCCGCAGATAAAGTTTGTTTCGGTACCACTCACTACGAAACCAATATAGAAAACTATTTGGAGTTTCTAGTCAAGGATTGTTGCAAGTTACTAATAAATATTAATGCTGAAATAGAACATACTGCTAAAGTGTGTTTTTTTATGAAGGCAAGTGTAAGAGCTTTGGGTAATATTTTTATAAGTGAGGCAACAAAAGTTAGTAACGCGGTAGATTCAGTCAAAAATATGTGTAACGCTATTTCTTTATGTCTTCAGCTGCGGGTACAACAGCGAATCGTGTCACCCAAAGCGCTATCCAGTAGTAATAATATACTTTTAGGTCCTTCCGTGTTGCTGGCTTTCTGTCGGTCATCTTGAATGAACATCTGAACATTTTAGGGCTTTTGAGAATTTCCTCTCCTATCGAACCCAGGCTGTGCGCGTCAATAACTGCTGTTCCCGAAGCGCTCCTGTGACGTCTGGCATACCGCAAGGAACTGCTCTTGGACCCCTGCTTTTTGTAGTGTACATTCTTGATCACACCCATTGGCTATCCTCCACGGTCCGCCTGTCTGCCGATGACTGCGTTATTTACAGACACATAGCTAACAGAAATGACTCACTTAATCTACAGACTGATCTTGACCGAATTAACGCACGGTGTTTAAAACTGGCAAATTATCTTAAATGTTTTCAAATCTAAATCCCTTTCTTGTTCTCAACCTCACCGACATCCTTATGCTTCCCGCTCTATTTGTAACCTTAACTTAGAATCCGTCTCAAGTTACAAATATCTTGGAGTTCACTTAACTCAAGACATTTCCTGGAAAACTCTTATTAACAGCATCACTACCGATTCAAACCGCACTCTTGGTTCTCTACGCCGTAATCTTCATCTCGCGACCTCATCTGTCAAAAGTCTGGCATACGTAACGTTAGTACGCCCAAAATGAGAGTATACAGCATCAGTCTGGTACCCTCACCTTAAACACCTTGAATTTTACACAGAATCGCTTCAGAACAGGACAGCTCGCTTTATAACATCTCCGTGCTCTAGCTTACCTTCCTCCACTAAAATTAAACGAAACTTATCTTTGATTCACTTAGGCTCACGCACGCGTATTGCTAAACTGCGCATTTTCCACAGGTTTTATTACGATGACGATCTACATAGCTGATTCACTTTGACACCTCATCGCCTGTCCGCTCGTGTTGAACACCCCGCAAAAGATGGCCTTCTTTTCAACCGAAATACAGAATTCTTTAGATAATTGTTCCCGGCGACATCTGTGCACTGGAACGGCCTGCCAGAATTTATCGCCTCCCCTCAGGACATCGACTCCTCCCATAAATTGTTGTCATCACAATTTCTGTAAACCTATAGTCCGTTATGAAATCCCCTGACTCCAGGGCTCTTAGAGTATTTAAATCAATAAATCAAACTACATGGTTAAAAACCCCACAATGAACTGAAATCTCAAAAATCACATCAGGGTCCTCCTAATCGATGCCAAGATTGGTCAAAACGTGACAGGTTAGGCTCCCACTTATTGGTCCCCTGTTCAGCGTTTTCCCCTTTTTTCTCTATTGGGTATAGTCCGCTGTTTGAATAAGGATTTGGAGACGAGACAGTTTGAAGAATGGTCTTGAATGACCTCTTTCGAATGTCTGCTCAACCGGCCTCTATCTTCTTCACATTTTCTTTTTTTATTTTACTGAACTTTTTTTTTTAATGTCTTTCTTCCCTTTCTTGTGCCCTAAAACATATTGGCGGGTGAACTGGCCAAATGACGCGTACATTCTAAATTGATTCCTTTTCGAGATCGAAAGCTTCCTCGGGATCTGAAACGGTTTCCAAATGGTTTTCTCCCAGGAAGAACTTCGTGTGGTTTAGTAGGGACCGGCTCAAAGGCATATCGAACCGGCGAATCACTGGCCGAGTGAAAAGAAAGGAGACAGCTCGCGCGGCTCGTGTTACGGAACCGCGCTCATGTAACAAACGATCTCTAAGAGCAGGAACAAAAAACATACGGGACTGCGTTTCTGTGGTGCTTCGCTGTAGACTACGTCGAAATACGATAGCATAGCTTGTCTTCTATGAAGGCTATATTCTGCTGATTAAATTGCGACAAACACAATTGTGGGTAACTAAGCATCAATGTATCCGCCTTTCCCATCTGTGTCTGCTACCGGCATTTCTTCGGCACGATGAGCACGGTCATACCCAGCCCGTCTTCGTTTCTGCTCATCAATCTCCTCTCAAGTCTTCACCTTTTTAATGCGAAAGCCCTCCTACGAATACAGAACATTGTAACGAACTCTGTGAGTTTAATGTTTCGGGCCTGTGTTTTCTGGATATGAAAGTTGCTTCTGGACCTCACTCAGCAAAAAACTCAGTTTAGCCACTCACATGAATCGACAGGCTGTCATGTCTATAGCAATGAACGCGAATCGCCTGAAGTTCATAAATTGTTTATAAAGGAGTGCCGTAATCTTTTCTGATTGGATTCTTTGTTTTTTTGTTGGAGGTCGATCAACGGTCAAAAGTATTGATTCCGGAATTACGCGGTCTCGAGCTTCAAATCCCAGAGTGTGCAACACCATCATCTAATATATGGTGGACGTGCTATCAACCAACTCAGTCTGCCTTTAGCGATTGCCTATTCCTTGACGTACATTTAATATCCCTTGATTTATTTCTTTCTCTGCAGTTCCACCGGACACCCCGGTCATACGAGACAAGTTCGGCAGCAAAGTCGGCAAGGTTGCCGGTCCCTACCGCGAGGGGGAGTCACTGACCTTAACCTGCGAAGTCAATGGAGGTAAGTCGTACTGGTAGGCAGTCTTGAGTAGTAACGCGTTACTAGTAACGCGTTACTGTAACTTTGGTACTTTTTGGTAAGTTGTAACTGTAACGAGTTACTTTTTAAAAATGTAACTCGTAACTGTAACGAGTTACTTTTTAAAAATGTAACTTGTAACTGTAGTTATATTACTTTTTTCTGTGGTAACGATGAAAGTAACGACGTTGCTTTTGTCGTTACTTTCTATTGTTTTATCAATAATATATCACTGAACGAGTGCAATTTGTCCATTCCTTGCGCTTTCCAAATCGTCCATTCCGACATTTCGAGTGTCAAGTTGGCCTTGCACAAAGTTGTGAATAGGTTCTTTCTCGCGAGTCACGACCCGAATATAGCCACGTGTAGATTTTATGAAAAACTATCTAGTTATCTTTAAGCACGCGCTTGTACTTTCTGACTGAACACTTACATCTTAGTGTCTTGAAGCACTATCTATGTTGTGGGGGCGGCGGTGGAAAGCTCACCGGAGAAAAGCTCACCGTAGTAAAGCTCACCGGAGAAAAGCTCACCGCAAAACCGGCAGATGCGGAGAAAAGCTCACCGGCTTTGAGTGAATTAGGAGGAAAGCTCACCAATTTTTTAAAAATGTTGGCTTAGCTTAGCAGATGCTGCGTCACACGTGGCAATTTAACCCAACTCGAATTCGTCACTTTATTGAAAATATGTCCTTTTTTTCTAATATTCTTGAAGTTTATTGGCATATTACTAATTCCTCAGAAATTAGTGTACACCAATTCTGTATATTAATGAAGCCGCAAGTATAAAATCAGAACAGTGGAACAAGAAAGACAACAATTTATTGACAGCTGACAGTGCGCCGTCGGTAGCTCTGAAAAAATAAAGAGGTTTGTTCTTTGCGGGCTAATATGTGTGTGAACCGCTTCAGCTTCAAAGGTTGTGTAGTGCCTTGTACATGGGTATGTGTGGATGTAATCAGTGGCGGCTACGCTGTTTTATTTCTGTTAATTTCAGTAACAAAACTTTAGTAAAGAGAGCAGCTTCGTCCTGTCGTGTTTGCGGTCTTCACTCCGTCGTCGTCGTTTGAGCGGTTTTCATGATGTATAACGCTTACCAACTCGCCCAATTCCACGTTACGGAATACTACTTCTTATATAGGTCACGACTAACAGTGGTGACAGTGTGCAGATCTGAAGGCCATTGAGTGGCTTGCCATAGAGGGGCACTATCACACAAAGGCAACGTGTGGAAACACCATCACGAACGGCACATGAAACGTGCATGTACGTGGCAGAAAGAAACCTCGATGTCCAACTTACTGTTTTATCCTGTTTTCAAAGTTTAACAGAAGCTTCAAAGATAATTTCAGGCACCGCGTTCATGCGGATGCACTTTCGGATTTTCGGAATTTACAGTTTTGATTTTTAGGTTTCAGGCAGACATTATTAAGTTTTCGAACATTTTCCTGTTCTTCAAATTCATAAAGTTTTCAGTTAGGCTTTCGTTGCCTAGAGCGTAAACCAAAGAAAACACTGGCCCGCAATTATAAATCTGGGAAAAATATACCCAATAAGCTTAACAAATAATACAAAAAGCGACATTTTCTTTTTTACAAAGTTGACGAATTTTAATGATAATAAATGGGAGATATGTTACCCATGATCCTACAGTCTCCATATAAAAAAAAAAAGAAAAAAAAAACGGTGAGCTTTTCTCCACTTACGTTCAATGGCCGGTGAGCTTTATTCCGCATCCGCCGGTTTTGCGATGAGCCTTTCTCCGGTGAGCTTATCTCCGGTGAGATTTTCTCCGGTGAGCTTTTCACCGGGATTCATGTTGTGGTTTTTTCCTTTTTCTGTGCAAACGCTTTTTAATCGGGTGATTCAACCGTGAAACAACAATACACGTGGAGGGCACTGCGCATGTCTCGTATTTTGATTAGCTCCACTACTCCGCACTGCGCATGTCTTGTATTTTGATATGCGCCGCTACTCTGGCGTGGAAACTTTTAAACACTAACTTCGAGAAGCAACTGCTGCTAAGTTACAATATGAAGTAAAAAGCGTACTTTTTAAGTTTATGCAATAAAACGTTGTGAGGGGCGTTTTCTAGTTTTTTCTCATTTTTTTGTGTTATAGAAAAGTAACTGAAGAGTAACGTCGTTACTTTGTAAAAGTAACTGTAACTGTAACGAGTGACTCTTTTGTTGCGGTAACTGTAACGGTAACTTCGCTACTTTTTTCTGGAAGTAACTGTAACTTTAACGAATTGCTTTTTAAAAGTAACTTACCCAAGACTGCTGTTAGGTAAACGAAGGTTGGTACCATCCCAACACGGTAGAAAATCAAATGACATATGCTTCTTAACAATCTTTACATAAGAGTTGACAAAAGATACCGGCACTGATGTGGGGGGACGCACAGAACCAGACCGCCAACGATGATAATTTACTGAGGAAGCAACCTCCTCCGGTGCCATGCTCCAAAAACGACTAAATTCGTTTGAGGCAAAAAAGTGAAACCGAAAGAAACCGGTGGCAAACCAAAACAACAAAATACTTACACGCAAGGGAAGGCGCAAGAAGTTCCTTACACAGATTCATTTTTTAAATAGCCAGGTGAATAATCACATGAACACTTTGTCTGCTGAGAGCAAGACGGATTAAAGACGTGTCCAAACTCGCACAGCTTTAAGATGAAAAAGTAAAGAGGCGCCTCCTCAGCGCAGCGAAGGCAAAGACACCGGTTCGAACACAAAATGGGAAGCAGATATGTGCTGAGACGCCGCCAGATATTTTACGCTCAACTTCCACTTGAGAAAAACTTGAACTTTAAAGTGAACTGAAGCGTTTTTTTTTTTTAGTAAAACCGCTTAAATCGTTTTTATTTTGACTTCATTATCCATAAGTATCGACATTATTATTTTGTTTTTCAATATGGCGCACGGACGCTGCAGAATATCATTTTCAATGTACCGCTGAAGACCCTCCTTCAAGGTACGTGATATCATGTTAGGAGTTTTCGGAATCTCCGCTGTCGTGAATATTGAGCGCCTATCAAAGTTATGCACGAGCGCCTTTACTATTTTAAAAAAAAGGTCAAAAAAATACATCGCGACAAATGTGAGTGCGCGGGAATATACGTGACAAGTTTGCAATTGCACGCGCAGCCTACAAGAGCGAGTCGCGCTTGGCGGCCGAATGATCGAAGTAGGGCGTCCCGACTAGTCGGAGCTTTTTCGTGTTTTCTCCCGTTTGTTACACGTTTGGGGAAAACGAACTCAATATGCAGATTCACATGATAAACCAAACACTAAAATTTGTCTGTATATATATTTTTTTAAGAACATGATCAGTTTTTTTTTCAATAGTGTAATGCATAGCAATATTTTTCACGAATTGCTACTTGGTTTAAATTAAAAGGCTATTAGCGTGTAGAATATTTTAAATAAGTTTTGTTCGTATATTTTCATTTAGTCTTCTTAGCAACACATTTTGAAATGATTTCTTTTGGCTACCCAACCTGGCATTTTTTTGCTCTGTTAGTAGATGCAACAAATGTGCAGGCACGGGAAAGCAACAGATTGGGAAATTTGTTGCTTAGTGTAAAGATTCAGAAGGCATAACAAAACTCGGAAAGTCCATCGAGAGGAATTAAACCCATGAAGCCAAGATTGTGAGCCCGGCGCTCAGTCCTTCCGCCAGCATGTAGACATGCAAAATGTTTCTTTGTAAATTTGATGACACTTTGTTCACTAGCCGACACCGCGGAACGTGCAAGTGGCCAAAGCTGGAACCTCCGATTTTGCTCCCGCCGCACGATGGCTGGTGCAGCGGAGGCGAATTACAACGCGAGAAGCGCGGGCTTGTGCTCACCGTTGTGCAGGGATTCCGTTGCTTGGATAAAATATATAATTTCGAAAGGGAAAATTATACGCATTACCTTTGAAAATATCGGCATGTATAAAAGACGAAAAGAGCGCAAAAAAACGACGGACCGTCGTGTCCGTGTCTTCCTTCATCTGGTTGTTCGTTTTTTCCGCTTTTTTCATCTTTTTAAATATGTCGTACCAACTCGCCCAAGCTTTAACTTTAGAAAAACATCGACAATACATTCCAGGAACTAACTGGGACATGCGGAGAGGAAGAGGCCATCTTGGGCCGGAGTTTTAGTGATGACGAATCTGGAGTAATGATGCTTAACGGCAAAAAGAGGAGTTCCCTATCAGTACGAGCCCTTTTTAATAGTCACTAGAAATATGGAAAGACCTGGAAATATCGCTCAACGTGGGAAGGGAATATCTGGAAAAGCACGAAGGATGTATAATTAGAAAGGAAAAATATACTCAGTTATTATGAAACTCGATACATTATGCAATTTTAATAGATATATGGATTGGCCAGGGGGTTTATATAGAAAATAGTGATAAGGCTTGGAATATATTTTAGAAATAGGATACTGTGTATGAGGTTAGAGGCCCAATTAGGATTGAAACTCGAACAAAGTAGCGTAGGCAGAGTGGAACCGCGAGTGTATGGAACAGACCGAACAAGGAAGTATGGGGGACTAGGACTGGTCGTCCTTTGACAGTTGTAGGTCAATTAGAAAATTGAAATTTGAACAAAGGTTAACTGAAATACAGGATTGGGATAGGACGACACCATCTAGAATCATGAAGGCCCCCCGAACGCCCCACACTTCCTCTACGGAACGTCAACACATTCGGAAGGCGCCAACATGGCAATTGGACCCGAACATAACGCCGAGCGTCCTTCGACGCCGTGACTGGACGCGAAGCCCAGCCGAGAGCTGACGCAGTACTCGTATCCAATCTGTGTCCTCGCTCGATCCCGCTGCGATGACATCGAAATTATAATGCGCAGGATTGGATTTTTCTAGGTTGTGTTGGATGGGCACGGACTGAAGAGATATTGTGCTTAAAACTTTTAAATGCAAAATAAGTTAGTCAAACCCGAAATTTGACATTTAAATACCTAAACCTTTATTCCCAGCAGACTAGTTTAGAAGGAAAGCGAGAAAAAGAAGCAGAAAAAAATGTGAAATGGATATATGCAAGAATATAATTTGAGCAATATAGGTCACCAAAATAAGAAATGATAAAGGAGTAGGTGTTTTATAATTCACGCGGAAACACTTTACTGTTTGAGACGAGAACGGAAGTGTTAAAAATAAAAAGACATATAGCGCTATATCATCAGAAATAGGCTTTTATATGCCGCATGTCATAGTGATAAAAAGAAGTCTAAAGTCCACAGGGCTTCGTCCTGCCCTCCATGATAGGGTAGCGGATTTGGTGGGAGCGCTGAGGCTCAGGGTGTCGGCGATAGAAGAACGAAGCACCAGATACATGCAATCACAAAAAGGAGGTTCGAAGATGTGTGGAGAAGGTGCGTGATATTACTGCGAATCGGTTCTGTATATGATTTAACGGGAGACAAAATGTATTGCAAACATTTTAAGCGGAGGGTTGTAAATATTATTATGGTAGGTGGGGCAAGCTACCGCCCTATAAAAAGGGTAACGCGTATCCCGTAATTCATTCATCCATCCTGTGACAGCGACATACGCCTGCTGCAAGCGCTGTTGTCGTCTTCACAGTGCCTCTCATGAAAATGAATCGGACTGAAATGAACATCACTAAACAGAAGAAGAACACCATTGAGGCTCAGCGTGTTCACCATGCCAATTAGACGCCGGAAAGGAGAGATTAGCGTTTGGCTAAGGACAGAGAAACAAGGAGGGGTTTATCTGTTACGACATGCTCAGTGAGAGAAATCGGTTTGTCTCAGTTTAATCAGCACAATACGGCCTTAATACAGTGAACTTAGGAATGCTATCGCATTTAAACGTAGTCTGCAACAAAATGCCGCAGAAACACAGCCCATCTCTTGTCCTTCGGATATCTTCAGAAACTTGTGGAAGCAAGGCTATAAATATATCAAGAGGACCACCATAGAAGAAAAGTTATTTTGATAGGAGGCGACTTACCGTATTATCGAAACCTACTAGGCGGACGTTGTCATTCTTCATAAATATTACGTTAAAGCAGTACGTGACTTCAGCGAAAGCCTCCAGCTTTGAGTAAACGAAAAACGCTCAGGATCTGGGCTACATAGGTGCCATAATGAATATTGGAAGGTTCCCACATGCAGGTCGAATTATGGGCAGCAAATGCTGCGGTATTTAATTCCAAAGCTTCTAAACAACTTTGAAGAAGAAAATAGAATTATAGAAACGATATCTCCTAAAGAGTTGCGTAATATATTTTTACCCATTTAAGTGTTCTGTGTCTTGTTTCTGTTATCCCATTTGACAATGTATCATTTCTGTATGATTTTCTTTCTTTTTTTTTCATTGCACGAAAACTGTTTGTTCAATGGCTGCCGATGCGGCTAAGGGCCAGTCAAGCTTCTTGTTGAAGCTTTTCTCCTTCAGCTCCACCATTTCTTTAAATGGGAATAAAGAATATTATTATTATTATTATTATTATTATTTCCATAAGGTGTTCACCGACGATATGCTAAGGCATGGACAGTAATTTTCTGGAACTTCGTAATAGTGCGACATAAATATATCGGTAAATTAAGCAAGCCGAGTCCTGCCACCACATTGACCGCTTCTCTAAAGCGGTCGTTTTTTTTTTTCTTTTTATTTGTGCAGTTGTTGTTGTCCGCAGAGGCGGCATAGAAAAAGGCATGGTGTTTGACAGCGCCTCTGCCCCTCAAATTTGATTCAACAGCCTCAAAATGGGTACACAACATCGATATAAGAAAACAGTAATACACTTGTATGGTCACTTCAGCGGGAGCATCATTTATTCAGAATACAGACACTCTCAAATACATGGAAGTATAATCATAATGCAATCGTTATTAAACAAATATGTGTGTACATAAACAACCCAGTTTTAAACATCATGTGTTGGTACTGCAGATTCGGAAATGGAAAACAGAAATACACATCAGTTCGTACAGAAAGAAAAAAATATTGAACCAAGGCTACATATATAATATAACAATAAATAAGATAAGAAAACGAAAATGAGATATGACTGCAAACAAGGGATCGTCTGCATTATTTTTAACCTAGGAAACGGGGCGCTGTAATCCGTGTCTATACCTCGGCAAATGATTGAATTAGTTAGCTGATCGTTTCATATTTGCTTCCCGTAACTAGTTTAGATGTATGAAATTCTGCGTTTCGGGTCTCGCATTGTGTATGAACTAGAAAATTGTGCGGGTGCCGAGCATAGCTTGCGTCGGTGCGGTCACTTAAATAACTTCAAGCGATATATGTGGTTCTCCTATAATATATATTTAATGTAGAGTGATGCGGTGCTCAAATATTTTATCACCTCTATAAATTTGGCAAATAAGAACATTTTTTTTAAAGATATTAGTTTCAGATTGTTTGATGTAATTGTCATGCCGCACACTAGCTTTCATAAATATTCTTGAACATTTAAGGGAATTTAATAACGTCATGTTAATGAACGGGGAATTGAATTTCGTAGTTTATACATTATACCAGTAGTTCGACAAAGCAATTATTTTAGTTTATTGATATGCGCAGACGATGAGAGTTCTTTACTAAACTAAACGTCTAGAAACCTTTGTTCGGCCACTTGCTCGATAATTGTTTCCTCAATTTTGATGTAAATAGGGCGTCTCGCTTACTGGCTGGTTTAAAATGTTTATATTTTGTTTTGCATATATTTAGTATCAATCGAATTATTCGCAACAAATTTAATAGCTTCAGAATGTAGGCATTTGCAACAATTTCTACGTATCTTTGGTAACTCCAGTAAAAAAGTTATTTGTATCATCTGCGTTTATTATCAGCTCGGGAAAATCTGGTATCATCGTAATATCATTCACGTAAACTAGAGGTAATAAAGGACCTAAGATAATCCTCTCAGGGACACCGTGCTGTATTTTCGTTTTATTAGATATTATGTGGTCAATAGAAACGTACTGATAACAATGCAGAAAACAATTTTCATTTACTTTTAGCGCTTCACCTCTTACACTATAAAGCTCTATTGCTTTTAGTAAGATGTCATCTTGAATATTGTAGAACGCTTTTTTCTAGATCTAGAAATAATGCTAGCGTGAGCAATTTACATCGAATATTTTCTAAAAGTGTGTCATTAATATCGAATTTTTTTTCTCCATACATATAAGTTTCTGATATGCCTATTGCGCCTTCATTTTTATGGTATGGTTCCGGAAAAAACAAAACAAAAAAATTAATAAACCTGTCTTTGATTACGTGGTCATGCATTTTTTTAGATGATAGGATGAATAGAAATCAATCTGTAGTTATAGATTATTGCTTCTCCATCTCTCTTGTACACGAGAACACTTTTTGCCGATTTCTGCTCGTCAGGAAAATTACAAGTTACAAGCATAATATTTATAATATAGGACAAAATTGGGCTCAGTAGAGCTACCTCATATTTATTTGGCAGTGCCTTTTTTCCGCCGTCACCAGCAGAACCTTTCTTTCTTTTTTTATGATTCCAATGATTTTATTAACTCCACTTGGTGTTGTCGTGACAAGCATTATCAATCCTGAAGGACTAGCTGCTGTGTGGTTGTCAAATTTGCCATGTTTTTTTTTTGTATGTGTCAATACTCACAAAATGCTACCATATTCGGTCGGCAAGTTTTTCTTCTTCTTTCTGGAAAGCTTTCATTTTCTATTAGGTTATGTTGCTCGTGACCGTTAGCTTCTTTCCTGTTGGTCAGATAGTTAACGACGTCCCATGTTTTCTTTTGGTGAACCTTAATCGGCTCTACTTCATTTTGATAATATTTGCACTTTGCCTTTTTTCGGTTAGAGTTTAGTTTATTCCCTATTTTTTTTAACTTTGACAATCATGTTAGGTCGCCGAATAAATGCATGAACCCTATTATTTTTTATCTTTAAATGTTTTGAAGTTGGTCACCAGTCACCCAAGGCTTCCTAATTGTTTTGTGCTTTTTCTAGTTTTCTTCAGAGAAAAAGCTTTATCGTAGCAGTTTTTAAATTTCAAGATAAATAACTTTTAAGCCACAGTAGCAATATTATCACTTCACACGTCATCCCAGCTTTCTTGCTCTATAAAGTAGCCAAAATGTCAGAATGTTTTTTTTTAATTTATTGTAAGATGCGAAAATGCTTTTCTGTTAATTTTATATACTCTAGTAGGAAGTATATCTGAAATTCAAAAATAAGGAAGATGATAGCTAATCTTTTCTATTAAAATGCCACCTAAAATTTCCTTTTCTTCTCAGTTTGTGACGCGAATGTCGAGAGATGTTGCTGTGATTAAAGGGTAACTGCAAAGAAAAAAAGTAAGTCTTTTTTTTAAACAGCCTAATTGGGACAAGCATGCCACAAAACAAATCTTCCGCGAAAAAAAAATTTTTTTTCTGGCAATATTTACGCCACAGGACGTAATTTAGTCGGAGTCGCAATTTTTCCACATTTTAAACTCCCGCTCTTTCGACGCGCGCAGGGTGGCTGTTATAAGTCACTCCGTGACGTATAGCAGCTACTCCGTGACGTATAATACCAACTTTGTGGCGCGCGATTTAAAACGGAGGAAATAGCTGCAAACTAAAATCAGTCTCGCGCAATAAATATTGCTGTAAAAAATTTTGTTTTTGGTGGAAACATTGTTTTGTGACATGCTTGTCCCAATTAGGCTGTTTAAAAATACAATTTTTTTTCTTTTTTTCTTTATGGTCGGCAGTGATATCGCAATATAACACGCGTACTCGTTAATTAGGTCTATGAATTTTTGGGTGTATAGCTTATGAGAAATATAGTCTATATTTATGTCTCCGAGATTTATAAAGTACTGTGACGTTCATTCAAGAAAACATAAATTATCAAGCACTTTCATAAATTCAGCAATATTGCCTGAGGGCGGTAGGTATAAAGCAACAACGACATTGGTGAATATTTTGATAGCCAAGCTTTCAATGTTTTTATCAATTTTAGTGAATTCATCGCAACTTCCGTACCCGAGATTGTCCTTGATATAGAAAGACTTTCCTCTCATACCTGATCAGGCTTTCGCATTTATAATCTTGAAATTCCGGTGGTGTGTCGCTACTGGTTAACCATGTTTAAGTAAAAACCATTGCACCAAATTCCACACTCAGAGAATGTAAACAAAAAATGCTTCAGCATTATATGCCTCATTTTGTATGTGTATAGTGTTCATATGTACTGCCGAAATCTGCCGTTTACACGTTTCGTGTAATTTATTAAAGGCATTACAGTAGTAATAGTTACGCCCATGCAGAATATCTCTCATCTCGAGGGTTAGGTGGAGAATATACGTGTTTTAGTGATTAGGTATCTGGTTAGCACTTTATGGACATCGATCATGCTAGTAATTCTTAACGAGTCGGTGTCCTTTTTGCTCCGCGCGAAAACCTTACTGCCAAAGGACCAGGCATACTTACAGCCCGCCGTTCTTTTTAGTCCAATTGCTGCGCCAAGTAGTTTCATACTTACGCTGGTCAGGCGCTCGTTTACTTATACGGGACTGGTAGGTCCACCATAATCAAGGTCTATAGTTGTACTCGTGGTAATGGAGCGAGCTGGCGAAGTTACAGTCCTAGAGGAGAATGACCTAGAAGACAAGGACCGAGCGACATGTTTTTTCCGGTTCTCGGAAAAACCGGAGAAACATCGCTCTTGATCCTCGGCCTCTATGTTTTTCTTTCTAAGACCTATGTCTGTAAGTTTCTGATTTTGTTTTTCACTTTTCCAGGCTTAAGGTAGTTTTTTTTCCCTTACGATGTACAAAACTGACATCGAAGTTTTTTTGTTTTTTTTTAGTTTAAATGTAGGAACGCAGTTACATATATTTATTTAATAATCAGAAACTGGTTCATACAGTATGTTCGCAATTCGTTTCACAATGTCGTATTGGTCATCCTCTCCTGGGACACCTCATATTTCAAGGCCATTGAATCTTTGATATGGCTACAATTTTTTTTTTTTTTTTTAATTTCCTAATAAGGCTGGCGTTCTCGGCTGCCAGCTCCTCATTTGTTTTCGATCATTTTTTAACTTCTTTCCAGAGTTCTTTCATCTGAAATCTAATTTATTTTGCACCATCGCAGGCGTCATTCCAAAATTTCACGTTGTCGTTGACAGTTCTTAGGTAAGCCCTGATCTTGCTTCTTAAATCGTCTAGTTCCTTCGGAAGTTCTTTGATTTTTTTTACTCAGTGTCACGAGCTAACCACAAAACAAAACTTTACGTGTGTTCTAGCACGAAACGATCGCTCAAATGACAAACAAAAAAATCTTGGCTGGGTTCGGCAGCGGTGCAAGAAAGTTTCTTAGTTGGCTAAGGGAAAATGGACAACTCTTAACTGCGGAACAACAGAGGTACGTATCAGTGCCCGTCCTTGATGTGCACCGCTGCCGAACGGTAGACAGAGATGGCCTCCTGTCTGCCTAAGTGTACGAAATTAAGCCCGCCAATGGCGCTCTGGACGCTATCCGCTTCGGCACGTGGCGATGTTTCGGTTTGATGACAAGAAAATGTCTTGCGCGAAAGAAAAAAAGAAAAAACAGTGTAGGCCCAGGATATTGTGAAACAACAGAGGGATCTAACAGCGAGTGTTCTTGATGTGCACCCCTGCACATCAAAGGCGCAAGCCAATGCGCGCGCGGACACTGAGGTGAGTCTGAACTTGCCGGTGTGTGGAGCACGTATTCCTTGGTTTCTACTACAAAATGGAGTGTGAACCAAATACTAGCCCTGGTCCAAGTAGGCGGCAAGAAATTAAAGAACGATTCATTGGTGGATCCAAATGGAATGCGTTAGCATGACCCTCGGAAAACCCCACACACTGACCCTTTCTGGGAAACGCTAGTACTGACCTCGTAACAAAGCCAAAAAGAGGCAAACATATAAAGAAAGCAAAAGAGAAAGTTGAAAGAGAAACATGCACACTAAGGTGAAGCGTCCACCGTCAGCGCTCCCCCAAAAGGAACGTGTGGGGTGTTTGTCCAGGGTCATGCTAATTCATTCCCTAAGGAACCACCAATGAATCTTCTTTTATTTCATTTTGTGAAGTATGTGTTTGGTTGTACCAGAACTAAACTTTGCTCAAGTTTATGAAGCAGTTGCACGTTGCTGCGGCGAAAAACATAATAGGTTAGCTGCGTGTGTTAGTTCAGTCGTGTTCTGCCCCGCAGGCCGAGTTTGAATCGTGAAAGGTGACTTTTGAATCGTGAAAGGCAAAATTTTGCCTCGTGACGTCACAAGTGACGTAACGTGTGATGTCATTATAGGAAGCGTCCCATAATGGAACGCGCGGTTACGCCGATGGCGTCGCCGCTCAAGCCGGAAACGGGGTACCTAAGAGCTGCGCTCTAATAGAAGGGTTAGACCTGATACATGTGATGAGCGCAGTGGCTTTGAGCACGTTAAACGACATGATCCTGCGGATATTCTATTTTCTTAGTCTAACCGTGTTCTGAGCTTCGTGATTTGTTGAGATCCTTATACTGTACACCATAATTGGCTGCCTCTGTTTTAGAAAGAAAGTAAACTCGAAGCCCTTCTTTTTTTTTTTAATAAACTATGACCTCTATAAATTTAAAGTGTGTGAATAGAAGGGTGCGGTGCTTCCGGCACGCAAAAATCGGCACAAAACTAAAGGCGTGAGAGATAAGACGCGCAAAAGGAAGGGGAAAGGAATATTGGCAACGTTTTGGGCGCACGCCCTTCATCAGATTATACGAAAACTAAGGAAAGCCAAGGTTTAGGACGCGACGGCTTTCGCAACATGATGCCAGAAGAAAAATTTCACAGCAGCAAACGTCAACCAAATGGGGAGAAAAAACTGTTGGGGAGAAATGGGAAGAAACAATTGGGAAAAAAAACAGCTCTACAGAAAAAATTACAGGAGTACACTTAAGACTGGTTAGGTGAAGGAAGGCCAAAGCATTATAGTGCCTGGGGAAAAATGCTTTTGAGTAATGTATCTAGACGTATTAAAGTTTAGGACAACGTATAGGACGACGTTGACGACAAATTCCTAGAAATGGACGCCAAGTACGGTGTCTAAGACAACATCTAGGACGGCAAGGCCGACCTCTACGACAACGCCCAGGACTACCTCTCGTATCACCTCTGGGACGACGTCAAGAACGGCGTTAGGACAACATCGAGGATGACGTCCTAGAGGACGACGTCAAGAACAACGTCTAGGACTACGCTGAGGACGACTTCTAGGACGACCTTGAGGACGACATCGAGAACGACGCTTAGATGATGACACCTAAGGAGGCTGTGGCGTATTTGCGTGGGCGGCGATGTTTGCCTACGGAAGGAGCCGTAGATGTAGACGCTGCCGCCGATGTCGAGGCCTCAGGTCTAGAAGCGGTTGCCTCACAGTCCATCGCACGAACCACACAATGAGCACAGATGAAGTCTAAAGCGCACCTTTTGCACACGGCGCCCCGCCGGTGACATCACGCTCCCGCACTTGATCGTGAGCGGCGTGTGGTTGTTTACGTATTTTTATGGCCATCTTTGGGGCACAACGACGCCTGTTTTTCGCGTGATGGGACAAATAAGGCCATCGTAGAGGTCTCTGTTGACCTCTAGAACGACTTTCAGGACGATACCAAGGATAGCGTCGTCCTTCAGCATACGATTGAGCGGCGCGTGCCGCCCAATCGTTATTTTATGGCCATATACGCCGCTTTTTCGCTCAATGGGCAACTAAAACCTTAAACAATTTACAATGTTCGTTGGAACATGACGCAAGGATAACGAACGAGCAAAACAAAACGAGGACCACACAACAGCGAAACTACAACCGGACATGGGGAAGGATGGTCGGGAAGAAAACTTGGGGGTCGAGTCTGAATGAGAGAGAGAGGAGGTCGACTTTAGAGGAACGAGTGGAATGATTAGTAGCCGAAGATGAGTCTATTGCTCAAGCCGTTAGGAACTTCAGTGCGGAGATTAAATATCAAACGGTTTTCTTCTTTTTTGCGTTCGCCGGGGCAAATAAAGCCAGATTTGATGACGCAGGCGCTCATAATTAATTCACTGTGTCCATTTTGGGAGAAGTGGTTGGAGACGGTGCGTGGAGACGGTGAGTGTCTAGTTCATTAGTGAGCTTCAGGGTTGCGAGGCGGCAGTGCTCGCGGAAATTTTCGAGGTGCTTGCGGTCACCTTCGCTAATATAGAAAGTGTCAGGGCATGCGGTGCAGAAAATTAGGGAAGCGATGTTAGCAGAATTGGCGGTATGGTTGTCAGGAATTCGGCGCTTGAAATTTGGGGAAGAGGAGCGTAATGCTTGCAGGCAAGGCATCTAGGGGCGTTGCATGGTGTGGTACCGGGCGATTGTTGTGTAGAAAAATGAGGGGCGGCGAACGGAAGACGGCTGTTCACTAAGAGAATTCGGAGGTTTTGGGGGCGGTAGTAATCGACAGTCCCGTCTTTAGAAATGTGTTTGCCAGGGCGGAGGTGGCCAGTAGTAGATAGAAGCTGATGGGTGAGTTTAGGGAGAGAAGGGTAAGATAAGATAAGATAAGATAAGATAAGATAAGTTTATTTGATTTCAGAAAAAACTCTCATAAAATCCAGCCCGCTTAAGCGTAGGTACGCTTGTATGCGGGACAGGGCAGTACAGACATTTTCATCATGTAGACACAAATGATGGTTAAATGTAAGTAAAACATGAAAGAAACATTCAAAATAGCACAGTAAACAAGGAATTTTACAAGTAGATAATTCTCCTGTGAACTAAAACCCAGTTCGACAATAACAATCAATCAATGGTTCCAAAAGAAACATTGTGAATTTAAACACATAATGACAAGAATCAACACGTATCCAACGAGATACACTCGGTAGAAAACACTAAGCTTTTACATAATACCTCATTGTTCAGAATTTCAGTTCGACAAAAAACACCACTATTTTATTATTTGATACAACTGCCTCTTAGATGACAGGCTTAGGATGTCTTTAGGCAAGCTATTAAATATTGCAGGAACATAATAGTTTCTCTGTTTTTTTCCGCAGTTTGTATATATTTTTGGAATTGCATAGGTTTCTGTGTGCCGCAGTGTTTTTATCCTGTTGGGTATTTCTTTGGACTCCTTCGAAAAATAATGGCTGGTTAAAACGACAAATTTAAAAACATTTTCAAACGATAATAGTCGGACTGCATTATTTCTGTCCTTGGTTTCCTTCAGTTCATGTTTTGACCCATATACTATATTACTAACACATCTATTAATGATACTATAAATTTTTTGTTGCTTGTATTTAGGACATGTACCATATATAGTAATTCCGCATTATCACAGATTCCCAGAATGATAGGTACACCTACGCCTCAGATTGACGTCACATCCACTTTTAAGTCTATATAAATATGCAGAAACAACGCGAAGTTTTTGTATGGCATGATCAATGTGATAGCTCCATAAAACGTTTTCGTCGAAATGCAAACCAAGGTAGGGTGTTGTTTTAACAGTATCCATTTTTTTTTTGCAGTCGCAGTGATCACAATGTTGATCATGAAGGAATATGGGAACATCAAACGGAGCTTGTTTATAAGGGCTTCGGAAACACATGGGTTTAGTTTTGTTGCGGTTGACAAGAATACAATTGTTTGTGAACCAGCTCATTAACTCTACTGTATCGTTTTGAAAAAAAGGAGCAGCGAGATTGTATTGTTCGTGTGGTAATATTAATGCAGTATCATCTGCGTATTGAAATAAATTTGATTTGAGCTTCAGGTGACCTATGTCATTGATATATATGTTGAAGAGTAAAGGACCCAGCGTAGATCCTTGTGGAACACCAAAATTAATTTTCATTTGATCACTTGTTTGACCGTTAAGCTTCACCATTTGAAATTTGTTTTTAAAGTAACTTTTGAAAACGGTATAAAATGGCCCTCGAAAACCCATTCTGTACAGCTTTGCTAACATGACTGAATGATCTATGGTATCAAAGGCTCGGGATAGGTCAAGAAACAGTGCGATAGCGATTTGATTATTGTCTAAAGCCTTATAAATGATATCCGAAAAATTTTCCATCAGCGAAGTCGTGTTTTTTTGTTTTCGAAACCCATATTGTGTTGAGAGTATTAAAGAAAATTTGTCACAAAATGAAGTCATCAATTTCGCTAGATACTTTTCCATGATGTGTGTCATGGCTGGAAGTATGGATATTGGTCTATAAGTTGTTAGCTCCTTTTTAGATCCTTTTTTGTGTACAGGCTTTATGATAGACAATTTCATCCCGTCTGGAATATTTCCGCTTTCAAATATGCAATTGAGAATTGAAAGCAAAACACCTTTTAGTTTATAAAAGTTACAGTAAAGATCCCGCACTCTTATCAGTTCATGTCCAGCTGGCTTGAATAAAGACATACTAGAAAGTATTTTTTCCAGATCGTACTCCGTCATCAAAGGTAAAAATGCTGAGTTTACACTAGTTCCGATATCGACAGGAATCTCACTGTTTTTATTTATCATGATTCTTAAATTCTGTACAGAATCAATAAACGCATGGTTAAAAGAGTTCGCAAGGACTCGAAAATTCGTGATTTCTCCAAAGCTTTTTGCAATTACATCGTCAACGTTTTGTTTAGCCTTTATACTTGATAACTGCCGTGTTAGTTGCCATATTCTTCGAGAATTTCCCTTGCAGTCTTTGAATTCCTTCAGGTAATATTTCTTTTTTGCTAGTCGTATCGTAGCCATTACTTTATTTCTCATTTTTCTGGATTCCTCTTTAAGAAGTACATTATCCGGGTTTTTTCTACATCTCGCCCAAAGCTTGTCTTTTAAATAGCAGTGTTCCATTATGTCCTTATCGATCCATACGTTTTTATCTTTTCTTTTTTTCAGTTTTTTTCTTCTTTTTGAGTTAGAATAAATTTCTTGGAATTTTTCGACTAGTCGCGTATATGTAGCGATATGATCACTTTCAATAAGCAGGTTCCAATCGTAATCTTGTATTAATCTGTCGATATTTTTGTTATCAAAAATAATTATATTATCATCTTCGGCCCGCGAGTTTTCAAAGATCTTCTTTGCAGTAGTGTTGCAATTACAAAGTAATGATCTGCAACTTTTTGCTTGATCACCCCAGATAGTGTTCTCAATTCACTTACTCGAACTATAATGTGATCAATACAACTCCCCGTAGTATTATCCCTTCGGTATTCCTCTCTTGGCAAACCAAAAAAAAATGGTGTTTTTTTCGTTTCTTTTTTTTTTTTTTTTTTGGGGGGGGGGGTGTATAGAAAATGGCTTCAGAATGGGAGATCCGGGAAACGCGGTCTAATACCTTGTCAACAACGGGGCGAGGGTGAGCCTGACTATAAAATTTGTCATCTTCGCTCCAAAGGCGTCGGATGCGGAGGAGTCTGAATCTGAGATGAAGTCGATATGGTGCTTAGGGTGGCAAGAAGTGTAGTGAAGGTAGCTGTGCGAGTCGGTAGGCTTGTAACGAACAGTCGTTTTAATGTCGCTGCTGTCGATATAGGTGGTGGGATCAAGAAAGGTAGCAGAGGTAAAAACGCAGGAGGTGAATTTTCGGGAGATGTTTGCGTTTGCAAGTCGTCAAGGGAACGAATTGACCACGTGCGGCGGGGTGAATCCGATTATGTCATTGATACAACGTCCGTAGTAGTTGGGATGGGGAGGGGGTAGTGTGTCGAAGAGGGACTTTTCAAAGAAGCCCACAACTAGGTTCGCAAAGGAGGGACCCATCTTAGTTTCCATGGCGACACCACTTTTTTTTAGTAAGAGCATTGGTTACATTAGAAGCCAGTAAGAGAGAGGACGAGTTCGGCAAGGAGGATGATAGTGTGAGAGAGGGGGGGGGGGGAGGAGGGTCGGGAGTCTGTCGTTGGGCAAGGAGGTCTTAGAGGGCGCGTAAGCCATCATGATGGAGAATCACACAATATGAAGGAGTGATGGATGCGGTGAAAAACACAGTGACGGAATCAAGGGTGTAGTCATGTAGGCGTTGAAGGACAAGCGTTGTGTTTTTTATGTAGCTTGGAAAGCGGTCTTGAAACCCACGGTTTTCTTCCCGACCCGGTCATCATTTCGTTGTCATCTCCACGTTTTGCTTTTCTAGCTTGTTATCCTGGCATCGTATTGCAACAAACCTTGTGAATTTTTTTTTTTGAAGTCTGTTGAATTGTTATTTAAGTTTTTCTCCTTGTTCTTCCCAGTTTGCAACAGCATTTTTCCCCAGGTTGTTGTTGTTTGCTGGTTGCATTATTTTTTGACGTCATGTTGCGACAGCTCCCATGCTCTTCTCCTTGGCTTCCTTCAGTTTTCGCCTAGTCTGTTGAAGGTCGTGCACCCGAAACGTTGCTATATTCCTTTCCCCTACCTTTTGCATGTCTTATTCCTCACGCTTTAAGTTTTCTGCGAACTCAAACCGTCCCAATCAAGAGGCAAATATATTTAGAATAACCAAAATTTTTACTTTTAGCTTACTTATACGATACTTTAAAAAATACCTGAGTTTGGTAATTTGTAACAAGAACATTGATTCTATATTAATTTTTTTTTTCTCAAGATGGTTTACCAAACATAAATGTCTACGGACTTGTGGTTTTGGCAATCTTTACCCGAAACAATTTCGAGCGCGTCTTCGAGCACTTTTACTTTGCGTTAAAATCACAAGTTTCTTTTCTTTTTTTTTTTTTCTGGTTTGAATAGCCTGCTTACATCACAACACTGATATTTATGTTTTACAGATCACTTCGTAAATTATATCCTCGCTAGTCGCAGAACCCATGGCTGTATTATGCGTAATTAGTACCGGCGTTCGGAATTCTATAAAAAAAAATGAACCACCTGAAAGATTGCTAGCTCCCTCTTTTGCAAATTTGAACCTAGCGTCCTAAAATTAACAAACCAGGCGAGTTAATTGGAAGTGCATTCTACTAGCAAACATTTTTTAAAACAAAACGAAAACAAACGTTACGTAGTTTAGTTTGGACAAAAGAGGCCTCCACTTCTTTATTTAACCTGCATTGTGTTGTTTCCGACATTTCTATTGGGGATATAAATTATTCATCAGTTATACGTGCTCGCTACGATTCAAATACATGCTAGAAGCACTAAATGCAATACCGAAGTTTCTACAAACATATGCGCATCAAAATGTTACGGTCAGTAAACCTAAGGACTCTCTCAATAGGACTATAGACCCTTGAAAAAAAACAGCCCTCAAGCCGCCGCGATTTTGCGACTTGGGCGGCCTCTGTCAGCCAGAAATTTCTCCCACCCGCCAGAGCTGTGTAAACCTGGTCGGCGCGACTCCCCACTTATATTGCGCCTACGGAATTTACTGGCCTTTCTTGAAAGTTTTTATATTATTTGCCTGTTACGGATTCTCACCATTTTGCGTTCACTTCCACTGTGAAAACCAGGGAATACCAGGGCTCGTAGTAGCCTAGGGCCTTCGCCAGAAACGTACGAAGAGAGCGAACGCCATGCAGCACGCGGTGAGGGCCGTTCGACGTTGTTCGAGGATTATTTCCGTTGAGATAATTTCCGAAACGCTTTCCCGGCTATGTTCCCAGTCTTTCCGAGAAATAGATGAAAAGGGCCTGGGGTATGGAAACGGAACGAGTAGTCACGTTTGTTCATTTGTTCTGGTACTGTGCAAAACAGCAGCTCTCTTCAGAATGTGCCTTAAAACAAGCCGGATTCCGTCCGATCGCCGTGAAGCGACTGTCGTCGACACCGTGTATGGGATATACTCTGTTATTTGAGAGCTTTCTAAAAATTAATAATGTTGGGATAACGCGGCATTGTAGAGTACGTGCAAAATATGTTGTTCGATTGACGATGGACTCATTGAATCTCTTGTGAGCGGAAAATACCCATGGATTTTGGCCCTCCTGAGTGGTCAAATGTTTTTGACAGTCCTTTGCATGTTGACACGGCTGAGTGTATGGCGTCGTAAACAGTGCATATAAAATAAAACAAATATTCCAGTTGCATTTGTTCTGTCGCGCACGGACTCGCCAAAAATAGCTGTCATTTGCTTGTTTTTGCTCCGAAATATAGTACAATGCTTTTTTAAAAGGTTCGAGAAATTCCATTCGGCATAGAACAAAAAGAAACAAAAAAACTTGTCAATTTAGACGCCACCAGTGTCCGGAATCGCACGGACGCAGGCTGCCACAGCCCATTGAGGAGAAATCCCGCAGCCCAGCGCAGCCGAGCAACATTGGCATGCAGCCGGCAGCCAAAGTTTGCGGGGCACGGGAGCGCCAGCCAAAAAGACGGGCTGCGCCTCCTCCGGGCGCGTTGCCGCTCTCAAAACTCACGCTTTACGCAAGCGCTTCCTTTCTTGTTCGCAATCATGTTTTTTTTTTGTTTTTTTTTTCGCTTGCTTCTGTTCGACTTCCACGAGATAACACGGACTGGCGCAAGGCGCCGCGAAATGTTATCTGTAGCCTACGTGAGCTCCGTCACCCATCACAGTGGCTGAGGCAGACGCGCGGCCTAATGGCAGACAAAGCGGCACTTTGCGGCGGTCCCTGTTATATTGTGACGTCGGGCGGAAGCGAGTAAAAACGACATGACTGCGAGCACGAAAGGAAGCACACTCCCGAAGCGTAAACCTTGAGGACGGGCGCTTGCCGTCAAAAGGAGCAACCAGCCATTCGGGTGACGCTCCCGTGCCCCGCTAACGTTTGCTGCCGACTGTACACTCTCAGAACCGAGGACGCGCGCTGTAAATCGCTTCGTTCGAGACTGCCGCTGTAAAGGTATACACGCGACATGTACTTGAGAGAGAAAGAGAGAGTCTTTATTTTAAGATAACTTCTAGTTCTAGTCGTCGTTTACATTTACTCGGAAGAAGCTTAATAACACAAGGGAGAGTATGATTGATGATAGTTCGTTGAGCATAGTAAAGCAGCCAGTTGTTACCCGTTGAATACTGGTGGTTCACATGCATAACGTAAATTTTAAATGGAATATTTGTTTTTCGTCCTTTTTCGCTTGTTAAGACCCGTTTAAAAGCTCGTTTAGTTCCTTAAATAAAAAAAAGCACAAAAGAAGCTTTTTTTTTAGGAAATACTGCAGATAGTTTTTCACCTTCGAAGCAGGAGAGGGTTACATACGGCCTCGAACAGAACACCAGAACAGTCAATATTTGGGGCATGCACATTACCGGGGAACAATGAATTCCAATCATTAATCGCACGCACAAAATTGGGGTATTTAAACGTGTTATATTTAGGAGCACACGGTCTGACATCTTTTGTGCGATTCGACCTTGCAGAGTGCTGGGGATGTGGCACGAGGTATACGGGCTTGTCTAGGCCAAACTCAATATTGTGAATTTTATAAAGAAAAAAAAAAAAAAAAAAAAAACAGCTAAGCAATTTTTTGCCTAGTCTCGAGCCAGTCAAGTCCGGTTTTACATTTCATGTCCGACACCGATGATTGGAGCCTACAATCGGAGGCGCACCGTTCCACTACAAAAGAGGTCGCGTACATAAGTTCACTTCTTCCACCCAGGCGTCGTCACGGGCACCCCCATCCTGAAAAGTCGTTTTAACCAAAACAAAAAAGCACAGATCTATGTGCCTTTCTCTAACACATTCGACATCTCACACAATCTTTCCAACCAAAAACACATCTCCTAAATCATTTTTACTGAAAGCAAGGAACTCATTGCAAACATTGTACACCACACTGGCTGACGGCAAATCTCCTTCAACGTTCCTTTTCACAATGCCGCAGTTACCACTGTTAATCCCAGCAAACATTGTGTGGTAGTTTACAATTTTTTTAAAATAATATGATGGTCAGTTCTGAAACTTTGGCATTTGGTCCTAATCCTAGCACTACGCCTGGGCGAGAACTAAGCGTTCGACGATGCCTCGTCCACTGTTCATTTAACAGTGGATAGAGATGGGAAGAAAGGCGGAAGGGCCTGGGGGAGGGAGGGAGAGGTATGAAATCTGAGGTTGGTGTAGATGGAGGTGAAATACATAAACGAGAGGGTTGGGGAGGACACCCTAGAGGGGGAAGAAGTACGGAAGAGGAGGAAGATAGGTAGGGAACAGGAAGTTGGTAGGATAGGTAGGGAACAGGAAGTTGGTAGAGAGAAAGGGGATATAGAGGGGAGAAAAGAATGGGCAATAAACTCTAGTCAACACTTTCTAGACAGAAAGCCTAAGTGCTGAATTTTCTTAATCACTAAAAGAAAAGACCATAGGGCGCGAACATGACTGCGGCGTCAGTGTTCGGCTGACACTCGGGTTCTAACTGATTGAACATCCGTTCCGGGAAAACGCTGACGGAGCACTCGTGTCCAATCTGAGCCCTACGTCACGTGTTGAGAGACGCAGGCAGATCCAGCACTTCGAATTTTCGGTCTAGGAGGTGTTGCTCTAGAAGGATGGGGGGATGGGAAAAGAAAGGGAGGGCGAAGGTAGGAGGGGGATGAGTAGAGAGAATTTCTGCGTAACGTGACGTATATTTCAACGCTACATTTAGCGGAGGCACCTAAATTTCAAATAGGTCACGTGGCATGGGGTCACTTGACGTCGAGTTCCCTCGCTGAATTTAGCGGGAAAACTAGATTGGGGTATATGTCACGTGATGCCCATCTTATTCTATATACATATTGGAAAAACTGAACTGGAGTATAGGTCACGTGATGTGAATCTCTCTCGCTAAATTTAAAGACAAAACTGAATTATTGTTTAGGATACAAGGCGTGAATTTTCCCGCTAATTTCAGCGTGGAACCTGAATTCACGTACGGGTCACTTGACGTGAATTTCTCTACTTGGTGCATATATCATGTGAAGTTAGGTCACGTGACGTCAATTTCTTCGCACAATTTAGCGGAAAATCTAGACGACAAATTTTAATGAATGGAGAGTAGCGTTAAAACGCATTCCATACTTTTAAAACACTAAATTTATTTAGGGGACACCCCACACGTTCGATGCGCCGCCTATGTGCTTGCACCCTGATGAGTCGGACGCGAGTGACATTGTCAAGATACTTTCATCTCTACTTGTCGCCACACAGTCTTTGCCTGTTTGAGTTTCATTCACTACTATACAAGCTTAGCCTACTCAGTATTGATCCATATATCTTATCTTGGTTAGAGTGTTTCCTCACTAACAGATCGCAATTTGAAACTGTCAATAACAAAAACTCGTCATCGTCCCTCGTTAAGTCCGGTGTACCACAGGGTTCTGTCCTAGGCCCCCTCTTATTCTTAGTATATATAAATGACCTACCTACTAGCATTTCCTCCTCCATAAGCGTATTTGCGGATGATTGCGTTGTTTACCGTGAAATTACTAATGACTCTGATGTACACATAATTCAATCTGATTTAAATGCAATTTCTTCCTGGTGTGGTGCTTGGCACATGAAACTAAACACTATGAAGTGTAAGACAATGAGGATTTCTCGCAAAGCTGCACTCTGTCCTAACTACTTCCTATCAAATAACATCCTTGAAAACGCATCAGCTTACAAATATCTAGGTGTTCATATCTCTCCTGACCTATCATGGAAAACTCACACCGAATATATCGTTAATAACAGTAACCGCATGCTTGGATATTTAAGACGTAACTTTTCTCTAGCTCCATCATCATTAAAATTACTACTTTATAAAACACTGGTGCGACCAAAACTTGAATATGCATGCTCGGTCTGGGATCCCGGTACAGAAAGCCTCATATCAGCGCTTGAAGCCATCCAAAACCGGTCAGCACGTTTTATATTATCAAACTACCATCGTACATCAAGCGTCACATCCATGAAAGCTAGTCTCTCACTGCCCCCTCTTTCCACTCGTCGCACTATCTCCCGTCTCTGTTTATTCCATAAAATTTACTATGCCAATTCACTCTTGAAAGAACAACTAATCAGTGCTCCCACCTACGTATCCTCTCGCCTCGATCACTGCTGCAAAGTTGGTATACCCACTTCCATTTCAAATTCTTTTTTCAAATCTTTCATCCCAAAAACATCTCGTGATTGGAACGGCCTTCCCTCACCCATTGCGTCCATTGGCGATTTTGTCCTCTTTAAAGAAGCTTTAACAAGTTACTATTCATGATCTGTGCCGGACTAACCATTTTCAGCGTTTTTTGTACTTCCGTTGCCCACCCCCTCTGTAATACTTCGGCCCTGAGGGTATAATAAATAAATAAATAAATAAATAAATATGCGATACAAGGCCATAGCCACAGCAGCCGAGCCGCCACAACATTCCCATATACATCTGTTATGTTGCAAATTATGTATGAGCCAGGGGCTTAGGCAACATTTCTGTATAGGACGCCGTCCGATATTTTTTTTATGGCGGAAGGTGAAGGCAGAATGAATGTTTCACTGGCCACTTGATCCTCTTCGGGTTCACGTCCAATATCTATAGAACACGTGTAAATTCCGGGTAGGAAAAGCCTGAGTATCGATTTGATACATTTCCAAGCAACACCAGCGTTCGTCAGCAGCATTACATAGATGCATATCGCCATAATACGTGCCCTCGTTTTCTGTTCTCTGTTTGCAGATGCGACAGCTAGTCTATTTTCTCGCAAGCTTTCTATGCAAAAGCCCGCTCGAAAATAAAAGGCTGATATCCACATAGTGTATGTGAAATTGAGGTTATCCGATTGAACCAATCAACATAAAAAATAATGCTCCGCTAAATTAAACACGTTTCAGTATATTGAAAACAACAAGGACCTTTACAAAGAAGCATGTGAAAACATTGAATACACTCTTTCTAATTGCCTTACTTCGTGAATACTTTTTTTTATTAAAAAGGTACAAAAGAGCGGCTGGTTCGCTGAAGCCGCTAGAAAGTTTCTTTTTATTTTCGTTCATGAACTGCATCTCTGTTCAAACCCATCACATCGCCGGAACCTCGAAACAACAAACCGGAGTGTACCCTTCAAGCTCCGTTAGTCAGCGCTGCTTCGCAAGAAAAAATGAGGCGCAGGAGCAATCAGACGACAAATTCCATCACTTGCGCAGCCTTCCAACCGACTGCACCCTATCACAACATCCGATCTGTCGCGGACAAGTACGTAGGACCTTTCGCAAGAAACTATCGCGAAGCGACAAACGGAGCAAGCGCCCCCTGAATAGGAAGCAGGAAAAAGAAAGATCTGAACAGGAGGTTGAGGGTGAGAAGCGTGTACAACGTGCGTGTGCGTGTGGTGCGACAGGCGTCCATAGTTGATGCGAAAACAAGCGGCTCCGCCTGCACTCCGCTCCAACGTAAATTAGAAAACGGCAAACCCCCCTAGTCAAATGAACAAACCAGGACCTGGGACATGGTCACGTGACACGAATATGGGGCTGGGAAATGTAGACCATTAAGACCACGTGATAGGATCTTGAATCTTGATTGGGTTATGTTGGCTTTTTGTGTTCTCTACCGTCCATCATAATCAAATGCTTGTTCGTTTGTTCGTTTATTTGCTTGTTTTTTCTACATTGTTTCTGCCGTTTCACGACGCTCTCCGCGACCCTCTAAGAGATTCGAACGTCGTCCGCTGTTGATTTTGAACCTAACACAAAAAGAACTTCAGTTGCTTTGCTGTTTTCCTTGAAGACTTGAAACACAAAAAAACAACTTCAATTCCAGCGGTGTTTTCAAACCTTGACTTTTATTCGTTTGAATTGTGCCTTTTTTATTTTATTCTTGCATCTTTTTTATTTTACAGACAATTTTTACGTTACAAGTTTTCTGTCATCAGATGAAGATAAAATAAATTATATTTCGATTAATAAAAACTAAATATGTTTTCTTCACCCTTGTCTTTCTCAACATACACTATTAAATTCACAATCGTAAACAAGTGCTCTGTCTTGCCCTCTTCGATATGTTGATGATTACCTCGTTTTCTTTCAACATCTCTCAGGTGAGAACAAGACGCTAATAATAAACATTATCCGATCTAACTCTATAGAAAATGGCCTGGTTCTCAAGTTCACTCAAGAGTCACCAGTGAACTGCATCCCTAAGTTTTTAGACCTAAGACTGGTGTTCTCAGACAACCACGCTTGATGGATGTATTCCTCCCGATCGAAGAAAGGGCTTTTGCAGTATGATTTGCTTCATTCCAAAACTATTACATTAGAAATTGCAAAGAATTGCCTGAATGCAGCTCTTAAAAATCTTGCGTACAGTCAGCGGGGGAAAGCTTCAATGCTCAAGTGCAAAGACTGAAAGCGTCGGGATACCCGAAGTCGATAATATATGACGTTGCCAAATGATTGACAACCTCAGATAAAAAATAAAAAAAAAACGTCACGCTGCAAAATACAAGAAACACCGACTGACTTTTCGATCATATATACACATATACACGCCGCTTGTCCCACAACTTGAAGAGAGCAGACGCGAAGTTTCAAGTCCAAGTCGTGCTTTGAGCACGGGACAAACTGAAAAGGCTCAGCCCTAGGATCAATGGCCAACAGCATCAACAAGCAGAATGCAGTGTGAAACACCAACTCAGATATGTAGAATGTCAGAGTGGAGTGGTGTACCAAATACCATTTACTTGCGGGAAAGTATATGTAAGTCAGATGGGGCGATGTATTAATACGAGAAGAAGAGAACATGCCCAAACACTGGAATCAACAGCAGCGGGTCATCTTGCGGTGCATCTCACGGGCTACAAATGCTCACCATCATTCAGCCACACCAAAGTACTGAAGCGGTTCCAAGACAAAAATAGTAGAGACAAAAGTACGAGGCTCAATTAATCCTCACCAGTGGTGAAAATATGCATAAGCTCTCCCTCAGTGACCCTAACACAAAAATAACTTCAGTTGATTCGGTGTTTTCCTTGAACACTTGAAGCACAAAAAGAACTTCAGTTTCTTTTTGTGTCGTTTGCTCTTTAGTATTCAATATTATATTTGTAAGATAAATCCACTTACCTACACCTGAATAAACGAAAGTTTTGAAAATTTAGCAAACTCGAAATCGATTTGATCAAAAGCTCAATTTTTATTTCCTTTATTTTAATTATTACCATAATATAATATCGGAATGCAAACATAATATCTATATGTCACCTTTTGTTTACATGACCGCAATTAAACCCGGTAACTTATCGGATGAGCGTTAGAAAAGGCAAGCGTTGTTGCGGAGTAAAATATCTTTCACTCCGCGTTAGGCACAATTTAACTTGTTAAAAGGTTACACAGTAGTTTAAGTAATCATAGGTTACTAACTACAGCGAGCCGCAATGTTGGCCAAAATAGCACCAATGTGAGGACGAAGTCACGACAAACAACGGTCATACAAACAAAACACCTATTTCGCCTCTTATTTCCTGATAAACCACAGTTCATACCAGTTGCAACTAATAAAACACTAAATGAAAAACTGTTTTTTTTCGAAATCGTTCCTGAACTTGGTGGATTTATGAAGCATTAATCTATTAAAACGTATATGCCATTTTTTATTCTAAACGTATCATATTTATCTTTGTGCTTAATGAAAAGGACTAAGAATGAGAATTTCCGGATATGTCAAGGTTATTTAAATACCTTAAGTAGGTTAAACTTAGAAATTCGCCAAATGTGACCAAAATCATAAATGAAGCTCTGTCGAACCTTTTTAATTACTATTTTTTAAATTCATTTATGGCTTTAAATATATCCCCAGTGCAATTAAATAGTCCTAGTGCAGTATGTCGTGAGGAAACAAAATTGCGAGTGGTCAAAAGGCGATTCCCGACAGGTGGCGGAAAGCACATTGATTCCCTTTGATTATTTTTGGCAAAGTTTGGCAAGTTTTTAATGTAGCCTACTTCAAATACTTCAATGATCTTGATACAAACTGCACTTTATCCATTCGTTTCCAAAAAGTGTCCTTACATGAGTCGTTATCCGCACTGGTGCTCTAAAAAGCTTAGATATATTCTGAGTAAAACAAGAACGAAACTGCATTATCATACGAAATAAAAGAATGCACACTTGCCTTCTTGGTACCTGAAACATTCTAAATCGCGTGCGCTAGCGAAAACATTGCTGAAACGCGATTGAATATTACAGTGTGTGGGGATTGTGATCCCTCAACATTCTGTCGCGTCAGCGTTTCGGCGCGCCGTGGCGGCCGCGCTGGCGTAGCGAGAGGTGGCGCTGCTTACCACTGTGAGTGGCTTCCTCCTCTCCCCCCTTGGGGCGATTTCCGTAACGAACCCCCGCACAAAGGAGATCGACGTGTCGCTCCTTGATTGGCCACTTCGCCCCCGCCGTTTTCTTAAAACCAGCGGACAGCAGTCTCGCTTCTCTTCTTCCTGGGATTCGGCGGCGGCGACAACGGGGACCCTTCCGGCGCACCGGTGAGCGTTTACCCCGTCCTTTGTACATTTGTGAACGACCGTTCGGCCGTGGGTGATCTCCACACCGACGGCGTTCACCCGCTGATAGCCACTGTGTTGTTGTTATTTTGTTTCTTTGTAAATAAACAGTTTATCACCGTTACCAACGTGACTGGTGTCTGTTTGCGCTCAACGAGCAGCATGCCACGCGAGTACGAACCCGCTTCGCGGTAGAGCGTCTCGCCGCGAACGTGGAACTCCCAAAGGCAGTGGCCCTAAGGAGAACCACAATTTGGCGCCCAACAAAAGGGCTGACAACCAGAATCCTGGTACGTCTGTGTGTGGCGACTGCTGCCGAGTGACGAGTCCTCGCGCAACCAGCGCTTACCGTGACGATGCAGACCGACTTCTCGGATTTGCTCACGCTGGCGACCGTGGCCGACGCATTTGCGCGGCCCCCACTTCAACGGGGAGCCGAAATGCCAACCCTCCAACAAGAAGCGCCCTACGACGCACTCCTGGAGCCGAGCGTGGCTCCGACGCCATTGCGGACGGGCGCCATCACTCCCGGATCTTCCCTGAACGCACGTGCTCCGCCGCCGGCACAAAGCGAAGCCTACCGGTCTCCCCACGGAGAAACCGCTGCGGCGCCTCATCACACCTTGCTCGAAAACGCGGCACGTGTGATTGAGAGCCTGACAGGTGCGTTGCGAACGACAACACTCGCACCACAGGCCCAGCGACCTCCGATCCGAATTCCCGTCCCGACTTATCGGGGTTACGCAGACAGAGCGAGCGCTACGGACTTCCTTGACGATTTACGGAAGTACCAACGCGCGATGGGAATGTCCGATCGTGAAATACTTGAGCGCATTCTGCCAATCGCGCTCGTCGACGAAGCCGCCCGCTGGTTCCGACTTGTCGGTGACCAACCCGCCGGAACGCTCGATCAGTTCCGAGAGGCGTTCCTCCGCGAATTCCTTCCCGCCGACTACGAGAGAAGGATGCGGCGGGAACTCGAACAGCGAACTCAGCATCCGGACGAGTCCCTGCTGGAGTTCGTACGAGCCATGCAAGAGCTCTTCGAGCTCGCAGAACCCTCAGCTCCCAATGCAGAGCGAGTGGAACGCGTCATACGCCAAAGCCACCCGACTTTCGCTGCGTATCTTCGAGGCAGCCGTTTCCGCGACCTGAACGAGCTCGCCTCCGAGGCCCGGCGCCTTCAGGGAGACATTCTCGCTGCCCGTGCGTACCGGCCTCCGCCTCCAGCGTCAGCGGCCCTCGAACCGCGCTGCGCGTGGAGCGGGGACACGCCATCTCGAACACCGAGGCGCTACGATTCCGCAATCTATGCGGAAGATCGGGGCCGAGACACGTACGCAATCTCAGATCGTGCGCTCGACCCGTACTCCTACGGTAGACGAACAAGCCGGCCGACGCCGCAGTTCAGAACCACCGACTCGCGCCCCAACGAGGCAGCGAGGCAGGAGGAAACGAGGATCCCTCAATCTCAGCGAGCCGATGCACGCTACGACAGAGCCGGCGAAAACCAAAACGCACGGCGGAACCCCCAGCGAGGCGACGACAGAAGATGTTTTCGGTGCAATCGCCCCGGTCATCTCGCTCGCCAGTGCCCGGAGCGGCCGAACACGGAATCGCACCGTGCGGGAAACGAGCAAAGCCACCGGTAAACGGCCCTTGGACGGACGGACCGGTGGCTAACAAAGAATCGGAGGGTCCCATGGCCACTCTTTTGCCGACCGCCTACAGAATAGGCTTCCCGACCCGCACGCCGGCACCGTTCATTTCTGTAACGATCGCCGGCAAGGCATTCAAGGCACTCCTCGACACCGGAGCAAGCGCTTCGATGTTCGGCGACGAAGTGTTGACTCACCTCCGACAGAATTCTGTCCGACTCCGAGAATGCAACACTGCCTTTCGCCTAGCCTGCGGAACCGCCCTTTCGGCTGGTACTGCGCGGCTGGTCGCGAGATGGGAGAATCGAGTAAGACGACAACGCTTCGTTCATCTCCCTGGCCTATCGGTGCCCATTATTTTGGGCAGAGACTTCCTTGCCAAAACAGGCATTGTAATCGACGTCAGCAGCGCAGGCTATCGGGAGGGCACGTTTGCACCCCTGAAACCCTTCTGCGAACCCCCGGCCGTACCGCCAACGCCACCATTGGCGCACGCGACGAGCCGTCGAGAGGAAGCGAGGGACTCCCTAAACCGGGTCATTGACCCCAAGACACCGAGTCCAGCGCCGATGGCAGCAAGCGCCGCCCCCATCGGGGAAATGACGCACCCACTGCTCACGCAATCATGCAGCGTGTCAGGGCGAGAAAAAGCCCGACTGTCGTCGTTGTTGCGCCGCTATGACGCAATGTTCACGGACCGACCGGGCTGCACAAACGAAGTGCGCCATCGCATTGACACGGGCGACGAACTGCCAAGAAGGCAGAACGCTCGACCCGTAAGCTTGGCTAAACGAAAAGCCATCGACCGTGCCCTGGACGAAATGATCGACACCGGAGTCGTCCGGCGATCTAACAGCCCCTGGGCATTCCCCGTGGTGCTGGTCCCGAAGAAAGACGGCAGCTCACGTCTTTGCGTGGACTACCGCCGTCTGAACGACGTCACACGAAAGGACGCCTACCCGCTACCGAGCATCGACTCGATTCTGTCCAACTTGGGCAGTGCGCGGTACTTCACCACCCTGGACGCTAGCCGAGGCTACCTCCAGGTTCGGATGGAGCCAGGTGACGAGGCAAAAACAGCCTTCTGTTGTCACCGCGGGCTTTTCGAATTCACACGAATGCCCTTCGGTCTGTGCGGAGCGCCTATGACGTTCCAGCGATTGATCGACCGAGTACTGGGAGAAGCCAAATGGAAACACGCAATGGCCTATCTCGACGACATTGTCGTCTACTCCAACACCTTCGAAGATCACCTACGTCATCTCGAGGACGTACTCGACCGGTTAAAAGCCGCGGGAATGACCCTGAACCCCGAAAAGGCTCAAATAGCCGAAACCCGCATCGCCTTGCTCGGGTTCGAACTGGATCGCGGCCGCCTTGCGCCACATCCCGACAAACTACAGGCAATCCTGGAGTTTCCGGCGCCAACCGACGTGAGCTCCCTCCGTCGCTACCTGGGAATGGTGAACTTCTATCGCCAATTCATCCCAAACTGCGCGACGCTTCAAGCACCACTGACACGCCTATTGCGAAAGTCCGTGAGTTGGAGCTGGGGTCCCGAGCAGGAAGCGGCCTTTCGCCGCACCTCCCGAGCGCTCGCGGACACAGCTGAACTCAAGCTACCCGACTTGAACAAGCCCTTTCTGATACAAACAGATGCCAGCAATCTTGGCTTGGGCGCGGTCCTGCTCCAACAGCACGAAGGTGTACACCGACCGGTGGCCTTCGCCAGCCGCTCGTTGACGCCAGCTGAAAGGAACTACAGCACATGCGAACAAGAGTGCTTGGCCATCGTCTTTGCACTCCGGCGCTTCGACATTTATGTCGACGGGACCACTTTCGTGATCGAAACAGATCACCAAAGCCTAATATGGCTCTCCCGACTTCGCGAACCCGCTGGTCGCTTGGCAAGATGGGCTTTGATGCTGCAAAAATACGACTACGTCGTGCGGTACCGGAAAGGCAGCACAAACGTGGTGGCGGACGCATTGTCACGAGCCCCCGTAGACTGCACACAAATTTCCGCAAAGACCCAGGCCGAGCCAACGACATCCACATTGTCAGGCGAAGCCGTGACTCAGTCCCAAAGGGTGGCAGCAGATCTGACCACCCCGGACGAGACGATCAACCACCTAGACGCAGTGAGCGCAGTGGGAATCGTGTTCAGCAAAGAAGAGCTTCTGAAAGCCCAGCAGAATGATCCGTTTTGTCGAAAGGTGATCGACGGACTCGCGGAAGAGTCGGACGCCGTGGAGGCGGGCGGTGCGACCGCCGGGCGCAACACTACTGGTATTGTAGTAGGCGCCGAGTGCCGGGACGTATCTGGTATTGGTGCGGGCACGGAGGATTCATATCTGCTGAGCAATGACGGGCTCTTGCTGAGGTACATACCCTCCGAGAACGACTCCGACGAGGCGTTCAAGGTAGTGGTACCCCGCAGTCTGAGAAACGCAGTTTTGCGCTACTATCACGACTCGCACTTGGCCGGACACGCGAGCGGCTCCAAGACTTACTCTAAGTTATGTCGCATCGCCACCTGGCCGGGCATGAAACGGGACGTTTTCCGTTATGCCCGCACCTGCCACTCTTGCCAAAGCTTCAAACCAAGAGGCGGCAAACCCCCGGGCCTAATGCAACCGATTCCGAGCCAGCAATCATGGTCTCTGGCAGCCTGCGACGTGGTCGGCCCCCTACCGAGGAGCCCTAAAGGACACCAGTATTTGCTGGTTGTAACTGACCACTTCAGCAAATGGACGGAACTTTTTCCACTCCGTAAGCTGACAGCCCGAGCGATCACGGAGAAGCTCATGGAGGTTTTCACCCGTTTTGGATTCCCCGAAGCTCTTTTGACTGATCGAGCGAGCTACTTCGTCGGGAAAGTATTCGTGGATGCGTGCAAGGCCCTTGGCATAAAGCACAAAACAACCACGCCATACCACCCGCAGTCGAACATCACGGAGCGATGTAACAGAAACATCAAACCAATGCTGGCCGCCTTCGCGGAAAGGCACCGTGACTGGGACGCATATATCCCCGAGATCGGGTTCGCACTTCGGACCTCTCTCAACCGTTCGACGGGCTTCACCCCCGCTTTCCTCACATTCGGGAGAGAGCTTCCGAACCCCATGGACCGTGTCCTAGGGGCGAGAGCCGGGGTGGACAACGCGCAGCCGACGCAGACGGACCACGCGCGGCAGCTACAAACTCGGATGACGGAAGCCTTCTCAGAGGCGCGTCGCAATCTCGGGGTAGCGCGAGCGAAACAAAAAGCTCAGTACGACCGCTCGCATCGAGATCTCCGCTACAAAGTGGGCGATCTCGTCCTCAGACGCAACCATGTTCTGAGTGATGCCAGCAAAGGCTTCTCGGCCGCTTTGGCTCCAAAGTGGTGTGGCCCGTACCGAGTGCAGGAACTTCTCTCCCCACTCGTGTACAAGCTGACAAACTTGCAATCAAGAAAAGTCGGTGGGCCGGTGCATGTGTGCGACCTGAAACCCTACCATGAGAGGGAAAACGGGGCCAACGAGCAAACTCAGCCCCCGCAAAAACATGCACCCGCAGCGCGAGATAACGCCGACGATGAACAACAGGCGTCTCGCTACAATCTGCGTAGACGGAGGAACTATTATCCGAAGTTTTCGTAGAGGCAGCCCCATTAAGTGGCGAAATGTCACATTAAGGGAAGTGCAAAGCACAATGCACCTGCTGCCTTCGCGAACGCGCCAGACACCATTGTTTACTGGCAAGCAGTGACCTACATACGTCACCTCAGCGTTCGCTCACGGATGAACCCGTAGGGGAATCCCCCAAACACGGCTTCCGAGGGAAAGGGTACGCGTAACTGCCATTGGTCAGTTATTGCCACCTACGCTCACGTGTGCCACATGTCAACGCAAGAGCGCGGTGCGAGCGTCGTCACAAGCGGTCGGAGACCAAGTGGTCATTCTACCGCAGTACGTTCCGCACCTACGAAGAGGACCTCCAGGCTTTGCTTCGCGCCGTTCGTGAGCTGCTGTCTCCTGGCTGCGGCAGTTCAGCGGCGTCCAGGGACCACAGCTGCGCGTGACTCGTCAGGCGGCCCCGCTACCCCAGCCGGCCGCGGGCCAACCCAGCAACCCGTCGTTTTCGTGAGCCGTCGGGATCGTCATTCGGTCAGGGACTGCCGGCCCATCATCTTCGGGACCCGTGCCGCGGTCGGAAAGCTCGCCGACCAGGGACCAGCTGTTCCCGTTCGTCCCGTGATAAGTCCAAGGGCCCCAGGGAGCTGGCACAGTTCGCCCAGCAGGTCTCGCAGGCAACGCACTACATCGGCAGTCGAGGGACAATCTACCGGGACCTGGCCGTCCGGAACGTGCTCGCCGATGAACACGGCTGCTACAAGGTCGCCGACTTCGGCCTCTCCAGGAGCATTACGGACTCCGAGACGGACGTGTACCACCAGTACACGTACCACCAGTGCGGTGGATGGCTCCGGAGTGCTTCTGCCTTCATGTATTCCCCTTCAAGTCCGACGCCTGGGCGTTCGGCGGACTACTGCTGTGGGACATCGTCACTTTGGGCTCGACGCCCTACCCCGGCCTGTGCGCTAAGGAGGTGATCCGCCACGTGCGCGGCGGTCACGTGTAGACGCAGCCGATCGACTGCCGCTGGGAGCTGTGCTGCTGGTGAGGTACCGCTGGACGAACTTTTGGACCATGAACGTATGAGCCGGGTTGTTGTTTCCCGTGTGGTTGCAGCCGCTGGCGGCCTTTTTCTTTTTTTTTATTATTTTAGTTTTGTTGTGGTGTTTGTGTTGGTCTACCCGTTTGCGGGTGACTATTGGCTAAGGAGGGGGGAGTGTGGGGATTGTGATCCCTCAACATTCTGTCGCGTCAGCGTTTCGGCGCGCCGTGGCGGCCGCGCTGGCGTAGCGAGAGGTGGCGCTGCTTACCACTGTGAGTGGCTTCCTCCTCTCCCCCCTTGGGGCGATTTCCGTAACGAACCCCCGCACAAAGGAGATCGACGTGTCGCTCCTTGATTGGCCACTTCGCCCCCGCCGTTTTCTTAAAACCAGCGGACAGCAGTCTCGCTTCTCTTCTTCCTGGGATTCGGCGGCGGCGACAACGGGGACCCTTCCGGCGCACCGGTGAGCGTTTACCCCGTCCTTTGTACATTTGTGAACGACCGTTCGGCCGTGGGTGATCTCCACACCGACGGCGTTCACCCGCTGATAGCCACTGTGTTGTTGTTATTTTGTTTCTTTGTAAATAAACAGTTTATCACCGTTACCAACGTGACTGGTGTCTGTTTGCGCTCAACGAGCAGCATGCCACGCGAGTACGAACCCGCTTCGCGGTAGAGCGTCTCGCCGCGAACGTGGAACTCCCAAAGGCAGTGGCCCTAAGGAGAACCACAAGTGTCAGTCAGTAGAGCAGAGTTTATACCGTAATTGAATGCATTTCTGGCGATATGATAATGACCGTACAACTGCTACTTTGTGAACCATACGCTTAGCTGACTTGTCTGGAATTTTGCTGAGTGAGCCTGAAGATGTAAGAAATACATTCGCGGGTTATTTTGGAGCCCAGCTCTTATCCGCCCGTTTCGTCGCTGAGTGGCGTTAGTGTCGCCATTGCCGTCGGCGTAACGGCGCGCGTCGCATTATGTGGCGTCACAGTTTCCCCGCTTAATTTAGCGGGGAAAATGGCGTTACATAACTTCGTGTCACGTGACCTATAAACAGATTCAGTTTCCCCACTAGATTTAACGGAAAAATTGGCGTCACGTTACCTCAACACTAATTTAGTTTCCCCGCTAAATTTAGCGAGGAGAATGATGTCACATGACTTCATGTCCCGTTACCTATACGCAAAGTCGGTTTTTCCGCTAAAATTTGCGGGAAAACGTACGTCACATCGACTCAACACCAATTCAATTCCCCACTAAATTTAGAGGGGGAACTGAATGGGTGTTGGAGGGGGGGAGCGTATGAAGGTGGAGGAGGGGAGGGAACGGAGGAGGAAGAGGACACGGGAATAGGTAGAGGGTGCAGAACCAGAATGTGAGGAGAGTGACCTATATTTGTACATACATAAGCATATTTGTTTCTCAAATGGTTTAGCACGGTACATCGCAAAATCAAAATACCTCAAGACCTGCGCCCTTATTTCGCATTACAGAGATTTGCAAATGACCTTCAGTTTTCGTGTTTTTTTTTTACTTGCAGCCGTTCAGGACTGCCTATGTTTGTCGTTAGTGACAATGCTAGTGATCACATGTAAAGCTTATATGTTGAACTTATTGACACTAAGCTTGATATCAGGAAACTCAAGCCAAATATATCAGTCGTATAAAGATAAATTGGTGTTCTGGTTGGTTAAACATTTAGACGGTGATTTAAAAGGCTCAAACGACTAAGAAGTGAAGAGGGGGACAGGACAGAGTGCTTGCTTACAACTGTCAATTTATAGAACATGTAGAAAAAGACAAGGTGGAAGTGAGAAAAAAAGAGAAAATAAAGATAAAAATAATCTCACTGCTGCCACTAAGACTACGTACTATAAACGACTTATTTTTCGCCGGCTCAACATTTCGCGATTAAGGTCAATGCTGGTGTTTTCGAATATTTCATGGATTCTAATTTTCGCGACGCGGTGGGATCTCAATATAGATTCCAATGTGTTTACAGCTTACCGGGATTGTTCGCGGGACCTGTGTTTCGCAAATTTTTGGCGATTCGCGAAATTCGCGGAAATGAGGGCCTCGCGATTATTAAGTAATTTACAGTATTCAATTTAAGAAGTCGAAATAAAACTTATATTAACTTTATCTAAGGAAAGACTACTTGTCACGTAAAAGTTGTATATAAAACAAAAAGAAATCAAGAATAAAAATAAAGAGAAAGAAAAAAAAAGGACGCAGAGCAAACGAAATCAAGCTGTAAATCTAAAAACTGAATGTAATTCTGGTTTGCAACTTCGCAAGTGAAATTTAAACCTCCCGAGTGACTAGTAAAATATCGATAATTTTCGAAGCAACATCAACTTCATTTGTCCCAGTCAAATCACCTAAAACAATTAAAAAATTAAAAAATCTTGATTTCTCTAGGCAACACTTGTGCTGGATGTGCAACCCGCGATCTAAAAAAAGTCCTTTGTCATTTGAAAGTGCCCACTCCAAACTTATAAAAAGAGGAATAGCTACAAATTGCTTACTGGCTGCCCTCACAAAAAGTTGCGAACACAAAATGTCAACCGCCTTTGATCAGCAGTTTAGGAAGTTAAAATCTACAGGGTACCCTAACATGTTACTGTCAAGCGTTTGCGAGAGCCTATTACAGAAACTTAAAGGATCACAGAATAAAAAAACGTACTTTAGAACAGATCAACCAAAAAAGAGTGCAAGTTGTGCCTTATATGCACAGGGTATCGCATAATTTGAAAAAGATAGCTGGTAGATATGGTATGAATCTCCTTTTTTCGGCTCCCTGCAAGCTTGGCAAGATATGTCCTATGCTTAAAAGGAAAAAAAGTGATCAATGCGCAAAAAAACATGCCGTCATGTACACTAACTGCACAAGTGAGGTTGTTTATGAAATTCCTTTTAGCTGTAGCCGCGTTTACATTGGACAAACGGGTCATTGTTTCAATGAGAGAGCGCGCGAGCATAATCTGTCTATACGAAGCAATTCGGGTGGTCATCTTGCTGAGCACGTTTAACGATGTGGGTGTCAACTACTTTTGAATATGACGAGGTTCCTAAAGAAAGCAAAGGAGAAGACAGAGAGGGGAATTATAGAGGCGTTTTTTTATCAAAAAAGCGGGAGACAAGTGCGTCAGCATGCCGTCGGTGTGTCTCATTGACAAAGAAATATTTTTTCTTGATGGTCTTATCTAAAGAACGGCGCGTGGTAGGCATATAATCTTAAACTTTTTTGTGTGTTTTTATGCTCGCTGGCGATGGTATATATTGCTTGGTTGATGATGAAATAAACTTAGTTGGAAGTAAGCGCCAGTCCTGTTGTACGTGTGCCTTCTTTGTTGTCCTTGTCAAGTTTGCGCTATTTTAATCATGTCTAATATAAATATATTCACCATATCACATATGGCGGGATCTGGAGGAAAAAGCCGACAAAGCTGCTGGACGGGTTTCCAGCCCCCTCAACGGGTACACAGCGTGGGCGAAATATCAAACAAAGCAAGGAAACGTAACAGCAAAAATAAACCTAAACAGTCACAAAATTCTAATGTGGTAAAACGAAAACAAGATGAATAACTGGTCATCAACTGCACATCAAATCAACAATGACAAAAATGTGCTCAAGAAATTCCGCCTTAAAAAAAGGCAAACGGTAAACAACAAAAATCTATTTTACTTCAAAAGTGGATAGTCACGCAACTCACGCGACCTAAACTATATTATATCGGCATCGGAATTTATGAAACAGATTAGTGATGTAACAAGTGTTTTTCTAATCACCTGAAGGCCACAATATGCCGGCGATGTGTCAGCCATCCAGAAGTCTGAGTGGCGAGTCGAATGAGTAAGTGTTATTTTTCTGTGAGATTCCGAGCTTAGCAGGAAACCATGTATATCAAGTAATATATTTTGTTTACACTTCATGATAAGCCTGTATTCGTATTATTGATGTATATTTAGTATCCGAGTTTCCAAACCCGCGCGCGTTCTTCAACAAGGCCATTAAATCGCGTACAGCAGCAGCAGCTTTAATCATCTTGAATTATTGCAACTCGAAATATATATATTTTTTTAACTGATGCTTTTTTTTTCATTGCCGTCGTCAGATGACGCAGTACAGAACTCGCAAAACTGCTAAATTTGGACAAAAATTATAAATGGAACAGTTTGATTTTTTCATTATTCTAAAATAGGAGTAATATTGCTTTATTTTGATAATCGAGAAAATAGCGAGCGGTCAAACATGCAATCCATGGCCGGTGAGAGAAACGTCAGTTTTCGCATCGGCCGATTTAATGGTCAGCAACTCGAAAACAAACAAAAGATCAGTCAAGTTGGCCATTTGCGCTTTCTTTCAATGCAAGAATGCTCCCAAAACATATTTCTTACGTGATGCGTAGAGGTTCGCCCCCAAAACCGTGCCTCATTTGAGATGAAAACAATCTTAAGTATGCCATCATCTTAGTACTACTCTGCAGATATTTTGTTCTAAAACTTTGTGATTCTATGTCTCGGCACGTATAAAAATGTAATCCCATTTGAAAGCATTGTGTAGAAAAAAGAACTCGCACATTAGAATAAATTTGTTGTTTAAATCAAAACCACACGGCCTTCCCATTACGCTTTAAATCAGATCGTTTCGAGAAAATCAAGTATCTCGATGAGAATCGAACGCAGAATCGAATTTTCTTCTGCGCAATAATTATAATAAACATACCCATATCTGACTTTGGATTGACTAACACATAATGAAGACAAATATTGCAATGAGACTAGAGAGACTAAACAAAGTGCGGCTCCTCTGTGGTAAACAACAGATTTCGCGGGAACGCGACAGAACAGCACACGACAAAACAGCACGCGACAAAACAGCACGGTCAAAACAGCACGCGTCAAAACAGCACAGCGTCAAAACAGCACGGCGACAAAACAGCACGCGTAGTATAGCACGCGACAAAACAGCACAGCGTCAAAACGGCACAGCGGCAAAAGAGCATGTGCCAAAACAGCACGGCGTCAAAACAGCACAGCGACAAAACAGCACGCATGTAGCAACTCCGAGCGCGCTCTTCACTCTCTCTCTGCACAAATACTTTCGAACCTCCTTGACCCATTCATTTTTTGGCGCTAGGTTGTAAAGGATGGCGGCATACTTGAAAAGATTTGGTAGCTAGAGGTGATATTTTCGCGTCGATGTTGGCCGCGTTGTCTGGTCTTTTTTGTAGGACCAGCGAAAGGGGAAAAGTTATTGGGAAAAAGAAATCCATAAGTTCAAGTTATGAACCGCCTGGTTTGCGGCGGTCCGGTAAGGTTCCGTAGTACTCGTCTTTTCGTAATTACCACCTAAGCCTAAAACGCCCCCCCCCCCCCCCAAAAAAAAAAAAAAAGAAAGCGGGAGATGCGCCGATTACAGATGCATTGGTAGAACCGGTAAGATTAGGTGACCTTAATGTCGAGCGCATTCAAGGTGTACCATGGGCGCCGATTCTGCGCGGTTCATTCGCCGTGAATAAAATGTCCAGGAAACACGCGGCTGCAGTATATCCGCCATCTGGTCGTTCACAAGCCTTGCGAACACCACGCGTTAGAAAGGTTTGTCCTGCTGATTGGACCTTGGCACTTGGGAACCTCCCGTAGCATTTGCAGGATTTCTAGTCACGTACCTTCAGAATGAGGAAATCTGGCTCGCGCTTGAAGCGGACCACTGACTTTTCACATACCAAAACCGTGCTACCCCGTCCCAAGACCGCAGTATATGTTCAAACAAACCCTATGTGCTGCGGCACGAGTCCTTGCAGCTCAAATCACAAGAAAAGTACTTACGATAGAAGGTGATAGCCGACAGCGTACTAAAGAAAAGTATTTGATGCCCTGAAATAAATGGCAAATCAATTAATTGGAACACATAGGCTCATGAAGTGACGAGGCCAGTATTGTTGTTGCTTCGTTCCTTCCACGCGATTAAAAATCGAATATGTCCTACTCTTTTATTAAAATCCTTGCGTGTATCACGTCGTGTAAACAGATAAAAAAAACTAAACGGCTTGGCTTCAAAAAAAATAAAAAATTAACCTCACAAAACAAAACAAAAAACAAAAAAAAAAACGAAGAGAACTCTTGGTAAACGAGGTTTGTACAGAACCTACTAGATATCGGATCTGTTTTGGTAGCACGTAATCTCGATTCCGGAAGCGTCGAGCATTCCGCACTTGCGTACTACGCATTTCGGAAAAAAAGGTCTATTGTGTACGTCTTTGCCCGTTCCCCCCGAAATCCAATTTTATGCTTTTATCGTGGGTTTCCAGAGTTGAACGATCTTAAAGTTGACGCCCTTCTTGTCGTCACTGTTTATTAGGAGCGTTTAAATAACCGGCGCCGTCAGATAGCGGAACAAGATCACCAGAGGTTGCTCAAAATATAAAGAGGTCCATTGTTTCAGCGTTATATCAATGTCTTAAGCAGTCGCCCTCATTTAAAGGCGCGCCACCCGTCATTTGCATCTCAAGCGTCACTGATGTGTAATGTCCGAAAAACGGATCGGCTTTAATTAAACTACCCCATCTGTCAAGTTGTCTTCTCATACAAGGACCCATATTGATGAACGGGAGCAAACTTTACGGCGAACTGGACCCCATGAAAGGAGCGAGGATAACGCTGCTCGGAAGGCTTTAACCCACTTATAGATGTCGAAAGTCGCAAGCTACGCCTCGTTCATCTCCGTTCAATTTTGAATGCGCATCTGCGCCTTATATATATTATTGATTCTGCCAGTACCCGAGAAAACAAGACTCACATTACATACTCGTGATGAAGTGGTCGACTCTATATTTACAAAGGCTGCACTGGTTGACTGAAGGCAGAATAAAAGAAACGCTGAAAAGCTTTACTTAGCGAGTGACTCTTATGAGATGCACTGCGCGAAATTTCACGAATATTTCCGCGATACTGATGCGTTTTCCGCGGCTTCGTGATGATTATGCTGCATCTCATAAAAGATGTGTAAATTTTTCAGGTGGAAATGCATGTGTGGGTGCATGGCTTCACGAAGGGATTGCTTTTCGTTAGGGCGCTCGTTCAGAAAATCGTGTTCCTAAGGGGGGGGGGGGGGGGGGGGGGCAGGGGTCTTTCAGCGTGTGTTCTTGATGGAATAAAGACGCTTTTAGGGGTATAGGCCCTAAGATTGCCGACGTTTACTTCCAAAATCCTCTTAGTTTCGAGGATCGTAATAACAGAGAACATGTGGGCGACCTGATGAACTTTCAACATTTTGAACACCCGAGAATCTGTGTTGTCCACATTTTAGAGCGCAGCTCTATAGAAGCTCGTATCCACGTTTTCGCCTTTCGCGACGTCGGCGTCGGCGTCGGCGTAATCGCCCCGCTATATTAAGTCGGAAATTGCATTGGTGCTGAGGTCACGTTATGTCAATGTTCCCGCTAAATCTACTATAGAAACTCAATTGGCTCATAGGTGACGTGACAAGGTCATGTGACGTCGTTTTCGCAGCTGCATTTAGCGGGGAAATTGACGTCATGTCAACCATGAACAAATTCAGCGGGAGGTGGAGAGGAGGAGGAAAGGAGGAGGAGGAGGAGGGATGCAGGAGGACGGGAGGAGGGGGAGGAGACGAGGAGGTAGGAGAGGAGGATGGGCATACCCTACCCTTATTCTCCTCAAAAGCTGCGAGTAGTTTCTCATTACAGAGATTTGTAAACGTTTTTCATTTTTGTTCCTAAATCTCGAGTGTTCAATAGTTTGTCTCTCACTTCATTCGGCTTATTTTGATCACGCTAATCACAGGGCAGCTTGTTCACTTTCTAGATCCACGGTGTCCCCCACTGAACGCGATGTTCTTTTCGCACGCTCGTCAAAGCCTGCTTCAGTGGCTCAACATCTCGGTGAGAGATAAGCACGCCACCAATGGGGCTCTAACCTGGCGCGTAGGGCCTCCGCGAGTGACACCCAACGAACGCGAGCGTGTTGCCTCGAGTGACTCTTTTACTGCGCAAGCGCATGTGCAGACAATGCACGTTGAATATATTGTCCTCGCTTTATTCTATCCGTTCCACCGTAAGTTGGTAAGTTCCACCAAAAATGCCACGTGATGGTCTTTCTGTATTTCTATGATTAGGTTACCGCCAATTGATCCATTCAAGTCACGACAAATACGTCTTGACATCTCAGTTCTAGTCCGTGTCTTTTTTTCTGATGTTACTCGCTAACTCTCATTCGTAATAAAAGATTCAGCCTCGGAATTACAAGCAAAAAAAGTATTTTTTTTTTTTTTTCGCGTAGCGACATAATGAGGAGCTCGTCGTACAAGAAATAGATGTATGCCACGTTGTTGAAGGGACAGTTTCGTGCGCAGCTTGCAATTAGGCTTTTTTTTTTAGTTTGAGCTATCACGCGAGTAGTGTCCCACCTCGAAGTCTACGACCTCGAGTCTGCGGTTTCCGGAGGGCGGCGTACACTTTATATGTCCACTATGGGTATTTGCGCCAAAATCATACAAAACAATTGCCTGCGAGCCTTATCATAAATGTTCTATATTTCACGAAACACGGTACTTAAGGACCAATTGCTCGCATTTGTTTAGAAGACATGTAAACAGTCCTTGCGTGGAGCGAAAAACAGGACCACAATATTGAACTAGGTGAGTTGGTAACATGATAGGAATAGCAACTATACAAAAAACGAGAACCACGAAAGGCACGCCATGGAATAACTTTTTCGAGTTATATTGTTTACCACGCGTTATGTGTTCCTTATGTTATGTGTTCCTGTGTGTTCTCTCCTCCTTGTCCGTGTGTTATTCGCGCTGTTTTTCAATATGGATTCATACCAACCAGCCCAACTTTTCATTCTAGTGTTCCTTTTTTTTTCTCTATGTTTTATGCAAAAAAGCTCAGTTGCGAGTACAGCTATTGTCTTGTCGCAACGGTACTTTTCGCGGTCTTGGTTCTTTCCAGTGTTGGCGGTAGCGCGTTAATATTTCCGCAAAGTAATAAATACTTGTTGTATTTTCAAAGCAGTGATTGGTAACGTACTTACGTTATTTATTTCAACTAACGGGTAACGCAGTTACATTGCTCTTTATGTCCTTTTTCGACAACCACAAAAAAGTGCACTTAAATATGTCTTCGTGCTTCTATACTTCGATTCACATTAAGCCCAGAAGCAACCGACGCTACGAGCTGATGGAACCAATCAGACGAAGTAAAAAGCTCACCATCATGGCGTTCGTCATGTTTCTTTACGTGTTCTATCCTTGCCGAATTAATCACAAAGAACAAGAGCCCAACAAAGTAAGCTTTGGAAGCTGCTTGATTGGTCCGATTAGCTCGTCGCGTCGGTTCCGTCTGGACTTAAGCTGAATCTAAGTATAATCCTTCATTGTTTGAGTCACCCACGCTGCACTGCACTGACTTGTTTGTAGTATTAATGCGAAAGCATTAACTGCCGCATGGAGCGGAGTCGGCATTGTCTGTAACCGTGAAAAACGGCAGGGAAATTCCCTTCGGGAAATAACCACGAAAAAAGGCAAAGAAATTCCCTCCGCCGAACGGCTATTAAAATGGCTGTGGCGTGACGCAATGGCTGCGGAGCTTGAGCCGCAGCCCCGGTCTCCAGAGCACGGTCGGCCGGCCTTTTCAGAGTTTGTAAGAATACGCTACTCCTACGTATGCTTTCGCATTCCTACAAGTGAGCAGTCTCAAGCGTCCTCCAGTAACTTCTTCTTTTTTTTTCTTTTCTGGGGCGCTAAGCCAATAATTGTTGATCTCATTCCACATGTCTTCAGAATTTTGTTCATGTTTTAGCCGCACAAAACGTACAACTTAAAAAAGGAGTCCAGTACCGACGCCCTTTGTCCCAGTGTCAAAAGAACGCTTTAAAAAAAAAGGTTCATACAGTAAATTTATAAATAAAAATATAACGCAGAAGTAACGTACGTTACATTTTTCTCAGTAACTGTAATGATAACGAGTTTCCTTTATTTTGAGGTAACGTAAGTCAATAACGCGTTCCTTCATTGTGCAAGTTCCGTAGGACGTATTTCAAGACAGTTTTTGGTAACACCTAAACACAGTTTATTTTTTTTTTTGTTTTTTGTAATTGTTATTCATATTGTTTCCTACAAAAAATCGGTTGTGTGTTTGTTTATACAGCCTAGAACTTAGCCTGCCTCAACGGGCGACGAGTCTCGCAGCTCTAGGTGAGAAATTTAGCCAGTGGTGCAGTACAACGGCTAGTCTGGGTTCTTCAACGTGCATCAAGCAGTAGTGATACACGACCGCACGCGGTTCGATACTCATCTAAATCGAAATGGGCAGGGGTGGAGATTGAACCCAGGGTGCTAATTTCTGCAGCGCGAGCTTGTTTCGCAGAAGGTGCTCCGAGCTGGTGTTGAATAATCTCCCAGAAATATTCGTGGAGTGAAGCACACATTGTTGATTGAGTTCCCCGCAAACTTCAGGGCCGAACTCGACGTGACGTTACCTGACGTCATACGACGTGGTAGCACGGCCTGACGTCAAGATGTCGAGTCACGATGTGCGTGATACAAAGACATGATGCCGAGTCAATTTTCACGCTATAATTTGAGGGCAGCTCGATGTTAGGTTGTCCGATGTCACGTTCCCTGACGTCACGGTGTCGTCGTGCTGTCACCCGATGCCCTGTCATCACGCGACGTTGTTTTCCCCGCTAAATTTAGCCGGAACTTCCATGGACGAACAAAACAAAAATTTTCTGAAACGTAACAACATTTCGTTTAAAAATAAAATTGTTGGTTTAAGATACCGGCGAAATTCGACCATCGTGGGTGCTTCGGGGCACGTTCGAAGTACGCTTCATTTTGCACTTACGAGTTGGACCAGAAAAAAACGCTGCGAATGCCAGACCCAAACCGAGGAAGCCGATCGGCGGGTTCGTTAATGCAATAAAACCAGATACCAAAAAAAAAATGGCATCGCGCCCCACCCTTGATTGTCTTCGATATCGTCCTAACGAAACCGTGGTCACACCTCTGTTACATCGTACGAGACACGGCCCGCAGACACAGTCCGAGGCCCTCCTTGCATGAGGGTCACATCGGTCAAACAGAAGCGGACTGCAGATATCTTTTAAGGATACGAGCGTATGAAGCCGACATGCTTCAAGCACGTTGAGGCGTGTCCGCGGGTGCTTCTGCCATCGAGTCTGCTGCAAACACCTTCTATTTAGTCTGATGTGCGAGTTGTGTAACTGTGGCTCCAGGGTGGCGGTCACGAGGTTGCACCCCACGGTGACTGGCGCAACGAAAAATGCAGGAACGTTTTTTCGGTTGTTCCGCCTCCACCGTGAGATTTCCGCCTTCGAGGATGCTTTGGCGCGTCACGAAATTCGCCATTGCACGCAAGTCCGTGCTGGATGCTCGGCATCGGAAAAAAAAGACGCTCTTCCGTTTTCGCAATCTCGGAGACTGCAGCTATGCTCCATTCTAATGTGTTCAAAAATCGCGGCTCAGTGGGCTCGAAAGGCGAAGGAACCACTCCTCATATTCACGAACACCAAAAATGTCGCCAGCCAGGAGCTCCTTTCTGGAACGGTCTGTACCTGGTATTTGCCTACCACGTGGGTATTGTTGAATCGCCACGTAACCCGTAAGAAAACAATCGCTCGATCGCGCTAGGCAGTGTGGTTGAATTTAACTCAAACGTATACATTTCAAGATATCATCCGTAAATTTGGGCTACTGCGGACGGTGCATGTGACTTATACGGTCAGGGGAACGTAATATAAGGGTTTATTCATCAAATTAAGCCACCTTGATACAATTTCTCGAGGACACCGGTTGATGCAATCGCTGTAGGCATAGACTGACATATTGAACTATAAAACCCATCATCCTTTCAGCTCTCTCTTCTCATATTCATTAAGCACCTCATCCCACCTTTTCATCCCTTAATCCTTTCTTCTGTGCAGAGTAGCCAGCTAGGAAAGAAGTCCTAGTTTACCTCTCCGCCGTTCACTCATCACTTTAATAACAAAAAAGCTGTATAATTAGGAAAGCTGTGTTAATTAACTGTTTAAGTTGAAAATTAACGTATAGCTTCAATTAGGAACTTGCTGTGCGACATCGGAAACCACTAAATAAGTAGACTTTAAAACTACTTAAAGCGCGTGGGAAGGGCTGGACTTCGCCAAATTTACCCCTCGTGCAACAGGCGCAAAGCTAGCTTGCGGTGCGAAAACGCACGTGATAATCTTTTTATTGGCTCTTTCGCACAAAGCCTCATGCCTGTGGCACGAATGGTAACTTGGGTGCATCACAGCGCGTCCCGCCTGCTTTGAGTTGTTTAAAAATGTACTGATTTAGACGTATTCTAGGAGATTAACGGGTTACTAATTAAATTCGTTATTTTTATTGAATAACTGTATTAACAACTTTTAGTTAATTATCTAGATTAACGGAATAAATAGCCCCCCCCCCCCTACTATATCCCTCTTTCAGTATAAGTCACTTGCACACTCCAGATTAGTGTACCTTCCACGAAGTTTTTACAATAAATATTTTCGTATTAAAAGTAAACGCTCTTTACATGCATAAGTACATTGTACTGATATTAAACCAGCAGCCATTTTGGTCGCGTTGCTGTTGAGTGCGTCTGTTGTGTAGAATACAATTTGAACCACAGAATTCCTTATTGTCAGGAACAGGAACTAACTACGACTACCAGAACTGCAAACTGACGTCGCGATCAAGACATACAGTATACCTGACTAGCTAAAAGGAATATGATTAACGACTCGAAGTTACCTTACTTTAAAAACGGTCTCCCTTACCCGCTCAAAGCGGTTCTTAACAGCGATATGAAGTGATTGAAAATGAAATTCAAACTAGGAATATATGGCTCAGAATATATGGTATGTACTTTTCCGAATCGGGTCTTCGTGTTTAATTTCACATTGCGATCCGGCCGGCGATACATGAAAGTTTTGAGATTGTCGTTTTGAGTAGACTAAAACTGCAGATTATGGGCGTAGGCAGTTTGCAAGAACTTCTCGGGCATATTTTTTTAAAAATTGTATCCACAGCGTGAAAACGAGCAGCTGATTGCAGAGTTCCCGCCTAATGACCGACGCGAGTTGCATATTGTTTTGCATACCGCGCCTTGCCGGGGCGGAATCCGTAGCCTCCATGGGAGACAAAGTAATTTGCATAATTATCTAGCACGTATACTCTTCCACCACTCGGTCTTAAGATTGCTAACGAATATGCAAAGTTTATTTCGCGCACAAATGTTGTTTCCCACGGGTACGAACGAACTAAAAAGACTCTACCCTGCCATATGACAGAAGCATGCTTTGTAGCAATATTTTCTCAGCGTAAGTTTGTCCTCAATTTTATTGTTATGCCTGCGTGTCACTATAGTTACGCAAAGCTTAAAGGAATACAAAACCGAAAATTAGATTTCGCGAAATAAGGCCGCAGAAACGTTAAGCAGGACGTTACAAACTCCAAAAAAAAGTCACTCATTCATAGAAATCTCAAACGAATGCCGTACTTTTGGAAACGAACGGCGCGATCAAGCGAGGGCTACGACGTTACGGTCCTCCTGGAACAGTTGAGAAGGAGGGGAAGCTGCCCCGCTTTTCTCTTCCTTTCCTTTGTTCACCAGCTCAAGGGGATGTGGGGAGGAGGAGAATAATGAGAATCGTGACGGCCTCGTCGGCCGCGTTCAATCGCGCAATTATTTTCCAAAAATACGGCGATCCGTTAGAGATGTCACCGTGAGTGATGTTTTGCGGTTTGGCAGCGTCCCGCCTGTCAATCCAGCCTCATTTTGTGAGCTCGAAATTTCGGTTCAGTATCCCTTTAAGAACTGTATGGAAGAATTTCCGTCCTCCCGCATCTAGCGCGAGCTTCCGATTTCTGTGCACGTCGGCGTCTCGTAAGTTTTGAACCTGCACGGGGAATCAAAACACGTCGGAAACCATCGAGCGTGTGCTGGAGCATAGCCTCCGCTGTACTCACAAAGCCCGGCAGTTAGACGACGGTGCCATAGACTGTTCGTTCGCAGATTTGGAGTGCGAGGATCTTGTAGCACAGAGCATCAAAGTGCCATTTCTCGGGGAATCTGGACGTCATCTCACAGCTTTTGAAGCGGTGAGGACACAAAACACATTTGTTTGCTCGGGGGAAGTGTGTTTCGACATCTCGCCGTAGCGGAGCGCGAGTCACGTGGCTCTCCTTTCGTCCGTTGTCTGCCGCTCCACATTTTCCATTTCGGTGGCCGCCTCTCGTGGTGATCTGCCAGGCTTTGTCAGTACATAGGAGGCTATGGCTGGAGGCAGCCACCGGAACAACATCTCGTGCCGTTCCCACCCCCTCAGGATTGATCAAATAATCGTATCGAACGCAACCATCGTGGTGATGGCCGACGGAACTCTCGAATACATGACGCTCAATGCCGCCAGAAACCGAAAACTGGCGCAAATGGGCCCCATTTTGTTATTAAAATTTTCACAAAACCACTTATAACTTTAAAATAACATGTCAGTTAGTGCTGAAACTTTGGCATCTGGTTCACACCTATAGCGCTACCTTTTGGAGGAAAACGAGTCTTCCGCAATACATAAATAATTTTTGCGTAAAAAAAAAACTAAATATTTGTGGGCTACACACTGTATATAAATACCGCATACTAATGGACCATTGGTGCGGGCTTTCGTACGTTTGAATGCGCTAAATTCGTGGTTAAAATTATACCTGCTCAGAACACGTGAAAGATTAGCACATAGAAGGCAAGGTCTAGGCGTTACGTCATTGTTAGTGAAACCAACGTTGCTAGGTTAGCTCAGTTGTGATACACCCGCAGAGGAGGGCTCCCGCCACCCCCTCCCCGTCACCCCTTCAGTCCACCTCTGCTGACTAAAGCGCCATATAGATTTTCGTTTTAAAACTTTATGTTCCATAGGAATACTGTGCAACACCGCCTAGACGCCTGCGCTTCAAATCATAGGTGTTCCATTGAATACACTGCAGTTACCATAGGAGTCAAGGCCAAAACGGTTGCGCGTCCTAAGAGAACGACCGTGGGGGGAGACGGAGGCACTGCACGGCGAAGCAGCGTCTATAAACAGTTCCGTAACTGATCTAGTCTGGTAACGTTGGTGGAACCCCAACGTGCTCGACCTAACTTAAAGGAGCAGTGCAACAATTTCAGTGCCTTGCTTAAATAACTTGGGAGTTTGTGTCTGGACCTTTCTGAAGTAAAGAAAAAAAACACGCTTTTTCCTGAATGTCCTAGTTTTAAATTTAGAAATGGACAAAAATTGAGGTTTGTGTCACCTCTCAATTTCTTCACCATCTTCCGAGTCACGTGCACTGTGACGTGAATGGGGGACGCAAAGGGTTCCGGTGAAGCTCTCCCTCAAATCCCACCAGTGAGCAGCGAGAACTTACCCGCTCGCGACCACTCTACCACGTACTTGCGCAGAGGGATCAACATGGCAAAATGAGGAAAATCTCATCCGGGTCCGGCTATCCCCGTCCGGCTCCGCCCCCGTCCCCCTCCCGCTTGTGGCGGCTGTTCGCAGTAGCAGATAGAGCTGACTGTTCTTTCGACCTCGGATAGATGGCGCCACTGGAACTCCGTATAATAAAAGACTTGTCGATGATGCCAGGTTTTTGAGGCATCTATGTTTACGTTGGAACGACACGATTTATAGAAAATTTACCTTTTATCGAGCAGGTATTTGCACAACTTCCTCTCTTTTTACAAGTTCCCCAGTGACGCCATGCCGGGTTGTTCTCATGGCCGCCGCTCGCGGCTGCAGGTCGGGAGATACCGTAGTCTAATTTTTGTCTTCCAATTGTGCGGCCGAGTCGCAACATTTCAAAGGAAGCAGATGTGTTTTCTGCTCTTTGTCACAAGATAAATGCTGTCAAAAGTAGAAGATGCAAATTCTTTCAACGTTAAAATTGTTGCACAGCTCCTTTAAGTGGCAGACAAGCTGAAACTCAAGGATAGTACATGGCCAAGCGGCAGATACGTGCATCTTGGCGTTGCCGCTCCTACACTGCTCTCGCTGTGAGACGTAGTATTGGCGCCTTTACACTCGCGGATTCGCGAGAGGATCACCGCAGGAGAGAAGTGGATTTCGCAGCTGGGTAGGAAATCGACTCGTCACTGTCAGCAAATCTGGATATGGGTCTCGAACTGATAAAGAGTTTCCGCCAGCGACGAGCAGATTTCGCCCCATCGGTTCCAAAATAAACTTTATACCTTCGCGGTTTCGCCAGCGAATCCGCAAGTGGAAACACGCCATAAATGCGCTCGCGGCGACGCGGACGTGGCCTAGGTGAATCTGGGAGGGCCCACGATTGACGACAGGTGGTTTGGAATGAATTCATCTTTTGAAGTGTAACACGCGCTTGTGATCACATTAAATTAACCTAGTATTACACTGACAGCTAGAAACTGGCGAGACTAGATGCATGTTGCAGCTGTGAGAGAATGCATCAAGTTAACACTTTCAGTTGTTTATATTGTAGCTTTAATTTGCAACAATTTTCAGATAACTGGTTTTCACTGGTGGATACCACGAATTTTCTCTTTGAACATTGTAAAAATTGTGTTTGTTTGTTGTAATATAGATAATATTGATAGCGTTGAAAACGAATTTTAATACGCTGGGGGCAAGCCTATTTTTATCTGCAAGCTGTTAGAGAGAAGCGAAGAAAGGGGGATACAAAATTAGAAGAGAGAGGAAGGCCAGGGAATTGGATGTAGCGAAAACTCCCTTTCATCAGCTGCTCTCTTTTCTCCCTTTCATCAGCTGCTCTCTTACCTGAACCACCAAATATTTCTGTATTGCAGTCCAGACGTCCTGTCCTACTGTATCGTAGACATTCCGCGAACAACGCCAAAGAACCCAGGTTCGTCAACAGGAGGAGAACCTTGTTGGATAAGTTATTTTGTGCATCAAGGAACAGAAGGTGGAGTTAGTAGTGAGGGGGCTGAAGTTTCAGAAAGCTCATATCTATGACGACATTTGTTGAGACGCATGTGACTCGGCTGAGGGATGTCCGTAACCTCGAATAAATTGGAGACCCTATATATTTCGTATGATCAATGTGCTTCACTTTAAGACAACCTAGACAGGGAAGACATCGAGAGTGTTGGAGTGACTGACCAGACACAGTTGAGTGGCTCATGCTTAAGAGCCCCCAACGGGCAGATATAGGTTATCGAATTAGGGTACCCAGGAAGCAATATTCTTGTAAAACTAGCAACAATTTCGCTCAAACTGCAAGTAGATATATCTTAAAAATTGTATTCTCTTCATACACGCATAAAATTAACTGTCTTCTTGAAATCGTCGTCTTCATCTTTTCATCTGTTCTACAACCTAGGAATCTTGATTATACAAGAACATTTGATGAATTACGGCTGTAATTCTGAGAGCACAAATAGCGTCTTCTGACAATTTTGTACTATTTTCCGGCATATAACGTTAATTAAGTTACATGGAAGGGTATCCAGTAAACCTAGGTCTAGGTACGTAACCTCAGTTATATCTACACGAAGCTAGAGCCGAGGATGAACATCAAATTGTCGCTTTTAGAGATTTTGGGGCTTAGAAGGAAAGGAAGTATTTTGCGGGTCTCAGGGTGGCAGCCGACGTTTCCCTATGAACCTTAGCTTCTTCAGTGCTCTTAAGAAGCTAGGTTTCTTAGCGAAATGTCAGTTACTACCCTGAAGCCTCCACGAAACTCATGTTACTTGCTGCCTACCAGCATCTACCAACGTGTTGTGTGTGTGTGTGTGTGTGTGTGTGTGTGTGTTTTGCCTTCTCTTGAGTGTAGACTAGCATGAATAAAGCCAGGAAGAAAGACAACTTTTGATGTGCTCAGTAATTAAATTTCTTTGAATTTTTTTTTGTTATGTAATATTTGTGTTGTGTGCTAATTGTCGCATATGATTTAAATAAAGTTCCTTTGTCTTTTCGGACAATATCGTGGTGTATTTGTGGTGTTGCCACAGCATAGTCGACGTTAAGGCAATACATTAGGCGTTAGAATTTTATTACATACCCCTTTCAACTTTTTTAATTAACTCAGACGATTCCAGAATAATATACATATATATATATATATATATATATATATATACGTGGCATCTTGATAATTACGAATTCAACTTTTTCTTAGGTGTCTTCTTCACGAGTCTGGCGAATGTTTAACGTGAGCAGAAACAAACCCTGACACCCTCTTACGTGACACTTTCATGAACAATTCAAACTTCGACAGTATTTCAGAAAAAAGAAAGATGAAAGACGTTAAGAAATCTCTGTAATGCAAACCTGAGCGCAGCTCTGGAAGACGAGGAGAGGAGGGTGCGGAGGGAAGGGTCTCAATCCTCCTTCTCTTTTGTACCCTCCCCTCCTCCTCTCCTCCTGCTCCTTCTCCTCCTCTCCCCTCATCATCTTTCCATCATCTTCCTTAGTCTTCTTCCCACTTCCTCCCCCTTTCTACCTGCTCTTCTCCTGCCGCTGAATTTGTTCATGGGTGGCGTGACACGAAGTCGTGACGACATTTTCCCTGCTAAATTTAGCGAGAAACCCAATTGATGCTCAGGCCACGAGACATCAATTTCGCTGCTAAATTTAGCGGGGAAATTCTCCCTCAAAATGTAGCCGTAAAACATTTCCCTCTAAATTTAGCGAGAAATTTTCCCCGCTAATTTTAGCGGGGAAAATACAACGCGCGCGGTTACGCCGACGCCGGTCAATCCGGAATCGGGTGCCTAAGGGCTGCGCTCTAAAATAAAAATAGGGAAACAGAACTATATAGCTGCAATTCTCGACGTTATGGACCCGCCGTCGTTAATCCCAATTATCCCCGCAAACATTTTCCTAACAACGCATCGCGTGACGCGTAAAAGTGTCGCGCCAGTCTGTGCCCCAGCAGCCAACGGGGACGTGGTACTCGACGAGCGGTCAGTGCCGCGTCAGCGTCGCCAGTCGCTCAACGAGAACTCGTCCCTCCATCCATCAAGCTCGGCGCCAGGAGGATTAGTCTTTAACGCTAAATGATGGCTTATTTACCCGCCATAAGTATCTCTCCTGCGCCCGGGGGCCACCAAGCGGGAAGATGCGACGAAGGCCACGACGGAGCTCGCGCCTCCGGGCACGGGGACGGAAAAAACGCTGATTCAGGGCGTCTGTCGTCGTGCAGAGATCATTCTTGGCCCGAACGGACAAGACGACAGATCACGACGCCTTCGGACAATCGAGATGACGGTCTTTTCGTCGCCAGTCGATGCAGGAGAAGAAAGGGCGCATGCCGTGCTTTTGTTGTGTCGCAAGAGAGAGTTGTCGCTATGGAACGGGAAAATTGGGCACCGTGCCTGTCTCTTCGTCCGCTGTTTCGGAGCCCTCGGCTATTGTTTCGCAATATAATATCCTATGTTTTCCGAAGGCTTCGTCTTCTGTCGTTGTTATATGCACGTTTATTTTATTGTGTGCTATATAATAGCTTCTTCTTCGTCGAATAGTGAAATCGAAATGTGCGAGTAGGCATTGATGCCGAAACGTGTTGTATCGAACCCATACTTTTCGATTGATTGATCACGTCCTAAGCAATGTGGAGCTCAGTCACAAGATATAAAAAAAAAAAAAAACATTGCTCAAGCACGTTTGAGAGTTGTCTGAATTGAATCGAGCGTAAACTTCCACGACTCCTGTAGAAAATGTCTTCCTTTCTTCTTTTCTTTTTTTAATGGCAAATCTTGTACAGCACGTCTCTTCAGGCAAACTGTCTTGCACACAGTTCAGTTCAACACGCGGCACCGGATATACACGGAGGTCTGCACACAAACAGTCCGCAGCGATATGAATATTATGGAGCGAAAATATGTGAGCCGGGAAGTCGACTTGTCAGGCATCTCAATACCTTTTGTGACGGCCCCCCAGACAACTGTATTCTTCAACGGTTATATCAATAAACTTTGAACTTTGATTCGACTGTGCAAATATATTGGTGTGTATGAAACATATTTGCGACCTCATCTGTCGAAACCAAAACAAAACAAAAAATCTGCGAGAATCGTTACCACCCAGGCAGGAAATAATGATTGGACAAATAGGGCTAAACAGGAAATCGCGCATGGTCACTCCTGCTTTTTAAATACGATATCATTTCTCAGCTAGCCCTACACACACTCGCATCAGTGGCTCTGTGTGTAACCAATGAAACAGGCGGTAACCATCTCTTATATGTATACGCACTTCAATTATGCATAAGGCGCCCAAGGAATGTTATTTTATAGACCCACTCTAACCAGCAGAGCAGGCGGCACGCATCTTTTTTATGTATACGCACTTGAATTATCAATAAGGTTCCCAAAGAATGTGATATGATGTGCTAGCTTCTGGACAGCAGATACTCTACATACGGCAAACACGGCATGAACAAACCAGCCCAACAAAAGCCCGTGTAGCAATGTGTCATCCAACTCGTTCTGACTGCGTTCTCTCTGTCTTTCTTTCCGACCCCGCAGGCGTCCCGGAACCCACAGTCACGTGGTGGCGCAACGGGACCGAGCAGCTCCACGACACGACGGACAGCTCATCCCACGGCGTTGCCCGGTCGACCCTCCAGGTGGCGCAGTTGCACAGGCGGGACCTGAATGCCAGCCTTACGTGCAGGGCGTCCAACCACAACGGCACCTACACCGTCACCTCGTCGGTTACCCTCGACCTGTACCGTGAGTGAAGGCATACGCTAGTTCGCGCTCCTCACGTCACGCCGCTCCGGCAGCGCTTTTGTCGGCTTGACAGATTAGAGAACCTAGATTGAAGAGGGCTCTAACTTAAACCATGTGGAGAGTTTGCAATGTAATGGCGGACGCCTCCCGCACAAATTGGTCGCAAACTCGTATGTGCTGCGTTTTCGGGTTGCGAGCAGGGAAGCAGGCGAACAGTGGCGACATTTGCAGACGATCAGCGCTTTCGTCAACACTTCGCGGCTCGCAACACAATATATATTTATATATAGATAAGTAAAAGGTTCCTACTCATGGAGCTACAACAGAGATGTTTCGCTAATATGGACAACTCCGTTCCACCAAAAAATCGTCCATAATGTGAGTTGTCCGTATTAACGAGATAAAACTGCCAGTATTCTCCCAGTTCGTCCCTGAAAATGGTTCATGTAGCGGGGTATTCATATTATCGGGGTTCATTTTACCGACACATGACTGTATCTAAGTTGAGTAAACATGACGTTTCAAGCGGCGACCGCTTGAAACGCTTTTCGTGCCTGACCCTCCTTAAGCCGCTTTGCCAAAAAGTTAACTCGAGCGAGAAGCCTCAGGAATGCAAAGTCAAACATGCCAATAAGTTCCCCCCACGCGAAGAGAAGAAGGTTTGTTTTCTTTCCTTTGGGGCGTGGTGAACAATGCATGGGACAAACGGGCAGGTGTACCAAAAACCGACTCCGCGAGCACCACGTAGAATTTTCAAAAGCTTCGGCAGGCTCTCTTCACCCCTATTAAAGCTTGTACTTGGGTTTGTTCTAGTTGGTTGAACATAGCTAAATCAGCTGCGCTGCGAAGTAGAACCTCGCAGCGCAGTAGCTGTGCTCCGAGTTCTGAGGAAACACGTAATAGGGGGGCACAAAAGCAGGTTTGTCAGATAATTTACAGAATCCTCATGATCTCAGTTAATAATAATATTTCGGCGCCTTCAATCATTTAACTAAGGATGAGGTAGGCTTGGCATAATTGCATTTCCAATTCCATTCGACAATGCAATTTTTCTGTCACTTTTTTTTCTGTACCCGTTGATCCTTTGTTTGCTATATCCCACCCTTCACTTGCTTTCATTTTCTTCTTTCTTTATGACTCTGGCAGGGATGGGTTTAAATATATTCAGCTAGGAAATTCACTCGCCTACCAAAAAAAAAAAAAAAGAGTTTAAACTGGGTTTCCGGTTTCCAAAAAGAAATACAGTTAGATTTTCCTGTTTCATAATCCAGTTTAAACAGTTTTTTTTTGTTCTTAGTAGGGTATATTTGTGTTGTTGCGAGTTGAAAGAAAAGTGTCCATCGTCCATTTGTCCTAATTGTGTTATTCTTTCTGTAGTCTTTGTTTCCGCCTTATTTGGCAAATTGGCCTTAGAAACCAAAAAAAAAAAAGTAATTGTGTGAAAAAACAAAATGCTCCAAGCACATTATCGATTCCTCCGATTTCCTGCAGCCGAATAGAAAATCTTGTTTGTTGTTGTATTTTTAAATTATGCTTTTTTGAACTGCGTTGTTTTTCAAAGAGTTGCTTGATGCGCCTCCGAGATATATTTTTCTACATATGTAACGCATCTTAGGTACTACAGAATTTGCCCTAACTTCGGGGAGGGATTTTGTTTAATTTATACAACCATAACGAGTTTTTTTTACACAATAATAAATTGTATATCTCGATTAACTTATGTACTAACCATAGTTACAATACATCAAAAAGTGTATTCGATTCAGGAACCTGCAGTTTACATTTCACCATTTCAAAACTTCGGCTAAAGAATAGCGGTAGATGATAAAATGGAGCGAGGCAAATTGTTCAAAACTTAACGGTTCGGTGTTATGGCCATAATTGTATATAAAATACGTGGATTTCTATAAAAGCGCTGTCTTAACCCGCTAAGAGATGGCGCAAGCATACGATGGCAGAAAGTTCTGGGGACGCTCATGTATGTCGTGATCAGGCATGTAGCCAGGATTTTGTTCCGCCGGGGGGGAGGGGAAGGGGCCGGGCCCCATAGCACCCCCCCCCCCCCCCCCCCCCTATGAATGCGTGCCTGTTCGTCACCCTGGCGGTTTCGGCTAGAGTCCTGGCAGAAAGTAAAACTACGAATAAATTTGCTTGTCGTTGTCGTTATGGATTCTCAGCACCTGGCTGCTGAAGCTTTCGTGAACTGTCAAGCAGCAGAACGAACTTCAGCAGAACTCGCGTCTGCCACATCCAACACCGTTGATGTGCTACCACCAACATCGCGGCCGGCGAAAAGGCGGAACTTCTATGATGCTATAAGGTGACAATCAAGGAACTACTTCTTAGGACACGGTAAACACACCAGTTGGAGACGCATTCCAGGCACGATACTCGGACAACACTACCGAAATTGCCCCTAATAACACAGTGAACTGAACAGAACTCGAACAGATTACAACACTCTTGCCCCTAAAATGAGGTGACACCTAGCTTTCGGTTGACCATTCAGCAGCCTCTTGAGACTTCTCTCTGGACAATGTATACCGGAGATGGGCGTGAGCTTCAGGTGTCCTGTTTAGACCGTATATATTGATTAAAGTATTTCACGCGATAACAACTAACTCGATACACCCAAGCACGCTGTTGCCTCTGTAGGTATTTTTTATCTCCAAGTGAATCAGCCGTGATTTAGCATAAAGATTAGGGGACAGAACATGACCACTGATGCTGAGGTTGGCTTTACGTCCAAACAGTCACTCCCGCAACTTCTCAGCCCTTGTCTGAGGATAACAACGGGGCTCGTTTCGAAGCGTACTATCCTCCAGCTGTTTAAACGTCGATATAGGAAACTGAATCTCTATCCTTCTTTTCACGAAAAATAGGCAAGCGTGTTTACGGCTTGGCTCCGATTCAAAACTCATAAATTACCTCTTTAAACCTGAGTCCTATACATCATGAGCATACGACACCGCACGATCTAGCCGATCACGTGACTGGGGACCAATGTCATCACGGCACCCGAGCGGTGACTCAACAAGACACAGATTAATGCCGGAACACGCGTGCGTGAAAAGTCAACTGGAAAAGTCAACTGGAGGAAATAGTTTTATGCCAAATATTTTTATTTACACGAAGCACTTATGGCAAATAACCACAAGGAGTGATAGATTTTACTTCACAAGTTCCTGTGGCTCCAACGGATCTGATACAATTTATTGAAAAATAAAATAAAAAGGAGATATGCCTTTTGAAAAGTTTGGCGAAACAATATTTGAGAATTTCCGCGCAGTTAATATTACTTCTTTTTTTTTATTTCCCTGACATCTTTTTTTTTTTTTTTGCTCGTGTGGCCATATGCGTTCCATCATATATAGGGATTTATTAACGGCCTCCTTTTATGATTCAGTTCCGTGACATCAGGACCAGGATTTACCCCGCCCGTGACGTCACAAGTTGTGATCCCGACTGCTTATCATCCGCTGTGAACCAAAGTTCGAAGGTGTGTGTAAAAATCTCTTTTAGAGAAAATCCGCTCAGCACCGCAGACGTCGGGAATTGTAAAACCCATACACTTTAGCATAATTACAGGACGACCCTTAAAGGGATACTACATCGAAATATCGGCGCTTATTTTATGGTCTATATATGTTCAAAGGACCAGTATCACATCGGACACACCAATATCTTGTTAAAAAAGACACGAAAAGGGATTTTAAAACGAATTAAACGATTAGCAAAGAGCACCTGGTGGATGTCGCTAACGCCTCGTTTGTAATGCCCGTCTAGGAACCTTGAGAGGTAGTGACGGTTATTTCCTCGCCTCCGGCCACGACGAGAGAAGAGGGGAAGGAGGAACTCCCCTCTTCACGAGAATCCCTTTTGTTTGACCCAGAAGTCGCTATTGTCCCCCTATAAGATTATGAAAGATGAACCAGTCACTCAAAATTCGTACAAAAGCAGCCGCTTTGGTGGCTGGAACGACTAGGCCATCCTCTCGACGTCAGCCTCGCCGTAACTTTGCTCGTCCCGAGACAAACTACGTCACGATTGCGTCGGGTATCACGTGCTCTAAGCTGTGCCTTCTCCGAGCGCTTGCCAGAGTGGGCCGTTTATAACGAAAAATACAGCCACCAGGCTCAAACTAAAAACGTGCGATTGTCATTTACGGATATTGTGGATCATATTCAACCTATTTTTGAACACGACCGATATGCTTCAAATTTCGTTGAAGTATCCCATTAAGCTTCGCCTTTAAGAGTAAACCGCGATAGCTAAATATGAACACCCCCTTCTTTCCTTGCGCGGCGAGTTTGTCTGCGTAGTCTAGTTAGTAGCGTGTCTGGTCCGCCGAGTTCGAATCTCCTGTCCGCCTGGCATCCTTTCGATTTGTTCTCTAAAGTGAATTACGTACTTTATAGAGTAAAATCATTCGAAAAACGCGGCGACCTTTCATTGGCCTTGTATGTCATGTTTTATTAACTTTTAATAAACGCGTGACGTTACGCTTCAAGTGAGTGTAGTGGGTTGTTCGAAATTCCCGCGCAAGGGGATGTGGATGTGATATCTTGACCCTATTGACCAATAAAGATTTTCCCATCCGCCATCGACACCAACGCTGGCTTTTCTGCAAAACCAGCTCCTCGCAGCTATTGCTTTACAAGCACGATGAAAGCTTCAAGACATGGCGTTGTTAAACCAAGGCTGTCGAAGTTAACTCTGACGTTGCTTTTCTTTCCGTCGATGAAAATATAATTAATTTTGCTGAAGGCCTAATAGTGAGCGCGTGACTAAGCGTGAAAAGCCAGCTTCAGCGACGCTCTTGGTCTTGCGCGTAGCCTATACTCGCAACATCTTTACATAGGCTGACGCGAGGGCTACGAACACGTGTTCCCTGCTTTGGAAAGCATTTAAGGGGACACACCCCTAGGGTAATCAACTTTTGAAGCCTTGTCTTAAGATTAATGAAAGTTACAGAGTAGGCTGGTGGTCATGCTAGAGGGTGTATAACACAATTTCAGGTCTGTCGATTTTTTGAGAAGGAAATTAGAGTAGCTTCTATCAGTAACATATATTGTTTAGTTAATCTATCGTCAAAAGACTATCACGATATTCAAGATTTTTATTTGCTAGATATGTATCAGAATGGCTAGAGGTGCGGCAATGGAACGTTTTTTCTTAAAAGTACTTTATTTCTATAACTTTTTTTTCTGCTAAATTGGTCAACTTTTTGGTGTTCTGTGTCTTCGACAAAATGTTCAAATCTTTTTATAAAATAAATTCGTAAAGTGACAAAAACGTTCCATAGCCACATTCCTTATTAAATTTCAGCCAGGAAAAAGGAAGAACGAGCCTCCCCTGTTTTGCCGTTATCAAGCGATAGATTGAATCAAATGGAATTTATACCAAAAAGTGGAACGGAGGAAAATGCGTTCAAAGTACTCCAAACCCTATCTTTTCTTTAGCTTTGGTGGACAGAAAATAATTAAAAAAAAATTAACTATGTAGTGTAAATAATTAAACTTTTGTGGGATATTCTCTAGATGTTTGTGGATGTAAATATGTCATTTTTCAAACTCAACTGTTTTTGCAGAATCGTTTTTTTCTGGGCAGTGTCTCCCCGTAAGCTGCACGAGCTCTCTCGTAGGCGAAGAACGAAACATCCAGGTTTTTGTAACCTTCGCTGCAGTCTATGTTACAGAGAGATTTGATATGCGCGAAAATTGAGGCCCGGTTTTGGTCCTTTTGTTACGATAGGACCGACGCTACTGAAAATGCGCGAATTCTTTAACCATTAATAAAAACCCTATTTTTCATTTAACTCCGTCCCGAACATTAATTTGTTTATACCGGAGCGACCGTTTAACGGCACACTTGCGATTGTACTCACGTTGGTTTTAAATTGTATTAACTAGCGTAAACAAATCGAGTGCTTTTTGAAACCAGGAAATCTCGTCCCTGACCCAAAAGAGGAGCAACTCAATCCAAAGGCACTCGGAAGTTCATTACCGACTGGTGTTTCTCGCCTGAAATCCCGGTAATCCCAGATAGAGTCTTTTCCCTTAGACCAAGCCGATCCGTGAAATCCGCGTCGGTGTCTTTCCGATGCCGTTGCGTCGCCGAACCGGCCAGCGTCGCAGGTATGCCATCTTTATTCAACCGGGCACTAATTCCGCACCGGATCATCTGTCTCCCGCGTAGAAAAACAAACTCGCCGTCCGTTGACCGTTGGTTGTCTGCCGGTTGACTGGCTTTGTTCAGAAACGAAAGGCGCACTCCTCGCTTCGTTTGGCTTCACGTCCCACCGCAGCTGACTGCATTCTCGTTCAAAGTGTCGCTCGCTTTCGCCGAATATCGCCGATGCTCTCGTTTGCCCGAAAGTTGCGTGCCTGTTTCGCGACGTGATTATCCAGAAAGGTGCGCGCCGCCCCTTTGCCGCCCATGTCATCTATGGCAAGAAGGGCTATCGCTAAGTGAGCTGCGTAATCTTCCGCAGCTCCCGTGTTTTATTGATGACGTCGGTTTTGTTTTTCTTCGTAGCTGTCTTATTTTTAGGGAAATCTATTAATATACTAAATGGAATATGAATTGCTTCTTGCAGTCCCAACGCGTGTATAATATGTCTATTTATTCCGCTTTAAATTAAATTTAATTAAAACACCCAGTTAAGTATTTACGAGTCATGCTTATTAATTAAGGTGTTTTCTTTTGGTTAGGAAAGTTTATCTTTCCAGAGTTGCGTCGGCATTGTGTTTTTTTAGCTTTCTACGTTTGGGTCGGCTGGGCCAGAGCGGCCGCGACGCGGGAGCGGTCCCCCCGCCGGTCGTTAAGGAGCGTCTCGGGTTTCGGGGGTCTGCTCGGACCGGGACCGAAAGAGCCCGCGCTGGAAGATGCTTGTGGCTTATAGCCGAATGTTCGTGTATGCAGAGGGTTTTGCCGCTTTGTATAAAATTGTCGCTTTTTGCCCGATGCAATAACTTAGCGGTTGGCGCCAGTCAGGCTGGGAAAATGGCAGAGAACAACTCTACGAGGAATTTAGGTTTGACCGTTAGGGCGCCAGGATGACAGCTCGCCGACCATTGGAGAACAGTGTACCACGTGTGAGTGGCGGAATTTGAAGAGATTGGTCGGTTCCTGAGGGGAAAGGAGGCCCCTACGGACCTACAAAAAGAGCGCGGAGAGGATTTTGAGGGATTCGGACTTTGGATTTGATGGAGAGAAATTGGGGACGGGGGTCGAGACTTTAGACGAGGCAGGATGACTTCCCAAGTTGGGACTTGTAACTAGAGTGTAAATAAATGCACATAGTTTTATTCGGCAGTGAGTCGACCCGTCACTCAGCGACGTTCGTGCCACCACGCTCCAGACCATCGAAGCGGAACCTGCCTCCCACACCCACCGGGAGGACTTTAACTGGCGCAGTCGACAGGATGGTGGCGCGATTTCCGGTGAGACGACTTGGCGGCGACCTGCGGGCAAGTACGTGAGCTTCGGCTCAACGGTGGACGAGGCAGCATCCCTGTGAGAAGCCTCGTGGGCTCCGGCCCGAAGTGACCAAGACGGCATCTACGTGAGAGGTCTTGGGGGTTTCGACCCGACGTCAACGGTGGACGAGGCAACATCCACGTGAGAAGCCTCGTGGGCTCCGGCCCGAAGTGACCAGGACGACATCCACGTGAGAGGTCCTGGTGGGTTTCGACCCGAAGAGAAGAAGGCGACATCCCCGTGAGAGGCCTCGTGGGTTTCGACCCGATGTGAACAAGGCGACATCCTCGTGAGAGGCCTTGTGGGTTACGACCCGAAGAGAACGAGTGAACGGAGCAACATCCACGCAAAAAGCTTCGTGGGTTACGGCCCAAAATACAGCGACGACGCAGCATCGTCTACGTGAGAGGTTGCGTGGTGTTGCGACCCGAAGAGCGGATCAGCCGGGCCCGAACCGAAGACCGACTCCGGTGGGTGACGTCCAGCGACACCGGAGAGGCATCGCCTCAGGAGCAGCGCACTGACACAGGTGGGACTCATTTCTGTTTCCTCCGGGTTTCGCATGTCAGTGGTGTCGCGGTCGATGACTAAAAGAGCTCGACGTACAATGAGTTAGAACGGTGATAAGAGCCCGGCAATGTTGGATGACGTATCAAAAGGGGGAGGGAGTGAAAGAGAGAACGCTCTCCAGCTAAAAATTGCATCTTTAAGACTCAAACTCGAGATAGCCAAATTTTACGCTAATCAGGACGAGGAGAATTGGCGCCGCGGTGGGAAAGATAAGGGCCAGGTTGGAGCGAATGGGAAATTCGAGGTGGTCGTCAAGACGGGCGAACAACACCTAGTGGAGTGGGAAAGTATCCTGCTGCCGTGGACGACATGCCCGGAACAGGTGAACATCGAGGCCCGCTGTGAAAGCGTGAGCGATGGTGACAGCGGCGAAGGGAGTGAGTGCGATAACGCGTTTGAGCTAAAAATTGCAGCTCTAAAAGCCAGGCTCGAGATCGCCCAATTTAATCTGAAGCAGGCAGAAGAGAAGTCGCGCCGCGGTAGGAAAGACGAGGGCCGGGTCGGAGCGGGCGGCGCATCCGATGCGGTTGTCAAAACGGACAACGTACACTCCAAACTCACCGAGAAGATAGACGCGGACAGCGATGACTGCGGCGACATCGAGGTCGAGCCGGCGGTCCGGACGGGCAAAGGGCACCAGAAGCCCACCGGGAAAACGGACGACGACGACGGGTTACCCGAAATCTTGAACGAGCGGCAGAAGCTTGAAAATCTGGAAGAAGACCGCGAGGTGAACGCATACGGCGATGACTGCGGCGGCCGCGAGGTGAAGCCCGTTAATAGGAGAGCTGACGCGGACGAGGCAGATGCACCCGCCGGTGATCCGGTGACGCAAGGAGGCGAGAGCGAGAGCGGGAGCGATGGTGACGGCGGCGACGAGGGGACGAACCCGGTTGGCGACATCGAGCGCCGGGATCCAGGGAACCCCGGCGCACCGGTCACCGCAGCACTGGGCAGGCAAGGGCCGTCCCAGGCTGGGAGGAAACGGCTGCGCAAGAAGCGCATCGCCAGGTCGGAGTCGGCGGTCAACAAGAACTCCGGGTCCAACCCTGCATCGGCTCCGGGCTACGACAAGGACGGTCATGCAGAGGATGTGAACGACGGCGAGAGGACGGCGAAGAGAGCCTTGATTCCTCCGATCCAGGCGTCGAGACGGAAGCTCCGACTGCGGAGAGGCGCCGACTTCGGGACCAGGGCCGTGTCGTCGCCGAAGGTCAGGCCGGTGGTGCATCGCAGGGCGACGCCCAGGGACAAGGTTGCGTCGCGCTACTCCAGAAGGGGGAGTCTGGACGCAAAGTGCTGCGGGGGCGGCAAACACCAAATGAACACGGAGGAGACGAGGAAGCCACACCGGTCGGTGCCCAGAGCTCGCACGCGTGAACAGCAGACTTCAGGTTTGGGTTCGGGATCGGCGGGTGTTGCGGAAGCGACTGACTGCGAGCCGCCCCAGGTAGTCCTCAGAACGTCTTTAACGGCGACGAGATGGACCACCAAACGGCCACGATTAGGGGGGTAGCTAGCCAGGCTACTAGGTTTTTATTTCACTTTTAGTCTACATTTATGTCACGGCCCCCCTGATTCATTGTTTTTTTGGCCTTCGTTTGGCCCCTCGATATTATATATTCTACGAAATATACACTTTTTGTGTTCGGTTTTTATTCTCTGCCGGAGAAGTTTGAGTGTCCGTACGTAATTGAAACGTGTTTCGTAGCTTCAGCGTTGGTAAGCATGTCGAGGCTAGACAGGCATGATTAGGGCGTGGTCATTATGCCACAGTTTTGGGAGCTCACACCACTGATTTTGCGGGACCCTGGAATGTACAGGAGTGGGTCCAACCTGTGTGTGATCGTGGGTGGCAGTTGGATTTTGAACATGACAGCTATCATGACAGTGTTTCTTTTGTGTGGCCATTCTGGTGTGTGTTGGACGTTTTGCCTGCGGCAGCCGTTTTAGTGTTTCTGGTTTTGGAATTGTAACCATTTTCTTATTTTTATCGGTGCCGTTTGATTGTGTTCACATTTACGGATGATCAGTTGGTGAACTTTTAGAGCGTGATGTTGACGTTGTTGCTTTTGGTTAACTGTGGGCCAAGTAGTTGGTTCGAATATTTGCCAGTGCGATATTCGGGGAAGGAATTTATGTTGCGCTTACATCAAGTGTCAACGCAACAGTCTTGGTGGGGAGGAGTTAAGTATTTAGGAGTCATGCTTATTAATTAAGGTGTTTTCTTTTGGTTAGGAAAGTTTATCTTTCCAGAGTTGCGTCGGCATTGTGTTTTTTTAGCTTTCTACGTTTGGGTCGGCTGGGCCAGAGCGGCCGCGACGAGGGAGTGGTCCCCCCGCCGGTCGTTAAGGAGCGTCTCGGGTTTCGGGGGTCTGCTCGGACCGGGACCGAAAGAGCCCGCGCTGGAAGATGCTTGTGGCTTATAGCCGAATGTTCGTGTATGCAGAGGGTTTTGCCGCTTTGTATAAAATTGTCGCTTTTTGCCCGATGCAATAACTTAGCGGTTGGCGCCAGTCAGGCTGGGAAAATTGCAGAGAACAACTCTACGAGGAATTTAGGTTTGACCGTTAGGGCGCCAGGATGACAGCTCGCCGACCATTGGAGAACAGTGTACCACGTGTGAGTGGCGGAATTTGAAGAGATTGGTCGGTTCCTGAGGGGAAAGGAGGCCCCTACGGACCTACAAAAAGAGCGCGGAGAGGATTTTGAGGGATTCGGACTTTGGATTTGATGGAGAGAAATTGGGGACGGGGGTCGAGACTTTAGACGAGGCAGGATGACTTCCCAAGTTGGGACTTGTAACTAGAGTGTAAATAAATGCACATAGTTTTATTCGGCAGTGAGTCGACCCGTCACTCAGCGACGTTCGTGCCACCACGCTCCAGACCATCGAAGCGGAACCTGCCTGCCACACCCACCGGGAGTACTTTAACTCACCACCTGCTCCCACCCCCCCCCCCCCCAAAAAAAAAAAAAGAAGAAATGTGGAGGGAGGTAGAAAAAAAATTACCGGTGTTTCAGGAAGATGAAATCCCTACCTCCCCTCAGAGTTCAGCGCTAAACAGGACGTCGGCAACATTAACGTGTAAAAGTCAAACAAATTATCAAATAACTTGCGCAAAATTAAAGGTGTAGAACACCATACTATACACTACTCATAAGAACGCTACCTTCTAGCGTTATTCCATACGCATACCTGCAATGGGCATGTTTCTGGCAGATTCTTTCCGCTGTGGGCAGTAATCCAAACGCATTCCCATCTGAGGAATATTGTTCTACTTTTGTGCCCTTTAAGGCATCGATTTACCCCGTAGATAGGAGCAGTAAAATAAAAATTGCCTCCAGCAAACGAAAAAAAAAGGTACGGTCTAGGCAGCCCCTTAGCAGGGCTGCCTAAACCGTACTTTGGAGAGCTGTGATCTGGACGCCTTTCGAGTCAATGTGAAAGCTTCTTGCCCTTTCAAATTAGCTTGAAAGGCACTTTTGCGCGTTTCAGACCAATTCGAAAAGTGCACAGGAGGGCCGTGAGCTGGGCGCCATGTGCACGATTCACGAGATGTGATGCGATTCCTTGTCATCAATCATGTCAAGCCCTGCTCCAGGAAAAGCTCTGTGTCTGTCCAGTGAGCTTAGGTGGGAGTCTCCCTAAGCTCTCGCGCTCTTTTCCCTCTTATTCTTACACGGGTGGAATTTTTTTTTCTAGTTGGGCATCACTCTCAATCTTACTTAGGCTCGGGCCTATTGTATTTTTAATAACGGAAGCGTTACGTGCTTCGCAAAGCGAAACGCCTCTCGCTTCAGCCACTCTCTCAGTCTAGGAGAGCAAGCTAGGTCTCCCGACTCTTTTTCGTCTCGGTGAACCAAAACCGAGGCTGCAATCCAGCTGAGCCAATCATGTCTCTCTAATGTGTTGCGTCATAATGCTTCTCGACCAATGAGCTGCCGAGAGTGGGCTAAGGAACAGCACTTTGATTGTTAATTGTGCGTGTGAGAAGCCGCCTTTGCTTTGTTCCGACTTAAAAGAGATCGATTGAAATGCTTCGGAAATGAGAAGCGGAGCAAGATTCCATTCGTTTGGACCAACTGAAGTTTAGAGTCAAGAATTGGAACGGCGGGAGAACCCTTCTTTCGTGGAGTGAATATAAAAATATTTTATTATCAGACTCGCTTTAACCTTGAAACTCATACTGGTATGCGATTTCCCAGACTCCGCCCAACAGATTCCGTCTGTTGTATTTGTTGCGAGTGAAGCTTAAATCAAGATATTCCAGATAAGGTCATATAAGAAATAAATTCGTGTTTAATTTTTTTTTTTTTTTTTTTTACTTTTGAAGTTTGTAGTAGAGGTAAATTTTGGATAAACCGGAGCTCAAGTGTGGCCGATTTTCAATTAATAACAGAAATTGTGACATTGAAAGATGTATACACAAATCCGAAGGTGACTAGAGTTAACTTAAAGACAAGGTATTCTTCGGGTGTGATATACCTGGTGGGATGAGCATAACAGGGCTATGAGGGGCGAATTACTTTTTCTTATACTGATGTAACTATACAGCACGACTATCCAGCCGTGGTAGCTTTGATAAAATATTTTTTTCGCCTTCTTCCTTAATACGACGAATTGAATCGTGTGGTCTGCTAACATTACTCAATAATTATATCCGATGGCAAACCGATAAAGAAGACCACAACGCTCATTATTTTTATTTTCACCTATAAAACCGTCTTACTTTTTTGTATCCGCAAGATAACAAAGGTATTGGTGCTACACATTTAAACTAACTGGCCATCTGAATCAGCATGTGGCATAACGCTGTTCCGGTTTTACAATATTTTGCTTTTTGATTCTGAACGACTAAGAGAGATCAGGCGGAGTTAAACTTGTCTGTGAGGGCGTTTGAGAACCGGGAGGACAAGCCTCGCTTGCGAAATATCGCGATCCTTCGAAACCAGGCTCAATTTTAAATATTAAAGCAATTTGCTACCAATCAAAATGTAAAAAAAAGAAGATAATTAACGATTTGTCATGAAGTATACGGGACAGAGCTATTCTTGTCGTTCCCTTTAAGTTTTATATGTTCAATACGTTGAGCCAACTAGCCTACCTTATTACAGGTTGTCCCAAGAAGCGGTCAAGCTCTTCAAATCGACCGCGAAATTCGGTTTCTTAACCTATCGCGCTACGAGTTTGTGCAGCGTTCACCGCACATGGTGCATTTTCTTTCGTAAAATTTGCGAAGAGCGAACTTACCTGAGGAAACGTAAAGAAAGAATGACTTAGCTTCTATGGAAACGCAGCAAAGTCATCGGTTTTCAAACAGTACGGAGCCGTTTCGCACGGGAGACAAAATATGGCGCAAGCGGTCGCGACGCCAACTGCTGCCAACGAACGAGCATACGGCACCGAGAGCCGGCGTCATTAGCAGACAACTTTTCGACTCAAAAGTGGCGCGAGCTTTTTAAGTATCAGTTGCCAATGCATTATCTTTATCATCCTTACTAATAAAACAGATTGAATGGACACATAATTGATTAAAAATTGTTTGCCGTGTTATTTTAACGGATTTCTTTCGTGGGACTTATGTCGTCAGCTTTGCAATTCCTTGTTGTTACCGCTCCTGTTTTTGTTTCTGCGACTGTCGCCGCCTACGGAACGCGCGCCGCTTTTGAGTCAAATAGATCCGATCTGCTAAAAACGCCGGCTCTGGGCGCCGTATGCTCGTTAGTTGGTGGCAGTTTACGTCGCGACCGCTTGCGCCATCCTTTGTCTGCTGTGCGAAACGGCGCCGTATTGTTTTAAGACCGGTGGCTTCGCTGAGTTTCCAGAAGAGGTAAGCCTTTTTCTTTCTTTACCTTTTCCTGAAGTAAATTCGCTCTTTGCAAAATAAAAAAAAAAGTACCATCTGCGGGCAACGCGGCACAAAATTGTAGCACGATAGGTTAAGAAACCAAATTTTGCGGTCGATTTAAAGAGCCTGGCCGCTACGTGGGACACCCGGTATTTTAGAATAAAATGAGAACAAACAAAATAGGCTTCTCGAAGCGAAGTATGCACCAGGAGCGTTGTTTAATTTGAAGCGTGCTATACTAAAAAACGTAGCTTATTTTAGTGAACGTCTAGATATATTCCGTACCTCTTTGGCGAAGCGTGCATTCTCCCAGGAATTTCGCTTTCTGCATTGAATACAAACATCGCGCAGGCGAAATGGCAAAATAATAGGTGTGAATATTTATAATTGGTATCTTTTGAAGTTTATATGCTTATCTCTTCTTGCAAAAAAAAAACAAAAACAAATAAAGCTTACGTTTTTATTTCTTGCACTTGGCATCATATTTTGTCGAATAAATAACTAAGGAATGTAATTAGAATGCGGAACACATAACGCGGGTACATTTGTCTCCCGTTCAATTCTAGCACTTTCCAGGAAAAATGTTTAGCTTCGAGCATGGTAGTTTTTTACATTTAAATGGTACTGAGAATATTTTTGAAAAATTTACACATAAGGAGATACATTTTGTGAAGTTAAGACCCTTCCGTTACCAGAGCCCCCGACACGGAGCATCTAGCAAGCAGAGATAATGATGTTCCTTCAATTGTGCCTTGGAGCGCAGGAAAACATTACGGAGTACTGAGATAAGTCTTGCAGTTGCGTTATCTTATTTTCTCTAATTTAATCCATGGGATGGTGTTCACTCTATATCTAACTCGCAGAAATATCCGACAAATTAGTTTTTATAACAACATGGCTGAGTTGATAACATTCAAACTTTGCACCTTTGAACTTTGTTGTGCCTATCTTTCTCTCTTCCGCTCTCTCTCCGGCATTTTTTATATGTAATGCTTACATGTTTTTTTTTTTTTTTGTTTCGCATAAATTATTCTCGATGGCTCCAAGTAGGGCTAGCGATCATTCGCCTACACTCTTAAAAATGCCTTCGCGTCTACTTACCCGCAAAACACTCGAAGGGCCAATCTCTGCGGTCTACGAAATCAGTTCGGCGAATGATGATTCAGAACATTTGTTTATATCTCAAGATTAAATATGCGCTGTGACATTACAGAATGCAAGAATGACGCCTTGCACTGTGTATTGCCACAGCGTATACTTAATTTTGAGGTCTAAACGGATGTTCCGGCTCATCATTCGCTGAGCTGATTTCCTAGATTGCAGAGATTGACTCCTTGATTGTTTTGCCGGTAAGTAAACGCACATACATTTTTAGAGTTTAGTACAAAGAGAGTTTTACATCTTAACGTAGGTTTAGTGGTTGCACTCCAGTTCGACGCCAGCATCAATGTTAGCTCATTCAAGTGCCGTCAACTAGAAATAACTCTCCAAGCTACATTTTCCCGGTACCTGTTTCCCACCTCGTGAGTCCGTTAGACCCCCACACGCTGACCAAGACGTCTCCCTCAAACCGTCTAACCAACCTCAGGGCAATTCATCGAGACGTCAGTCCACGGGATAATCCATCTCTCCGTTTCGGTCGCACGAGGAAGCCGCCTCCTCCCCGACCCCCAGAACCGCCCTCGGCTTTCAGGGACGGAGGGAGAAGGTAGACGTCTCCGGCACAGCTCGCCTACTAAAGCCGCACAAAAACACACGGAACATTTGTCTTTAGCGATGATAAATAGTCCCCGCCGCGCGGTATCCCTCACCACCTCCCACCAAAACCAGCGCAAAACACATTCTCTCCTCCGTCCACGCTGACATCAACGTAGGCACCGGAACTGCGGCGAGCCACGTGAGAAGTTAATATTCGAAAACGACGCAGTCAGATTAAGCTACAGGGAGAAACGCGTTTTGACTCAAGAAAAGATGAAAGAAGAGAAAATGAAGGCAAGAACCAAAAGCGTAGTGGAAGAGATATAATCTGGAATACACCAGAGAGCAGAATAACCAGGACGGGGACCGTTGATAAACTCAGCGAGGGTATTTCCCGTAGCTGGGCCGATATCGGGGAGAGCCCGGGGTGCGACTCGCCGACACACAAAGGAGCCTGGCTTTTTCTTCCCCCATAACACATATCACACACTGCTGCTGCCGCTCACGCCGCTCTTGTGTGCGCGTTTGCTGTTGTTGTTGTTGATGTTGACGTTCGGTGCTGGCTGCTTGTTTGTGTTGGGCGCGGGAGAAGGAGAGGCTTTGTGGCAGCTTGCTTGCCTCCAGCAGGTTCGCTCTGGAAGGCAGTACGCTGCTGCATTGTGTGTTGTTGTCGCTCCGCGCTTGTCGTTCGTTGATTGAGATACTTTTGGTTTTTTGCGGTGACAGAGGATCTTTCTTTTTTTTTTCCTTATTCTCCTCTAGATTCTAGGAGCATTTGATAAATTGCCCGTCGTGTTTTCTGGGTGACTACAGCCGACGTCTTCCGCGGTGTGATGGAGGTGGGAAGCCTCCGTTTGAGGAGAGGGCAATGGGAAATAAACAACGTAGGCAGGCGTGGTTAGGTGTAAATTTATATCTCGCCCGCTTTATTATATTCTTCTAGTTTCTTTTTTTGCTTTGTTTTTGCAATTATTTAGTTTTATTTTAATTTCTGACAGTGGTTGTTTTCTAATTTTTAACTACTGAAAATTCGGTTTCATCACGCCTTTTCATTTTTAACCACTGATCTCTTTATGAATATGCTGGATCGTGCTTCCCTCTTCGCCAATGCGGCCCCCGGAAGTTCGGAATTGGCCATCTCGGGCCTGTGAAAATCTGCCGGCTGAAATGTTGCATGCAGAGGCTGGGCGGCAGATACGCCTAAAGACACGTTTTCTGCTCTTTCGCCATCTTTCGCCGAAGAAGTTTCTTTTCAAAAAACCTCACGAAATGTTCTTAGCTGTTTTTGAAAAACAGTTAAAATTAAAAAAAAAAACAAAAACGCATCACCGAAGGAAAGAAGCACAACTCGTGGAGCGCAAGTGTCGCGCTCTGACGGCGTGAACCGAAACAAATATTTTTACCAGTCGCACCCCAGTGACTCGATATTTCCGATGCAGTGTGATGCTTACCTATGGTTTGTCTCTTTATGTCAGGAAAAGAAAGACAGATTCCTGCTCAATAATTTATTACTGATCAGCGGTCGACCGATGCAGCCTTCGTTTCCACTTGTTGCGATGTCACTAAAGCGGCGCTCGTTTTGTATACGAGTTGAGCCAACAAAGAATGTGTTAATTCAGTCGAAAGACACTCCGATTCGAGCGATGCGTTCCCGTAACATTTTCTAGCATTAGAGGTGATGAGAAATACGCAAGTCAAACAAGTTCATAGAGAAAATTTAAAACGAGCGTAATACCATCCAACAGAAATAAAACACACGATTAAGGTATTGTTAGCCGTGTATAATACCTGTCGAGCTAAGTGGCGCTGGTGGGCCTCGAGAAACTGCGGAAAGGGAAAGTACGTGAGGAACACCTGCACTTGGAAGTGTGTAGTTTGCGCTCAAAACATCTTGCCAGCTCATTTAGATGTCCCAGAGATCAAGCTTGTGTGAATTTTTAGATCACACTGTCACGTCCGAATGCCAAAATCATCCAGCCGTATAAAACGCAGATACTGAAGAAATTTTCAGTGTCGAAAATAGCAAAGGCTCTCGCTCTCGTGGACAAGAAAAACCGTTAACACGGTCAAGAATCGATGAAACAACTATTTCGATGGGGGACGCCAAATTTATTACGTAAGTATCTTGAGGGGAAGGCCCCAAAATCCAGCTCATCTAGTGGAAAGTGTCAAATAAATGTACACCTGTTTCCACACTTGCGGAAGTGACGTTGAGGTCGTGAAAATAATATTGAATATTATTTTACGGCAGACGTCGAAATAGTTCCATGCCTTTCCGAAAAGTGCCTTCCGCAAGACGCGGACAAGATACTGGCGTCCGCGGGGAAGAAATCCCAACTACTCTGACACCGACTCCTTCAAATAATACCCGCTCTATATTGAGGTTCATGAACGATCCGTAACTGGATACTGCACCAGCAGTGATAAAATCACGCAAAGACCCCGCATGCTGAGGGTGATGGATGGCGGCCCATCAAGCGCGAGTACGCTGTCTTCCGTTGTTAGGATGCAGATTAGAGAATGAAGGATTGAGATCTCACCAACTGTAAATAAAAAAGCAAAAAAAAAATTAAAAAGAAGGGCTCAACGTGGCGAACTCGTAATACTCTAAGTACTGAATTGTAAAACGACGATGCAAACTCTTTTAACACATGGAATACAATGGAAGAAAATACGACTACAACAACTTGACTAAAATCGATCGGCTGTAACCGAGACAACATAAAATAAACAAAACCCGCGTACTAGAACTTCGACGTCCTCAAAGTGAGATCATGTGCCGACACGTACTGGACAGAGTATTGCATTACCATTCGCCTCGGACTCTTGTATAATCAATGCATCGAAAGACGCAGACATCGGACTTGACCCCAATTTCTGACTTGTCGCCATCCAAGAGTGATGATTTTGCCTGGGGTTATTTGAGTTTCTTCATAGCCTTTGATCATTTTAGGGGCGGTTGGTAGAACCACAAAACTATATTAGCGAGGAAATTACATTAGTTTTGTCAAAACAACGTGGCATTGTAAATCGTTACATATTGATCAATATATACGCATTGTTTCAGCTATTACTGATGATTTTCGGAGCCGATTTGTTATGATTATACCTACAATTCAAAACAAGTTTAAAAATTTTTGGGCTAATTTACGCGGACAATTATTTATATATGTATATCTCCAGAGGGAAAATACAGTAACCGAGTATTCAATATTAATCTTAGAGTTGTTCCCTCTGTCAAACTGCCCTACGTTATGTTAGCCTTCGCTTATTTGATCCTTGCAGAGGCGGCACGTATGACTGCCTGGATTAGCGATACCCGTTAAGCCCTCAAATTTCATGGGCGACAGGTTTCTCAAACGCGTGCGCTCCTTTGAGCATGCAAATCCCACCCTTGTCCCTAAAGAAATGTATGCGTTTAATAATTCTTAATTTAATTAGCAAAAAAAAAAAATACCCCAAAGGTAGAGAAACAAGGTGCATACAGACAGCGCTGACCAACATCTGTTTATCAAAAAAATCACCACCTCCGAATTTCAAAATTTAAAGAAAAACGTATGTCATCGCCCTGTTCCAATCCCTGAACCGGTGGAGTCAGAGTAGAGAAATGGAGTTGGGCGGCGCACTGCCCCCCTGTTGGAATAAAAGAAAAAAAAAATCTTGAAGGGTGTTTTTGCCGTAAGCCAAACAGTAAGCATCGTTATACAATTACGGGTGTAAATGGCTTGTCCTATGACGTACACCGGTATTGGTGTAGCAAAATACATGCAGGAAATGGCGTTATTCCTACCACCCTTAAAGAAAGGCGCCATTAGGACCACCCTTACATTACGGTGTCATTCCACAGTACACCTTTTTATTAGAGTGTTAACACTGCAACACGCCCTCTAGGTTTGGTTATCACTGCCAGAGAAGATAGTAAAAAGTCGCAATGAACAACACTCATATAAGAGGGTGTAATAAGTTAATCCAAAAGAGTGAACAGAAAAATGACTGCGAAGGAGGCAAAACGTGCCTGGTACGCTTTTTATTTTTTGATCAAGGTTTTACTGAAACCCTTTATTGAGGCGGAAGCAGGATTATTGTCACAAGAATGCTTGTAGTGCACTTACGAATAAAATAGCGAAATCATGTAATGCGTTATAGAGGCACAATCGGATTGGGAAAGCACAGAGCAACGCAAACACTATGTCGAGAATGAAGTCAGTCACCCACATTCAACCGAAGTCTTGCTATCGGCGATGAGCATTTCCTTGTTGAAGCGCGTCCAACAAACACAAAACAATAATTCTATCGACTCCAAGTTCCAAGGAAGAAAGTGGCCATAACCAAAAAGTTAACGTGGACGTATTCCGTCTTTCGCGAAGAGAAATCCCAGCCGCGACTGCAACGCGCGAAAACCAGCCAAAAACTGAAGAGCGCATTTCGGAAACCCGATCTACTTGGCCCCCTACCAATCACCCTAACTTGGCACAGCCCTAGTGAGTCCATCAGCGCGTCAGAGCGTGTGACGTGACAAAAGTTCGTCCAAGCGTTTTTGTCCTGCGGAGAGCGGTTACCTGTTTCACTCCACTCCTCTGAGTTGCTATAAGCGGCCGTCGCGCTCACTCACAGCCACGCAAAGACACAAAAGAAGATGGGGAGGCTTAATAGAAGGCGTGGTCGAAGGTAGATAGACAATGGATCCAATCTCTCTCTGCTTCCTTGTGTGTGTTTCTCCAGCTAAAAGCGCGCGAAATCCGTTTTGCATAATATCTTTTTTTTCAGTCTTGGTTTTGAGGCGGTTAAGAAATAGAAATTGCTCGCCGGCATCGTCGATTCGCATAGGGCACTTTTAACACTCAACCAAAAACAGCGGCGGATACGATATGTCAGGATGGCGTCGGCTTGGCCCATCCGATGCTTCATAAATACCGGCTGGGTCAATTCAGTGAATTTCGGTTAGTTTATTATCAGTGAGGTGTATCTACATTTTGCTCATAAAGTAAATGAAACCGTAGCCAGCTGGTTAGTTTTGGATAACTCAAAATAAGAAATTTGAGACAAAACGAGTAACACTGATTAGTAAGGAACTAAACGAAATTCTACAAAAGAATACAATATACAATAGGTACGTGTCATAGGAGCACCACTAATTTAATTAAATCGATATAAATAACATGAGGTTGAAGGTGATTTAAGAAAGGAAAAGGTAGTGTTTTAGGGCTTGACTAAAATTATGTGAACATCGAAGATTTTTAGGCCGAGAGTTCTATATTTCTGTGCCACAGAAATGCATTTATCTTTCTCGATATCGTTATGACATTGGACAATATTAAAATACCCAGATAAATTAGGTATATTTAGAAGCGCACCTATCAAAAGTATTCCTATTGGAAAACGGTTTTTATCGTTACGCGTCTATGGAACTTCGTAGCAGCTTCGTGTTTTATTATTTCTAGGAAACTTAGAATACAAAGGTGATTAAATAAAACGATCGATCCTGCCATGTAGTGTGAGTTGGTTATAATTCTAACTGATCTTTTTTATATTAATTGTTGCCACGAGGTTGCTATCATAAATCATACCCCAAGCTTTGATACAGTATATGAGATGACTTTGAAATATTGTAAAATAAATTATTCTTAGAGTGCGACGGTCGAAACTTTGCCGCGCCTTTAGTGATATGAAACATGCGTATGTTAATTCTTGACAGATATAAGCTATGCGCTCTTGCCAGTTCAAGGGGTTGTCAAATATTCTCAGGTTTGTGAATAAACTTAGCTGCTCAATTTTGCAAAATATTAATATACATTTCGCCGTTATTTTAGTTGATATGTTTTTATTACATTGAATTATTACGTACTTCACCTTTTTTCATTGGGTGCAATTTTGTTGTAATTGCACCATTCTCGAACAAGATACAGATATTTATTAACTACACCTTTCTGTTATCTAATGATTGACTGGAGTATGAAAGAGATGTGTCATCGGCGAGAATTATTATATCTGATGAGTATTTATTTTATTTATTGACACTGCAGTCCCTGAAAGGGATTTGAGCAGGTGGGTACATTTGGTGAACAAGAAAGGTAGGCCTACAAAATAGCAGACAAGTCGGAGAAACAAGTAGGAGAAATTAAGAAATGCAATTTCCATATAATGAGACAAGTATGCACCGTCACACGTTTAAAAACGCGGCAGGAGAGCGCAGCATGCAGACGAGGGGTGTGGGCAGAAGCGGCCGCTCTCGCCGCGTTTTTCCCATTGCGATGCGGGCCATACGTTCGCTAACCGAAACTGCTGCGGCCTTTCTAGCTTCATTTCTCTGTCGTGTTCTGTCATTAGTAAGGTCTGACTATCATCGCTCGCTGCCAGAGCTCGACCAGCAGCAATAGGGCGAAAAACTGCTGTGATGGTGCGGGCTTCGAGGATTCCTATGCCGTGAGCAAAGGAGCGCCGGCGCTACGACGCCAGATCGACCAAGTTGCTGCCGCCAACCTCGATGGCGCACGTTGTCGTCTACCTGGTTTTTTAGCCGAGCTAATTTACGGGCGACGCGGTGCGAGCGTACGAGTCTCTTGAGGCCTACAACTACTTTGAGTCTGGTAAGAACTGCTTGAGCGCTACGCGTGCGAATTTATGCGGAGTCGTCCGTGTCGCAAATTTAACCGCACTTTTTACGACGCAAGCTTGGTACGAGACTGCAAGCTCTTGACTAAGGCGCCGCGTTTTGCGTCGTCCGAGCAAAGGCGATGCCGTCGTTGAGGGCAGCTGCTACACCTTGCGATGCCTCGGTGTAGCTTTCTTGCGACTTACACCTTAGTTCATAACGTTCACCAACAAGCCCAACTTCTTCAACCGATGAACTCTTGGGCGGCAAGTTGTGTGCAAACCCTGTAGGAACGAAGTCCGGTCGGTCTGGATCAGAGTGACACCCCTACGCATAGGAGTGCCTTACCTATGGGGACAACGATCCAAGTGGAAGATTATAGATTACCTTCAATGAAGGCTTACCACACAAGCGGCCGTCCGTGCGAGGCGATCATTTTTTCAGGCGAAAGCCTTACTTGTCCCATCGAAAAGAAAAATCGGAGTAAATGGCCATAAAAACGCGATTGCGCGGCACGCGCCGCTGAGTGGGCGACCCTATTCGTCCCATTATCTTGGCGTCGTCCTCGGGGTCGTGCTAGAGGTCGTCCTAGACCTCTAGGACCATATTGACTTGTCACCTTACGAAAAAAAGAAGCGGCTTCGGCGTTGTTGTGCCCGAAAAATGGCCATGAAAATACCTCATCAGGCGTCATCACCGTGATGTCATCAAGCGTCATCATACGTCATTATCGTGATGTCACCGCCAAAGTGTCATGTGCAAAAGGTGCGCTTCGGACTTCATCTCTGCTCGTGCGATGGACTGTGAGGCGACCTCGTCTACATCTACGGCGTGTTCCGCAGGCAAACGTGGCCGCCCAGAGGAATACGCCACAGACTCCTTAAGTGTCCTCCTCTAGGCGACGTTCTCGACTTTTCAACATGTATTTGCCGTTTTAATTGGTGCCGCGGAATATTTTATGTTGTATTCAAAACTGGGACAAGAACGAAAGTGGGACAGTGATCTGCGATGTTAAATTTGCAAGCTCCAGCATCATTTGTTTTATTATTAGTAAAATTGTGATCAATGGAGCTTGTTGGAACAATCGCTACTCTAGTTGGCTCGCTAACAGCAGCGTAGACTTTCCATTTTCCCGGGAAGGGGGGGGGGGGGGGGGGGGGGGCAGGCTGAGAAGTTCCCCGGGGGGGTTTCCGCCCAAGCGGAAAAGCACCTCCCTCCCCTGAAGCATGCTGGGATTCCATTTTTCATGTCTTTCGTCAACAAAGGCAACCTGGGCACTTTGTTTACATGCCACTACTAGAGATTTGTTACATGGCACGTAAACAGCGTCTCGGTAAGGATCATAACCCGGGCCCGGGGAGGGGGCACGAGCCCCGATGCCCCCCGGAGTCTACGCCTATGCTCGCTAATTGAACGGCTGTGTAAGATGAATATATTCTGTGCGCACATATTTCCGAAGGATTAAAATTTTTTTAATGACCAATTATCTAAGTATATCTTTTATTAGATTAATGCATAATGACTCGCAAAAGTCCGGTTCTATACGCACTGCACCAACCACTATGCCACAATACAGCTCCAGTAACAAAGCTTCGAAATATTTCGAAGAGCGATAAAGACGAGGTAGCTCACTATAATTTCATTCCGTTTTTATGAACAATGATTCGCCGCCCCCTCTTTGCTTATAAGCTCTTGAAAGGACACCAAAACATACCAAGGGATATTAACGCACTCATATCCTTTCGACAATCTAAAGTTTTATTAATGCTCTGTATGTTAGAGTGTAGCACCGAGAGTACTTTTTAGCCAAAAGCAATCTCATAGCCAAGTCCACAGGTCGTTTTGGAGCACGCCGAGATCAGTAGACCAGCTCCTAGATGGAGCACTCGATCCGAACGGAATCGCGCCGCCTGCAGATCCCCAGTGGAATATGACAACCCCTCAAGGATTGGCGGAAGCCTTTCCGTCATTCACCTTCCCGAGAACCTTCTTTACACGGTGCGTTGAACCCATGTTCAACGCAAAAGCGAAGTTAATCATGGTGTGAACGATGCGTGTCCATAAGCGATGTACATCAGCGTATCCGCGTAGTCCTCTTGCCTCTTCATCGGCATACTCGTGAACGGTGTCCAAGTACGTCTCAACTTTCGGCCTCTTCTGCGGACGTACGAAAAGGCCGTCGAATTCATGCGGTACATACGATGAAACATCGTCCTCCTTGCTACTCGAGTTGAGCCGCAGTTTCTGGAGGAGCTGCTAGAAAAAAACTTAACGCCGAGCTGTCATCAAGCAGCAGCAGCAGTAAAACGGGTGGCACTTCCCGAGCGGCCATTACGACTTCTTCCGAGGCGAGAGCAGCAAGATGCCCGGCGACAAAGCAAGTCACGTGTTCGCGCCGAGGGCTGGCCAAGCTTGCTTCCGGTCGAATCCGCCAAAATCGACGGAGCGACTTTTCTCATACCCACCTGTATCTCTAGCCAACAATAAAGGTTTTCCAATCCAATCGGATCCGGATCGAGATCTGGAGTGGGAGCTGATAGAAAACGACGAGTGGAACACGTCCGTCTGGATCTCGATAGGCCGGTGAAATAGGCGCGCTCTAGAAAAGTAGGTCCCGGCGCGATCGAAAACGACCAGTGCAATTCACCATTATCAAAGTCTTCATTGCTGGTGATCTGAATCACGCTAAATTTTGCTTCTTTCGCCTCAAAATTTTTTTCTTCGCGATACCCACAAAAACTTCTAGATTTTATCCCTCTTTGTTTGTGTTCCCCTACCAAATAATCTTTTCGTTTCTAGGAATAGATGCACATTTGTCTATACCGGATCACTGGTGCTAAAAACTGAATTTGAAAAAAAACATGACCAAAATGTGTTATTTTGGCTTTGGTATCGAACCTGGGACCTCTCCATTTCCAGTCGAGTTTTCGGGTGCTCACCAGTCATATAGCTGTGTTTGGAGATTTGTGTTTGTTGTGTGTTTCCCTTGCTCCCCTTCGCCAGGAATTATTTTCGCCATTCTTCTCCAGCTCGTTTGCCCCATTCCATTAACTGCATTTTCCTCGGAAATAATTTATGTTTCTGTCCCCGTCCTGTACGTTTTATCTTTTCATACATTCGTATCTATTCAGCTACATGCTCGATTTCAAATATTAAGGGGAAAGCCTTATATGTCTCATCATTTAATCGATCTTCAAAGTGGTTGAGGGAAAACACGACAGCGACACGAACGGTACCGAAAGGTTCACAAGACCACTCTGGCGAATTAGAGCCAATAAAAGAAGATGATGATCATGATTAGGAGTTTATTGGCGCAGCAGCAACGAGGGCCATAATGCGCCAAACTTAACGTATTTAGAGCATATTATAACAAAAGTTTACTTTGAGGCTACATATTTACAAATGGTATAAATATCCAGTTTGTTTTAAAAAGTCTAAGACACGGCTGAATGGAACTAAAGGTTTATCACCAAGCAAAAAAGAGGGATGAAATGGGAGATGATCCCTAAAAAGTTCGAGAAAACATGATTGACGGAGTGGTTGACGGGACGAACAATGCCACAAAATGTTCAACACGGTCAGAAGCTCTCCACAATGTTCACATAGTGCAACATCCTCACCACGAAGCAGATACTGCTGTGTCACACGGAAGTGACCTATTCTTAGACGGCATAGAAGAACCTCCATACGACGTTCCCTGTTGTAAGAGCTCTGCCAAACGCCCAGAACGGGCTTGATAATGTGAAGTTTGTTGTTGCTCTCTGTATCCCATTCCAGCTGCCATTTGAGATGAATAGATTTCCTCAGAAGTGGTTTCAAGTCTTGGTAAGGTAAGCAATTGAATGTTATAGACGAGCCTTGGGCAGACACGGCCAATTTATCCGCCTCTTCATTGCCCAAAATCCCAACGTGGCTTGGCACCCAGCAGAACTTAATGTCCCTACCGGGTCGCAGGGCGCTATTGATCTTACCATGTAGATGTTGTGCAAGGCGGTTCTTTGTGGGCATCAGGGAGGACACAGCCAATAAGGCACTTTGTGAGTCGACAAAAATTACAGCTTTCATAATGCTATTGTCGAGTATATGTTCAACCGCTAGTAAAATAGCACAAAGCTCTGCAGTGAAAATGCTTGCCCTAGAGTCAACTTGTGTGGCTTTGCTGTAGGAGGCGGAATAGAAAGCACACCCTACAAAAGACAACGATTTGGACCCATCTGTATAAAACTCCAGGTAGTCTGCATATTTTTGTTGCAAGGAGAGGAACTCCTGCCGGAGGATTTGTGGTGAAATGACCCTCTTACTGTATTTTGCAAGTGACCAGTCACAGAAAATCGGCAGAACATCCCATGGAGCAACCCTATGAGTGTTTTTAAGCAAGGGAATCTCACGGAGGGGGATATTAAGGGATTGACAAGTACTTTGCAAACGGAGGCTTAATGGTCTAACAATGCTCGGCTTGTTTTCGAAAAGCTGTGAACTTCTGCAAGCATGAAGGGCACTGTAGGAGGGATGCTTTGGATTTGAAAATACTTTGTAAGCATAAGAGACGCTGAAGTACTGCCTCCGTTTATCAAGGGACATTTGATCCGTATCAGCATACAAACTCTTCACAGGAGATGTGCGAAATGCACCTGTAGAAAGTCGTAGTCCAAGGTGGTGTGCTGGGTCAAGCATCTTAAGAGCGGATGGCCGCGTTGACCCATAAACTACTGCACCATAGTCGAGGCGGGATCGAACTAAGGAGTTATAGAGTCGTAGAAGACAGCGCCTATCAGCACCCCACGACATATGCGATAGCACTTTTAGGATGCTTGATGACATCAAGCATTTCCGTTTCAAATTCTTCAGATGGGGTACAAAGGTAAGTTTCTTGTCAAAAATAACACCCAAAAATTTGTGTTCCTGTTGGACTGATATCTCAATGCTATTAAGATGCAAGGAAGGATCAAGAGACAATCCCCGGCGTAATGAAAAAGGAACACAGACTGTTTTTTCAGGAGAAAATTTGAAGCCGTTTTCGTCTGCCCACTTACACATTCTATTGATTGTAAGCTGCAATTGTCGTTCACAACTGGAGAGGTTACAGGAAGACACAGAGATTTGCACATCATCCACATATAGAGAGTAAGTTACTGATGATGGCATAACCTTAGCTAGAGTGTTAATCTTTACAGCAAAGAGGGTAACGCTCAACACTCCTCCTTGAGGAACACCATTTTCTCGAGAAAAAACATCTGAAAGTATGGAGCCCAATCAGACTTGAAAGGTTCTTTCGCTGAGAAAGCTCTGCATGCCCTGAAGCATGCGGCCCCGTACACCACAGTTGTACAAGTCACGAAGTATTCCATACCTCCATGTGGTATCATATGCTTTGTGTAAATCAAAAAACACCGAGACACAATGCTGCCGGTGTACAAATGCCTCACGTATAGCGGTCTCTAGGCGAACCAAATGATTGGTGGTCGCTCCTCCCTCCCGAAAGCCGCACTGGTTTACATCAAAAAAATTCTCAGTCTCTAAGAAATGGACAAGACGACGATTCACAAGCCGCTCATAAGTCTTCCCTAAGCAACTTGTGAGTGCGATGGGACGATAGCTCGTAGGAATGGAAGGGTCTTTCCCAGGTTTCAAAAAAGGGATTATGTGGGCATGTTTCCAGCAACGAGGAAAGGCAGCAGCTTGCCATAGATGATTAAAGAAAGTTAACAGACCGTTCATAGATTCAGGGGACAGTTTCCTCAACATTTCATAGTGGAGTCTGTCTGGCCCTGGTGCAGACTGCTTCTTTGCACCAAGAGCGACTTTGAGTTCACACATTGGGAATGGTCTATTGTAAAAAAATGAACCACCCTCCGACATCGAGATGGGCTGCTTTTCAACAGTCGACTGGAACTTCTTGAATTTTTCGCTAAAATTAGAGGAGCTACTAATAAGATGGAAATGCTCCCCAAGAACATTTGCTTGATCTTTCAGCGATACAGAGGGGGAAGAAAACAGAGGAGTTCGGAAAGATTGGTAATCTCCTCGAACTTTCCGCAGGCGATCCCAAACTTCTTTAGCTGGGACAAAGCTATTTAGAGAAGATATATATTTTTCCCATGATGTCCTCTTTGCATGTTTCCGTGTCCAACGTGCTTGGCCCTACATTTTTTAAATTCAATCAGGTTCAAAGCAGTGGGATAACGGCGAAATATACCCCATGCCTTGTTCTGTTTCCTGCGAGTGAATGTGCAGTCCTCATTCCACCAGGGTTTGCATCTCCGGGGTAGGACGCCGGATGTTTGCGGAGTAGAAGATGCAGCAGCATTAATTAGACATTCAGTGACAAACACCGTCGCCTCCTCGGGGGACATACTGCGAAAAAGCGATGGATCCAGTACGGCATTTAAACCAAAAAGAGCCCAGTCAGCCTTCTCTAATTTCCACTTTGGAAGGCGGGTCGAAAGCGAAGGAAGGGGTATTGAATTTTTAAAAATTATGGGGAAATGATCGCTGCCAAATGGATTATCTAAAACCTTCCATGAAAAGCATGGAAGTAAAGCTGATGATGATATGGAAAGGTCTATTGATGTAGAGGTGTTATGAGCAGCACTATAAAACGTTGGCTCCTTTTTATTCAGAAGACAGAGCCCGGAGGATAATAAAAGTCGTTCTAAAACTCAACCACGGGAATCCTGACGAACACTACCCCACAGAAGGTGGTGGGCGTTAAAATCACCTAGAATCAAAAAAGGCTGAGGCAGCTGATCTATGAGTCCTTGTAGCTCGTGGAGCTGCACTGGAACGTTGGCTGGCAAGTAGAGCGAGACGAGGGTGACGAGTCGGTCAAGGAGAACGCGAACTGCTACTGCCTCGAGTGGTGTTTGTAGAGGAACCTGAGCACACACAACCCTGCTCTGCACTACAACTGCGACACCTCCAGAAGAGCTAGGAGAAAGGCGGTCCTTCCTAAAAACCTGGTGCCGGCGTAAGACCTGTGTGTGCTTGTCGGTCAGATGGGTTTCCTACAAACAAAGTGCCACAGGACGAAGCTCATCGAGAAAAAAATTAACGTCATCAATATTACGAAGAAGGCCGCGACAGTTCCACTGCATGATACCTAATTGTTTAGTCATAGCAGTGCCAAAATTAAAATAAACTTTAACTTATAAACTGCAAAAACGGGTAAAAAAATGGCTACATGAATATATTTCTTCTATGCCTGTTGAGCCTAGTGAATTGTGCGACAGCGCAAGGATAGTGTGCTTGCTTTCGTTCTATGGAAAACGCCCAGTACTCTGGTATTGTGATATTTGTAATTTTTTTATACAATCGGTCGTGGGCTTCAAAGTAGTCATAAATGCAAACAAAAAGTGAAAGCCGTTTACAACTCCCTGTAACGCCGAATTAGAGCGCAGCTCTTGAGGAGGAGGACGGAAGGGTACTGGGGGGGGTCAAGTGACCTTGGGTGGGGGTCACGTGACGATGACGATGCCGATGACGTCATCAGTAACGATGACGATGCGGATACCGATGACGTCATCAGTGACGTCACTGATGACGTCATCAGTGATGATGACAATGACGATGCCGGTGACGTCATCAGTGATGATGACGATGACGATGCGGATGCCGGTGACGTCATCAGTGACGTCACGGATGACGTCATCAGCGATGATGACGATGCCGATGCGGATGGTGATGATGACGATGACGATGCGGATGCGGATGCCGGTGACGTCATCAGTGACGTCACTGATGACGTCATCAGTGATGATGACAATGACGATGCGGATGCCGGTGACGTCGTCAGTGATGATGACGATGACGATGCGGGTGCCGGTGACGTCATCAGTGACGTCACTGATGACGTCATCAGTGATGATGACGCTGACGATGCGGATGCCGGTGACGTCATCAGTGACGTCACTGATGACGTCATCGGGGGTCACGTGACCCCGGGGGTCACGTGACTTGGGGAGCCACGTGACTTTGGGTGTCACGTGACCTTGGGGGTCACGTGACCCTGGGGGAGGGGTCACGTGACCTTGGGGTGACCTTGGGGAGTCACGTGACCTAGGGTGTCACGTGACCTTGGGGTCACGTGACCCTTGGGGAGGGGTCACGTGACCTTGGGATGACCTTGGGGTCACGTGACCTTGGGATGACCTTGGGGTCAGGTGACCTTGGGATGACCTTGGTTACGCCGACGGCGACGGCGACGCCGACGCCGCTCAAGCCGAGAACGGGCCCCTAAGAGCTGCGCTCTGAAAAGGTTATTAGGGTTTAAAATCAATTTTTATGCGCGGAGCGTTTTTTTTTTTGTGCAGTCATTCTGCTTCCCACTAGAGGTAGTGGGAGCAGCGCGGGAGGACTCCGATCCCGAGAGGATAGCCTCGTCTTCGTATCTGAGCCCACACTCTTCCATGGGCTCTTCCGGTGGTGTCGTCGGTTGACCCTTAGGGGCCAACTGCTTCGACGTCTCACCGGGCTTCCTCTGGGGAGAAGAGGAGCGAGGGGGTAGGCCTTGGCCCTTAGGGGCCAAAGGGCCAGGTGGAGCAGGGGGGTCAGCCCCTGCCCTGAGGTGGATGCAGAAGAGGCAGCATCCACCTTACGGTTCGAAAGCGGTGTCACTGGCACCACTCCAGAGGACGGAGACCTCGACGGGAGGCGCAGACTGTCCGTAGACGTCTGCGTTCCCGTCGAAACCATTGGCCGTACCGGTCCCCTGCGTACGGCCTCGGCATAAGAGCCTTTGGATACAAAGGCGAAACGCTTCTTTGCATCAGCGTATGAAATATTTTCGGTAACCTTCAAGGTGAGGATTTCTTTTTTCTGTTTCCATAATGGGGAAGATCGCGAGTACGCTGGGTGCTTACCGCTACAGTTAGCACAGTGGGGCTCATTCTCGCACACATCAGCAACGTGCTCCTTGCTAGAACACTTGGCACAAGTGTCACTTCCTCGACAGTTCCGTGACCCATGGCCAAACCGTTGGCATTTAAAACACCGCTGAGGGTTTGGCACATAGGGGCGGACGCGGCACTGGAGATATCCTGCCTTCACAACTTCAGGAAGTGTAGTTGACTCAAATGTGAGGATGATGTGTTTCGTCTTGCGTTCAACACCATCGCGGCGAAGGGTAATACGCCGAGCAACGATTACGCCTTGTGTAGAAAGGCCCTCAGCTACTTCGGTTTCTGTACACTCGAGCAGGTCGTCTTCTGAGATCACCCCTTGAATTGTATTAAGAGTTCTATGAGGTGCGACAGTGACTTTGTAATCAGTCACACAGTTTAGTGCTAATAGTGAATCACTTTGTTGCTTACTGTGTATTTCCACTAGGAGATCACCAGATGCCATCTTTTTGCATTGTAGTTCTTCCCAATCACTCCTTCAAGAACTTTTGAAATGAGGAAAGGGGACAACCTGCCAAGCGGTTTTTCATCCTCAGAATGCATGACTAGAAACTTGGGGAACTTTGAAAATGTGTATGTTGGTTTTTCTATCTGTAGTGCTTCGGTGCGGACCCTTTTCGGGGCCCAATCAAAAGGTTTTTTAGCTTGAGAACCCATATGAAGGGGGAGGGTTTTCGGAAACTGTGGTGCACCGCCCACCACCGAGCCCAACAAGGGAATAGGTAACGCTCCATAACAAGAATGGCTTGACTGAAGACGTTACGCTATTAGTGCTGCCCAGTCTCTATAACCAAGAGTTGTTCTGGACAAGGTGTCTGTCGCCACCCAAGGTTAGCCCTTGCCGCCAAAGGAATTGAAAAGGAAAGAAGAGAAATGAGAAGAGTGAAAAGGAGGAGAAGACAAGGGTGAAAGCAGAGAGGGGATAGTAGAAGTGGCGACTAGACTGAATCATCCTGGCCGGGCCTTACCAGAACTCCCGTCTACGAGAAGCAGGGGCCGAAGTGGTGTATTACCTCACCTGGGGGGCCCCGAAGGGTCCAAACCTGCCCCGGGCTCGGCTCAACCACCAGGATGCCCTTTTTCGCGGACACGGGAAAGCCACGCACAGCCATACGTGGGCGGGCAAACCCGCATGGCTCGGGGTACTTGGAGACGCCACTCCCCAAACACCTGCTTTCACAGGTGCCCCCTGCAGGGGCCAATAAAAGAAGGATGACAAAGCGAATTAGAAGAATTAAAATGAATCAAGAAGAAATAAAGTGAATAGGAGTTATTCAAGAGAAGTAAGAAAACCAATAAGAATTAAGAACTATAATGCGAACTAAGAGGATTCAAAGTGAATAAAGAGGAATTAAAGAGCAGAAAGAGTAATTAAAGCGAATTAAGGACGAAAAAGCCAATTCAGAAGAATTAAAGTGAATTAAGAGGAATTTAGGCATAATTAAATGGATGACTAAGCGAATTAAAATGATGACTCAGCACATTGAGAAGGATGACTCACCACATTGAGACGGGTGACTCAGCACACTGAGAAGGAGGACTCAGCACACTAAGAAGGATGACTCAGCACGCTAAGAGGGATGACTCAGCGATTTAAGCTGGCTAATTAAAGTGGTTAAACTCTAACTGAAATTTACACTGAAATTCCTTATCCACGGCCATAATTTGTCAGTTGGATGGTGGCTTCGACGAAAGATTTTCATCTACGCCAGCCTCAAAACAGCCGGGCTCAACAGAACGTTGGTCAGCGCTTGAAGAATCCTTCAAGCTGGGTAGCTGCAACGGAGCTCTAGAAGGCCTCTCAGCAACTACGGCTGCTCCAGTACCATGGTGAGCGGCGGCTTTCTTCTGCAGTTGCACGAATCAGCTCGACCTAGCCCTGCGTGTCTGACAGCGTAATCGCTGGAACCCAGTACTGCCGGCCAGTCGTTCAATCGTAGCGCAGTTACTCACCATCCTGACCACTTACCTGCCCAAGTGGCTCGCGTCGATACTTAGAGGAGTGCCTCGACCTCCCAACTACGTTTCACACACTTCAGCGAATTCCCTTATGCATATGGATTCCCCAACGATCCACATGATAGAGTGCACGACATGTAACAAGTCTATAAGCAACGATGGTAGGCACATGTCGTGTTCGGATTGCAAGTCCAATTACCATCTGGGACAATCTTGCTCCGGGATTGCTGATAAGACCTTCATCACCATGGGACAAACGAAACGAGAAAAATGGAAGTGCCGTGCGTGTCGTGGGAAGGATGGTCAGGTGGGAGCATCTGACCCGAAGTTGTCAAGCTCCTCTGAAGGAATAGGACTGCTCTCTTCACAACTAACAGCTATGAATGAGAAACTGGAAGGATTACTGTCATTGAAGGGCAGCGTCGATTCCCTTATGACACTGTCGGCCAAACTAAACGAACTTTTAGCCCTCAAGCCCATTGTCGAGAGTCTAAGGGAGACTGTGAACGGCCTACAACACTCAATGGATTTCTTTTCGGCCGACTATGACCGCCTCCTCAAGTTGGCGACCACCAACGAACAGAATGGCAAAGCCCTGCAAACGGAGCTTTCTCATTTGAAGTCAACCGTGGAGGCGCAGGCATCCGAGATCCAAGAGATGCGGGTCGCCCTAAACGACAACGAGCAGCACAGCCGTCTGCCAAACCTGGAAGTGCACGGACTTCCTGTCTCACCTCACGAAGATCTTATGTCGTTTGCTGAGACTCTATCAAAAAAACTGAAGATCTCAAACTTTCAGAAATCCGACATTCTTGCTCTTCACCGCTTGCCAGCCAAAGATGCAAAAAACCCACCGATTCTGATCAAATTCGCGTCTGTCCACATGAAGGAATCCTAGATGGCAGCGCGGGGTACGCTTCGTTCGCTGGGTCAGGATAGTTCTCTTCCCAGACTGTACTTAAATGACAACCTGACCCACGCGAACAAGGAGCTGTTTTGGCGGGCAAGACAGAAGGGCAAGGAACAGGGCTATAAGTTCGTCTGGGTAACCAGAGCTAAAATCTACGCAAAGAAGGCGGTGGGTTCTCCACCTGTGAGAATTAACAGTTCGCTAGACCTTGAAAAGATTCTTTAGATGTATGGCAGATTTGGCTCAGGTTTCAAACTTTTCATCTCTTCGAAATTTTTTTGGAAATTGTGAGGAAACGTTCTTTTCTGTAGTACACGTTAATATTCGGAGCATACGTAAACATTGGGCAGAATTCGAAGTTACCTCAAGAGCAATTGCTTCTTCAGTAGATGTATTTGTCTTAACAGATATTAACATCCCCTCTTTTGCAACAGATCAGTTCTCTTTACCGGGTTATCGTGGTACTTTTTACACTCGAGATATGGGTCATGGTGGTGGTATCGCAGTTTTCGTGAGTGATAAATGGTCATTTTCAAATATTTCGTTGACGTTCGCTCAGGCCGAGTTCATTGCCCTTTCTGTGGAGAATTCGATCAATTCCATATGTTTGCTCGCAATGTATAGACCACCGTCCACAAATATAGGGTCTTTTCTCGTAGAACTCGAAGAAAACATTAGTGATCTGAGTTCGTATGGTCAATTATGCATTATAGGAGACTTTAATATTGATATCTTGAATGGGTCTAAATCTAATGTGTGCAATTACCTCAACACTTTGGCAACTCACGGTATTGAGTCAGTTATTAATTGTCCAACACGTGAAGAGTTCCTTTTAGGGAGACTTGTCTCCTCATGCATTGACCACATTAACCTAAGAACATCTTCGACTATCGTGAAATCAGCAGTTATTAAGGAAAAACTTGCCGACCACTACTTTGTGGCCTGCCGCTGGTCGATCGGCGTTCTTAAATCGCGCGAAACATCAGGCCGCATTAATGTTACAGGTATCGACACCACGGCCTTTGATAAATTGGTCTCAGCTTTTGACTGGAACCACTTTTTGAGGACCGTTAACTACACCGACGTTTATCCAAAGTTTGAGCTGGTTTTCAAACAGTTCTATGAAAGATGCCGGAGAGAAATATTCGTAAAGAAACGCAACCCTGATCTTGTATGGCTGAATGCGAATATTTTAGATGCGATAAGGGAAAAAAATGCACTATGGGCTCGCTGCCATCGTTCACCCAATGATGCACACCTACGAATACTCTTTAAATCCTGCCGTAACAAAGTAAACGCGATGATTCGATCAGCTAAGCGCATTTCTTATCACAGAAAATTCTCCCAATCTCATTCGGATGCCCGTAAAACCTGGTCTTTGATAAATGAACTCCGTGGACACCAAAGACACTCCATTGATGATACGCTGGAACGACATTTTGGAGATAATTTGCAATCGATTGTAGAGGATTTTAACGTTTTTTTTGCTACTTTTTCTGGTCAGGCGAGAGATAGCCTAGATGCATTTGATAACCTAGTCTCTTCTTCAGCGTTCCTTCCGCCTTTTCATGAAGCTGATCTATATTCCAGTTTGTCCAGTTTCAAGAACAACAAGTCCCCTGGGATAGACGGAATTCGCTTATCTGACCTCCGCAGAAATATTGACATTCTGAAAGACGTACTTTTATTTATGCTAAATGGTTTTATTGAAACCAAGATACTTCCCGATGAACTTAAAACATCTATAGTACGTCCTTTGTATAAAGGTGGTACCAGAAACAATATTGCAAACTATCGTCCGATTTCTCTCTTGCCCATCATCGCTCAGATCCTCGAAAAGCATGTGTTTAATATAATAACATCTTTTTTAGAAAAATTTAATATCTTATCTCCAACTCAATTTGGTTTTGTGCAAGGAAAAGGCACTCAGCCTCTTCTAGAAGATTTCGCAGATACCCTATACTCAGCATTCGATCACAATCTTGTTACCTCCGCACTATTCTTAGATGTGTCCAAAGCTTTCGACACAGTGAGCCATACGATACTGTTGAAGAAACTGTACAGCATAGGTTTTCGTGGTTAATTTTTTTCCCTTCTTAAAAACTATCTTTCTCATCGCTCTCAACTGGTGTGTGCATCTGGATTTCAGAGTTCTCGAACTGAACTAAAAGCCGGAGTACCACAGGGGTCTATTCTATCACCTCTTTTGTTTAACATCTTTGTCAATGACATCGCCACCATGGTACCGGGATGTAAGCTATATCAATACGCGGACGACACTGTAATTATGACCCAACACATCAACTATGCCAATTCCATCAGCCAGTTACAATCTCAAGCAATAGCAATTATGGACTGGTTCAAAAAAAACCTTCTTGATATTAATGTTGAAAAGACAAAACTAGTATGCTTCTATAATCCACACAAAACAGTCACTCTCAACATTCCATTAGTTCTGCACTCTTCTTTCTGCCATCAATGCAACTGCATTCCAGTTGAGTATACAGATAGCGTGAAGTATCTAGGCATATATTTTGACAGTGGTCTGAAATGGAATGTTCATTTTACATACATCTGTAAAAAACTGAGAAGCATTAGTTGCCTATTATATAATACAAAACATTTTTTTCCTGTATCTGTTCGAAGAATGATTGCCCATTCGCTTGCATATAGCGTCCTTCGCTACTCGATCACCGTTTTCGGCCATTCTTCTGACTATTGGAAAACCAAGGTGGACTGCATCCTGAAAGCTATCCTGAAAAGTATCTCTTATAAACTTAAAATACCTGACAACGCTAATCTTTTCGAATATTTGCAACTACCCAACTTCCAAACCCTTTATGTTCATTCAGTGGTATTGCGGCACTTTTGGAATTCTGATTTCAAAATCTTAAGCCCACCCACACGTGATCTTCGACATACTCACCCTTTTCACATACCTTTTTCCCGCACTCGTTATGGCGAAAGTACGCGTGCGTTTTATGTGCCATATATTTTTTCTCACTTACCACCTGAACTTCTAAACCAAACATCCCTGGGCAAAGTTAAAAAGATGCTTAGAGGTATTTCGTTTTAATAGCGAACTATTGGTTTCGTTTTAGTAGCGAACTATCGCAGACTCATTTTGCTAAGTAATGTGTGCCAATATTAAGCGCGTGCCTTTCTGGAACATTAATGAATATTCTGCTGTTTGTAGGTCATTTTAACAGAAGACCTTCCGTGATTTTTTTTGTGTGCATATTTTCCAGTTTTGTGGTATTTCATTTTGCTTTGACATTGCTATTGATTTCCGTTTTAGTCTGTACATAATCTCTTTTCGCGTAAAATCTTCAAGTTATAACTAGAATGACTAACTTCATGGAATTATGTTTACATTTTTTTGTCTGTTTTATATTATTGTATTTTGAGTAACTACCCATGCTACATATCGTTTTTTTTTTTATTGGAGGATGGCGTCGCACAAGCCACGTGTTGGCTTTGATGCATCCGCAATACCAAGCTTTTCTATGATGGTAGCAATAAACAATTATTATTATTATTATTATTAAAAAAGCCCGTGCGGCTACTTTCCCGCACAATACTCAGAGGGCCAATCAGCGAAACTTACGGAGGCAGCTAAGCGAATGACGGGGCCGAAACATGTTCAGACCAAAAAACGCAGTCCAAGTTGTGACATTAAGCAATGCAAAACGTCACGCCTGCATTGCTTATTGTCACAACTCAGGCTGCGTTTTTGTCTGAACAAATGTTTCGGCATCGTCATTCGCTGAGCCGCCTCCGTAACTTGTGCTGATTGGCCCTCCAAGTGTTGTGCGGGAAAGTAGACGCACGGGTTCTTTTTAGAGTGTACGTGAAAAAAGAGAACGTGAAACAAAGTACATCATGTGTCTGTCTTTAATGCATCGGCGCTTGAGCTTTCACCTTCAAGCCATCCTAGGGATAACATAATAAGAGACCCTGTAAATGTTTATGTTTTAACCACAGCGAGCCTTAAATTACGGCATTCACGTTTACTTAGCCTGCAATAAACGACGCAAACTAATTTTACGAGCTGTGATTTCGTTATTGAAAATTTCAGCCTAAGGCAGAGCGAGAAGATAATAAAATATCATAAACCGCTTACTTTAAACAACTGCCAAGGTTCAAAAACAAAACAAAAAAAAAAATCGCTCGCAGAACGCAGTCCTAGAATCCTCTTTGTTTTATTCATCGTATCAGACGTTCTGGTTTGAAAACGAATTTTCGGGTTCCATAGCTTCACGAGCCACAATGACCGGCTTTTTTAAAATAAAGTTTAGGCGTGAAAGGTGAAGCTGAAGCCCCGTGCCAGCACTCGTTGTAGGCATCTGCGTTCTCTGCACCAACACCTCACACCAGCAATTTGCAAAAAAAAAAAGAGATGGATTTGGGTATTTTGTTTTTGACCTAATTTTTGTTTATCGCTCAGACCTACAAATTGCGTCCAGCATAACGCAAACTCTTCTACGTACTATCAGCGTTAATACTCGCGCACTATATTCACTTTGGCGGCACCGCTTTCCCGGCCAAGCGCCGGGCACTCGAGCATCGATCCTGCACCGCCGGTGAAAAATACGACGCGGGTGTCTCTTCCTCTTTCTCTCGCGACTCCGTGTTATTCTGCGAGGGGTAAACAGCGGCACGGCGTGAACAGCGGGACGCGAACGTTGGGCCCGCCTGAGTTAGTGCCTGCTGCTCGAAGCTAGGACTCAATCGCTCTCGTAAACTTTGTGCAAGAGCGAGCGTTGTTTGTTCGGCCCCGGCCAGGCCCCGCTCTCCATATTCGTTATTTTTTCTCCTCGGAGACAACTTGTAGGAAAGGATGTACCTCTAGTGCCATGTTAGAAACAAAAATGAAGGGAAGGGGGAGGGGAGATTCGGGGTCGCAGCTCTCGGAAAAATACATGCTATCTCATTGCTTATGACGTGTATTCCCCGTTCTTTTAAATACCGATAGTCCCCGAACATTTACCCCCGAGACGGTTTTATTAAAATCGGGGAGACAAAAACTAATAGGAGATGTCCTAGGAAATAACATCTAAAGCTTCACGAAAAGAAAGCCTTCACTTGCAGCTTAATTCTGTTTGCAGCGGGAACATTGCCCACACCAAACTGTCCGCGATTCCGCTTGTTCCTTGGAAACAGCCTTCCCTCGTTTCTTTTTGTCGTCGGTACTAAAGTCGGTACCGGCATCTTGCCCAAGAATTTGGGTAAGGCGCTTGTTTCCTTAAGGTTGTCCAATGCCACACTCGTGTCCTATTTTCTGTTACATAAGCCCCGACGAAAACTGATATTTTACCAGACAGCAGAAAGGTACCCCTCAAAAAATCGAATTTATAAAGAAAATAAAATCCAAAAGGACACACGACAATAAAAAAAATATATATATATAAAGCCCCAAATACTCGGCACTCACTTATGACTGGAGTCACCGGTTTTCGCAACCTATCGTTTTTTTGTTTTTTTTTCTTTTTTTCCCATAAAAGGTGGGGGTGCTTTTTCGAGCATTGATTTGTGCCACAGATTTTGGGCTTTTTAATGTCAATTTATGGTTCCGGATAAAAAAAATATTCCCTCCTTTGTATGAATTTATGTCCAAGGAAACAGGGCAGTGTCATGAATTCCACAACTTCCAGGGAACATTCGCGTAAATCGAACGCTTAACAAACTTTCCGGTTCAGCTAAAAGAAGGAACGCCAACAGTAGGCTTGGTTAACGATTAAAGAGGCAATCTCGCGATCAACCCGACCAGGAGAACATAAAGACAAAAAGAAAAATTATTTCTTCTGCGAAGCTTCGTTCTTCTTTTATTCAAAAATATCGCTTTTCGATTCTTTTTTATTTTCTTTCCCACCGATTTGTATAGCTCTGGGTCGGAGCATAGTATCCTAGGATTAGCGGTATTTGCTGAATGTCCGGAAGGCTACTTGTGGCCTTCTATACTCTCTTCACTGCAAACTTGACAAGCGCAGGTCTTGTCAAGCATTGTGTTATCGCTACTTAGCCAATGACACGGCGGCATTTGCCTGTTTAGAATGCAGGAGAAGGAAACGGGGAGCAAGAAACGCGAACAGGGTACGCCACGTCGTGCTTTCTTACGCGGCCCCTGACTCTAAACGCGCACGCTCGCCCAGGGCATTTAGTAAGCCTGGGTGTGTCCGATGGCGTACAGATAACAGCGGACCTCAACTTAAGAGTGCATCTGCCTTCGTTATATCAACCTCTAAATTTTAAGAATATTGCGGCGTGCAAAATCGAGAGCATAGCTTCTCCATTCATTTAGAACAGTGGTCTCAAACTCGTTGGAGTGTCGGAGCGAGATAGCCCACACCGCAAAGGTTGAGGGCCAACATAAAAGTTGGAGGGGGATTAAAACATTCTAAAAATAAGAGAGAGCGCCGTCTATGCATTTTACCAATTCGCAGTTTTTTTTAGTGACATCTTTGGAGGTTAGTTGTTATATGACTGATCTAGGCGCTGACCTGATATGATACCAAGAATTAAACTGTCAAAGCCCCGCCACACTGCTGGAATTTTAACAGAAAAAAAAATAACAATTACACTGTCGTTTTTGTCGCTGAGATTACTCGGGAATTAACCGAGCTCAACGTGTCTCTAAGAAACAATCGGTTAATTTGGCAGTTCTTGGTTTCCTGACTATTTTTATGACAACACCCTGAATAAATGCTTGTCTTTTAAAGGCGAGAATTCCAAACTTCTGACTACGTCTTTGGCAGTCCCTTCTGCTGATCGAGAATTCTCGCAGCCGAAACGCATTCTTCAACGAGCAACTCGCTCTTGACCCCTAGTAGCAGAATTGTTGCACATTATAAAACGTTGGAAAGGAAAAAATAAAGCGAAACAAAGCGCAAATGTACACATATCAGTATAAATTATGTGGATACGTTAAAAGAGCAGATCTACTTTTTGAACGTAAGTAAATCGACGAGATGACACAACTATGAGGCAAGCCGTTCCTAGCGCTCTAGATATGGGAACCGGGACTTGTAGCCGGTTGAGCCGACGGGCCACGTTGCAGGGAGTCGCGGGTCGCATGGGGCCCGCGGGCCGCGTGTTTGAGACCCCTGATCTTGAAAAATCGCGTATAGACGTTTCCTGTTTCCTGTCGTTTTCAGTCACGTCGGTTCCGTACTTGGCATGTTGGACAAAAAAATAATAAAAAGGTTCAACTTGGATTATTCGAGAAAATATAGGTGAGACAAAACAAGAATCAGTGATGACAATCACGCATTTTTCGTAAACACCTCCCAGCGGCAAGGAGAGATCAAAACGATATTTTACCGTATACAAGAAGTGACGATGTTCAAGATGGCTCCGCCCTTGTGGAAAAGGTGCCTATACCCTTAACACGAGCATCAAAGATAAAGAGGCCAGAACGATGCCTAGTAAGTCTCGCCCTGGCTCTTTCCCGAAAATTCTAGGTTTTATAATCGAGAGGACGAGCATAATAGACAAAGAGCCGTGCGTCCTACTACCGATTTACCAACTGAATTTGTCTCGCGATATTCTGCTGTTACGCCGAACCACCATCGCTTGCTGCTGCCGCTGACGACGCTCGCTGCTGCTTTCTTGACGTGCGTTCTTCTTTTTCGTCTCTGACACAAGTTCGCCCCGAATAAATCTTTGGTGCATTTCATTTATCCTGCCTCATCGTCTGTCATTTGTGACAGACGATGAGGCGGATGGAAAAATAATTTTACAATCTCTCTTGTATGGCAATTCAATCCCCAAACCATTATATCCGGGCAGTTCCTGTTGCAATTATATCTATATATATATTAGGGCGTCACATTGTGATATATTACCATTTCTTAATTAAAGACATGTGCTTACAAAGGAATCGATTCATAAATTAAACTCTAGAAAAAAACGACGTAATGTTTTTAATTCGAAGCTCCCTTCACCTATGCCTCAGAAAGTAAAAAAAAATATATATATATACATATAAATATGTACTGATTCATCGGAGAGCTGTCATGATGAGAGCAACATAAAACAAAACAAACACTAATCAATCTTGCGCATTAACTTAACATTTTAAAGTTACATTAGAGCTTCTAGCAATGTGTGCGTGGCGTTTCATCGGCCCGGCGTTGGGCCAGTGTACCCAAGTACCGTACGTCGAATTACGTTTCTGGTCAACACGCCGATTGCACAGATGTATTCGTCCGAACGGTCGAACCGTTGCACCGCCCCAGGCCGCGTTCCGCGTCCCCCTGGATGACGGCTGATCGCAGTCGATCATCACGTCCGGGTCACAAATTTGTATCGCCGTCCTTTTTTAGAGTGGAAGAGATGATGCGACGGACTTTGAGCTTAGATGAAAGCCATCTCTCCTTGCTGCCCCCGCTTCCTAACCAAGCGAAAGCAAGACCCATCTCCGAGCGGGTAACCATTTGCACGTCGCTGACGGGCGCCGGCAAATGCGGTTTCCCTTTCTTTCCTCGGACTCTGATTGGTCTCCTAAGTCTTCGTAACCGCAAGCAGCTGCCGCTTCCTTCTGTAAGGACACCGTCCCGCACTCAAACGCGTTTCAACGGAAATGAGTGTATGAGCCTATAGAGTTTTGCGTGCAACACTACGCATACGCCACACTACGCATGCGCCATACGCACGCAGCGGAGCCAGCTATGCGTATGTACCCTCGCTTCCGATATTCACGTGCGTACGCCCCGGCCCTCTGCGTGCCCTTCTCGTTCCTCTCGCCCCGCGCGGGATAACGCGAGATTTCATAGAGAAAACAAATGTTGGAAATCCAAGGACGGACATTCTTGGAGCAGTTTTCAGGGGCACGTCAAAATTACGCTGGAACTGCTTGCGTATGCATTGGCGTTCCGTCGCACTAAAAACGCTTCTTCGACATGCTCCGCCGCGTTCCGCTGAGAGATCATGTGCTTCGGCGTGCGCATTGGCGAGGGGCTTTAGACTACTTTAAATCTCTCTGAAAGGCACGCGCCTGCTGTCATGCGGAGGTTGTACAATGCGTTCTGTATTTATGAACATTGGAATGGTGCATGCCTAATATACCTTTAGATGTTAACGTTACAGCATCTATTTAATTTTTTGACTGGTATAGCATATATGAAGCTATGCATGGTACAAAAATGTTGATGAAGGAAGGGATAAAGGAGTGCCTAAATAGTTTAATCAACATGATATTAATACAAATTAAAGTAGAATTGTAGTTATAAACTCGATGGCATTATTATAAAGCGCTAAATCACCTTAGAATAACTCATGAGCGCAGATCGTTCTGATGACCCCAGTGTGCTAGTGGCCGTTTGAAGGGAAAGTGCCGTCCTGAAGGCGCTTACAAGGTTTCGACTGTCTATTGGTCGCAAGGATGGAGCCAAGAAAAAACAGAAACTTTCGCCCCTGCGTGCAAGACTGCCTTTCCTTAGGAACGTTTTAAAATAATTAATTACATAAAATAAACTACGCAACTGTTTTAAGTGATTCCGAGCAAGTTATAAATAAAACTATCATATCTATATAAATCTGAAGAGCTAAACATATTTTAAATGATTCATATTTTTCAATACTTCTCTTTAAATGGTTTCTGATGCCGGGATACCTTAAGAACGGATTTTGTTTTGTGCAGTTCACAATTTTGTTTTGGTAGATGTTCTTCGCGCTCCTTTTAGCGCTATGTATACAGCTAATGGCTATTAGATGCAGCAGCACTCAACGCCACAAAAAAAAAATACATTATTCAAAAATGTATTGCGACCGCCATGACACGTATATAATCTGCCTGCTTCACCAAGCAAAAAAAAAAAAAGGCAATAAAATACAACCATTTGCGACAAACGCGCTAGTTACAAAAACTCTATTCTCCGGTCTTTGCCTTTCCTTCTGGACATGGTAACATGATGCGACTCAAGACCGCATCGAACGAAATGTGCCTTAATTTCCTTGTGTTGTACACCCCCCCACGGCAACCACGCCATTCAGCCGACGCACCAGCGCTTCTAGAAAAAAAAAATTAAACTAAGAGGAAAGCCTCGCTTTTATGAATAGACCGAGCCGGAGTTACACTAGCGCCCGCCTACGAATCGGCCATCAGAGAGAACCGAAATGTAATTTCGGTCGCTGCAGGTCTCCAAACTACCAAAGCGTCTCCGGAGAGACCGGACAACGCCTTCGGTCAACGTTCATTGTCCCGCTGCTTTCCCCTGCTATGGTCCATAACACTCCGCACTAATGCCTTCGGCAGGTCCACGAATCGATCCGCCGCAGAAATTGAGCGCGCGCGATCTTCAGGCCTACGAGCACTATGCATATAGGCGTGCGACGCAATCATCGCCAATACTGTGCACCCTCGCACCCCCCCCCCCCCCCCCCCGCACACACACACACCCAACCTTCCACACGGACTTTTTTTTTTATTCATCGAGCTAATGATTTTATATTCTGCTGTTTTTGTTAGGAGGCTGAAATCCCTTTCCATGTATGTCCCCGGCTTTTTTTTTTTTTTTATCATGCCGAGAGCAAATGTAGCCTTCTATTTCCAGGGCAGCTCGGTGACACCCAAAATAACCGCCGCGCGCGTGCGCGGAGTTGGCCGGGGTCGGATGTTAATTCGCGCGGTGGAAACAAAAGGGAGTGTCACCCGGTAATCCCTGGCGATTGACGAAGGTAATGCGATTTTCGCTCGCACACTGCCTTCGTCCTACAATTTGAAATGGGAAGAGAGAGGAGGGAGGGCGAGAAGCGACCGGTTTCCCGGTTCGGTGTCCGGTCGCGAGGCAGGAAATCTCCCTGAGCAACGTAAAGGCCCGCTTATGCTAGCTCCTGGCCCAATAAAGGGGACAAAGAGAAACACATCAAAACGCGTTCTGGGATATAAGAAAGCAGACAATAGTGCGCGAACGTGTGTGTGAATCGGATTGCTTCATTGACGAGGAACTGGTGACGATAAGCCCACGCTCATTGTCTCCCCTCTCATTCTGCGACTAGATAACTTTAACGGGCTTATAGGATGACTCGCACATTTGCGAATTATGCCTAAGTGATACAGGGAAAACGGAATGAAAATATCAAAGGGACAACTAAGTTCTAGCTGAGCGGAAGCAGGATTAAAGAGAAAGCGCAAAGGCCGTATAACTTTCAGCAACATTTGTTCTATGTAAAAAAGGCAAAAAAAACAGTACCTGGATAGGACGCGTATTTTACAAAACGAAAATGTATATCGCAATACTTACGCCGCCAGACGCAATTTTGATCGAGGTGGCCTAAGTCTAAGCACCTCCATTGAGCGAAAGCAGCTTAGCTCTTGCTAGTCTTGCAAATCAACTATTTAGTAATCCAGTGGTGGTTCCTATTAAAAAGATTAGAGACGTTGAGATAATCATCAGACGCATTGCATTACAAAATTAGGTGTTTGTTTCAAAACAGTACAGACCAGACTAGTTTTGATATTAAACTACGAAATAGAGCATGAAGCCTCAAAAATGGATCTTCTAATTGAGAATAATGCCAGCAGCACATTCAATTTATCTTCCCGATTCTCAAAGTGAGATTGCCTTACTGACATTGAGTAGGGTAACAAATGATTGAAAAAGAACTTGTATTTCAATAGAAAATGAGAGTTTAACACACGAACCTCACGAACGCCAACAAAAAAGGCACAGGAGTAAAAGAAAAGTGTCAGGAGAAACTTTGAATCCAAACAAAAAGTGAAGCCACGTAGAAATTCGAAGATTCATTGCAAAAAAAAAAAAAATTAATAAATAAAAAGAACGAAAAGAAAACGAGTTTTTTTCTGTAATTATTTGACCATCCGGTAGCAAGTCGTCCGCTTCTTGTGTAGGCATTGCGGCGACGTCAGTATGACATTGAGCTCCGATTCTTGTCCAACAAGCAGACGATCGTGCGCTCTGCATACCGCCGGAACAGATTAGCTGGAAACCTCCAAGATTAATTCCCCATGCCACCTGAAAGTTTTAATGCGAAAGCATTAACTGTGTCATAAAGCGAGCCGACGTCATCAGCTTTGAAGCCACAGCAAACAGCACCTTAACTTCTTTCTCCAAGTGAAGCCAGCTCCCAGCTATGAAAACCACACGAAAAGCGTAGCCAAACGGCACCTAGTTTCCCCGATCCTAAAGGAGCGGAGTGAAGCTCATTGACTACGGCTTCGGCTCCGTTGGCTAGCGCGTGTCGAATTTTAAGGAACAAGACTTCCATTGGTCGCTGTGCGTCAGTTTCAATGACCGCCACCCCATGGCGCTGCGTGTCCGTCAGCGCGCCGGTAACACGAAGCGTCCAAGATCAGAGCGGCGGGGAGAGGGTGGGCTCTGCCGCCGACGCAAATACGCTGCAGACGAAATAAAGGAGCGGAAGAATGACGTACATGCTTTCGCATTCACAACTCATAAGAAGTGCTTAGGTGTACCTCGAGCCTTTCTTCGTAAAAGTAAAAATTCAAAAAAAGTACTGTACAGCCGCTTTGAAAAGAAATGACGCAGTGGTGAGGCCGCTGAAATGAAAATGACAAACAACTCTAGGCCCACCGTTTTTCTTCTTGCGATGATTGGCTCCACGGTGGCAGAGCTCGAAAACACAACTTTACCATCGTCGAACTTCGTCCGAAAATAGATTTCGACTCCGTCATTGCGAACTGGTAACACAAGACCTAGTGGGAAGTGAGCGAGTGGCTTTACCATTTCAAACTTCTTATTTGTCGCCCTCGGTTCACTATGTTTGCTATCATAATCAAATGGGCGAATAAATAAACTGGAAATATCGGACCTCCGTTTAGTGACACTCTTTTCTGTCTGAATTTGTTTTCCAAGAGCCAAACTCAGAACATCCTTTTTTTTATCTTTAAGATTTGTTGTTGGAGCATAGTGCACGACAGGAGCAGTGAACCCTGTGAAGGGCCTCGACTTATCAAGAAAACAACAAAACGTGGTAAGCGAAAGCAAAAAGCAAAAAAAAAAAAACTAACAGCTTTTCTACTCTGGTGAGGAAGGAAGAGCAGCGGAGCTGTACTATGTACCGCCATCTATGAGCGAATGCGGCAACCAGACAACCGGCAAGCCGGTTGTTTGGCTGCCACCATCGCTCATAGATGACGGTAGCTCTCCAGAGGGTTGTGTCGAGATCTATTTGTCCACGGACATAAAACTGGGGAAACTATCCCTTAAGAGCTAAGCTGTAAAACGTTGCACAAGCTTGAGTATTCTGAAAAAGGCGAGGGAGGACAGAATGTCCCGCCCAAACCAAACAGTTTCTTGTTTTTTACGTAATATTCTGGCGTTGCTTTATTTATATTTTATTATTTTTTTATTTTATTTTTATTTTTTATTATGATAATATTTATTCTTTACTTCCTTCTGTCTTTACTACTTATTAAATTTTGTTTACTTTTATACCTATAATATTAAGGTTGATGTAAAGCTTGTTCATGACGCTCGTTCATGAAGATTTTCTCAAAGAAAGCGACCTATCAAGCGCACTCAGTGTTAAAAAAAAAATATAGCCGGTCGAACTCGTGCATTTGGGTACCCTATCACAATTAGCTTGAGACAAGAAGAGCTTTGAGCCGCTTGCAGAAATCTGAAGAATTCTGCAAAAGGCGACCAGCGCGTATTAAGTACCTCAGTCACTGATTGATGGCTATATCATCGCTGTACTGCTGTACTCTCACTATGCCTCACCACCGAGAATATAGCGTATAAATGTTTCCTTTTGTGCATTCAAACGTCCGGTGCCTTAGTTAACCGTTTAACTCCAATACCGGTAATATATCATTCGTTTCTAACCTGTAAATGCATAATGTTCTTTGTGTCATCTGAGTTCACAAACACTCAAATCAACACACAGGGCAGCTCGTAAGTAGCTGCTGACTTTATGTCACCCGACTTTATCAGTAGAGAAAAGATAGATTTAGTTCTTTTTTTTTAAAAAATAAGTTCTCGCATTGCAGTATTTATTTCACCTCCTTCACTTTGTACGCAACATGTTTAGTTCAGTACTATATGATCCACTAGTCAGATTTGTTCTCGAAAGTTCGTAAAGTATTGCTCGTTTTCAACATTTTTTTAAGGGGGCGAGATGACAAATTGGTAACAAAATGAACATTAAAAAAAACATTAGCAAGAAAGCTGTCCTGTCATAGCCATGGTAAGAAGCTCCTGCCGTACAGTTGGTTGTTACGATTCTGCCGCGTATCAACACAGACGAAAACTGAAAGCAACCACTAACCAAAAAGTCCGTAAATGAAAAAAAGGGAATAGCGTATAGGCAGACATCACCGGTTTAGTGTCAATTTCGGCAACACCAACGTACTTATGTGGCCGAAATTGTGAACAGCAATAGGTTTGTAAATACCTTTACTAACATCCACATCTTGGCACAGCCATAGCCTTCCTGACGTTTTGCTGTTGTGTGTTTTTTCGATGTGTTTTGTTTTAAACCCACTCCCTCCGCAACGCCTCTTGCACTGAGGGTAACATAAATAAACAAATAGATAAATAGGCATTTATAATAGTGTGTGTGACCTCGCCGACGTATCTTATGACTACAAAAAAACCGGCTTTTCGGATGACCTAACTGGCCATTTCACCTAATATTAGAAATCGGATTCGTGTGGGATCCACAATAGCAGTCGGGTAGGGTTTCCCTCGCTGCTGGGTCATGATGTTACGAGGAATGAAACGAACACAACTTCTTTTCTGTTCGGCTTTTCGCTAAATAAATCACAGACATGAATAGTGCTACGCTCCTACTCCTATATAATGGCCACTTTATCATTTTACTAGGTCTTCCATAGTAATTAGCTAAGTCTAGTTATGCTACCCCGCGTCACGTCTTTTTTCAGCGTCCTAATTCAATTTGGGTGTTGATATTTTTATGTATGTTGGAAAATACCCCTGATGTGCGGTTAGGTAACAGTATTCTTTTTCAAATATATAAAAAAGGTGCGAAAACCTTGTGGATTTTTTTAAAGTGTTTTCTCGTTCTCTCTTCTTCTCTCATTCTCTCTCCCCTTTTTACATTTTTATCTATGAGCACACAAAGAAAAAGGATGTTGCTGCTACTGCTACTACTGCTGTTGCTGATGATGATTATCTCTCGAATAAAATATTTTTTTTGTTTATTCAGTCAGTTCACCTGACAAGGCAGAAAAGTAATTCTTACGAGGAGGGGGTGCTTATAGATTTTAATAAAATACAAATATAAAATAATTTGGCAAGAGCATTCGCAAGTTTTAGATGTAAGATAAACAACATAAAAATGAAAATCTTTAATTCAACACCAATGCTCAACATATTATTAAACGTCAGTGCTGTAGATGTCATGGGCACCATCTCAATTGGTTTCTTGTTTAATTCGCTCGTCGTAAAATAGAAAAAAAGATTGAAACCGTTCGTCTGGTACAAATACTCTCGAACCTTTTTAGACTGGTCTCGCCTTCCAGATGTGAAGTGGGAAGGCAGCATAGACTTGATTTCGTTCGAGGCGATATAAATATGAAAGATGCTAGAACACAGTTTTAATGGAATGGACCGCCTTCTGCAACTTAAGGGAGTTAGGTAGATGTCTAAAGTTATAGTTTCCATATATCGATCTAAAGTTATAGTTGACGAAATTAATCCCTGGAGAAGGGGAACAAGAGGGACAAAGGACAAACATAAATCTCCCAACACAGCTAGGTGACTGGTGAGCGACCGAAAAAATCCGCCTGGTCCGGGGATCGAACCCGGAACCTCTCCATTACAAGTGGAGCGCTCTACCAACTGAGCTAACCAGGGGTGAGACGTCAGTAGAGCAAACGGGTTTTATCAGCTGCCACCAGTCGAACACCAACAAGGGTGAAGCTTGCAATTTAAAGTTATTATTATAATGCAATTAAATGCAAAGGTGCAAGCGAGCTGGACAAGAATGACGAAATTAATCCCTGGAGAAGGGGAACAAGAGGGACAAAGGACAAACATAAATCTCCCAACACACCCAACACAGCTAAGCTTCACCCTTGTTGGTGTTCGACTGGTGGCAGCTGATAAAACCCGTTTGCTCTACTGACGTCTAACCCCTGGTTAGCTCAGTTGGTAGAGCGCTCCACTTGTAATGGAGAGGTTCCGGGTTCGATCCCCGGACCAGGCGGATTTTTTCGGTCGCTCACCAGTCACCTAGCTGTGTTGGGAGATTTATGTTTGTCCTTTGTCCCTCTTGTTCCCCTTCTCCAGGGATTAATTTCGTCATTCTTGTCCAGCTCGCTTGCACCTTTGCATTTAATTGCATTATAATAATAAGTTATAGTTGCCCTTCATAAATTTGACAGCTCTGTTTTTAAATTGATTTAATCGCCCCATAAGATAGGTATGATGAGGATCCCATGAGACACTGGCGTGCTCTGAGATAGGTCAAATATACTGTATGTTACATACAGTGTCCGCTTAATGTATTTGGGTCACTTATTGATGTTTTGTTTAATGAGGTTCAGCATACGAGAAGTTTTTGCAGTTATTTAGTCTATGCGTTTTGTCCAGGAAGAATTTTTTTGTAAGATACACGCCCAGATTCTTTACCTTAGGGGCAGTTGTCATTTGATTCCCGCTGATGGCATATGTAAACGCGAAAAGCTTACGTTTTTGAGTAAAACAACCATGTTTAGTTTCATGTTCCCGGTTTACACCTAGTGAAAATACGGGAAATACCATCTTGCAAAGCCAAACAGTCGTCAATGTCTCGAATATTGTACTAAACAACGTAATCATCAGCATATAGCCCTTATTTGATATCAGTTAATGTGTAATTCTATTAAATAAAAATCAACACAAATGCGGGCCCAAACCAGATCCCTGTGAGACTCTGGAAGTGACCGTCTCACAGTTTGAACGCTTTCCATTGATTAGATGTATTTATTTATTTTAATAAATATTCAATGAGGCACAAAAGTATAATAATTGGAATGTTTAATGTTGAGACTTTATGGAAAATAAATGCATAAGGTACCATGCATGCCGAATTATTTCTGAAAACCAAGAAGTATGCATTGGACTGGCAGCCCGCTGTTAAAAGAAGATCTAATGCCGTGGTAATACTGAAACAGTTGCGCTTCACGCGCCTCACAGGAGAACACACACATATATATATGGGTGATTTCATCTCAAATCGTGCAGGCAAAAAGGGTCGAATTTTTAATTTCGATGAAAAAAATATATGTTATGGCGCCGTTTCTGAAACCGCGGTCGACACAAACCGCAAGTTCGTCAGATTTTTCGTTCTCTACTTATGAATTTTTAAAGAGGCCGCGGCGAAAAGCAGGGTTTTTCACGCCCGTCGTGGGTCGGATGTTTCGCTTGATCTACCGCCATGGATTTTCAGTCCACATTATATTATCTTTTTTAAAGCACTCTGTGGACACATTTAAAAGGCTCCAATACCATGAAATAATTTTAGGCCTTTTTCTTTTTTTCTGTAAAAATGTCAAATACGCCTCCTCGGTCAATTGTTGACGAACTTTGACAATTAATTACTGGCGATCTACTTGGGTTACACCGATATTTTTTATGTCCACGGAGAGCCCAGGACACGCTCTTTATATTTATTATAAAATGCCTTGGCTGTATAAAATATCCTTTGCGGTACGTGTACGTTAATATTATTCAAAAACCAAAAAGTACCATTTTTGAAATTGATTTGCTCAAAAAACCCATTTTTTATTTTTTTTATTTTTTGTTCAAATGTAGATATGATAGTTGTCTACACGAAAATCAAGCCTAGAAAGTGTATATTTTGTTTGCATGTTTTATATTTAGGCCTCAATATCGGAAAAAGACGTCTTTGTTTTGCTACAAGACCTAAGTCAGACATAGCGACCCATGCGTCTCTATGAATTGTGAAAAAGTTTTCTTGAATTTTCTTCTGCATTTTGTAATCAATTATAAACGGATTTTGTGGTATTGAATATTTATGTATGTTTGGATAAGAGCGGGAACCATGAGATACATATCTAACCAAATCAGCAGGCCTAGTACACTTTCAATAACCAAAAGGCACAGACGTTGTATTGTTTCGATTTATAAATTTTTCAAAGTAAACTAGCACGACTAGCTATTAGCTGTCATATTACTAAGACAAAGAAAGTCGCCACATCGTCAATATATTATGTACAATTCTTTACGAAACCAAACACTGGGGCTTGTTCACCGCACATCGCACAGGTCACCAGGGAATGTCCTTTCACTTCCGTAATACACAAAAGTGGTGACACAGAAACGGTCTGAAACACACCGAGAGTGTGTCATGGAGAGGGGTAGGAAATAAAAATAAATAAATAGAAATTAAATTGCCCAACTCCGATCTTAACGAAAATTGCGTTAAAAAATAAATAAATAAAGCATTTAGGTTCGAGCGGTGGCAAGGCGATAGGTCCACGCCTGGTGGAGAGTCAGACAAAGAAGTCGACGGCACGTAAAGGTAAAAGAAAAAAATCAGTAATTTAATAAAGACGGGAAAACTCAGCCGCACATGGCAAGAACAAAAACCAACTCCCCCGGGCATTCCCTAAACGGGACGCAACCAAATGCGTGCGAACACGCTCTCTACATCACCGCCAGGCCGCTACGCCATGACGAAATAAACCCAACAACTGAACAGTGCTAACAAACAGTTAGAAGAAAACATTGAAAAAAAAAAAAAACGTTCAGAAAAAACCGCACCCGAGAAACAAAGTTCAGCGGGGCGAAGAAACACACACGAGTCGGTCCCACGACATTGAAGTCTGGCATGATGACGGCGTCCAGATGATGCTCGAATCTGTTCCTCCCTCTATTACGCACATCCACGACGGCTGTGCGGAACAGTGGCTGTACGAAAGAAAGTGAAGAATAGATTCGAGCAGGCGATGCGCGAGAAGGTAACCGAGACTATGCTTCAAGCTTCATATCGGGAGAGGAGCTTTCGAGGTAGTTTCTGCAGTTACTCAAACTTTCTCTTTCCCCTTCCCTTTTTTCAAAAGAACACGTCAGCCGGCGCTAACGTTTCATCTCGGAAGAAGCCCACTCTTCACAAACGGTTATAGTTGACAAGGAGGCTGACTTCGACCCAACTAGTCTCCGGGCAGAATACAAACACAAGTATATTTACCAACACGCTCGTTTTAATGTCAGTCTCCGGGCTTTGCTGTTTCCAAAAGAGATAACCCTTTATAAGGACAGAACGAGCGGGTTGGTGGGGATAATTAAACTTAAACACTCCCTTCTCGTTTTCTTCCTCAAGTTTAATATATAGATAACCCTTCGGCACTATCGGATCTCCCCGGAGAGAGAGAGAGAGCACGGCCGTTTCAAGGTAAGGATAGGGCGCTCGAAGCTAGGGCAAACATGCGGTATCGTTTCACGCATGCACGGATGGCTGGTTTTAAATTTCCCCACATCCCTAACGAAACCGGCCCATCTTCGTGTGTGCGTCTGCGCGATTTCTGTCCCGCGCCGCCGGTTTTAGCGCGCACGCGGCGTTGTTTTGGCTGGCAGAACAGTTGTTGACCGTCGACATTGTAAAGACGTGGTGTCCTCATCCTTGCAGGCAACGATTCCTTTGCTTTCCCTTGTGCAATACTCTGACAGACTCCTCCTGGGTGGCTGTCACTGTTCGCCGCGTCAACGACTCAATCGTACCATTTCACTTTTGGTGACACAGGGTGCGCTGCTCGCTTTACTGTCACGGGCCGTCCCATCTAACACAACGAGCGCGAAAGGTCGTGGTCATCTGCTGGCTCCGAAAGGGCGGGACGTTCATGCAGGCCAATGAGGGCCCCGAATCAATAAGACGTCTGCCGACTCCTACACGTTAAAAATTTACGACACCTGGTGTGTTAAGAAGTGTTGCTTTCTCTTTTTGGAACTCCTCCGATGTAGCTTGCCGCCTACAATAAAATTTAAATAATCAATAAATATTTCAGGGTGGAAATACTGTATTTAATTTTTATGTGGGAACGTTGAAAAAAAGAAAAAAACTATTTCCAAGCTTGTGAAGACGCGCAATTCGCAAGTCCACTTCAAGCCGTAAAAACACGTTTTTGTACGTTATTGATGCTTAAATGTAGAACATACAAACAAAATATACACTTTCTAGGCTTGATTTTCGTGTAGACAACTATCATATCTACATTTGAACAAAAAATAAAAAAAAAATAAAAAATGGTTTTTTGAGAAAATCAATTTCAAAACTGGTACTTATTGGTTTTTGCATCATATTAAAGTAAACGTACCGCAAAGGATATTTTATACAGCCGAGTCATTTTATAATAAATATCAAGACCGTGTTTTAAGCTCTCCGTGGACATAAAAAATATCGGTGTAACCCAAGTAGATCGCCAGTAATTAATTGTCAAAGTTCGTCAACAATTGACCGAGGAGGCGTTTTTGACATTTTTGCAGAAAAAAAAGCAAAAGGCCTAAAATTATTTCACGGTATTGGAGCCTTTTAAATGTGTCCACAGAGTGCTTTAAAAAAGATAATATAATGTGGACTGAAAATCCATGGCGGTAGATCAAGCGAAACATCCGACCCACGACGGGTGTGAAAAACACTGCTTTTCGCCGCGGCCTCTTTAAAAATTCATAACTCGAGAACAAAAAGTCCGACGAACTTGCGGTTTGTGTCGACTGCGGTTTTAGAAACGGCGCCATAACATATATTTTTTTCGTCGAAATTAAAAATTCGACCCTTTTTGCCTGCACGATTTGAGATGAAACCACCCATATATATATGTTGAGAGTGAGTGAAACAATTCTTAACAAAACTGCAGCTTGGCCGAGTTGGTTGAGCAGGCTACCGACTTCACATCGCACATTTAGCACACACATACACACATGATTAGGGGCTTGACTTAAAGTCGGCTCGCTTTGTCTCTACTGCACTCGTCAAACGCTCTAAAGTGCGGAGCGCCGGTGTCCGGAGTTTCGCTCTCGCATTTGAACGGGTTCGACCAGTTCACCGGAGACAAAAACGGCTAGCTTCGGGTCTACCCACTACTCATTCAAACCTGAGCTCGGCGTTCTAACGTCCCCGAACGCGCTCGCCTCCTTCTCTCTCTCATTTCCTGGGCACATTTTTTCGAACATTGACGGTAGAAAACATAAACGCGTCCAGCATTTTTTCGTTCTTTTTTTTTTATGTGAGCTCACGTCATTGAATGCGCAGGAGCTGCTCTGATCTCGATTTCAATCATGTTCCTCGCTGTCTCAAGCGACAAAGATGGCAACACTGATTCGTGGTTTTGTTTATCTTCGATGGAATATGCCATTGAAAAGCACTTGCGTCTTCGGCGGTCCGACAATCACTACGGTACGATGTTCATATGAGTGTGAGAAATTGACAAAATCTACGTGAGAAGCAGTTTTCTCTCCTCTTATTTTCAGGTTGCTGTTCGCTCGCTGGCGGATTTGGTAGACGTACTGGGATTGAGATGATCTCTGTTTTCGACCGCGCACATTGTGGACCTGTGTTCTCAATTTCTCAGTCTTATGTAGAAAACAAAACTGACGCCAAGTGTGACTCGATAGTTTTTCATGCGCTCAGATAAGCTGACAAAAATTAGAAACCAAGTAATGGCTAAGTTCTGAGCTCGTTGGTACATACTTGTGGATCGATCAGCTGAACCTTAGAACTATACCTTGAACACGAAGAAAGAAAGGACAGGAGAGGACAGACAGCTGACCACCTATGATGTTTTGTTGTAAACTTCTTCCTTGCGCGTTTCCTTTGTTCTTCAGAGGTCATAGTAGAGCAAGTAAGATGTATTACTGTCGAGACCGGTTATCACGAAATAGTGGCGATAGCGAAGCGATCATGATTATCATTCCCATTTGCACTTCGTTATAACCGACGTCGGTTATAACGAAATAGAGGATATAGCGAAGTGATTTTCGATTCCCGTTGACTTCGTTATCACCGATCTCCATATGAATAAACCTATTCAACTAATAAAGATTACTGCTGATAATTACAGTTATAAACATTTTGCAGAAAATCGCCCGACGATCAGACGACGCGATGCGGTCGGCCAGCGCCAGCTCTGCTGCCTATTTGACGATATGACGAGGACGATTGATTGACATTGCGCCGACCGTGCGTCATACGGTGATCTTATGTCGAAATGACGTCACATTGATTTAGCGTCGATACGTTGTTGGCGAATCAATGATTTCAGGGCGTGATGTGTTTTCCTGCCAAAAATTAGCGGGTAAGCTAAATCGATAAATAGATCACGTGACGTAAAATATTTCCCTAAATTTAGCGGGAAACAGTCATTTTTTTGTAGGTCCAGTGTCGTCAGGTGACGTGACGTCAATGTTTTCGCCAAATTTAGAGGAAAAACTGAATTGGTGCACAGGTCACGTGACGTCACTTATTTCGATCAATTTAGCGGCAAAACTGAAAAGGTGCATAAGTCAAGTGACATCAATTTTCTCGCCAAATATAGCTGGGCAACTGAATGGCTGCCCAAATCGTGTGACGTCATTTTTTCAGCTAAATTGAGCGGTGAAACTGAATTGGCGCATATGTCACGCGACGTCAATTTTTCCGCTAAATTGAGCGGAGAAACTTCTTGTTCACGCTCACTCCATCGAAAAACCGGGAAACCGGTCACTAACAGCTGACGGTGTAAATATACAAAGAAATATACCCACAATTGTTATTTAACTGACCCGCTACAGGCGCTAAAACAGCATTCTTAGTCATTTGCCTGTTATTTCCTGTCCTTTCTTTGTTCATTTTCAAGTATACACCGTTCCAATATTGACAACTCGTCAGCCCAACACACTCATGTCCGTTGCTTGCGAAAGCGAGCAAATCACGCGCCATACACACGAAAATTGAAAATGGAACCGACCAGGAGACCTTTTTTTTTGTTTTTCATACATAGTTGTAAAGTTGAAGCTGGTCTCTTTACAACTATTTACCAGAAACTAACGTCGGCAGCTACCTTCGAAGCCTACGCCAAGTGATTGTGGAAGGAGCCGCACCGTGGAGCCCTCCACTGTCACCACTCGCATTTTGATGGCAGGGAGCTACAACCCTTATGTACCGCGATGCCTGGACCATCCAGACTGCATCCTTTTCAAGGCACGCTGAGTAGTGAGCGTGGGCTGCGAGCAGGCACCAGTATGGCCTTCAGCTAGATTTACAGATACAGTGATACAAGGTAACTAACTGTAAAGATGGAGCTACTAAACGTGTCAATAACTTACTATGAAGCTTAAAATGAGGGCATCACATCTATTGTTTTTAATATTTTAAATACAGTATAACTTCTTAAGCCCCCCCCCCCCCCCCCTCCGTCCCTCTCTTGAAAAAGTTCGGTTGTTACATCACAACGCACTTGCCGTACAACGAAACCGTCCGATCCGACGTCCGATCAGGCGATAAAACGGTCGGAGACGAGGGTTTTCAACGCTCTCCGGTGCTACGAAAACCCTCGCCCCCAAAGTTCATTCCGGCGGTTCGCACGTCGGATCGGACGGTTTCGTCATACATTATGTTACGCTGTTTACTTATCCCGTTCATCTGCGGGACGCGGGACGAGTCGCTCACTGGATCTTTCGGATTTGTTAGAATACTTCGCAATAGTAAAAATCGTACTGAAGAGGAATAGCCTGCTAGACCCCTTTATCGATCTTCAGAGAAAAGAGCGCCATTTTACGAACAAAAAGGCAACTAGCCCCCGCCGCCATCTTGAAGGATAACGCGTCGCTAGTGCCAGAGTCTGCGGACGTTTGAGTGTTGCGATAGAAACCACAATACCTTAACGTTTTGTTGTGTAACGTCAGCTGGCGAGATGTTTCGTTGCACAATTTAGTGAAAAAACATGCTTTGTCTTGTTCTGCCGTGATGTCCAGATTAAAAGTTAGACAGGATGAGGGGGCAGACACGATTGGGGAGGGGGGGAGGGGGGGGGGAGAGACTGTTTGCGTGACTTGGCCATGCCCGTCTGACGCGGATATACGTGAGTTTGATGCATTGCAGGTAGAATGTTGTTAGAAAAGTGTGCGGCTACAGGTTTTCATTACGACTTCATTTGTTCGGGAAGTTGCTTTGTAGACGCGGGATAGGTAAAACAATTAAATCGTTCAAAATGCTAACTTCTATTTAATGTGGCAATGTAAAAATATCTGTGGAGTTAATTCATGTACCAATTATTTTTGAAGAATTAGTAATTTTACCAAGTACTTTCGATAAGGCGTGGAAAAATTATTCGGCCCTGAATAAGGCTGATTGAACAATAAATTTAAATACATTTTGCCTCGTGTACTTGTCTGCGTCTCATTAATTACAGAGTTCAGGATTACTAAGTACATTTTAAAGTGGCAATATCAAAATAATGATTTAATTATTTCGTCTGGCAGCTGTTTTTGAAGAATAGGTAATTTTAGCATTTACGTTCGGCAACGCGTGGGAACATTATTTGGCCCTGAATACGAATAAATTTAAATAAATTTCGCCTCGCGTGCTTATCTACGTCAGATTAATTACAGCTTTCAGAAAAATAAGTACAAATCGAAGAGGCAATATCACAATATTTTTACACTAATTCTTGGACCAATTGTTTTCCAAGGATTGGTAATTTTAGCAACTACTTTCGACAAGGCGTGTGGAAATTATTCGACCCTGAATACGATTAACTGGAGAATAAATTTAAATAAATTTCTCCTCGCGTGCTCTTCTTCGTCTGATTAATTACAGCCTCCAGAAGACTAGCCCTCATGAAAAAGCTTATTTTTATGACAAATGTCTGTGTCCAATCAACACATATGAATCATACAAGAACATATAGGAGCCATATAAGAACCATATAAATAACTTGTGGGAAGTTTCTTATAAATTTCTTATCTGGTTCTTATAAATGGAGAAACAGAAACGCGGTCGGGTGTTTTCACCTGATTTCCGGTGATGAGCTTCTTGCTCGTGGTTTGGTTTCGGTTTCGAGCACTTGCGTTTTTCGGCTCTGTTAAAAAAAATGAGCGACTCTACCAAAATATTGATTGGATAGTCTCCTGACAACCATAATAAATTGCCTCGCAAAATATACCAAAACAAAATTTAAGGGCTGTCTGTGTTTTTTTTAAAAACAATTCAATGAGAATTGCGATATAACCAAATTTGGCTCTCACATCCAGTGTGCGCCGACGACGTGCTAGCACCATACAAGCAAACCGAAAGGAGGGCGCGCGCTCGGACGTAGGCCGCTACCTCGGCAGTATACAAAACCTGGCCGTCCACGCCAGTAACCCGCAGACGAACTGAGGGAGCGCAAGAACGACATTCATGCTTTCGCATTCACAACTCATTACAAGTGCTTGGGTGTCTTCGGAATGTTGTACACAGCCTGTTAAATCGCGAAATACTCTGGTTTGAGGCTTGTTGCTGTCGTCTTTTTCTTAAATTAAAGCAAGGGTGCAGGCAAGCTCGTTGAATATAGACATTTTTAACCCTGGAGAGTGGGGACAAGGATGAAAACACGACACAGACCTCCAAACACAGCTAACATTTATTTCACGCTTCACAACCTTTTATAGGTACCTACAGAAAGAAGGAAATCGAAAGACCAAAAGGTAACATGAAGCCCCGGACACACAAAGCGAAACAACCTTAAACTCGGGTGAGAGGGCGACACTCGAACAATCGGAATGCATACCTCAACCTGGCTAAAAGTCGAGCACAGCAAAAAAAACAAAAAAAAGCTTCTTTTGTGAAAATTTACACAATAGGCAAAACGAGGTGACCTTAAAAAACATAGGTGATCAAACATAGATGCCAAAAAAAAAATTCAGTAGTGTAGGAACGTTCTAATATGTTTTTCTAATGAAACAAACATATTAATAAAACAATATTTTTGCTTATCTATCATTAATGATTCTTTCAGTAGACGCTTGTACAAATCTTTTTCTTTGTTAAGGACCCTAGTGTTCTGTCACACAACTACGTACTTATTACAAGAAGAAAGGAGTTTTGCCAGTTCTAAAGATTCAGCTTTGTTTTGAGTGCATGCTTATGTTCAGTTAACCTGTCGTTAACACACCTTGCTGTCTGTCCTACATAACAAGCCCCATATTTGACTATAATTTGATAGACAACGCCTACATCACAATCCACGGAACAGTCCTTGTGATTTCTGTTACAATCAGGTTCATGTATGAACCCCGACTGTTTGAGTGTCGCCCCCTCACCCGAGTTCAAGGATGTTTCGCTTTGTGTGTCCGGGTCTTCAAGTCACCTTTTGGTTTTTCGGTTTTCTTCTTTCTGTACGTACCTATAAAAGGTCGTGAAGCGTGAAATAAATGTTAGCTGCGTTTTTGTGATCTGCGTCGGGGTTGTCCTCCTTGTCCCCACTTTCCAGGGTTAAAAATGTCTGTTTCTGTCTTTTGATATAGCGGGACACACACATTGGTGTTAGAGTGGTGATTTTTTTACAAGAAAGTTAATGGCGTTTTTTTTTTTTCGGTCGTTGCGAGATATGCATTACTGTTAACTGTTTTAGTGGCTTTCAACGTGTCAAAACTTAACCAATGATTTCAGTGTTTATTTTGCGGTCATTTCTATGACAACACAATGAAAAACATAATACTCATTGTCGACACTTGTCTGGAATACAGCTTGTTTTAGGGTTCACGATTATGCATGTGATACATCATCTACTCTATTAAAAAAGCTTTGTTACGCTATTTTTGTTTAAGAAACATGAAAACTTATATAAGTTGCATAATGCATAAAAAGTTGAAAATAAGCTTTTTTAGGTTCATTCATAATTTAATATATTTAATGAACACATTCGTATATTTTTGTTAATAAGAAAATTCATGAGATCTTGAGGTGGATATTTATTCCTGTGTCGTTAATTCGGCAATAAAGTTATTAGCCCAAGTGACCCACCACCAAAGCGTAAGCGTCGCCCTCCGTTGTCAGGAATACCCCGACAGCGAGAGTGGCCGAACCATTTTCCTCTCCGAATGCGTGGGTGCTCGTCAGACAGTTATCATCCGCAAGAACAGGAATTTTGTTTCATGACGCGGATGCTGTCATTTACGGTACATATCAGCTCGGTATCGTACACCACCCATATCGTTAAAACGGCGAATAAAAAAAAAGGTATCACCGCTCTGAACGAGCAAGCACAAAAAGACCGCTCGTTCACTTCACAATCATCCTTCGGGCTTTCTCTGGTCACCTGCGAAAGCACGAAGCAGAGAAGTGAAACGGATTATTCGGATAGAAATTAAAGGAGAAATGGAGACGACGGGGGACTTCAGAATACCGAGCTCCAGTTGAAATGATTAGCGAACAGATTGGAATCTAGCCTCCTTGGTCCCCAATCACTCTTCGAACGCGTTTGAACATTGATTAGGGACCAAGGACAGCTAGTCTTTGTACATAATCTGAGAGTTCTGAGCGCGTTGTTATCGCCAGCTTGATGAGGTAGCGGCGCCGTACGGAAAAAAGGCCGAAGAACGAATCACCGACCACGAACTAGTTTCTCGAAATATAGTGCGTTGGTGCATCCGCTCGTTCTGTTTCGAATTAATAATAAAACAAAATGGCCAGCCGCCAATGGTGCGGACGGGGGACTACTGGTCACGAACGGCCTGACATTGGACGACATGGTAGCACGCTAGACGTCTAAAGTCGAGCTCTAATGGGTGCCGGTTCGTCTCGTGTTCGTTTATTTTTTCGTCCCCGTCCCGGAATACAGGCTAACCAACCGACGTGTGTTTTTCTGTTGTACACATTTGTTTTTGCGGAGTGCCCAAAATAAATATGCGAGTTAAGATTTTTTTTTTTTTGCTTTTCAAGGTACAGAAACGCACGCGCGTATCGGGTCGCGTATGCAAACTAAGGTGTGTATTAGAAATGAGTCGTAATACCTGTAAAAATATCTATACGAAATAAATTCGGATAGTTTTTTCGATGATGTTACAGAAACCCGAAGCCCTCATGAAACGAACTCTGCTGCGAAGCACGAAAGCAAGCGTTATACTGTAAAGCCCTTTATTTTCGCGGCCCCTATTTTTCGCGAATCGGTCAGAGGTGACATAATCGCTAACACTAAATTTCGCGAATTCCAGACGACTCCATTGAAAATCTTAAGGACCGAAATTTTCGCGCGCCCTTAAATTTCGCGAATTCTTCAATTAGCGAAATTCGCGAAAATTAAGGGCTCGCGAACATTAAGGGTATTACAGTATTTCGAAAGCCCAGAGACGTGTCTTTTCCTCTCCTTCCCTGCGAGGCTTACTCCAACTCCAATTTTGGGCTATTGCGGTGAAGGCAACCTTCGGGGTGGCGCAGTCTTCGAAGCATCCTGCCTGTAGACTCGAAGAGCGGAACGTTCCGTCATGTTTGATGTTCTTAACTTATCCACGCGTTACATGGGCGCTCAGTATCTCTAGCACCGCACCTTGGGTTGCCTACTGTGTTTAACCGGTTAGCACATCCTTACGAAGAATCAGACTTGTGCCTCTCTCAAGTATTCTACTTGAGATACTGTATTTAAAATACATTGTGTAGAACTTTGGTCTTTTTCAAGTACATTAAGTCTGGAGTATTTGGTACTCTATCTTAATTACATTTCTCGCTATCTGTAACTCGGTATTTCAAATACATTTTAAAGCCCTGGAAAAAAATATTTTGCCAAGACAATCTAGAGAACTAGGATCGTCAGACTCCAGGGTTAAGCTGAACCGATTGCAAATTTTTGGCTAAGAGACCGAACACAAAACAGGAGACGAGGCACGAGAAAAACACTGTCCCCAAATGCAAACAAAATACCTAATGGATAGCCCCGAACGCCGGCCTTTCTGTGTATTTTTTTGTATTCTTTTTTTCTTTTTTTATGACCTGTTTGCATGGTACGTTACTCCTGCAGCATGCAAAGTGCTGGGGATGTCATCCGGAATTTACACTCAGACCCAACTTTTTGAAACCGTGCAATGGACGCAAACGGCAGCGCTGGCCAAGGAGAGAATGGGCAAGCATTCGGAATGTTGCAGGGAACAAGAAGTTTCTCTTCTCCTCTCCAGGCTTCCTAGTGCTTTCCCCTTCTCCCCCCACCCAGAGCTGCCTTTGCGTCCACTGCACAGTTTTAGTGAGAGAGAGTATAGAGTGGTTCAGTCACCGTAGGATTCTGACGCCAACGCCCGGTAAGATCACAATGAACCATTGTCGGAAATGGCTGGTTCAGGCGGTTCCACTATGAAAATGCGCGAACACGCTTTCATGCGAGCAAAGGCCTTCCCTCAGCCAAAGTACATAGATCCTGATATCTTTATTGAGCTGTAGTGAACTAGACTGGGCTTCCCCAAATCTCCTTGTGTGCCTACTGTGGCTTAGTGTTTGTTTCGAAGCTCCTTCAAATATGTTACTTTCTTCTTCTTCCCAACCCCCGTATTCTTTTATCTTCAAAATCCTTGTAACTAGTTTTCCGCCACGTGGAGTAATTTCTTAACTACTAGACTCTGATTCTGGAGTCACTACCATCTTGATCTCAGTGCGTCAAGAATGGTTTGAGCTGATGCAGAAAAGGTACCGGAGGGGGCTTACAAGTTGTTTTCTGGAACCTTCCGCTTTCATAATTTTTTTACAGCTTGGAGTTTCAGGTGCTGTTTCTCTCTTTGGATAGGGGGACAAAGTTATCTATCTTGGTTGTTAATCAACGACTGAGGCTGCTCTCCTCAAATTCGATGTTTCCTCCGAGTACGCGCGTGCGGATTTCATTCGTTTACTTATCAACAAGTTTGGCTGTTTGATCAACTTCTACAGTTTTTCCCGCTAAGAGTAATCCAAGTACCAGCTTTTTTTTTTTAAATCGAGTGTTCCTTAATTTAATCCAGCAGTGCACCAATATAATCCGAGTATCAATGAATTTATTCCAATTTATCAACAATTTAATTCCAACGCAATTCAGTTTTAGTTTGAGAGTAACTAAATTTATTCCGTTCTATGAAATTAATATGACAACTAACTCATATCTTGTAACAGTTTTAGAAGTCTAAGTTGCTTGCAAGTCACAAATGACTTTTCACTGTATATGTGCGTTACTGATTGATTCTCTCGTGAATTTTAAAGGATTTCTTAGACCACAATACGCACTTTTAGAAATAAATAGCGCAAAGGTAAAGTACATAATCTTTATTTTTTAAATGCTTATCCAACGTGCCCGCCTTAATATTTTAGTACATAATACGTAAGCTCCAGACTGAATGAAGGGATGTTTTATGTCGGTTTTAGAAAAGTAGCGAAAGTTTTAAAGAGGTTTGACAGTAAAACTGTGTTTGAAAAAAATAGTATTTCAACTAGGTGTACGCATTCGATGGCTTGAACATTTTTATTGCAAATCAAGATACTGATTTTCCATTGCGTGTATTCCATAAGCGGTTTGAAGGACAGGCGCAATGTACTTGAAATAATTGCGGTCATAGGCCGCGCAATCAACGCGTTGAATTTTTTGCATTGCTTCTTGCGTGGCGGTTTAGAGAATCTGTCATTGGTGACCCTTCAAGGTGATAGCTTTAGGCCGCACTTTTCCGGCTGCGCTATGCTCACTGTGGTAAGCTCTCACGCCGGACTTAAACTTGGAAAACATCGCTTCAATGGGATTGAAGAACAAGCTGTATGGCGGTAAGTACTTCAAAGAGTGCCACTTGGACCAGTGTGCATCTACGGAGCGTCCGCGTCATGATCAGAAGATTTTGCCATGATTTCCTTTAAAACTCCCTCCAGGAATTCGTTGAAAATCAAAACAGGGATCTCTTTCCACACATCTCTATAATCGGATCCCGTCAGTAGACATGCATGCCAGAATGTATATATTGGGTCCTCTGGTAATTGTAGTTCTCACGATGGCGTTCTTCCCATGTTTTGACCTCCCAAACGTTCGACTACACCTAGCATTAAAGTTTGTCTCGCCAACGTAATATCGAAAGTAAAGCGGGCCGTCTCCCTGCAGCCATGAAGCGCATTTTTTCCTCGCACTTTTTACGTCATCGCCATTTCGGCTCACAGGCTGCGGAGAAAGCTGCTTTGTTGTGTAACTGTGCCCATGCAAATGTATGTTGTCAATTTTAGATAGGCTTATTTGGATAACTGATCCAGTTGCATCAAACTCTTGTTTGAGTTGCTTCCGCTTGTTGGTCGGCTGTTCATCCATTATAGCGGTCAAATCCTGTACAACATCGGAGTCGAATGTCTACTTTGAGCCTACTCTTGGTTTTAGTTAATCTCTGTCAGCCTTCGAGCAGTTTTCGTGTTAGTTTATGTTTCAGCAAGTTCCTTGATGTTACCGCCTCGTCACCAGCAGTCAAGCAGCAGCGCCGGATCACTAAAGGATAACTTTTCGTAGGTATGTTTAGCTAGGTTTGGATACTTATGAGGTCGACCTTAACACCTTGCATTAAACAAACAGATTGTCGAGAGCGTTCACAAATACGGTCACTTGCGTGCAAACCGTCGTACCGCTCGAATTGCTTTTGTCTGCCTCGGAGATTTGAGAATCGACCGCCGATTGCAACCAAGCGGGAAATGCCAGGTTTTCGTCTGCAACTCCGACACGGCGCAAGCATATCGAGAAGTATTCTCAGACGATTTAAAGTAGTGGAAAAAGCCCGTTTATGAAGCAGTTGCCGTGCTTAAACATACCGTGAAGTTTTCGCAGACGGTCACCCTTGAATAGCAGACGACGTCCGTTGATGAAACCATCTGGCAGCACTTCTTGTGTGGTCTGCAAACACTTTGCGTTACGCTCGTGCCGTGCCGCGGTTGCAGACAATAACCTGGAATCTCCCGCTTGGTTGTAGACGGCGGCCGATTCAAAATTCAAGAAAAAATCTGTAACGCAACGCGCATATACAGTGAAAAGTCATTTATGACTTGCAAGCAACTTAGACCTCTAAAACGATTGTAACGTATGAGTTAGTGGTCAGAGTGCATTCACAGATGTGAGCGCGTTATACAGGGTGACCCGTGAATTAAAATGAATGGCGTTGAGATTATAGTTTTGACAACTAGGATTAAATGTATTGACACTTGTATTAACTTTGTGTGCAGTTAGATTAAACTCAGGGACACTCGGATTAAAAAAAGCTGGCACTTCGATAATTATGAGCGGGTAAACCTGTAGTTCGACTGTGATGGATATACAATGCCGAAAAACATGGCACGTGCCCCAAATCGCGGCGGGGCGTATTGCAAACTTATTGTGGAGCGCGTCATGAACCGAGCCTGCAGTGAAACTGAAGCACGGCAGGTGCCACATACGCAAAAAACAAGTTCCGTTCGTTTCTAAAATATTTCGGCAGGCATTATGTTGCATATATTGAATTATTTCGGGGCAAACTTAAATTGGTAGCAGCTAAGGCGTTTCTTGAAGGTCCTAAAGATCCCAGCAAAATCTGTTTTTCGGAAAAGTCACAAAAAATAGGGCACTGTTTTCTGGCTTCTTATTGTTAGATTACCAGCTTGCAATTCTTGGCAGGTATATTCGAATGCCATTCAATTACTTCTTCAAAGTGTTTTTACTCTTCTCAAGATACATTTTTAAATGAGTATTTAGTATCTTATCTTAAATATTTCTGTTGAGAATTTGACAAAACACAAGGAAGAATGTGTAAACTACATTGTAAAGCTCAATACACATGTTCGGAAGGGCGGAAAGGTTACCTACGTACATTGTTGGCAGTAACGGGTTACAAGTAACTGCTTCACCGGTAACGCGTCACTTCTTTCGGTAACGTACGTAGTAATGCAATTGTTACATTTTCAGAAAGTAACGGGTATGTTGCTTTCGATACTCTTTTCAAGAAACCGGTAAAGTACTTACGTTTCTCGTCACATCTTCCTCCCACGACTTAAAAAAAGTAAACTTATTTTGTTTGTGTTTCTATACATTGTTTTACCCTAAATCCACAAGCAGCCGACGCTGCGAGATGATGGGACCAATCAGAGAGCCTAAAAATGGAACCATCATTGTGCACCTCTTGTTTATGTACGGGTTCTGTCATTGCGGAACCAATCATAAACCGAAAAGGCTAAGTGAATTTCGCTTTGATTCTGCTTGATTGGCCCCATTATCCCGTAGTATCGGCCGCGTCTGGAGTTAAGCTGAAACGAAGTATAGGCCCTAAGTCATTCAGTAATGTCAAAAGTCGAAAGACGTGTCGAAAAACACTATTGGCGAGAAAACGCCGTTGCCGTCAATTTATTATTAGAATGTAACGCGCGTTACTTTTTGTCGTAAGCTTATCGCGCTCTTTTTATTTCAAGGTAAAGTAGACTGGTAAGGCGTCCCCTTATTTAGCGAGTAACGAGTAACATATTTCTTTACTTTTTTTATTGGTAACGCTTACAACAATGCCTGCATACAAAGACACACAATGGGCATGCATGTGCCAAAGCAGGCCGGGAGAAAGCGTCCCGCGGGTATAAACACGCTGTCTTTTGTACATCATCCACATTGATGAGAAGCTGATTGCAGGAACGCTTGGATTGCTGCTGCGTTTACCCGAACAATGTAACAAACAAGTTTCCTCTAAGTCTAGCCTCAGCCAAAAGCTGATCTTGGTCCCGAGAACGCGATTCTCGCTCGTTTACAGTCTGATTCATTATGTTTAAACGCGGTATACACGTCTGTTTTGAACGGCCCTTTCCCCTCCGAAAATTGTCATCTTTCACGCAAAAGAATTTGGTCACCTCTCCTTACCTCCCTCTCCTCCATTGCACTTCTTCCTCGTCTTATTGAGTTTTTCTCTCCTTATGGCGCGCATGCGCGGTTAACATGTGGCATAGACTCTAGCTCTCTCAGGTTACAGCATGTGACGTAATGGGAGGTTCGTAAGTTAAAACGTAGAAGGCCTGTGTAAAAAAAAAAAAAAAACGTTGTATGATTGCATAAAGGGCTACCTACACAGAGGAGCCCATCTGGTACCACTAATATTTTTATTTATATGCATAATAGTGATTAGTTTGGATGGTAGGTGTTTGACATGGGCATATCGAATACGATGTAAGTCCATTACTATTTTAAAGCAGTGTTTCGTAACAAAGCGATTTCATGACCATCGGCATATAATTGGCATTTGTCAGTGCTCCTGACCTTTCTCGTGATGGTAAAACTCGCCGATCGCCCAGGTAGAAATAGATTATATAAGTCGCATTCTGGTGTCGCAAACGGTCAAAACACCGTGAAAGCGAGGATATCTACATACAAATGTCATCCGTATAGAGTCACGTATTTAAAGACCTGAATATTTCTTTCGCAAGGTTGATCTGAAAAGGAAAAAGATAAAACAAGTTGATGTTACCACCTTGAGGTACTCCGCGGGTGACACTGTACATTTCAGTGTCTCCATCCAGTGTTGGAATGCCGATAAAGCGATTTTCTAAGCAATTGAAAATTTACGTGAGAAGGCATCTTGATCAATGTTGCGGAAGGTTCACCCCCATTTTATTCCAACTCAATTCCGGGGATTTAATGTTTCCGATAATTATATTCCTTTAAACTCCTAGGACAGGAGAAGCTGGGCCCATTTCCACTCTTGATGTCGCTCACCTCTGCCATTCTACTCCTCGAATTTCTAGATGTAAACAATGGTTCATGAAAATGAAATTGTGTTACCGGAAAAAACATCAAATTGAAGCTGACGTTTTTAAACGCAGAGAGAACTAGAAAAGTATGCAAAATGTTTCCTCAATTCCCTGATACTAATAAACCAAGTAAGTGGTTGTCGCAGAATACGCTTCGTGGCCCTTTTTGTTCCTGAAGATGTCGATCGCACGATGAAGTGTAAAAAGGTTTGAAAAACACCATAAAATGACCATCCATTCTGTCCGAAATCGGGTGCCATACCCTACACAGATACGCGGTCAGCTTGTTGTTTGTTTAATAAAGCTTTTTTGTGCGTGGCGCTAAAAGAGAACATGCACTCTCTGCTTTCAACACCACTACAACAGCACCGCTAGTACGCAGTCGGAAGCGACGCCGCGCTTACCTCCCCTAACTCGTGCACTGCCGCAAGCACGCAAAACCGCTAACGGTGCCAGCACGAGGGACGGCAGAACCATTATAAAACCTTACTTGGCACGTATACTATTACGTTTGCTGTACGATTCTTCTGATTTCTTTCCATATTCAATCAAACTTTTTATTTGTTTTTCACGCTAACATTAAAAGTATACTAGGTTTAAAGCTACGTGCTAACTGCACATAGTCAAAACATCCGCTCTGTCGCACCTCGCGGCACAAGGAACCAAACCTTGCCGGTCTATCGCCTTTAACTAACAGCTTTGTTCGCCTAACTGGAGGCGCCACGCTTTTCCCTACGAAGAAGGTTGAGCCGATGAGACTCTAAAGCCGTCAGTCATATTCAGAGCAATGATGCTGTTTCAATGGCCATTTTATTATACGTTAGCGTTGTACCAGCAACTTGTTCTTGACTGCACTTACCCAAGTGCAGCCAAGAGTATGTTTGTAAAAAAATGGGAAATTATTTTGAAAAAAAAAAAACTCGCAAGTTTCACCTGGGCGCTTTTTCTGTTGTTATGCTTAAATATATTTCATTTATTGTTCTTTCAGGGACCGAAAGCATTACAGAGGGGGAGAGCAAGGAGAAGAAGCATTACAATAACAAAATAAAATTTATAGGTTAGGCACAATCGGCGAGAATATTACAATAGTGATAGTTCTAAAAACTTATGTGTCCGTGGTGTTGACGATTGTCCCGGGAAGGTGATTCCAATGCTGGGATCTATAAGAGACGAAATATATAAAAATACCTTTGTCTTCATCGAACTTGGGACGCTGACCTTCTGTCGATGATCAAAATAAGAGGAAACATAAGCAAGGGGGTGATCGATTGGTTGTAGGATGGAATTATGAAAATAAAGTTTATGAAATAAAGGAAGGCGAGCAGCCTTTTGGCGGGAGACAGGGGTGGCAATGGCAGGGTAATTTTTATGCTATGACGCTTGCTGTGCAGTAGCGAATTCTGAGGAAAAAAAAGTCGTTTACAACGCCCTGTAATCCCGAATTAGAGCGCAGCTCTTGAAGAGGAGGATGGAAGGGTACTGAGGGGAGGATATACCCCTCCTCCTCCTTACCTCCTCATCGTCCATGATACTCCTCCTCCCCTCTTCCATCCTGTTTCACCTCCTCGTCCTCCTCCTCCCCTCCTTTTTCACCTCCTCCTCTCCTCATACCTGAAGCTGCTCCCCTCCCCTCCTCCTCCTCCCTCCTTCTCTCCCTCCTCCTCCCCTTTTCCCCCTCCTCCCTTTCCTTCTCCTCCCCTCCCCTCCTCCCATCCCCCTCATCCTCCCCGGGCGCTGCATCATAGGAAATGTCCCATAATGCACTGCACGGGACCCTCGTGACGTCACACCTGACATCACGAGTGACGTCACGAGGGTCCCGCCCTGTGCATTATGAAACATTTCCCATAATGCATCGCGCGGTTACACCTATGGCGACGACGACGGCGACGCCGCTCAAGCCGGAAACGGGAGCCTAAGAGCTGCGCTCTAAAACAAGCAGATCCGTTTTGGATGGCTTACAATGCTTCAATGAGAGCTTGTCAGGTATCCCAGACAGAATACGCATATTCTCATTTTGGACTATGTTAAACCTGCGGGTATTTCGAATGTTTTTTCTTTTTTTTTTACGATTTAGTTGTACTTGTTTAGGCCAACTGTGCGTTCATAGACGCGTTGCATTTGTTTACCCGTCTAATCATCATTTTACCGTTCAAAACAGAAAAGCCGCCAGTTCTTCTGCTCGTTTCGCTAAAAAGCTAAGCCCCGAATCTTGTAACCACTGAAGAAAGACAGACGAAATGACTAAAATAAAGGTTTTTTTTAGTCAATAGATAAATAAGTAAATAAATTAAAGACAAATAAAAAGGTCTACGCAATCCTTCGGTTGCTGATTCCACGCAAAAAGAAAACAAAAAAGTAGAGAAAGCAATAGAGAAAGAGAGAGAGAATGAGAAAGATCGAGAGAAAAAGTGAAAGATAGAGCGAGAGAGAGAAACAAAACGCTCGTAAAGCGACCCATTAACTGGAAAATACTGCTGAAACAAACTTTGTTGGTTCTGAAGCAACGGCGCTAGATGTCGTGAAGTTCGTTGAGAGACCGTCGAGCTTTATTCAAATTGAATCATGCGTGCGAGACCGAAAACTTTCTTTCGCTTTCCCTCCAATGCTTTTGCTTTGCGGGACAGAGCGGGTCGACACTCGATACCTTGTTTACGATCGTGCCTGCCGGTTTTACCGTCCTATCGTTATACTGGTTCCGTTGTTTCCTGGTCTGTGCTGAACGAGCGCGCTCTCGGGGGACGTTGAGTTGGCGGGAATCGAAGCTTGAGAGCACGTTTGCCGGATAGCATTCACTGGTGAACAAGTCGTTCAACACACGAACTTGGTTGTTGACACTGGGGTCTCTGTTGCTTGTGTATACACTCGCTCCGCTTTTTGCGGAACTAGAGTTTACAGTGAAAACAAATACGTGTTTTACGGGACCGAAAATTTCAGGTTACTTTTTTTGTTTTCTTTGTGTTGTTTTTGTCGATAAAAAGTATCAAAGCACTAGGGAATATACAGCTTAACAGTTTTCCTCTAAGCTGAGAGGAGGTTGTTGATTTGGGAATTAAGTTAGAAATAATCCGATATGCCTTTACTGTAGCTGAAACTGTAGTTGTTTTAAGATGAACCACGAATACGTTCCGTCAGTATATGTTAAAAGTACCTGTTATTATGATATTATGTTGTCCAACAAATATTCAAAGAGGTTGCATCAGCAGGGGTGTCTCCGGGTGGTTAACCTAACGTTCTAATATGTGATTACAATCTTTAGGTCAGTACGCAAAAACAATAAAAAAAAATAGTCGTGCTTTTAAACGAATACATGTGATGTGCAACTGGGATTTTGATACTCCCTTTTCTTACTATGCCAAAAACAGTTTTTATACTGTTTTTTTTTTAATTTTTGAACGGTGTATAATTTACGCGCAGTTATCGAAACATTTTTCTTTTACTAACACCGAATATGTTTAAGACTTGGGATCCAAGACAATTGTGTGATGTTGCATCTTTAAAAAAATTGCAGCAAAATGCGTGAAAAAAAAAGTGAGATTGGAAAAAAAAAAAAAAAAACTTTGGCAAGAAAGAACAAAACAGCTGCGAACGTATCGAAGCTAGAATTGAGCAATGTAAGTGTTTCAGCCCGAAGCATAAGAACTGTAAGAAAGGATAGACTTGTAACATTACAATCAGTTTAGTGCGCCAGAGCGGGAAGCGTATGACTAAACGTATGACCAGATTGCATGAACATGTGTGTGAATTGACACGACGTGAAAGGTTCCGAATAGGCGCGGGAGAGTGGAAAAATAAGAGAAACCGACAGAACTTTAATTGCGCTTTTAAGTACACTTACCTTAATAATTCCACTTCAGCGATACAAAATATGTGTGACAAAAAATAATGTTCGAGGCCTGTTTTATACTTCATCATCCGATAAACTGGGTGAAGTGCGATGAAAAATATTTTAATATGCAAAGAATGTAACTACCTACTCTAGCTATCTCTTTACACGATCACCGGAAGAATTTAGGCTGCTATTGTGACGTGGCACAGGTTCTTGAATGCCCACCGCAAAGAAGAGTGTCGCTAGTTATCTTAGTTATAGCATCCTAAGTTATCAAGATTGTCACTTGCAACAAACGTGTAATGTGTTATAGACTTGAGCGTGTTGGTTATCTACATTGACTTAAAACGAACTTACACGAAGCTTCGGGAAGAACTATCAGATGCCATTGGTGATGGATTCTAGAGAATGACGTCTCTGGCAACTGGCGGTCTTGCTGAACTCGGTACGAAATGACTGGGAAAACAGGTGGCAACCATCTAAACGTCTGTCCCAGGTCATGATAACTGCTTCAATATGTGCGGTGACTACGAAGAAACGTAGCAAGACTATGGATTTTCCTTCTGTGTACAATCAAAAATTTGTTTTTTTATACAGTTCATAGAAAGCCCAAAAAAATGAAGACAACAGCCTAAACCCCTCTGGACCGTATAAAAAAGAGTGCATACAAGGAACATTAAAAAGTATCGTAACAAAGCAGCGCGAGTTGACATCGCTTGTAATCTCCATCCGTTAGGTACAATTATCTAACAATTTTCCCTAAAAAGAAACAATGTGGCCCTCTATGGCACGTTTCATCCTTCCTAATTTTCCTTGCACCTACGTTTTGTTTTATATACGTTCATTTTCGGCTTTACTTTTGATGTTGTTCTTGCTTAAGTTTAACAACACATCTACACTTATTGCGGGCGTGTCTTTTAGACTGCTTTTCATATGTTTTGTATTGCTATTATTAAAGCTAATGGCTCGCTTTCAGACCAAACGCACTTGTATGGAGTTTGTAATTTTCTAATTGTGTTCATTATTCGAAGACCACACAACGCATTTGTAATACCACAGATTTGTAATTCGTCCGTCATTATGAGTATCTCTAATGCAAATTTCGTCTTTATCATCGATCATATACAATCTTAAAAGTTCCTGCGAGTTTACTTATCCGCAAAACACTAGAAGAGCCAACCTCTGCGACCTCCCTCATCAGCTCAGAGAGTGATGGAGCGGAACATTTGTTTAGACCTCAAAATTAAGTCTGCGCTGTGGCATTACGCAATGCACGACGCTTTTCATTGCGTAATTCAACAGCGCAGACTTCATTGCTAGGCCTAAATGCACGTTCCGCCTCATCATTCGCTGAGCTGGTTTCGTAGGTCGTAGAGATTCGGGGGGACCTCGGGAGGACCTCGGGTACCTCCGGTGACCTCGGGGAGGGGGGGGGGGGGGTCACGTGACCCCCCCCCCGACCCCCCGAGGTCACGTGACCCCCCCACTCTCAGTACCCTTCCCTTCTGCTCCTCAAGAGCTACGCTCTAACTGGCGTTACAGGGAATTGTAAACGGCTTCCATTTTTTTTAGTGTGTATCTTAGAATCGCTCTTTTGTTGTTGCAGTAATCATACCTGAATTTATAACCACCGGAATTAGAGAATAACGATCTACTACTTTATGAGCGCTCGAAGTTCCTCGTTCGAAAACCGAAGCCTGCGGATGCGGCCGCGGTGGCTGCCTACTTGGGGATTCGGATAGGGGCTAATGGATGAGTTTCCTTAATTTGTCTTGCGGATTGTTAATTGCTTACGTGCAGACAGGTTAATGGCAGGCAACATCAGGTGTGGTCGAGTTCTTAATAAACAGCCGTTAATCAAGCCCGGTTAGAAGGATGTTCGTTACATTTCAGCTTGTTCTTAGTTTGTTGCTGAGATAACGTGAATTGACTCATAGCGTAGTTATTTGTTTGAGCTAAGCTTGCTTGCGAGTTGTGGTACCGGAATGAAGTGACTTTTCATCGATCTTCTCTGTAGCGGTCTTTGTTTGATTTAGGGCTGGACAGTATTGGGATACAAAGGTATCGCGATAATCTTTTAGAGATAATGTAGAGTATATGTATATTTGTATTGAGACACATTTTAAAAATGTATTTGTATCTCAGTAGTGAAATACATTTAAGATGAGTCGCTTGTATAGCGATACTTTGTAGATTTAGGTATTTCGTTATATTTATGCCGTTTTTAGGAAAATTTGAAAAGGTAAAAACATCTGTTTGGTGCAAGGTGCTTCAGAATTTATAATATCAACCCGCCCTATAACATGACAATCAATCACATAAACAAGTTGTGGTTTAAAAAAGGTTACTTACAAGAAAAACAGAATATGCCCTTGTTACAAAGCCCTCCACTATTTCCATTTTAGCAGAGCGAACGCCGTAAAGGAGTTTTATGAAGAAAAGGAATGGCTCTGTTGTCGAATCTTCCTGCACTATGGGTGACCTTAAAATACTGTAGCTCATTATTTCTATTCCCAAATACTTTTTTTGGTTATCTCTGCCCAGCTCTAATTTGATTCTGAATTGGTCGTTATTTTTGTTCCTTTTATTTTGGAATGCACATTGTTGTTCATTTTTTTATGAATAGAGCAGCCACCTGTAAGACATCGATCGTCAGTCTGCGGGTTTGAATCACGTTGAGGTGCCCAGCGCTACATATCTGACGTAGTCTTATGGCGAAGAAGGAGCAGTCTACAATACATTTTCGTTGCGTGACAGAAGAGTAATCACGAAGTCAAAATTTACACCTGACAACTCCGTTGGAATGTACCTGGTAGCCTTTGCTAGTTTGGTATCTAAACCTCCTTATTTGCTTAGAGGAATATTTTGGCTGTAAAGCCAAACTGGATTATTGCTATTATCGCGGCATTTTTGCATGCACAGTCTTATTTTGACCAAAGGAAAATAATATATTTAGAGCGAAAAATCTCACTTTTGCAGGATGCGTAGCCGCATATAGTTATGTTCTATCGTGTTTTATATTAAACTGGCTTATTAAGATTCTGGTAGTTATTAAGTGTTTCTGACTGCATAAATGTAGTGCAAAGTTGGTCTAATAGGATATGCGTAATTCTTGTAAACCGAAACCACAAAAAAAATGGAATTAGGAAAGAGGTATACACAGATAGCTCACTATTTGCGTGCGCCTCGTTTCCTGTCACTCTTGTTTTGACTTTGCTTTTTTTTTAGTTTTTTTTTTTGATGGTAATATTTAAATAGAGTAATTCATTTAATTTAAAAATAACCTAGAGCATTAGTTTTTCTTTAAAAAAACAACCAGTGAACACAACCCTCCACTCTCTTATTCTTTCTTCCTCACGATCCTCGAATGCACTCTGGTGGTAGCGGCGTGAAATGACCATGGGGACAGCGTGTGCGTCTCTGTTCACCAAGCATGGCAATACGTGAGATACGACGCCAACATTACGCGGCCGGGAGCTGCAAGCTGGACAATCAGCCAGAAAGTCGGCTAGATTTCTGACCGACGCGATTTGTCAGCGCCGAGTTTGTTATTGGGGTTGGACAATCACGACGGTCAGAAATTTCGACGAGTGTCAGCTTAGAGCCCCGATCTGACGATCGCGGGTTCACCTTCGTAGTACACCCTTTGAGTCCTAATCACCCAAGCGAAAAATGCCGAGTAATTTCGCTGTGGCTGGATGCGCGGCATCTGCTATTTGGATGAATAGAGTTACTGCGTTTGTTTAGAATGAGTTTCAAAGCCCAATGGACATAATGGCGCAGCGAGCAGAAACAAATGCAACTGGAATAATCAAAGGGCATGAAGAGTCTCCCGTACTTGCGCGTAACCCCGTACACTCGAATGGCGAGAACCTAGCAATTAACCCTCAGTCCACCGCCAAGCGTAAACCCACGTTAACTACGTTATTAATAATTCTAATCGCATCCTTGGCTACTTAAGTCGAAATTTCGCTCACGCCCCTTTTCCTCTTAAGCTTCTTCTTTACCGCACTCTCAACCCCCAAAGCTCGAATATGCTTCCGCGATATGGGATCCAGCACAACGTTATCTTTTTGATGCCATTGAATCTGTTCAAAATTGATCAGCCCGTTTTATAAACTCTAATTATTAGCGCCTTGCTAGCGTGTCACTAATGAAGTCAAATGCTGGTATTCCTAAACTAATGTTTCGAAGAAAAATTGCGTGTCTTTCTCTTTTTCATAAAGCATATTTTCATAACCCGGTGGTCAAACAGGAACTCGTTTTACAGCCTTCTTACCTTTCATCCCGAGTTGATCACCAGTAGAAAGTTCCCAGACCTCATTGCAGCATTAGCATATTTTTTATTCTTTCTTGCCAAAAACGTATTCAGAGTGGAACCACCTTCCCCCACACATCGCCGCGATTTAAGATGTTTCTGCTTCCAAAACAGCCATAATTGATTACTTTTATAACTCTGCAATTTGTTGATTTTGTTTATTCATAATTTTTTTCGTTTTGTTGTTGTTGTCTATTTTTTGTAATGAATTTATCATTTGTACTTTGTAAACCCATTGTACTCACCCCCCTCTGTAAGGCCCGATGGGCCCTGAGGGTAATGAAATAAATAAATAAAGCGTCCTTCGATGCACTCAATCGATACCTGCCCCAGCCGAAGGCTCACGCAGCTCTCGTGTCCAATCTATATCAGAGCTCAATGTGATCATGTTCAAATGCTCGTCCAGAGACTTGAATTATTCTAGGTGGTTTTGGCAGAAGGCTGTTACAGTGACGGCATATACGTCGAGACTACGCGTGTCCTGCCGTGCACTAATCTGGGACGCGGAAACGAAAAAATCTTTACTGACATTTGTGAAAATGCGTATTTGATGACGTGTTGATTAACCTTGGGTTCCCGTTCCCTGGTATTTCTTTTAATGCGAAAGCATTAACTGTCCCATGCAGCGAACCGGCGTTATCAGCTTTTAAAGCCACGCCAAACGGCACCTAAACTCCCTTGTTTCAATGGAGCGAAGCCTGTCGTCTGTAGCAGCGATTTGATGCATAGGCTCCTATTGGATGCGAGCCTCATTGTTTCAAGGAACGATCGAGGTTCCGACAGGCTGCCACGAGGCGTAGTTCCAAGGAACGCCACCCCAAAGATAAGCGTTCTCCATGGCGGCGCAGCGCCCCGGCCGCCGGTAAGAGGGAGCGGCTGGCCCCAGAGCCAGCAGAGCCCGCCGGGCAGACTCCGGAAAGGCTGCACGGCCGAGCTCAGCGCGGTGCGGCCACTACACGAGAGGGCGCGCTCGACCGTTGGCCGCAAACTCGGCATTAGGAAAACATGGCTATCTACGCCAGTACGCCACAAATGAACTAAGGAAGCGGAAAAACGACATTCATGCTTTCGCAGTCACAACTGATAAGAAGTGTTTAGGTGTCCTTCGACATTCTTTTAAAACATGTAAAGCAAGTTTTTGGCGTTTTTCTTTTTGCGCTATGAATGCTGATACGCGAACTAACAAATGATTTAAAGCGCAACCTGCCTATTTGCATAAATTATTTGTGAACAAAGCTGCCTCAATGTGTTTCCGAACACAGTTTTTAAAGTAACCATACGCAAGCCCATTCACACAAAACGCCCATAAATTCGAACGAGTTGTAAATTACTCAAAGCTGGCTCAAAAATAAGTGCCATTGATTATAGACATTGTTCGTTCCTACTTTTTCTGACATTGGGGTAGCCGCATCGGCTTCGCACTGTATACTCCTGTATCAAAATGTCTGTTTTTTGTGCTTCGAAACCGGATGAGGGTGGATCGAATCGAAGAAATACTCGGGAAGTAATTTAGGCTCCAATATTTTAAGCTAAACGCTCTAAAATAAACAAATAAAAAATAAAAATGCGGCGAAAGAACAAAAAAAAAAGACAGCAACAAATCTCTAAGCGTGATTTAGCATTTTTCTCTAGAGTAAGCTAGAGCAGAGGGCGGGAACAAGAGGGGCGCACGGATCAGCATCTCAAATGAAGGCCGTCGTCGTCTCGGGACAATCGACTCTCAATTTAGGCTCGGCGGGTCCGTGTTTTGCTTCCCTTTCTCTCAAAGCCAGCAAAGGGTTGGTCACCAGATGCCGCCTCTCGTCGCTTTCTCCCGAGCCTCCCACTCCGCCCATCTCATTTCAGGACTCTCGCGTTTGTTTCTTTTTCGGTCCGGCTTTGAAATTTGAGTCCATGGAGCCTCACAGGGTACGGTGATCACGCTCACCTTCTTCATCTTACGGGGGACCGCTCAATACGCTACGAAACATCGGAGCCAATTCGATGCCGCGTGAGTGTCACCTGACCCCGTCGCCAGGGACGCACCGAAGCCTGCTGTGCCTAGCCACGTGACGCATTCGAAGGGGCAGGATTGGCTGGGCTGCGGTCCATCTTTAGGTGAAGTGGACCATTGCTCTTGGGTCAGGAGGAGCCTAGTGTTCGATTTTTGAGTTTCACGGCGAGTTTTAGCGCTGCTGCTTGCACCTGTTCTTCTGTGGATAGTTGATTCGGCGATTTGTTAGTCGTTTATAATCCTGCGCATGCTGCGCGGCTCGGCGGTTAAATCAGCCTTGTGAGCGCAGGAGTGACTCAATCGCTGGACTAAAAAAGACCCTACCAAATAACGTGTTTGTTTTTTAAGTGCTTAGAAGGAACTTGCAGTCGTAAATCACTAGCAAAAGTCTAAAATAAATTCTTGCCTTTTTTTCGTGATCCTTTATCTAGTCTTGCCTCTTTTTCGTGATCCTTTATCAGTCCCACGCGACGAAAGAGATGCAAATTGTGGAAACTCGGTCTTAGATCATCTCTTCCTTTTTTAAAGAGACTTGGGATGGCGACTGGTGGACTGGAAGCGCGTCGCTGTCGGTAACAATGCGGTCCTTCGCTACCGTCGTTTGTCGCACCCTTGAAGTTTTGGCGAAACACTTGCTGAACTCGCCAAGGAGTTCAAGCACCCGTCGTCGTCCTGTATACAGAACGACGACGGGACCCGAAGCTACCTGCTATAGCAGGCAGCTTCGTCCCGGGTCGATTTCAAGTTCCGGGAGTGGCGTAATTTCGTGCTGCGATCAAGGCGAGACTTCCGAAAGGGCGGTGATTGAGGCGGAGCCTCGGAGCTCTTCGTCGTGGCCCACGGCCGTACCATTCGTAAGCTGCTGCGTCTAATGTCTTAAATTGGTCACGAAGACCGCGGTGTGCCCATCTTCAATGTCCGCTACACCTCTAGTGACGACGATTCCTCTTCCTAGGAGCAGTTGTAAGCTTCCTTCCAGCAGAGCTTCTTCGTTTGTGCTTGCTTTGGTCCCAAAATGTACAAATGCGCTCGAACGCGACTCCAAGTTCCCATGGTCAGCGAGGACTTCGTTCGTGGCTGACGTCGCTATGGGTTCCTCCGAATGTAGAACAGTTTTTCTTTGCGTCAGCTGGTTGGCTCTGATGTCGATGACGAAACCACACTCGCACAGAAGCTCCATTCCGAGGATAACGTCCCTCGCACACTCCTTTGGAACGACGAACTTGACCGGACAGGTTTCACCGCGAACAGTGCACCTTCCGACAGGCGTGATGAGGTGTCCTCCAGAGGTTCGTATTTCCGGGTCATCCCACAGCGTCGACAATTTTTGAAAGTTTCGCACTCAAAGTTTCCCGAGAAAGTTTCCCACTCAAAATTCAGTAGTCTTCTCCAGTTTCCACGAGTGCCGATCCGTCGTGGCCGTCGATAACAACGTTTAGGTTCTTAGGCACCGCCGCAGGAGCACCACTGCGATGCGTGGCGTCAAGAAAGTTGGAGCGCTCCGGTGTTCTTGGAGGCTCTTTACCTCGACAACCCCACTTCTAGGGGTTGCCGTTCTTAATTTTCCCGGCGCGACTGGGGGCGCAGGCTTTCACGGCGGAATGTCTGTAGAAATGATGCTGGGCGACGGCGACGCTGGGTGACGACGAACGGAAACCGCGGAGTGGTGACTGGTCTCGGAAAGGCGACCGGCGGAGGTGTTTATCAGTGTCCCGAAGTCGCCAGCCGTACCTTGGTTGTGGGTCACTCGTCTGAAAACTACGGAGCCCATGCTGGTGGTAGTAGTAGCGGTGATAGACATGACCAACCTCTCCACAGTGGAAGCTTATTTCGCGCCAGTCTGGAGCCCTCAACACGTCGGTCTCTCGAAGCCCAGATTGCTCCTGGTGGAGAGTGTGCTGTGGCAAAGGGGCCTCTTGTGGAAATGTCAAAATCCTACCGGGAACGTACGTGACGAGCTACGACGGCCTAGGGCAGGGCCAGTAGTACCAGAGCGGCATGACGAAAACCTTCTGCTGGAGCGCTTTTGCTGAACTCCTTCCATGAGAACCTCGGCAATGGAGGGCGAAGCTGGGCTTTCGGCAGCAGGTAGGAGTTTCTTCAGTTCTTACAGGACAACATCCCGGATGTTTTCGCGGACGTTCGGAGTTGTGCGGCTGGAAGACGAGAAGGTAGCGACGGCGGGAATTTGCTGGTAGTAAGAGGCCCCTTCTTGAAGGGCACGTTCAATATTTGTAGCCTAAGTAACGAAACCTTTGATGGTGGTAGGCGGGGTTCGCACAAGGCATCCGAAGATGTTTCCCTTCACTCGCCGCATCAGGACCCACAGTTTTTTCTTAGGAAACGTTTGGGTAGGCGAGGTTCATTAGCGAAAGACGTCTTCGAAGCAACTTGTGACGCTCTCGTTCGGACGTTGGCTTCTTGCTTGTAGAAGATACTCGGCCCGATGACGTCGCTACTGGCTGGCAAAGGTACGTCGAAGCTGGGTTTGGAACTTTTTCCATGACAAAATCGGCACTTCAAGGTTTTCGAAACCGTTGCGTGCCTTGCCTTTCAGAGTGAAGTAGCCATTCCGTAGGCTCTGCTCATGCCCTCACCCTTTCAGCAGGGCGACGCGCTCGTGCTGACTCGACCAGTCTTCCACATCTTCATAAAGACCCTCATTGAAAGTCATCGGCGTCCGGTGCGGGGTTTGCACATAGACGTTGACCGTCGGTGGCGTTCCGCTTGCTGCGATGTGTGGTTCATCGTGACCGCAGTTTTGGTTGGCTTGGCCGAAAGAGGGTTGAATTCCGGGGGCAGACCTTGAGTACGGCGGCTGGTCAGGGTTTCGGGATCGTCGACGGGGATTAGCTTTCCGTTACTTAAAAAATATCGGACCCAACATATCTTCTGAAATGTACGTTTAACGGACACAAAATGCCCGTGAAACCAAAATGCCACCAAAATGTCACGAATGAGAATTGATGAGGCGACGAATGACTGTAGCGAACTAAACGTTTAAAGGGGGGGAACTTGCACACAAAACAAAATATAAGAAGGCTAGCGTCGCAGGCGTCGATGGCGGCGAAACAGAAGAATCAAAGCCTGGAGCGAGACTCACTCCGTATGACGCGGCGCGAATACTTTCGAGCTTTCCCGGGAAGCCTCCAACTTCCTACCTCGTTCGAAGTATTTGCTCTTTTTTGTTTGGAAACAAATTCAGTGGCGCCACCTATTAAATGGCTCCGGCACACTTTTGTTTTCACTATATATTTCCTACCGTTTTACTCATCATTATTTTATTATGCGAGTAAGCTAGGTCTGACGGAACCATAAGTGGCCATTTCGAGAAGATGGCGTGTATATCTGATACCTCAAATTCTGCGTAACTTGCCGTCTACTTCAGAACCGGAAGTTGTTGGGGGTTATTCACCCACTGGCACCACCACGTTTCCACTAACGCGAGAAAGAGCGAATATGTTCTGAGTTTGAACAAGCTACACGGCTCTCCAACTTTCTATAATTTTCTACCTACATAAAGAAGAAAAAACGACAAGCGGTGGTGGGATTCCATCTGCTTGGGAGCCAAGCGCTGCCTACTTGCCCATTTGCAATTTTTTTTTGTTTTATTCTACATCGCCAGTTTCGCTCGCGGAAATATTCCTTATAGCATTTAAATAGGGCGAATATCAGACGAAGACTGCTATGATCCTATAAAGATATAATCCTATATGAGCTAGCACGAACTCGAAACTTCGCGAAATAATCCCTCTGGAGGCTAATGCTACACTCGTTTTTGCGTGCACTTGTCTAGGGCCCTCACTTTACAGCCACGTTCTTACCAGTCATAGACTTTAACATTTTATGAGGCTTCGTATAGGATCGATAGACTGCTATATATAACGCACAACTCTACAATTTGCACATTTAGTTTTCGTTGTGTAAAGAACATTGCATATCACCTGAAAATTGTACCGTTTAAGATCTGCAACTGACGTCATCGCTCCCTGTGCTGGTGGTCATGGCGTTTTATTCCTGCTGATAAAATAATATCCAGTGGTGAAAAATGCACGCTGCAGAAGGTTTGCGCTCAGTGAAAGCCATCTATTTGAGAAACACAAACTGTTCTTGTTTATTGCAGCGTCGTAAGGAACGGCGCGAGCGTCTGGTACCACGAAAACGCACTTTCTGGATAGAGTGTTTTTGCAAACAAAGTAGTTCCTGGGGTCACCCTTTTTGCTAAAAACCGAAGATGCGGGGCAGAGGAACCTTTACATCGCAGCGTGTTTTTAAAACTGGACCCCCCCCCCCCCCCCCCCCCCATTCCGGTTTCTTTTTTTTTTTTTTTTTCGTTCCTCTTCCAGGGAATACTTGTTATTCCCGCGGACTCCCTCCTCTGTTTGGGGAATTTGATTCGAAAATTACGTTTCCGTCTCTTGTTAGCAGTAGACCTCCATTGCTTCTATTTTGCACCTAAAAGCTGTGAAGTTCAAACAAAATACGGAGGTGGTCAAAGCTTGTGGAAGAACTTGAGAGCGACACTCCCGTGAGATTTAGTGTGGCTGCAAACGTACGGCTGCCCATATATTTTTTTTTTATTTAAGTATTTCTTTTGTACAAATGTGTAGTTCTATGTGACGTCGCATTGATTAGCTGCATTTAGTTTTTTTTAAAGTGTCTATTCTCGGGGGCAACCTTCCGAGGCACTTAGCAACAACGAAACGTGTTTGGGTGCCTCAATAATGCGTACACGTAAAAGGGGTTATGACGAAAGATTGTCACTAAAAAGTATTTTTACACGTTATCGACGTCTTATGTTTGATTCTTAGTGATATTTACCCACTAAGAAATAATCCCGAGCGTTGATAACGTGTAAAAACACCTTCCAGCTTTTCTCTCCGCGCAAAGGCACACGCAGAAAAATCAAACAAAAGAAACGGCTTTCCCCTCCTCAAGTCGTAATTAGAACAAGCGGCCACATGATCTGACGCTAATCATACATCGTCATTGTTCGTCACGGTCATGCGCCTGATTTGTAGAAGCATAGAACATGGGCTGAACTTCAGACATTGTAAGAGTTAGGCTACTCTGATCTTTGATCGAGCACGAGCCATCACCCTAATGTTTGGCGATGCTGATTGTCATAAACCTAAACGATCATTCAACTCAGGCTCATGAAAATCGAGCACGTCACGGTGTCGCCTGACTTGCAGCGGCGCGAAGTTGGCATGTCACGTGACGTTAGGATGTCGACAACGCTAGTCAGTCTAGGAATGTTTAACCGACTTGACGCGTTAAGTAACGGGACTACGTCAAGCAATGCCACGGGGCCACGCGACTAGACATTGCTTGACATCAATCCTTGACACCATGACATCACATAACCACGTGACACGTGATTAATTATAATGCTAATACAAAGGTGCCACGAAAACCCACAATTTAATAATATATTGCAAGTATAAGATGAGATACATATCAATACATAAAATACAGTGACTAATTTTTCATTCTCAAGTGTTCAATGCGTGATACTAACAAAAAGAAAATAAAAACAAATTACAAAATGATTTTTAATTGCTTACCGTTGTATTTTTTCTGCCTCAGTTTTGGTTCAGTTTCAAAAAGGCAGCGAAGATTTCGGTTCGGCTCAGTTCCGGTTCATCTAACATTAACAGTTCGGTGAAGGTTTTCAGTTCGGTTCGGTTCCGGTTCGACACTCCGCGGACGAGTAGGATCTCAAATGAATAAACAGCATTTATATGGCAATAAATACTTTGATGACATCCTTTTGAGGCCTAGTTCTTCACACCTTGTTCAACAGGCTTTTGTATCCATTATTTTGTTTTCTTCGGCAGCTTAACAAGGATACAAGGAAGGAATAAATTATTTAAATACCTTGATGGCACGAATTGCATGCAGATACGCCTCATCCACACATGCTGGAGTACAGAAAACTCCTAACGTTGCAAATACAGACGTTTTTCATGTGGTTTCTTTTTGATGCGGAAGCGTTAACTGGCCCCAGGGAGGGAAGCCAGCGCTGTCTGTAACTGCGAAACGAGCTTCACCAAGGAAGCCGGCGGGGGTGCTCAAGGGCAAAGCGGTGGCGACTCAGAAATGAAACATAGAAAAAGCACAGCAATGCAGATGCATCGTCATGGAAGCCGTGGAGCCGGAGGCGGCGTTGTGCCTGCGCAGTGAAGGAGCGTGATCTCACTGCCGGAGCGCCGTGGGAAGAAGGAAGACGTGTCGCGCTGCTTGTATACTCTATTTCATCTTATGGTGTACCGAAGGAAAGGCTACAAGCGCGAGCTCTTTGCTCTAGGGGTGCATCTCGGCGGCACCAGCTCTCGTGCATTAAGGGCATCTGCCAACGCTATGAGCTCGCGCTTCTAGCCTACGGTGCGGTACAAAATAAGGTGAAACAGAGTATAGAAATGCGCTGCGTATAGAAATGCCTTCGCATTCTTATATGTAAGCAGTCTTAATTCTATAACGATTTTTTTAAAAAAGCTCATTTCATCGGTTGGTTTTTAATTTAAAAACATATTTAAGCAGTAGACTCTAGCGGCACTGCATAGTGGTTTCTCTAGAAAAAGTGGTTTTCTCAAAAGTTAATAGTTTAATCATAAAAAAAGAAAAAAAAAGCTTGTGCGTTTCTGGAAATGAAATTATATATCTTTTTTTTCTCCCCGATATAATTCCTTGAATAACGTAAAACAATTAGTTGAAATCGTATCTTCAAATATGCGTGACAATATTTCGTCAGAAAAATAAATAAGATACGCATCTACCACTAGATAAACGTTCGGCTAAAAAAAAAATAATGTCGTCTGTACAAGTCTTTGTTTTATTATTTGATTTTGTTGAATGATGACTTTGAAGCACATCTCGCGTCAGTAGCAATGAAGAGCTCACGTATTCACTGCGTCATTATTTTGACTATTATTTCGTTTTTTGTCGTCCACACACCGCTTTCAGAGCGCACACAAAAACACAGGTAACTCAGCTTTTCAAAGAAAGGAAATGAAACGCGAAGACTATACCCGGTCGAGTCGTTGATTGTGCAGCGGCACCATCGAGCAGATAGATACACGACGTACGAGGTGTAACGCAGAATCCTCATAGTTTATCTACGCGCTCTTAACGGATGCGATCTCCGAAGCGAAAATGACACCGGGTCGGTAAGTTATTCAGAGCGAGGGTTCGTGCGAGCCACGATCTCCCGGACTCATAATCAGTCGCGCGGGGGACGACTCGCCGCTTTCCCGCTAACACGGGCACAGAGACGCACGAACGACAACGTCGACACAGGCCAACCTGGCCGAACATTAATCGAGACAGCCCATAAAAACCCCGCAATCAAAGTCGGGCCGATCCCCGCACTGCCGAAGCTGAATCCAACCCCGTCCCCCATTGCAGAAGCAAATAAACAAAAAGCAAGCCGAACTGTCGGTGGCCTTTTGTCCCGTACCTACGCCGAAACAGACGGAAAAAAGAAATGTCGAAAGAAAAAAAAAAAAAAAACAACGAAAGAAGACAATATTAAAATAGATATATATGTATGGCATACGATTCCGCGGCGCCGAATTAAGTCATGGGACGGACCATCCGGTCGCCGGGGTCATTGTTATTCACTGCGAACGGGACAAAGGAAAGAAAGGTCCGTGCACTCGACCATTAAATGGGATTGCTGGTTATTGCGGCGCTGCCCCCCCCCCCCCACCTCCCCCCCCCCCCCCCGTTTTTTTTTTATCCTTGTTTTTATTTATTTAGGAGGCTTTTGCTTTGCAGATGGTCATTGCTATACATATGCAGTTTTTTTTTTTGTTTTTTTCTAAAGGCAGCGTTAAAATGAGTAAGTATATCTGAGTACGCGCCGGACTCCGCCGTGTTCTTTTCTCGTCAATCCAGGTGACTTTCCCCGCAGAACCAGCTTCACGAAGGACAGTGGAGAACGCCGGCGCCATTCATTTCCAAGCGCGTGGCGTGCGAGCGATTGCTTCGACGATTGCGGGTCCCGTCCATTCGGATGTTTGAGTTGGCGCCGGCAGCTGTCGAGACTGAGCGTTATTTTGCCGGACTCGGCTTTCGAGTCGGTTCCGTCGATTGCGGCACGCACTCCCCCGAGGCTGTTATGTTTCACTGGCACGCACACTCGCGTAATATGCGGCCCGCAAGCTGCGGTTTCCAACGCGAGTTTCCCGTTAGGAGGGGCTCGAAAAATACGCGCGATGGTGTTCGTGGAGCTATGGGAAGACTGGAAATGAGTCAGGGAACGCCGTTTGGGTGTCGGATCGAGTGTCGAGGCGGCGAGCTGTTGGCTCGCCCTGGGCGTGGACGAGGGGACCGCGCCTGACTAAGTCTCGCGTACATTTGTTTTCTTTTTTTGGCGACGTGGAGCCTCGATGTGGATCCCCGTAGAGACCGCTTTCTACGTGGTAGGACGTGGCAATATGAAATCAAACGTACTTCAAATATATGGGTTACGATTTTCAGTACACGAATGATCGGTGGGAATATCCGCAAGATATAAAGCGTGCCTTCTTATTCCCTTCCAGGCTTTGTCGATTCCTGATTTGAGCGCCGCTTTATTTGCAGTTTGTAGCAGCGTATCCGCTAAGTCGATTTTTTTATTACTTTTTAGTTGATTTTTTTTTTTCGACAAGCCATTTCTAACAGTTAGCCAGGGGAGTTTGAACGTAGCAGTCGTGTTGACTGCTCTTTGCCACTGAGGCCAACACGAGGATTCCTGCAACAAAGAAAACAAAAAAACGTCATCATATTTCGCTGATTCGAAGGTCACGAGAGTGTCGTAGTTATGGCCAGAAAGCGGGTACGGTACTATTAAACGGAGCAAGTTGAGTAGGGATTCGGTAAAGACGTGTTGATCGCTTTCGTATGCGAGGAACGCTTTTTTCCCTTACAGACTGAAATGGCACGCGTGTAACACTGCTTCTTCTTCTTCGAGCAAACAACGCCTTTGTTTGCATACATTAGAAATTAGAATGTCCACTACCACCTAAGGAATCACGCCAGTGAACTGGAAGCGGTGGTCAAAACATTTTGTCGCCGCATGGCTTCGCTCCTTACAAATATCGTGATGCAATTTTCGAAATTTTATCGCCAACTGCAGATTTCGAATGTTGATGCCGCCATCCGAGCACTTCTAAACATATTCTCTTCTTTCTTTCTAAAAAGTGATTTACGTGAGAAATACGTAAAATATCGTTGCCAAGCTTCGACACAAGTAATACTGTTATTTCCCAAACAATATGGCTAAAATAAAATGTCTCTGTGGAGAGTATAAAATAAAAGCCTCAACATACAAGGAAACAGAAGCACCATAGTTGTCACTATGTGAATGGCGTAATAGGGTTTCTGAGTTATATTAGTTCTGGTACTTAAATGAGCTAGCACGCTTTCTGCATGCTAACTTTCTCGTCAATATTTTGCAGAGAAAAAGTATAACACGACCATTCGGTGTAAATTTAGGTTCAATATTCATGTATTTTAGCTTTTCCCGTGCAAAAGGTACGAGATATCCAATCGTGCAATACTCGACGACCACCCTTTGCATTAGTGCGAATCGGAGAGACCGTTCGGTTTTTCCATAATAGCGTCCATGTTATATACGTAAAAGCGCACGTGTTTAATCATAATTTTTTTTTAGGGGCACACCATCTGCCATAAAGCCAAAAATTTCATTACGATTAGCCGCCACAGTGCTGCAGAGACTGACGCTTCCCACCGTTATATAGGGCGAGTCTAGACTGCAGAGAAGGGTCAACTAAAGCAAACGCGATCGCTCGCAATTTATTGGCGGCGAATAAAGGAGCTGACACGAGATTAAATAAAAAGCGGTGTTACTCTGGTGCTTCGCTGCGGACGACTTCAAAGTGCAATAGTATACTGTCTGCTCTGAAGCCTGCCTTCTCCATTGCCAGCCAAACGTCGCACTGTCACCTACGGTGTTTCCTTGGCACGGCGAGCACGGCCGAACTCATATCCCGTCGCCGCTTCTCTTCAGCATTGCACCCCTGAATACGCTCGTTCCTTTTGGGAAGCATCGTGAAAAGTGCGGCATATTCAGTGGGCACCTCGTCCGGCGACCAGCACATGACCGCGAATAGGAAATAAGGACGGCACGTGTATATTCCACTCTTGCGCTTGCGCATGCGTTTCGAAACAATAACAATACGTTTTCGGGAACGGGAGGGGGGGGGGGGGGAGCGGCGCTGACTTAAAAAAATGCTGCCCCATTTGAAAAGCGCAGAAAGAACACCTCGCGCGGGGACGGTTTCCATATGAGCTTGCGTCTATTACCGGAGGTGAGGAGAATAGGCGGACTTTGGCGGAAAGCAGGGCCAACTCTTCGCGGCATGAATTACGAGCGTGGTGCCCATAAACAGCGGCTGCGTTCCATTTACTTACACCTCCAACAGCGCTGTACAAAAGTGTGAAGTGGTGTACTTCCGGTATGTGTATTTAGATACGACCAGAAGTACACCTCCCTACACTTTTCTGCACCGGTGCAGGAGGTGTAAGTAAATCGAACGCAGTTAGTGTGACCACTATCGAGCAGTTGACAGCACTCTCATGTATGAGGACTCTTCGTCTATATGCCGATCGCCGCTGACACAACACAGGCACAACAGCTGCTATAGATACCACAGACGCCTGTTCAGCCGTAGCTCGGGTTGTATCAAAACCGCCTAGATAAGAAAGCCTAAGTAGGGTATTTTCCTGCGTCGCTAAAGAAGGCCTTCATAGGCCAGACATTGAACACCACAACGGCGTCAGCCTTCGAGAAGGAGTCGTGTTGTATCTGATTGGACTAGAGTACCCGCCGAACGCTGACGCCGTAGTCGTGTTCAATTTCTGGCTTTCGGTGGTCTTCTACAGTGGCGCTGGAAAGCACTTAGGCTTTTGTTGTCTAGGAGGTGTTATTTGCATCCGGCCAGTTCACGGGACCTGCAGCATCTACAGGCTGGGATGCTGCGACCAAGGTGACACATACTGGCGCTCTGGTCGGTGGTGCTCCTACAACCAGCCAATTACAGTTATGAGGGCAATTTTTAAATTCTCCGTCGGCTCCTGTTATCTTTTTCGTTGATATGGTGGGGGTACTCTGGACAAATAGCCGGTATAGAACGCTAAAGATACCACTTAAATTCGCGTTCCGGGAAGAGTAGCTTTCTTGTCAGTGGGGCAAGAAATTACGGATTAGCCAGATTAGTGCACGCTACGTAAGGACACTGAAGAGATACATGATAACGCCGCTTTCTTGTCTTGCTGCTCGGTATGCTTTCTCATTACCTAGTGTTGATAATTTAACTCTAACATAAAATAAGGAAAAACTGGAAAGCGCTACATATGTAAGACGGTAATGCGCAAAATTTTCAAGCCCAGTCAGACTAATATCTTCCGAATTTCTGAACATTGGTCCCCATTTTGAGGCATAAAGGTGGCAGCACGGGAGAGAAATGCGTTTCGTACTCACAAAGCGTAATTTTCGAAATATTACAAGGAACGCACGAAGTCATAATATTGTCTCTTGTTGTTTATTTAGGAAAATGAAATGTTCTGAGTGCTCTAGAGAGAGAGATAGAGATAGAGAGTAGATGATTAATTTTCAAGAGCATTAACACGCATATCCTTAAAAACGTTTCCGACATCTTGGAACCTATCGCAAATGTTCCATCACATGGTCAATCCCGTAATACTGTCATAAACAAGGTTGAAAACAATAGATGCCGTGTTTCGCTTAAATACTCCCAGAAAGCATGCTAAAAAAAACTACAAGTTCAGCTAAAGTTTATTTTCATTACACTTTCTACCTTCGATTGTCACTCTTCAACCAAATTTAATTTTTTTAATTATTATTAGGTTCTGCAAGACACCAGGACAAAGGTACCTGAGATCGGTTCCGTGTGGAATATCACACACAGTTTTGTGACTTTTTGTTTCATTTTTACTATCTTAATCTTTGCCCTTATTAAAACAAATACTTTTTTATCTCAATAACCTAGCCTTATATGTGATATTTTGTGGGGAGAGGTTAACCAGACATATTAAACTCCTGTCCAAACAAAATTCAGCTCAGTTCTTATACCATGCAAACTGCTCTTAATTGATATGAGTAAAACAGGTGTAGATAACACAAACATCTGATGATATTTTAAACAGCGCAACATAATGCAAGCTTACCGTCGATCGATATTGCCCTTCCCCGGGCAATGTTAAATTTCAGGAAAGGCCAGGTGAACTAGAATGAACATACACAGTTCAGCTGGCCTTACCTGAAGTATTAACTAACTGGCCCAGGCTTTAAGCCTGTTACAATGTTGAATATCTTGAAATATGTTTGCGCAGCCCCCATCAAGAGTTATGATTTCTAAGTTCATTCGCGCGTATCTTTGCCAAACAAATCACGTCTTGTCGATGATTTGAGAGGAGCCAGCTTTGTCCAATCAAACCTTTAACCTCACGACCTTCGCTTTAGTGACCTCAGGTCTTCCAAAACACTATGCCCATACACACAGACGAATGAGCATGCAGACAGACGCAGATGGGAAGGCTCACAAGGGCAAGACGACCGCCAATCGGTCATTCTGCGAGACAGACACACGGTCGAGCATTTTCGCTGTGGTCTTTCGATTCTCGCTCGTAGAATGCATTTTTACGCAGACAGGGTTAGCCGCGTACCCTCGTGTTTCACGACATACGCACCAACAACGCCAGACCCACATGCACCAGCGTGCTTAGCCCAGTCGTAAGTGAAGCCAGTACTTTCTACATACTCGTATACACCACTACGGCGAAGCACACTCGCGCTCAAACACATACCTATGTGAATACGGTTCTATAAAGGGACCTTATTATTTTCTCAAGACAGTATACGTAGTTTTTTTCGTACACACACACACACACACGCCCGCGCGCGCCCGCGTGTTTGCGTGTGTGTGCGTGTGTGTTTGCGCGTGCACACGCAAACACACACACGCGCAGCACGCGCACACATGAACAGACAAACACACATAAACACACACACACAGGAACAGTCAAACACACACACAGTAGATTCGTGGAGGCCCAGTGGCGCCTCCTGAGACTAAGAGTGCCTCCGCGGTCATAAAGACCTATCCCCCAATAGCTCGCACACTTCGCCGGAGGAACAGACGCATGGGCTCGGAACTTGCAGAGGTGCCCTTCTCATTTCTAATCTCGAGGGAAGGGTCGAAAGAACAAAGAAGGAAGGTGGACGTCCATCCTGATGTGGCAGAGGACGACAACGAGAGTTTCCGTCTCGCCCCATACTCTCGGCGTGGCCACTCGTCGATCCCAGGCGCGGCTCTGTTTGCCTATCGTCCCGGGCTGGGACTCGGGCCGCCAATACCGCGTCCGCGCGACCTGTCCCCGCCCTCTACTCGACCGATCCCCTGCAGGCTCCCCGATACCACCTAGGCGACAAGGCCTTTCCCCTTCGAACGTAATCATTAGTGGGTTTAAAACAGCATCATCTCACTCGCGTCAGACTTGCCGCCAGCGTGTGGTGCGATGTCTCACAAACGGGAGCGACGCTAGTCCGCTACAGCGCCTCTTGGAGAGGGGATCGACTATCAATGACGTCATCGGCAGGCCTTGTTTTCTCGTTGGTTCTGGGCTCACTCGTTTCGCCCCGGGCAAACTCGTCCCATTGTCGGCCGAGTGGGTCTCGGGTCCGCCGCCCTGTGGGCGCTGTGACCGTCGCTGCTTTCCGGAACGGGCCGCGGAAGTGCTCGGATTCAGCATGCATTTATACGCCTGTGGCGCGCCTTTTCCGAGTCCTGGCGGCAGCTTCTTATTCTAGATTATCGCCCGCTCTAGCCATTTGTCTCGCTCATTAGGTTTCTCCTTATTTTTAAATATTGTTATATTGTTATATCCCTTTACGCTCATTTCTTCCACTCACTCTCTCTCTCTTTGTTAAATTTTGCTTAAATGAAAAAAAAACGGTTAAAGTGCTGGCGAACTGGTGTAACATGATGATTGAAACATGAGACTGTGGTTTGAAAAACAGAAACTCGTCAAGGAGGAAGAAAAGAGGGACAGACAACGTACTTTGGTTTGAGTTATTCTTTTTACAGCGCTCGTTTTTTTTCTTTTCTGAACAATGAAAATGGTATTTTTAGGAGGGATGCAACTTCCTCTGGGTACTGGTATTCACCATTGCCTTCTCAACTTCTTCCTAGCTAGCCGTATCGCAGTCGGAACATTATGTATGAAGACTCACAGGCTCTAAAGCATTCGCTCATGAATTCATTCAAGTATCTGGCTGTGCTCCCTCCGTGTGCAGAGCATTCCTTTATGTGCACTGAGCTAAAACAGCAGTACATGTCTTAATTTTTTATATTTTAATATTTGTGTCTCTAACGTTTCCGGTTTAACTTCTGCGTAGATGTAAATTGCTTGTTTTCTCTGCATGTATTCTTTCGATCTTATTTTACACCGTAGCGACAACACCTTGAAAATAGAGCCATGTAAAGTACAGACTATAGTAAAAAAAAAAAATTGCAAAGTATTTTTTATTGTCAAAATAAACTCCGCATTCACGAACTCCCATTCTCTGCTTGAATTTGGGACTAGTGGTCCCCACCAGAGTACCAGAGTACCAGATTTAATCACTATGTTATTCGAAAGTTATAAGTGATTTTGTTTAGTGTTCTATAGAAAAATATCGACCGACTGAGGTGTCAAAAATACATGGAGCTAAATGGCTAAAAACGGAACACGTTTTCACAATAAAACTTTCAGGTAATGAAAACTACTGAATGAAATGACTGTTTGCTCCGAAACTTTGGCATCTCCCTATGACAGCTAGCGCTACATTCAGGTGGAGAAGAAGCGTTGGGCGGTGCGTAGTTTATTTTTGTAGTAAAAATACAACAAAAAACATGCATTTCTTGTTGTTTTTGTACACGTCGTAACTTTATAGTGCCTTTGCGCCTTTTGTTTTCGGGTTTTACGCTTTTCAAAAAGTGGGAGTAAAATTGGGACTCTATTTTCAAAGTTTGTAGAACTTGGGGGTACGAAATCGGGATTTTCTCAAACTACTAGCGAACTCGCGTTTTTCGGGTTATATACAATATCAATTACACTTTCTAGATAATAAGTAGTAGTAGTCGGTTTCAGGACATATCTTGTTTTATTTACACAAACAAAACACTCAAACCAGTCATTAATGTGCAGATAATCTGATTAAAACGTGGTATAAAAGCTCTTTTGGTCATTCCTAGATACAAAATTTTTTTGTTGACATTCGTAAAAATCTGCATACCCAGCATTTCTGTCCTCACCGTGTACCTGTCCAGACTTCAAACATCTCTTAACTAAAAAAAAAAAAAAATTTCATTTATCCTTTTTCAAACAACTTCTAATGGTTCGGCTCTCGCCCGATCGTATTTAATTTTGTGGAAAGTGGACACTCAGTTTTTTTTTTTTTTTTTTTCATTGAGTTCGTTGAGGATACTACAAGTGGCGTCTGAACATATGTATATGTAGCATGAGTTAAAGACGAAGGCTCAAAGCCGCGTAAAGCCTCGAGTAAACACGTCATTACTACTACTACACACCACTTGGGTGCGCTTGCCGCTATCCGCATTTGTTATTCAGTCTGCGCTAGTGTACTTGCCCGTGTCTCTAAAATCTGCGGAGGGATTCTGGTATAGATAGGACTACGTTTGGGAGTCCGTTTGTGTAGGTTCGTGTTTCCATGTCCGAAGGAATTCGCACCAGCTGGCGAAGCTGTGTGATTGCGGGTCCCTGCAGGTGGTAGTGCAATATACCGTTTTGTTTTGTTTTCAGGGGTGTAGCTGCGTTTATATCCATAAGTATTTTTCAATCGAATATTATTCCGCATGCGGTATAATAAAGGTTTTAACTGTCTCTATTCTGCATGTGAACCTTCGCATGTCTACGCAGTGTCGTGTGCGTGTTACTCTTTATTTATTGATATACTCGCGCTCGCACGAGTGTTTATTACTTTTCGCATGCGCGTTTGTCCGTGTGGGTGAGTAGGCGTGGGCAGTCGTCCGGTATTTTTTTTTGTTCTGCGTCGACACGTGCTTGGGTTCGATTCTATTTGCTTTTATTCTTTTAACGTCAGCACAACGCTCCGGATGTCATTAAGACACACTCTCTTCACCCAAAGATGGGTCCCTGTCGTTCGCACAAGGTAAGCAAGGCACGTGCAAACTTCGTATAACAAAATCAAAACAAGCAGAACTAAACACGCGCCCCACGTGCAGAGCTTCAAAGTAAGGCGACTTCTGCTGAGCTTGTCCGCAGTAGTTCGCGACTCCCTCCCTCGCGCGAGACCGCGCATATGGCAGTGCGCTTCTCCAGTCGGCCCGACGTTAGAAAGCGCCGGGGACAAGGAACATCCAGCGCCGTTTCCGCACTGCCGTGCGCGCACCCGACTTGGAGAGCCCCCGAAGCCGCGATACGCTCGTTCGAACCCGGCTCACGTCGACGCCTCCACGCTCAAAACCTCAAACGACGACGCGGAGGAGTGGCGGAACAACAGTGTCTCGTTTTTTCCCCGCCCGAAATGTTGACGCTCTCCCTTCCTCCGTCGCGTACCTTGTTGACGCTCCTCATTTCCAGCGTGGCGTGGTCGCGTCGAGAAAAGACGACGACGACGACGAAAACCGCGTCGGAGACCCCCTGGAACGCGAGGGACGAAACCCAGTCAAATGGAGCGCGAAGCAAAAAAGAAAGGAAGGAGCCTCCATCGCCACAGAAAAGAGGAAAGAGCTCACGCTGCCAGCTTGTTGTATACCTTACCAGCCAAAGAATAATAACGGGGAAAGTTTTATGGTTGTTCGGGGTACAGCGTTTACGGAACAAGTCTCGTTGAGCTTGCCTCGTCCGTCCCGTCGTGGGCTTTGTTAGTAGTTTTTACTCGTGTTTTCTCAGCCAAATTTTGATTAGTTGGATGTCTCGGTAGCTTTTTTTTCGGCGAGAAGCTTGCTTTCGGGTAATCGCCGTTCTTCCACTTGTCTTAGCTCGAGCAGCCACAGTAGGGGCTGCAGCGCTGTTTCTGAAGGGCGGGAAGGGCCTCGCGTTTTTTGCTGCATCGGAGGCTCTCTATGTAAGGTCGACAGCACCATCGAGACACACGTTCGGACGGGTTACGGTCTTGGGTTTTGCTAGTTTGCGTCCGGTTAGGTGGCGGTAGGTAACTTAAGTACCTTTTACCTTTTTTTATTCCTAGCAGTTAGGCCGCTTCGTTTGTGTGTTGGCCACTTCCCTTGAACGAGACTTGAAAGAAAACAAAATAATAGTATGTTTCTCTAATAATATTACCTATGTAATTTCGTTTCTAGTACGTATTTCGTGCAATTTCTTTTTAGAAGGCGATGAAAGCTAGGTTTAATGGAACTTGAACTGCTAGTAGAGTTTTCGAAGCGTGGTCACGTTTACAAAAAGCAGACCAGCTAAACTAGAGTAATATCTTCTCGTAACCAAAGGAACAACAGTGTAAAAACTGAACGTGCCTTTAGGGCAGCTATCCCGTAAAGGTAACGGATGGTCTCGATGAAGCGAACTTGCAGACAGCATTGCCCCTAGACCACTTGGTTGAACCAACTTTTACGCAGTGTTATATCGACGCGCAAAATATGTTATAAGACTTCACCATATTACGCCATTCAGTTCTAAGATTGCCTGCGGCACTGCGCCATTTTAATTGTTTTATCGGATACACCGACCTGTTACGATTCGCTTACAAACGGGATGGGGTCCAAACACTGTAGGAAATGCCTGCGCGTGTACTTACCCGCAAAACAATCAAAGAGGCAATCATTGCTATCTAGGAAATCAGCTCAGCGAATGATGGGGCGAAACATTTGTTTAGACCTTAAAATAAAGTCTGCGCTGTGGCATTACGCAATGCCACAGCGCAGACTTAACTTTAAGGTCTAACAAATGTTCCGCCTCATCATTCGCTGAGCTGATTTCCTAGAAAGCAATGATTGGCTCTTTGATTGTTTTGCGGGTAAGCAGACGCGCAGGCATTTCTTAGAGTGAAGCAACAACCACCCAATTCGCCTGTCAAACAGTCCCAACATATCACACCTGCGAAGTGCCTAATGATATATCGTGTACGCTTTGGTCACATCCCGTGCATCTAGCAGACAGCGAGACGCTTTTTGACGGTTTTTGCGACACAAGACCACCACAATGCGTTTTTTTTTACGACGTGCTATTCGACAACTTGTCGCCCGGTAAAGAAACGAGCGATTCATATTTCGCGGTATTGTTGGAGCGTTCCAACTGATAAGAACAAAAAAAGAAAATAAGAATTTCCTGATTTCTGGATTGACACCCCTGACTTGCTTGATCCTGCCTCCTACAGTTCCTTAGTCTAATTTTTTCACTCGTCCACGCAGTTAAGAAAAGTATTCCAATCGACACGATGAATGGGCCCTTCTATACTTGGTTTTAACCTAGTCTAGACGCAGCTGACTCTACGAGTTAATGGGATCAATCGAGAAACGTGAAAAACGCAAGTCACTAGAACCTATCTGTTTATGATTTGTTCAGCAGTGATAAAATACGTACAGAAACACGAGAAATACGCCTTTTGACGCTGCCTGATTCGTTCAGTCAGCTCAATTGCGTCGGCTGCGTCCAGACCACATCGTGGTCTGGACTTAAAGTGAAACAAAGTATATATTTCCCATTTTGGTATGACAATCCTCCTTTCATTTTTTTGATGTTCAAAACAACCTTATTTTTTTTTTCTTCTCGAGGAAGTTTGTCAAGAACACGAGGAGGTGTCGAAATTGTGCAATATTGCGAAATCACGTAGATATATATTATTTCCTACTAAATCGGTTATTACTCACCCATTTTAGCATTCATTGCAAAAAGATAGGGAGAAAACTTGAATTAAACATATTGAACGAGCTTATCTTGTTTAAGCTTAGACGACAGGAAGTCGCCAATAGACTGCTACATCCCCGCGCCCTCCTATGTTCACATAACAGAGTGAAGGGTGCCGTCGAGTTAGTTAAAAACGACTTTTTCAGGTGAAATAACACCGAACAAAATCATATATAAAACAAATATGATGTTGTTTTTTTTTGTTTTTATTTTTTTCAATAATTCTCTTGTGTGTATACAGCCGGAAGTTAGTCAGCCCCAATGGACGACTTGTCTCTCAGCTGTAGATGAGCAACATAACCAGTGCAGTAAAACCGCTAACCTGGGGTCTTTGACGTGCACAACCAGTAATGTTACACTACCGCGCGTGGGTAGGATGTTGATCTTCATCGAAACAGTCGGGAGTGGGGATTGAGCCTAGGATTCCTGGAAAGAGGGTACAAGAAAGGGGGGGGGGGGGGGGGGGGGGGTTTGCCATCCGGCGGCCGTGCATGTAATGTGATGTGCAAGCGCGCCCGTGAGGGTGCTGCGGTGCAGAGCGCGTCCATCCGTCGGCTGACAGAGGCCTGGGTACATTTGATCGAAGCCGGTGAACTTTAACCGCGGAAACAATATAACTGCCCTAGCACACCAGGTACGTACAAGAACCTAGCCGAGTTTGACGAGGGCTGGATACGCGATAGCTGAATGTTTTATTATGGCGCGGTACTTGGCTTCCTTACACTACTGGTTTGAGCGAATATAACTGGCTTTCGTGGACAGCTTTATCAAAAAGGGGGCCCCGAATACGCGCGCTGCTGAATTTTCGCGACGAAGCGCGGCTTATATTTAAGCTTAATAAACGTTTTATATTGTTCGTAGTTCTAATAATGGGTGATGTAAAACCAAATAAATCAATGTTCAGCAATTTATTCAATAAAACGAGGAAATATAATATTTTCTTGTTTTATGTATGTTCACTGAGGACATAACGTTGAGCATATCAAAACCAAATCCGTTAAGCTGAAAAAAAACAGTATATAAAGCAACCAAAGTTTCACCTCACATCATGGTGACACGTGACATTATAGTGTCCTCCGACTTCGCAGTGCGGTTTAAGATAGATGTATGCTATTAAAAACTGTTGACGAGGAGTCAGAGCGCGCGGGAGCGCCAGGGAGCCGAGCTCTGACTGGAAGGAATCATTCGTGGGTACACACAAAGCTGCCTTTGTCTCTGATCACTGCCCGAACGTGTTCGAAAGCGAACGCCGAAAGCAGGACGCCAGCGTTTGCGTTCCAACGCGTTCAAAGAATAAGTACTGACAAGGACAGCTTGCTTTGCGTCTGCCCACCGAACATTCCAGTCAGAGCTCGGCTCTCTCTCGACCCCGCGGGAACTTGTCTCCTCCGCTTTCTGTTTTACCCGTATAGGTGGGGACACCGCGGGCGTCGCAGCTGCTAGATAAAGTCCTCTCCTCACCTTGGTTGGAAGCGGTGACACCAGATGGCTCCTCGATATGCGGCTAACGGCAGACTGTCGCGGGCCTGGTTTCCCTTTTAATTTTGTTTTCCGGGGTTGCCATGACATGAAGACCTTGGCGCTCGCGCTACGCATGTTGCTTCGAAACTACTTCGTCATTGATCCTAGTTGCGTGCCTTTTTATGAAAGCGCTGGAGCGCGGAGAACCCTGACGCAGTGTTCAAGTTATTGTTCGTCAAGCTAAGAGAAGACGCTCCGAGCGGAATGAGTGCGCGTCCGAAATACATTAAAAAAAAAACGCATTTTTTTTTTTGTGTTGTTGAGTTCTCTGGACGGTGGAGATGTGGTCGGCTAAGGCTACACGTGTCAGGGCCAATACGATTTTATGTGGTCGATCACGTCGCATCATTCGCCGTGCTTTCTGCGCTCCCATATATTTATCTTACACGGTGTTTTACAGGGACGTCCCGACAGAGTGTGACCTCAAAGTGCCACATGAAGTCAAAATCACGTGACATCAGTTTACGTCCCTTGACACTAAGACCAGAAGGTGTCAGGTGGCCTCACCGTGTCGTGACGTCATAATGGTACAGTTCCACATGACGTTAAAGTGTCGCGTGACGTCACCGCGTCGCGTGATGTAATAATTCACGTGACACCATCGACACACAGTCACGCAAAGTCGTAATCTCACGTGACTTTACAGAGTCACGTCCTTCACGGTTTTATGCGACGTCGTTGTGTTATGACGTCACACACCTCTAAATATTATGCATTTAGAACGCTTTTGAACAGATGTCAGAGCTTCTCGTGAGAATATGACGTCATCGAGACAACATAAAAGGGACAAAATCCCCGAGGCTGGCCATCTAAATGCTATGCGTGTCAAACATTGAGTGCTACTGCCAGAAACCGAAATATGAGTCCGTTCAATTTATTAAGAGACCGCCTCTCATTTAGAAACCGCGAGGGTTTTAGCGGCGACGAGACGCAGACATTTCTGACACAGGGTCGGTTCTCGGAAGCTCGGTCGTCATCGCGACTGTTGACTCGGGACGCGGCGGCGAGGTCCCCGCTGCATAAATCAAAAGCGCGCTCCAAGCGGTTCTAAAAAATGCAGCTCCACGATTCAGATCTCGAAGCGGGCCTCGAGCCAGAAACCCTCGAAATCTCATGGCCGGCACACGCGCGTCATTCTCGAAGTCACTTTCAGCGAAATCCTTGAAGAGTTTTTCGAGGAACTCTCGTGTCCACGCTGAATTATACAGCAAAGCGGCTCTCTCTCTCTCTCCATTGGCTTCTTCCTTGCCCAGCCCCCATCCGTCTCTTTCGGCAAATCCTATGATCGCCTTCTGCGCTCTCCCATCGTTCCTTACTAGGCGTAGGTACGCATCCTAAGCACCCGCGGTAGTTTTTTTGTTTTGTTTTGTCTTTTGACATTCAGATATGCATGCACAGCCCAGTGACTAGAAACTTCACGTCCGGGCGATAAGCGCAGGAACGGTCTCCATATTTTCTTTCTCTAGCTTCCGGGATTAGATTTGTTCCCCCGCTTCTTTAGGCATATTTTGTTTCCAACCGTTTTTTCGTGTTTGTACTATGCACCAACTTATGTTTACAAACAAACAGAAAAACCCCTTGTGCCAACCAACCGGCGGCGCGCATGCGCGATGGGGTGTGGACAAGAAGTGACGCTTCCCTTGTCACCAAACCATTGGAATGTAGTGTTGTCCGCGTCGGTGTCTTTCCCCACGCCCTGTTTTACGTTGGAATCGTTGGGTCACGCCTTCCTAGTATTGTCTTACTCCTTTAGTGAAGGGAGCTAAACTAACGAGACTCGATAAACCGTAAAACATGGCGTTTATATTGTGACGTGCGGTGATTCGATCCGCATGAACACAGCAGAACGGACGCTAGACCCTGATTCACATGATGATATTCTGCTGTGTATTTTCAGTCGCAACGCCGCTCGGGCTGCCAAAGCGTGAACGGTAGCTGCGATGCTCGACGGCGATACTGAAACTCGCAAGCAGTATCCGACCAAGTAATGAGGCATAACATGTGGGTGATGGCCGCAGGTGACAATTGTCAAAATATCCCTGAAACTAATGTTTATACCGAGCCAACTTAGCCCAAACAACCTTCAAACTCGGAAGTCTTCTGTGGCCTCAATATGCATCTTTTAGCAACGTTTATCTTCCTGCTTCTTATCGAAATTGTGATCCGACCACGATTAATGCGCTTGTATTCTCGCCCACCGACAGGGCAGAAAACACGTAAAAAGTTATCTTCACCATATTCTCGGCGTTTATGGAACAGCCCCATTCGCTGCGTTTTGGCGAGAAGGCACGTTTTTGTCTGATTTCTCGCAAAACAGCAAAGAAATGCCCTTTCCGCTAGGCGACTTTCGCCCTCACCCCCATACCGGAAGTGCGCCGAAGCCCGTGACGTACGAAAGTTGAGTTGGTTTGCACTTGCGCTCTCTAGGATTGGCAAGTTGCCAGAGAAAAAAAAATAGTTGAATAGTGAGCGGCATGTTTCTTTGAGCTTGAAACAAGTGTCTGAGTAGTCGGTGTGGGTGAGTTGTACACTGCCCTGGAACGTCGCTCGACTGCCATGCAGACTGTGTACTTCATTGACTAATATCCAGAAATGTACACGTTACTGTAATAAAGTAATTAGATGTCTTTATTCGCTCGCTTCTCAATAAATAAGTTACTAAGTACGTTGCTCGTTACAGATGCTAAAAAAGAAAAGCGGAACCTCCGCTTGGAAATAACGTGTTACACTCACGTCTTGTTTAATGCGTCCCCTAGCTGTCTTTGGAGTTTTGTGTCTTTACTTTGTCCCTCTTGTTTCCACTCTCCGAGGATTATTATCGTTATTTCTGCCCAGCTCGTTTGCACATTTGCATTAATTGCATTGTGTTTTATATGTGTCGTCGTTAATATGTACTGGCTATTTAACGAGATTTAGATGAACCTGTGGCAATACTGATATTCCTTGTGCACAATTTTTAGGTCGATAATAGTTTTCTTGTCACGCGAATCGCAAGCGCGAGCTGCACTGAAAAAAAGAAGAAAAAAAAACAAGCCCGTGAGTCTACTTTCTCGTACAACACTCGAAGAGGCAATGACCGCAGCTAAGGGAGGCAGTTCAGCGAATGTCAATGCCGAAATATACGTTTATACCAAAAAAACGCAGTCTGTGTTGGGACATTAAGCAATGCAAGCGTGACGTTTAGCATTGATTAATATCACAACTCAGACATCGTTTTTTTGGTCTAAACATATGTTTCGGCGTTGTCATTCGCTGAGCTGTCTCCGTAAGTTGCGATGATTGGCTTTCCGAGTGTTGTGCGGAGCTGCTCAACAAAAATGAAATATGAAAATACACCCTGCAAACACGAAATATTGACACACGAGTAACAATCTTACTGTCAAGATAAAATCAAAAATAAATTAATTCTTGTTTTTCTAAATACAAAATATGTCTTTAGATCTAAATAGAATCACGAAAGAAAACTATATTAACATCGACTTAGGATAGGCAGAACATGTCCCTACAGAACCATATGGTCATCGTTCGGAAGAATACTACAAATCTATGATATCTTCAGGGAATATGTATAAAATTAAAATATTAAAAAAATAATGCGGTGTAGTTGATCAAACTCAGAATACATTGTCGCATATGTTAGCCTCGCAGTACTCCTCACAACCAAAAGCATTTTGTTAAGTTCTTTAGAACACGAGGAAGACATTGAAGGTTTCTCAGATAGCTGTGGAACTATATCAAGATAATACGGAAAAGCCCATTTTGTAAAAATGTATCTAAAAGCATACCATTGTTTACCATGGAACACCCTAGATATATAAAAATACAAGTTTTGTTTAGGCTTTACAAATTCGTTCAAATAAAGCCGTGAAAAGTACTTTAATGGGATCGTTCAGGGCTGCTGTTTTCCACCTCTGCTAATTTTCGTTATCTCTTCGCAATGACGGGTTGATACAGAGAAACGATGCTGAACATACAATGATTTCAAAGTTCAAAATATTTTATTTGTACGCTGTAATTCGCATGAACCTAATGGTCATATGCTCGGTTGTTATCTGTCATCGTTGCAGTGAAGCCGTCAATGGTTCGCATCCGGTCCAAGCAGCGCCCCCTGGCGGCTGGTCTGGCGGCCGAGATTGAGTGCGAGGCCGCCGGGTCCCGTCCTGCTCCGGCAATTTCCTGGTGGCGAGGCAAGGCCAAGATACCCATGGACCACGTCAAGGTGAATCCTGAAACTTTTTACATCCACCTGCTGAGCTCGTTTGCAGATGCTTCGAGAATGTGAATTCTGAAACTTTTTACATCCACTTGCTGAGCTCGTTTGCAGATGCTTCGAGAAAGTTTGCTCGATTCATCATAACATTTGTAACTTGTCGCCGCTCCGAAAAACGTTTGTACTCTTTTGCGAACAGTATTTGACCAGGATACTGTTCACTGTAATGCTACACAATTTTTATGAATATGCCATTGAAAAAATTTCCGTGCCTTTGTTTTCTTTCTAAACACGCTCAGGTCAATTCTGGTTGAAATAAAGAAGAATCCGTGTAAATATCATGGCCTAAAAAAACTTGAAGAGCAAAATGTGAGATCTCTCAAGCAATATTGTACGAGCAATATTTCGTATGTTTGTCAATACTGGGACGTGTTTTTCAATTTATTTTTACTTACACTTATTAATTCTTACGACAGCAAGTCATATTAATATCTTGAACATTTCAAAACCGTCTACCTTTCACACATCATTAGGAACAAATTTAAGGCAATCTTGCCATATCCTCTATATGCTACTTCCCTCTTCCTTGCTCGCTACCTCGGCCCTATTGGGTTGTTGGTGCACTCGCAGATTGTGAGTTCAATTCCATTTGGGTATTAGCAGAATCGTCCTTGTGCAACTGTGGTGGCCACTTTGTCACGCAGGTGATGCTGATCGGAAACCGCATCTTCTCCGTGGTGGCCTACACGCCTACACGGGAGGACAACGGCAAGCGACTGCGGTGCGTGGCCGAAAATCCAAACATCGTCGGCAGCTCAATAGAGGCGTCATACAACCTCGACGTTCACTGTGAGTGGACTGTCTTCTGTGGTTTTTGACTGAAGCCAAAAATTGTGTACATGTGCTCCTGTGTCTGTGTGCACGTACCTGTGCAGTTGTGCTTGATTGAAATGAGGTCAATGACTACGCGGTAAAAAATTATACAGAGAACACTTTCTGACAGCAAATGAGAATGACGAGTGGCGCGGTGCGTGGGGAGTGTGCGAGGCTGCGCGTTATCACCGCTGCGCGTCTAGACCAGGTGTCTCAATTCTGCCGTGTTATTTGCGAGAAGATTGCGGGCTCACTTGACGGCTCTTTGAAAACGGCCGCACGAAAGGATTTTGTCAGATCGAATCAGCCAAACCTCCCTCAGCACTGAGCATAATTTTTTCCAACTAAGACTAATGAATAACGATCACATTCGGTGTAAAGCACTTGGCGCCTTCTAGTTTATTCTATTTCGTTTCTTTTTTTAGCTTGTACCGTTACGTCGCCAGACACCGAGCACAATGTTATTAAAACCAAGAAACGTACAGTGCTCCATTTATCTAACCAGATAAAACGTTGTCGACTAAAGGGAAATATTTTCCTGATAATGCTTGTCGTGTGTGCGTGAAACTTACAAATTATTTTGCCCATCAACACGGATTTCCAAGATAATGGCAGAAAGGTTAGTCAGGCAGCTCTTTGTTTCTTTTAAATATTTATTCTGTATCCACACTTGAGAGCTAAACAATGCTATCAAGCCTACTAAGTACTTCACTAACCCGCGATGCATCCGCATCGCACGACGAGTCATGAAATATACTTTCTTAAGCGCACTTTTTGTTTCAATACTAAATGTTCTTTTCCAATCGACCTTAAAATGATCGTCATGACTCTCACAACTGGCCCACAAAGCGGGGTGCACAACTCCATCGATGGCTTGATTACCGTCTTCATTTATTTTATTACGATTTGTGGTATCTGGGTTAGCAAGTATGGACCGTTATTTTCATTCATGGGCACATGTGTACACAAGTGTGCGCGCAGGCGGAATTGTGCATAAATTTATATATGTACTCGAATATTTCTGAAAGCGTAATGTGTCGTTGTGAATTTACGTTACCGTTGTTGTTTTATATGCCGTGCGAATATTCGTACTTTTGTATGTGTGTTTTTGAGTTGCAGCGGGTGTGTTCATCTGCTGCAGTGCATATGCGTTTATGCCTGGGCACCAGGTTTGTGTACCCCCGCCTACGTATATCTCGGTACGTGTTCGCACTTAGTGCCATACGATTGGGTTAGTGGCTTTGAGGGTGTGACTTCTACGCGCGCGAAGAATCAGAAGGAGCTGGCGAACGTAGCTTCATCCACCCCTCACATCAGAGTAAGAGATCGGTCCTTTTGGGCACCCCAATTCAACCAGTTGGCAATCCCCTCATTCGCGACTACACTTCCGTCTTCCCCCTGCGGCAGACAAACCGCTAGTGACGCTGCAACTGGGCAAGCGTCTTCGACTGGAGGAGATCTTCGAGGGCCAGGACGTGTACCTGGAGTGCAGCATCGATGCCAACCCGCGCGTCTCCGAGGTCGTCTGGCGGTTCGAGGGCAACCAAGAGGTGCACTCAGACCCCGCTGCCAAGGTCATCACCAGCAACCAGTCGCTGGTCTTCCAAGCCATCCAGAGGCAAAACGCGGGGCGCTATGTTTGCGTCGCCATCAACTCTGAGGGGGAGTCCATCAGCAACGAGGTTCAGCTGAGCGTGCAATGTGCGTACCCCCATTCCGCTTTCCGGATCACTTGATACCTGACCGGCCAGCAGGAACGAGGGTCCTTCTTATGAGTGGCAGTAGGTGTATAATACGTTTCGCCTAAAGTCCGAGCGCTACCAACGCTTTGGGTCAATAGGGCCATTCAACCTTTTCGAAAAGCGCAGGATCACTGTATTTTCCGTCTTTTTGTGCTTGCTTCAACCCCAACCGATCCCACCAAGCGCGACGAACGCGTCGCAACATCGCGTTTCTGCTCTGCGCGTTTGTGCTTGTGTTGCCAACTAGCTTTTGTCTTCGCTCAGACTTAAGATAAAACAAAGCGTTACTACAAAAAAAAAAAAAGGCCTCAATATTTATTTTAAGTGAGTGAAATGAGTGAACCACGCACGAATAATCTATTTTCATGAGTGGTCGAATGGTTTACCCTATAGTATTTTATGCATACAAGCAACGACAATGTACACATTCGGTGTTTGTGACTTTAATCACGCTGCTTTAAGGAATATATCGAATCAAAAGTGTTAGTGTTCGGAAGTATCTGAACAACGTTGTACTTAAAATACTACTTCAAGCCCGTTCAAAAAACTTCTGCTTTACTTGAAGTCCATCCACTGTGTACGTACTATTGCCTTGCTTAAAGTATTTTTCTTTGGTGCTTTCTCGAAAACGTGCAACTCCAGATTTCAAAGTACGTTTTGTCCACTATGAATAAATCTGGGAGGCATATTTTACTTCCACCAGAAATGCGAGTAGACAACGCATCACTCGGTTTACTGGAGCGGCTTTCATGCAGTTCTTAAGCTACCGTTACTTCTTGTTCGCGGTCAACGCAGGTGAGGAGGTTACAAATTATTAGGGGAGAACACTCTATCGGCGAGAGGATTGCTTGCGCAGTTACGGAGCTGACGTCATGCTCTTTACCCTAGTACGTTTAGTCCCCTTGTGTGCAAGACAGTACAAGCGGAGCCACATGCAGAAGTCGGAGGAAGCTGAGTTTGACGCCATTGCCGAAAATAACTATTTTGTGCGTACTCGACTCGATTCAGTGCTTGTGAATAGGGCCAGCTGAACATGAAAAACACAGAGAGAAAAAATTGTAACATTCGCACCGCTGGACTAGCAACATCTAATAATGCCTCTTTTCCTTTTCTGCTAATCCTTGATTACGGTTTTCTCTTTCCTTACACTAACTTGTCACTACCTCTTTCTTTACACTAACTTAACAGATATCTAGGCTACTTGATGCTAGGTATCCGGAAACACTACTGGTATCAATATGTGAAAAGATCTCCCAGAAGTTGATGCGCGGACAGGAAGGCATCGAGCGAACAACAAAAAAACAGATTGGAAATCCCATAGTGGTAGCACCCAAAATTACTGGATCGGAGAAGTTGACAAGCTCCCAGAAAAAAAGTGACGCGCTGCCATTCACTGCCGCGTAGCGGCGCTCGTGTCCAAGCGCGCCCGATCCGTTCGGTTTGTCTGGCTTCGGTACCTGTGGATACGCTGTGAAACATCGTGTTTGTGTGGGTTCACAAAATGTATTACTAAGGGGTGTTGCCAGTGTGATAATGTCCGCATTGAGACAACATTTCCTGGGATATTTGAGGTAAATTTAAGCCCGCCGTGCCTTCTTAGTTTTGGCAGTTTTCCGACATTCGGCACCAAGGCAAGCAAGCAGCTCGGAGAAATGGCTGCGTCTATCGTTCGTGGTTTCATTTCCTGCACATAGACCGTTGTGTTTTGGTCGTCTGCAGACTAAAACACCGTGAACTTTTCTCTTCTGGTGTTCTGTGTTTGTGTCAAAATATTCAAACGTAAACTCCTGCATACATACCGAACCCATATTAGGAAAAAATGCCAATTTGAAGACGTCTTCGTCATTCGAATAAATCGGGCTGTTTTTCTATTTTTTATTTGACTACGTCGAGACCTGCTACTGCTAAAAGCAACTGGGTTATTCCTCTCGTGTGTTTTTTACGTGTGTGACAACCTCGCTCCCTTGAGTCTGCGTGCCATTTCAGAGACATGTGACTAATGGCTAAGAATTTCAAGACATCATTTTCGATCAGCTGATCAGCGCGAATTCGTGTGTATATATTTGGAGATTTACGTGTGAACGTGAGGTAGATATTAGAACCGTTATTTTACAGTACCTGCTGCAGCTTCGTGGAAACAGTGCACGAATTGTGAGACATCCTCGTTGACTATGTGAAACGAGTTCATTTGTGTAAATATAAACATGCTTTATGTGCTTGAGAGGAGAGCAACATGCTTGTTGACGTGTTTATAAGCGCGCGTTAATTTAAATTCGCTTTATATTAACTTCTGTTCTCTTAACGTTGTAGTTGTCCATAAAAGATAATGTTGTTTCGTTGATCTCGTGACGTTTCTGCTATCCGATGAATTATAGAGTAAAAATCTAAGAAATCGTTAGCGTGCATAATTACAATCGTGACTGCAGCAGAATCTACTTGCAGAGTTCATTTCTTAAAAAGAAGTGCGCAAGGGCCGTCGACGTGCCACCGACTGCCTAATTTCGGAATAAAAAGCCAGCGTCCCGAGCTTGCCCAGATCTTGGCCGGCCTTGCGAACCGGGCGGACTGCGGCGACAGCGCCACCACTCTCGCGTGAACGGAGGGGGCCGGTTTTCCGAAGCGCGGCTAATGCGGAGCTTGTCAACTGAGCTCATCTTGTAACGTTGGTAGCACCATATCTCCATGGCTCACTCACCGGCTAAAAAAGATCACAGGCCGGCAAGGGGTACAAGTGATAAGCTCCGCGCCGTACAAGGGGTATTCAATGTGCGGCAGGGTAAACGAAAACCAACGTAGGCACCAAGAGGCATGTGACATCGCACACAAAACAAGGTGCGCCAAATGTCAAAAGGAAGTCATTTATAACATTACATTAACATGTGGAAGGTGTTATATTGGGTAGACAGGGCGCTGTATTAATGATAGAACCAGGGAACATGTCACATCTCTACGAAACTTGACAGCAGCAGGACACCTTGCAGCCCATTGTCGCGCATGCCAATGCGAGGCAACGTTGTGCAACGTAAACATCGTGGGCCGACATAAAAATCAACTCGCCCGTGAACTACTAGAAAATCTAGCCATCGAAGAAAACAAAAACAAAAAAAGGCGAGGACTGTGTTAGTGCCCCTTCCGTTGCACTCCACAACTCAGAGAAGATTTTCCTGCGGAATGATATGAGTTCCAGGGAAAGGTAGAAGAGGAAGATCGCTTTAAAGAAGGCAGAAGAAAAGGGATAAGAACATTCCGACAGCAGAAACGTGAATGCGTTCAAGGAAAATAAATTCCAAATTAAGTGTAAAGAGAAAGAAAACCTAAATCAATTGTAAAGATTTAAAAAAAAATCTAAGTGAGTGTAAAGAAAAAGAAAACCGGAATCAAGGATAAGCAGGAAACGAAAAACAGGCATTATTAAATGTTGCTTGTCCAGCGGTGCGAATGTTATAATTTTTTCTCTGTGTGTTTTTCATGTTCAGCTGGCCCCATTCACAAGCAATGAACCAACTTGCTAAGCTTAAGCCCAAAACTTGATTCAATATTCGCCACCATTTCGAAAAATAACTGATGCACGCTCGATTCCGCCGGGGGCAATGCATGCCAGTGTGAAAGACCATGAAACATTGTGTTATACGTAGTTGCATTTTACTTCAAAAGTACATTGATTTAATAGTACTTTAAATTACAGTGCATTTATAGTACTTTGCATCAGGTACAATGCGCTCGGTGTACTTACTACATTACTTGAAGTACCTAACCTCAAATTTACTCTGTACTTTACTTCAAGTACTTTTCAGACACTTAACCAGAAACTAATATTACTTGCCAGATTGTTGCCTCATGTGTCCACGTGGGCCTTAAGCCGACTTCGCTTTGTCCAACCGATTCAATTTCTACTATTTTCTCACTCTTTTTTCTTTCGCCCTTATTGCTCGTTGAATTAAGCCAATTGGTCTTCACTTTCAATTAGGTATCAAAACGGGCAGTTTATTATTAGATTAGGTGGCCTTCATAAGAAAGTAACGTGACTATAACTGTGCTAAAATTTATGAAATACAACATTGGGTAATTAAGAATTATACATGCAAAGATATCACTTTCGCGTAATATCTCCATTTTTTTTTCGCGTAAATATTTATGAACATTTCACTGTTTACCTGACAGAGTCACGATATCGAAGAGAGCACTGCTCTTACCCGATTGTTCCTTTCTTTAATAGTTCGACACTATTTAGAGCTTGTGACGCTATAGTGGCGTCTAGACTTCCTCCAGAGCGTTTATTTTCTGGTTTGTCTCCATATTCTCGATACATCTATAAATAGCGCTGTGGCCCATTAAAAAGAGTAAACGTCCGTGATCTTAAGTTCGGTTCCTCGCCATTTGGCATTACTCGAGTAAGCCAGCCATACAGTTTGAAGGAAATCCGATCTCTGGGCACAATTAGGGTACCGCTTTCTTTTATATAGCATAATGGCTCTTTCAGTAGCCCAAATATGACAACCCGTTGCAGCAGTAATATTAGTAAAATTGCGTGCAACAAAACGCCGCACTGGCCCATGTCTAAACTGAGAGCTTGAATTGATACGCTTTTTATATCTACAAAAGCACGTTGAGCTTGCATAAACGCGGCCTAATTACTTCAAACCGTTAGCCTTTCTCTTCAACAGAAAAGTGTCAGTAGCTTAGAAAAAAAGAACGCAATAATAGCAAAATCAGTATGGCTTGCGATGTCACCATCTGGACACAAATTGATGCGCACATCAAGTTATTATATGTATAACTACAGCGCGAAGCAAAGGGATTGGGGCCTGGTGGAGGGGACCGGATACCTCGGTTAGAGAACGTATTGATTTAAGATTTTGCACAGAGGTGGCCGAATAATGTCCATAAAGGGTATACATATTTAACAAAAAAACGTTTCCGAGTAAAAAATTTGAAATGAAATACTTGTAACCCCTTCATACAGTGGCCTTGTGCAAACCAATGTCGTCGTATCGGCGCAACGGCCCTTGCATGTGGACAGTGCTGCAGGCGTCGACAGGTAGGGTCGGCACTGAGGGCACCGAGTGACGTACTTTTTAGCATCAGCTTCGATGATGAGTCCACTGTTCTCGCTGACTTGTTTTGGAGGTACAAGAGAGCAATATTCACTCTCTCGTTGGGATCTAAGTGAAGCGTCAAGACGAATTCCAACCCAAAACAACACCTTTGAATGTTGCAGACAAGAAATGAGACACTGTAACAAGCAGCGTGCAAAGCAGACGACGACATGTAGTAAAACATAATTCATCAAAAAAGACGAAACGACACATTGATAGTCTTCTCATTTTATCTTAACTTTTTATGTTTTATTGGTAGAATGAAACGTCCGTGCACTCAAAATTTGCGCAGTAAAAAAGCGCATCGCGTTTGACTCAGAAACGTCGCCTGGTAATGCCGAGATCGAGGGAAGTGCCCGTCGTGTGCCCCTGCAGAGAGCCTATACTACAAAGAGCTTTTACCTGCTATATCGGGCTCACGTGGTTCATGGGGCACGTTTGCAACTAGAGTTGCAAGTAGACGAAGAAACCTTTTGACCGTCTGCAAAAGTCTCCGCCCTTCCGGCTGCACTCCTCGTCACCATTTGATAACGCTGCTCGCGCGTACTTTCGAACAATCTTCGCTGGAGGCGCCCGCCATTAAAAGACAAATGCTCCCCATAGTTTGAGATGGATTCTCTTTTTAACCTAAGCTCTGTAGAAGTCTGTAAACGTACGTGCCGCCATCTTTCGGTTGTTTTGCCGGTCATATAACTTTTGCTAGCAGACGGACGCCGTAGGTAGGTAGGTATATTTTAGATTTCTAACTTTTTACTTAGGTAAATTTTTTCAATGAAATTTATGTACACCTAATACACGTTCTTTGGCCACGCCCGTACAAACTCTTAGCACAATACATTAACAAACCGATTCATGCGTTCCCTTTAAACAGTCATCGATCCCTTTGTTTCACGCTGTATGATCAGTTACAGCATAAGACCTGTGGCAGGGGTAATTCTTAAAAAACAAAAGAAATCACAGACAAAAAGAAAATATCTTTTTGTTACTTACTATTTGTATAATATTTCACAGTGGCAGCTGCAAAACACTATAGCACTGACAATTCTATCCAGTAATCACTGTTGTTTCCAAGGATATTCATGTTATTGTAAAAGCGCCTGTTTTCCGGTGTCGGATGTAATGATGCCAGGAAAATATATCGTTTTTATGGAGCGCGTCGCGATACCGTTTTCGTCCTGTACATTGGGGCTTGAGCGTTTTAAGCATAACCTATGTTACCCCCGGCTATACATGGCCATTATAATCTTATACGATCATTGGAGTGGCCGTTCCACCATGCTCTCAACGAAAAAAAAAAATGCAAATTCAATAGTGCAAAATGCAATCTGCAGAATGTACGAGCAGAACCACCTGGCCACAACAGTGGCCCCTGGTATTGTGACATTAATGAAAGTTAACTGTAGGTGTATACTTTTTCTTCCACCCATCCAGATTCTCCTGTCTGTTCTTCGCGGCAGCGCACCGTGTACCCCGCCGCGGCGCACGAGATGCTGCAGGTCTCCTGCGACGTGGACGCCCATCCGTCCGCGGTGGGCTTCCACTGGTCGTTCAACGGCAGCCTGCGCAACCACGAGGTGCAGACCTTCGTGTCCGAGGGCACCCGCAGCATCGCCTCTTACGTGCCGCGCGAGAAGGCCGACTACGGCTCGCTCTTTTGCTGGGCCGCCAACAAGATCGGCCGCCAGAAGACGCCCTGCGAGTTCAAGGTCCTGCCAGTCGGTACGTAAGCCGGAATCTTACAATGGTCCCGCGCAGGGGAAAAATATACTATCACAATATATCGCAGCCTAAGGGACGTCTTCTGAGGTCTGCACGTAAAATTTACGCAAATATAAGCTTTACTGTAAACGCAAAGACAAAAAAAAATCGAAACAAAATTAGACATGAAAAATTGCCTCTGTTTTTGTTGAATGATTATTTTATTCATCGCTGTTACAGAGACTGCTTATTGTAAGAGATACCATATTACATCCAATTTCTTTTTTTAAGATTTGTTTTCATAAACGGTAAGATACATTAATTTTTAGTTTTTGCGTCACAAAAATATTCCGGATTGTTAATTTTTTTTAAATATTTTAAGGATTTTCTTTTTTGGTGTTTTAGAAAAGTATTATTCTTTTCGCGGCTACAAAATGAGAATAGTGCTCCTAAAAAGAAGTGCGGTCAGTTGCGTGATAACTCTAAAACACACAAAACTACGTCATTTTTGGATTCTCGAGCACTTGGTATGCGATTTGCAGTGAATTTCGCTATAACCTTAGGCAGCGGCGCACCGAAAAATGTTTCGTAAACGAAGGGGTGCCACGGCTTCAATGCCGCGGGTAGAGACGCGACGGGCGGTGGCCACGCAAGCCTTTTTAAGTGTGCTATCGTGCTGTAACGACGCCGGTTTCTTTTGCTGGATTTGAACCTGCTCGAGTACCGAAGCACTATAGACTGCTGTAGAAATTAATGTAAAAGAAAGCAAATCACTCAGTGGTTTAGTACCGTATACCATTTAGGCAAGTCACACGACCTCAACAACCACTACTATTTCATCTTCTCTTCATCCCTTTCCATGTAACTATGTGGCAAGAACGGATGCTGCAGGGAGACGAACCACCGTTAAAATGGCGGTGATGGTGATGATAATGTCTGGTTTCTTTTTACTGGAACAGGCGATTTTTTTCCCTTTTTACGTTACTGTACTTCAGCCGGCAATCTATAGGTTTGTTCCGGGTCTAAGGGAGTGTTTTCAGGGTCAATACAATCGACTTCATTGTCGCTTTGGGCAGAATCTACATCGCGATAGCCGTAGTCACTTAGTCCCCTCTTCGAAGTGGGCAACGATCTCGGGGGAGTTTCTGAACGCGTTATGTAATTCACAAAGCAGGATGCACACACAATAAAGATTGCCTCGAGATCACCTGGTAAAAATGTCCTACTTTTTTAATGTCCGGCGCAGAAGCCCAAATTAAGTGCGCTGTGCTGAACACTTTTGACTCCCAGCACGCGTGCCTCTCATGATAGAGACCTACGTAGGTTTTGTCCAGCCTTCATTAGCGCTTCAAAATTTAAATAGGTTAGCGGGTGCCTCAAATCAATGGCAAGTGACCCAGCATGTTTTTTTACAGCATTTACATGTTGGTTTCTGCGAGTTTGCTTGGGTGGTTCCTATGATGGTTCCGTGCTACCGAGAGCCGCCTCAGTCCTCAGTCACTACCGCTTGATTACTGCCACTTCGCTATGGCCTGCCGATTCCCGCGAGATTCGTAAAGAGAGCGATCCACCTTATCTTAGCTTATTGGTAAAGGCGTGGAACAGGGATCATGAGCAATGCTTTGGCTTGGCTTGGTCGCCAGCCAGTGTGGCCGCTGTTCAGCGCCACCAGGCTCACCACCATTCACTGCGGGCGCCTCGGCCACTTCGTTTCCATCGGCAAAAAGAACCACACAGCAGACTGTTCCCAGCGATGCGGGAAACAGAATCGAGCGACCGTGGTTTAGTAGGGCCCTTATCGGCATGTGTGTGTGAGTATGTTCGTAAGCGGAGTTGGGGAGTTATCCAAGGAGTGTTTAAATAGAACTCAGTGCGTCATGGTGAATGTGCCAACTGTCGCTGACAGCGGAAGAAAATGCCGTCGTCATCGTCTTCGTCCGTTGGCAAGGCACCACACAAGAAGGGGGATCTGTGGGTTTTCGGCTTTCAGCGCTCTTTCCCTCTGGCTGCGGCTGCAGCCAGAGTGTCAGTCGCTGTCGCTTGCTCTCTGCAACGCCGATTGCTGAGAAATAGCTGGCATGACGGCGTCTGTGTTGTGGAGCTCTCTTATTTGACGGGGATAATTTCACGAAGCGCTTAATATCGATGATGCGATCCTTTGTGAATCAGTCGTTTTGTGTTTCCCAACCGCCATCCTCCTGACGCTGTTTGATCGTTTATGTTTATATGACAAAAAAAAAAAAGTAAGGGCTACATGAAATTTAAGACTTTATTACATATACAGTTTATTCTGTGTCGAGTGCTGTTGCCACGTGACCGCTGGCCGACTACGTTGGTTGCTCACTTGCGCTACAGCGTTGATACGGACGCAATGACACGCTTCCCAGAAACACTCGTTGTTTTTCTTTCTATTGAAACGCGCTGGAATTATTATTTCAATTAATATTATCCGGTACAAAAACATTGTTTATTATTTGACTCTACCGCGTTACCCCTAGTCTTAGCCGTACACCATACCGCAATGCACTATTAGGGAGTCTTTGTAGACCACGTTTCCCACTCCGCTAAGCCCTACGCAACGAAGCAGCAGCTACTGCGCCTGCGCGCCGATAGCGTTGACTGTAGATGTCCGGGTATTGTAGCGGATTGTGGAGGGCGTTGCGGGTCGGCGAAAACGGTCTACGAAAACTCCCTATTAAAACCATACGCCCTTCGCACGCTAGGCGTGACAGAGCTACTGAACAAGATCTACTCTTCTCGCATAATTATGATGTCTCAAACTCTAAAAACATTCAGCGGAATATTATCCAGACAGCCTCATGTTATTCTCAAGGTGGAATTCTTATCGCTCGCTCTGATGTTCTTAATCCTGAAGTGACTGGCGTCGCGCGGATTACTGCACTTGACGCCGCTGTTGAGACGCAGCGCCGCCTTGCACGTGGGATCTGGCAAACCGAAGTAATTGGAAGTGGAAGCCTTCCGAGTGAGGAGGAACCTAATGTTGAACATAACAAAAACTTGACAAGCAATTTCAAACACCGAAAAAAACAAAACAACCTAATCACTGTTTAATGGCATCGTTGCACCGCTGGCTTCTTGTCTGGTGTTTAAAATTCTAATTAAGAATCCGGAAAAATTGCCGAAGAAAGGATTAGCGCTGTTTACAAAATCTCACAGCGTTCAATTTCTCGCTAGCGTAAACGCTGCTCTCTTTTTTCCTGCGAATTTTCTTGTTCTGTGCGATGATCGGGATTTCCGCGCTTCGGTTGTACGAAAATGAAGGCTCTCTTAAATAGTGAAGTATAGTTTGTTTTTATATATACTTCCGGGACGTAATTTTAGTAATGAAGAAAGACGAGGCAATTTACAAGAAGCACACACTTTCTCTTAAAACGAACAAAATAACGAGGACATTATCTTGGGTAGATGAATAATATAAATACAAGTTGAAGCAGAAAGGGTCCACAGGAGCGGCAAAGAGTGGTGCTTTTTAAATAAGGGTTCAGCGCATGCATAAGCACCCCTCACGCAGTGGAGAAAGTTCAGATAGCGAAAAGAAGTTGCGCCACGTCTCCTGCGCCAGGGGAAAAAAAAAAACTATGGTTCCCAGGTTAATCCAAGTCCGAAACGCCTATACCAACGCAAGGTAGACAGTCGTGGCATTTGACCACTCCACCGTACCAGTCCAAACAGAAGATAATTTTCTTTGCTGTTTTGTACGCAACAGTTTTCTATGAATATACAGGGGACTCAATCAAATGACGTCGTTATACGGTGGTAGTACATAGAATAATAGCCATGTATATTATACAAGGTGTCCCCACAAAACAAGTGACGATTTTGTTCTGTCTGTCGTCAAAATATGTTACGGACCGCTAAATGCTCAGCCTCCACCCAAAGTTAGCACTAGCGGACCGAACCAGTTTCGGTGCAAACAGGTGTCTTGTTAAAAAGGATATGAGATTTTTTTTTTATGAGAAAATGATTGTTGGCAGAGCCGTTAATGCACGAAGCTGGACTGCGCCAATTACCAAAAGTGGGTCCCATTTTGCCATTGAAATTTTCAGAAAATAAAAAAACTGCAGCAAACAGTCGAATGTAATAATGGTAAGGTTTGAAACTGTAGCACTTGATTCCGACTGACAGCGCTGGCTTCCGGCGAAGAATGAACGCTGAGTAATGCGGTGTTTATTTTTGCCGTAGAAAAAAATAATATGGGGGGGAGAGAGGGAGGGAGAGGGGGAAACGTAGTAGTGGGTTGTACATCGAAAGGTTCTTTCGACTGTGTCGGCGTTCTAAACATTGCGAAGCAACGATATCAACGGTCCGTTCTAAACCTCCACCGAGCGCCCTTTTACGACATAAGGTGCGGTTGGCCCACGTGCTTCTTTCCTCTCCAAATTCACGGCCTTTGTTGCCCCGGCCCGGTCGGGAACCGCTCCCCAAAAGAGTCTTCCCCAAAATCCGAGACCGCTCCCCAAAAAGGGTTGACGCTAGAGCGAGAGAGCCGCCGGCGGCAACAACTTTGTATCAGAGAAAAGCGAGGACCGCCTACGCGCGAAAAAAAAAAAAAAAAAATGAACAGGAAAAGGTGGGGGCATATCCCGGACGGCTGTCTCATAAATATTCACTCCGCTTCCACTGGCGCGTTCCTTGGTCGGCGTTTTATAAGCGCGGTGCCCCCGCAGCACGCGGCCACGTCGACGTCCCTGAGGCCAGGCTTCCTGGGCAGCTGGTTCGCAATAAAGTGCCGAGTTTGCGTTAATTGGGCAGTCTCGTTAGTGGGCCCCTTCCTGCCTCCCTCGACCCTCCGGGCGAGAAAGAAATTTTGACGGGAATCTCGGGTGGGAGGAAAGCCCGAGAAGAGGGGAGGGAAAAAGGGAAGCACGACACGGTGTTTTATTTTTTCTTTCCATGATCGGGTCTAAGAGGAGGCCCAGGTGAGGAAAAGAAGGAAAAGAAAAGGTCTACGCAGAGCGTTATCGAAGCGAAATAAAAGAGGAAAGAAAAGTGGAGGAAGAGATGAAACAGCAAATGATTGTAGAACCAAAAACTAGAAGGCAATCTCTACGAACACTAAAATAAAATAAAGAGAAAAGAGTAAAAAAAAGTAAAATGCCAGAAGTGATAACCTCTCTACTGGCGTTAACTTGCCAAATAGCGAGCTCTTTGCGGTTAATTTAACCTCAACCTTTCTGGGTTCCAATGAAGAATAATAAAGATCAGTGTAGTATATTGTGTTCTAAAAAGCATTCGAAGCCATTCCCAAAGGATAAGTGTTTTTCAACGCTAGACATGATTTCTCTTTTTCTGGGACCAGAATTAAGAAAGTAAGAAACCTGCAAGTATATTTCTTTTTTAGCTCCGCATAACTTGGGGGCTGTGAGTAACACTAGAAAAGAGGCGAAGTGCGTTAATTAAGTAGAAAACTAAGCTAGCTAAGAGTTGTCCATGTTGATAAAAAGAGAAGGACGAAACAAGAAGATACACGACAAAGCAAGCTCCTAAAGACATATGCCCAATTCGTCGCAGAGTGAACGCGACAACATGTAACATGTGTTGTAAGAAACACGCCAATGCGATGGTCACAGGTGCTATAAGAATACCGTATTACACACCACACTCTTTTGAGGCCACACATACGTTGGCCGGACGGGACGTTGCCTGAACAACGAGCTCTGATAAGTATTCGAAAGGAGCCACTGCGGGAGGACACCTGCCGATTCACTGTATAGAGTGCCTGTGCGAACCGTAATTTATTTCTCCCACTATCTAAGTACGACACAAGGACAAGGTGACATGCGAAGGGCTTGAGGCATTTCACATTCCTAGAGGGGAAAGAGAACTGCATAAGTGTGGCGTCAGTGGTGTTGTGTAGGAACGAGCTGCAGTTCCTGAAAATTACAATAAAGTCCAGCGCGTGCCCTAGTAAGCAGTTATTATGGGTGGAAGTGGCACGTGTGAAAAAGTTCTTTGCGTGTATTATTTCTCCTTTTTTTAAAGTAAAAAAAAAAATAGTTTCGAGTAGGCGTTTGTCTTTTAGTGTAGGTTCCTTTTTCGTCCTTCTCTTCTGCGGGCATAATGAGAGCATAATGCCGTTAGAGAATTGATTCCTTGCCTCATTATAGTCGACGCGCGACTAAAGTCTCTGGAGCCTGAAAAAAAGCGCCTTTCCCTTTCATGCTTGCTTGCCTGACACAAGCAAATACAAACGTGAAAGCGACTTAACCTCGCAAGGTGATTGACTGACTGATCTTAATTGCCATGTCAATCGCCATTTTGGTCCATTCAAATCTTCGAAGCTTCCAAAGGGTTTTTATGGAGCATCGCTATGGCGCACAGTTATGAACGCGTTCCTCGCAGGTATAAGCGTCTTTGCCACCACTGCGTGAAATAACTTATAAATCGTGCTTATCTCCGTAGATCTCTCAAAAGAGTACTGTTGTTCTGGCGTATTTGAAGACGGGTAAAATATTTGTTAATGCCGCCAGAAACCCTCGCTGCGTGTGGTGGCGGTTCAAAATGCGCGCTTCTTTTGCTGGCCTATAAATAAAAAAAAAATTATGGTTGTTAAAAAAAAAAGTAAAGCAACCTGTCAATAGGAATTGAAATCGGCTTGGGGCTTGGGAAAGGGGTCATTGTATGAATTGAAATGGCGACCGTCCGGGGTGCTTTGCGCCACATTCCCAGGACCCAGTAACTTTAACCGTGAGGTGAAATTTATATTTCACCTCACGGTTCCAGGAATGGAAAAATTGTAAACGGTCTTGAATCGAAACTAGCCCACTAAATAGTGCCCCTGACATCGTTCCCTCCGCTCTGCACTTACGTCGCACTGCTGACGCCACTGGGGGACAAGATGGTTCCGGAGCCAGCGCAGATCTGATCGACGGCATGGGAGCGCTCCGCCGACCCCGTCTCGGTTCGAAGCAGTCCACGAGGTTGACATTTATCGGTCCGAAATGCCCACTATAACTATTTTAATCAAGATCCGTTGATTCTTGATAAATGTGTTTACTTGGCTACATACACACGAGGTGAAAGGAAGGGTTTAGTCTGTTATTAACCCGCCTGAAGCCTGGCACGAGGAGAAGAACCGAGCACTGGATTCGCTTGGTTGCCTTCTAATCTGGGTACACAGTACAAACTTAGGCCCAAAGCCAATAACAAAACGCTTTAACGCAAGTTTCCGTGCTAAGAATTGGTCTCATTAAAGCAACAAGCATCTGAGTGTTGCTCTAAGAAGTGCAATTTTCCTTATTAAGAATTGGTCTCAGTAAAGCAACAAGCATCTAAGTGTTGCTCTAAGAAGTGCCTTGTTTGGAATACTGCTAGCGAGGGGGATATTCTACTCCGCGCGCCGGTGGTTATGGCTCCAACAATAATGCTGGTAATTTTTTAGAGGAATTGGGTTTTATCTCATAAAGCCTCGGATATTAAAAAAAATAAATATTATTCGGCAATCCATTCATGAAGTGCAGCGATTTTCTAGTAATGATACATGACCCATATCAGTAAGAGCTCCACGGTTATAAAAGGAGACGCCTTACTTGAGTAGCAAATGATACAAAAGTACGCAAAACGTATAAAGACACCTTTCGGTTATGAAGATATTTTGTTCTGAAAATAAAATATTAAGTGAAAATTTTTCACTTTCGTCACAGATTCTACTCGAAGGTTACCGAACCTAGGAGCGGAGACAACCAGAAACTATTTTTTTTTTCATTTCCGGTGCTTTTATTTTTTTTTTGAGAGAGGACTTTTTTAGGTAGCAGCCGACGGTTTCATCGTCTTGTTCTTTCTGTGCTTGAAATGATGTATTCCTAACCTCCATCAGAAATCACATGGAAGAAGGCGATGGTACGAAACGACAATGAGCTGAGAATAAAGGTTTTTTTTTTTCGACAAACTAATGCCAGTAACAAAGAAAAAACCAAACGGCGAGAAAGCCGGACCGAACGTCGACGGCAGCAGCGAGCAACGCTGCGTCGACGTGACAGCTGGCTGGTGCGTGAGTGAATGACTGCAAAACAGCGCTCAGCTCCTTATCCACTACACTCGGTTTATCGAATAATTCGACATATAAGGTTCGTGTGTGAGCTAGGCCGAGGCTAACTAGGCAAGGACATTCTGACACTTCTTATATTTTACTCTCCAAGTAAGAATAAAGACGAATCTCCTAGATGTACGGAGAAGCGTGTTTTCTCGGTTATGCACTCGGAAATATCAAGGCGGTTGAAAATCAACTTTTCTTGCAGTGTTATACGTAACTTCAGCAGGGTACACCGGTCACTGTGGTACGCCTACTAATCTCGGTCCTTCGACGGTATACATCACTTAGAATTTGTTACAAGAAAGCACGCTCCTAGATCTTCATTGCTGGTAGAAACATATGGAAATTTTAAGCGACAAAATTCAGGAACTATACACATCATATACTGCGCGACATGAGGCACTCTGACAACTCTTCAATTTCGTGAACCACGCGGTTTATGTCCGATGTGAGAGTTAAAACTATACCCAAGGCCCCTCGTGCCATATGTGTCTCGTAAATATTTCTGGCAAAGTTTCCTAACAGTGGGTGAGCATTCTGGCGGTATCATAATCTTTTTGACTGTCTTGTTCACAGATGAATGCAACATATATTTTCATCTCACACTGAGGCAGTGTTGTGCCCGTTACCGAGAAAAAGTAACGAAATAGCGTTACTCGTTAGCTTGGTAAAAAGTAACCCGTTATCGAGCTACGTTACACTTTTACAAACGTAACGATACACCGTTACCGTTACTTTTCAAAAATAACGAACGTTACTTTTACGTTACTTTTCTGTATCGAGTACACATGTTTAGCAGATATGTATGATAAACCTCCTTAACAAGCTTGGATAAAGATAAAAATTTACAGAGTGGTTTCATAGTGTTTTGATGCGCGAAGCAGCTTAATTTTCGGCATGCAGATTAGGCATTGAAACTGTAAATTACCTGATTCTGTCTCCTTTAGGTGATACATTTCCTTCAAACCTGCTGGCCATGGCGACGGTCTTTCGTTGTTCATGCCCATATCCCGCGCAGAATCAGTCGGAGTTGTTAGTCAATCGGCTTTTATGAACTACAGCATGCGAACGGGGACTGCTGGAACACAACCAGCCAACCAAAACCCGTCATCTGTACGCCGGTTTTAGTAACAGTCCGGTCCATACTATTACCAGAGACTGATTTACTTCACTATCTGGAACAGGACACCGGTTACCAGCACACTGGTTATAATCACTCGCTGCCTCTTATCAGCAGTAGCTCTTAGTTTTTCTGTGAAAAAAAAATGTTTCGTGTTTGTAAGTTTTCTTTCCAGGTTTATTTTTTTTTATCATGACTTTAGGGAATTAAAGACTAATCAAGCGAAAGATTCTTCTCTGTAGAAAAGTGAGTCAGGAACTTTCAGGCAGCGAGGGGGAGAGCGAGGGTAAAAATATTCCACGAAGGATTTTTTTTTTTTTTTTTTTTTTAACTAGAGAAATGAGCAAATCGCTTCGGCACTAGTAGTCCACTGTTGTAAACGGATGTCTCTTCACGGCTCCCCGCCCCCCCCCCCCCCCCCCCCCCGCTGTCCACTTCTGCTGCACAAAGCAGGGGGGGGGAGAGGAGGGAGGGGAGGAGGCTGTAACGCAGTCGTTCGTTCAAGCCTTGTAAGTGGTGACACTATGAAAAAAAAAAAAAAGGAAAAAGGAGGATGAACCGAATTAGCTGGTAGCCGAAGGTTTTTTTCGCCTTCGAGAAGTGAGTTTTTTTTTTTTTTTTTTTTTAAACTTTTTTGTGACAGATGCTGGTTCCGTGCAGCGATAAGCTGGTGCAGGATTTTGAGATAAGGTCGTGCAGGATTTCACCAGTTTTGGTCAAAAGTAACGAGTAACGAAATTTGACAGCCGATACCGTAAAAAAAGTAACGGAAATACTTTACTCGTTAGTCATTCAGAATACTAACGAGTACCTTACTGCGTTAGCGAAAAATGCAGCGCGTTACCAGTAAGGTCGTTACTAGTAACGCGTTACCTCCAACACTGCACTGAGGATTGGGAGCTCTTATCGGACTCGTCCATATGCACCCTTATCGCCTCAAAAACACAAAACTGGACCTCTCATTTGGATTTAGAAAACGTTTGTTTTTCTATACTCTTTAATCTAATATCAATGTGCAATAAATTTTCAATAATAAAATAATTGTTAGGTGTATAAAGGCAGTGTTTCAAAAAGAAACCATACGTGGAAAGTCAAAACCACAAAACCAATAACATATAACAATATTAAGGCACGTACAGTGTTCTATGGCCGCTCTAAAAAACATCCAAGGTGGAAAGCCCGACCCAGGTTTCATCTGTCTATTCATTGGATTCTGCCACAAGGAACCGATTATTGACTTTAAACACTGCGCGAGGCATATTTGAATGGACGCTTCGTTCGTGCAGCAACTAGCAGAACACCGCAAGGCACGGCTGTGCATTGAACAGTTAAACTCCTAAATATCTCAAACACTAAGCACTCTTATACGCAGACCCACTGACAATACGTTTATGATAATTATATCACCTATTTCTGTTTTTCTGATGCGTGGTTTACGCTTGACAATCTTGCACTTTGTTCTATCTAAAGGCTCTCTCACATGCAATACATCTGCAGAAATAAATGAATGTGACAAAACGCAGGCCATTTGTGATTCACTCGCCACGGCAGAGCGCAAGGAGAATACCCCCTCGTCAGCCACCAGCCAATCGGTCTTGAGCGCCTGGATGAACTTGTGGTAGATACATTCAGGTTCCTAAAAACACCCGAATCAACCTTCCTAATCAAACTGCCTTAGTCGTGAATATTATTTCTTAAACAATCTAAGATTTAAAGTTAATATTTTAACATTCTTGACACCGAGCTATCTCGTCAGGTGCGCAGTAAACTAAACGACCCCAAGCTGCGGGAGTTACGAGTCAATTAAGTGTATCTTTTCCTCGACAAATCCGGCCGTGCGAACAAGTCTTAAGGCTGAAACACATAATCTAACAAGTCAGCGAAATATCAAAAAGATTATTTCACGCTAATTAATATAAATATATAGATATATATATATCGAAGATTTCTACTGCAGATAAATATCAGATATAACATTCTCCAAAGCATATTTTTGATTTCTGTACAATAAATATCCACTCACAATTTTTTTTAATGGAGTTAAAGTATGTTGCCGCGTTTTATGTATATTTGTTTATACCTCGGTAGTAATTCAGTTACAGTAATTGAATTAGTATAGTTTAGTTACACGTGAGTAATTTGTCATTGAAATTGCTTTCTTCTCAACAAAAGCAATCCAAGTTGTAACTTAAAAAATACCTTATTTATTGTGAATTTTAATTATAGCTACAAGTATTTCTTATGACCTTGTCAACTTCAAAATTAGTTTCCTAAGACAAGAATATGTGATCGTAGATTGAGTCTCTGCCTCATGTCTCTTTCTCTAAATAGTGGTGCTTTCAAAGCGCCGAGAGTGCGTCAGGGCGCCGACGGGGGATGCACATCTTAAGAGTTGCCAAAGCCACAGCAAAGAAGGGCCCAGAGGATGCCCCGCACAGAACGAAAGTGCCTTGCATTGTTAGGGGCAGCGAAAATTTTAAGATGATGAAATTTGGATGTGTTAATTTAATATCTAATCGCGAATTATATCTGCAATTTCCAAAATAATTGAGAATTAAGATTATAATAGATTCCTTCAGTGCATACTAACACAATTAATCCCGTATGCTACACCGCCGTAATACGAGTCAACGCGACGTTTGTGTTGTTGCGAAATAATAAAGCAACTGACATAAGTCATACTCATGTCATTACTGAACTGAGTGAAACAGTGGCACAAAATGGGGTTAATGCAAAACGCCCATAGTCTACTGCATCATAAACAAACAGATGATGAACTGAGAAATCAATTTTGGTGCGAACGAATGGTACCACACCAACACCGTCGAGGTCGGAGGTTGTCAAAGTCAAGTAAGTGCGAAGTAGTTGCTTTACTTTCTGAAAGTATAAATAATTGTCTTTAAACATTTCGTTGCGTTAGTAACTCTAATTATAATTTAACTACTTTTAGAAGGCACTAGGTCGAATTGTAAAAAATCAAAATCCTGAACTAGTTAACCCGAGTAAATTTGCGTTCAGAATCTTTAACAGCTTAAAATACAACCCTCCTATGGTGTTATGGTAACTCTCGGAAACCAAGCCCAAAAAAGTGAAATTGCGCGAACATGAATAGAGATAAAGCACGAAGTTCTTTACGTCCAACTGATAAAGCTAAACCAGAAAATGCGCATCATCTAATCATTCGGCCTTACATATGAATCGACCCCCTCATCAATATCGGCTCCTGAAGCGGTCTGCGAGAATGCGCCGTCCCATACTTTTTTTACCCTCGTGTTTAATAACTCTTTTTAATTTTTCTCTTCGCTCCATTATCACTACTCATCTTCTGCAGAAAACTACAATGGCTTTTTTTTTATATAGTCGCTTTTAGCACGCCTCGTAGTTAAGGTTTCGTTTCATGGAAGCATGAACGGGTGAAAGAGAAAGGGGACGTTTCACCGATGAAGCCTGCGGAACCTAGACGGTTCTGCGGTTTTTCGACGTGGAGGAGGAGGGGTTGCGGTACCGGGATCATCAATTATCCCCGACGAAACTTCCGCTAGCTGAAAATTATCAGCACCGCAGGTTTTTCCTGGAATTGAACGCTTACGTAATGGGAGGCGACGCCTTTGAGGTGCTTTCTTCTTTTGTTGTTAGTGTTGCTTTTTATGCGCGTGTGTTTTTATGGAAGAGTTTATCTGTATTCGCGGTATGATAACGTATGAAATAGGTAAGCGCGCTGTCGATGTCGATTCGATCACTCAGTTTGAAGCACCTGTCGCACCATGAAGTCAGCGTGAGGAGATTTTTGTGTGAATTAGCGCGAACACACACAAACACACCGATCGCGGAGATCAATACCCCGATAATAAAGTAAACCGCATACCTAGAAATAAATATTACATTGTCGTGTGTTTTAAGTTTAGGTTCGGCATCGAGGTTGGAGGAACGGTGGACGATGTTGGCCGTCTGTATTTAAGCATGGATCAACCCCCCCCCCGCAGTACATTGCTTGCGCATATCAGGTTTAGTTCGTCAAGCCTTTTTATGGGTTTAGTCAATTTCATTTCACGCCAGAGTCCTTGAAGCACGGTCGCAATCCATATGAAGGTGAACGCGTGACAGACAACGGCTCCGTAGTGACAGCGTCATGTAACATCGGCTGCGGCCGATTTCGCGCCTTACCTCTCCCACCTTGCCAAGATTGTTCCTCGAAACAGATACGCACCAGCTGCCGTAGCTTCATGGCGTTGCCAGGCGGCGATCATGTGCTCGCCTGTGCGGGTTACATCGCTACTGTGCGGGTTACACTGAATATACGAACTATACAGTAACCTGACTTTGACTCTGTTCAGGGCGGAAGCACACGCTCGCACATATTCATGAAACTTGATCACAAGCGTAACCGGTCTCGATTGTTATAAAAACATACTTAGTTTGGGGTATAATTACTCGCTACTAGGTTAATTGCATATCGCTTTAAAAGTTACAACCACTTTCTCTTGATTATCTTAGTTTCCCTAAGGGGAATAAGGGAGTATGATCGCTGAGCACCTTTCACACGTGGTGCGAAGGTGCTGCTACATACTGAAGAGGTTTGATCAGTTTCCTGCTAAGTTTGACGAAGAGATGGCGCTGTACTGTCTGAAATTCATAGAACCCATTTCGTATACATAAAAAAATTCAAGCGAGTGTATCCTAACGCAACCTAACCAGCCTAACCTTGCCAAACCAAGCATAACCTATACACTAGAAAAGAGGTTATATTTGGACACCTTTTGTCAGATATAATACACTACAAAACTTCAATTGGACGTACAGCGCACTGACTTTGAACCGACGGTATCAACTTTCAGGAATGGCTTGACAGCCGAGTTTGACTTAAAATAGCTAATGTAAGTGTGACTGACTGCAAAAAAATGTGATCGGAGGTTTCTTGGCCCTACTGCAAATCCTCTGTTTTTCCCTAGCCTTTGACACGTACTGTAGTTGTTTAATATGTTATAACGCACCGGTCATCAAGCCTCTCGTAAAAGTTGGGGCCGTCAGTTCCACGTCAGTGTGCTGTTCGTCGAACTGAACTTTTCAGGTGCCTTAAATGGGACAAGGAGTGTGAAGTCTACAGACTTTTATTAGAGTGTAGCCTAGCCTAACCAAACTCCACCTTTTCAGCGGATACTTAGCTGGCCTGGTTTTACGCTGTTTAAATATGAACAACCAATTTGACGAATTGTCATTCGCTTCTCCACCTTATCCATATTTGGGTGACACTTAAATTAGAATAATGTAAATACGTAATGGCAATTACTTTTTTAAGTACCTTATTTTTGTACTTAATTACTTTTCACTAAAGCTAAACTTTAACTATGATTTAATCTGCTTTGAACCTCAGATTTCGATCATTTTACACTACAATTACAACCACGTTCTTGAAGTTGGGATCAAACCGTATTTCGAAATATCTGTGGTATTCCAGTGCCTTCCGGTGGTCACGCAAGGGGTGGAAAGCTTTTTCCGGTTTGAATAATTTTTTAATTCGCTTGAAGGGAAATACTTGGGGAACTTTCGTGGACTCTGCTATGCGATCGATCTTTTGCCATGACAGGCGTGCACGCCGGCTGCGAGGATATTCTTGTATTTTGATGTTCACTGCGCATCTTTCTTGTTTTTTCTGTATATTTCCCACAAGTAAACACTCAGTCAAAATTGGTCCCTCGCTGACATGCACAAAGATTCGAAGTCCAGCAACACCATTCAATGTCCTGCCGCACTTCAGCACACATTTTACGGTGATACCGTGGCCTACAGATAAGGCTATGGCAATGTGATCTCGACGCATATCATACCACTTCATTTTTATTATAGCACTCTGTCGCTTTTTTCTGCAAGTATGTACGGCCTCCACCTCCACCAATTGGAGAAGGGATTTTATTAGCCCATAGTGATCATCCAACAAACACGCATGAGTTCGTAGCGAAATGTGATATCCACCAATTGGGAAAATTTAGGCACATTGAACGATAAATAGTACAAATTGTATTTGTGTTGTCCGTCTCGTTTTTTCTCCGCTTCGGGGTTACCGCGTCACTATTTCTTTAGCCTCATAACCAGCTTCATTTTTACATCCCCGTATTTTTTATTGCACAGACCACATATCATCTTCGATCATAATTGTATTGATTGTATTTTTCGCCGTAACTTTTTTTGTTCAAATTTGTGTACATTTTTGAGCGGGCAGTCTAAGAAATCCAGCCGAGGACACCACGAACCAACAACAAGAAATGAAAAACATCTACCAATCCCAAGCAGAGGAGTGAGGATAGGAAACCTTCGACGCTAAACCGAAATATGTCAACTCCGTAATTGTATTGCGACACTGGTACCATCTCGGCCGGGATTTTAAAACTTCGTTTTTAGCGATCGGTACAAAGTGCTCCTTCCAAAACTACTTAATTTTTTTTTTTTTTTTAGTGCGATAGCATTTTTTTTTAAATTTCTGTTTGCTCTTTGCGCATGCTTTTTTTCAACCCGTCCCAAATAACAGCACCGTATCGCCCAATTGTTTATGTCTCCTCGTGGGAACCGCGTGTTCCGCCCGGATCCGCCTTCCAGGTGTATGAACCTGCGTATCGCGGCAGCTCTGAAGTTCGAATAACGATCCAGGGGGGGGGGGGAGGGGGGGGATTGAGCCAGCTTCGCTGACGTTACCGAGAGCAAAGCGCATAAGCGTACTAGTCAATAAAGACATCTTTCACAGGTCTACTTTTTTATTTTTGTGCTTGTTTTCTCCGCGGGGATGTCGAGGCAGGTATCGCATGGACGAGGCCGTAGCCACAAAAGCATCAATCTACGAAATGGGTTTGACAAGGCGCAGTCTTCGGGTAACGAAGGAAGCCAGAACCTACGGAAGGCCAACGTTGGGAATAGATTAAACATGAGTGCAGCGTCAGCGCTCGGCTGAGGTCCAATCGGTGAGAAAACAAGTTCTATAGCTGAACGAAAATGCAAACCTCGTGTGTGTCTAAGCTGCGTCCATCATTGGCCTCGTCAAAGGCGCAATCAAAAACACGCCTCAAACAGCGTCTGAGACGTGTTTGTATGACTATAGCCAGTCATGGGCACGTTACCAGTAAAAAGTAACAGTGTTACAGTTACAGTTACCTAGGGGGAAAAAGTAACTCTGTTACAGTTACAGTTATCGGATTAAAAAAGTAACGTGTTACAGTTACAGTTACCGCAGAAAGAGTAACGCCGTTACTTTCTCGTTACAGTACAAAAATTGGACACAAGAAACCATAAACCAAAAAAAATATTTTATTTGTTACACTGTAGTGAGAAGAAAGATGAACTGCTGAGAAATTAGAAAACATTAAAACCGAAGGGTGCTTCTTTTTTGTGTCATTCGTCGTTTCAGAATTTTAACGATTATAACTTATTTGCAATATTTGTTATAACTTAATATCAACTGTTTTTCAAAATTGTCATCGGAGAGCTTCCCTCTCTTGATGGCGAACACATCGCGTCCTTTGCTGAACAGGCGTTCAGCCGGCGCGCTTGACGGAATCCCCGTGTTGAGCCTGATGAAGATCCTCTTTATCATGGGGAACCTTGAGAGCCCGGTCAGATCGGTCGCGGGGTCGCTCACCCACTGTTGCACCTCCGTTGATGATGGTAATGCTTGAGGCAAGTGGAAAAAAAAATCGTCTTCGTCGCCATCCTCTTTGCCTGTTGTGTCCTCACTGCAGTGCTCCTCCAGCGCACGACATTCTTCCTCGAGCAGCCGTACAGTTGCAGCTTTCCGCTCGTTTTCCATGATCCAGGATAGCTTGAACTTGGGGTGTACCGCCGCTGCAAGGGCCAAGTCCTTGTCTTCAAGAAGGCGCCTCTGTCTCAAACGCCAACTGTGGAAGATCAGTCCGCACACGCGCCTCAAAACAGCAATTTCTCTCTCTTAAAAACACGTGTTTTCCGGGTAATCGCTTCAGCTGGAGCACTGCAGAGAATCCACAACAAAACGTCTATTGGAGTATTTCTTGGGGCTGTCAGCGGGAAAGGCAATTTACTCGAGCGGTTCCGAAGAGAAAGAATAAGTTAAACAAGCGCCGACTTTCCGCCTAATATGGGGACGGCTTCCTTGGAAACTCATAGCGAAGAGGGAGCGGCGACCGGCTGGGTGTAAAAGCGACGTACAGCGCGGACATATCTGACAAAGAGGAAGGGAGAGGGGGAAGGGCAGACACAGCCCAGACGGAATACTCGGAGACATGTCGCATGACCACCGACACCCGCAGACGGTCCCCACAGAAGAAGATTGAGCCAAAGTCGGTGAAACACACATTGTTTGCCTCCCCTACCACCGCAGGCGCCGCTTCCTTAATCTCCCGGTTTCGTGCTCGCTCGTCCGTCTCGTCTATGGTCCGTCGTGGGCAAAACGAGGCAATTTTTTTTGTTTGTTCAATTTCTTTTTTTTTTGTCAGCCAGGAATTTTAATTTTATAGTAAAAAGTAACTGTAACGGCCTAAACAGTTACAGTTACCCAATAAAAAAGTAACAGTGTTACAGTTACAAGTTACCAGTATTAAAGAGTAACGCGTTACAGTTAAAAGTTACCGAAAAAAGTAACTAGTTACCGGTAACGCGTTACTAGTAACTAGTTACTGCCCAAGACTGACTATAGCCTCCTATATACTGACAGAGCCTGGCAGATTGCCACGAGATATGGCCGCCAAAACGGAAAAGATGGATCAGCACACAACGGATGAGAGGAGAGCCACGTGACTGGCGCCCCGTTGTGGCCAGTCGCCTAAACACTTATCCCGAGAGAACAAGTGTGTTTCGTGTCCTCGCCGTTGCAAAAGCTGTGCGCTGACGTCCAGGTTCCCCGAGAAAAGGCTCTCTGATGCCCTGTGCTACCAGATCGTCGCGCTTCAAATCTGCGACCGTGCACTCTATGGCTTCGTCGTCGAACTGCCAGGCTTTGCGAATACAGAGGAGGCTATGGTATGACGGTCACTTTGGCCACCCAAAACGTTCTTGTGTACGTGTTCGAAATTGATCAAAAAAGAAGTGATGTTGAAGAACGGTATATAAAATTTAGTGTTCACCGAGCGCTCGTTAAAAACTTGTTTAAGCGTGATAAACGCGTTTATGAAAGAGGAGTACATAGGAAGCAGCCTCTGCCGCGAACCCGATAAATTTTGCCTATTCGTAAGGCAACGTAGAGAAGAGTCAACTAGGAACATATTTTTACGTACTTACACGGGTTATGGAACTTGTCCCGAAAAGGTAGCCAATATATTTTGAAACTATTTTAGCGATTATTATTCATCGGTCCTTCCCCAGAACGCGAATTCTGACGCTAGCAATGTTTCTAATCACACTTTCTCATTACAACTAAGTCAATACTGGTGAAATCTTAGAGGAAATGAAAAAATTAAAACCAAAACGATCCGTTGGAGCAGATCTCATACCTAGTTTTATTGTTAAGAGGTATGCTGATACTGTTGTCCCTTTACTAAAATATGCATTCAATATTTCAATTAAAAAAGTGTTTTTCCAAGTCTATGGAAAAAATATGTCGTACCAGTACACAAAGCTGGTGACGTGTCTAACGTAGAGAACTAGCGCCATGTATCGTTACTATGTACTTTCTCAAAAGTTTTTGAAATATTGATATACACCCGTGTTTATTTTTACTTCGTTTGGAAACCGAGCACCGTTCAACATGTAAGTATTTGTAAGAGGTCGTTCGGTTGAGGCTGAGTAGTGAACCTTTGTTTACTACTCAATGTATACACTGTGCAGTTTGTTGTTGCGCGAGGGCAGGTCGATCTTATTTAGTTAGATTTATCGAAGGCTTTTCATACGGTGAACCACAAATTGCTTTAGCAAAATAATTTGATGGCCTAGTTGGTTGAACATTGTGCACACAAAAGGCGCTCTGTCCTGTCTTCTCTTTCTTTCCTGTGTTCGTCCCCAGTCGCGCTAATTGTGTGCACAAATTGCTTCTAAATAAACTTTCCTTATATGGTGTGTCGTCACTACTTTTATTGTGGTTCAGTAGTTATCTGAATGATCGTCAGAATAACGTACGTGTCTTGAAGAGCTTATCAGACATTTTAGTACCAACTTCGGGTGTGCTTCAATGGTCAAACCTAGGGCCGCTTTTTTTTCTTGTATTTATTAGTGATAGTAAATACTGTGTAAGAAATACGCAGTTGCTCTTATTTCCAGCCGATATCAAGCTTTATATAAGAATTCAGTCGACGAATAATTGTGTTCTTTTGCAAGAGACGTGGCCCGCATCTCAGTGTGCTGTTCTGATAACGTATTAGTGGTCATTCCCGAAAAAACAAAACCTGTGACGATGTGTAGAAAACGTAAAGTAATTTCCATCTATCCAACGCGGTCAAACAATTCGTGACTTAGGTGTTCATTTTTACAGCTACCTTAATTTTTTATACCCCGTTACCCAAATCGTTACCTTTTCTTCTCGAATGCTAGGAATCATATCACGCCTGACGCGTGATTTGTTTTAATCCTCTGCGCCCTTCGCTTGTTTTGTTCTTTGGTTTGTGTTACGCTCGAGTTTTGTAGTGCTGTATGAAATCCGCTGACGGTGACTGATGCACAAAGAATCGAAAACGTTTAGACACGATTTCTTCGCATCGTGTATGACAGATATTTTCAGAGATGTTTGTTTAACTATGAATACATCCTTAAAGAGCTTTTCTTACGCGCCTGGTCGAAAAGAAGGGCTGCTGGTGATCTTCCATTTTTAGATAAAGTGATTCATGGAGGTGTAGATATTAATTTGTCGTCATCATGACACTTCCATGTGCCCGCTCGTTTTTTCTAGATGTTCACGCATATTTTACCCATCTATTGAAGCAAAATTTTCACCAATAATAAGAATTCAGAAATGTTTGAATCACCTGTCTCGTCATATTGACGTATTTTCAGAGTTCTCTGTTGTTAAAAGGGAGCTTGAGTTGCAGCTTTTAGGCTCTGTGGCACTCTCGTCGAATGTGGTTATCAACCTGGACTGTGTTTTTGATTTTGATTTATGTGCCACCATATTCTCACCGGCTGGTTGTTTTGGGGAATCAGAGATATAAAGCATTATTACTATTATTAGTATCATTATCATCATTATCATCACTATCATCACCACCATCATCATCATCATCATCATAATCACCATAGTTATGTTTGAAGCAAACTTGCTTCCAACATGATTAAGGCCAGTCCGCACATAACTTTGTCATCGTCGACATCATATATGGCTCATGTATGAGCCATATATTAAGCTTAAACTGATGTGTAAAATGCTGTTCTAGGTCTTCGCTATCTAGGAGGTACGTACATAGGCGAAACACTTCTCCAACTTGGCCGAGCATCGAGTACTAGGTCACCGATGCATTGCGGCTGATTCGGGGCTGCGATCGTCTCAACCAGCGGCTCCTCTCGGCTCTCTCCCCGCAGGTCCTCCCAGAGCGCCGTACAACTGCACGCTGAGCAACCAGACGGAGGAGGCCTTCCTGGCCGAGTGTCGCGAAGACCACAGCGGCGGCCTCCGTCAGCGGTACAACCTGGAGGTGCACGACATCTCGTGCCACCGGCTGCTGGCCAACCTGACGGCGGACCGGCCGGCCTTCTGGGTACAGGGTGTGCCGGCGGGCCTCAACTACGTGCTCGTGCTGTACGCCGCCAACGAGATGGGCCGCTCCCAGCCCGTGCTCCTCAGGGCCGAGGCCGCGGACCGCTACTGGGACGGCGCCCGACACGGTACACCTCAATTTCGTGCCTACGTCCGGCTGATACGCAGTCGCGCCTCTCGATGGAATGCGACTCATAGAGTTCGCATACTAATCTAAACTCCAATTAACATCGAGTCACGCCACAGACGACGCAACCATTCGATGGAGCCAATGGAGCTACGCCGAATGTGCCTAGTTTAGGCGCTGGCCGTCTTCGCCCCTTTGCCATCACAAACTAAGCCAATGACGGAGTATACAACAAAAGGTCCACCAACTTCCCATGTCCTTCTGTCGTTTCGTCATGGCGAGGGAAGGCGGAATGGGCCCATGTTGCGGTCGATACTGTAGTTTTGCCCGTCTTTTCGGACGTGCATTATCGCCGAATGTAGCGGAAAAATTGTTAAAAATATAGGTTTTTCATTTCCTCAAACAACTGTGTAATGTCTTCTAATCAAATTTAAACGGTCACTTCTTAGAAATCTCATTTTATGCACTTTAGGACTTAAAAAATAAAGGTCGCTGTCGTTTTCTTCTTTTTTTTTCTTCTAGTGGTTTTAAGGTGACACTGACATTTATGTTTAAGAAATTAATTTTGCGGAAAAAGTAAAAAAAAAAAAAAAGAACATTTGACTTTAAGAAATTAAATCTGGTTGATTAAATAGCACTGCACGGAACAGACTACTCGCCACATTTTGTCGTTCCTCGAACGTATTAATTGGACTCTATCTTGAGCGTGAGCACCCATCTGCTTTGTCGCACTCTGCAACAGTAGGAATGACCATTTCTTTGTTTTCGCTGCAGGAATAAAGACGTTTTTTTTTAAAATGTCGCCAGCTGCAGCACTGGCTTGCGATCCCTCGAGTATTGCAAGCCAGTGCTCATTGCGCTGATTGTGATGCGTTTTGTTACCAACCTCTCTTTGGTTAGATACAGCTTTAATGCGTATGCTCATCGTGACCGCTTATCTGAAGAAGACTACCAACGACTATTTTTGTTGACAAAGGATATACCAATAGAGAAACAAGCATTGATGTTGTTTCTAATTTGATTCTAATTCTTCTTGTACCTCAGGTGGTGAATGGGGCGGGTGTGAGCAGGGCAACTCCTTGGTGGTCATTCTGGTGGCTGTCACACTCTCCACTGTCTTCCTTCTCCTTCTGCTCGTAGTCGTGGCTCGGTGTCGCAGCAAGAAGAGATTAAAGGCAAACTCAGGTAAGACGTTTCCTCTCTTGCCCCATAAAAGTCCCGCATGTTTTCGCGGCTGTTTATCGCATAGTAATTTTATTACCACTTCAGACAGCAAGTTTTGATTCGTACAATAAAAGCGAGTCGGCTCACTTTATTTGGATATCCGCACTGAAGGCAATCTCATAAGTAAGCGCATCTGTTTTAGCTTTATCTCCTTCGTAACGTTCGTGATTATGGAGGTGCAACGCTGGTGGCATAGTCATTTAGATATGCATGCGTGTGTGATTTTTTCTAACACTCCAGATACCGTGTGCAGCATTGGAAGCTAAGGCCATGAGCTGGTTGGTCGCTCAGTATCCTAGTAACACCGATCGACCGATCAGCGCATTTACTTTCTTTCTTTCTTTGTCTCACTGCCGTGTTTCAGAGTAGTGGTCTCAACATCCTAGAAATCTCCCCCCACTTTCCTCTGCTTGCATTATTTATGTTCTTTTAGTAACTTTTTTTAATGTTTGTTCGGGACGTAGCCAGCGTAATAAATATCTAAAATTGCACTTTATGTCAACCCGAAGTTTTTAGGAAGGGAAAACATACCCTTTACCTGGTCTTTGTTGTACATGTCGGATGCATTTTCATAAATTAATATTCTTTTAAAATTTCTTATTGCATCACAAGTATTTATTTACGTGTTCTTGATGCTTTGGCTGGAAAGTGTCTGTCTCTGCTAGGGGAGTAGATAACATAACCGAGGTTCTTGATTGTCTGTGGCGTAGAAGCTGTTCCGACAGGCGATGAAAATGCGTACCCCAGGGAGAAACATCAACAACCGGAGGCGCACTCTGGACTTATATTAAAAGCCCACCTTTCCTAAAAACAAAAAGAAAAATTATTTAAATATATTTTTATGTGCACTGACCCATGACATTAAGCGAGCTTCATATATGTCTTCTGTGTCTTTCTTTTTTCCTTCCAGGAGATAAAATAGTGCAGAACGGCAAAACGTAAGTGTTTTTCTTTGTATTGCATGTTTTAAAACAAGCCTTTTCATTATATATATAAAATTTCCAGGCATTTTACCATCGTTTGCCTTTTTTAAGACACTCAATATATAAAAAAAATATTCTATCTGGACAACGTTGTCGACGGCAGCGCAAGTTAAGATACAAATAAAAAGCGATATATAATCCAGTCAAAACAAATTCTAATTAAACTTGAAATATTATGCCTTTCTGGCACATTCTAATGAGATCCGTTGCACATCGTCAAATTATGATATGTTTGTTTTTATAAATACAATAGGCAAATATTGATCCGCGATATTCGATGGCGATATTAGGCTGTCTACGGTTCGCAATTCGGAAATTAAGACGAAAAAGTGCCGAAAGTGCGTGCCCGATGTGACACTAAAGTTTAGCTCGGTTTTCTACAAACACGTGACCCTTAGATAATACGACGCTGACGTTACTTTTTGGTTGAAAATTCCCTCGATTTTTAAGTCGTGGTTTGGGTATCTATTTTGGTTCACTCCATAAAGCTTTCAAAGAATACCGCTGAGCAGAATATGTCTTTTTGCTAAATGACTCAAGTGCCTAGAAGCGTGTGCGACGGCAGTTCCGTGTGCTGGCGTCTGCTGTCGTCACTCGTATAAATTAAAAAAAAAAACTTTTCCACTTGTGGGCTTTGTTCCTCAATATCGGTAATCCTTTTGAAAAAAAAAATATTCCTTACTGAAAACACCAGTACAAACTAGATTATGGCAGAGAAAATCGAACTAAATTTTTTGCTGGAAACCTGATTTCCAGTTTGCAGACAATTGTTTGCAAACTGGATTTCATATTTCCAGCGAGATATCCGGTTAGATTTTCTGTTCTATATTATAGTTTATAATGTTGTTGTTTTTTCGATAGGGTTGGATAACATTATAATTTACTTGTTTTCAAAAAAAAAAAAGTGTTTTTTGTGTGGTGTCGGACGAGACCTTTCACAGGTGGAACCTCCTCAAACTTGGCCAAACGCACAAACGTTTCTTTAAGCAGACAATCCTAGTGTTCTACAGAAGTTTGCAACATCTTTTGTGCCAAACGTCTTGTTGATGAGGGACGCCTTGCTCCTTGAGCCCACTTCATCGCGCACGTGCGGCGCCACTGTCGCCACTAGACGCGCGTCGGCTTGTTTGAAACATCACCTGGTGTTAGTACTTTTAAACCGGAGTCACACAACGAATACATCCCACAAACGACAGTGTGAATATACTGTCTGAGGAGCGCTTCCTCCTTATATAACAGTCTTGTCGCACTGACCCAGCAAAAACTGTCTTTAGACATGTTCTAATCATACATGTACATGAAGCACACATGCCTTGAACGTGCTTTAGGGGCGTCCGCAGATAATTATGTCATCGAAAATGCAGTGAACACAATGTATTTTGGAAGATGCAGCAAGAGCAGTGTGACAAGTTCACAAAATTCCATGCGCAAAAAGTACAGTACCCAAAAACTGGTTTCATGATCCCGTTTATGCTCAGTGCGTTTAAATGTCATTATGATCCTTTGGACGCTCTGTGGACCGTATATATCTGCCGGAAGTGCGTGTCTTCCGACCGCTCTGACCTTCGCGAGGAGTTGAAAAAGAATAAACGGCAGCAGAAAACAAAAAACAAAAAACGAACATCACGAATGGAAGGCTGAAGGGCAAAGTCGGAGAGGCATTCTGACATATGTCTCGCCACTAGGAAATTTGAATAATATTGATTCCATCTATATATATCAGGATTTTGATTAATTTAGCTATCGAGTTTCATACTAAATCGAGCGGAGTGGTACACGGTGCGGCACTGTTAGTACAAACAAACACTGATAAGTTTTTTTTTGTTTTTTTTCAATTAGCAGTTTTGGTTGTTTGAGAACAAGTCAAACTGGTCATCATTTGTTCGCGCCAACAGTGTCGCGCTGTAAGACTGAGCGGGCGCCATAAAAAATTCTGTCGTAAAAATTGCCTATTCAGGGCAGCAACCTCGGCGGAAACTGTAGTGAACTGCAGAAAAACGGCAATGTCGCGTTGACGTCAACGGGGTTGCGCGATGTGCGCTCATTAGGAGAGTGCAAATGACATTCAATGTGCGTTTTGAGTTATTTTCAATCTTGGGAAAGTAATTTTGAAAGATGAAATTGTTCGGGTTCGCGAAAAATTGGCACGACATCATGTCAGAACCCAGACATTGTGCATGGCTTATGCTCACGTATTTTTTCGAACATTGTTATGTTGGAAACAGATGCATGCATGGTATATATAAAAATATCCTATCAAAAAACGCATCAGTACCATGGATACTAAAATGAAAATTGCGTGCAGGTCATGCCATCGTCAATGTAGTATCCAACAGAGTGTAAAGACGGTACCATCCGCTTTTTTTTTATAAAAAAACTGTTTGCCTTGCAGCTTATAGGAACACTGGTAATAATTTGGGACGGGACTGGTCCGCAGTATCGGCAGAGAGTAAAAATTGCACCAACTGTCTTTAAAAAACATTAAACTGTTTGAATTGCACCCTGAGAGTGATTCGGACGGGACTGATCGGAAGTATTCACAGAGAGTAATTTTATGGAACGTAGTAACGTGTCGACATTTTTTGTTCAAGTAGCTGCTGATATTTTAAGAAGTTGTCGTCTAGTTGGAAGTATTAAAACATTAAGAAAATATCCCACTATTGTGAAGTTTTGCGCTTATTAGGAATGTACAAATGACATTCAAGGTGCATCCTGGGTTATTTTCAATCTTGGTAAATTAATTATAAAACATGAAATTATTCAAGTTCGAAAATAATTCGCATGACATCATGAGAATTGGAGTTTTAGCTCCGAATTCTCCAAAGGAGCGCAAAGCTCGGCATCGTTATTGTATTCGAAAGCGTAAGCCCATATGCATGGCTCAGCGGAAAGCAAAGAGCTTCAAACCCTGCAATTCGTAAATCGCTCTCTGTCTACCCCCTTCTTCTGGTATATCGCTCTCTGTAGTATATTGCTCTCTGTCTACCGCCAATGGTAGGGGCAAAGTGCCTGGCCAATCGGCTGCAGGATAGGCTAGTATTCACCTCTACAAAGTCCGATACAGATTGCCGGCTCGTTGCTATGCCTTCTTGCTTCAGAGCTCAACCGTGGTTGCCTATTGGAGTTTTAGCTCCGAATTCTCCAAAGGAGCGCAAAGCTCGGCATCGTTATTGTATTCGAATGCGTAAGCCCATATGCATGGCTCAGCGGAAAGCAAAGAGCTTCCATCCCTGCAATAGACTACTTCCATAAAGCCCTGCATGCAACACGGCGCGCGTTGCACTCTGGGAACTAGTTGGCCAGGGAGGTGGGTGGCATGGTTTCGGTTTCGATTGACTCGTCGACAAGAGATTATACACAGAGCGTGGACTATTAACGGCCGTTATCTCATGTTTTCTGGTCCCGAGAGCGGCATATGTGATCTCTAAACTAACCTAATTGGCCAGACCTCGAAGGTTTAGCGCAAGCCTGAGACGTATAGCTTGTCTTAACACATGCTTGTTGTAATTTTGTACTTGAGCCTCCCTGTTAGCGTTCCAATCGAGGTATGTGGACGAGCCAGTGCTGGGAGTCTCGACGCTGAGAAGCTCGGGGATCTTGCTTGTGAACGAATCAACAAGCTGTAGCAACCAATAAGTGTGCGTGCATTGAGCTCGCGCGTTTACATTAGTGTTGTTGATCAGGAAGTTTGTTCGTTTCGTGCGCCCATAGACGAAATATTACTTTTTGCAATTACTGTTTTTCTTAATATGCCTGAGTATGAGAGGTAAAACTCGGAGGCGCCATTGAAAAGCTCAATTTTAGCACACTTCTTATCTCTTATCTGTACTGACCCGCAGCACTGCACGAAGTGAAGTCCCCACCCGCTTGCATTCCACTAATATTCAACATCGCGTATGCGCATAAAGTTATCCTGCCAATCATATAGGCAATTTCGCACATACAGACCATTTTAAGAAAGCAAAAGTCGAGCACTTGTGTAAAGAATGTCGCACCGTTCGCCGGAAGTGCGCCGGACGGGCATGAACCACTATGCGGTGCGCCAAACGAACGAATTCAAAGCGCGTTTGACGGGTTGCTAATGGCCTAATATTTGTTATGTGTTTGCTATCTTCCTGCCTGAGTATGCCGAGATAATTTCTGACACACCGGTCAGGCACAGATCTTGGGCGTCAGTAAAAGCTCGTCCAAAAAGGCTTAGCGAGGAGTAGGGGACGAATTGTTAGGGCCTCCGTCGTAGCTAGCCGATCCCAGCGTTCGCGAAAAGTTAATCTTCCATCTGCATAAAATTTGAGTGGGAAATATATGATGACACAAGGAAGACATCATAGTAACTTTTGTGCAGTGGTGAGGTCGAATTTATTGCGTTTCCTCAAAAGTTCATGCGTAAACGCTGGGCTCAACTTTGATACCCTGTGAGGATGCAGCTTGCTTTTCGCCCAATGAAGTAACAAGACGCGAACGTTTGGCAAACAAAATACGTGTAAGGCTCCAGATGAACAAATTTCAGTTCTAGTTCACTGGTACTAGACAGGATTATTGAAATTGAGCTCAAACATTCACTCGTGGGGTGAGGTGACTAAGCCACAACTTTCTACGTTTGCATACGTACGCACAATATCCGGTGTTTCGGGAACCAAGGAAAGTGCCCCGGTCTTCGTTTTGTATGGCTCGAGAATGAGTGTATTGTATGTTCGCGAAAAGTCAGATAATCGAAAACGCAAGCAGCGCGTTCCGTCGCGGTGTGATAGCATGAGATGAAGCTGCGCAGTCGAAACTGAAACTGAGTGGCCAACTAGTTCCCAAAGTGCACCGCGTGGTATTTTGCCGCGATGGGGCGCGTCGGTTTTGGAAGAAGTCCATTAGTAAATCGCTCTCTGTCTACCCCCTTCCTCTGGTATATCGCTCTCTGTAGTATATCGCTCTCTGTCTACCGCCAATGGTAGGGGCAAAGTGCCTGGCCAATCGGCTGCAGGATAGGCTAGTGGTCACCTCTACAAAGTCCGATAGACATTGTCGGCTCGTTGCTATGCCTTCTTGCTTCAGAGCTCAACCGTGGTTGCCTATTGGAGTTTTAGCTCCGAATTCTCCAAAGGAGCGCAAAGCTCGGCATCGTTATTGTATTCGAATGCGTAAGCCCATATGCAAGGCTCAGAGGAAAGCAAAGAGCTTCCATCCCTGCAATTAGTAAATCGCTCTCTGTCTACCCCCTTCTTCTGGCATATCGCTCTCTGTAGTATATCGCTCTCTGTCTACCGCCAATGGTAGGGGCAAAGTGCCTGGCCAATCGGCTGCAGGATAGGCTAGTGGTCACCTCTACAAAGTCCGATACACATTTTCGGCTCGTTGCTATGCCTTCTTGCTTCAGAGCTCACCCGTGGTTGCCTATTGGAGTTTTAGCTCCGAATTCTCCAAAGGAGCGCAAAGCTCGGCATCGTTATTGTATTCGAAAGCGTAAGCCCATATGCATGGCTCAGCGGAAAGCAAAGAGCTTCAAACCCTGCAATTCGTAAATCGCTCTCTGTCTACCCCCTTCTTCTGGTATATCGCTCTCTGTAGTATATTGCTCTCTGTCTACCGCCAATGGTAGGGGCAAAGTGCCTGGCCAATCGGCTGCAGGATAGGCTAGTATTCACCTCTACAAAGTCCGATACACATTGCCGGCTCGTTGCTATGCCTTCTTGCTTCAGAGCTCAACCGTGGTTGCCTATTGGAGTTTTAGCTCCGAATTCTCCAAAGGAGCGCAAAGCTCGGCATCGTTATTGTATTCGAATGCGTAAGCCCATATGCATGGCTCAGCGGAAAGCAAAGAGCTTCCATCTCTGCAATTAGTAAATCGCTCTCTGTCTACCCCCTTCTTCTGGCATATCGCTCTCTGTAGTATATCGCTCTCTGTCTACCGCCAATGGTAGGGGCAAAGTGCCTGGCCAATCGGCTGCAGGATAGGCTAGTGGTCACCTCTACAAAGTCCGATACACATTTTCGGCTCGTTGCTATGCCTTCTTGCTTCAGAGCTCACCCGTGGTTGCCTATTGGAGTTTTAGCTCCGAATTCTCCAAAGGAGCGCAAAGCTCGGCATCGTTATTGTATTCGAAAGCGTAAGCCCATATGCATGGCTCAGCGGAAAGCAAAGAGCTTCAAACCCTGCAATTCGTAAATCGCTCTCTGTCTACCCCCTTCTTCTGGTATATCGCTCTCTGTAGTATATTGCTCTCTGTCTACCGCCAATGGTAGGGGCAAAGTGCCTGGCCAATCGGCTGCAGGATAGGCTAGTATTCACCTCTACAAAGTCCGATACACATTGCCGGCTCGTTGCTATGCCTTCTTGCTTCAGAGCTCAACCGTGGTTGCCTATTGGAGTTTTAGCTCCGAATTCTCCAAAGGAGCGCAAAGCTCGGCATCGTTATTGTATTCGAATGCGTAAGCCCATATGCATGGCTCAGCGGAAAGCAAAGAGCTTCCATCTCTGCAATTAGTAAATCGCTCTCTGTCTACCCCCTTCCTCTGGTATATCGCTCTCTGTAGTATATCGCTCTCTGTCTACCGCCAATGGTAGGGGCAAAGTGCCTGGCCAATCGGCTGCAGGATATGCTAGTGGTCACCTCTACAAAGTCCGATAGACATTGTCGGCTCGTTGCTATGCCTTCTTGCTTCAGAGCTCTACCGTGGTTGCCTATTGGAGTTTTAGCTCCGAATTCTCCAAAGGAGCGCAAAGCTCGGCACCGTTATTGTATTCGAATGCGTAAGCCCATATGCAAGGCTCAGAGGAAAGCAAAGAGCTTCCATCCCTGCAATTAGTAAATCGCTCTCTGTCTACCCCCTTCCTCTGGTATATCGCTCTCTGTAGTATATCGCTCTCTGTCTACCGCCAATGGTAGGGGCAAAGTGCCTGGCCAATCGGCTGCAGGATAGGCTAGTGGTCACCTCTACAAAGTCCGATAGACATTGTCGGCTCGTTGCTATGCCTTCTTGCTTCAGAGCTCTACCGTGGTCGCCTATTGGAGTTTTAGCTCCGAATTCTCCAAAGGAGCGAAAAGCTCGGCACCGTTATTGTATTCGAATGCGTAAGCCCATATGCAAGGCTCAGAGGAAAGCAAAGAGCTTCCATCCCTGCAATTAGTAAATCGCTCTCTGTCTACCCCCTTCTTCTGGCATATCGCTCTCTGTAGTATATCGCTCTCTGTCTACCGCCAATGGTAGGGGCAAAGTGCCTGGCCAATCGGCTGCAGGATAGGCTAGTGGTCACCTCTACAAAGTCCGATACACATTTTCGGCTCGTTGATATGCCTTCTTGCTTCAGAGCTCACCCGTGGTTGCCTATTGGAGTTTTATCTCCGAATTCTCCAAAGGAGCGCAAAGCTCGGCATCGTTATTGTATTCGAATGCGTAAGCCCATATGCATGGCTCAGCAGAAAGTAGAGAGCTTCCATCCCTGCAATTATTACATCGCTCTCTATCTAACGCGTTCTTCTATCCTCGCGGCGTTGTTTTCGTGTCGCATCTGTAGTTTGGCTCCGACTTGGAGTACACAAAACTTCGTCGAAATTGCGAGCTAACCACACTTATCGTGTCAGACTCATCGAGGTATTAGGCGCTGGAAAAATTCAGCCGTTTGCGTTAGGTCTTTATATCCATCGCTTTTTGTTCGCTTTCCGCTCACTGAAGAACAAGACAAAAGAGCTCAAGTACAAAGCTAATCTCCAGAGCCATATATTGGGAGTGTTTGGCCAATGCGCGACACACGTCAACCAATCAACAGACGTCGACGTCACAATATTGGAAACCACGTTTAAAGCGTAAAATAGGAGTGTTCAACTTCGCAGCAGCAATGATCGCAACTACGCCGACTGCTCTGGTTTGAAACGAGCATTATTTTATTATACAGTTGAATATGGACGTGAGGAAAACCTCACACGCGCCAAGTTGTCAGCCACCAATACTTATACCTTTTTACACTAGCGACGCAGAAAGGGCTTAAATTAGTCGAGTCGCCTTTTTAGAGCTCACGAGCACCGCCAAAGGACTGTTTGGTGGCCTGTGGTTGGCCACGAGATTATCGCCTATTCAAACCAATGAATGGCCAAACTCTCCCAATATACGGCTCTGTTGATCTCGACGTTCCACCGTCTCCTTTCGCAGGATAAATTCCCTCTGTTGTGGAAAGCATTACCGTGGCAACAAGGAGTCCTCTTAATGAGCGAGCGCGAGGACGCAGCGTCGGAAGCCAGCAACGGTAGACGCCATATTCCGAATGCCGTCCGGTAAATTATACGCAGCAACGCTAGCCAAAGTACGAGAAGCAGTTGCGGTGGTCGACACAAAGAGGAAGAAGTGGCCGCCTGGAGAATCATTAACAGCACCGACGGGGCTTGATACAGTGTGGTCTGCTTCCAAGCCTAGCTTGAAGTTCAAGCTAGCGTTGCCGCTAGCTTAAACTTGAAGACGGCATTCGCCAAAGCCCTAGCTGGCCTGAGGAGCGGCCTTCGCGTATGCGTCAATTAATATTCGGTGACCAGAGCAAACGTACTTTATCGTGCGAAGGAAGACGACGGCGTGGCGAGATGAGGTGGCTGCTTGCGCTCTTCAGCAGTGTTTTTCAATGAGTGGAACGGGAGTAAAAATTTCAAAAAATAGGCATTTAATGCGGATGGGTAATTTTTTTTATACTGCCAAATATTTCGATGAGCCAGCCCTACAGAAAAAGCATGTTTTGCGGCCATCCGCCGGCTCCTTTATTTTACTCGAGAGTATAAATTACTTTTCTGTCTGTTTCTTGGTGCCTTTTGTACTTTTAGATTGTATTTGATACCTAATAAAGAGACACCTTTACAGAAAATTAAAATAGTAGCCCTCAAAACAAATTTTTTTTGGCTTTTAATAAATGCATTATAATGGCTCTGACTTGTTACAAAGCTCATACATGCTAAGTCACTCGCCCTTTTCTTTCAACACCACGTGGCAACACCGTAGGTCAAGACGTTTTTTCCGTGTCGCCTGATTGAATTATGATGCTCTAATGGTTCGACACTTTATATTATACTGCCCGAACCCCGATAGGGCCACAGACCCAAAAAAATGCCACAAGCCCTAATGTAGTTGCAAGATATCTTAGTGAGGTTGAACAATTATAAAATATTTTTTTAATCAAGTACGTGTTCCCTAAGAAAATAGTGAGAATGTTATTTGCCTGCCGTAGGTATTATGTTGGCAAACATAAGTGTGCCAACTGCACCCACAATCACTCTCCATTGCTGTTTTTGTCTTCTCTGGCAGATCTCCGCGCACCTGCGACGGCTCGGTGACCCTGACCACGTTCAACTGCGTCGACGGGGAGGAGCTTCGTCCCACAGTCCTGGATACCTCCCCGACAAAGCCACCCTTTCACGCGGACTACATCACCGACGTCAACAACCATACTCCGGCCTTTTGGCGCCAGAAGATAGTGGACTTCTGATATCCGGACGTGCTCCCGACGAGCAGCGCGATGGCCATGACCACCTTCGGCGACGGCGCCGGGGCACTGTCTTGAGGAGCGGGACCCGTACCCAACCTGTCGCAGGGTCTCTCCCACGGTGGCCCAGGACAAAGTGACCTCGCTACGAAGAGTCTCTGTGGCACAGTGCCGTGACAAAGTGTCGTCCTGAGAGTGTTCGAGACAATAGCTGCCAATACTAGATGTACCGGCGTTCTCAACCGACATGGCTTGAGATGAAGGCTCGGAAGAAGTCTGCGAACCGCATTTCCTTCAGGTGGTGTGACTAGCAGGACCAAGTGCATCCGTGCAGTTTCAAACGATTCATGCGACCACCGAAGTTTACGCGGTTGCTCGTTTTGGCGTCTCTCACGGACGTCGTCCCCTGAGACGTGTTTCATTTCAATGATCAACAAAGGCGGCGGCCGCAACGCATAGCTCAGCGATATCTGTTGACTCGGCAAAAAACTGAAAACCACCGTTCCCGCTCTGGAGCTGTTAAGTGTTTGCAGCTGACAATTCTTTCAACGTGAAGGTGTTGGGTAGTCTAAAACCTATCGTGGTATTGAACTGAAGTGCTCTGCGAGTACGGGAGCTGCGGACAAACGAACTCCCAACTCACGCTCTGAGTGCGTGGCCGGGAAGAAAGCCAAGGGGGAGGCTAGGATTGCTCCGTGTGCGTAGGAAAGCGTGCTCATGTGAACGCAGCTGACTTGAGCCGCAGCTTTGAGTGTAGGTATGTCCGTGCGTCCAATGCCAAATGTAGAAAACGTGCAGCCAACGCTGTACCATGCAGGGGACGACTCGACGGAAAAACGAGGAAAGGGAGAAAGCGGTATCGCAACAGCTCGGAATACATACGTCCCATAGAAACGCATGAGCTGTGGGGGTCATCAAATATTTATGTGCACACCCCTCCGCTGTAGGCATTTACTCTCGTTGATATCTACGCTGCCGGTCTTCTGCCAGAAGTTACGAGAACGATCAGAGGTTTTCGCTTCGGGGTTTTTTCTTCGGAGAGGTTTTGTGTTTACTTCGCGGCTACAGTTTCTGACAGGAGCGGATTTCCCAGGTGGCGCCATCGTCCTACCTTTGTAAGTTTTGTCAGGCATACGCTGCTACGTTCACGTGTGTACATATTATATTATATATTTTATACAGGACGCTATTGTGTGTCACCGGAGGCTTGTCATCGAAGTTACTCATATATATAAAGATATATATAAATATATAAATAAATATATAACAGATGTATTTAATTCGCTGTGAAACGAAAAAAAAATACTTCTGTGTGTGCGTGTTTCGACTTTGAAGTACTCTATAAAATGTCAACGTGTCTTTTTCTTTTGTAATCTAAGTCTTTTTTACACTTCACGCAAGAGGTAACGCGTATTCGCTGTATCCGAAACATGCGCGTCTTCTTTGATCGGTGGTGCTTTATTGGCGCTCCCAATTTCAGCTGCAGCCTTTGTTGTCTAACACGGGAGATTGCTCAGGATGTAGAGGCGAAGACTTTAAATATTTTTCCCTTTCTTTGCCTCACACCACGGTGGCTAGCGGGACAATGTCTGTAAAGGAACTGCAAACAAACTCTGGCTTGCGTCACTGACGTCTGTCTCATATTTGGGGCATCATTGGTGCGCGAATACGGTGGTTTTGGTGAGACTTGGCTAGTGTGCCGAGAAAAACAGTGGAACCTGGATGCAGTTAAACAATCAATTTCAAGTGTGAATAAACGAACCGGTGCAGAATGCTCCTCTTCGCTGTTTGTTTGCCTTCTGTCTCGACAGTGGCGTCATTAAACGACTGAACAAGATGGTTAGGCTGTATACACGTAGGCGAAGAACTTGAAAATCCTAAATATGCAGTAACATTAATAAAGAGTGCACATCTTTTATACTAAGAAAAACCTGAAAGAGGTTTATTTTGTATATTTTATTTGTTTGGGTGCCTGGAATGCCTTGTGAGGCATTGCAGTAAGGTAGGCACATACAAAAATAAGATATATTGACTGCACTGTACAAAATAATACAAATATTACCATTGATAAAACACACTTTCAGAAGTGAAACTGTTAGAAAACAACGTTCAGAAATACACTTGCACTTCGCTAAAAAAACAACTTTGACAATGCTATTTTAATTGTCACGAAGCAGCCTGTATGTGTTGAAAAAAAAATGTTTTTTTGGTAAATATCATATCTACAAATTCTGGTATGCCTAAAGGTTTGCGCTATTTAGAACACCAGGCACCAATCCTGTTAAGATCACTTAGATCAGTGGTTCTCAAACATTGATTTCACCGCACCCCTTCTGAATTAGCGGAGATAATGAAAGACCGCGTTCGTGGTGAGGGGAAGGAAAAGGTATAGAGTAATTAAAAATTATTTGGTAAATGAACACAACTAACGGCTAGTATGAAATAGACTTATCTCACTGACACACACACAAGGAAACTCACCCGAAAATCGGAACCTTTCTTTTCAACTTGAAAAAAAAAAAAAAGAATTTTCATTGCCTGGCTTCCCTGATGAAGCATGGCTTCGCGGACTTCTAGAACGCCTTCGCGAACTCCAAAGGATCTGCGGAACCCCATTTGAGAACCACTGAATTATAGTATCACAAATAACACAAGCAGCACAGATTTCACCAATCGTTGGTGGCCAATGGCTGCCAATGGTCCTTCGGGCAGTAGCCAGGCAGTGGCCAGCTATTGGCCGATGACTTGCCTTTCTATGACCATTGGCCAGTGGCCATTGGCTATCAACCATCGGCCAAACATTGGCCTATGAATGGTCACTCTTTGGGCATTGGCCAAAAGACCATCGCCCGCAATTAGCCAATGCTTGGCCAAAATCTGTGCTGCTTAGGAGTGGCGTCACAGGTGACATATCTGTATAAAAAAATTATCCGCCAAAAGTTAATGCTAATGTTTTAATATGTGACTAAACATTTCAAAATTATTTTAATAAATATAAATTAGCATGGGTTCAAATGCCAACTTTTACAGAACATCAGGTGTGACGTCTAATTGCCACGCATTGCTCTGTTGAACATCTACTTATAGTTGCCTGAGTTTATTGCGCGTCGAATCTCTTTCTGAAGTCCCAGAACATTTATAGACCTGTTAGACATAGTCATAGGAATGTGCAACTTTAGAATAAAATTCAAATTATTCAGTGGTACTTCAAAATCAAAGGCCAAAATTACGCTCAAATTGCAAAATAAAGCTAGATAGGCTCAGATGAACCTTGAGGCTACTATATATTTTGTGCTCTATTTATTCGCAGCACCCTCTGGTTAGAGAAATCGGCCTGCAAATATCAAGCAGATTTTATGGCCTAATTTATGTACGAGGGCAACATTATTTAGTTCCCAATAGTGTTGAGAAAAATAGCATTTTGAAGATTTAGACAAAGTTACTAAGTAACAAGAAGTAATAAAAGCGCGGGTTTTTAAAACTGAATATGGAATGCAATCCGCACCCGATTCTGTGCCGTTCTATTTATTCTAGTTAGCAACTTAAAAGTAGCATGAGCATCCAAATAAATTTAAGCATATGATCTATAGAGGAAAACCGCGTGAGTAGAATGACGACCAAGAAGAGAGGCACACACGATACGTACTGACATAGCCTCCTCTATACTCACAAAGCCTGGCAGTTCAATGACGGAGCTATAGAATACCCGGACGCAGATTTGGAGCACGAGGATCTGGCAGCACAGAGACTTTCTCGGGGAGTCTTGTATTAATTACAAAAGTTTTGCAGCGGCGAGGACCCAAAGCATGGTTTTCAAACCCGACGAAAAAAGAGCGTTAGCCCAAGGAACACGACAAGCACAAGCGGACATTCCATCGCTCGGGACAGGTCTTTTTCGGCGTCTCGCCGCAGCAGTGCGATCGTTACAGGACTCTTGTCTGCCGCTCTACCTTTTCACCCTTGGCGGCCCCATCTCGTGGTGATCTGCCAGGCTTTTTCAGTATAGAGGAGGCAATGGTACTGAGTATCAACTGAAATTTTTTGCAATAAAAACACGAAAACTTAGATGACGCATAAGGTTCGCCTTTGAGAGTGGGACGCAACAACGTTATCGGGCCCCGTTCGCATGGCCGACTCATTCGCTTCTCGCTTTCTTCCTGGCAGTAAGCAGAAAGTGCAGCGAACACGAGGGCCTAATCAGTATCGTGTCTGGCACGCAACCGAAGGAAGGTTTGTTTGAATCCCGACTAAAATTGTTCTAAAGTCTCTTTAAGGCAATGAATTACATTATAAAGTGAAATAATTTGAGAAATGCGGCCACATTTAATTCGCAATACATGTCAGGTTTCTTAATCACTTTCACTGCACGCGTGACGTCACGTTTCACCTGAGTGCAGTGGGTTGTTTGAAATTCCCACTCGAGGTTATGTGGCTGTGACTTCATGACCCTATCGACCAATCAAAATTTTCTCGCCACGCCGGGCTTTTCTGTCGGGTAGGGAGTTGCGCTAGTTCCGCCGATCACTGACCTCAAGCACATCCTCCTTGTGAAAGAACAGCGATATACATTTAAGGGGGATTTGTCGAGCACGTGAGGGGAAGAAAGAAGTGTCTGAACGTCGTGCTCAGTGTGTGCGCCCGTGCAGCAGGGTCATTCTCCTGTTTCTGCTTTAACAAGATTTCAGTGGCAATACAATCCACTAGAATACTGCAGTTACTAATCACCACTTGACCTAGGCATCCTTTTACTCGCTCCTGTAGCGTTGTTTTTGACTATCTACTCTTGCCAACTGGGCATAATGTCTATTCTAATAAGATATATAAAATGAGATATAGTTTGAATTCAGTATTTATAATCACAAGTCATATCCTCCGAAAAAAAAACGACTTAAAATTGCATTGCTTCACAGCGCTTCACCTGCCACCTGTTACAAGGTTTCCTTGGACAATTAAAAACGCGACCCTACTCCCTGGCGATTGTGGTTAATAAACTGCCCCTGCCAGAAAATTTCGCCATTCGCTTCTAGCTCGCTTATCTGTCCCCGGGGAAAGTATTCGCCTTTAACTTGTACGCCTAAAGTAGCGTGTGTTCCGGGAGAAACAAACAGCTACTTCAAAGATAAAAAAACAAAAAAACAAATGATGAGATAATGAGTGTATGCGGTTGCATTATTGCCGCGCATACGTAGCCGAATCGGCAGCGCGTTTGCCTCACACGAATGAGGCTCGGGTTTGATTTCCGGCACTGCGCTTCGTTTCATCTTTCTTTGTGAAGTAGAAGATTCGAGAAGGTGGCAGAACCATCTAGCCTATTCATGAACAGAATGTATACTTCTAGAAGGATTGAGGCTAAATATTCTAGGCTCCCAGGCAAGGCTAAAAAGTCAGGCTTGGTATTGCGTTCGATTGTGCTACTCCACCAACCTTCGACGCTGGTGAAGCTGCCTATTTCTTCTAGAAAGAAGAATCGGTTTCGTAAGAGGAGTAACCGAACTTGAAGGTGTGCGTACCATGGTCCTAGTTACAAATTTCCGACAGAAGCCGCAACACTTTACCAGAGGTACCGCCCTTGCAACACGACATTGACCCGAAGCTTCCGGCTACTGAACGACGACAGCTACTTGAGCTTATCAGCGATTTCAGCGAGCACTTCGGCACGTCCTCAGGGGTTCAACAAACGACGGTGGCGAAGCGCCGCATTGCCGCCGACGACGCCGCCGCCCTATTCACCAGTCGCCGTATCTACTCTCAATGTAAGTAAGATATGTAATTCAACAATAAGCTCTGGAAATACTCTACGAGGACATCATCAAACTCTCAAGCAGTCTTTGTGCCTCTCTAGTTGTGATCATAAAGAAGAAGGACGATACTCTAAGCTTCTACTACGTGGACTACCGTAGATTGAACACCTTTACCTAAAAATTTAGACGTATATCCGCTTCCCTGCATCCATGTCAGAGCGCCAGTCCTCTGAAGAGCTCTGGGGCGATGGCCTGCGCCTCCCCGCGTTCTGGACGTGGTTGCTCTTTCCAGGCTTGCCGCGATGCCCAGCCGACCGGTCTACCATCGGTCTGCACCATCATCCTGCCACCGCCGTCTTCGGCCGTCGTCGGCAGTGGCGGCGGAAGATGTTGAAGTTTGCGTTGTCCGGCTTTCGTCGCGATGGTCCCGGTCCCTATCCTTGTGGCCTGGGTGACCGCGGTCGCTACCTGGATTGGGTCGCCCCGCCATGGTGGACGTGGTGGCTAATATGTCTGCAGTGGCCGCGGTGATGCGATCGCCGCCCTCTTTTCCCCTTTATAAACATAAGAAACGGACCGATGAGCGCAAAATCAGGCGCGCCGCGCGGGGCCTCTGGAGATAAAAGTAGATAAGTATTTTCAGGCGAGATATCACCTTTCCTCCTCTCAAAGGGAGAACATATTGATGGGGATTGAACAGGAAAGAACACTCAAAATTTGAAGGGTGTCGAACAATTGTATTTGCCAGGCGCGCATCATGATCTCCCTGTTAGCTGTCACCGACGTCGCAGGTTGTACAGCACGGGTGACGGGGAGGGGGGATAAGGAACGCGACTGCTGCTGCCATTGGTCGGATGCTGCGAGAAACCTTCTTGGCTGTAGAATTGTTTTAGAGCGGTGACATTGGTCGGTCCTGTGAACTGACCACTGGAGCAGTGAATGAGCGTGTATGTAAGCGGGGACAGCTTTTTGCCAACACGAAATTGACCCTCCCACCTGTTCGCCAGTGAGCACGTGAATCCGCTAGTTCCGCCACTCAGGGGATGCGCACGCCTGAGAGCCAAGTCTCCTACCTCAAACTGCGAGTTCCCGCGTCCCTGGTTGTACTGCTCTGACACCGGCAGCCTCAAGACTCTCTAGAGCTTCTCTGAGGTTGTCCGAGAATCGCTTATGGTGGTCGTCTGCAAGCTTCGCGTAGCTGCGGCATTGTGACTCGGGTACTGTTGAGCGAAGACGTTCGAAAGCGGGGAAGCAAGGTTTTTGGCAAACGTTTGTTGGGTAGGGCTAAGGCCAGTCGATTGTTTAACTGTGGTGTGGGTGGCGAAGGCCATATTTGGGAGCTTCGTGTCCCTGTCCTTGTGGCAATCTGTATGCGCAACGAGCATCATCTTATGGTTCCGGATAACCCTTTCAGTGATGTTCGCTCGCAGGTGATACGGTGAAATACGCTTATGCTCAACTCCGAGGACTGTGCGCGCAACCAAACGCCCTTCGCTAGTAAAAAGGAAGTGTTGTCGGAAATAAAACTCGTCGGAAAATTTAAGCACGCGAATCTGTGCAGCAGATATCTCAGATTTTCTGCGAGTCCAGTTTCCGCAAAGGGAACAACTCAACCGATTTTGTGAAATATTCGGTTACTACGAACAGACAGTGATTCTCGCGAGGTCTGCGCGGGAATGGACCCATGGCGTTGCAACAACTGATCTGCCAAGGGCTCTGGCTTACAATCGGTTGCATGAGACCTGGGGACTGACCACCAGGTGGTTTTGGTTTCTGACTTTCTGACCATCAACGTGCATACCTCAGAAATGTGTGCCGCATACCGGGCAGGTTACGATTTGGGACTCATTGTCAAACGTTCTGTTCTCACTACTGTGCCCGGTAAGTGCAGAGTTGTTGATGTATGTGATTAAACAGTTTGTTAACTATCTAGGTATTACAGTCAGGAACGCGGAACTGCTCGGGTAGTCATCGTTCTGAGAGATATAGGGCAGCAGGAGCCCATCGCTGCTCAGCAAGTAGGAGTCTGATTGGTCGTCACTCGTGCAACTAACCGTGCCCATTGCTACCAGCCAGGCGGTCACCCGCTGACGCAGCCTGTCGTCCTCTTGAGCACTTACAAGTTCCTCTCTTGTGATTAGTGCTCCCCATCGTGATTCAGGTGACCACTGTGTAGTATTAGCGTCAGCAACCCGTCCTGGGCTTTCCGGCGTGTGCCCCTCGTGGAGGGGGGCGCAGGAAAGATCATCAGCAATTTTGTTCGTGGCACCAGGATCTACACGATAGTGTAGTCGTATCGCTGTAGCGGAAGCGCCCAAGGAGCAAGCCGACCATCAGGGTTCTGAAGTATTCTCAGTCATGAAAGTGCTAAGTAGTCACACTGAATCTGGAACATTGCGCCATCTAGGTACGTGTCAAACCGATTTAACGCATAGACTATGGCCAAAAGTTCTCGTTCCGCCACACTGTAGTTCCGCTAGGTGGAAATAACTGTCTGACTTGTGAAGGCAACTGACCGAAGCACAAAGACATACTCCTGCAGTAGAATAGCACCCCCGCCGGAATCGATTGAATTTGTTTGCAAAACGAAAGGTTTCTTTAAATCGGGGAGGTGCAGACAAGCATTTTCAGTCACTGCCCCCAAAAGGGCAATGAATGCACTCTGTAGTTCAACATTCCAGTGCCACTTGATGCCCTTTCGAAGGAGGTGATTGCGTGGCTGACAATTCTCGTGACAGTAGGTAATAAAATTCCTGTAAAATGCAATCATTCCTAGACACCTCTGCAGGCATTTTACATCATGTGGGCACGAATACTTGTAAGCGCATGAACCTTCTCCTCGTTAGGACGGAGTATGCCATTGTCAACGAGGAAACCAAGAAGGCTGATATTTGGTGCAGAAAACTGAACTTTTCCAGCGTGAATCGTGAGACCTGCACTACGCATTCGCTCGAGTATCACGTTCAAGTGCTCGACCTCTATGTCGAACGCGCGCGCGAAAACAACTACGTCATGTATGCCATTGCAAAGTTGTACTTTGCGTCACCAAGTACAACGTCCATCAGACGTTAAACGCTTGCTGGCGAGTTTAACAAACCGAACTGCAAGCGAATAACTAAAAAAACAAATCCTCTGTGGCAAATAAACGCCGTTTTCTGCACGTCCAAAGACTGAATCTGGATCTGAAAGAGCCCGCGGCTGCAATTGAGCGGTGTGAACATGGTGAACATCAGAGGAAATACTAGGAAAAGGGTAATTGTACTCTCCAGACGCGTTGTTAAGGCGTCTGTAGACTACACAGTCTGGCGGCCGGTTTTATCATTTTCGGAGTAAGGACCACCAGAAACGCCCAAGGGTTATTTGACTCACTCTTTGCACCGGTGTCAATCCTGTCCTGGGGTGCCCTGTCCAGGAGTTCCTTTTCGTGCCTGCTAATGGGGGGGGGGGGGGGGGCGGATTGTACCTTCAGCATGGTGCGTCACCGGTTTCGATTCGGCGCAGCAGGATGCCTGTCTATCCTGGTCTCTCCGTGAACACTGGGGAGAACGGCTTGAGAACACCCTCCATGAAAAGACCCGAAGCAACGTTCAATGAGCTTGAACCGAACAATATTGTACAGAGCACAAACGGCAACACGGTACAAGACGCGAACACTAGCGAGACAACTTAGACGACAAAAAGGGAATGTTAAGTACCTGTTGCAAAGGCGAAAGTCTTCGATGGCATAGCAATGAGACTAGACAAGACACTAGGAACAAAATCAAAATAAAGTTAAGACAGACAACTGATCAAAAACTAAGGGCGGGGGGGGGGGGGAGAGAGAGAGGTACCCAATGATTGGAGACTGGCAGAATGAGATTGATATATAACGTCAATGGAAATAAAAATATCATAACATCATGCCGCGTCCAATAACAGTAACTTCAATCCTGTACAGACAAGCGATGCAGGTAGTAAAAAGAAGAATGAAAAAATGGGCCGAAAACGTTTTAGCTGAGCTGCAGAAAGTGTTCCGAAGAGATACAAGATCAGGTGATAACTTATTCATCATCACTCAAGATATAGAGGTAGCACGAATAGGAAAAAAATAGTTATGGATAGCATTTCAAGACATTAAAGGGGCGTTCGACAATGCGAGTCAGAAAAAAAACTTGGGGTACTGCTGAGACAAAATATGATTCAGATGCACGCTTGATTAGGCTCTTACAACAGGTATACACAAATAATAACGTAGTTATAACACGGGAAGCCGAAATTACAGAACTGGCAGAAATAAAAAGAGTACTCTGGCAGGTTGTCCCCCCTCACCTCTACTTTTTATGGTATACCTGAGTAGTATAAATAAAATTAGAAGTGTGCAATTTTGACATTTCGACAAAAACTCCGAGACTGGGACAAAAAGGGACGGACAAACACAAAGTCTCGGGGTTTTTGTCGAAATGTTTAACCACCACCAGCTCGTTTGCGCCCTTACCTTTTGTGCAATTTTGATTTTGATGTGTCATATATACAGAGAGGGTGAAAAGTAAACCGAGTTATAACAGGACTGTGCTACGCAATGTTGGCAGATAGCCGGGATAGGTTACAGGAGCTGATTAAAATCTGTGGAGAGGAAGGAGACTCTTTGGGCCTAAAATTCAGTAGAGACAAGTCAGGAATAACGGTTTATAACGATGAGAAGGGGAACCCACTGAAAAATCTAGACCTTTTATTATAACAACTAGAGAACTGTAAAGGCCTAGGAGTATGGCTAAATGAGAGAAGACAATGCTTAGAAGAACAGAACGAAAATATTCTAAAGAAAGGAAAACGGCACGCAACCATTATGAAGCATAGGGAACTAAGAAATTACAATAGATATGAAGTTATTCTGGGAATATGGAAATGAGTCGTGGTACCGGGGTTGTAGTTTGGTAACGCGATATTACGCATGAAATCTGAGGTTCAGTCGAGCTTAGAGATTCAACACAGGAGCGTGGACAGACTGGCACTGGGGGCGCATGAAAATACACCAAATGAAGGAGTGCAGGGAGACAAGGACTGGGCATCTTTCGAGGCTAGAGAGGCGATCAGTAAGTTGAAATTGTAACTGAGGCTAGACACATTTGAAGATACACGATGGGCGAGAAAGGTATATAGGCGTCTGCACATGAAACGTTTTTGCCCCAGTCCCTGTTGTCATGTAAAATGTGACAACGAATAAATTTGATTTGAAATTTGATTTGATTTGAACACTAAATGGACAAACCGAACCCGAAAGCTAAAATTCAAATTTCATTCGTTAAGTGTGGATGCAAAGCAGTTTACCTCTGTGAAAAAATGGAAGTAAATGAAGCCTAGTGAAGGATGTGGGAGGAAAGATCGCAAGAAAAAACAGCTTTAACTGTGTATAGGCGACAAAAACATGAAAAAAGAAAGGTATGATAATTCACGGGGGAGCTCGTTGCTATTCGAGGCTAGAACAGGATTATTGAGAACTAGGACATATTGGGCAAGGTATGATAAAATGTGTACGTGGTGTCCCATACGCCGAGGGGAAGACGAGACGAAGACGAAGGGGGGTTCGTATTTGGCCGGATCGCTGTGGTTTGCAGACGAGAATAGAAGAATGGATGAAAAGTGCATTTTCATAACAATGAGAGGATCGAAAGACTGGTGTAATTATCTAGGGAGAATTGAATGACGCACAACTAGACTAGGCAGCTCAAGCTGCCGCCTGATAAAAAGGGCATAGCCGTTAGCATCCATCCATCCAAGTGTTTCCTTCCAAGGTCGTTGCCTGGGCACTTTCGAAGTGCAGCGTGAATTCCTGCAGGAAGAACAACTGAGGCCGCCGTAAAATGGGTCGGGAGGCGTCGGGCCAGTATTGTAGTCCTCTTGCCTGGTAAACGGAGTGAGCTCCATCTGGTTCCCTAGCCTGTAGTTTCCATCACGGAAATCATGCGTCATTTTCTCGCCTGCAATAAAATCTCGGCCCAAGATTACGGTATGGTGAGCCCCGGTAGATAAAGAAAGCGCTGACGCAGTGTCTTTTCATTAAACTAGATATTAAGCCTGACTGCTCCACCCTCTGATCTTGCCGAAGCAGAAGCTAGCCGCGAAACTTTCTCAGAGGAACAAAGCGTTATTTTTTTTCCGATTTGCATATATCATGTGCGTCGTCACAATAAGCGAGATAGCAGCCCCTCATCCAAAAGCGCGGCAAAAGAAAAACCAAGCAAGGTAATCGTCATGCGCGGTTCGATCATTCTTGTGATAGGCTGCAATCGACATACAGATAGAACAAGCGTAACACAATGTTTTAACACAGCTGTCGTATTTGCCGTCGCCGGCTGTAATCTGGGGTTCAGCGACCCGGCAGTAGCAGTTTCTTTATAAAATTTCTCTGCTACAGCTCGGATTTTCGCGGCCTCTTACCTCTCAAAGGTTGACCGGGACTTCATAAACCCTGTCGCCACTTCCAGCCCCTCCGCCATTTGTTTGATTCAGCATTGGCAATGCATTTGGGCTCTCTCTTTGGAAGTGACCGCGCTGCTCGAGTCGACTGCACCAGGGCGCTTTTCAGACATCCCCTTGTGGCCCCACTTTGATCCAATGATGGAGTGCCTCCGGTTGCTTTCATGGACCATTCTCTGCCTGTCCCGTGAAGGTCTTTGTGTCGCGTATGCCTTAGCGCCTGTCCAAGCACATGCGGATTTAAAAGAGCTTTCCGGCAGTGGCGGGTGCAGATAATACTGCTTAGCGAGGAAGGTCTCCGTTATGCCAAGGGCATGCCGGGCCCGCTCTTCAGGGGTCTCAATGTTACGGCCGTGTAAGTATGCGTGGTATTTTGGGTGACATTACCTTATGGCCCGAGCTATACTCTCCGAATCGCGAGCATCAGGTTTCGCTCTCCTTGTAAGTTCCATTGTTGCGCAAACATATTGGACTAGGTCTTCGTTCGGATGTAGAGTTCGGGACTTGAGTTCTCTCGGAATTTGATACTCATAACGAGGGGGCAGGAATTCATCTCAGAGTCTCCGCTCAAACAACGCTATGCTCCTGAATGTGGTTTGTAGCGTTAACCAGCCTGCAGCAGTTGACTGTAGCGCAATCGGTAGTATTCTCTTAATCATGAGGGATTCCGAAGCACCTCAGGCTTTGTAGGTGCCCAGCTCAACCAAGAGGTGAACGACGGACTTGGTATCGTTGTAGCCAGTGTAAACGGGCACACTCAGCTGTGGACGCAGCTCCGGCTTGGCTGCCTGCTGTACGCCAAGGCGCTGCGTGATGGAGTCATACAGGGCTGCCACCTGCTGGCGCAATGTAGTTAGGGCGTTGACTGTGCTCTCTTCATCATCCGTCGTGCTCTTCCGCAGTTTGGAAGGCATAAAGGAGAAAAAAAAAACGAAACACGCCAGGCCGACGAGCAAACAAACGCTTGCGCTTAAGCGCAATATTCGTGCACTACGCTCTTAGCCGTTTAACCTTTAGTAGATGGTACGTTTTTGCAAACTTGTATCTTTGAATATAGGAGTTACAATGTAACCGTAAACGGGCTGTACCCTCTACGCAGTGGTCACGTGGAAGCTCCTGCATAAAGGATATACTGTAGCGTGTGACATACACGCTTTTTTTTCCGTTTTTTTAAGGATTAAAAATGTGCGCGACCGTTGCGTCGTTTTTTTTTTCTTTTCTTTTTGCATTTTTTAGAGTTGTTTATAGAAAAGGCGGTAATAGCTACGTGGATGCCGTCTTTACGGTATTTTCGTTTGGTCGGCGGAAATTATATGAGATGATAAACGTCACATTATGCTCACTAATTAATCAAAATTTGATAACTAACCTTTCAATTAATGGCTTAATTGGTCATGTAGAAATTGCAGTCATAACGTGAGTAATGGTTATTGCGTAACCCAATCGAGGCAATTCGTGAAAAAACAACGATCTTTGAGATATTCATGGTTAAGATTTTGCCTTCGCTCGATTCAATAGCTCAAGCTGATATTAATTCGCCGGAAAGTAACGTACTTACTCCTGTCCCTCCGTCACTGTCATTTAAGTTTGACACGGGAGCGTCCACCAAAGGCACGCCGTCGAGATAGTTACGAGGAGGCTCGATAAAACTGCGTCACACCTTTACGCACCATAATCAAACGCGCCTCTCTGCAAGCGGTTTTGAATCAAGCAAGAAAAACGACAAATAGCTTAAAGGTTGCAATTATTTTTTGTGAACTGTCTAAATTGGGTCAGGCTTTAATAATTGTTCCCGTTATGACTGCAATTGAGACATGGCCAATTGTGCCATCAATTCAAAAGTTAATCAACATTTTTTGATTAATTAGTCAACAAAGTGGGGCGTTCATGCCCTCATCTAATGTCCGCCAAGTCCCACAAAAATGCGGCAAAGACTGCACCCACGTAGCAAAACCTCCGTTTCTTAAAAATACCGGAAAGACAAAAAAAAAATAAAAAAAACACGCTGTGTATATAGTATCTACCGATGTATACTTTTTAGCAAGTCAATTTCTCGAATTTGAGACCTTCTTGAGTATAGCTTTCAGCAACAAAATTAAACACAAAGCACCGTCCCTCGCCCTAAAACGGCGCTCATTTAAAGTTGACTATAGTCAATAATATTTGTGACCCTTGTCACTTTTACGCTTACATAGCCTCACTGATTGGCGAATATGAACATCCTGCATAAATATATGCGCTTGGGCGGCTTAAATAATGCAACAAATGCTGGGAACTACTCCCTTTATTGTCCAAGACTTAATGTAATTTTAAAAAATGAAAAGCCCTGTCTCCGACGATGTTCCAAAGTGAATAAACTTTTCATGCAAGGTAATGTTCGACAGAGCTCACACAGATCTTCATCGTCCCAGCTTAACAAGCAACGCTTTCAGTTTTCCGTTCATTAACACTCGAGGTGCAGTGCCCTTGGACAAAAGCAGCCTTTGGAGCAGTATCAACGGCTGCGGAAGTGCGATCACGAGGGCTTTCGCTGAGTATAACACGTTCTCCTGGTTTTCCGTCGTAAATCACAATCTTCTCAGCTGTGGCGTGTATGTGATGGAGAGACAAAGTGGGATTGTCTGGCACCTCTGCCTGCCGTATGAACAGACAAAAAAATTAATTAACACACCAAACTTGGGGAATTTTTCACATCATTGGTGTGCTGATCGTTTATCAATATTGGTTTGACAATACGTGGATTTTGTCTCTCGTTTAGTAGAGCTGGGCGTCGATTAAAAGTTTTAACCCGATTAATCGCCCCTTTAATCGATTAATTAATCGATTAATCGGTCTCGGTCGTTTCAATGCATAATATTTTCTTTTAAACAGTCAAAATTAATATATATATTATTCATTTTTTTAAATATCTGGTCAAGTGCACCACACACAATTTTAATAATGAATCAACCTCGATGTGTATTTCAAAACGTGTTCAAAGGCACTCGCAGATTATCACGTCAGCTGCATGAGACATAAGTTAATAGATATTCTCAGGCAAGAGCGACCTGCTTTGACATTTCAAAATTGTCTCTGATGTGCTGAACGGACAATCGAACGGCGTTGGAGGGGCCGGGACACGTGCGACCTTGTCAGGAGTTGCAAATCTTACCCCTACAGTTTACCTAAGGCTAAAATTTGACCTAAAGTTTGCCCCTTATACAGGTGCACTCGTACACGCCTGCACGGTGAAAGTGTGTAATTTATACTTTTTTTGGTTCGTCAAAACTTCACCGATTAACCGCTTAAAAAATAATCGCGATTAAAGCATTAATCAATTAATCGGTAGGTTAATCGATCAGTTGTCCAGCTAAAAGTACTACAAGGGGACATTGTCTTTATGTGTGTAATAAATGTTTGAATCTCACTACTTTGCCAACGTAAGGCATTATATTGTTACTTAAGTAAATCATAATCATTAGAAGTATTAAGCTTGTTACCGGAAATCTCACACAAGACAATGCACAAAATGAATCTTGAAACCTTCTGTACCTGGTTGGTCAGGAGGTACTTCGTTCCAGCTGGCTTCATCTGTCGCTCAACATCAGAGAACGTACAGCGTTTTCCGTGCATGTCCGAAAAGATGTTGACTGCATTGATCCTGACGTCCACGAGGGCAGACACTTGCATTTGGAACCTCAACTCGGACTCAAAACCAAGCTGCATATATAGAACATTCGGTATAGAAACTTGAGCTGAAGTTGTGATGCAGATTCAATCCTGCGTCGAGTTAACATCTTTCTAAGCATACCTTGTGAAGTTATGTCGTCTTAGAGTAATCCAGATGAAACAGCAGCGACGATGGGTTCCGATCTGAAACCATGCACGAGAGCCGCGCGCGGCCACAACCGCGATCGCTCCAAAACCGAAGTGTCGGCGGTGAAGGCAGTGAAGGCGCCAAGGAGTCTGCTCACATGAGGTTACGTCTCTATAGTTTCGGAATTCGTTGAACTAAAAGGGTTGGGTTCACTCCTCCTGGTATTATGCCTCCTCTCTTGCTCGTGTTGGCCCCTCCCTCCCTCTTTCCCTTTCTAAGTTCTCTTTCTGGAGGGAAACAAAAGTAAACAATCGTGTAGAGGTTACCCTTTCTTGTCCAACGTTACATTTTAGAAGTTACAACACAACAGTCGCAGCGTAACCCTTAAACGTGATTCTAGACAAAAAATACTCGCCGTTTTAACCTCTAAGGCAACGAAAAATGTATGAAACCTTTAAAAACGACTTCGTAACTTCTAAAATGGAAGTTTCATTCATTCATAGGGAGCCATAGAGGGTACGCCGTTGAGAGTGTTACAAAAATACACGCCCTAAAACGACGTACACTACCGCGATGCTGACTCGAGCAATCGTCACGTAGATTCTAGTAAAAAAAACTGCAGACGCAGTACGTCGCGGCAATAAGTGAACACGGGTTTGGAAAAACTCTCACCGTAAAACACAGAAAAAACAACAAAAAAACGTGTAATTCTGAGAGGAGGACAGCAAAACCCGCTGGGTACAACGGGGCGAAGTTTGCTTCCTGCGTGCCCAACCCAGGGGAAAAACACGGATCCAGGATTTTGAAAACAGGGAAACTATATTTATGAGTAAGGTGTGAATGAAAGGTTAGTGCTTAACAAGCGTAATTGGTCGACACCACCGCAGCTTGTACCTTCTACAAGCATGCCGCGCTTCTTTTCCCAGTGTGCATCGCCGCTGCCCTTAATCACGCCTCCTTGGCCGGGGATAACATCCCCCCGCGCTCCCAGGCACAGTGTTGCCTTCTCGGCACAGTGGCGCCCCCTATAGATTTCACAAGGTGGACAACTTCAGAATCTAATTGAAACGGTAGAAACCAAGCACCTGCTACTACTTTCTTTAATATATTGGCTAACAAAGTTGCTTGTAAACGCCGATCATTTACGGACCTTGCATGGCGGAATCCAAGACACTGCGGCACAATCACGAGAACGGTTTTGAATACCGACAAAACGACAGCTCGTCAAGAGCGTAATACACCGCTGTAACAAGCGCGCTTCTCTTATAGCCAGTAAAGCCTCTGCTTCAACAGCACCGCTGCCTAAAGTGCAAGTGAGTTAAGCTGACCCATGTGATGTTGTAGGGATAGATTTTTTCGAACCTCTATTCGTGAAGTTAAACCTGGGCGACGACAAGGACTACATCGCACCGCTCATTTGCGCAGCGACTCGAGCAGTTCATCTTGAACTGGTTTCGTGTTTATTGGCTGCGACCTTTCTCTTGGCCTTTTCATGATTCACGGCTCGACGTGCACTGTTGAGAGTCGTTAACATAAATAATGCCCTCATCTTCAAAAAGGCATCGAGAGATCTCCGCAGCTCATAGAACTCTTTTCGCGACGAGAGTGTCCAAGCGCGCTACGTTGAACTTAGGGTAAAATTGAAGTGTATTGTTGAACAAAGTGCTTGGGGGGGAGGATTTAGGGAAAAGGTGGTACGAACGGTGAAGTCCTTCGTACGGAAGGTTTTCGGAAGAAACTGTCACAACTTCGAAAAAACTGAGCACTTTCTTCGCGAAGCGGAAGCTATCCTTAATTTAATGCCATACATTTCTACACACTTTAACAGGTAAGCAGGACGTCTTAACTCCTGCACAGTTTCTGACAAGAAAGTGCCTCACTTCACTCCCTACGTCACATCAGTCGAGATCAGAGGTGCGTTCCGAAGAGAACATCACGCGCCTGTGGATAAATTATCAAAAGCAACTCGATCACCTCTGGAAAAGGTGGCGTTACGATTAGCTACCACAGTTGCGATCTGCTCACGTGACGACTAGCCGCCAGCTGAGCTTACTACGAGTAGGAGCCTTGGTGGTGGTAGAGCAGAGCAAGACACCGCGTCATTTGTGGAAAAATGTAATGATTCAAGAGTCGTTTCATGGCAGAATGGGAATAGCAAGATTATGCTCTGTGGTGCTGCCTGGTGAACAAATACCGAAACGGCCTGTGAAGCTCCTGCTTCTTCTGGAGTTAATGGAGAGTATGAGTACTAAGGGGCTCATTACGGGAGAACAGTGTTACGAATTGTTAGGATTTTCTGATGTGTGAGGCTCGAGCGAAGATGAAGACGAATGCTCGCGGTTTGTGACAGTTCATCGTGAACGCAAACAAAAGCGGACACCAGTGAACATCGTATAGTGCTTCCACGTATATGTTTCCTCTTAACTTCTAAATATCCTGACTAGTATTAAATAGTCAAGCTGAAGATGAACGTAGAGAGAACGATAAATCCGCTATGGCTGCAACAAAACCCTCGTATCAATTCTGGTCGTATTGCAGATACTTCAAAATTATACCATTTAAGAAAACTGTTCCCAAATTGAGGACGTTTCGGCCGTTTTATACGATCGTTCATCTCCTGAAACTTAGGCACCCGCGTCTCGCCAGGGAACTTTTTGGGGAAAACCCAGTCCCAAATACTCAACTAAAAGCAGAATATAAAATGTAAAGCACTCGAGCACGCCCTGTAACTATGGCAAATACTTCAAAATAAGTAATTTTCAAAAAAAAAAAAGCTTTCAAATCTGTAATTGTTCGGCAGTTCATCATTTGAAATTTGGGCAACCGCCCCTCATTCCGGAGCTTTTGAGGTCGGCCGATAACTTTACTGGTGATGAAATACAAAATGTAGGGCTCTCCACTACAAGATTCTGCTGCGGCATATATTCTAAAATGAGCCATATTTAAGTAAACGTAAATCGAAGGTGACACGGTCCGGCTATTTTCAGTTTTTCGTGTCGTTTCAAATTCCGGTACGCACGCCTCATCCAGGCACTTTTTGAGGTCTGCCGACTTCTTAACTGGTGACGAAATACAAACTTAGGGCCCTCGCCTACAAGCTGTTGCTATAAAAAAATATCTAAAAAAAAAAACATCTTGGAATTTTTTTTTTTTTTTTCAATTGGACATAGGTCGCCTGCTTTCAGGCATTTGTTCATCATTACAAATTTGGGCACCGGCGCTTTGCCCGGGGACGATTTGAAATCAACGGAGACCTCAACAGGTGAAGAAATATAACATTTGAGATTGCCAACTAAAACCGGTGCTATTCCGAAATTTTGGGCTTCAGCCTTCTTCATGGATCCTGCAATCAAGTCGGATATATTTCAAATCGCTCTTCTCCAATATTTTTGTATATTTACTCTTTGTGTGCACTTTGATTGATATAATTAATTTAATGTAAACATTTAATATTAATTCTGACATGTCAATGTTGAGGTCACAAGAACAATCATACTCTACTAAATCGGTTGTTCATCGCAGTGAGCATAAAATTTACACTAAATTCACTTCATTACAAAACATAACATTAAAATTATCAGTTATATATTGAAAGCGCTTTTGAACCATAATAAATTATAATATTATGCTGCCGCTGTTTTGTTTGCTAGTTTATTGAGAACGAATCTACCGCATTTGGTAAATTGATCTCAAGAACACAAGAAAAAACTTTTCAGGAAAATCAAAATGAACCCGGCAAAATACCGATATTCTGGTTTACTGCAGTCCAATGGGGAGTCTGCTATTTTGTTCTATTCTTAAATTGTGCTTGTTTGAAATTCAATGTTTTCCAAAAATTAGCGCGATATTTAATTATATTGTGTTACAGATATAATTCACATCCTAGACATTACAACATTTTTCATAATAGTGAGGAGGTATTCTGTTTAATTTATACTATTAGAAGGCGTTTTCGTTATACACACAGTTAAACTCTACACTTGGACTAACTTGGATACTATCTGTAGAGGCAATACAAAACTTTTTTATTCCCCTAAACCATCGCGGCATATCATAAAATGTCGTAGTAGCAAGGCAAATTATTCAAAGAGCAATATTTCGGGCTTATGGCTATATTTGCATACGAAATAAATGGGCGCACGTGGGAGCGTTGCCGCAACCCGCTAAGAGATGGCGCAAGCCTATGATGGCAGAAAGTTTTGGGGAAGAATTCTTTAGGATCCCGTCAAAAATTGGCATTGAAAGAGTGAAAATACATATTCTTGAACGACATTATTGGACACTTGAGGGTACCTTATCTCTTTGAGTTTGTCGTGTGTGCGTGCCACTTGCGGCCTCCACGACAGAAAGACAGAAATACTTCCGGTTCTTCCATGTTTACCTCGTGTTTGGGTGAAAGCGCGACGACTCCCGGTTCAATTGAAAAGCAATTCCTTGAATACTGCGCTTTAGAAACGCACCAGTGTCATCCTTTTAATTTGCCGATGAATACCGGCAGAACAAACTGTCATATGTGAAGTTATTGCGATTATCTCCAGACGACGGATGCCACAGACGCCGCCGGGCCCGGATAATCGCAGGATGACGGCATTGGCAGGCGGAGTTAGCCTGCTTCAATGTACTGCGGAGAGCGTTGGCTGAAATATTTCATGACTATTTCGTAAACATTGTAATGAAAGGTAACGATGCCGATGAATTTCGATTTCTGAAAGATGTCTCTGACACACTTTTTCTTGCCCCCACCGACGCGGAGGAAGTGGCATCAGTTTTTATAAACCTTGGAAATAGCAAAAGTACTGACATAGACGGTGTTCAAATCAAACCTCTGAAATATGCAAATAAATCAATTGCTTCTCTTTTAACACATATTTCAATTTGACACTTCAAAATGGCCATTTTTCTAACAAAATGCAAGTTGCATGGGCTACGGTTATTTTCAAGTCTAGGGACGAAAACCACCTGGGAAATTAAAGACCTATTTCTGTGCTCCCGGTGTTTTCAAAGGGGCTAGAGAAAATAATACATGCCAGATTATACACCTTCTGGGAAGAACACACTATTCTAACATCTTGCCAGTTTGGTTTTAGGAAGGGACATTCGACGGAACTCGCGCTATTAAAACAGAAGGAACTAATTTTAAACAACATCGAAACAAAATTGATTACCTTGGGGGTCTTCGTTGATTTTTCAAAGGCTTTCGACCATCTAAATTATAAAACTATGCTTCAAAAATTAAATGCATACGGGGTGCGAGGAGTAGCCTCAACGGTAATCGAGAGTTTTTTTTTTTTTTTTAATATCGGCATCAGTGTGTTGTGATCAATAGTCAGCGATCTAGCTTAAAGAAACTGACGTCAGGGGCGCCACAGGGGAGCATCCTTGGACCCCTTCCGTTTAACTTATACATTAAAGATATAGTAAATATAGACGACAGTGCAGATTTTGTAATTTACGCAGACGACACAGTTTATTCTTTTCGGGGAATGTTGTCCACCAGGTTTTATGAGCGGCAAATAGCATTTCGCAGAAGATAAGTGACCGGACAATCTCAAACTCTTTAGTAATTAGTACAGATGAGACGAAAGCAATACTTCTTCGATCCAAAAATATAATGTTTTCGTCTACTCAAGGGCTCTCTCTTCAAGGACGAAATATTGAATTTGTACAAAATGTAAAGGTTCTTGGTGTGATATTTAATGAGTACATGAGCTGGGACGCCGAAGCACCATGCATATCTGGCAGACTTTCAAAAGTTGTGAGCATTATTTATAAATCCCGTCATACATTACCCCTCTCGGTCTTAATTCTTTTTTATAACTCCCTCTTTTACTCGTGTTCTAATTACTGCTTTCTTGTTTGGGGTAGCATAACGGCTACGAATATGCGTGACTTGCCTGTTCTGCAGAAGAGAATATTCGAATTATGTGCAATGCGGAGTTCAATGCTCACACATTACAACTTTTATAAAACCTTCATGTAGTTTCTATTAGAAAGGATAGTAGTTATAAACTTCGTCTAACATGTCAAACGTCTGTAAGGCAAAATCAACTTGTTTTTCTATCAATCGCCAGTATGAAGCGGAGAGTGTCTGCATATGCAGGCCGTTGTGTTGACACATGGTCAACGCCTCACTCGAGAACAGGCTATATACGGCCTCCAGATGTTGCAGTACTCGTTGCGTAATGTTATAAATAGCACACACAGACTGGGAACGGACTTGATGAGTTTGAGCAGAAAATATATTCGTTCATTGTTTCTCTAGTGTTATTTGTGCCTATTCTTGATGGGACCTCCAACCTGCAAAAAATGTTCGTAATGCACGTCAGATTTTTTTTTATGTTGTGTGTTTTAATTTTATGTAATCCTTGTTATATGAATCACTAGTATGTAAAATAGATTCTCTCGTTGCTGGTGGGGAGTAGAAACTCCGTCAAGCGACAACAGTCTGCTTTTTTTTTCTTCCTTCCCCTCTCCCCTGGAGAGAAACGACAAAGTTCAAGTTGAAGTTGAAGATGGCGCTGCGCTACATTCGCGCAAATGTGGCGCGGACACCACGGCCCCTCGTCCGGCCCATCTCCGCGCAACGATGGGCCATTACGGCACGTACAAAAGCCACGCGCATGGTTACCTGGGAAAAAAAAGCCTTGACTGCCACGGCAAGCACTTCGAAACACAAGAAAATTAGGCATTACACAGGCTCGCGACGCGCGGAAGGTAGCATAATAAAATCTTGCGGAGGATTGTCTGCCAAAACAAAAACCCGGCTCGGTTATCCTTTGAGGGGAAGCTCGGCGCCTACTTTCGGCCCCCGAAGGACGTAGGTGCCCACCGCCGATGCCTCGCCTTTCACGAAGCACTTGAACGCGCTTAAGGATATGTAGGTTTGAAGTCGTTCTCAGGTATATGGACCAGACTAGTCGAATAGGTTGTCCCGGAGATGCGCCCCCGATAACTTCTGCAGATTTGTCATTTATTTTAGGAACAAAAGTTTTTTTTTTCTTTTTACCCAAGAGATCAGGAAGACATGTCGATCCCGTATAAGTGCATATGAGGTACCGCATTTAGTACTGGACGGTGACATTTAAAATGCTCGCGACTCACTGCGTATCTTCAAAAACAAGCAAAATCAATAGCAATGCACACCCTTTACAGTGTCGTCGCGTTTGCGGTATTGGTCAAAGGTTGTCGGAACACGAATGATCACAAAATAAATTTAATGAGTCACAGCCGCAACAGCTCGGAGCTCGGATAATCCGGTATTATTAACGCGAAAGCATTAACTGTCCCATGGAGCAAGCCGACGTCATCACCTCTGAAGCCGCGCCAAACGACACCTTAAATCCTTTCTCCGAGTGAAACCAGCTCCCAGCTATGAAACCACGCGAAAGCCTAGCCAAACGACACCTAGTTTCCCGGATCCCAAAGGAGCGAAGTAAAACAGGTGGATGTCGACTTCGGTCCCATTGCCTGGCGCGAGTCGACGAGGCTCCCATTGGCCGCTGCGCGTCAGTTTTAACGACCGCCACCGTATGGCGCTGCGTGTCCGCGAGGCAGCGGCTCCACCGCTCCAAGCCCAAGGTCACCGCGCGGAGGACAGCGCGCGCGCTCGACCGTCGACGCAAGTACGCCGCAGACGGAATAGGGGAGCGGAAGAGCGGCGTAAATGCTCTTGCATTCACAACTCATAAGAAATGCTTAGGTGTACGTCTAGCCTTGAGTAGAGCCGTTGTCCTTTCAGCGCCGGCTCTTGTCAACGATTTTGATAATTTTATCTCCATTTCCGCTGCCCGTTTTTGATTTCGTTCCCGTGTACCATCTGTGCCTTCCTTTAGGACGACCCTCTTCAGCCAACAGTAACCTACATTCAGGTTCTTCGGGACAGCCACAGACTTCCATGCGTTTAGCCACACGACGTGCGAGTTCCTGCGCATTTCGTCATCGTTAGTGTATACCCGACTCCTACTTAGCGGCAAACACGCTGAAGCACGACGACACCCGCCGCAAAGCGAGAGACGCGTGAGTCTTGGCGTTGCCGCGGGTTAGAGCATAGCCTCCCATATACTGACAAAGCCTGGTAGATTGCCACAAATGCGGCCGACGAATTGGAAAAGGCGGAGCGGCAGACAACTGATGAGAGGAGAGCCACGTGACTGGCGCCCCGCTGCGGCGAGACGCCTAAACACACTTCTCCCAAGCGAACACGTGTGTTTAGGGTCCTCGCAGCTGCAAAAGCTGTGCGCTTACGTCCATGTTCCCCGGGAAATGACTCTTTGATGCTCTGTGCCACCACATCCTTGCGCTCCAAATCCGCGAAAGGGCACTCTATGGCTGCGTCGTTGAACTGCCAGGAATTGTGAGTATAGATGAGGCTATGGCTAGCGCCCCTCTTGTCGTGAGACGCTGCGAGGCGTACTGGCGGCGATGCCGACGCCGGATAGACGGAACGTCGTTGCATCGTTCCAGTAGCAATTATCTCTCTTCTTTCTTTCTTCTTTATTTTTATTTTTTTCTTAGGGAGGGGGGGGGGGTCGCAGCACTTGTGTTCTATGTGATATTCGTCCCGCAGGGCGTTCTTTTTGAATGCCTGACCTCCAGCACGCGCAATGTGCCTTTTGCCTTGCTCTGGCGTCGCGTGCACAGTGCATGTTCACCTAGACGTCGAAGCGAACTGGAAGGTAGGAGGAAACCAAAAGTATACCACCTTTCATTCGCTCAACTTCGTCCCTTCGATGCGTGGTGTGTTTTTTCGAAGCTCTCGAAGCCCAGGTTTGGCCCCATTGCTCCAGCAGAGCCACACAGTTATTATTTCAAAGTGAAAAGACTCAGACAAACTAAAAATCTTCGAACGTTTCCCTCTATTAGACCGATTTCACCTATTCGTTTCCCTTCACCACCAATGCCGGCAAGCACCGTTAGAACTGTAGTCTGCACGAGTGGCAACTCCGTCGTGGGTATGTGAGAGCAGAGCGCAAGGCGCCACGGGCCGTCTAATGCACTGTTCTCTGCTTTCTGTGAACTAGAGTAATTCCGGCGTCACGCATCCATAGAACGCTTTGCATGATCGTTGTAATGCAATGTGGACTTTGTAATGTGAACTATAAAACGGCCACTGTAATTTTGATCAGCCGCTTGCAGTTTCCCGCCTACCATTTGGTTGGGGATTATGAGACGTTAAGAATTATGAGTCGCAGCGTACTGACCAACATTAGTGTTGCCCACTCTGTGATACAGGATTGCTCGAACAGAAACGGTCAAATAGCATTAGTCCAAATTGGCCTTGCCAAAGCCTTCGACCGTGCAAGTCATTCGTTCGTTTTCTCACACCTTGAGGAAGCAAACATTGGAGTGACTCTTTTCATTGGCTTTTGAATGCGCTACCGAGACAGCTGCACAAGGTTCATTATATACGGCGCTCTTTCATCAGCAATAAGCCTTGATGGTCAAGTAAAACCTGGGTGGCCTTTATCAACGTCCTTATTCGCGATACACAAAAAACTGTTTTGTTCACTGCTCTAAATAGCTTTTAAACAGGCGTATAACGTCTCGTCCACAATAAAATAAAGGTGCTAGCAAATGCTGACGATGTTGCCTACGTTTGCACTAACTACCAAGCATCGAGCAACCGTTAGAAGTAACGAAAACGTTTTGTGATGTGACTGGGGCGGTCATCAACAAGAGTAAATGCAGTGGTTCTTGATTTGGGTCCTGGATACGATTCCCGCCCTGTTCGCTGACATCTCGATATTAGGCTTTGCGCCCGAGTACATTGGAACTCATTTCATGTGGATTCAAAGCAATATTAATTATTAAAGCAATGTTGCAAAAAAAGTCGAATGTTGAGCTACCTTCCGGAACTGACGCGTTATCTCTCTATCTGTAACGGCTGCAGCCTGCGAAGTTTTACTTCTTGCCAATCTTTAATACGTCTTCCAACTGCTACATTGCGCACAACATCACCTACACGTGTTTCACCGTATTTTTGCCACATTCATAAGACGCTCGAACTGGGAGCCCCTGCTCCTCGAGAATTTTTTCCACTTCTTAAAAACGGGAAGGCTTGGCCTCGTTCACTTGTTTATTGGCATTTGTTCAAGCTTACCTTTATACAAATTTGGCACGTTGGTTTGTTTCAACGTTCCCCCACAATGTGTGTGTGTGTGTATTTGTATGTGTGTGTGTGTGTGTGCGTGTGTTATTAATGCAGTTAATTTTCTTATCAAGTGTTTCACTTTTGAATGTAAGTTTGGTACTGAACGGAAAGCGTTCATGCAATCACCACATCGACTGCGTGTTACGACTTACAATCTAACGCGCATCGACAACTGTCCAATGGGGGGACGACGTAATGACACGTGTTAAGATAATGTGAATATCGCCAAGCATTTTAACCTTTTTATATTAGATGGCAGACGTCCACACTGCTCGTTAAAACGTGGCTCAATGACAAAGGGATATTTTTACTTGGAGCATGAACTGTAGACTCAGTAACCATCCTGAAACTAATGAACAGTTGCTCATTTTGTACCAATGCCTACCTTTTCTAGGACGTCCGGAAGATGACAATCAAGAAAACCTTTTCGTTACCTAGTATGGATTTCTATTTCTGCCATTTTCTCCCAAAGCCGTTTGACCTTTTCTTTTGCTTGAATTACGCGGCCTTTAAAGGTGTAATAGGATCGATCGAAATGCTAAATGCCCCCGAACTACTAAAGTTATGTTTACTAGGAAAGTTAAAAAAGTTAGGAACATTTGCAAGCACATGAATGATGCTCCTGACTGGCTGCTCATGTAGCTCGTTGTATTATTTGCCTAATTATTTAACATTTTCGTTTGTGTGTGTGAGGGTTGTAGTACAAAATTCTGATTTCATTACTGTCGCCGCTGTCATGGTCGCCTGATTGCTCGGAAAGTTTTTGAAAGTGCGCTACTTCTATAAAATAAATTATAAATAAAAAGTTGCGATCAATATTAGGTCAGTGTTTCGAATACGGCACGACGTGTGAAATGTCTTATAAACTAAGTGGAGACGGATGTGGCGTCTGGAAGCGATCATGTGATTGATGCCGTCCCCGGGAGTTTTCACGAAGGACGTTCATGCAGTTTCCAGGGATGTTCTGACTAACGGCTAACTATGTAAAACAAAATCCGATTTAAATTTTCATGACCGCTCTTTTAATTTTGGTGAGCTCATTGTTATCTCATGATCACTTGACGGCTAATTATCGTGCCGACATCAAAATAAAAAAAAAACGAGACGAGTCTTTTTTTTAATGTAAAAACAGTCGCTTTAAAACGAAAACTCATTCTTGTTTTGAGTTTTGATGAAGTTGGGATATATTGAAGTATCTGTTCAATAATTCTTAAAAATTGGTTCGTGTTTTCTTTTTAAGTACAGCGGATAATATATACCCAGACAGCACACGACGTCGGGCCAACATTGGTAATGAATTGGCAAACAATGGTCCAATATTGGGCCACTGTGGTCATCGTAGAACCAATATTGGTGGTGCACTGGAATATACTGGCCAACGTTGGCCTGACTTGACCAACGGCTCACCAACGCTGGTAATCGATTGGCTTTGGCTGGCCAACATTGGCCTATCTCAGCCAATGGCTTAACAACGTTGGCAATCGATTGGTTTAGACTGGCCAACATTGGCTAACCTCAGCCAACGGCTTAACAACGTTGGTAATTGGTTGGCTTATGTTGGCCAACATTGCCCTGTCTTAGCCAATTGGTTACGAACATTGGTAATCAATTGGCTTAGGCTGGCCAACATTGGCCTACCTCAGCCAATGGCTTACCAACGTTGGCAATCGATTGGTTTAGACAGGCCAACATTGGCCAACCTCAGCCAACGGCTTAGCAACGTTGGTAATTGATTGGCTTAGGTTGGCCAACATTGGCCTGTCTTAGCCAATTGGTTACGAACATTGGTAATCAATTGGCTTAGGCTGGCCAACATTGGTCTATGTTAGCCAATGAGTTGCCATCATTGGTAATCGATTGGCTAAGACAGGCCAATGTTGGCCAGCTTAAGCCAATCAATTACCGACATTGGTAATCGATTGACTTAGACTGGGCAACATTGGCCTGTCTTAGCCAGTGGCTTACCAATGTTATATATGCTGATCGCGCACGCTGAGAACAATCTCTAGCTATGCCTCCGGGGGGAACGATTCTCCTGTTTTCACAAGTAGAGCAAGTTAGCAACTGAATTAGAACGCTGTATGCATTGCGAGCTGTAGCAAGTTTGAACGTCCACGCAGAAAAAAACCGTGTTCGGTGACAGCTGAAAATAAACGCTGGGGAGGAGGTCGCCTCCTCCTGATCTTTCGATCTACAAATATGGAAAGAGATGGGAGGAGCTTCTACCACCTGTCACCGACTATAACTGACACGCGTCTTCCCAAAACTGATAGTTATGCTTAGTAAATTCCACACGAAATACAAAATGCACGCTTCCTTCGATTTGTGTATATGTTTATACGGCAAAAAGCATAGTGCCTCTTCTCTTATGCCATTTAGCGACGCAGCCGGGAAACCTTTCCAAAGAGGGGGGGGGGGGGGGGGGGAGGCAGGGTTCAACCCCGAAATTTCCCCCCGCCTCCCCGACCTAGGACACGGGTGTATTGTCAGCTGTATGTGATCTTGAAAATCTCAAGGCAACCCGCTTTGCTGAGCCGCAAAACGCGGCCTATAATTCAGACTGAACCGGACAAAATTAAAAAATAAATAAAAAGCACTAATAATTTTAGCAAAAAAATAAAACCTTAAACAAATATCCAGCGACTGATTAAGCAATTACATGTCTTCACGAATAAAAAATTGCGTTGAATTAACATCTCGAACACCCTATGTTTGAGGTAGGAGGTGACATAAAGCTGATGCGCATTTCAATCTGCGAAGAAAGGTTATCACGCAACATATAACAGAAGAAGCTGAGCATTATGCCTGCTTGCCCAGAAATGACTTCAAAGTGCGTACAAAATACGGCAACTGCAGTACTGACTACGGTAGTGACAACGCCCTCAGAGATATAATAATTGGGGGGTTGTGGGGATATTTATACAGCGTGTAGTTAGTCTGCCATTAAAGTTGCGACGAGTCACACGCCGTAGATGAGCAATTTAGCCAGTGCGGTACAACCGCTAGCCTGGGGTCTTTAAAGTGCACCACGCAGTAGTGATACACGACCGCACGCCGGTACGATGCTCATCCAGATCGAAACGGGCAGGGGTGGGGCTCGAGCCCAGGATCCCTGAGTTCTGCAGCGCGAGCTTTCGCTCCACGCTCGTCGAGCTGGGTGTGCGCTTCAGCCCACTCGGCCACCGATCCCCCGAAATATGAGCTGTAATAGAGCCAACGGGTTATCAAAGTTGGCAATCGATTGGTTTAAGCTGGCCACCAATTGCCTGTCTTAGCCAGTGGCCTACCAACGTTGGTAATTGATTGGCTTAGTCTGGTGTGATGAGCAATCCCGCGACCAGCCCAAGAGGACGAGAAAGAAGAAGACGAGGTGGAGGCATGCAAGGAGCACGAGAGGGGATTCGGGCGGTTGACAAAGGACGGTGCAGACACGACCAGGCCGGACCTCCGTCGACGTGACCAGACGTCAAGAGGCCCGACCCACAACCCACTTCTCACGCAGTCCGGGCGCCAACCTTCCGGAGGTAGACAAGATTGCATGCGTGGCGCAGTTGAACACCCGCTGCCACTCCGTGCCACAGACGTTCTGGGCCTGACTCAAGCCTTCGGCCAACGCCCAACTGCCTCGTCGCTACGTCCTTCGGCCCAGATTTTGGCGGACACCTGGTCATAGGCTGCCACCGGCGTACGGGGCCTGATTCAAGCCTTCGGCCATCGGTCAACTGCCTCGTCACTACGTCCGGACCTCGGCCCTGACGTAGACCCCTGATCATCGGCTACCGCGGGTGCTACGCCGCAAGGACTGAAAAGCCGTGAGCGAGGGACTTTTTAGGGGACACTCAAACCTTAACATTTGTTGAAGTGCTGCTCGGGAGTGTGCTTTACTAAGACCAATGTGGGTTTGAAAGCGTTGATCTTTGACCTTTGGATCTTTTCGTAGATGCCATCAGTGCGAAGCTAACAATTGAAGAATCGGCAGCTTAAAAATGGTGCTGAAGTGGCTGCCAGGGTCTTGCGACAAGGGAGGCTGCAGGAAGTGGCGATCGGAAGCCGTAATGGCTCCCCAGCCCCAGGACTCGCCCCAGGACCTTCCCCAGGACCAGGCATAGGCTCCCCGCTGAGCTTCCTCCCTAGCCCCTTTCAATAAAAGTTCCGAAAAAAGTATTAATTGATCTTGAATTAGTCATTTGCTCGCCAGATAAAATAGTGCACAGACAAAGCACAGAAGGACCTTGCCATTTGTGCCCAGAATGTTTTTCTTGCAGTGGGCTGCTAATAAGAAACAGGCCAGGGGTTCTTAAAACCCAATGTTGGAATAACCAGGATTTAAACACATTGCCATCATTGCATAGCCAGCATTAAAGATATGGCATTAACACTGGGACATGCCAATGAATCAGCTTGACTGCCGATAACGGCCTATTCAATGATTGAACTTGTATACCAATGATGGCATAGCCATTGAATTAGTGTGAAAGCCAAAATTGGCATAGCCAATGACATAGTGTGGATGCCAGCGATGGCTGAAGTATTGGTTCAACGATGGCCTAAAAAAGGTGCCAATGATGGCTGGATCATTGGTTGAACGATGGCCCAACGTTGGCGCCAATGACGGCTGGAAGGTTGGTTGAACGATGGCCCAACGTTGGTGCCAATGATGGCTGGAACATTGGTTAAACGATGGCCCAACGTTGGTGCAATGGCTGGGCCAACATTGTAAGAAGTTGCGCTCGGCCAGAATACCAATGTTGGACCAACCTCCAGAGCCAGCGTTTGCCATTGTTGGCCCAATGTAGGTCCAACATTGGTGTGCTGCCTGGGTAGTTGTTCCATCATCCGTTTCAACCGGCCAGCTTCCGTTTTGTATTGTTCCAATGACGAACCCTTATCCAGATGCTTTCGCAGCTGCTCTTAAGTTTTCCTTATTCTTACAGGGTACAAATTGGCATCACGCACAATCTCTACGAAGCCATGTTTTCCAGTTAGAAGGGTCATCGCTCATCTCGAAAGAATGAAACTTCTCTCTTCGACAGGCAGAAGAACCAGACCTTCCCTTTTCTTCGATAGCGCCTCTCACTTTACCATGACCGGTACGCTTGAAGTCCCCCCCCCCCTCCCCCCAAGTTCCGCCCCTTTTTGCCTGTGTTTTTGTTTTTATAAAATTCCTTGTACGCGCAATTTACCTCAGTGGTAAAAAAAATCAAAGGTTGGGCTTAATTTAGCACAACCTCCCACGAAAGCTTCCTTTTCAGCCTTATTGGGCTGCTTTGGTATATTTCCTGCGTTTTCTTCTTACACGTTCTCCATTTTTCTTTTGTTTGTTTTCGCCCGTCTTATACACCGAAGTGTGCCTTTAGAGTTGAACACTTTTCTGACGGTGCAACGGAAATGTTTTATTTGAATTTGTCTATAGTTCTCCGAATACTGTAATTTAAAACCAACGTATAAGCGTTTCAAAAAAAAGAAAAAAAACGGCTGCTAAGTATATTAGTTTTAAAACAAAAGCCCCGCATTTACGGTCAACGTTTTTCGGACTTTTGGGGTTCTGGCTTGTGCTCACGCGAGACCTTAAACGTCCGCTATATGTTTGTTTTTTTTTAAATTTTAATTAGAAACAGGTGTTACTATTTTAATCCAACTGAAACGTGGGTTGATCGGAAGAAAAAGTTGTCGAGTTTTGTGCGCACAACGTAGATATTCTGTTAGAGCAGTAAAATCTAGACGTGTAGCACCGCCTCGGCAAATATTGGTGACAAAGAAAAAAAAAACAGACCTATCGCTGTCTAGTTTGCCCAATTTAAAGTTAAAGAAAACATCTTGGCTGCCGGATTTAAGATAAAATGTACTTCTTTTTTTGTACGCGAATTATAACTTTCAGTCTCTGCTAAATTTCCGTAGCAGACTCCAACGAGGCGAAAAACACTGATCGGACGTTTAAAACTTCATTTTAAGAAATTACATATCAATAACAACTGTTTCATTTCTAACCTTAAGTCTCACCTTTTTGCTGAGCTTTTAAAACTAAGAATGCGTTGAAACAAGGGGCACAAAATGTTACCTTCCATCCATCGTGCCGCAAGACGCGATAAAAACCAAATATTATTTGTCGTGTTCACAAACTTTCCCAGCACCATGTCCTGAGGAAAACTTTAGAGTTAATAACCTACTTGAGGACACTTCATACCACAGCGATTCTTAAAAAAAAAAGTTGTTTAAACCCAATATTGAAGACAAATATCTATCTGGGGTTTATTTAAATTATAAAAGTTTTTGACTTAACTGGCTAGGCAAAATGTGTGTAATAATTTTTTTCGTACTACATTCGTTTAACGAATTCACAACTGTTATTCATATGCGTTTCTACATCATTTATTGAAGCCACAATTGGCATGTGTTATAAGCCATTCGACTGTGTTCTTTTTTTACTGAACAGTGCACTGACCTGTTTGAATTCGCAAATTGTTTTTCGAAAGTTTGTATGCTATTCTTTAGACTTCAGCTTCCCTATTATTCATCGCTCAAATCTATCATGGAGAGGCTTTACCGCGCCAAAACTTTTCCTAAATATGTGTCGCATTTTAATGTTCAGGCATTTAGTGATCAAACTACTCGTTGAATGTCGACTTGATACTAACTACATCATCCGATATTGTCAAATTTATTCCCAATACTGACGGGCTCAGTGATCATAAGCTATTGCATATTGAACTCTCAGTCCCTGTCCTCACGAAGCACCTCGTTTCCAAAATCATTCACAATAATATCAAAATTGATTATGAATAAAAAACTGCGAAATGGCTTTTTTACCTGTTTATTAATAATTTTTATACTAAAGTTTGTCGAGGAAAATTCGGCGTTATTAAAAACTAAACTGAATAATTTCGTATAAATTTTTCGTTACCGCTGTTTGTGTTCACACCGATTCCGAAGATCTACGGCTTCTCAAAACGATGCTTTTCCGAAATAAGAAGAACAAAGTATCTAAAAGAAAATAGAAACGGCACGTCACAAGCTCGGGATGCTTATAATTCCGCCCTAAAACATTTACCCTTAACCTTAAACTGAAAAAATATATATATGTATATATTTGTTTCTTTCGTGACTTATTGTCTAGACATTGTAGTAACGAAATAATGTTTTGGAGTTTGGTGTCACCAAATAATGATAACCCTGCCATTCACCTTACTCATGCTAGCGGTGACCTTATTTCGGGGTGCGAAGTGAAGCAAAGACCTATCTTACGATTGTGCCGTCTTCATTAGAAGCAAGAATTTCGGTTTGCTTCTTCAACCCCTCCTGACGCCAATCTTTCCAATTTTGAATAAATCCGGGACAGCGTTGATCGCGCAAGCCCGCGCCAATATTTAAAGGTCTTTATCAAGTTATAAAACAGTCATCAAGCAGAGGTAAGGACAAATAAATACGCAAAGGCGTCCAATGTGGGATGAACAACCTATGAGAGGAGATCTGTTTCAAACAGTAATGAAGAGATTAGGGAAAGCGACTTGATTTATAAGTTTCGGAAATAAATGTATTATCGACGACCTTTATTGCGCAAGCCAATCCTTGTGCAGACACGGGAATGGTTCCAGCAGCCGCGCGGTGCCAGAGAGCGGCTGCTGGGACGAACCCAGCATACCACGACCCCTCGATTTCCACCGACCGAGCGGCCTCGGACCTGCAGCTCATGGAAAAAAGCGTTCGGTCACGCTGGCTTCCTCAATCTCGCGGATTGAGCGTGCCCGCGTGAACGAGGGAAGACACCTGGACGTCTCAAGGTCGTTGTGGCGCTCGCAGCTAGCCGCTCATTTCGCGCTTTTTGAGGATTATCGCTACAGAAAAAGCCGGCACCAAAGAAGCCTCTGCCGTCACGTGATTTTTGGGAAAGGGTGAAAAGAGGAGGGCGCGAGGGGCATTTTCCTACCTTGCGGAAAATGGTTTCGTTGGTCGGTCTTTAAGGAATATTTTTTTTTCATTAACTGGGTTAACTTAGCGAGCTATAGACTCCAGGCAAAAGTACTAAAGCGCGGGTTCACAGCGTAGGTTAACGGCCGTATACTTGTTTTGTACCCAGTCGGCATGTGACGTCTATTCTCAATGCGTCCGGTTCTGGTGTCCCACCGCGCGCATAAACATGGCTTCCGTCACGGCGAAACTTTTTAGAGTATTTTTTGGTCGTCGACATGGATGAAATAAGTGCGCGGAAGACAGGCGGCAGCAGAAGGAGCTTTCATTTGAGCTACGCGCTGTTCACGCGGCGATCAAAAGTATGCAAAATCAATCGGCTCGCCTGATCCTGAAACTTTTAGATTAGGCCTATGAACAACTTCGACAATCACGCGAAGGAAGTGCATACCATTATTGACCTGTTTACACCAGTTCTATTTACGATCGTCCCCAGCCGCGTAGTCCACACATACGTCATGTACGGTACAAGGGAAAAAAAGAAACACGAAATCACTAGTACAACCTGGATCAAGCAAAAATGCACAAGAGTCAAACAAGAAGTATTGACTCTAGCGATAAAATAATGAACACCTTCCGTAAGCGTGGTGAAGACAAAACGATGTTTTCCATCATACCGGATGTTCCACGGTTTAAAATGGCAAGTACTATAAAGAAAAACAACATTTGTTTTATTTCCCATGACGACGGAGCAACCACGCGGGTTCCCAACTGATTCCACAGGCAAAATCGTCGAAGTGTCCAATCATCATGTCAGGCACAAGACTGCGAGACACAAGATCAACGAGACGCGCCAGGCAGGCCGTGAGCGCGGAAGATTAACATGTTACCTGAAGCACACCCGTTCGAGCTCTCACCAACCTATCATCCCCTCATATAAAGTGCCCTCTTGAGCACCTATGAGGTAATACAATTTAACTGAACAGAACGTTCGTTCGCGCGTTGCGTGGTCAAAATCCGTGCGATGTGCCGCGCCTCGAAGCAACTTCTTAAAATTGTAATGATTCCTTAGTTTTGCATGCTGGTTGCAGTGTTCGCTGCAAATAAAAAGTCTTTTGATATTTTTTTTTCATCCGTTCACACTCTCTCTGCATGCGGGGTTGCTCAGAAGTGAAGAATTTCAACGGGTAGGCAAATAGAGGCTCTAGTTTTCTGTCCCTGCAAAAACTTCGCTTTACGTTAGCTCCTTGCTTTAGCGATTCACCTAAAAATGGTTTCTCATTCGTGAAATGGTAGAGAGATGCACGCATCGAAAACACACTAGTGACACGGTTGTCACTATGTTCTTAGAATGTCGTAGTATGGCTGTATGGACTAACATATTTGGCACGCTTTGCAAAGTTTAACTTGAAACGTATGTATTTGAAATTGAACAAGTAAACATAATTTCAGCAGACTTTTCGTGAATATTAGTATAACTCAGTTTTGAGGTAATGATATAATAAAAATAAAACATAATCGGAGGCCGTGTATTTCCTGTGTGTGCCTGTTTTTTATTCTGCACACTGGTTTATCAGTTCGCTTCCGGGTGGCTTGCTGAACGCAAAAACGCAAAGCCAAGGCTTGTGATCAGCAGGATAATCCTGATAATTAATACTGTCAACCACATATATAAACAATGAATACCTGGGACCAACTTCACGGACCAGTTTGCAGGGGATGAAGATCCCGTATATTGCTTATTAAATGCACGGCCGCCCCTTTTTGCATTTTTGTTATTATTTTACCACTTTGGACATCAAATACGTATCCCGTTTGTTTTTCTAGAGATCTTTTTCCAGTAACTTTGAACACAACTTTTTGACCCAGGCACATCCTTCACAATTTCAAGAAAACTCCTACACAGCCAACTGGGTCATTAGAGAGTTGATGTTGTGGCGGCCTCTGGTGATCGACATGACGCAAAGCAAACGACGCCACTGGTTGTTATTCAATTGACCCGGCTGTGTGCGATTGCCATACAAATTACCAAAGGTGTTGCGGTAACTTTTCAAAGGAATGCGTCTGCATTACAATTTCACATCGGAAATTGGTTGAATTTGGTTGAATTTCAAGCTGGTTACACGCAAGCATCGATTTTTCCAGCCAATGTTAGAGCGAGTCTTTCTGTTCATAGCAGCCTGTAAATACTGATAGTCCATTTAAAATATCCTTCCATAATAGAATAAGAATGATTATAGTTTACGAGGAAGGCACTCAGCAGTCTACTAAATAAACACGTGAGGTGTACTGACAGTGTACCAGAAATATATTGGACGTGTAAAGACATGTCTGCTATAAGTACAGAAAAAATTATTTTCTTGTTTCTTAAAAGTGTGAAATGAGTATGGTACTATTACATCATCTAAGTACACTGCCAGTACGTTTTCAGTACACTGATTTTGTACTGATTTTGCCCAAGATAAATCACAAACTTGTTTTTTAACGGACATTATAGTGATGCATCAGACAAAAAGGAGTGATCAAAAATGCTCACTATAGTACAGACTGGCCTTCACACTGAGGTCGAAATTGGCATGAAACAGCGCGTGATCATGTGAACATTTTCTACCTCACGGAAAAATTGGCCCATCCTTGCGGAGGGAGAGCTCTGTCTTTGACAAGATACCGATCAATTTACTTTACAAGAAGGCAGAACTCTTTTCTAATCAATGTTTTTTTTTTAATAGAACCAAGTATTATTCGATGCTATATAAAACATATTAGCTACTTAGTGGATCCCTCTTACTCTGAGAGTGACCAAAATTTTGTCATTGTTCCACTACACGGCCTTGTGTATTTAGTTTTCGTGCACACTAAAGCCACGTTAGATTTTTGTCTATCATATAAAAAAAACTAGAAGGGGCTTATATGTTCGAAGAGTCCATTACCTGCGAGGAAAACACATTTGTGCAAATAAACTTTAAAATAATAAATGTGTTTCAGACTGCAATTCACTGGCACGTGCTTATGCAGGATAAAGCGCCAGAAAAGATTGTCGGAGAATATTGCAATGCTCGTTCCTGAGTGAGCGCGTACATGGCCGAATAGTCACCGTGCTTGCCTGTCGCAAATTCAAGGACTTTCTCGTATGATCAAGTTGCGAATGTTCTACGCGCCGAACGTTCTAGGACGAATGTTTCAGAAACTCACGCGGCTACAAAAGGTGTCCCGCGTGGCTAGCCGGAGTCAGTCTCGCCCCAGCGTTCGATCCTCCTCTTACACCAACTTCGACTTTTTGTTTTGGACGCAAGTTCCCCACATTAAACGTTTATTTGTTCAGTCATTCTTTGTTTTCTCACCTCGCCGTTCGTGACAATATCTCAGTATACGTGGGCTGCATTCCTTTACGATGTACATCTTGAATAATGTAATCGGCCTGTCTTTGAAGTTGCCAAATTGTTCGTCAGTAATTAAATACATTTTTATCGTTATCAAAAATTGACTGTAGAAATTTCACATCAGCGCCTCAAACTGAAACGAAAGGACGCTACTTGAAAATATGCCAACTGTTGAGCGAGCCTGCGGAAATATGTTTTTATGTTCACTGTTGAACAATGTAAAACACCGGGTCCTAGAATGCGTAAAAACGAATCATGTGCTTACATGACATATCTGAAGGTCTATGTACAACATGTATTATTATTTATACAAATTCAATGCACGATGCCCAGAGGAAAAAGAGAGACGTGAATATGCACTGATATTTCTACTATAGACAGCGAAATTGGACATTAGCTTAAGCTATAAACTTAGCGAAATACTGCCTCGGTATGGTCATATTACTTTAGGTTTTTCGTGCACGTGTTTCCGGACCCTCACTTTTCAATTATGTAGTTCGTCAGTCATGACCCTTAACATTTTACCATTCTTCGGGTGTTTATTCCCAAACTATCTTGCTGTTTAAAAGAAATCCGATGGTGGGAATTGTATGCTGCAGTAGGTAGGCGTCCATCAGCAAGGTCACCCCCATGAAAGCTGATGTGACCTCAGTGTAAGCCATGCATTTGCAAGACCCAAATTATTATGGCTTGGTGCTTCGTTGTGAGGAACGCACGAGCGTGTGGAACCCCGAAAACGCGCTTTCCGGCTAGAGTGCTTATGCCAGCAAAGTAGTTTCCTGGACTATATATCTCTGGTTTGTATTGCATTATTGTCCCCATAAAGACTGGCTAATCTCCTGTTCGCGTGCCTCTCTCCAAGCAGCAAGATGGCAGCAAATACTCTACCGTAGGGAATACATCCTACTCTCCTCATTTGCATTAGACGGCTCGCCTGCTGCGCCAATTTCTCCACTGGTGGCTTAACCATCTCGCCGCACCGAAAAAAAAATTTTTGCTCTAAACATATTATAGAAAGCAAGCTACAACATATATTGAGCAAACACTTGCATAGACCGAACGGCCTCCGTCGCACTCTTTGTCACCGTCGGCGAAACCCTGATAATGGCGACTTTCACGAAAAGAAGCGTCGCCTCCCACCACTCCGATTCAATGCGGAAAAATCCAACCTGCTGGTGATCCCGCCATTGAAACTGCGAAACACCCATCCGTGCCGAGCCCACTGTATTGTCGGCGAGTAGAATGTATTATCCCTAGTAACGTGCATGAAGGCAGCGCGGCGAATAAAATGCGCAGGGGTGCTGCAAGCAATAGGCGTACAGTCGGAGCCTTTCTCGCTAATAATGCTACTCTCCCTGAGTGACTGCTGCTGGCGACTCTGAAGCCGAACGCTCGTTTAGTGATGGGTTTTTCTAACGTCTAGCTCCAGTTTCATGAGAATATGTGCACGCCATTCTTCATCAGCTACTATGCATCAACTAGCCATGATTAAAACAAGAATATAGTGGCCCAGGCCCACTAATACATGGGCGTGTATGGTGTCAACTACCGGGAACGAGCCTCATTTTATCATGGAAGGTTTAAAAAAATAACAACTTTTGGAAACAATAAACATTTATTTGTGATACTTTGCCATCCTGCCTAGAACGTTAGCGTTACATTTGTACGGAGACCGAGCGTTCGGCGATACATAGTTTATTCTACTATTGAAGGGGCGCAGCAACGATTTCAGGACTTTCTCAAATTAACTGCGGAAATTAATCTGAGTCACCTGTGTGAAACGAAGAACGAAGAATGTTATTCTCATGTGCGCTCCAGATTTTTTTGTTTTTTAAGAAGTAATACAAGTCGGAGGAGAAAGTGGTTCCCAAATCTCGCGACGTTTTTTGAGTTACATACCCTGGGGGACCACCTGGTTTACCGTTGGGTTCCCACTTCAGACACCCGAGCCGCTGCCGCTGCGATTGTCAAGTTTTCAAGTATTAGCATCGTCGAAGGTGGCGACGGGCGATCGAAACAAAAGACGGTTCGCCACGGGGCTGACGGCGAGTGTATCAGCGGAGGGGACAGGTTTTGTTAACTTCCGCGTGTTCCCCGGAGACGTGTCACTGTAGTTCCCGCAATCGCCACACGCGGCTTTAGATCGGCAAGTAATTCGTTTTTTACTTGAAATTACACAGCGGAATAGCAGTTTTTCTAGCCAAGGTCACGCGTTTTTGTCACTTGTGCCTAGAAAAACAAATAAAAATAAAACCCTACTGAAAAAATTTACAGATCTTGAACCTGCATGAAAGTAAATGCGTTCATTCCAGTAACAGTCCAGCCATACCGGTCACCTATATGGGCAAACGGGTCACTCATTTAGGCAAACGGGTTGCCCTATTGATCAAATAGGTGACCAGTTTGCGCAAGCGGGTGACCGGTGACCGGCAAACTGCATCGGTTTCATCGAACGGCTCACTCGTTACGCAGCAAGCCCGTTTGATCCTGAAGTACGGAGCGGTAGCACGGGCACGCCTGTTTGACCCGCGTGCAGTCTCAAGAATGCTGTTTCGAATGTCATTGCACGTGCAACCATGTAGGCAGAGCAACGACGTAGCAATCGTGACGCGAGGGAAGACTGCATTTTGATCTGGCCGACCGCGCTTGCTCCGATCAAATGTGGGCGTGGGATTATCGAGCACGGTTAGGTAGCTGAAGATTCAAGACACTACTTTGTGGGTGCATATCTTTTGCCCATCGTATGCCTGCGAAGCCGTTCCAGCGCTCGCCGTACCCTACGCCGCGCCTTTCAACAATTGTTCGCGCAGCATCGCAACCTTCCGTCTGTAAGCGTCGACGGTTCATCGTCGCGGGGGTTTATGCTCGAGACGCCCGCGTCGTGATGACAAAATGTATATTACAAACACATTTTAATTACTGAAACAAATATCAAACTACTTTATCGTGAAGTGCGCGTCAGCTTGTGGACGTCCTACTAGATCACTATTTTGCGAATTCCACAAACCAGCAAGCGCTCTTGCAGATCTTTCTTTTTTTATACTGAAATATTAAAGTCGTTTGAGTTTCTTTGAGCACAAAACAGAAACAAACAAAGGTTTAACAAAGAAAGGCAAAGGAAGCGCTGGATAACCTTTTTGTGAATGGACCGGAAACATCGGGAAAACGAGGAAAGATATTTGTGGGATTCGTAAGGAGGAATATTTCGAGGGTAAGGCGAAGAGCGTAGTGAGTTTAAAGCAGTCATTTCTCAGCTAGCGTTTTTTCTTTAGGATCATAAGCCGGAGCTTCCTTCTTGTACTGTCATTTACGAATAAAAAACCTGGCAGAAGGTAGTTTCCACGTTTCTGCCACAGGTCTTAAGGTATGTTCATTTACAAAATTTTTTGTCGCCAAGGAAGACATGCGAATTCATCAGTATGTTGAAAATTCATCATGCAGAAAGGGTTCGTTTTTTTGTTTTTTTTTCAATGTATATATAGACCTTGTACTCTTCCTTGGTAAACAAAAGACTAATTAAGAGGTGTAAGAAGTGCTAGAGCTTAATTTAGAAAAGTTTCAATCAGGTTTAGGATTCTTCGTGAACAGTTTTCTGACGGTTTTCGATCTTTATCTTCGTTCAACTGTTGTACAGTATCAAAGAAAGAAATATGTGCAAAAAGAAGAGGTCTGTAAGGTCCTTCTGTGGCACCAGCGTTGGCGGAGATTTACACTGACTTTCATGATTCTGCCGTGATTGATAGACTGGGAAAAATTCCCTCGGGCAGTTGTTTGTCAGAAGATATGTTGACGATATCGTTGTGTGGGCTTTTAAAAATGAAGTGGCGGAAGAGCTAGAAATGTTAATAAGGTCATCAGCTCCTCAGCTGAAGTTCCCGGTGAAGCAGCCGGAGAATAAATTGCTGCAGTTCTTGCATCTGGAAATTTACTTGGGTGAAGCATCATGCTGATAATATGGAACAACAAATCCAAAGCCGATCCTTCCAAAAAAGAGCTGCCACTCTATAAGGTTGTAAAAGCGGGTGTTGTTAAGTCCTTAATCACTAATGCTTTAAACAGGTTTTGTGAACAATTTATAGCGAAGGCAGTCAAAGGGCAATGTGAGAGGCTGAACAGCGCGGTATATGGTGAAGATTTTATTAGGAGGCAAGTGGCTGCAATAAGCGGGGCAATGGAAGGTAGAGAGAAGAGAATGAAGGAACGTTTCGCAGTCATGACATATTTCAGCTCGATTTCTCACAATGTAGAAGCTTGTGCGACGACCTTTGCTGTTAATATCATGTTCAAAACAGATTTCCAGTTAAGCATCCGTATCTCATTTCAAAAAAAAAAGAAGAAAAAGGAAGGGGTGCCAAAAGCCCTCAGAGAGAAATCGGTAACTTGTGAGGAAGGGGTCGTGTACCTTTAGCGTGTGGGTTTAAGTATGTGGGGCAAACTTCCGTGGTGTTTGAATGATAGACTAACTGATCATAAAAAAAACTTTGCCGCACTGCCAACCGCTCCACCTTCCCCCGATGCCCAACAGCGGATGGGCAGATGGCTCCGGAGTCGGTTTTTGCTGAATTGCAGGGGACTGTGCGCAGGCCATCATCGCCACTCTGCCGAGGCCAGCATACCTTCGGGAAGGACTCGCCGAGTTGTGGTGTGCGTGCATTGCCGAGTAACGAACTCTTCTACACACGGACAATAGAGTTTTGGCTCTCGGGCTGCGCCGCGACCATGGACGAGGTGCGGCCATCTTACAACAACAAAGACTGTGGAAAGGAACGAACAACACAGGACAGAACTTTACAGCTTTTTGTGTTCTTAGTGCATCTCATTAATCTTCCTTGTTTTGCGCTATTGCATTTGCATTATGTTTGACTTTCACCAACTAGCCCAGCTCTATATTTTATTGTTTTCTTCCACGCACCAGTATTTCATTAAAGAAGGTATGTCGACGGGTCATTTCTTGTTTCCGTACTTTATGAACTGCATTCGTTTCTTTTTTTATCTAAAATACTGAACAAAAACTACTTTTATAAATAATTGAAACGGTTCGCGCCACTTATATTTTGTATTTCGACTAAAAAGAAGCTTTTAGTGGCTGTGACCAGTAGTAAGCCGAGGACCAAAGACGTCACATTTTGCGCGCTTTCGGTAACGCGGGTCGCCCTCGTTGATGGAGGAGGTTTCCACGTCGTCCGGTTAAAATATGACGCACTGATATTTAGTTACTCTCTCCGTGCCCGCTGGCTTGCCCGAACCCCAAGAGACGTGGAAACCGCAAAAAAAGGTAGACGCTTAAATATAATTGCAGGGCCCCTTTAAGAGAGGCAAGGATGTTCAAAATCCGTGGTGCACCGCCCAACACCGAGAACCACAAGTGGTTACGTAACAAGCCATAGCAAGAAGGGCTTTGCTGGAGTCGTTACTCTAACGGTGCTTCCGGGAATCTATACGTGGCTTTCACTGACGTCACATCGCATACTTTTGACCATCATGTAAGAGGAGAAGAAGGAAACTGATTTTTTATTTTTTTTTATTTATTGATACTGCCGGCCGCTAATACGCAGCCAAGGCAGGAGATATACACAATAAAATGCACTTGAAAATAAAATACATAGGTGTGGTGGCGTTACAACTCGTAGAGGAATAAAGGGCCAACAGATGCCCTTGATAGGATTCTTCCCATGCAAAGAATGACTACACAAAAGGATCTTTTACAACTACACGTCACAAAAACACACGCAAACATTAAAAAAAACACAGTACAAACCTATAAAAAAAAGAAATATCTAAAGCATGACTAGTAGAAAAGCACAATCACAGACAATCAAACCAAATCATACGCATGTAATATCAAACAACATCCGATTCCTTTAACTTAGCTGTGAACGACAATACGCAATCTGTGGAGGCGATTTCTTGTGGGAGCAAGTTCCATTCATGAATCGTACGCGGAAAACAGGAATATTTGAAGCAGTCAGTTCTACACCTTATTTCAGTGAAAGATTTGCAGTGCTTGTTCCTTGTTGGCCTACTAGTATTGAAATGAAGGTAATTGCTGTAGTCCAAGTTGAAATTGTTATTTAATAGGTTGAAAATGAACTTCAGTCGGCTAATTTTTCTACGTTTTTGTAAAGAAGGGACACCGCTCTGGACATAAAGTTCTGAGATTGATGTGTTTCTACCGTATGTGTTAAAAATAAATCGCAGCGCTTTTTTTCTGAATTCTTTCCAACTTGTTAATATTTGACTTTGTGTGAGGATCCCATACCACATCAGCGTATTCCATCAAAGACCTGACGAATGTCTTATACGCGATTAGTTTTGTATTGTTGGAACAGTCTTTTAGTCGCCGTTTTAAAGTCCATAATGTGCCCATTGCCTTGTGAGTAATGAAGTCAATATGTGAATTCCAACGCAGATCAGACGTTATTACTAGTCCCAGGTATTTGTATTGGGGTACTGTGTTGAGCGCGGTCCCCTGGAGGCAGTAGCTGGAGGGGAGTGGATTTGTTTTCCTGGTCATTGTCATATGAGCACATTTCTTACAATTAAGGGACATTTGCCAGGTGTCGCACCATGTAGAAACCATCTCGAGACTCTTGTTTAGAATATTTTGATCGTTAGAACATTTCACTTCTTTATAAATAATACAATCGTCAGCAAATAAACGAATTTGAACAGAGGGGTCTACTTTAAGGTCATTAATAAAAATAAGGAAAAGCAGTGGTGCCAGTACGGATCCTTGGGGTACCCCGGATCCAACTGCTGCTGTCGAGGAACGAGCGTCTTGTATTTGAACGAACTGTTTTCTGTTGCCTAAGTATGCTTCTATCCATCTTAAGATCTGGTCGTTATTTAGTATTGCTCTGAGCTTAAGAAGAAGCTTTTTGTGCGATACTGGGTCGAATGCCTTCGCAAAATCTAAAAAAATTACGTCCGTCTGAAGGCCTGAATCAATTGTTTTTGCAAAGTCGTGGATCGTATGCGCAAGTTGTGTAATCGTTGATAGACCCCGTCTAAAACCATGTTGCCCCGCATTAAAAAAACATTTTCTTCAAGAAAGGAAACAATATGCTTGTATAAAACGTGCTCAATTACTTTTACGCTACTGCATAGTAGAGACACAGGTCGGTAATTAGTAACGCAACGAATATCACCTGCTTTGAAAATAGGGACAATTTTGGCAGTTTTCCAGTCATCGGGGATTTGCCCTAGTTCAATTGATTTGTTAAAAAGAACCAATTAATAGTTAGAACATGACTCAGCATACCTTCTCAAAAATATGTTTGGAATCATATCAGGCCCCACTGATTTTTTAGTGTTAAGGTTTAGTAATGCCGCAAAAATGCCTTCCTTGGTGAAAGTAATGTGCGGAATGTGATGTTGGGGCGACCCACTCTCTGGAGTTTGATGATTGTCGGAAGTATATACCGAGGAAAAGTATTGACTGAACGCGCTAGCAATCTCAAAAGGATCGTTTATATCTACTCCGTTTTGTTTTATAGTACAGACTGGTTGCTTTGATTGGGTTATATATCGCCAAAACTTCCGAGGATCCGATACCAAAAATTTCTCCAAAGTCACGCTATGGAAGTATTGTTTTGACGTATGGATCATTGCCCTTAGTAGCCTACGCAGATGTGATATATTAAGCCTATCTGTTTTCCGCTTCTTAGTTCGAATCCTATTAATTTTTCGCTTAAGATGTAAGATATCTCGGGTTATCCAGGGGTTCCTTTTTCGTATACGTTTGCAACGTGTTGGTACAAACCGGTCAATACAAGTATGCACTGTGCTTTTAAACGAGAACCATAAGTCATTGATAGTTATTTCGTGTGTACTTAGTTCACAAAAGTTTTCAAATGCCAGTTCAAGGTGGTCTAAAATGCTTTCATCTAGCGCTCGTGTGTAATTAGGAACTTTGACTACCCGGGCTGCTTCCTTAGTATTCAGCCCTCCAGTGAATTCGCACCAAATTAAGCGGTGATCTGATATTCCTTCCCGAACATAACAATTAAAGGTTTTGTTAGAAAGCTCATTAGATATAAAAATTAAGTCAAGCATGGTGCTACTTGATCTTGTGATTCTCGTTGGACACGTGACTATTTGTGACAAGTCGTTTGCAAAGGCCATGCTTGTCAGAAGCTCCGAATGCCGGCAGTTAGGGTTCAAAGGTGTCAAGGTTTCCCAGGTGATGTTAGGAAGATTAAAGTCTCCTGCGATAATCATGTTTGCAAAACGAGGACTTTGAATATTTACAAAATCATATAGGCTTTCTAGTACACCTTCAGGAGCATTCGGTGGCCGATAGACGCCTCCAACGAGAATTGGGCTGTTATTAATGCGCATTTTCACCCAAACCGACTCTATGTTCGCAGTATCTTGAAATAGGGTTGCATCTATATCTTTTTTTAATAACTATTGCTACACCTCCCCCTCTCGAGTCACGATCTTTACGAAATATTTGGTGCGTTGGTGGGATAACTTCATCATTTATAATGCTGGAGTGCAACCAAGTTTCTGTTATTACAATTATGTCCGGATCTTCAGAGAGTAGCATGTGTTCAAGTTCAACAGTTTTATTTGCTATGCTTCTTGCGTTGACATTGATAAGAGTGAAGGATTCTAAACACCGATGTCATTCATCGTGAGGCTGCCCGTCTCTGGCGGTTCGCTGCCTCGTGCTTATCAGAAGGCGAGTGTTGTTTTCAGTGTCCCATTGATAACATGAGTTGCCGACAATCAATTTGTCATATTTAAGTATCACTTTTTCACCCTTGTCACGTTCTTCCTTGGAGCTGTTCCAAAGTAACTTTCTTTTCTCTGTGATGTGAAACGAGAAGTCTTCAGATATTGAAATTCTAGTACCTTTCAGCCTACGCGCGTTTTTTAGTATATTTTCTTACACATTAAACTCCCGAAGCTTCATGATTACCGGCCGTGGCTTTCCTGTTGATGGTTTTCCAATCCTATGCAGCCTCTCTACCTCAGCGTTTTCAATGTCCAGTTTGTCGCGTAGAATTTCCGAGACGACAGCTTGCTCTAAGTCACTTTTAGTTTCGTTTCGGCTTTCAGGAATTCCGAAAATTACTAAGTTGTTCCTGCGCATTCTATTTTCTAAATCGTCTACCTTATTCTCTAGGGAGCCGATTGTTTGCTTCAAAGTAACTATGGTAGTGGAGCAAGCGTCAATTTTTGTTTCAACGTTTTTGAATGATTCGACACACTTTTCAATCGCAGTCATTCTATCTTCGACTTTACGTTGGTTCGATTTGATTTCATTGATTGCTCCAACGATGTCTTGCTGACCTTCTAAAAGTTTGTGCAGCGTTTTGTCTATTTCATCCAAAGTGATTGGTCCCGGGTTACTCTCAATGTCCCCCGAGAGCAAAAGAAGATAACAAACAACGTCAAGGCAGTCCGAAGCAATACATAGTAGCCGTTGTGGGTGTGGCAGCAGAATAAGACACAGGGCGTCACTTTTCAAGCCATAATGGCGTTTGCCACTAACCTGTATGACGAAGAGTGGTGTTATCATCCTGCTGCGCTGGCCGCCACACCCACTGAACCGATCCACGCTCGTCGTTGCTGATATAGTCGTTTCCGATGACGTTGCCGATGATGGTCGCTTGGTGACGCCTTGATCTGTGCGGACGGATCCGTTCGTGGTTCGTGGGGGCCGTACCCGTGGCAGTCGGACCGACGTGGCAAAAAATGCCCTGTCGGAGAAGCCGCCCATGGCTCGCGTGGTATCGCCGGCTGCCGCGATGCTCGTGCTGTCCGTCTTTTCCATGTTGGTCCCTCCAGCCAAGCTCGGCGGTAGTGATCCCATCGGCAGGGCAATCTGTATGACGAAGAGTGGTGTTATCATCCTGCTGCGCTGGCCGCCACACCCACTCACTGTAAAAATTTTGAGAGACCGGCTAATCTTTTATAATAATCTGGGAGGAGAATCGGAACGGCTGTGAAAATCCGGGAAGCACGAAGGAGGATCGTGATAAAAGGGGTAGCTAACTCTTGCCCTTTTTTCTTGAGGTCATCGGAGCACTCTTTAAATAACGTCATGTGCAAGCCACTATACCCAAGCGTGGGTCCAGACAGACGTACATCGCTGCCTAAGGTTAACCAATGACGCCAAGCAAGGGGAAAGTGGAAAGAAGAGGAGACAAAGAGAAAAGAAAAAGAGAGGAGAGGTGAAGAGAGGTGACCGGCTAAATCACACTGGCCGGGCCTTGCCATGACTCCTATTTATGAGAAACTGTGTCCAAAGTGGTGTATTGCCTCACCCTGGGGCCTCGAATTGTTCAACAATTACCGGGGTCGGCTCAATCACCAGGATGCCCTTTTCCCCAGAAACGGAAAAGCCACTCACTGCCATGCGTGGGCGTGCGAACCCGCATAGCTCGGGGTCCGTGGTGACGCCACTCACCAAACACCTACTAACTCAGGTGCCCTCTCCGGAGAGTCGGGAAGATGCGAGGTTGGAGGAGTAGGCAAGCCGGCGTTTCGTAGGTAATGGCTTGCTCGGCCGACAAGCGCGTTGTTAAAGTTGACATGACACAGAAAGAATAAAACTAGAAAGCTGATTTACTTATATCTAGTTTGTTTTAGTCTTCCTGCATAAATTCGGTTTAATGTCATTTGTATAATGTATTATGCCTCAATGCTGAACACGTGTAATTAAGGCATTTATAAAAATACTAAAAGCATCAATCGAAGTATGGACCCCTGATGCACAAACGAAAGGGAAACATAAGGTCGGGAATACCGTCCAAGAAGGCGCACACATTTTGGAAATTAGAGAAGTAATCCAGAAACTCTGCTCAAAGCGGAGGGTTCGTACCATAAGTTGGGAATTTCCGTATAAGTGACGGATGATCAACAAAGTCAGTCTTTAGGAGATCGAAATATACTGTATCCAACTGACCACGCGGACTAACACAAGGTAAAACAAAAACAAAAAAAAAAAACGTTAAAATGACTCTTAATTTGCTTCTACTGATCTTCCACTCACAAGCAGCGTTGTATAGGGCTAAGGCTGTTAAAAAAAATTTGACAGATTTTAAAACCCAACAATTGCATCGATCTTTGCGAACGGGATAGCGAAGATACGGAACTCTAATTTTTACATCATCCTGTTTTTCACAATCTTGATTTCTAGGTGGTTCGCTGCACGGCAGCGAAGCAGTCACAATAAGAACTAATTTATTTATGGTTACCGCCCACCCTGCTTGGACCTTGAAAGGTTCGCAGTATGTACTAAATAAAATAAAATAAATAATAAAAACTGAACTTCATAACGAGAGAGAAAATGAGGGACCCCATGGCAATAAATTATTCTCGATTGCGCATAAATATTCAGTAGTAGTTAGTTACCGTGTAACGCGACTGGACATATCTTGGAACTATTCAAGATGAGAGTAAATACACTACGTACATTGCGCATGAACACTCTTCACTAAACAAATGGCTTAATAAACACCGAATTTAAACATTATAAAATATATTGAGCCCAATGAAATGTTTAAATAATTATAGAAAACTATGTTCCTATAAATGTTCAAGAAAATGCAGGCGCGTCCTTTTTTTAAATCCTCTTATTCACATAAAGCATATAACGTCAAATATATTTGATACAGATGCAAGTTGTACATCGTAAATATTAAAAGAAAAAGATAATTCGCGACTATGACATTTTAATATTTGTTTTAATATTATGTTACACGACTATATGTTCCCGAATTAAGTGAAAGTGATAGATTTGTAATGTGTGATCAATTTATCTACATAACCATGAAACTTCAGAACTTCGTGCACTAAGATTCTGAGAAGGTAAATCTGCAATATGCGTTTCGCGTTACGCCAAGCGTTTTAACGTGGTGGTGGCTTTTTTCTTTCTTTTTCTTTCTGCTTTTTCGCTATAAGCACTACATACATTAATTTTTTTTTTTTTTTTTTTTGGCGGTGACCATAAATAAGCAGACACTGTATTTTTTCAATTATTTGTTTGATTGAGACGTTTTGCATTAATAAATAGCAAACATACTACGTGCACGTTCGAGTAAAACAACCAACGAACAAGAGATATGTAACTAATGTCATGCGTTTCAGGTCATCCGATCTATTCGCCCTTTCGTCAGCAATCCATTCCGCAACGACGGAAACAGCAAATAAACAGAACAACATTCGTGTCGGTGAGATCCTTCCGAATTTATCGGTGTGGTTGTGCAAACGTCTCTGGTGGTTTGCCGTATTTATTCGCGGAGCTACCGGTAATTATTGCCGACGCTCAGTCGCCCCAGGACGCCATCCCAACTCCAGCTCATCACCAAGTTCCTGTCACTTTCAGCCTGTTTCTGTCGGTACACCGGAGCTCGTGGTACAAACTAGTTCCCGCCCCGAGTTCTCCGAGAGACACAACCAAAACTTCGAAGCCTGCGGGCGTTGGCTAACCGCGACGGCTCCCGAACCCTTTTCGGCGTGTCACGATACGTTAATTGCGTGTGCTGCAACTCCAATTTGCCCCGCCTCCACTGTGCATTGATCCAAGGTAGGAAACACTTCACTTCGTGCTATGTCGCTTCGCTTTTTGTGCAGTTAATAATTTCCTCCCGCTTATTTTTGGTTCTCTCGTGTCTCGATGCAAATGTTTTTCTGCCTCCAGTTGGACGAGTAGAGCAACCGAACAGCATATCCTTCAAACACTAAGCGACAGTGCCATGGAAGCCATTGCGCGCGGGCTTGTCAGTTTGCGTGCCCCCTCCTCGCGGCCATTTCATGAGTGCGTCAGTGTGCGCTACGGGGGGCGAAACACGCTCCTGATCGGTTAAGCCAGAACCTAGCTTCCACCGTGCTGTCAACCCTAGGGTGGGCGAGATATGGCTCCGCATTTCTCCGTTCGTCAGGCATGGCGGGAGCACCCCGGTGGCGAGTTCGGCGTATCGTGTAATCGGTAACTAAATTAATGGCCGGTAATTTTCCCGGACGTATGTATAATTCGAAGATGCCCGTTGCGATGGCACTTCCGAGGAAGGGCGGGGAGGGTGGCCGAAGTCGGCGGACCCGCGACTGGGGTGCTAAATGATTCATAACGAGCGCTCGCATAATAGGCGCGATAATGTTCGCCAAGCAGCCGGAATACGTGTGAGTTTGGTGAGCGCCCTGTGCCGGAGTCCACGTTTCGGAGTGCTCTTTATTTTCTTTACTTTGTTTCATTTCTTCGATATTTATTTTTTTATTCAAAGTGGTAACTTCGTATTTATTTCACTTTGCTCAAGTGGAAAGCAGTTCACCAATTATTCAGCCAGATACGTTTTCGCAGGAAGATAAGATTTTATGTAATACACTTCTTGATACACTGTTACTAAAAAAACAACTGAGTTCATTTTTTTCAACAGCGATGAGTTTTACATTATTTATATAACTGGGTATTATCAAGGCATGCTCATCAGTGTAACGAGAAAGACATGGCTAGTTGACAGGAGTGTTTCATTCGAGGATATAAAATAAAACGCAACCCCTCTCCACTTACACACACACAGAAGCAAAACGCCTGTATTGCACATGGATTTGCTATCGAGCTGTTACGCCTCGGAGCGGTGGAATGCGGACGTACTCAGTATCCGCTCGGCCGTCGACGGTTGTTCTTCGCTCACGGTTTCCGTAGTAGCTGTGCGTGGGCTGTGATATGCGTGTGTGGTTGAAACAATGGAAGCGGTTAACTCCACAAGTGATATTAATGCGGTTGACTCCACGAGTGATATGAATGCGGTCCCTTCCACGTGTATACCACACGTGGAAGGATGTGTTTTTTTCCACGAGTATTATTAATACTAGCGTATCCGTGGTCGTCGACGTACTCTGACAGGCAGAGTACCAAAAAGGGGTGGAAAAACATACAGGAAGATCCATTGCTCGATTCTCGGGAATCCGTTCTTCTATTTTACCTTGGGCAACGCCACACAGGTAAAATAGAAGAAACAAATGAGCAACTCAAAAGAAAGAAAAATGGAAGGGGCCAGCGTTAGCGTATGCAAAAGCGGGACCTGCGTGCTGTTTTCAAGGGTCATGCTAACGCAATCCCGAAGAATCCACCAATGTATATTCCCGTATTTTTTTAACAGTTCATTGACTTCTTGATTTTGAAACTGATATACAGATTCATTATGTGACTCACGTTGGCAGTACGTATGTAGCACGAAATTAGAGCGATGACTACAACCTTCCAAATAAACAAGTCTCTTTCAGATTGTTGCGCTACACTTTTCTCACACAAACATAACGTAGTATCAAGATCATCTTCTGGGTAGGTTGAAGAGCACAGGCTCTGCAGAGGATTGTCGATCTGAGAATTCCGGGTTTTAAGGGGTGCTACTGCTACACCTGAAGCAGATTGCTGGTATTTCAATTCGTGAATGCTCTTAGGTATGACAGTTTGGTTCAGAACTCTTCTAGTTAGGGCCACGCTTTGAGTCAATATTTTAAAGAGCAGAAGTTTACAAAACATAAAAGTTATAGTAAATGATACTCATACGAGGGCTTAGGCATAAAAAGTAAAGATAACCACATTGCTAGATTTAACAAAATTAGGTTCATAACTAACCTAAGGAACGAAAGGAATACATTAGTTCAGAATCGTGCCTGATTTCATTTCGCCTTTCCCCTTCCCAAGTAAAAAATTATGGCGCAGAGAAAGGCACAGGCATGTGACAGAAGGAAATGACCTTGGTGCTGTTTCGGCAGTTGTTTTACGCCTGTGCAAGCATGTCAGACTCACAACCGTATAACAGGTTAAGAGCTAAGGCGAAGCTCCTCCCACTTCTTCCTGCTTTAGCAAAGAAAACTTTAAAGAGGATGCAATCTCCCCTCCAGCGTTCACTCTGCTGAGGTGAAAGAGGTGGGAAGAGCAGTCTGCAGTCTGACAGAAATGTTTGCTGGACTGACTACTCGAGAAGAACAACGAGACACTAATGAAGCAATGGTGAGGGTGCAGGCTAGCTGGTGTAAATTGAGCATAATTGTAAACCCGAGTCTGGGGAACGGACAAGGGACAAAACACAGAACGACACGGACGAAGTCTCAAACGCAGCTACAAACTTTATTTCACAGTACGAACATATATGTCACTCACCAACCTTCGTCCTCCTCTTTTTCCCTTCCTTTTCCAAAAACTCTACCCCTTCCCTCTTCCTTTTTCTAGGCCTCCGCACATTCCAGTCAAAAAAAAAAAAGTTTAGATGGCGCCAACTCAAAGTTGCCGAGAGATCCCGTGTCAACAGCCTACACCGCGTCATCCCGAGGTCACTCCGGCTCTCCCAAACTAGTCGCCAAGACGCCGAAAGATCTCCTGTCCACACACACACACCGTGGCACCCGGCGGTCATCCCGGTTCTCTCAAACCAGTCAGCCGCAAAAATTTTTCGACTTCCGAACTTAAGTGGACGGACGTGTGACTGATGCATTCGGCAGACGTCCTTATTCTAATGGTCTCTCTCACTAATCTTTTCATGTCGTTGTTATCCTTTTCTACAATCTTTACGTCTCCCCAGGCTGGAGAGCAGTCGGCAGATTCATTCAAAAGTTTAGCTATTTCGAAATTCGGATCTTTGTTTTTTTTACATTGCTTTTATGTTCCGATAATCTGTCATTCACACATCTTTTGATTTGACCTACATAAATGACACCACATTTCATTGGTATCTCGTACACTACACCGATCGCGCATACTGTAGACTTCTCTCTGTGCGCCCTTTTACACTCACAGATTGAACACAAAAGACCATGGAGATTAAAGTGTCTCAGTAGATTGACCCTATGACACCGCTAAAAATAGCCGATACTCCGTCGCCACCTTCGCGCATCTCGTTATTGGGGGTATCGGAACGATTTAATTAATTTTTTTATTGAGATAGAAGCAGTACAATTATCAAAAGCATGCTTGCTGTGTACTTACGAATAAAATAGCGATATTATGTATTTCATGATAGATGCATAATCCAAGTCGGGCAGGACATATTAACGCAAACAGAAAGTCGAAAAAGAAGAAAGTCGTCCACATTCAACGAACGTCTCGCTGCCTCCGAAGAGCAATTTTCTGTCGACGCGGGTCGAACACACACAGCACAATAATTTCTTGAAATCCGGCGAAGAAAACTGCCATCGCCGAAAAGTTGGCATGGACGTATCTGGCCGTTTCGACGAAAGACGACGGCCGCGACTGTAACGCACGAAAAGCAGCAGAACACTGAAGAGCGCATTTCGGAAACGGGACCTACGCGGCTTCACCCATCCTCATAACTTGGCAAACGGCGAAGACCACGGCACCAGGGAGTTTATACATGGCTTGCACGTGACGTCATCTAAAGAGCGGTCCAAAAGCCACCAGAGAAGAAAAGAAAAAGTAGCTCCCCTCTTACCACGATCCTCTTCTGTGACTCCCGGACTTTCACAGACGTCGCTATTCTCTTCCCAGAAGATTATAGAAGATTAACCAGTCGCTCAAAAAATTTAGAAAAGCAGCTTCCGTCTCTCCCTTTTACATGGTGGTCAAAACTACGCGATGTGACATCGGTGCAAGCAATGAATCATCGTGCCAAAGCGTGTCACGTGCCAAATGTTCCTCCAAGCGTTTTGTCCTACGGAGCGGGGTCACGTGTTTCGCTCCACCCCCCCCCCCCCCCCCCCCCCCCGATTTGCTTGAAGCGGCCGTCGCGCCCGCTCACAGCTACACGAAAATACAAAAGAAGGTAGAGAAGCTTAACAGTAGGCGAGGTCGAAGGTCGATGAACAATGCCTTTAATCTCCCTCTGCCTCTTTGCATGTCTTTCTTGCGCTAAAAGTAAGACCATTCTGTTTTGCTTTATCTTTTTTTTTTTTTTAAGTTGTTTCATCGTAGGTCTTAAGGCGGTCAAAAATCGAAATACCTCGCTGCCATAGCCGTGTCACAAAGGACACTCTCGACACTGAACCAAAAACGGCGGCGGGTATTGTATGTCAGAATGGCATAAGCGCGACCCATCCGACACTTCATAGATATCGGCTGGTTCACAATGTTATCGCCGAATCTTCAGATTTGGCGCCAATATTAACGCAATACTGCGTGCTGCCTGGGATCAATAACCCTAACGTAGTAAAGAGCTTGAAACACTTCTCTATCACGTAAATGTAAATATTGCATTCTTGGATAGTAATTCAATTACAGTAATTGAATTAGTGTTTTTACTTTTTTGGTAATTTGTAATTGTAATTAATTACTTTCGGCTCAAAGAAAGTTTAATTTTACTTAATTACTTTCTAGCATCAGTAATTGTGAAAATTCAGGCACCATTACAATTACCTTTGCAAAACTTTGCGGCGCACACGGAACCTCTCGAAAGCCTCAGCACTCGCACAAGCGGCCTAGCGCTCGGTGACACACTCGCACACATAGAAACGCACGTACACGCACGCACAACAAAAATGGCGTCGCATTGTTTGTTTGTTTTTGTTGCTTACACTGCGAGCTTAGAGACAATCCTCTTTAGAGCCTACCTCAACGGCGCCATGTAGCGTCGTCTGCGGTGCGAGCCGAAAAAAATAGCGTAAACATGCCAAAATGTTGAAAGGAAAACAAAAATTGAGTTTCAGCTTTAAGCCACGGCTAGGAATTTTATTTGTCTATAAAATATTTTCTTTTTTTTCAGTTTTTTACATTCCTCTTTCAGCACTAGCGCATATTTTTATCTTTGTACTATTTTCAAGCTCATTTCCTGGTGGTTTTACTTCGGATAATACTTGCATAGGCATTTTGGAGACTGACCTCGCACCTGTACCTGCGAATATTGTCACCAATCATTCGGGAGCCCCTATTCGGTTCTTATATATTTCTGAGCCATTACAATTTCAACTGACTGTAAATAATTTACAGTAACATGATATTTGTATGTGAATGTGGTCGTATTATAATAATAATAATAATAATAATAATAATAATGTTTATTGCAGAAATATAGATACAATACATACATATGCGGGTCCGTCAAAAGCCAATAGCGGCTTGTGGGACTGAACCCGGCAGCGGTGTAATAAAACATCAAACGAGTCATTGAAAGATATCACGCAAAACAACAATGAAAAATAAAGGAAAAAAAAACACACACAGCAGTCAGGATACATATGCGAATTCCCGCAAAACACTCATTTAAATATAAAGCACATACACAACTAAACCAAATAACCACCAGACCGCAGACAAAAACCCTGTCAATAACTGGAGACAAGCACGTGTTACAATTATTGCTATTTCATATTGGAGGCAAAGGCCAAAAGGGAAACCAAGCTTAAATTCAGCATCGGGGACTATCTGCAGATTATTCAAGATTAGGGTCAAATTAATAAAGCCGAAGGGGACTAACAGTGCATGTAAACTGGAAAACAAGAGCGTAAGTATGACTTTAGCATATTGCTCTTATAGTTTTTTTTAATTGGCGCTTTGTGGTTATCCCAAAAAACGTGTCCGGTAAGCCGTTAAAGAGTTCGGGTACATAAAATGAGCGCAGTCGTTTTCCATATTTTGTATAAACACGTGGAATTATGAAACGTTCACCGTCTCTCAAGACACGTTCCACTACACGAGGCGTTTTAAAAGAACTTTGCCAGATATGCTTACTAATTACACATCTTTTAAATAGAGCTAGGAAACGCGGCAGGCACAGGGATGCAAATAATTCATTACTCGGCATAGAAATAGATGCGTACGCTACACCCCTCAAAATACTTTTTAGGATCGTGTCGATTTTATTTCGCCACAGCACTGAACAGTTTGCATAAATAGTAATACCGTACCGTAGCAACCCGTAAGCTAAAGCATTGACTATCATCTTGCGAACAGAAAATGGAAAAAAGGCCTTTGTAGAATACAACATACATGATACACTTCGCAGACGCTTGGCAACATAGCTTAGATGGGAATTCCACGACAGATCACTGTCGAAGAAGATTCCTAAATACTTGTTGGAAGGAACAAATTGAATAGGTGGACATATGCAGCGCGTACATTTCGATGAGTGCAACACAAAGGGAATTTCTGGACATTTGCGTTTCAGGGGACTCCTGAAACACATTAGTTTTGTTTTATCGATGTTAATTTTAATACAATTTTCCTCAAACCAGTCTATTACCCGGGTAGCATTGGTTTGCAGTAAAGAAATCGCACTGCACAAATTAATATGCCGAGAAACTAACAAAGTATCATCGGCATACTGATAAATATCGCAACCGGAAACAGCTTTGGCTAAGTCATTTACGTAAAGATTAAACAAGAGTGGCGATAAAACAGACCCCTGAGGCACTCCAGCTTTCAGATTTATACTGACACTGCTGGTTTTGCCAACTGAAACGTGCTGCGTCCGATTCGATAAGAAATCTTCAAGAATACAAAAAAAGGGAGCCCGGAAACCGTAATCGTGAATTTTTTTCTTAAGTACTTTATGACTAATAGAATCAAATGCCTTTGAAACGTCTAGAAAGAGTGCGCAGGCATGTTTGTTGTTGTCAAACGTTTCATTTAAAGTGTCAACGAATTCCTCAAGAAGCGAGTCGGTACCACGCCCAGAGATAAAGCAGTGCTGGGACGGTGATAACATATCAAACTTCTCAAGGAACATGGTCATTGTTTTCAGTATATGCTTTTTGAATACCAGGGCTAAACACGGCAGAATAGATATCGGTCTGTAGCTTTCAACACTGTCACGCTTACCCCCTTTGTAAATGGGTCTAACAATTGCACTTTTCAAACCAATAGGGATTACACCACTGTTTATAATTCCGTTCAATACGTAAAGCAGGATGTTACTTAGTGCATCGAGATTGCGCCGTAAGTCGGCAAGGCGAATGTTATCTGCCCCGGGTGCTTTGCCGAGCTTAAAACTAAATAAAAGCGTATGCAAATCTTCTGCCGTAATGTTTGGTAAAAAGGCGGATGCTGAGCAGGAGCGTTGAAGATTAAAGGGCATGACATCTTCATCATGCAGCACACCCGAAACCGACGCGAAAAAGCGATTAAATCTTTCCGCAACATGTGACATGTCATTTCCAAAATGTTTCTTAATTGTATCGTCAATAGACGATCTAGTAGAGCATCCCTTGACTTCATTTACAAGAGCCCACGTCTTCAAAACATCAAATCGTGATTGAAAAAACTTATCATGAAAATGGTGACGCTTTCTTGAGCGAATGAGTGCATTTACACGGTTCCTCTGTGCCTGAAATTGCAGTTAGAATTCCTTGTTCTGTGGAGAGCGACGACATCGTGCCCATAAAATATCCTTTTCTTTTATAGCAGAAAGAACGTCTGAAGTTAACCACGGTCGATTTGGCCTGCGTTTTTTAACTGTAACAGTTTTCGTGCTCATGGCTCTGAAGCTTGAAAATATTTCAACCAGCTTTAAGTAGGCATCGTGACAGTTATAATTTTCAATGACCCGATTCCAGTCATATCTAGAAATTAATCTATCAAAATTACTTGCATTCATTATAAATATTTGGTTTGGTCGTTCTAATGGTTCAGAAATAAACTCGGCGTATATTCGACATGCCACAAAGTAGTGGTCTGCCAATTTATGTTTGATAACGGCTGATAATATAGGAACCCCTGAGTTCCTGATATTTATATGGTCGATACAAGAACTAACAATTTGATTGGACAAGTATTCTTCTCTAGTAGGCGTCTGAATTACGCTGTCAATACCATAGTTTGCCAGAATATTTAAATAATCACAGACGGCACTTTTGAAAGGCTTTAGTAAATCAATGTTTATATCACCCACCATACAAAGCTTATCGGTAGGCACCATAGTTTGTAAACTCGCGCTTAGCTCATCTAAAAAGTTGCGCACATTTTCTGATGGTGGTCTATAAACTGCCAGAAGGGATACTACGAAATTGTTTTTACATAACTTTAAAGTCAGACATTCTGCATGTTCGAGCGTAATGTCTATGGTACTTGCTGACCAGGTGTTTTTAACATAAACAGCTATTCCTCCTCCTCTAGATGAGTTGCGAGTCAGGAAAAAAGCCTCAAAACCAGGCAGAGAAAACTGACCTTGAGAAACGCCCACATCCCGAACATTTACCTCGGTTAGGACAAAAACGTCAACAGCGGTGTCAGTTGCCCCAACAATGAGTTGAAATTCGTCCCAGTATTTCCTAATGCTTCTGATATTTACATGTAAAACCGTGAGCGAACTAGCACTAGGCGGAAATGAGTCAATAAACGTTGAGAAATCAGAGTTTAGTATAGTGCTATCCATTTCTATACTATTTTTCCCAAGTCCCTAGTGCTAGAGATACGCACTGGCGACGAGTTCTCGTCCTTTTACGCAAAAATGGCGGAGTTCTTAACCCACACAAACTTATACGATTTTTCCCTTCCCTTGTTCCGCGCTTGCCAGAAGAGGTCCTTATTTGTCCGAGTCAAATTTTCATTAAAGTATATCCTCTGCTGGTTTTCAGACCGAGAAAGGGTGGCCAACTTTTTGCGAGCATTCATCCAGTGTTCCTTTACCGACACTGAGGTGAACTGCACCAAAATGGGGGCAGCCCCCTCACGCCTAGAGCGTAAGCGGTGGCAAGCTACTACTCTATCGGGGGTATGGGTCGCGAGCCCCAGTTTCACCGCAAGGTCGGCCATAGTCACACTCAGGTCTTCGCCGTTCGCGCGAGGAATACCGTGTATTTCCATGTTACACCTTCTGCTATATTGCTCAAATGAGTTTACGTTCGCCTGTAACTGCTCTATCCTTGCCGTTTGATCTGTCACCGTTGTTTGGAGTGCTTCAACCTCGGAACGGAGCAACTTCACCTCTTTATCGTTTGCAGTAACAAGCTGCATCATTGATTGACATTTTCCGACTGATTCCTGTAGTCCCTTAATTGTTTCCTTCATTGCATCAACTGATGGTCTCAAAGAAAGCAGGTCATCCACTTTGGCTGGAAGCTCACACAGCCGGTCAACGTTAGCCTTCAGGGAGTGGAGCAACTCAAGTTTTACGTTTATTTGTGCCAGTTGTGCGGAAACAGCATCGTTTTCTGGTGGTAACACCGCCTCCCCTGTTGTGCCTATGACTGATCTGCTTTCGCGATTTCTGCATGTACGGCATATCCATTTCTCGCGCTTCGCACCTCCCATCGACCTGAAGGTTCTGTCAGCTATGCCGGAGCACGCATCGAGATGATATGCATGTTTACAGGAGAAACATTTTATAAAAGTTCCGTCCGTGGGCAGAGGCGCGAAGCATGCAATGCAATCAGTTTCGTCTAAATTAGCCATTTCTAAGTAAACAATAATTAATTTCTTTTTTCAAGGGCACATGGAAAAAACACTCAAAGGAAAAAAAAAATCAAATTTTCACAAATGCACTTGTCGCAGTCGGCGGCAGAAAAGAAACAGAAGCTATTCAAACATTATTACAAAAATGGACGCTCACCTGCCGAAAGTGGCGAAAGTTAGTTGCGTGAAGATGACAGGCCGCCGACTGCGCCGAGGTGAGCCGCGGTATCCGATGTTATGGGCGTCTACTCCGGTTGCCCGGATGACGGCCGGGGATGAGTACGTGGCTTGGCGTTTGTCGACGGTTGCTGCGTCAGTTCCCATTCATCTGTCGGCGGCCGGCAGCAATGATGACGAGCCCAGCAACAGGACTGCCGGAGCGACTGAGCTGCGTGTCCTGCCGAAAGTGGCGAAAGTTAGTTGCGTGAAGATGACAGGCCGCCGACTGCGCCGAGGTGAGCCGCGGTATCCGATGTTATGGGCGTCTACTCCGGTTGCCCGGATGACGGCCGGGGATGAACACGTGGCTTGGCGTTTGTCGACGGTTGCTGCGTCAGTTCCCATTCATCTGTCGGCGGCCGGCAGCAATGATGACGAGCCCAGCAACAGGACTGCCGAAGCGACTGAGCTGCATGTCCTGCCGAAAGTGGCGAAAGTTAGTTGCGTGAAGATGACAGGCCGCCGACTGCGCCGACTGCGCGATTAACGATTGTGGATTTTAGTTTTATACTTACATCTGTAAAATATTCATATTTGAATAATTGTTATTTTTATTTCCCTTGCTAATAAACCTTTGTCAGCCGAATTACTCTGGAAGGCCGCTGGCGTCTTCCAGCATATGAACTAATTGAGAATTATTTATTAAAATTATAATAACGTAGTACCTAATTCCCCCAAACTGTCAAGCTCTTTAATCATTTGAACAAAATTCATAAAAGGAAAGTACAATTCATGACATTTACGCAGCGATCCTTAAGCCTCCTGGAACATTTAGGCAAGAAATGAACAAATATGTTGCATTCTATACAACTCGTTTAAAGTTACGTTGCTCAAGTCGAGTCGATCTCGGAAATAAGTAATTGTAAAGTAATTGCATTACATTTTAAAGTAATTCTGGATTGTAATAATTACTGTTCACGTAGTAGTAATTGTTATTGTAGTTAAACCACTTTTGGAACAAATTAATTGTAATTTTAATTAAATTCCGTTTTGTAAGTAATTTACCCATATATGAAATATTGATGAGTTAGTGTTTCTATTTTAATTTCACGGCATTAAACTCGGTACTCAGACAGCTTCATACGTGCATTCATGGGCACTGCAGACACTGTTAGCGCGAACACGGCGTCGGCACGTGTCAACATGGGAGATTCAGGCGCCAGACGAACAAATGGCGTTTGGAAAACAAAAACAAACAAAAAAAGGCAAGACCTACTCAGTAACACTGGAATATTAATAACTCCCAGAACATCTACACGATCAAAATAAAGTGAAAGCTATGTTATATTATCCGATTGGCAATAAATCAGTATTGCTATTTGATCTTTACTAAAGCGTATGTGAGACTATATTTGTTCTGCTTTCAAAAGATAATCTGCACGCTCGAAATCATTAAAATTAGGAAAGATCCAGAGAACAGGTGCGCGAAAAAAGCTATCCGACATGAAAAAAATATTAAAAAGAAACACCTTTCATAGTGCAGGTACTTCATTCTTTACGTATTTATTGCTTAAGGCCAAGCTCATTAATATTTAAGGTCATATTCAAGAGTGACAGACCAGGCATATCATCAATATGTAAGTGCCACCGGAATGCTGGTGAACCTTAAACACGCTGTACATTATTTTGATTTTAATTTGCTTACAATTGTCAATAGGTTTCACACACCTGCTATTGAACAGAAGTGTGGGCCTTAAATATAGCGAAGTTTAAGAACGTTTACTCGTTAAAAGAATAGTGTGAGTAAACTAATTACACATTTATAATGATTATAGAGGTGCATTTCATTAGGCATAACCTAAATACAAATGTGATTCATGTTAGTTTCCGGCCAAGAAACAAATTTCAGGCGTGTTTTCCCATAGGGATACGCAGGAGCACCACAAATGCCGACTTGGTGCTCTCTACTTGAATTATCTTCCCGGAAATCAAAAATAGCCTAGCGCCAGTTGAAACTTTATCGTACATTATATCAGCTTTATGTGTATTGCCTGACACAAAATATTTACAGAAAATATTGCAAAACATACCCCCCCCCCAAAAAAAAACAACAACAACAACATAAAGATATATATATATATATATATATAAATATATATATATATATATATATATATATATATATATATATGCATTTTTGAATTTCAGGAAAACAAACTACAAAAATAAGAACCTTTCCTTATGAATAAACAACCAGGGCAGATGGAAACATACTGCACATTCTTTGTCGCTTTAGTTTAGCCGTAGTATTAAAATAGCTCAATTTGTGTATAGCAGACTCTCCCCAATTCATTGAATTCACCCGCTATAAACGATACTGCAATGGTGACTTTTGAGGAGCTGAAGGGGACTTGGACATTATCCCCGTTTGAGCGTGCAAATATGACCTGTCACAAGCTACATAAACTAAAACCGTGCCGTTTACATGGCACAGGGTGATGGGTCGACATCGACGCAATGAGCAGGTCTTGAAACGTAAAAGAAATTCACATTGCTACATTCCATGAAGAGTGCCCTCGAGTATCTTGGCCTTTCGTGCTTAATTTTAGTTTGTTGTGAATTACCACTATAATTCGCTTTATAACCATCACCATCATATTGTTACAGTAATATTAAAAATTATTTATTATACAGTGAAGGAAACACGAAATACAGGTAGGGTGGTTAGTCGTTCAGAGCGTCAACCGCCGACATCGTCTTCCTTTCTTTTTTCCTTTTCTTTTCAGCCGTCGGGGACACTTTGCTGCATCATCTTTCTTGTTAAAGGCAAACTGAAGCGGTTTTGTATTTAAGAGAAAACACTTCAATGGCCTCCATTCGGCCTCCAGGATCACGAATACCGAGATTATTTTTCAACTCGGTGCACGGAGGCTGCATAAAAATAACTTTTAAAGTACCGCTGAAGCCCCTCCTTTCTGGGGAGTGACGTCACACTAGGAGTTTTCGGAATCTCTGCTCTCGTGCATCTTCAGCGCCTGTCAAAGCTATGCACGCGCACTCTTGCTGTTTTCAAAAAGGTCAGTAAGAGACGTCACGGCTCGGGTCAGTGTGGAAAAATATACCTGTCAAGCTTGCAATTGCACGCGCTGCCCACACGTGCGGCACGCGCTTGGCGGCCCAAAGATCCTAGTACGACGTCACGACTGGTCGGGGGTTTTTCGTGTTTCCTCGCGTTTAGTTGCATGTTCGGGGAAAATGAACGTGATATTCAGATTCACGAGGTAAAAATACGTCAGAATCTACCTCTAACTCGTTTTTTTTCAAGAAGTGTTTCAGCTTCCCTTAAAAATATTGTCTTATATTTGTCCTTCTCCCCTTCCCTTTTCCTTGGACGCAAAATAAATTATCCCGGAAGGACAAACGTCCAGGCGAGCGTTTTTGTCTCTCCCCTTTCACCTCTACCGTGAGCGCAACGCATTTTATTTCTTCAAATTATTGATACGCTGTGGCGATAAGCATGATATATCCAGACCCTTCATTTGCACGGTCGGTAGTTCAGCTAAATTGTAATTATTTTGCGTTTTTTTTATTTTTTATTTATACTAAATTGAGCACTATACGCCGCGACGGTTCCTCTCACCACCCGGACAATTATGGAAGTAGTGGGATCTCCTAATTTTCCGCAATTATGGCGAGGTCCGTTTCTAGCAACGCGGAGGCGAAGGCGGGGATGTCGTATAGCGAGGTGATTAGGGCAAAAAGCGAGGACCTGGAGGTTACTGACCTTGAGAAAACCGATCTGTGCTACGCCAATGTCCATATGTACATCGCGGAATGGCAAGTACCACTTGCCCGCTACCTAGTAATTTGCGAGTTGTTTAAGTTCGAGGATGGTTTAAACAGTAGACTAGACTGCACTCAATAAAAAAGAAGACGCATAAAAATAGCGCTATATATCAAAGTTTCAGTATTGCTTAACGTAATATATACACGGAAAAAAATATTGATATCATACATTGCATTCAATATAGCACGAGAGTAAAAAACAAGTAGAGTGCTTCTAAGTATGTAAATATTAGTCAATTGCATAACACATAAATACACTTTATGACTTCTAATGTTGAAGACACTGGAAGGGTTTGTTTTTCTGTTTTTGAATGATTACTATGCCGTGGAGCAGAAATCTAGCTGACATTATATGCTTCTATACTCCGCGACAACTTTTCTTGGCAATGCAGTGGAAGGTACAGGCCCGCGTCTTCTCTCCCATTTTGACTGTGCGCGGGCTCTCCTCCTCTCCCCGGAAATGGGGGAGGAGGAGAGACTGCGTACACTCAAAATGGGAGAGGGGACGCGGGCCTGTATCTTCCACTGCATTGCCAAGAAACGTTGTCGTGGACTATAGAATTGTGTTAGCACCACTGTAATTTAGTTTTATACACTTTGGGTATACATACAAAATGTGCCAAAAAATGAATAAATAAAAATGAATGAAACTTGACTCATCCATTGACTGCTACTTTACTTTTGCAAGACGCGTGGGCGGGCTCTTCCCATCCTGAGGCACAGATTTGGTCACCCGTAGGATGTGCCTACTTAGTGTCATTGGCGTCACACAGGCTTGAGTAGAAGGCCTACCAACTGGAAAATGTAAAGGGATGGCATTTTTCATGGCAAAGTTCGACAGCCCGTTGTGAAACCAACAGATAACAAACTGTTCTTGAGCTATGTGAAACCACATTCACGTGACCGATCTTACGTTCCAGGCCTGTCATTTGTGTTGCGTGGCACACAGTGTCTGTCACCACAGATTCTGTCCCAGGTTCATCGATTGGCTCAATGTGTTTCGATGACCTAAAATATGGCTGTTTGTTTTGGGATGCTGTGATCCTTTAGTTTGCCCAAGTCATTAAAAAAGTCAGAGTAGGTTCAAAATGATGACGTTTTCGCAGATATCTTAGCTATGCGCTTTCGTCCAGCGGGTTGTACATGGCATCATCAAACTTCCCGAAGAAATTTCTACTAGCACTTTACGGATCATTGTAACTCTTTCAGTTATCCATGTAAATAGCCTTGCCTCCAAATGACAAAAAACAAACAAACATAGATTGAGGAATTTTTAAATATTTCGTTCGAAAATAATAGATGGCTCGAAACTCGTGTCAGCTTTTTGTTTCTTCGACTATACGTACTTAATCCGTACAGCTTCAGAAGATTCTGTTGATATTTTTGTGTTTTATATTCAACAGCTCATCATACTCACAGTCCAAGCACCGACACATTTCGATGAGATTCTCAAGCCTTTTAAATATTTCTTTAGTGATGGCGTAGCAAACTGCATCCCTGAACAATCGCCACCCACATAATGATCTGCGGCAGTTATGATAGCGAGCCCTATCTTCTCCTCTAAGCCACCTCCCTGCCCTTAAGTGGATACTGATTCTTGGTGTTGCGTCAGCTTTACTTTAAAAATGTTCGCTTTATTTTGTATTACTGTTTTTTTTTTCTCTTTGCTTTTATTTTGTAGCTGTTCGTTTTCTATATTATATATTTACTATATTTACAAACGATTGAGTAGGTCGTCCTGACACTACATATCAGTGAATTCCCGAGTATGAGTGCTCAAGGCTCTCTTTTCGTGACTGTTGTCGTGCGACTCCTTCTTCTCGTCTCCCGCCTTTAGATGTTCGTTACAAGTCCATGTCTGCACTTCAGCGCCGATGCGGGGCCAGATGAACCGCGAGAATATTAGCCGCTAGGTCGCTCGTAATCCCGGATCAGATAGCGAGTTTAGCGATTCCTTAAATAGCCGACGCAAATTCACTGGCAAAAGGGGACGTCGAACACCAGTCGAAGTTTTTATACAATCATACCGCCCGAGCCAGGCATTCTTATGTCCTAAATGGCAAGGCTCTTTAATGGCGTCCGCGGTCATTGAAGTTCGCGATTGACTCATCGTGCTCCTGCCAACTGCGCCTAGGAGCGCGATGGGTGCTCCGAACGACCGCTAATAATAGCTACCTCGTTATATAAGCCCTTGACTAAACAGAAGTTAGTTGTAAACTCCGAGATGTATATCATAAGTCGCACTTCTCGTGGGTTACGCGCACACGACATGACCGGAGACGACAGCGGCATTTCTGGAACCCCGTATAAACTAAGAGCGGTGACTAAAGAGTAATTTTTCTTACATCTAATCGCCACACTAAAGCCCCTGTTCTTTTTTTTTTTCTACCGCAGAGTTAAGAGTATGGAAGAGTAGAATGACGTCGTTCTTGAAGAAAGTATGACTATATCGTTTCAGCCATTCCGCAGTCAAGGGCATCCGTTGTCCGCGGCATACTTTGCGCTCCGCATATCGTAGGGTGCCTCAAATTACACACATTTTAGAGAAGCGAAGAGTGTTTCAATAGAATATTAGGAATTAAATATAAAACACTTTACTGTGGAGCATGAGGCTAGTGGAAACAATTAAAGCCAGAACCATAATTTTCACTCACCGTTCGTTTTCGCCACATAAATTGTAAAAAAAAAGAAAAAAGAGAAATGACTATAAGGTGACTCGACTCGTATTGTAAAGATGTTTGTGCATCAAACTTCACTTGCGAGCTTGCAGATCTAATCGGTGCAATGTATAAACGGATCTAAGCCAATGACAGAGTTAAAAAACGGGTCTGTTCAAAAAATTAAATACTTCTGAACAACTTCGGAACTTTTTTTTTTCTCAAGATTCCTTGTGCGATCTCCGTAGACAGTATTTCCCGACTCCCAGGTTTCTTCAGTAAAATAGCCGTAGGGGTATTCTTAGAGCGCATCAACCACCGCGTTGGGGCCACTTACAAAAGGCTTCCCATTAATACAGGCATGATACAGTTATGGTAGGCTGGGTTTTACGTGGTTCTGGGCGGCGTTAACTTCTATTCGACATTCGGCAATCGTTGGGACTTGGGTGAGTGTTGACATCGCTGATTACCTGTCTTGGGTAGTCGTAGTAACGCGCTACAAGTAACCCATTATTGTAACCTTGTGACGTTTTTGCTAACGTTTCACTGTAATGTACTCCGCCCTTGAAGCTCGACATTGACCAGAATCTCCCAGCTTTTCAGCGTGGACAGCTGACCGACCTTTTCGCCGAGTGCAGCGACCCTTACAACACGTCATCGAAGGTGCACCAAAGAGCGATCACGAAGCATCGCATTGTTACCAATTCCCGCGAGCCGCTAGTCCACCAGTCACCGCACCGAAGAAAGAGCGGGACGCCATTCAAGAGCAAGTGCAGAAAATGCTCAACGACGACATCTACCAGACTTCAAGCACTTCGTGGGCTTCTCTGGTTGTACAAGTCAAAAAGAGGAACGGAACGCTCAGATTTCGCGTAGACTATTGGCGGCTGAAGGAAGTACCAAAGAAAGACGTCTACCCACTCTCCCGAATTGACGACACGCCAGACCGGCTGCGCCACACCCGTTACTTTTCCTCGATGAATTTTAAGAGCGGCTACTGGCAGATCGAAGTGGATGAACGAGAGGAAGAGAAGAAAGCCTTTTTCACGCCCGATGGACGGTTCGAGTTTAAATTGATGGCTTTTGGACGTTGAACGGCACAGCGACATTCTAGCGTGTGACTGGCACGGTGGTAGCAGGTTTAAAATGTCAAAGTTGTATTACCTACCTCGACGACATTGTAGTGTTTTCAATTTACTTCGGAAAAACACTTCAAACGAGTTCTGGCTGTTTTAAAAGCGATGAAGACCGCAGGACTGAGGCTAAGGCCGTCGAAATGTCGGTAAGCTCTTTGACAAGCTAAGGTGTATGGGTCACGTCCTGAATCTCCAAAGACGGCCGCCGTTTCCTATTTTTTAAGATCACTAGACAAGAAAGCCGTCCGAAGATTCCTTGTGTTGTGTACCGATTATCGACGCTTCGGGCAAGATGTTTCGCGAAACTTTCAGCGCTGCTCAGGCATATCACGAAGTACGCAGTAAAGATCCAATAGGCGAAGACCAGGGACAGGCATTCAACGACTGCCTACGCCAGTCGAACGCAGTCAAAGGCAGAAAGCAATTAGAGAACCACCGAGAAGGAGCGTACCAATGTCGTCTAGGCAATCACCAAGAGCCGCCCGTAATTGTACGGCAAACCGTTTTGAGCGTACACAGACGGCCAGGTTCACCACTCGCTGTGCTGACTAACCAACCTGAAGGATCTATCTGGCGCCGTCTTGCTCGGTGGAGTTTACGGCTGCAAGAATTTGATACTACCGCGGTCTACAAGTCTGGCCCCAAGAACAGCAACGCCGACTTTGTGTCAAGGGCGCCCGTCGATTCAGTCCCACAAGCACCGACGACGATGAGGACGAGCGTTTTCTCGACGTAGTTACCATGAACGAAATGGCGGCTCTTCGGCATGATAATACTGAAGTACGCGCACTGATCGGACACCTAGAAAGATGAGGGATTACAGTTCTGCGTGTCTTCTTGCGAACCCTGCTTAACTTCGCCCTTCGACAAGGTGTACTCTACAAAGTGAACTTTGGGAAAATATGAAAGCCGTTTACAATTCCCTGTAACGCCGTTTAGAGCGCAGCTCTTGAGGAGGAAGATGGAAGCGTACTGAGGGATAGGTGACTCCTTGAGGTCACGTGACCTCAAGGGGGTCACGTGACCTCGGGGGTCACGTGACTTCAGGGGGTCACGTGACATTAGGGGAATCACGTGACCTCAAGGGGGTCACGTGACTTCAGGGGGTCACGTGACACCCCTAGGTCACGTGACCCCTCGAGGTCACGTGACCCCAGAAGTCACGGGACTTCAGGGGGTCACGTGACTTCTGGGGGTCACGTGACCTCAGGGGGTCACGTGACCTAAGGGGTCACGTGACCTAGGGGTGTCACGTGACCTGGGTGGGTCACGTGACCTCGGGGGGGGGGTCACGTGACCTCGCGGTTACGCCGACGGCGACGGCGACGCCGACGCCGCTTAAGCCGGAAACGGGCGCCTAAGAGCTGTGCTCTAAAACAACTTGGCACGGTTGCTGGTAATCCCTATCGGCTTTCCAGAGGAGATCTCCCATGCTTGCAGCGAAGATCCGAAGGCTGGACACCTTGGCTATAGTAGGACACTCACCAGGATTCTAGAGAGGTACTATTGGTCCCAGTTTTGGAAGTTCGTCCATCTGTATACCCGGTAGTGTCACAAGTGCCTGCAATGCAAAGAACCGCCGACGAAGCAGAAAGGACTCATCCAGCCGATTGCTCACCCGACTTCAACGTTCGAGCAGACTAGAATGCATTTGCTGAGTCGACACCCAACGTCGATGGAAGGAAACCGACGAATAATCGTCCCCAAGGATTATCTTCCGGAATCTACCGAAACAAAATCCCTTTCGAGTTGGACTGCGGTGAAAGCTGCCAAGTTTTTGTTTGAGTTTCTCGTTGTCCACCACGGAGCGTTGGAAAGCTTAATTGCAGAACGGAGTAACGTGTTTTTAGCGCACCTTATGCAATAGATACTTCAGCTTAGCCACATCAGCTTATATTGAACCACTGATCACCACCCACAGACCGACAGGGTAACGGAGAGACTCAACAAGCCGATCGCGGACTTAATCTAAACGTACATTCGGCAACAAAATGACCTGGCTCGACGGAACGACGACGAAAGTTGCGAAACTCGCATGGGGAGCCACTGTCGCAATAAGCCGTTGAGAGCGAGGCTGGAACGGACTGCAGGGATTTTATGTGTGGGAATGGTTAGTAATAATGATAAGCGGCGCATCTACTCAACGAAAACTGACCGTATTTAAGGAAGGTAACACAAAAACACATGAATGTCGTGATGACGCATCAAAATCAAGAGCCGGCCACGCAACGAGAGGCGTCACGTTCACCCTCGGTGCACGACTTATACACCCGTATTCACCAGTCGTGACAAACTATACTTCGTTTCAGCTTCCGTCCGAGCGCAGCCAAAGGCCGAGGGACGGTTCGCAACTTCGGGAAGAGCATTCCTACGCACCACAAAGAAGTCCGCAAAAGTTTTGTTTTCTAAATAACTGTTTTGTGCGTAAACATTGCACAATATTCCAGATATGTACTGCTGAGTATTATTTGCAACTAAAGGAATAAAATATCTCAAGTTTATGGTTTTATTAATATATGTAAATGCATGTGGTTTGTTGAAAGCAGGTACATATACTGCCAACACGGCTGCAGCGCTCAGTCTTTCTTAGTGATTTCGTCCCGTAATGGCCGAATAATGTGCTTCGCTGCTTTCCTCACAGAGTCCCCTCAAAACGTCCTTTCGCAAAGGCACGTTTGGGCGCCAGGCGCGAGAGGTCGTGATGAATGTCTGCTTTCAAATTCGGCAGGAGACTCCGCCCGCATCGTACCGCGAATGCGTTGTAATAAACAAGAAAAGCGTCCGGGCCACTACAATTCACTGATACGCGGCGAACTCATGGCACCCCTTTACCTGCCGATCGCATTGAACGCAGACAAGCTGGTGAAGTGAAAAGGACTGCACCTTGAGCCCTGGTATATCCAGACAATACAAGAAAACACCAAAGGCCGGGTCGTCGGGCACTTTGCAACCTGTACTTACATGTTGAAACTATGCCGAACAGGTGGAAAACTCGAATACAGACGGCAGCGGCCAGCCTACGTACTCACGGGATACGGTCCATTCGTCACATGCACACTCGTCACAGGACGATTGGTCACAGGACGATTCGTCACACAGGAATATTCGTCATAGGATGACTCTTCACGCGGCCAACCGGTCCAGCAATAGTTCGTCCCCCAATTATGTATTGTTCAATTTGTTTCGGGCGGACAAAGTGGCTCACCTCATATCTTAGTATGTGTTTGGCTTCTGAAAGGCGAAGAATTTGTAACGAACGTTTTAGCTTCTGATTCGGTCCCGAACATTGAATGTTGGTTGGGCCTCACAAAGTGGGTCACCTCTTATCTTAGCACGTCTTTCGCTTCTCGAGGTCAAATAATCTGTAACAGACGTTTTAGCTTCTGGGTCCGTCCTGAAAGGTGAATGCGGAGGCCATATGTAGGAGCGACTATTTCTGAACTCAGACTACATACAAAGGGATAGAGGTGATCGCAACAGATAGAGGAAGAGCCATGATGCTGCACGAGGGGCACTCGTACACATTCAGCAGAAAGAATTCCGATACTTATTGGTTTTGTCGAATAGGTGTATGCAAGGCAAAACTAAAAACTGATTTGGCTGCCAGTCGGATTATTGCTCGCTCAAGCCAGCAACTGAGATCAACCTGCGGAAGACCCGTAATATAATGAAAGGAAAAGCGGATGAGTATTTGAGATTAGTTTTTCTAACCATTGGTTTACGTGACAGTGGAAAATCGTAAAACTCCTCATCAGGGTATGTTTGCAGATGTTGAAATTTACAATTTACTATCGTCCCCTGCTCGATCAATGTGACCAGTTGCCCGCATGACGAGTCATCCTGTGACGAATGTTCCTATGCGACGAATCGTCCTGTGACCAATCGTCCTGTGACGAATGCGCATGTGACGAATCGTCCTCATCCCCGTACTCACATCCCCTGTGACTAAATTTCAGAACGTGAAAGGGGATTTTTTAAACCTGTAGAAGACGATACCACCCGTAGCAAACGAAATACTCGGCGAGCGCGGGCGGCGCGGACGACCAGCGGCGCAGCGGAGTGATACCAAGGTGCAGGCGAGATCGCGTGACCTATTGCCGGCGTCTGATTGGCTCTGGCCACACATAGATTTGGCTGCACTCGGACGGAAGCTGAAACGAAGTATAGCGCTGTTTTAAAGTTAGTATCGCGACTAAGTAGTGGCGAACTAAGAGAAAAAATAAGCGACGAAGGATCGACTGGTTCGGCGGCATTCACAAGCGCGAAGCGAGCGGGTAACTATCTAGTCAGAGCTAAGAAGCGGAAGTAACATAAACGGAGAGGTCACGCCCACGCGTACTTAAACGCGGCTGCGCAAATGGGTATATTATCGCATAAAAACTAATATTTAAATGTTTATCAGGAAGAAAAAAGTTACAATGAGCGACCAATTGCCCGAGACAGAGCTTTACAAAGACAAATTAAAAGAAACGGAAGGAAGAAATACGGACGCCGCATTGCCAGCGACATAAACAAGTATGGAAGCGCCCGAAAGTGAGTTTTTTCTCGCTATCCAGCGCTCTGCTGAGATCGCTTTAGGGGCCGTTGAACATGGCTTTTTACACAATAATTGACCCCGTAAGTGACTACGTCATAACATGGCGTCTGGGTCCAAACAAATCGTTGCTAGGGACGTTGCTATGGACTAATGCATGGAGACTCTACGTGAGGCTAGATTTTTGCTGACAAGTAAGTAAATATTTTTTTAAGCAACCTAACTTTTTGTTATCTAGTATTGAAGATGTTCTTGTCGTCTCAGTGTCGTATTGCAGCGATGAAAGCCATTTCTGAAGTTTACCCTTCGCTTTCATCTGGTAGCAGACGACACGATAGATTTGCTGACCTCTGTTGCAGCGGGCGTCTTCATTGAATTGCATCGGTAAACGAGCGACAAAAAAGTGCATTGCCATGGCTATAGAGGCCCCCGCAATGTGCCTTTTTTTCCTGCGAAGATCCCAGCTTAGTTCAGACGCGTGAAGATGCCGTAAAATCCAACCACGTCATGCAGATCAGTTACGACGACGACCTGAAGTGCATTACCGGCGTAGTGCAAGCCAGCATGAGAAACAAATCGTTCGCCGTCAAGGTAAGTCGTTTGTTAATATTATTATTGAGGTGGTTAGGTTATTAAAGAATTGCATGTCTATCGCGATTTCGTAGTATTTTGCTTTTTTTTCCTGGTATGCATCAAATTCCGTGGATGTGCTCTTTTGGTGGAGATATCCATCGAACCCGCGATGCGAGTACAATCTGTAGAAAACTCAACTTATGTTTTTTTATCCACATCTTTTGCGCTTTGGGGTCTTGTGGAAATCTGAAGAAACTGCAAGAATCTTTCTCCACACCATGGTTACAACCAAGTACGAAGCAGCCTTCCATAGCGAAAGTCTGCAAACAAAATTTGGGATCTCAACTGATCGCCTGAAGAGCTTTTCTGACGGGTGCAATGCGATATTTTAGCAGACGATCATCTGGATTGACGCACGGACTTTTGATAAACCATATTTTGCATCGTACCCCACTGTGAATTTTTGTAGGTGTCCGAAACTCATTTTATTTCAAACAAATGCAATATCAGAATATCGTCTTTATTCAAACGATTCAGACGCCGGGGCCGGATTGGCCGGCGGGCGTGTGGCAGACGGCATACTTCTTGCATTCGTCATCAGCTGCAGGCATCTTGAGGACCGGAAGTTGCAGTCGTAAATATTTCAGAAACAAGCAATTACCGGCACACTTGTGTCGAAACATATATGACATACAAGCTTTCTATATCTGAGATTTTAAAAAGTTTAAATTTTACTCCTGATTTTCGACCGGTCGGGTTTTCGTAGCAAAACCTAGCCACATGTATTTGTCTATAACAACGACCCTAGCAACGGTTTGTTTGGACCCATGACGTCACACTTACGGAGTCAATTGCTCCTCCGATTCTTTCTAGATATGTCCCCCAGCGTTCCGAGACAGTAAGTGCTTCGTTAGCGCTGGCGGTCAGTAGTGATACGAGCGCTGAGCCGCTAGTCACCCGCTAAACACCTGTTAAACTAGCCCTACCCCATCTTTAAGATTTGTTAGTCGACTTCTTAATTGCGCGGGGCGACTAGGACCTAAACGCGACCGGTAAATACCAAAAGCTCTTTTAGCGGCGACTATCGCTCGCCATGCGATTATTTTAGTTTATGACGTCGCTAGTGGGTTGTTAAACATGCCCTTCTCGCGCCTGGTGAGTACGGGCGATAATTTCCACCAACTTCCCCCATGCACGAAATCGCGGCAATCTGCTCAAGCCTCGCTTTCCGCGGCTTACCGCGACAGCAGCAACACATGCGAGATCTTTGCCGCTCCAGCCGGCGTTACGATGAGTCAGCTCATTTTGATGCCGATGAACTTCCACGTAGAGCAAAAGTAGCGAGACGAGGTTTTGCTCTACGTCCTGGTAGCCTTCAGCCCGGCAGGATTCTAGACACCGGAGTGACACCGTTTCAGCTGGTTTATGGCATAAGTGTGACGACGATGCTCAACTCAAAGCTAACCCATGAGGTTGTTGACGACGGGCGCCACGACGACCAGATGGCCACACAACGGTCAGAACAAATCCGCTAGTTCGTCGGGCTTCGCATTGGAGACCAACAACGTGTCGACGCAGGTGAGTATACCCAGCGCCATCGTGAAGTCAACTTCCAGCCCGGAGACGGAGTATGGGTGTGAACACCTCTATGTCGCCGTAGTCTCAGCGAGAAACTACTGAAACAGTTATTCTGGCCCTACAAGTTTATTCGCCGCTTTGGGGACTTGAACAACGAGGTACTACCCGAAGGAACCCGACCATCAGAGCGCCGCCAGCCGGGACCCAAATTAGTGAACGTTGTTAGTCGCAAGCCGCACTATGCTCGATAAAGCTCATGACTATCAATGGTTTAGACGTCCCGCAGTTTACTGTTAGCTGTTATTTGGTTTGGCTCTCCGTTAACTTATTTCAAGTTCCATTGGGGCGGTGCACGTTTTAATTTGAGCAGTAATGTCCCGTGCATAATTGAGAAGGAACGCTCCTCCATATTTCTAGAAGGTCCGAGTGCACTCTTACCATGAGTGTGCAAAAAAAACAGAAAAGCCAACATGACCTTACAGAGGAAGTGTCGCTGTACGTAACTCCCGAAAAGTCTGCGTCCAATATTTCTGATGTCGAGTGTAGTACACAATGAGCCGAGAGTGGTCTTGCCGATCTCTCTCGTAGTCTCGCTCAAGCCACCTGTCACGTCAACGTCGCGATGAATGCTTCTGTTTTTCCAATGCTCCTTCTTTCTATTGTTTCTGGCACAAGTTATTATTATTTATCAAAATGGACAATTGGGCGAGTTGGTAAGAGTTCATCATAACTTACAGTGCGGTTGGAACAAGGACAGAGAGACGAGAAATAACACAAGAAAATCGCTGAACTAGAAACTCATTCTATCGAAAGGACAAATACACACGATGCTGCTGCTGCTCGTGCTGGCATGCCCCTCCGTGGCCCTGGCGCTTTTTCTTTCACTCAACACGAAACCAGCCGAGTTATCCAAGATCCAAGAAGCCGATCTCACTGTTCGTTAAAGTCACTGTGGGCTGGCTCACACACAAGGATCCGTTTTGTGTTATGTGGTACGTCTCAATCATTTCTCGAGGTAGCTTGTGCTTGTGTCGGAAAATCACTGTCGTGTTGCTGAAAAGGGGTTGGCATCTGCAATCCCGGCAATGCATCGCAAGATCTGTACAAGAGGTTCGTTTCATAAAACTCTGGTGTTCTCATAGTCGTATGTAATATTATTAGCATTAAAGGGAAGCTACGGAGCTTCTTGGAAAAAATGAGTTAGAAGTGAATTCTATTGTATTTTTACCCCGTGAACCCGAATACCCAAACTATTTGCTGCGCAAGTATTGTTAAACGCGAGAAAAACGCGAAAGACAGTCACTGTCCGTGACGTCATCGACGGCTCTTTTGGCTGCCCAAGGCTAGGGAGGCGGGGCTTCAGTCCTATTTTGAAATTGCTCGTATGGCTCTCCGGCGCGTCGCATTGAAATACAATTTTGGTATCTGTTAATCTAAAGGCTAAATGAACGCCATTCAAGCGTTTTTTCTCAAATGTAGAAGTGCCCCATCTTCCCTTTAAGGAACTTTATTTTTCATTTCGATACATGACACGAGGAAACACGCGAAAGAAGCTGTGCGATCCACTTGACGGAGCCCCTTGTTGACATCTAGTGGCGTATACGGAAGTCAAAACAAAGCAACAGCGCAAAACACCGAGAAAACCGACATAAAGTAAAATACAATAGTCAAACAGTCTCAGAAATCGATCAATTCGTTTTCGCCCCACATTAGTTAAGTTCGTAATTCCCGAATTGCAATAGAAATAATATCAATGTTATTTTATTAGGGTGTTGAATATAGTAGGAAGGGTTTATTTCAGTGATAGCATTGAATGACACAGGGGCACAGTCCAATGTTCAGCCGACCGAGTTGGGTAGGAAGTTGAGTGCTCTTTTAGCTCCACAAGAGTTACTAAACTATCCCTATTCCTTTTATATTCTAACTTAAAATGATCTCGAGTCTATACTTGTACATGTTGTGAACAGGAAGTATACTAATTTTTATGAACAGACTCTGGGTGCTAAAGTCGTAAGAAACATTCTCAATGAGACGCACGTACATATATATGTATTTTTTTCTTGCAATGGGAGTATTTTCTGGAGATTTGTGCGGGTGGTTATGCCCCAAACTAGATAACAATAATTCGAGTGAGAAAGAAATGAGGTCTGGTATAAAATAAAGTTAACATTTCGCGGTAGAATAAAACGGGTACGAAAGACTAGTCCACTGACTTTTGATAATCTAGTGTGTAAATCATTCACGTAATTTTCCCAGGGTAAGCACTAACTGAAGAATACACATAAACTCTTAAAATTATTTACGGTATCTGTATACTTTGCATTTAGGATAAGGGTCTTAGTTGTAGAAATATTTTTGTTTTTGGGCTGAAAGATGATGGCCTTCGTTTTACTCGCAATGATGTTTAGCGCGTTATTCGAGGACCATTTTTGCAACGCTGTCAGGGTAACGTTTGCGCAGCTGATAAGCTCGTCGCCAGTCGAGCCAGAAAAGAAGAGGCTCGTGTCATCCGCGTATATTATGGATTTAGTCACTCAACAGTAACGGCCCTAAGATGCTTCCTTGTGGTACACCGGATATAATTGTCTTTGTTGAAGACGCAAAAACATTTAGATGAACAAACTGTTTACGGTGACCTAAGTATGATTTAAGCAAGAGAGGTGCTTCACCTCGAATTCCATAAATATCGAGTTTTTCTTGCAGTAAATTGTGATTTATATAATCCAACGCCTTTGTAAAATCTACAAAACTTCCAAGGGCCGATTTCTTTCTCTCAGAACTCCGTAAAATAAATTATTTTTCTTCAAGCCATGCAAGTTCCGTTGATTGATTTTTTTTTTTAAACCAGAACTGAGCATTAGTGATTATTTGGTGCTTATCCAAAAACTGAGATACACGAATATGTGTGATTTTTTTCAAAGCCCGTTGAGGGACAGAGATAGGCCTGTAATTGCTTATGTCGTTCTCATCTGCCTTTTTGTACAGCACAGACACTTTAGCTGTTTGCATGAGTTGCGGAAACAGACCAATTTAAAGACACAAGTTAAAAATATGAGCAATACAGGGAGTGATCAAAGGTAAAACATACTTGACTGGTTTAATCTGCAAATCATCCGTATCACAACTATGAGTGTTATTTAATTCCATAAAAACCGTGAACACTTTTGTGTCAGTCACTCGGCGTAAAAAAATAGAGTTGCTGTTTTTAAGCTGTGAGGAGTGTCTGGCGAAGGACTATGCCAGGCGCACGTGCCGCGCACGTGCCGCGAGAGTACAAACACGGAATGGGAAAGACGACGAGGACGGACCGGGGGAACGGGCAGTTAGGTTCTGGGATTTAGGACGGACAGTAAAGGTTCCATCCTAACAAGTGGGGGCCCGTCCGGGATCGGAGATGGACAACCTGGAGGTGCCAGATGAACTGATAGCCCGCCTTGTGACACAAACCGACGGATCCGTGATGCATCGGGAGCGAGCTTCTGTTCAAGTGCGCCAACTGCTACTGACTGCTGCACTGCCCCCAGCCAACGAACCCGAGGTGACCGCGGCTGCAGTCCACCCGTCTGGCGGCCCTCTGCCGAGAATTGCGGCGCAGTTGCCGAAGTTCACAGGCTTCAGTGATCGACAGTCGCCCGAAGAATTTATCGAGAGGCTAGAAAACTTTTGTTTGATTACGGGAGTCACCACTGAAAACCGTCTCAGCCAGGTCGTTCCGGCTGCACTGGATGGGAGCGCCAAATTATGGTGGCGTTTTATCGGTAACTTCGGCAGTTGGGATGATTTCAAGACGGCGTTTCGTGCCGAGTTTGCCTCAATCGACGCCAAGCGACGTCTAAAGGACGAGTTGAGACACCGCACTCAACACCCCGAGGAGAACCTCAAAGAATTCATTTACACCATCGCCGAATTTTACGAAAGAATCGGGGAAGAGGTGCCCGACTCAGAAAAGGTCGACCGCGTGCTACGCCAAATGCATCCCCAGCTCCAGGATTTCGCGGAAGGGACGCAGTACGCGAATTTGAGCGAGCTTGCCAAGGCAGCGGACGGCCTCATGGAGCGTGCCTGGCGGCGTCTTCAGTACAAACCGCCCCCCACAAGAAGCAATCAGGTGGCCCGTGACCTAGCTTTCCGGGCACAAGGTAACCGCGACTTCCCCGGGACGGAAACTGCAATTCCCGTTACTTTCGCAGCGGCTCTAGCAGCGGCTGTGTCATCTGCAACAGTCGCTATGCCGTCGACGTATCGCTGGCCACTCCACCCTGCGGCAATCGAACCAGCCTACTACAGGGACCAGCTTTCAGGGCCCACAACGTCAGGGGGAGTTGCAGATTCAGTTCGGCCGATGTCTCAGTGGCATCAGCGCCAACAAGGAGTCGACCGTTGCCGGAGATGTGGAGGAATCGGTCACTCCGCTCGCACCTGTGCCACGGGTCGGCGTTTGGGTCCAGGCCTCTGCTTCAGGTGCCGACAGCCTGGCCATTTTCAAGCACAGTGTCCGGGAAACGAACACTGGTAGATGCTGTCCCGGTTAGCATCTACGACAGAGCGCTGCAAGGGGCGACTACTGCCGGGGGAAAAGAGCCTCTCCTTGACGTTACCATTGGGTCATCAACGTTCAAGGCGCTGCTCGACACAGGCTCCAGCGTCAGTCTCTTGGGTCCGCCGGCCATCGCAGCTGCTCAAGCCACAGGTGCCAGTCGAAAAAGGGAAGTGCGCACGCTGCGACTGGCAACAGGATGGTCCCAGTCCACTGCATCTCTTCGGTGCAAGATCCGGTGGGCGGCCGGTTCCCGGAGACAACGTTTTCTGTGTATGCCCGACCTCTGCAAAGACATTGTTTTAGGAAGGGATTTCCTTACAGTGACAGATATCTCCTTGCATGTGGCGCTTGGGGGATGGACAATTGGAACAGAGCCCCAGCGCATTGTTCCATTTGTGAAGGCCATAAAGCGAGCAAGCAGCGGGCTTGGGGCAGAAGAATATTCGTACTCCCTGGAGAACCTCTTCAAAGAGGAGTCAACTTGCGCCACCACATTCAGCCATAGTGCTACCGAAGGCGATGGAGACTCTGCAAAGACACCGGGAGTGTATGCTCCTATAAAGAAATTGTTGGAGATCTTTGGGCCAATCTTCACCAAAACTCCCGGCTGCACTTCCCTTGCTGAGCACCGAATTGACACAGGAGACAGTCAACCCGTTCGTTGCAAGTTGCGTCCCGTCAATTCCAAGAAACAAAAGATCATTGACAGTTGCCTTCAAGACTTGCGGGAACAGGGACTTGTGCGTCGGAGCACCAGTGAGTGGACCAGTGCACCTGTTCTGGTGGCCAAAAAGTCCGGAGGCTTTCGCCTGGCCATAGACTACCGGCCGCTCAACGCACGCACCAGGGTGCCAGTGTATCCAATGCCCCGAACCGACTGGCTGCTGGCACAACTCGGGAGAGCGGAGTGGTTCTCAAGCTTTGACCTTTCGCAGGGTTTTTTCCAAATCCCTATGCGCGAGGACGACATTCCGAAGACGGCGTTCATATGCCACCAGGGCACCTTCGAGTTTACAAGGATGCCGTTTGGTGTTGCAGGTGGTCCAGCCTCCTTTCAAACGCTGATGGACAGAGTCCTGAATGGAATCAACCACCAATTTGCTATGGCATTTATGGACGATATACTTGTGTATTCAGAGACGCTGGACAGCCATGTTGCACATGTCCGAGAAGTCCTGGAGCGCATCAGATCAGCAGGACTCACCATGAACCCCGACAAGGTTCAGGTGTGCTGCCAGTCGCTGAAGTTTTTGGGCCATGTAATAAGCCCTGGACAATGTAGGCCGGACGAGGGGAAGGTGTTGGCGGTGCTCGACTACCCCCGACCTACCACAGTCAAGCAGCGGCAAGCCTTTCTGGGTTTGGTTGGCTATTACCGGAACTTTATCAAACAGTTCTCCATTATTGCCCGCCCCCTCACCGATCTCTTGAGAAATGACCGAAAGTGGATCTGGAATCACCAGCAGGAGCATGCCTTCACCCTGCTCAAGGATGCACTGGCTCACGATGCGGTGATGAGTTTGCCAGACCTGAATCGGCCCTTCGTCGTCGAAACAGATGCCAGCGGAGTTGGCATAGCTGCAGTGCTTCTACAGCAAGGCCCCGACCAACTGCAACCGGTGTCCTTCATCAGCAGGGTGCTTACTGAATCTGAGCGACGTTACACCGTCCAGGAGTGGGAGTGTCTCGCAGTGGTCTGGGCAGTAGACAAGTTCAGACCTTACCTCGAGTTTACCGAGTTTGAAATCCACTGCGACCACTCCTCACTATCCTGGATGTTCAGCACCGACCAGGCCTCCCCAAGAGTCAAGCGTTGGGTGCTTCGACTCCAGGGCTTCAACTGCAAAATCAAGCACCGGAGAGGGCTTGCGAATATCCCAGCAGATGCCCTCAGTAGGGCACCTCTCCAGCAGGTAGACATACCTGATCAGAGCCTGCCTGAAACGCTGTTTCCCATCTGTGCACCAGAGTCGGAGCCTCAGATCACCTTTGAGGCAGCTGCAGCAGTGTCCCTGATCGACGATGTCACCCGCTTGAGCGACAGAGCAAGATTAATTGACGAGCAAAAGCAGGACACTCTTTTGTCGAGGCTCCTGAGTGTTAAAGAAGGCATGAAGCTTCCTGATGATGACCCTGACCGGCGCCTACTGGCGGACTTGGCGGAAACAACCGAAGTAGAAGCCAACGGCCTCCTCGTTCAACTACGCGGGGAAAGAAAGGTGCCCTGGCTCCCTACCCATCTTCGGCAATTGGCACTTCAGATGTCACATGACCATCCCACAAGCGCTCACGAAGGTTTTTTCAAAACTCTAAAACGCGTCTCTTCCCGCTTTGTCTGGTTGGGAATGAGAGCTGACGTCGCCAGGCACGTTCGTTGCTGTCAAGTGTGCCAACGCACTAAAGCCCGCCGCCAGAAGCCACAAGGGCTTATGAGCAGCCAGTGGGCCACTGCACCGATGGAGGAGCTAAGTGTGGACATTGTAGGACCTCTGCCGACCACACCTAGACGCAACAAACACCTTTTGGTGATAATCGACAAATTCACAAAGTTTATCGAACTTTTTCCTTTACGAACAGCAACCAGCAAAACCATTATAGAGTGCATGGTGCATGTTTTCTGCCGACACGGCACACCTGTTTCCATCTCCAGTGACAACGGCAAGCCATTCGTCAGTAAACTGTGGCGAGGTCTCCTAAGCCACTGGGGGATCGCCGACCGCCACACTGTGCCATACAGGCCATCAGGACAAATGGTAGAGAGGCACAATGGCACGGTGAAGGAGAGCCTTAGAGCATATTGTTCTACCCACAGAGACTGGGACCAGCACATTCCTGAAATCGCTTTCGCGATGCGCACGGCAGAAAGCGTCGTCACCGGATTCACCCCAGCCTTCCTTTGCTACGGCCGAGAGCTTCGCACCCCGTGGGAAGTGGCGGGACTCAAGGATGACATCGAGCCACCAGCTTCAGAATGTCATGCTTTTGCGGCGGAAGTCACTCGGCGCCTGCACGACGCACTCGATTTCGCTCGGGATCACCAAGAGAAAGCAAGGCAGGCCCAAAAAACTTATTACGACCGGCACCGGAAGCCTGCAACAATACGTCAAGGTGACCTTGTCCTCCTTGACGCCCACACATTGAGCGATGCGGCCAAAGGCATTACTGCGAAGCTTGCTCCACGCCGCACGGGGCCCTTCCGTGTGGTCCAGTGCCTGGGTGCTAACGACTTTGTGCTTAAGGACCCAGTTACTGGGCGAAACCGACACGTGGCTAACGCGGACCAGCTGACACCGTACCACGAGCCAGTTCCAGATATACTCCCGTCTGGTTCACGTCTCAAGAGGGGGAGACCTGTGAGGAGTGTCTGGCGAAGGACTATGCCAGGCGCACGTGCCGCGCACGTGCCGCGAGAGTACAAACACGGAATGGGAAAGACAACGAGGACGGACCGGGGGAACGGGCAGTTAGGTTCTGGGATTTAGGACGGACAGTAAAGGTTCCATCCTAACAAAGCGTGACATTCTTACATGTGTCGCCGCAATAAATACGTTGAGGTAAATGCATAAAAATAGTCATTAAATACATCTGCTAAATATATGGCGGTTAACTTGAGGCCGGCAGAAGAAATCTTTACTATGTCATTGGAGCGCTTACCACGACCGAAACCGCGTGTAAATTCTTCCACATAAGGTCACTGCGGCCTACTGAAGACCTAAAAGATTCATGATGGTAACGCTCCTTGGCCTTTTTTAAGTTCCTTTTTAGTTGATTACGATAATTTTTAAATGCTTTGAGGTTATTGGGATCTCTAGTCTTCGTAAGCTTTTTTTTTATAAAGAGCGTTTTTAATATTTATTCTTCCGAGTAAGTCGACCGTTGCCCAAGGTTTCAGAGTCCTCTTTTTACTTTAATTAGTTTGTATAAGAAAATCGACACTGTAAAGGCTTTTAAAGCACTCCAAAATAAATTGTATGCCTCATCAGGGTCTCCAATTTCGACATCATTCCAGTTTGTGTTAGCTACATCCTGCGCAAACCTTTCCAAACAGACCGGCGTAATACACTGGACTGACAAAGAAAACACTGGCACTAGTTTCTCAGCTGGTTTTAACACACATAAAAATAGGAAGATGATCGCTAAGGTCGTAACTTTTTACTCCGGACCTTATATTGCTTTCCTCGTAATTTGTAATGAACTAGTCGATCAACGTTTCTGAAGTAACATTTACCCTAGTTGGTAGACTGACTACGCTCTGACAACCACTTATGATTATTAAGTTCTCTAGTTCTATTTTTGCAACACAATTATTTAGCATGCTCACGTTAAAATAACCACCATATATAACGTTGAGCTTATTTTTATTAGCCAACTCAAAAAGAGAACCTTGCAAATCCAAACAGGGAGCCTAAACGTCACTGGGAGGTCGACAAATGACAGAGGCAATACCGTGCTTAGTTCGCACTGGGAAAGCTTCATGGTCCTTAGTGGTTACACTAAACGTAGGCAATATTTCACACTCACTGATTTCTTTAATCAAAATTGACACACTTTCCGTCGGACTTCAGTGCAATTGAGAAAAAAAATGCGTATAGTGGTATAATAAAAACTTCAATATATTCCGCGTACCAGGTCTCGGAAAACATGATAATGTCAAAATCAAAGATTTCAGCAAAAAATAAAAAAAAACACTCAAGATCAACACTTTTATTTTTAGCCGATCGAATATTAATATGCAGACAATGAGTCCAGAAAGAAGATTTCTTTACCAATACATGTTTCAAACAGAGACGGTAGTACATACTCTGATCCTGCCATGACAGAAAAATATACACAACTTAAAGACTAAAAGGGGACTTAGTACCAGCACTTAGTTCCAATTCAACAAGTCATTTTCGCCAATTACAGAAGTACCTTTCCCCCTTACAAATATTCTCCCATTTCAGTGCCACACAAACTGATAATTATGCTCCCTTGCCTACCCCTTCGTGGTCCACCGGAGAGCCTTGTACTGTCGAGTCATGTTTTCAAGCAGACGCTCGCTATCTTGAGGCCGTTTTAGGTCACGTCTTTGTTCATACCAGTGATTTCGAGTTTGTTGTTGCGCAAAGTGCACAATGATTTTAGCGATTTTATCAGGCCTGGAAGAAAGCCTGTGCATCGAAGCTATCTCGGACGGGGTGAACGTTGGGACACCTAGCTTAACAGATAGTTGGTTCACGAGAGACAGCAGGTCTTCGTTTTCAGCTTGTCGGACACCGTAAATTTCCAAATTTTGTTTCCTACTGCGCCATTCCAGTCGATTCAAATCCTATTTTACTTCTGCCAGTTGCCCGTCATTTCCGGCGTTCTCGGTTTTTTACACGCGTTTCTTTAAACTTTTTTATGTCGTTGTCTTGTTGTCGAACATGCTCCAGCAGTTCATCGTACTTGTCCGACATGATCTGAACGGAGACCTCAATGTCGTCGACAGTTTCTTTCATACTCAGTAGGCTGTTACGTTTCTTTTTCATGCATGTCAGCATAGCGACCACGTCAATTTCGGTGTCTTTTTTTGCTTTGACACTTCGACCACTTCGCGTTTTTGACGTACTACACATTTCGCACCGCCACGACTTCTGGAATTTTTTACCTTTTGATTTGGAAGTCAATTCCGCGATTCCGGAAGAAGTGCCAAATTGATACGTGAATTTACATTCCGTACACGTTACATCAAAGACTTCGTCTGATAGCGGTTCAAGACACTTGAGGCAAATGTCCTCGCCCAGGTTACCTATCTTAAAGGGGCACTAACACCCACCAAATTTTTTTTTTTTTTAGGCGATTCATTATGATGCCGGAATACTACCCAATTAATATTTTGCTACAGAGTCACGTAGTTTTTTTTAATAAAGCCAAAAAACGCAACTGCCCGAAACCGAAACCGAAACTCCCGCACTGCACGGAGCAGTGGGGAGGATAGAGTGAGTGGCGGAAGTCACGTGACTACACCCGATCGTACGGTTTTTTTTTTTTTTTTTGTTTCTTTTTCTTCGCACGTAGCACACGAAATGCGTTCCGGGACTTGCTTTGTTTGCTGTGCGATTCCTTTGCAGTTATGTTTGTTCCGCTCGCTGTTCTGTACTTGAAGATGAGTTGTTTTGTAATTTAAGCGTTTGAAATGAGTATTGAGCGCCCGTGGTGAATTCCCGTGATTGGCTCCGAAAAGAATACTCCCAAGATGTTGCGTGAAGAGCTGCCTCACATGTCTTGCGTCTGAAAGTGGCACTGTGCGGCAGGGTGCACAAGTTTCCGAAACATCGACGGGTCGGTATCAATGGCTGGCTGCAATTCCTGTAGAACCGTTACGCGAAGCTCGGTAAGCGGACGCTACCCGATTCATATGCTCCTTGCTTTTTGTGGAAAGTGACTAGATTGAGTTCGCAGGTGTCAAAAATGAAATCCCATACCATTTAGTTCAGCGACGTATGGTCCACAACAATAATTTTTCCAGTGATAATTGTTAAAAAAGAAATGTAAACATCGCAACATGCTTGACAAAGAAAAAAAATGGTACACCATCACCAGGGACCGAACCCGTGCCCGATGCGTGTGAATCGGACGTCTTCCACTGAGCTACTGAAGCTACTCTTTCATCCTGACTAATGAAGCCGGTATGTGGGAAGTTTGCTCCCGATTTCCCTTCAATACATGATCTTCCGGCTGGAAGTTGGGCAGCGCCGCGGATAGGCCACATTCGCACCTCGTAAAGAAACCGTACGCGCGCGTATTCAACTCGAAGTACGCACTTCGTGCTTGACGTTTGAGCGAGCGATGTCTCCAGACGGCTTGGCGACGTCTTCGTGCAGTCGGCTTGCTGGTCGGGCGTGTCGTACGGGATGAATATCAGAGGCCAGATTCACTAAACAATCTTACGACAAAAATGTGCGTGAGACAAAACTTAAGAAAAAACGCGTCTCCACCAGTGCGCAGGTTATGACGAAACCCTACGAAACTCGGAAGCTGTCTTACACACTTCTTACGATCAAATCAGCATGGCCGACAGCGTCACTCAGTTGTTGGTCGGGACGACCAACCGACGTTTATTTTTCTACGTGGGCTTCTCACGCGTCCCGACTTCAAGCAGCAAGAAAAAAGTAGAAAGTACTTGAAACAGACCACGACGAACAAGAACGCTGGATCCACAAACACCCGGAAAAACTTCTAACGGCAACGACTCCACCGATCACAAGCGAGCTCGGCAGATAGGCCTAGCAGCACTCCGACTCGGCGCAGCGGTGCTCTGACTGTCCTTGGCCAAGACCGTCTGCCCACGACCGGCTGGCGTGCTGAATGGAATATGCCCGCTCGACCCTTGTGAACCCTTGCCGTATTATAGTTTGATCACTGACCTCAATTTTAGATTAAGAGGTCAATCTCTTCCTCTTGTCACCTCCTTGTTTTCCGAGGCAGCGGTAACGAACGCTGTCGTCGAAAAGGGGCTCTCATGGATTCTGTGTCTTTGTTTTGTGTGATATATAGCTCAAATAAACGCCGTATGGATTACCTTCGCAACACGGTAAGTACACTTTGTTATTAGTGTGCCATTTCAATTCTGACACGACTGCTCCTCACTGTCGATCGCTATAACAGTTCGTGGGTCGCAATGCCGGTCCAACCTTTCCTTTGCCGAGTGTCACGCCAGCGTCGAGTTGCAATCGTAAAGGATCGGTCCCGAAGCGCTTACCAATTCGTGGTCCAACAGCGCGAATCCATTTCGATCAAACGCGCGTGTCCGCTCCGAGTGTGAACAGGTATTACGTGGCTCTTGCTGACACTCTGGTAGTTCAAACGTATCTTTTTTAACGTCGGCTCGCTCCTGCATCTCCGAGGCCGCGAAAAACGCCGCGGCAATTTGTTTCCATCTACGTCGCTTTGCAAACGACTGACACGGGCCATCTTTTACCAACGATGACAGTTGTGTTGACTTCGTAGCGATCGAGTTCGTAGCAGTCAACGGAGGCGGTTACGCATCCCGGCCTCGGCATTCGGGCGCGTTTAAATCGTGTTGCCGTCGACATATCACTGCACGGACACGAACCCCAGACAAGCGGTGGCATGAAGGCCGCTTGTGTATGTTATTAAAAATCCACGCGCTCCGAACGGCTCCGAACCATGCCGAGCTCTCCGATTGGTTGTTCGTGCTGTCGAAGACGCCGTCGCCATACCAACAACACCGGTAAGTTCTAGTTTTTGCGTACGAGAACGTCGCTTCCCTCCTCTCACGTAAGAACGCGTTCGTGAGTTAAGAACGCGTTCGTAAGTTAAGAACGCGTTCGTGAGTTAAGAACATCTTGCGATGTTCTTAACTCACGAACTTCTTAGCTAAGTTGTCGTAAACTAAGAAGCTCTTCGTGAATCTGGCCTCTGTTCTTTTGACCGGTCCAAAATTTTTCTCTCGAAGGAAGGCAGAATTCGCCGGTACCGTGAACTACTGTTCTGAAGTAGAAGTCCAACGCCCGTCGTCCACTGCCATCCGCTGGACCCACAATATGCAAAACGACGCCATGTTGAGAATTATGCAGCAATGAAGGCACAGAATGCTTCCGGTTGTCTGTGCTACATTTTTTTTTTTTTTCAATCAACGTATTTGCAGCTTTTCGGAAGCCACAAAAAATGGGTTTCATGTTTTTTTTTCTATTTTTTATATTGAATGTGTGCCTTCAATGACCCACGACTTTGATTAAATTTGGTGGTCGCGTCGAAACCTTAGAAAACGGCCCGTGACCACGGGAAAGAGAGTGAGCGCGACTCAAACCGGCCAGTTCTCGATCGGCTGTTTTCGGGCGAAAAGAGACCGAATTTCGACCCGCAAATTCTGTTCTGGGTAGTTGGGCTCTCATATGTCACGCACAACTAAAAATCTCGGCGAGCATACAGTGTCCCTTTAAAGCTCAAGGTACGCTCAAAACATAACGTCAGTATTGGCAGCAGCAGCAGCAACGGCGGGAAAGTACACGGTCAGGCACTGTTCGCTGCTTGCCGCCGCTGCTGCCGAATGCCGGAATCCAACTTGCATCAGCCTTTATGTAGACTGGGTAGGTAGGTGTCACCCCCAACGCTACGCTTGGAGAAACCCACGTGATGATGAAGTTCGCACTCTGAGCTCGGCCGGTTGAGGGCAGGGGGTGGAGGGCCTTGTCTTCGCTGCTCTTGCCGTTGGACTGGAAAGCCTGTAGCGTCAATCTGTAGAAATCACGAGCGAGTGGTCAGACACTGTTCGCTGCGTACCACCGCTGCTGCCGAATGCGTTGATTAAAAGTATATTTTAGTTCCAAACTGGTCGATTGGTTTCCATTCGCAACGATAGTTGATAGCGCATAAATAAGAAGAAAACAATGCAAAGACGAGTACAAAGTAAAAAGGTTTTTAAATATGTCTGCATACCAACCAGCAAAAATTTCTGCATTATTTTATAGCGTCAACTGAACATGACAAATCAAATCAATTGAAATTTCTGAAGGCTGGAATCAAATATGTCGACAAAGGGGGAAAAAACAACGAGTCCAGTAGAACGTTCATGCATGATCTCTGAACTGCTGTATAATTACGAGCGTTCGTAAGGTGATTTTCGATATGGCATTTTGCCGGTGCGATCCATAACGCGAAAAAAAAAGATGACGGTTTTCTTGTTCACGATATGGATATGCCACCTCTGCCCTTGCTAATCCAATTTCATTATCACGAACCAGCGCAAGTAGACTGTTATTTATTTCATTGCGCAGATTCCATATTTTGAAGACATCGGTTGCGTCGCCACAGTTAAGTCCTTAAACGATTTTTGTTGTGTTCGCTAACCTACGGTCCAGTATCTCGTATATTCGGGTCATTACTTACCATATAGGGGCCAATTTTATCGTCGCCGAAGTAATAACTGCGGCTTCAAACAGCTGTATGTACAGAGCGCGACACTGTTAGCGCGAACAAGAGATCGCCCGTTTTTCGAGTTTTTCTCTTTGAAACCAAGGGATGTCATCCAAGTCATTATTGCTACGGAAAGAGCACATTTAGTTCTATAATGTAAGCGATAAAATTTCGGGCCCGCTATACTATTTAGAAGTAAAAGTGCGAAAATGCACCGATGTCGTGTTCGCGCTAACAGTGTCGCGATGTGTACAAAAAAAGCTTTCATTTATAATCAGCGCGTGTCTAATATAGCGGGCATGCCTACGGAGCTGCCATACCATTTACTGATTACTCACCCGATGGGCCAACGGAATAGTGCAGAATCGTGTTAGTTGCCGATCACTAAGCAGAAAGCTGGTAAGATGACGATGATGGAGACCCGACATTTCGTAAACCAACTTCAATTCAATCTCCGCCTTTCTTCTTTTATATCGAAATAAGCATCGTCCCGCCGTGCGGTCCTTTCCGCACTACGGCGTGAGGCACGCGAAATACCCCAGGTAAGCAGTCATATAACACTGGAAACAACTTATAGCTCCGGCCTGAAACAGCGTCTCTAGAGACCTGTTCCTCTCAGCCAGCGGGCGCGAGGGCGCCTGTCGGATGCTTCCATGTAATGCTTGCATCGAACATAGGGCGACACTGCTGCGTTCATGCACGAGCCACGCTCCTTTACGAGTGTGCGTCAGAGTCTCTTCACGCGGTGTAAGAGAGCGTCTGAAAGTACTAGAAAAAGGTTTAAATAAGAGAAAAAAGGTAAGAATGCTGCTCGCGCTGTCCCATTAGGACGATGAGAGCGCCTTTCTTTGGATTTCTTGTTTTTGTTGCCTCTCGTTCTCAAGACGTGCAAGCGTGCGTTGCGTGGAGTTTCTGCTTCAGCGCTCTCGGGAGACGGTTGCATGATGACTAGCTCCGACGGAGCGGCGACATCGGCCCTTGCCGGTCATGGTTTTTTTCTGCTGTTGGCGGATCTTCCTCGGAAGAGTACAAGATTGCTTTACCTTACGTACCTAGCGGTTCAACGGTTATAAACTCAGTCATGCTTCACGGCGACCTCAAGGGGCGTCCATATTGGATCGAAGATTTTCGCCAGGAACTCAGGCGTATCGCTGTTTTATCTGATGTCGCCTCGCTGGGCGCATATCAGATGAACCATGTATGGCTGGCCACGTTTCGGACGCCCGAAGCCAAGGAGCGACTGGTGAGCGCGAAGGAGCTCAACATCGAGAACCTACGGTGCGTCGTCATTGGCCCCTGCTCCACCGAAGTTCGCCTTCACGTACACTGGGTCCCCTTCCACTTCCACGACGACGCGGCGAGCAAGCTGTTTGATCCGTATAGCAAAGTCCTAGAAGTCTCCCGCGAGAAGTGGCGTGTCGAGGGTTTTGGGGCCATCGAGTCGACGACGCGCATCGTGCGCATGACCCTCAAGAGCGGCGTCACGCCCGACGGCATGCCTCACCAGCTGAGGCTCCAGGAAGGGAACGTCCTCATCGTCATCCCGGGGCGAGCACCAGTCTGCTTCCGTTGTAAGCGCGCCGGGAACATCAGGCGCGACTGTCGAGTGCCGAAGTGCTCGGTGTGCTTCCGTTTTGGTCACGACAGGGAAGATTGCGTGAGGACATACGCCCGCGTGACTGGTGGGGACGCGAAAGACGACCTTTAACCGCTAACCATAGAGGTCAACGAGGCCGAGCTGGTTCTTGAAGGTCTCGAGAAAGACGCCAAACCGACCACGCAACCACTGGCAAACCCCGCCGGAGACGGTGGTCCCGCGCAAGTCTCCGTGGCAGACGACGAGGACGAGTCGGCCCCGGGTGTTCCAGAACAAGTTTCCGATATCCTTTCCCTTGAGGTGACCCCGACCGCGGTCGGCGCTGTCTCGCCCGCTGCTTATCCCCCGGTGTCTGAGAAGGGCCCCCCGGAAGGTGTTGTCGTCATGGGCGAGGCGACCGACTCACCGAAGCGCGACCTCGAGGACACGCCCCCGTCACCCAGCATGGCCCTCAACGCCAACCCTTGGCTGGGAATGTAGAAGAGTAAGCGGGGACGTTTCAAGGCTGTGCCATACAGCCGCCCGGACGATCGGCCGCGCGTCAACGGTTTATAAGGCGGCTACGCCCGTTTGAGGAAATTCCACACGATCGTCAAGCAAGTTCAAGGTCGCAACCCTTTATGTGTACGCTCGATACAGCCATTAAGGTATCGACGTTAAACGTTCGAGGCTTTAACGCGTATAAGAAACAATACCAAGTACAACGTTTACTAATGGAAGAGAGGCCCGATTTTGTAGCGTTGCAAGAAACCATGATGGCTGAGGAGGAGCTGGTAGCCAGTGCACTGAAGCCTTTTCTACATTCGCATGAGGTTTGTGTTACGCACGCTGTCGGTGTTTCGGGGGTTGTTTTTTTGTTTTTGAAAAAGTCGTTTCCTATGTCGGAGTTGGACGTCACCACCGACACGGAAGGACGTTTTATTGTGTGTGATTTTTCTTCTTCAGCAGTTCACCGGCGGCTTATTTGCATATATGCCCCCAGTACGGTGAAAGACCGGGTTTCGTTTTTTTCTAAGTACCACGTGGCTCGCGCCGAGCTGCTCTGTCGGCCATATTGTCGGTGAAACACGCGGATCAAAGGATTGCGCTACTCTGCTCCGTAGTAGCTATATAGTGCTCTAATTCTAGCGAAGCCCGTACGCCGGTACTCCCCGAAGCGTCGTTTCAGTTTTCTTCTGCTCAAGCGTGTGTCTTTCAAATATGCGTTCTATGCGCTCGCGCTCGCGCCAAGAGGACAGTGCAGAATTGCCGTTTCCGGGCCCGTGCCTTCACCTGCAACGAACGCGAAATACGTATGCTAAATTATCTAAAGCCTGGTTCAGACTGCGTCTGACTGCGTTGCGGCGGCGAGAAACCAGGACATCCCTGCTGCTTGTTGTAGAGGTCGCAAGTGGCGCTCCCTCACTCTTTTGCTCCTCCGTTGCTAGTTTATATCATCGGCGGCCTGAATAAAGCCACTTCACATGCCGACTGGAACCCGATACGTCTGCGTCTCACTCAACTCCGCGACATGGTGTCAGAAGCGGTCACGACAGCAGCGGCGTAACGCTCGCCCGCCCGCTCGCTCGCCTCGCCTCGGCTCGCTCGCTCGCTCGACACGGCCGGCATGGCTACGCCAGCTACGCAGCAGGAGATAAGGCCTAGTGGACAGCCGCTCGACAGTCCCCACACGTCCCTCCCGTCGCCGCCTCCGTTCGACTTTGCGAACCCCAGCACATGGGAACAATAGATTACAGTTTTCGAAGACTTCCGTTTCGCTTCGGGACTACACCACGCCGCCGACGAGGTCCAGGTACGGACTCTTCTCTACCTCATGGGCTCCCACGAGGCTCGGCGCGTACTCGAGACATTTGGCCTGTCTTCGAAAGCGCTACTGTCCTTCGACGCCGACAAAGAAGCCTTCACACGCCACTTCGTGCATCCTACCAACGAGGTATACGCAAGCGTCGTGTTTCATCGTCGCATCCAAGAACCCGGCGAAAGCGTGGACGCGTTTTTCACGGGGCTCCGGTCGCTCGTCAAGAAATGTGGTTACGCGTCGACGGCAGTTGAAGACCGACTCGTAAGGGACCGCTTCGTCGTGGGGCTTCGCGACAAGGCACTCGTCGACAAACTCTGCCGAAGTCCCAAGCAATCGCTGGACGAAGCCCGCCTCCAGGCTCGTGTCCACAAGGACGCCGGGCGTGCACGTGGCACACTCTTCGCAGAGTCTGTTCCCGGCCACGTGGTCGCCGAGACACGCAAGCAAGACTCCGAGGGTCGACAACGCACCGGGAAAAACCAACAGCGCAAGAACACACGCACTGGCAAGCACGCGTCCCGCGACAAGCACGACGGCGACAACCCCTGCCGTTACTGCGGCCGCACCGCTCACCCCCGTGCGAACTGCCCGGCACGGGACGCCATATGCATCCGCTGCAAGAGGAAAGGTCACTACGCAGCTTTTTGCGAACAGCGGGACCGACTTGGCTCTCTTCAGCTGCACGCGGTGACGCCGCGCCCCTTAGCCAAGCTCACGCAAGTCATCGTCGACGGTCACTCCGTGACCTTCAAGATCGACACCGGCTCCAAAGTCACAGCCTTACCCGAGACTTTTCCAGGCCTCCCTCCACAACTTCAACCGGCAGAAGGCCAGCTCGCGGGACCTGGAAACCACGTGTTGGCCGTTTTGGGCACGTTCGACGCCACTCTCACGTGGAAGGGAACGACCACAGTCCAGCGTATCTACGCGCTGCCAGCATCGACCACGCCATTACTTGGCTTCCCCGCAATTGAGGCCCTGGGCGTCGTCCGGTTCGCAGATGCTGCCACAAGCTCCGAAGGGCCACAGCAGCGCACGCCTCTTTCCCGAGACATCTTCGACGGGTTGGGCGAACTGCGAGACGAGTACGTCATCTGTATCCAACCCGGGACACGACCCTTTTCGTTGAGCACGCCAAGAAGGGTTCCTCTTCCACTCCATGACGCTGTCCGACACGAACTCGCGAAACTTGAAGCCGACGGGGTCATTGGCCGCTTTGACGGCCCTACAGAGTGGTGCTCTGGCATCGTCATCGTTCCGAAGCAGTCTGGCGACTACCGAATATGCGTCGACCTGACCCGCCTCAACCAAGTCGTCCTACGAGAGCCACACATCCTCCCCTCCGTCGAGCACACCCTGGGACAACTTGGGCAAGCCCAGGTCTTCTCCAAACTCGATACAACGGCGAGGTTTCATCAGGTGAAGCTTGCAGAAAGCTGCCAAGAACTGACTACGTTCATCACCCCTTTCGGGCGGTTCTGCTTCCGACGCCTCCCCTTCGGCATCTGCTCGGCACCGGAATACTTCCGGCGACAAATGAGCCGCGTCCTGGAAGGCCTCGAGGGTGTGGTTAACATGATCGACGACATATTGGTCTTCGGCAGCACTCAGGCTGAGCACGACCGTCACCTGAACAACGTCTTGCAGCGTCTCCAGGCGGCCGGGTTCAAGCTCAACCGCTCCAAGTGCATCTTTTCGGCGCGTGAAGTCAAGTTCCTGGGCGTCATGATCAGCGACAGAGGCATCAGTCCCTATCCGGAGAAGATCAAAGCGCTCGCAGATCTCGAGGCTCCCCCCGACGTCAGTGGAGTGCGACGACTGCTGGGGATGGCCAATCACTTGGGACGTTTTCTTCCCCAGTTGTCGGACACGACAGCACCCCTCCGGGCTATTCTTCAAAAGTCTAGTACATGGGTTTGGGGTCCTGCACAGCAGCAAGCGTTCCAGAAACTGAAAGGGCTGCTCATCTCAAACGCCACATGGCCCGGTACGACCCCACCTACCCCACGACTGTGTCCGCCGACACCAGCTCCTACGGCCTCGGAGCAGTTCTCCTGCAGCAGCAACCTCCCGGAGAGCATCGTGCAGTGGCGTTTGCAAGTCGTTCACTAACTCCGACGGAGTCCAGATACAGCCAGACCGAAAAGGAGGCACTTGCCGTAGCATGGGCAGTTGAACGATTCGAACAGTTCGTGCGGGGCGTCCAGTTCGACGTCCAGACTGATCACAGGCCTCTTGTCACACTTCTGGGCAGCGCCGAGTTAGACCTCGTCCCTCCAAGAATTCAACGGCTGCGGATGAGGCTCCTTCGCTTCCAGTTCCGGGTACTCTACGCCCCTGGGAAGCTTATCGCCACCGCCGATACCCTCTCGCGGGCTCCAGCTACTACGCAGGTTGCCAGTCTGAAAGTCGACTCCCTCGATGTAGAGCGCTTCGTAAACAACATCGTGAAGGGATGGCAAAACCTCACTGCTCCGGGTCTTGAGCAACTCTGCAAACACCAGGAAAAAGACGGAACCTGCATGGATCTGGCTCGTCTCTGCGAACGTGGGTGGCCGCGGCGAGCGTCGCAAGTCCCTGCCCATCTACGCTGCTTCTGGAGCACGAGGAGCAACAACACAGTCTGCGGGGGGCTGCTGCTCTACAACAACCGGATCCTGGTTCCTGCGGTACTCCGACGTGACATGCTGACCAGATTGCACGAGGGCCACCAGGGTATTGGCCGTTGCAAGGCACGGGCGCGCAAGTCCGTGTGGTGGCCGACACTGAACTCTGAACTGGAACAGCTGGTGGCCGGCTGTGAGACCTGCGCTCAGACACGGGTACAGCGCCACGAACCGCTCATGGGCTCCCAGACTCCGAGCAGGCCCCGGTTTCGGGTGAGGGCTGATTTGTTTGAAGAAGGTGGACGTCACTACCTTCTCACGGTAGATTACTATTCGCGCTACCCGGAGGTAATTACCCTGTCATTGACGTCTTCCTCGGCTGTGTTTGCAGCAATGAAGAGCATTTTTGCACGCTTTGGCATTCCCACTGTCGTCGTCTCCGACAATGGGCCACAGTTCTCCTCAAGGGTCTTCGCCTCCTTCGCTCCTTGTTACGGCTTCCATCACGTAACCAGCAGCCCCCGGTTCCCGCAGGCCAACGGAGAGGCTGAACGCATGGTGCGGACAGTGAAGGACCTGCTGGCCAAGACGAAGGATCCCTACCTGGCCCTGCTCGTCTATCGCGACACCCCGGGAGTAAGTGGATGAAGCCCAGCACCACTTTTGATGGGGAGAAGACTGCAGACCACGGTGCCGAAGCTTGAGGAGGCCCTGATCCCTCGAACGCCTCCAAGGACGCTCTTCCACCAGCGAGACTCGTGTGCTCGACGCCGACAGGCGCAGGACTACAACAGGCGCCACGCCGCTCGTCCACTCCGTCCGCTGTCTCCGGGCGAAGATGTTTGGCTCGCGGATGTACCTGGAGCTGCGCGTGTCCTGGGGCCAGCAAGACGACCTCGCTCGTACGTCGTGCAGACGCCCACAGGCATACTTGAGCGGAATCGTCGTCATCTGGTTCCATTTACACCATCTCAGCCTGCAGTGGAGTCTGCTAGTTCGCCGGTCTCCGACACTCCAGCTGCATCGACCTTACCTCCGGTGCCTCGTCATGCTACTTCGCCGCCTCCGCACCCCCTACAATACTCGACTGGGTCTCCGCGGTTTCTGGCGGAATCCCCGGTGCTGGGCACAGCGTCAGTGCCCTCGCAGCAGTCACCAGTGTGCCCTCAGCAACAGGGCAGAGTTTCTCGCTGCGGGCGACGCATCAAGACGCCCGAGAGACTTAATTTATGAAGACAACAAGTTTGTGTCTTTTTCCCTGAAGGGGAGATGTAGAGGTCGCAAGTGGCGCCCCCTCACTCTTTTGCTCCTCCGTTGCTAGTCTATATAATCGGCGGCCTGAATAAAGTCACTTCAATTGCCGACTGGAACCCGATGCGTCTGTGTCTCACTCAACTCCGCGACACTTATATCGCGTGCCAAGATGATTGCTTGAACTGGATTCCACGCTTCATATGAGGCACAGATGTGCCGGTGAATCGCTTTCGGTTCTCGACGCAACGCAGTCAAACGCATTCAAACGCAAGTGTCTGAACCTGCCTGAAGCATCAAAGAACGCCGAGAACATAGTTCTCTGCGCTGCACCTGCTGGTGTCTCCAGCAGCAGTTTTTCTAAAAAAAACTAAAACATAGCACGTGTATGTTTGCCATCGCCTTATTTTTGGAAATTTACTTGGAATCTTTTATATAGGTAAAAGGAACGCGTGCCGGAAGGCCTCAAATCCTAGTCCCTTTCAAAGTACTCCACCTTGGATGACACACTTCTTTGAAGCATTTTTGTTTGAAGCATTTTTTATCGAGTATGCTCGATGAAATGTGCCAACTGAGCCAGTGAAGGCGAATCATATATCCCGAGACAGAGAAATACTGAAATACACGGACATGATCCCAGATATCTGTGTACGTTCGTCCTGTCCGGCCTCAGTCGTGGTGTTAAATGCTTCATACTTCACTGCACTTAAAGCAAAAAAAAAAAAAAAATGGGTATGACAGACGTGCAAGTTCGGGCGGAACCGAGGAGGCCATTTGCAACATATCTGCACGCGGAACTGACCATCACACCTTTAATGAGAGCACGCTCTTTACTGAACCGCACAATAAAAGACGACATGAGTATCTCGTCCGGCGAACATTCGAGTCGACTCACGTCTGTGCGTAGCTTCCTGTGCTTTTCTAGAGTTTTGGTTAAATACCTCGAGCACGACGCCAGCTGCCAGCTGTTTACTAGCAGTACCACAGAGTAATATACACAAGGTGAAAGAGCGGACACTACCATAGCCCCAGCGGCCCAGATAGACCAGTGACAGGTAGCGCTCCTAGCGGGCGGTATTAAGTATAATCTTATTCCGTTTCCGATCAAGTTAGTTTCGGTTTCGGTTTGGGCGTTTCTGCTCCGGTTCTTCGGTACCCTTCTCTCTCTCTTTCCTCCCCGCCTCGCTCGGCTCTCGGGAGCTCCTTGACTCCCGAAGCCGCTTTCTTTTTCTTTTTTCTTTTTTAATACTGGCGCACTTTTGCTTTATTTTTACGATAGAGTCCGTGCAAAATGTGTCAAACAATATTTCAACTTGACAAAGCAGAAGTATATATATTTCTTGTTCTTTTTCTATTGTAAAGCATATAAGTTACACAATCGCCGCATTGACTCCTGGCTGGTGGAGCATTTTGGGGTCAACAACAGTAAGTGGTTCGAACACATTTTATTGGACCACATTCATGTGTACATGATTCACTACAGAAGCTCTGTATGTTTTATACGAAAGAGATCGATACTTACAAAAATAAATGAATATGAATTACTTCGGCATATCGTACACTTCGTAATAGATTCTTAGCGGAACCAAGTTAACAAAACCTTTCCACGGAGAACATGCTGTATGACACATTCACTTTCACGCCGACTCGGGTATGGGAAGTAAGTGCAAAAACAAATAAGACATCGCTATTATTACCAGTCATAAGAGCATAATAACAGTGTAAAGCACACGCCGGATAGTACAAATTCCCGATTTCCGGCAAATATAAAAAAACACCAATTTGCATAGCCTCAATCTCACCGCGGGCGAGCCATTACCAAACAATGAGAACTCTTTTCGAAATCTGACAAGATTCAATGTCCCTAAACATTCCCCGAAATTGTTCAGAAAAGAAATATGGCTTCAGAAAAAAGCGGATAAAAAACTATACAAAAGTGAATACATTTTCTTTCAAATATTTTTAGCCTCTATACACTATTTTCTATCGAAAGTTTGTAGAAAGTGGACAAATATTTTTGTTAGGGAGCCGTGATACACATTCGCTTGAAAAAGGGGAAACAAATATTTGGAGAACAACCTGCACCGCCCACTTAATAAGCACTTTTTGTTTTTGGTTTGGCAACCGCCTCTGTTAATACACTTTTAACAGTTAAACCTGTCTCGTTCTTACTAGCCACTGAAGAGTGCAACCGAACTTTGTCCAAATTCCGCTTAAGAAATCAAACATGTCAACACAAGCGTATTCTGCAAAACAATTTAAAAAAACCCTTTGTGGTACTCCTCTGGGCAAAGCCTAAAACCACCCAGACCTCAAAGATACAAGGCGGCACACACTCCTCGAACATGTGTCACACTCTCTATTATGGGAAGAATGTGATTTTCTAGTTGCTGAATGAAATGAAAGGCAGCCTGTGATAGTACTACTAAGTTGCCGAAGAATTTTCCAGGCACGTTGTATGCTTTAGGAACAAGACAGTACTGGTGAGGCCTGGTCAAGTTATTAGACTCATCCGATAGCAGCTGAGAACAGCCACAGCTGTAAGTTGTCTGTTCAAGCAAAAGCTTGATCAAATAGCCCAAAACGTAATAAAAAAGTGGACGAGTCATCAATTATGTTAGACCTGATGTCTGATGCCAGCTCAGAAATATCCTCTAGTGGCGGGAAGTTATCACTTGGAAGACATTCCACAATGTCTGAAATTAAACTTTCATGGTGCGAAGATATTTGCAACTCCTTTAGGAGGTCAGCCTTGTCATCCTCTACGTTTTCATTGTCCGACAGTTTGAACAGTTTCTTTATCCAGAGGTGTTTTAGTCCTCAGGTGAACTGATGCACATTTGGGTTTGTGTTGCAGCCCAGCATTTGTCGTATATAGCTCCAAAAACGTTCTCAAGTGTGTCTTGCTGCAGGCATCGTGTAAGTAAGAACTTAAAGTCATGGCTGCTTGAAAGCTCATCCCAGAGCATGAGGACACTTTTTATAGTAACTTGCCACCCAATGATGGCTTATGGCTGCCTCCTACTTTGGAACTGCCATGCTGAAATCTATCCGAGTTACTGGTGGAGAAAATCAAGTATTTCAGATTCTCCCCTCAGAATAGGATGACGAAACTTCTGCGCTGTCCTCTTGAATTCTTTAGCTATTTAGACAATCAAAAAGTATGCACATCCTATCACAGAAATAGGCTGTAGCCAGGGATAGGCAAAATACATGCAAATATGTATCAAAATACAAATACAAAATACTTCGTCAAAAATGAATTTAATTACAAATCTAATTACATTTCCAAAAAAGCATTTAAGTACAAGATACAAATACAACCGAATGTATTTGGTCTCCTCCAAATACTTTTCCAAATACATTCCTCAAAATTTGCGTCAGCGACTTCAGGGCACCTGCAACGGGATTCTGGGTATCTAATTTTAATTTTGCATCGCACACTCGGGAGTTAGTGTGCGAGGCTCTAGGAACGTAATAGAAATATAATCAGAAAAAATGTAATCACCTTGGACGTAATAGGTGAAAAAAGTAAAGAGCTTTAAGCAGCTTTCTTTCGTCGATAACATTTTGGTATAGACCGACAAATAACCGAGACGACCAAGACGCGCAGAACTAGCTAGAGAATTTTTTCTTGTTGCAACTCGCACCAGTTACGAAAATCTGGACGACCCGCTCATTTAGAATGTTCCAGGCAAAAATATGGATGGAAATCAGGCTGGAAAGCATCACAAGTTGTCACAGGCACTTATTTAGACAGTATGCCTGTGAACTTCGATTTCGTCACTATTCTTGCCCTGGACTATAGCACCGTAATCACAAAGTCACTAAACGCTTGTGCTTGATTGAGAGACACAGCATTCGGTGCAGAACGTAGTTTTCTTCCTTCTCTGGACAGTGACAATAAATTTGAGGGATGTATTTTCGCCCACAAAATTGTATTTAATTACGATTGTATTTGAAATACCCACGTTTCAGTACTTAAATACACACGTCAAATACATTACCCAATTTGTAATTAAATACAAATGAAAAATACACAAAGTATTGAAATACGTATTTCAAATACTTGTATTTGAAATACTGCCCATCCCTGGCTGTAGCCATAGCTGCCTCAGGAAGTTCCTTGGCATAAACAAGGGATATGATTGCAAGAAAGAGTGAGGCACTCAGTACCTGTGGGGCACAATTTTTTTCCATGTTACAGAAAGGTTCTTGAAAAAATGTGTCTCTCAGTAAGTTTCGGAGCCGACTGCAAGCTCATCGCATGAATAGAACAATAAATTTCAACAATAGAAGACCACTCAATGACCTCATTTCCAATGCAAAGTTTGTGGGCTTAGAGATTGCTCTTGGTTGTTTTGGGAAGGTGCGGAACATCAAAGACAAAGTAAACGTGTTCGTTGTCAACTTCAAAAAATGGCTTATCACCACACATACCAAGCTAACATTTGAAGCCCGCTAACCACAGACCACAGCCTTTACTGTGAAGCCAACACTCTTAAGCTCCCGAATGAGAGAAATGAGGAGGCTGCGTTAAACAGAAGACGTTGTTGCAGTGTGCACAACACTGTATGCAAGGGGCTAAACGCACCTCCTGGAAATTTCAGACAGCATAACAACCAAGGCTCTATCCGCAATGTTAGAGGTTCGTTCAACACCGTCATCTGTAAACCCATGGACAATGTCGTGTGCAGGGTCGTAAGTTAAATTCTTTTTTTAAAACAATCTCATCGAAAATCAACATGCACACACGTTCAAGTGCAGCCAGACAGCCCGACAGAAACAACAGCGCGAGAAGCTCGAACCGATCGGCTTCACGAATTCACGCCGAGCATGCGAGCACGCGGGCGGCCATGCGTCACCTTGATTGATGCAAAGTCAACCGAACATGATGCAGCAGAAAGCACAGATGGACGGCACGCACGGCACAGACGAACGACGCAGGGACGAGCAGAGGCCATGCAGAATGATGCAGAGGTGACGGCGTGCAGGCAGGCAGGCCATGGCAGGCGCCATTCATCACGTGGTTTTTGTGACGTATTTGATTTAAACTATTTAGTCGTTTTAAGTACATTAAACAATTTTAAAGCATTGCCATTTAAAAAATAAATACTTTTCACAGAAAGAGTTTTTATTAATTTTAACCAAATTGCAGAAAAGCGCCACGTAGCGGAGGGTATTAAACGCACTATCTGGGCCGCGAATCGGCTCCTGTGTCCTCTCTTTACGTCTACTATATTACTCTATGGCAGTACATGGTAAAACCCGCGACGGAACCAAAAAGGACAACCGCGATATTTTTTATCTGCCTCGGGTTTTAGAAGGTGCCTACCAAGGTTGCCTGTACTCTTTTTCAGTGCTTATTTTCTGCCAGTTTAGGCGAACTGAGCCGGACGCCTATTTCGACCGGTTCAAATTTGAATAAATGGTAACCAACACACAAAGAAAACAAGTTTCAAGTACTTTTTGAGATTTTTGAAGTGACTTTTACTATTGAACGACTGGATGCACTTGAATGTTCAATTCAAGAGTTCATAAAACGTGACTCCCCATGCTTGTCACCATCCAACAGGGTGGTAACGCTCAATGGCTCGAGCACAGTGGGTAGTTAGGTAAGCCTGTGGTGTAGTTACAGCCGTCAAAACGCATGATGACTAGAGGGGTGCTCACTCTTTCTTAGAGTGTAGGCGAGCATCAGACTTCTGGGATTCAAGGGCGGTCTATAGGAACAAATGTTCACGTTGCGCGTAGTGTTTTAGAGGCATGCGAGAACGGCATAGATCAAGTCGCTATGCTCCAAATAGAGCTTGACCTTGACAAGGCGTTCGACTGCGTTAAATACGACGTTCGTTTTGATGCGTTGGAGCGCGCCAATGTTGGCACAGTCATTTTGGAAGGGGCCAAAATGGGGCATATAAGGGTTGTACGACAAAGCTTATCGTAAACAAAGAGTTGACCGAAGAAATTAATCTCCGGTCATCAGTCAGGCAAGGGTGCCCTCTGTCAACTTTTTTTTTTTTTTATCTGTATTTGGAACTGTTCTGCTTGAGTTTTTTAGGCAACGAGGATTGTCGTGGTTATCGGTTGGTGGAAATTGAAATTAAGATAATGAGCTATGCCGATGATATAGCCGTATTTTGCTCGAAAAGAGAAGCGTTAGTGCTGCCGTGGAGTTGGTAAAGAAGTTTTTTTGTTTTTTGATGCCACAGGGGCAGCGGTAAACTGGGAAAAGTGCGGTGTATTTTGGCATGGGGCGTGGGCCACAACGCCTTCAGTTTTTGAATGCGTCAGCTGGGACCGGGCACCGTGCACATACCTCGGCGTGCCTTTAAACTGCTATCGCGAAAACAAATCCTATTGGTCGGGTGTCGCCACCGACCTCGGCAGGCGTGCCTCTCACTGGAAGAGGCGGGACCTGTCCATTTTTGCGCGCGCGACTCTTTGCAATGTTTTCCTTATTGCCAAGTTATTGTATGTGTTCCAAGTAATTCATTGTGCCCGCATGAGCGTGCAAAAGTTTCACCGCGTTTTTGCGACATAGATTTGGAACTCGTCTTGGGAGCCCATGAGGCGCGACATTCCGTTTCATCGTGTCAGTAATGGTGGATTGAGGTTATCGTATTTGTCTGTACGACAGTTGGTGTCACGTTTTTTTTTTCTCCGCGATCAAGACAAAACTTTCATACTCGCGTTCATTCAAACAAAACTTTCACCTTATTTGCTGACCTTTGTTGTATCATCCTACGCCGGTGAGTCATCAAGACTCTATGGCTTTCACAAAGAGGTTGTCGACTTTTTCCATTTTTTGTCTTCCCGCTTTTCTTTGGAGTATCTGTCTGTGGTAACCAAGAAGACGCTAAAAAGTGACTTGGTGTTAAGTTTGTTTCCTGCCTCGCTGTACAGAAGTGTCATTTGCAGCGATGGTCGCGATGTACTCAAACGTGTTAAGCGCATGTGTGTACCACCCGCTGTCAAAATGTTCTTTTTCAAATTGCGTAGCAATACTCTCCCAGCTAAAGCTTGACTGAGAGAAAAGGGCGTGGGTGTACCACGGCTGGTGGATTTTATCTTGTGTAAACAACCCGAGGCCGTTGAGCACGTTTTTATTTGCTGTTGGAACTCAGTTTTTTTTTGGGAGGGGGACGTCCTTCAGCGTACGTTAAAGAAAGAGTTCTGTATCAGCCCGTCGGGCGTACGTTTTTTGAGCGTAAGCAACGACGATGGTATATTTTTTTATATGTTCTCTCTTTTAGGACTGTGCAGTATATGGCGGTCGCGCATGGCAGCGTCACGCCGACCCCAATACCAAAGAAGCTCGGTTTTATTTCTTTGACCTTGTTAGGCAAATAGAAAGTGTTTTTTCCACCCGTGAGCCCAAGCCCGAATGGCTAGGCCTTTGCAAAGAGCTACTGGAAATGAAAGCTTTTTAACATGCCCTGAAAGAGCTTTGCAGAGAATTTTATTATTATTTGACATGTGTTCTCTGCTTTATGCAAAAAAAGAAAAAAAAAAACGTGCGTTGCGTAGACTAACCGGAAACGTGTCTGGCTCGCAACCGAATGGTCATGGGTTTGAATCCCGCATAAATTCTTCAATTTTTGCATTAAGAAATATGAATCACCTTATGAAGAGAAATCATTTGAGACATGCGGTGATCATTAATTTGAATTACATGTCGTATTTTTAATCACTTGAATTTCACGCGTGACGTCAAGTTTTACGTGAGCGTTTTTTTGTTTTTTTATAAATCTCAGCGAGAAGTCGTGTGGCTGTGACGTCATGAACCTTGAACCAACCCTGGATTTTAGCGAACGCCGCCGATGCACCCTTTTCTGTGACACGAGTTCTTTAACGCTCTCTCGCATTAATAGCACAATGACACGCAACTGAATTGCGAAATGCAATTTTATATGCTCTAACATTTTATACCCCATTTACAAAAAAAAAACAAAAAAAAAACAGAAAAAAGCAGTGAAAGTCTGAGCAGCTTTTTAAACGTAGAATACAAGCGAAACGACACACTGTGAGGGCAGCTTCAAGGCAAGGCATTTGCGATAATCAATGCGTGTGCAAAGGCAGAGAAATATCAGAATAACAGGAAAAAGGAACGCTGTTTAAGCTGCTTCGGTGTCCTTTCTTTCTGCCTAGGCATCCCGACGTCATCACTCAAACTTTTGGTATTCAGCTATTCATCGAAACGAAGTGACGCGAAATAGCTTTTAATAACAAAAATAGCGTATTGATTTATTCAATAGCAGTACATCGGTGATCCTCAGGAGCGACGCAACAAAAAGAAGCCCAAAAGAAGAAAAAAATAACAGAGAGCGCAAGGAGGATTGAAAGACATGAAAGAGGGGTGGAAAAGGGAGTTTTTCATCACCAAGATACAATCGTGCCCACTGCCAACAAAAGACGAGCACCCAAAATCGCGAGGCTTCTTTCGCGCGCTTTCTTTCGACATCCGTGCTTTCGATTGATGGAAAAAGGCATCTGGGCCCATTGGAGTTGGAAAAGGGAACGTCCAGATCTAACCCACTGAAAGAGAGCGACATCTCATGCGATCAGAGCATCATCCCTGCCTCGTCCCGCTACGACACTATCCCCCGTATACTCCCCGTCGCACCAATAACACGATACAACACACCTCCGTGCATGCGAATCACGCCAAAATCCGAGATAAAGTTCCATCAGGTCGTTTCGACACACGCGGTGGAGGAGGCGTGACAGAATGGCGCGGATGCCTCAACCTCTCCTCCGTGGTGAAGGGGCCCCACGTCTCTCAGCTGAGCGGCATAACGAGTCTTCATTAGGAAGAATTACTCCCGGCGGCGTCCTTCTCTCCTCCTGCCACCTCGCTTTTCTCTTCCTCGCCTGGCCGTGCCGACGCGACCGCACCGCTCATCTCTCCTCGAACTGGACGCTGGTACCGAAACCGTACGCTGACTGGACGAATCGGCTGTAAGCCTCGTACCACGTGAACGCGCAGTTCGCGGGTGCGACTACGCAGGAAAGTCCATCACCCAACCATGAAACGTGACGTCTTATTAATGCGGCATACTCATTACATCCCCTCTGCTATCATCTTAGAAGTAAACGAAGCCTAAGTATTTTTTTGTTTTCTTCGCTGCTGGGCTTGGCGTCATCGTAATGTCGTAACGTGGGAGTTTCATTTTTGTTATTTCTCTCGTTTTATTTTGTTTTTTCTGACTCGTTCAGCTCCTCGTTAGCGTAAGACGTGTCTTGCAGCAGAGCGGGCGGAGCTGAACACGTCGTTGACGGCAAGGAAAAGATACATGTTCCGACTAAGAGGCTTTCACGATACGCACTCATGCCCAAGATGAGCAGGGGTAAATAGACGCTAGCGCCACGCTTCGAGCTGTAATTGGACCAACTGCGCCCCGCTAATGGCTCGTTCTGCGCCCTCTTGGTTCTACCGATTTTGACGGGAGATGAACCGAACCCTAGGACCGGCTGGCAGCTGTACAAATCGGGTGTCGCGGATGGGCTAGGTCCTGCCGTTCTTGGAAACCCTTTGCCCAGCAGAACTGCAGCGAGGTTGGAGAGACATATTGGTAATAGCTAAAATAAGGTTTTTCTCTCAGTCAACGGTACAGGAGGTCTGTAGGCGCAGTTTCCGCGCGCCCTCTGTTCCGCAAGATGTAGAAGAACGTACGAAGGTCGTTCGTAAGGTAGGCGTTACTGGCACCAAAAGTAAATAATATCGACAAGATTACCGTCGTGGGGCAAGCTCTCCTCCCTGTTGCGTCAGCACGTCCAAAAGTTTTGTCTCGCAATGTTCAACGATATGTACATGCGAAATTAGATGTACATAGTAAAAGTACCCGCCCCCTTCTTTGGCGATCGCTCATACACTTACGAAAAGGACGCCGAAAGGATCTGCGAACGCATTGTTGCGGCTTTCCCAAGCCGGTCCCGACAAAAATTCGTTCATGCTAATAAGCACTCTTCGCTTCGATCGCCGGTTGCTTTTGGAGTGCCCCCAGGGCACTCTTCTCGGTCCCTTACATTTCTTAGTTTACATAAACGACCTACCTGCTAATATCTGATCTACCATACGCTTATTCGTAGACGATTGCGTTGTTTATCGTCCTATAAATAACAGCACTGACGTCCCCGCCCTACAGTCTGATCTTCACCATATACTGGTGTCCTAAATGGCTCATGTCTTTGAATGCTAACAAAACATAACTCTTTTTATTGTAGGCAATTTTACCCAACTCCTAACTACGTCATTTGTGGTTCACTCATATCCCCTGTACCTTCATATAAACACCGAGGCATTACCTTTTCAAACGATCGAACTGGGTCATGTCACATAACAAACATAGCTAATGACGCGAATCGCGTCCTTGGCTTACAACGTCGCAACCTACGCTTATCTCATCCATCGGTATAGCTACTATGTTTTGTCTCACTTGTCCGACCCAAACTAGATCACGCATCTGCTGTTTGGGACCCACATCAATCTAATCCTACTAAAACACTAGAATCTGTACAAAGTCGTGCAGCAAGATTCATCTACTCAGGCTACTCTTATCATATCAGATTCACCGCACTTAAATCGAAAGCTAAACTTCTTAACCTCGAATCACGGCGCGAAAATTCCAAGCTATACCTTTCTCGCAAGTTTTATCACTGTGCACTTAGCAGCTCTGTTATCGCACCAGCTCACCGCGTTTCATGTTGCATATCTCATCAGAAATCCGTCTATCACCCCCCCCCCCCCCCCCGCCCACTGCACTGCACATATTTGTTTTCCTCATGCCCTCCTGCAATAACCCATATTTGTGGCATTTGAGGTTCAATAAATAAGATAAAAGAATAAAAAAGCAAGCATCTGTTGAGTCGACTAGAGTATAAAATCTCACGTTCAAAAAGCAGGCTTCATATATTTTTTAAAACAGCGGAGTTCGAGTAAAAGTATTCCTCGGCATGCTTTGAAGCCGAAGCTGCGGACAACAGTATTTAATTTTTGAGCTGCTATTCGTTCGTCGCAGGTAAGCAATGGCTATTGTAATAGAATATGAAACAGTTGCTATCTTCGTAAACTTATCGTATCTCCAATTTTTTATAATTGGTATTAATTCTATTATTAATTTAAAAGTTCTGTTTTCAGTTTAGTTTTATTTCATTAGTTTTATTAGTTGGCTTCCGGCAGTGAGCACGGTCGTTGGGAAGTCTTCACCAAGGGAGACAGCTATTTCTTTTAGTTCAAAGCAGGATGAGATGACGGAATGTCTGCTTTTAGATAAACAAAATTTCACGATGATGGGTTTGCCAGGGTTGAAGAGGCTAAAAGGAAGTTCCCTATCTGTTGCGAAGGCATCTAACATAAGACCCGGTGTTTCTGCGCGCATGGTTCGAAGGATCTGCTTCGACTCAGTCCAAGTTTCGGATTTCTTATCGTCAAAGCCATAAAATAAGACTTTTGACCTGCGAGATTGGCTTTCTGCGTCGTCACTGCGAGCTTCCAATTCTCTTAGCTGAGACTCAGCGATAATCGTGTTAGCAGCTTCAGCATCAAGATCATCTGGTGGTAGGGTGACCACATTCCTCAAGGTAGGAAACGGGACATCGCAGGAAAGGGGGGGGGGGGGTACTAAATGTTGAAATTGGGAGAAAAAATTGAATGCTTCGTTTTTTTCTCTCTCTCTCTCTCTCTCTTTCTCTCTCTCTCTCTCTCTATATATATATATATATACATACTTGTAACGAATAGGCATATAGTCCCGGTTTCCTTCAGCTCGTTTAATTCGATTTCAAAACTATGCACTCCAGCGAAAACCGGACACGATTCTTTATTGGGACAAAAAGAGGGGACGGCAAAAGCGGACCTCAAAAACGGGACTGTCCCGGCCAAAACGGGACGTCTGGTCACCCTATGACTGGTGGGCTAGTTATTAGAACAAATTAGGCATTAGATAGCGCAACACGACACTGAAAAGTAGAAGACAGAGACAGGACTGAGCGCTACAATCAACTGACGTTTGATGCTACAGGAAAAGAAAGATAAAAACGAAGTGAATACTGCTACCTATCCAGGTTGTACTTTCAGCACCGGATAAACTAAAGAAACTATGCACGAATATCAAGAACATCCAGGTACACAAGGCAGGATCTGGTGTGTAGCATAAAAAAAAAAATTCGTCGACTGCCAATCAGGTGTGATATGCGAGGCTCCGTTGACTTGCCAAAAAGTGTATGTGGGTCAGTGTGTATACGCCTCGCAAGTGGGCTCATTTTCGTCTTCTGCGCATGAGAAAGGAAGTAGCGGTGACGTCAGAACGCCGAGCCCTGATTGGCTGATCGCGACCCCCTATCTCACCGTCGTCTGCTCCTTTGCAACGTCGTCTGCTCGCAACGTCGTCTGCGTCTGTCTTACCCTTCCTGCGACTTTCGGAGCGAACTCGACTTTGCCTTTAAGAGAGGGCAGACGAAATAACTCGAGCGGTACGCTGTTTTTGTCTAACAAGTAGCAGACGCGCATCAAGGAGGGAAGTCAAAGGACTCACTGGCGAGGTGTCCCGTGGCGCCGAGGTTTGTTTGCTTAGAACCGAGAGTGAGCGTGTTAGTGTCCGCAAGTTCCCTCCCAAACACTTTTTCCCTCCATTCGTGTGCGGCGAGACCCCTCACTCTTTAACGGCGTCGGCGGGTTGGCGCAGTTAACGTCGTCTGCTTTACGTCTGCTAGTCAAAGCGATGGCTGCTTTACCTTTCCTGCGTCTGTCGGAGATTCACCGTTTTTTCACCGGCGAGAGTCACCGTTGCCTCGGGAAGCAAGGAGATAACAAGAGGAAGAAATTGACCTCTTAATCTATAATTGAGGTCAGCGATCAAAGTAGAATACGGGAAGGGTTTACAAGGGTCGCGCGGGCATATTTCATTCAGCACGCCAGCCGGTCGTGGGCAGACGGTCGCCGAGTCGCGGAGTGCCTGCTAGGCCTAACTGCCCAGCTCGTTTGGTCGCGTTCGGTGGAATCGTGGTCGTTGGAGCTTTTCCCGGGTGTTTGTGGATCCAGCGTTCTTGTTCGTCGTGGTCTGTTTCAAGTACTTTTTAATTTTTTCTCGCTGCTTGAAGTCGGGACGCGTCAGAAGCGCAGGTAGAAAAATAAACGTCCGTGGGTCGTCGCGACCGCGACGCTGTCGGCCATGCTGATTTGATCGTAAGAAGTGCGTAAGACAGCTTTGGAGCTGTCGTAGGATTTCGTCGTAACCTGCGCAAAACTTACGAAAATTTCGTTTCGAGAATACGAATTTGTTCTTAAGTTTTGTCTGACGCACATTTTTGGCGTAAGATTGTTTCGTGAATCTGGCGTCTGCACTTCCGAAAGTCGCAGGAAAGGTAAGACAGACGCAGACGACGTTGCGAGCAGACGACGTTGCAAAGGAGCAGACGGCGCTCAGATAGGGGGTCGCGATCAGCCAATCAGTTCTCGGCGTTCTGACGTCACCGCTACCCCCTGCGCAAGAAGCAGACGAACTTGCTCTCCGCATAACATATTAAGCGAACATGCCATTCCAATTAAGTCGCCACCAAGAGGACAGCTCGTAGTGCATGTAAGAGATTGCATATGCTCACCTCTGTTTATACACACCGAAAACCTGAGGCGTTACGGTGATAAGAGAACTAGAGAGCTTTACGAGGCGCAAGTCATCGTGTACCGTGGTGAAGCCTGCATCAGTGCGCCGTCCATTGCTTTAGCGCAAAAAATAACTTTACGTTGGTAATTTTCTTCTTTGAAGATTTTTAATTCTTTCGAATCTTGTGTTATGTATCTTACGCATATTCTTCTTTTATCGTTTTTTTTTTCTTATTTCCTTTATGGTTACTGTCGTAGGCTTTTACAAGCTATATTTTGTCGAAAATTATTTTCAATTTTCTTTAGATTGTATAGGTAAAGCGATGTAATTCTAGATATTTGTTGTGCAATAATGTAAAACGAACCTAAAATAGGTGTAGCAGAGCTTTGAGTTTCCTCTTTTTCGTTTTTTATAAAGAGCAGCCTTCACTTATTTTTTATCTTTATTTTCCTGTAGCGTTACACATCAGTAAATAGTAGCTCTCTGTACTGTCACCCTCTTTTATTCTTCCTTGCCCTGTTGCGCGATCTTATCCATAAGAATCATCTTGAGCGCGCATTGATGCAGTATTTAACTTTAGGGTAGCATGTCACCCTCTAGGCTAGTGACTCGGAACAATAGACTGACGAAGTGTTTTTTTTTTTTTTTTGCGTTTGCTTTTTATTTAATTGTTTTACTTGAACTATCAAAGACGTTTGCTCAGTTCCCAGCTTTTTATCAATGCGTAGATAGCAGCAGTTAATCGTTTTGAGCTTTACTCTGGTCTCCTGTATTCGATTCTACATCCCGTTCAAAATAAGAAGCAACAATTTCCAAAGAGGCACGCGCTCGGAAAAACAACTAAGCAAACAGAGTCAACTTGAAATACGAGATCTGTTTTTGTTGATCAACCTGCATAAAAAGAAAGCGAAAGCTTTCGCGTATTCTTGCATGAGTATTCCCGAGCCCGCGAGGAAACTGCCGGAACGCGAGGTCTTTTACACCCGATGTAATGTTTGTGAGTGCTGACTAATCTGTCCAAGTCTGTATGAGACGCAAGGACTTGTCAAGGTACGCAATGTAGCTTTTTCCCCTGCCTTCTTCTCGAAATTGGAGTCAATAAGTAAGAGTTTAATCGAACTTCAATTGATGCTGTGGTCGGTGGCAGCGCCATCGTTTCGGAGTGCGAGTAATCGAACAGTGGACGGTTTTGAAACTTGGACGTTGGTGGGAGATTTACATCTTCATTGTCACGTTGAAGCAGAGCAGTTGTGCAGATTGCGCAGGTGGCTGGTTTCGTTCAAGGTGGTTAGACTTGCGTGGACAATATGCCGGTTGACTCAGGATCTGTGTAACAAGGAGTGAGAGCTAAGCATTCATCGTTCCACGAGCGTTGCCTAGTATATGCCCCTGGTAAGTTTTTATACAGACAAACTTCTATTTTGTGGGCGGACTCGACAAGAACAAAATGAATATGTACGAATTGCTTTGAAGAAAGCCGGGAAAACAGTTCGAACTCTCATTTTACAAAGGTTCAAATTTACCTTCAAAATGTATTATGTCTTGGAGAGACTATTTGAAGCCAGGGTGTTGAGCACGATCATGCTCTTATCAGCAGTATGTCGTCTATGACTTTGCCAGAAGTTAAAGCAACCCATCTTCTGCTAAGGCTAATAAACTTGTTCAGTAAATACGTACTTAACCTACGCCAGAAAAAGACGGCTTTAAGGAGCTTAGTTGACATGATGTAATGTGTAATTGTTGCCGCTTCATCAAAAGGAATTCGAGAACTTGCAGGCTCTACTGGCAGAAAATTTCCTACCAATTCACGATACCCAAAAGACGAGAAAAAACGGGTCAGATGCTTTTGTCAACAAAACCTAAAATAGGAATAGAGGCGTTAAAAATAGCTGCAGTGAAACATTTCATCAGTTTGTTTTTGGCATGAATAGAACGCTTCAGACTGATCCTAAGCCACACATGAACATTTGTAATAAATCCAGAGGTGACATGCTGCCGCATCTTGAGTGATGTTTCTTAATCCGTTTACTAAAATATAATTCCGCTACGCAGTTTGTTCCAGAGAAAGGAACTCATAGTGGCTGATATGCTGTCGAGCGCACTCGCAATGGAAGTTCGAAAGATGCCACAGACGACGTTGAGATTTATGCACCAAGTGTGCTAAGGTACCTGGTGTCAGTAAAAACTATAACACGATTAACAAAAAAACTGTTAAATGTCCTTTATTTAGAGCAGTAAACAAGCCAATTACTAGCAACGTATCTATGGAAAGAAACGTCATGTCTTTTCACTCGGAATAAACAGAAAGTGAGAGTTTTACTTATAAAGAGCAAAGTTGCTGTACCAAAGAGCAAGTGTAAGTAAATGTTAACGCGTTTGCATGATGAACATCAACGATTGACAAAATGTAAAGCTAAACCAGAGACTTGTATTTATACTGGTTTAAACGCAGAAATGTTTTCAATGATAACCAGCTGCCCAGTCTGTATGCGGTAGGCTTCCTCACAACCAAGTGTACCAGGTATAATGAAGGAAACTGCAGAATTTCCATGGAGTCGTGTGGGCACTGATGTATTGAAGTTTGCTGGGAAGTCGTATTTTGTTCTTTTCGATATATACTCGAAATATCTAAAAGTAGAGAAATAGTAAGAGTTTGCAGCCACAAGGCTGACCGTCGAACTTAAAGCTACATTCGCAAGACAGCATAACAAAGATAGTCACTTCCGACTATGATTCACAATTTTTGTCTCACAGATTTAGAGATTTTGTGATAATTTATACATTCGAACACATAACCTCCAGCCCAAGATTCTGACGCTCCGACGGCCTTGCTGAAATCGAGTTTCACTTGTAAAGAGGATTTTTCAGAAGAGCAATTCGGCTTTTGGAAAGAAAACAAATTGGTATGACTCCTAAATTATATGCGCGAATGTCTTGGGGATGGCCGCTCACTAAGTGAGCTGCTCATGAACTGTGATTTAAAATTTAGGTCGCCTAACTTTGATTATATTTAAGAAAGCACAATAAAGAAACATCAACAGTTAAACATCGGCACTCAGCTAAATAGACTCCACCCATGGTGACATTGTAAGAATCAAAAGTACCGGATCATGGGAACTAAAAGCAAAAGTGATTCGAAACGTTGCATCACGTACTTCGAAGGTCATAACAAAAGGAAAACCGCACATTTTGCAAGAACACGCAGCAACTACGACTAAAAACGAACAGTTTCAACTAGCTGATGATGAAAACGAATTCGAGAGTGTTGCTGATACGAACACGAGCGAAAAGTGGCATTTTATACCGCAAGAACTCCAATTTCGACATCTGGAACAGTAAGAGCTTTCTGAACTGCACAATCACTGCAGTCTCGTTAATAAAGTCATTCAGTCAAAACAAGCCACGAACTAGGCTGACATACGACAAAATATTCTGTCAGATTGTTTGAGTGTATTTTCATTTTTCTGTGTTTCTAAAGTACTGGTTTTGATAGCATTATTTGTATGTATTTTGCATTTTCAGTAAGGGAACATGTATCAGGATACAGTATGGCAGCCCCGTGCACGCGCATGTTTGTAGTGACCTGGCATCAATAAACGTCAAATTCACTGCAGCCACTGGAGATGATGATCAAGCTTCTTGTCTGATTCATAAAAGATTTGCCACTGGAAATAAAATAATTTAAATATATAATTAATCAAAATATGTTTTTTTTTTTTTAGGGGGGGGTAGGGTTTAAAATATCTGGTTAGCTGCAAGTAATCCGTTGGAATCGAATGCAATGAAGCGCAGACTTTTGGCTCGCGCTAAATATAGTGAACAGTTGTGGGTTCAGTTTTCGCTGTTGGAATGTTGCTTATGCACAGAGCAAGTCGTCTGCTTCTTGCGCAGGGATTGCAGTGACGTCAGAACGGCGCCGAGTTTTGATTGGCTTTGTTTGGAAAGATAGTGGGTAAACCACAATGTTAGATGCCTTCAGGCCTACCCACTATTTTGGTTAATCAGCCAATAAGAGCTCGGCTTTCTGACATCATCGCAATCCCTGAGCAAAAAGCAGACGAACTTACACCTTTCCTCCCTATATAGTTTTCATGCCTTAGTGCGGGAACTTTCATTGAGTGCCGCCAGTAAATGTCAACGCATAAATGTACAAATAAACAGTAACCTGGCAAAAAACAATAACACCAGCAATAAAAAAAGCTAGCATTCTGTCCTCAAGAAGAAAGATAGGGTGGTCTCGTATTGCGGATACGATATCTGCTCAAAAGACGATGCGTATATGTACGAACAACTTATAATTTTGTGTTATCAATATAATATATTTTATATAAATAATAGGAGAAAAGCATATCAATTATTTAAAAGCCAAGACAAAATTGAAAACCCCTAAAATTTCTGTAGTTCGCCGCCAATGAGATGTACGATCATATTTATACATTTTAACGGCGATCCCGACAGCACTTTCTGCGAGCGGTGTAAACCGCAGGGATATTGCGCAATGGGATTAATAAAATACTAGCATTCCCAGCTCAAGTACCGCGCTACCCAAAGCCTTATAGCCTTCTTTCCTTGGAACATTTCGTACACGCGTTTTACGAACCGAAGTTAAGAAGGAAGAACAAAAAGACCACGTTCGCAGCAGCAAATTAGACATTCAGCGTACGATCCCCCGCCGGAACAAAGGCGATCCGTGCCGCCTCGGAAACAAAACGTATTATAAGTTGCCCCAGTTTGGTCTCGGTATTTAAGTTCGCATTTACGCTCGCGAAGGAACGTCGACGGTCCGCCTCCGGAATTAGAAGTAGATACACTCGCAGATAAAATAGGAATAAGCTCTCTGCCGCCACCGCCTTCTTCATCTCCGGCGCATTTTAAATTCCGCGCTGAGCACGGATGCAAATCCCCCGCCCTTTCCAAGATGGCCCCCCCCTCTCTCAAGGCGCTCCCTGCCTCGGTCTGGGCTCCGCTCGGGGAGTCGCCTTTCTAATGAAACCGTCCGCCTCGACTTCAAAGATCAGTCTCCTCTCTCCTCATGTCGGTCCATGCATTTGTGATATTCACGGAGCGCGCTTCCATTAGCCAGGAATAAAGCAGTCTTCCGGCGTTTCCATCATCTACTACTTGGTGTTTCATCCGCGTCATCCTCCCCCCCCTCTCTCTCTCTCTCCCTCTGCCTCGATGAGAGACAGCAATTTGTGCGCATCGCATTACAATAAGAGAGACGAGGTTCTTTGTTTTCTTGCGAGAAGTGAAATATCGAGATAGTCTCGTTTCTATTTACTTTTTACTCATGGTTCCCGTCAGGTGTTATTTTTTTCTTTCTTCTCAAGTCGCGTATTGCGCAGCAGATACTTGATACGAGAAACGTAACTAAAGACTGCGGCCTATTTCTCCAGCCAACCCGCCGTTATATTCATGTTGTGTTCCAGTGGTCATCTAGAGCTTGAGAAACGCACTGCATGGTGAGCCGCGAGCATCTTCTAATCACTCTACAGCCAATCAGCTGGCGGCATTAGGCGATAAGGACGCCGATAAACCAATCACGAAGCAAGCCGCGTAAAGAAGCCAGGCCCTGCATGCGTTCCCTGAGAAGTCAGTGACTACAGTACAGGATACACTCTAAAAAAATCCTGCGCGTCTACTGACCCGCAAAACACCCAAAGAGTCAATTTTTCCGAGCCACAAAGTCAGCTCAGCGAATGATGAGGCGGAACATCCGTTTAGACCTAAAAATGAAGTTTCCACTGTGGCATCGCGCAATGCAAAGCGTCGTGTTTGCATCGCGTAATGCCACAGCGCAGAGTTAGTTTTGAGATCTCAGCGCATGTTCCGCCTCATCATTCGCTGAGCTGACTTTGTGGATCGCAGAAATTGACTCTTCGAGTGTTTTGCGGGTAAGTAGGCGCGCAGGCATTTTTAAGAGAGTCGGGTTTGGGCGATCGGCGATTTTCTGTTCCCGGCCGTACGTAAAACCGCCATTCTTCGCGCTTATTTTAGTAAAGAAGCCGTAGTTGCGAGTAAGCGCTCTGTCCTGTCTGGTGTGTCTCTTCCTATTTCTATCTTCGCGCTGTTTTATTCCATTATGTACAACGATCACCAACTAGCCCAGCTTTCAACCTTATTTTGCTCTTGTCACAATAAGCAAGGATCTAAGCGCCATCGTTTGCGGGGTCTTCACGTGGGAACAAACCGAAGTAATTTACCGGAAATAAAAGCAAAATAAAGGACACAAGAAGCTGGACAGACACTACTTGAATCTTAAACTTCCCTTTCGATTGCCCCATACCGCTTGCTTTCGTAGCCCTATATTCGAGTGTGTTTTACAACGAAGCTGTTTATGGCTAGGGTTCCGTAGATTTTTCGTGTGCGTCAACAAAAACTCGATTTTCTCCCCTAAATTTAGCGGGAAAAAAAATTCTACGCTAAATTTAGCGCCGAATAAAGTTAGCGGGAAAAATTAGCCGAAAGAGGTGGAGGAGGCCAGCGCACCGTTCCTCCTTTTGTCGTTGTTCCAAGCGCTTGCGTGCCTAGTTACCTTTCCTTTCGCCGGATGGCGGCCCCGTCGCGCGTGTCTAGTTTCCTCCGGCTCCTAACGGCGGCGATAGTCTTCGACATGCGTGTGCGTACCTTTTGTCACGACTACCACCGATCAAGACAATAATATCGTTCGTACCTTTCTCCAAACTTCTGTGTCACATATGTGTCGTGTGCTAAACAGCTTCGCTGATCATCCACGTTCTCAGAGTGGAAATGCTCATGATTTTTTTAGGACGTTTTACGGGCGATCGTTAGGCACCGGACGTGCTCCGCAGGTCTGCAGTGACCAGCCCCCGCTGCCTGTCATGATGGTAAGTAGAAGCGGTAGAATTTAGAGCGCACGTATTACGCTCTCTTACCTTCTCGGAAACGCCACAATAAGAGTATAACACATTCCGATCAATTAAATTAAAGTATAGGTATTATTTAGAAATATGCGCGCTACAGGTTACGTAAAAACCATATTAACTCATGGCGCTTTTTAACTAGTTTGGGCCCATTTTATAAAAAGAGTAGGATGACAGTCACTGACATTGAAAACACTGCAAGGACAAAAAATTAAGAAAATGTCAGGTCAAGCAAATTGTTTACTAACGTGTGAAACAGCCGTAAATATACACGACCGTAAAGAAGACAACAAATATAGAAGAAACACTTATAGCTAAAAATTAGGCACACAGTGACAAATCCAACGAACCGTGACTTTAAGGGGAAGTAGCTCTCCAATTCGGGCGCACTTAGGAGTTTGGGGAGAGGGACAGCGTTCCGCACTCCATCTCCTGGCGTGACTGCCAGCTTGTCCTCTGGCGTCCTGCCTGGATGTCACAGGAGCGAGAGGGGGCATAATGTGCTCTCCCGGGATGTCAGTGGCCCCGGCGGCTGCATGACCCTTTCCCCTGTGACAGGGCGTACTGCAAGACTCTCGCAGCGCGACGCAGCGCGCCTACTTTACGCTTCCGACAACGTGGCTCGAGCGAACCCTGCTTCATTTGCATGGACTTCGCGGCGACTCGGAACAAAAATTCGCCCTTCCAGAGTTTTCGAAAAAGAAGCAGCCAAACACGAGATAGCAGTTTTTTTTCCATGAGTATTTTTTTTTGTAATAATATTATTTTTAGATGAAAAATAAGAAGAGGGGGCTGAAATAAATTTCGAGGGCCCCACCACCTTCTCCCCTCAACCCCTCCTCTCTCTCTCAGCGTTGAATAAACTGTCTTACGCTCGAGTCAGTTTGCTTTTTCCTTTTGTATTGAAGTCTGAACCTAGCAAAAAAAAAAGCAAAAAAAAAACAAACACGTTTTTTGGTTTCGAAGAGCGTGAAATGATAAAACAAAAACAAATAAACCCGACTCAAGGAAGAGACGTACAAGAGTGGAAGACGGAAAATGTTAGACTCTAGATGTTCATCCGAGTCCTTGAATAAATCGAGGCGATGCAAATCGGGAGCAGAACTTGTCCCGTTTCGTCTGCTTCTCTGACCCTTTTTGCTCATTCATTTCCTGATACATTTGTTTTATTTATTTATGTATTTTTAGTGCCGCAATGGTTCCACATTATGAAGCAATCGCTTTCGGAGACGAAGCGTTCAAGATCCGACATATTCGATCTCGAAGACGCCGCCTTCTCGTGTAATTGTTCTGTTACTGAATAATTGCGTAGCGTGTTAGACAAATTAAAACTGGTTGGATGCCTGCTGGTGCTGCGGTTAACCATTTTTTAGTAGGAATTGTCGTTAACTGCTTTATGTTCTTCGTCATTTGACTCTCTATCTATCATGTCGTCGCGTCATATGACACAAATGGGGTGCTTTGATTGTACCCCCGAAGCGTAGGTTGGAGGAGTGGGCCACAAAGTGGAGGTGGAGTGGAGCTACATTATACAAGTATCTGCCACTTCCCAATGAAACAAGCTTATCGAGTAGAATTAAAGAAAGTGAATAATGATGAACGAGTTCTCTCGTACCTTGGGTGCCCCAGTTCAACGATGTGAATGGCTCCGTGACCTTATATAGTCTCATAATTTCTGGAATTACTGATGCCCGATCTTTTAGACACATGTGTCATCAGTGGCATCCATAAATCTCTAGGCAGGACTCGCAAGTTCGGAAATCACACTGAATCCAAAAAAAGAATCGGGCTTCATCTGTCGGATGATACCATTGCTCAAACGCTTGTCTCGTAGACGTGCTCTTCATTACCACTTCGTTGAAACGTCATGTAAACTTGCTCATAACGCAGAAAAATGAGAAAATCAGTGATTCATCAAAAACGAGCCTCACGAGGCACCAATTTGAGATGCCAAATTGGCTTCCCATTTGGCGACCACGTCACAATTTGTCAGAACTTCCTTTTTATGTTCACGACGTCGTTGCGAATGACGGTCTGAAGACCCGCGATGCAATTCGTTACACAAACTAAGGTCTTCAAGCACGCTGAAACCCTATTATTACTGTTCACTGGCGAAGTTCCTTGTTTCGTTATTTTTCAAGTTATGGCTATTTCCTGGTGATATATATCATCTTTTAAAGTAATTAAAAAATAGAGAAGCCACGAGCACTGCGAGACTTAGGCGCGTGTGGTAAGCGAGGACATCAACTTTGTGTTCACTAACGGGATACAACAAAACATTTCAGGAAGATGATCCCTTGTGTTGTCAATGCGTTAGGAATCAAGTGAGCGTAGATTAGTTTTTTTCGGTTTATAATGCAATAAATAATACTAAAAAAAATGTTATTGTAACTAATCTTTCGCACCATACAAACAAATTATTACTAAATTCACGAAGAAACCGCAGCCAAGGTCAACGCTGAAAAACTGCTTGGTCATGCGGTTCTGACAAGAATCATGCCGTAAGTGGCTAAATAGTCATGCGAGCAGCTTGGTCGCGGGAATCATTTTTCGACAACGTTTCTATGACTTTTTATTTACCTCAATCGCTCTGTAGTTTGTAGATGTGCACCCTCCCAGGAGAAATTCAAACTAGTTCGCTGACAGCCCAAAGAAACACCGAAACATAAATAAAATATTTATGAGTCCTTAGATGATACACCAGTTTAATAAATGAAAATATGGACACAATACTTACATTGCGATACGAAATATAGAAGGTCACGACCCGCTCTAGACATCGCACACAGAACAGTGGACCCACCCATTAATACTGGACCCCCACCTCTTTTGTATAGACTCCCTAATTCTGTCCCGCTGCTTGCCAGATATCAATGGAAAATCATCCCGATAGGTGACCAGAAGCAGATATTAATAGAGGTAATGCAATACCACTTAAGACACACTGACAGGACAGTTCTGTTCGCTAAGGTTTTTATTTCAACATGAGTGACAAGAGCCCTCTACCCATAACACAATTTGCGGCTGAAAGTTAGTATTCTTTAAGCCCAAAAAAACCCGCTCGAGAAATGGCCTGTTTCAGGTGCGCTCACTTTCTGTTCCGCGATCCCGTGCTGTTCTTACTGATGCGTACCAAATATATTCAAAGTCGTGGGTCATCTAAGGCACGCATTCGATATTAAAAATAGAAAAGAATATGAACCTCATTTTTTTCTGGCATTCAAGAGGCTGCAAATATGTTGATTAAAAAAAAACGTTCTACAGATCACTGGAAGTAGATGTAGGCGCGTCATTCTCAATATAGGACCGTATACCGCGGGCTGAACGACACGATAACGGCGCATGTCGGACCAACATTGCGACGGACGTGGGGCCTCTACCTCGAAACTGTGGTTCGCCCGGTACCGGCTAATCACACTTCAAGCATAGAACAACGAGGAGAAGGGATATAAGTGCGAACAAGTTGAGCGTCAAATGGTTCAAGCAACAACCTCGCCCTCACCGCCAATAAACGAAGGAAAAAAAAATGGGTTGGAAGTGATAGTTACGTGAATTACGCCAACTCTCTTCTCCGAACCTCCGTGCATACGTTTCGGTTTCGGTTTCGAGCAGTTGCGTTTCTTTACATTTTTTTTTCTTCAGAATAAACGTGACTCTGTAGGAAAATATTTTTCGACTTGCCCAACTGATGCGTCTGCATCCCTAGACATCCTAAAAGAAAGACAGTAAGAGTTTTTGCCGTCTTGTGTAGATGGCTTGAATATGACGCCATGCCGTTTAGGCAGAAGAGATGCCAGGTATACGGGAATCATCGTTCCATGCTTGTGGTCAGCACTCGGCACGCATTTAGTGCTACAAATTCCTAACACTTGCTGGTTTTGGAGCATAGGCTTCTATTTTACAACAAAGCTGCTTATGACTAGGGTTCCGTGGAATTTTCGTGTGCAGTGACTAAAAACTCTACGCTCCCATACCGCCGCACCCGCCGCACGCGCACGCCTTCCACGTATAAAAGATTCGAAGTAAGTAACCGAAATAAAGCGCCGAGCAACGCGGGTGCAAGATGCAACTGATTTTAGGTTTTTGCTTTAGAAACATTTACTCCTGCAGACGCCGGCGCGTGCGCATGCGTGGAACACCGATTCTTGCATTATTGTTGATGATTCGGTAATTTAGCAATAGGTCTATTCAATAGATTAGTTATCACTAGGCCCCATTTTTAGGATCATTAGACTCTCAGGTTTATATTAAAGGTTTCTCGAAGATTTGCAGCTGTGCGACCAGCGTCGGCCATGTCTCCGCAGCACCGCCCACAGTTTGTCGTCGTTCCAAGCGCTTACATTTCCTAGTTCTCTTTCCTTCCGCTCTGCCGGGGTGGCGGTCCCGTCGCGCGGGTCTAGTTTCCTCAGGCTCCTCGGGGCGGGTCTGTGTCGTGTGCTCAACAGATTCGCAGGTCATCCACCTACACAAAGTGTAATGGTTCATAATGCTTTGTTGTGTTCCTTTCTCCGCAGGCTTTGAAATTGTCAAGAGACCATTAAGTGGGGACCGGTGGCTCTCATTCTCTTCGATATCGCAAAAGATAATTCAGATAAAAACGCCTCAGAAAATCGGGGACAAGGAAAACAAAGAAAGCACACAGCGACAACTGAAAGATTTATTGAAAACACAATTGTTATGGACTTTAAGGAAACCGTTAGCGTGTTCCTTGTACCGCTCTACCGGAGCCTTTGAAGCATACTTTTAAATTCTCGCACTAGTGATACCGTGACTGCGGGGCGAGCGCTTCAAAGCATGCTTCAAAGGCTCCGGTAGAGCGGTACAAGGAACACGCTAACGGTTTCCTTAAAGTCCATATTTACATACAGAATCGCCCTACCCGCGTAAAAAGGCGAATTTCTTATCTGCATCGTGTTCCGACGGTGCACATACAGCAGCGTTCCACTCCTGCCCTCATTAGATAGTTCACTTCGAAAATCTCTCTTTCTCCGTTTTGTGTTTAAGTTTAAAAAAATATATATATTTGCAGATTTGGTGCGCACGGGCATATGTTACAGAGAACAGCAAGATTGCTCTAGGGAGAATTTCTGATTGATAAAGCGTGGCCGCGCGCCCAATCGTTAATGCAACGCCCCGTCTGCACCTCGTTCACCTTTCCGAATATCAGTGGTATCTTGTAGACCACCAACTTGGCATAGTTATTGAACTTTGCAGCGTGTTTCCTTTCACACAGCGCTTTATCCTCTTTCTTGATTTTGAGTTTGGAGCACAGCTCTACATATAGTCTGTGCAGAGCAAACAAATCTCTATGCACCCCAATCTACGTTGCCAATTTTTTTAGGTTGTGGGACATTCTGTAAAACAGAGTAGCAGCACACATTGAGGTGCCTGTCCTTTACTCTGCTCTGCACAGACTATCACCGCTTGGCTTAAAAATCAATTGAAAAAATGTAAAAACACAATGTAAAAAAGAGGATACGCTCTACAAACGTATTCCTTTATTGTGCCATGTCAGTGGTCTAAAATATAATCCCGAAAGTAGGGCCGAGCAAGCAACGCTCCGTAACGGAGTTCTAGGAGATTCGAATTTATTTTGACTCGGGACGTAATTTTTATCGTTTCGTCCTGGTTTCTTGTTCTCGAAAGTGACAGTTCATTCTCATCCCGAACGCCCGCCGCTCGAATCTTCCAGGCCATCTTTTCGAGGTGATGATGCACACTAGATAATAAGCTGCGCGGGACCTTATCCAGTCGGTCTCGCTCTGACTTCCTGCTACGCCGCCAAATCGCCGCCCGTTTTTCTCCGGTCTCGACGATCGTTTTTTGTTTTGTTTCGCAGTAGTTTGCAAATTAAACCTTTCTTTTCAGTTCATTTCTTATCGCGTCTTCGCCTTACTGCGTGACAATTTTAGTGACATGCGGAAAGCCGTACGCCGCGCAGAAGGAGTATTTAATCAACGATAGGACGCGCGAACACTCTTCAACCCTCGGGCAATCTTGCGGTTCACTCTAACAGATGCCCTTTGCGCACCAAATCTGCATAGAACAAAATTATTGTGAAACTTAAAAACAATACGGAGAGAGAGCTACTCAAAGTGGCAGGAGAGTAAAGCTGCGTAAGTGCACAGAGGTGCGTTTTACCGATAAGGAATTCGCCTCTTTAGGTGGTGAGGGCAACTGTGTCTATATTTCTGGGTTTTCATTAAAACGTTCAGTTGTATGTAGCGCTTAGTGCTCTCTGTCTTCCTTGTTCCCATTTTAGTTTGGGCGCCTTCTTCTGAATGAACACGGTCCAACTAGCCCAATTAGCCATTTTATTTTTGTGTTTGTGCAATGCATGCGTCTGTCCTGTGTCGATACACAGAAAAGGTCGAGCTGTATGATGAAAAGAACCTGCTGCTGGTTTGTATCAGTGAAACTGACCAGAATCAATCTTTGTCTAATAATGCAGGACGTGGATATCTGGGACTTGTTGCAAATAAAGATACTTAAAATAAACGCCGGTGATGTCACCAAGCAGTGGCATTTCTTATTAAACTGAGACAGATTACCTCATATGTCTTCTTTATGTGGACCTTTACTGCACGAATTGATAATCTCAAGTTAAAATTTCAGGAGCAGTTTTTATTTTGCCGTCGCATTGCGAATTTCAGAATGCATGGGCAGCTGTGGCGTCACAGAGGCGCTGCATCTTCGTGCAAGCCGGTGGTTATATGTTGTGTTTATTCTGTTAGTTTCCAAATCAAAAGTTAATTGACGACATTGTAGTTTTTTCACAAATACGTGACACTAGGTGGTGTGTGCATGCAATCCATCCAGTAGGGTAGAGTGGTTATTAGAGGGCATTTGGGTTTGACACGTATGTAAATCTTCACAGTCAAGTGGTGTAACACATCATCCCTGTTCTTATTGGTCTAGGGTTTGATTGGTTCAAATCCACAACGGAACTATAGTTCTATTTTTTGTTTACTTTTTCGACATTTTTATAGTACAATTAGATCCTCCACTGTGTTTTAAAATGCTAATTAATCGTTCTGCCCCATTTGCTTCTGCCAAATCAGTGACCGTCATTTGCTATCACTGGTGCCATTCGCCTCTGCAATGAAACGTAGATATCTTGAGGGAATACTATCGTCAGGTTTATCACGTGTTTTATGAATAAGACGAAACGAAATGAAAAACATAACAACTTTTTTTTTTTAGACACACGCTATTCATATCAGTAAACTTCTGCGGTTCGTAGACAATTTGCCGAGCTACTGGAAACACCTTGTACTATCCGATTTATTTTACTTAAATTGTTTGTCTGCAGGCATGGGAAAGAAATGAGAGTACACATGGAAGTCAATTAAATCAATAGCATGTCTACAAGCAATACGTCAAATCATGAAAAGAAAACAATCAGTACTGGGGAAGGTCCTGATAGAAGTGGACATAAACTAGTGCTACAGTTTTCAAATAAGGGTAAGCAACTTTTATAAAGAACTCAAACCCTTTCGTTTCATTGAATCAATGATTTACCCAAGAAAGAGCATCATTGCAGCAATATTAAAGGCCGAAGGTTTTGGCATTGATGTGCGCAAGTGTCAAATTTATCATTTAAAAAACAAACCCATTAGCGGTGTAACTATGTTGTTGTAATCTGAACATGTCACAAAAGCAAAAAAGAAAAACATTCAAAGAAATGGATTCAGTTCTGAAGTGCATTTGAACTCGCTACACACTATGCCAAAAGAGCGATAAGTTGATGCGTTCTACAGTTTGACTACTACAATGTGCTCGTCCATCACGTCAAACAGGCCTTCAGACATAGGATTCAGGTTATAATTTTTTTAATATTTTGTTTCCTTTTGTACAAAAGTTCCCCGCACTACCATCGGCCGCCGCTCACACAGATGGGACTTTATTTTACCCATATTTCTGGACTATTCAAGCTTTGCTGCGAGCGAAATAATATTTTCGTGGTTGAAGCAGGGAGAGATGAGTGGAAGGGGGCTAAAGGTAACACAACTTTCCCACTGGTTGTAATGCTAGCTCTCACTGCTACGTGAGGAGAGCCAGCGCACGCGTAGAACGCGTGTTGAAAAAGGTTAATTCAAAGAACTTGATATAAAGCATAATTTAGAAAAGTTTTGCTTTTACATGGGATGTTGATATGTATCGGGTCTTCAACAACTGTATGGGTTTTTTCCTTTTTCACATAAAAAACCATGCGCTTTCTTTCAATTGGAGCTTTAACATGGAAGCCAAACCCAGACTCTCCGCCGCTGTTTTTTTTTCTTGTTGTTTTTATATTTCGCCTAATTGAACGGGAGCCTCAGTAAAGAACTTTTAGAATTACGTGATAATACTATTGATTGCACATTATGTGACTGGTACCGTGTTTGCAAATGGAATTCGAGATATTGATTTTCCTTATCATCTAACTGATTTTGTCATCCGGCTATTCTGTTTGGAGGAGCTGCAATTAGGAACTAGCCTTCAGAAGCGCGTCATCCACCTGGTCGAAAAGAAGCAAAGCTCTTACCTGTCTGGGTCGGATAAGCGAGTAGACTATTGAAAACTCCTCTTCCTGGAGACACAGAGCCGCTTTCAGTCAGCCCGCTCAGCTCCCGCTCAGCTCCCGCTCGGTGATGTGCACGTCCATTCAAACCGAGCACTAGCTCCCCAGCGATTCACAATAAACACTACATCACGGTAATAATTTTGCATGTCCCCTTCTTTGTCCCCATGAGGTTGCAGATAGAGGTTACATAGCTGCTTTACCAACTAGGTTATTGTTCACGTAGCACGGACAAGAATCCGGCTGGTGCCGGTATCTTCCAGGATACCAGTCTCGGCATTCCAGGCCAATGCCCCACGGGGCGAAGATGGCCGATCTTCAATGCCAGATTCCATCGTGTGCAGGGAACTTCTCAAGACACCGGCCTCGGCATGCCAGACAAACGCAACAGGGAGCGAAAATGGCCAGTCTTGAATGCCAGAATCCGGCCGCTGCGGGAACTTCCCAGGACACTGGTCTCGTCCTGCCAGCTGCACGGCGTACGGGGCGAAAATGCCCGGTTCGAAAATGCCGAATCCAGCTTGTGCCGGGAACTCATCCGATCCCTGGATGCTTTCCGGGGTCCCCGGGAACTTGACACACACAGGTGTCGGCATGCCAGAGCATGGGAAGCTGGGACACATATTTGAAGGGTGCAGGCGATAGACCCCCCATCAACGGCGCTCACGCCGGATTGGCTGGCTCGTGGACATGAACAATGCCGCCGTCACACATAGGCAACGGTTACAACGAGTTCCCCAAGCCGTAGCGTAGCTTAGTAGGAATGTGCGTGCCTCATATATGCGCTGCGGACCCCGGTTCGATCCACAGTGTCGAAAATTTCTTCTTTGTTGAGGTATTTGGCGATATTTACGACATCTTTCTTACGATTAACACGGGAAAAAAACTAAAGTTGTCGACGAAACTTCGCTAACCTAAATGGCATAAGACTCCCTTTCCAGAGGTGCATGGGGGAAAGCGGGGCCTGGGTTGCCGGCTGGATGCCACGACGCGGCGAGTACGGGGGGGGACAAGTGGGTTAAGAGTTATCTAATGCGCAGCCGCAGACTGTCGCCGCGAAGCGGCGTGAACGCATGCGGGGGCTGGGGGGGGGGGGGGGGGGGGAGGGAGGTGGCTTAACACGTTCTTTAGTGATACACGCACCATTCGAATCCGAAATCCAAGTTCGCAACGCAAGAACCGCGAAACTGCGAAAGAGTCTCAGCGAAACGGCGAAACTTGCAACCCCCTCCCCCTTCTTTTTTTTTTTTTTTTCTTGTGAGGCAAGCAACCGTGCGTTGCTATGTGTGACTTCGGCAGCGTCCATTTCCACGAGCAGCCAATCGGACATGAGCGCCGTTGCTAGGAGTCCTCTCGCCTGCGCCCAAAACGATGCAGCCGGGACCCCGGTAAATTACCGGTTCTGACCATATTCAGGCATTGAGGACGGCCCATTTTCGCCCCTTGAGGCGTTGCCAGTCACGGCCCGAAGAGACCATCCCATATCGGCAGACCGGGACCACCCCGTCCGCAACCTGGTGTAATGTGCTACATGGGAACGGCCAATATTATTTTAAAAAATTAGCCTTGTCTGTAATTTGTTGACATTTTTTTTAATCCACTGAGGAATAGTTTTAGCGATGGCAGAAATGGAAATATGACAACAAAAAATTAAAAAACAAAAAGGCCAGGGCGTTTGGTTGAGTTTAAAAATGCTATATGTTACTATAAAAATGTTCAGCTTGATGCAACGTATTTTATGTGTTGTATAAAATTATGGGACGCTCGCTTCCTCTTTCAGAAAGCCATAAACCATGAAGAGCCAAATAGCTAAGACATTAAAAAATACACTGCAACACTTGTTGTTTCAGCCTTTATACCCGTCTTTCACGATATTCGCTGTTGTCACACCAACGCATTTTTTTTTCTGAAGAAACAATGTTTCCTCTCAGCATCATAAATAAGCCGAACAATTTTGTAAAATGGAGGGGCATTTGCATAAAGTAGTTCAATCTCCTACAAAGACCGAAGCTCGCTAGAAACCGAACTCAGCCGAGAGAATAGTTTTCAATTTGTTTTTGTTTTTTCAATTTTCACTATACTCGCCGACAACTTTTCATGGCATTGCAGTGGAAAGGAGGAGAGCCAGCGCACAGATTTATTCAGCGCTCAAAATGGGAGAGGGGACGCATGCCTGTACCTTCCACTGCATTGCCAAGAAAAGTTGTCGCCGAATATAGTTGAACGAGATTTTTTCTTGACAGGTTAACAGTCAATGGGGTTCACAAATGATGAGCACTCTCGATAATTAATTAACCTGTCCTGTAGAGTTCTTTCTGCTTCCGCCTGCAGTCACGTACTTGCGGCAAATACAATTTTTATACTCAAATACTATTTTTGCTACATCTCCAATTATGACAATGTAACTTAAATTATTTGACAAGTCTGATTGTCCCTGGGTTAAAATATTTCGTGACGTAACATCATTTGACCGTAATATTAAAGGTATATAACGACCAAAAAACGAGGGTCCGAGTAGTGTTTAGAAAACGAGGAAGAAAGTAAAATCTTAGAGAAAATCGCAATGTTTAAGGCCACATGCATAAGAAGGTTTGTATATATATAAAATTTTCTTTGTTATTTATTTGCTGTGTCCACTGAGCAGGCAATGAGCTGGTAATGTACTTGTAAAACAAATAAAAATATTATGATTAATATGTGGAAAGAGACAGAACTTTAACTGAGCTAACTTCTGGATGTTGGTAGGCACTCTTCTTTTTTTTTTTGTCTTTGCTGTTTGCCGACTCTGCCACTGACAACGCGTAGGCACCAGACAAAATATTGGCCTCATCTTGGTACACATCCATCAAAATACGTAAACAAAAATTACTCAAAAATATTAATTTCAATTTAGGAAAAAAAAAACAAACTAATACCGTTATTGCGCCACACGTCTGTGTGGACTTTGCTTTTGTCAGAAAACACTGCTTTCGGTCTTATCAAACTAATATGCGCGTGCACATTAATATTGCTCAAAACAACCTCTGAATAAGAAATTGGTTTTAGCCACGCCAAATCCAAGCAGGAAAACGTTTACCTGGGGAAGGCATACCTTGCAATAATAGATGATGGAATTTAGCATCATGCATATGTTTAGCAAGGGGATATTTTTTTAGGACTCTAAACAATGACCAGTAGAAAATTAATTTTCAGTATGCAAACTAATATTGACAATATAAAGTTCAAGCCATTAGATAGCCAACACTCAAGGGCATTGATTGAAATCGCTCCAACAAAGGAGGTCATGCACAGAGACCTGTTTTTTTTGTTTAATTCGCTGATTATTATTTGGAAATAACTGCGATTTTAAAAACAGTGCGTTCAAGTAATTCAGAGAAGTACTACCAAAGACGCGCCTTACCAAGAACTTTTTCTTTTTTTTAGTTTACTTCTAAGCGGGCTTTTCTTACTTGAAGGATTAAATCATGCGCAGGGCTGTTTCGATAATTCTTTGTGATATATTCCTCTCCTAGGGTGGTATGCATCACACTTAGTGTCCTCAACATAAGATGGGAATGTCATAGAATTTTTATTAGGAGGCTCATGTCCATATTCGGTTACCCCAGAAACCTGATGTGGGTAACATATTTCATGACTCATTACGATGCAACATATCATTGTGTTGGAGTGTTGTGAGCGACTGCGCCAGTGCTGCTCGCTAGACCACTGCACATCTTGGACGGCTAACGCCATCTTCATCGCAAGAACAGATTGATTTTGATTTATTGGCACAAAGGAACCTTAGGACATAGAGCGCCATACACCAAACTAATGCAAGAAAAGACTTAAATGATGAAAGAAGCTTTAGTAGCCGATGAACAAAACAAACAATGAGCACGGCACAGTGTATATAACTCTGAAAGTGATAACCTGAAATGATGGCTTCAAAATACAGTCAATGTAAAAGGCCGAGGGCTTTTAAGGAGTTAAAAACAAGAATATGTATCCAAGCAACAAAGCACTGTGTAAAGGGAGGCGGGCGCTATAAAACCTGGAGAAGTGGAATTGGCGATCACTGTCATATTCAGTGCATGCAAGGAGAATGTACATTACACTTAGGGTTTCTGCACAGTGTTCACACAGAAGTGGATCCTCTCGACGGAGCAAATACCTGTGCGTGGGATGCGTGTGGCCAATTTTCAACCGGCATAGGATTACCTCGAAGAAGCGGCCCCGGTTCCGGATGCTCGCCCACTCTTGTAAAATAGGCTTAACAGAATAATGTTTGTTGTTCACTTCACTTCTCCAGTTTTTGTTACCATTTAGATCTGATGTGTTTCCTTAATGCTGCACTGTAGTCTCTGTATCTTCAATATCCAAATTTATTTCACTACATCTATTTGCAGCACGATCCGTCTCTTCATTTCCGACAATTCCTACGTGGCTTGGAACCCTGCAGAAGATTATTTGAATGTTGTTTTTGAAAAAAGTACTCACTTTGCACTGTAATTCCGTATCAAGTAGAATTCTTGATACCTCAAGTGACGTGAGCGCATTTAGTGCGCTGAGGGAGTCGATGTGAACTATAGAGCAAGGAAGCCTATTTTTTGTTATGTTACTTGTGGCGAAAAGCAAACCGTATAACTCGGCCCCTAAAATTGACGCAATGCTGTTAATTCTCCGGACACATTGATATGAAGGCCCGATGTCGGACCAACCAACAGAGTCAGTGTTCGTGCCATCAATGTAAAAGCTGATGTCCTTGTTATACTTCCCTTGCAATTGAAAGAATTCCTGTCAGAAAACAGCATGAGGGATGTCTTTCTGATTGTATTGGTCAGTAACAAGTCCAGAGCAGGCAAACACTGCCAGGATGCTTCCCTAGTGGGTACAACCCCGCCAACTTCGAATAATGATAGGTAATAACCATGAGGTACTGGTTTTCCCGCGTGCTTCCGACAGTGGGCCAATGATGTCGCAAGCGACGACCTCACACAGGTGGTGGCTCTCCACCGACTGCATCAAGCCCAGAGGCCTCCCACCTCTGGGCTTTGCTTTCTAGCAGACTAGACAGCTATTTGCGTATCGAAGTGCATCCTGTCTCATTCCCGACCAGGTCGCGACGCGACATAACTTAAGGAAAAGTCGTGCTGCCGCTGCCATGACCAGCCAGGGCGGGGTCATGAAAGTATCTGATAAACCTTGCCCGTATTTTTCTAGCGATCCCCACCCTGAAGGAAGCATCTTGTCTCTGCCCTTCATAGATCGTTGGGATGTCGCGGAGCAACAAACCGTCTCAACCCAGCAGATACGAATATCCAGGTGTTCATTTATTTGAACGCCAGCGTTCCGGGTGTCAGCTGCAATTTCCGCAATTTTTCACAACACTCGCTGCCAAAACCGATCTGCTTTCTGGGCAGCTACGAGCTACTCTTTGCTCACCACTTCACCACAAGCCACGATCATATGCTTCCTCGTGCAGCGTACTAGTGCTGCTACAAGCGCCGGTTTCTTTACCTCCTCCCAACCGACCGTGAGGACCTCAACCCTGCACCCGGGTTAATTCTCCTGTTTTCTCCGCGCTCGTCGCTACTCCCTGCTTGCGTCAGCTCCACCGAACCGCCATCGTGGGGCGCCGGAGAGAGCTCGTCCGCGACCTTGCTGATTGAGCCATTTCGGTACTCAACCGTGTACGCGTAGCGCTGCAAGGTTAGTAGCCAGCGACTCTGTCTTCCAGCCGGCTCTTTTAGACGCTGAATACAAGAAACTGCAGAGTTATCAGTCTGAATGACAAAAGTCGCACCGTCTAAATAGAGGTCAAACTTCTTTATTACAAACTTGACGGCTAACCCCTCCTTATCCGCCACGCGATGGTTCCGCTCCGACGGCGTGAGCGTTCGGCTAGCGAATGCCAGTGGCCGCAACAGTCCATTATGCTCCTGTGCAAACACCGCTCCGAGACCGTAGTCGCTCACTTCCGTCTGTGCAACAAAATGCCGATTAAGGTCTGGTAAGCGAAGGCTAGCGGTGTTCGCTATTTCCCTTGCGAGAGAAGAAAAGACAGCCCCTTGCTGTCGCCCCCTGACCCACCTCGAGCCTTTCCAGAGCATCATATTCAATGGCCGTGCCAGCGCCCCTCACATAGGGATGAATTGCCGGTAAAAGCCAACAATCCCCAGAAACCTTCGAAGGCACTTCACATTGTGCGATTGTGGGGAATCGAGAATGGCCTTCAATTTATCATCGTTCGGCTTCAAGTTACCGTAGTCAACTACAAAGCCTAAGAGATTTGCCCCTGAGGCTGTCAGCTGTCCCTGTTCTGGGATAATTGTTAGACCGACCTCACTCATTTGACTTAAGACGATCTCGAGATTAGTTAGATGCTATTTGAAGAACTTGGAGAATACCACTACGTCGTCCATGTAGACCATAGCTAAGTTAAATTTCGAATCACACAGAATCATGTCCATGAGCCGTCGGAAACTCGACAGCGAGTTCGACAAACCAGACGGAAGACGGGTAAACTCAAATAACCCCCAGCAATAGCTGAACGCCGTCTTTTGGACATCTTCTGGTGCACCTAGATCTGGAGAAAACCCCTGTTACAATCCAGCGTCGTGAAAATTCTCGCATCCCCCAGCGAATAGGTAATAGACTCAACAGATGGAAAAGAATACGTGTCCCTTCTAGTAACCTCACGAAGTCTCCGGTAATCAACGCAAAGGCGCTCGGCGCCGTCTTTATTTCGCACCAAAATTACTGGAAACGCCCAGCCACTATGTGATGACCGCACCGCCCCCGTGTCCAGCATCTCCTTGAAAGCCATTTCCAGGAGAACCCGCTTATATACACTTAGTGGCCTATGCTGTAAAACAGTTGGAAGCCACAGTCTCTCGTTAAACATAGCCTCGTGTCGATACAAGGCGTTCGCTAGCATCCACCGTTGTTCGGCGGACCAATCGAAGACGCTATTATTGTTTTGACGTTCCCGGGCACGTCTCGCGGAGGTATGCCTGCTCCTAGCGTTACCCAGCGAGCAAGCCTCTCATTCCTTGAGCCAAAGATGATGGTGCAACAAACGCAATCAGAGGGGAGAACGGACTGTAGTGATTTCCGTTGTTCCTCAAGTCCAGGATTACACGCTCATGGCAGACGAAGTCCTGCCCTAAAATAACAAGAATTGTCACACCAGACACTAAACAAAACGTTTCCTCCTTTGTCTTCAGTCGAGGCCAAGGTGAACGTGCATCAAACCTTGGGCTTCAGCCAATTCCGTCGCTAAACGCCACGGAGTTACAAGTTGCCGTGCGCAAAGGTTTCTGTCACGGTAGTACTTGTACGCAATGTCTCGCATTAGAGGAAAAGTAGAGCCGGTATCAATTAGTGACGAATATTCTTTATTACCGATTTCTATTCGCCCCAATTGACCCTCCTCAGGTGTCGTGTCCTGAGCCCGACACGCCGAAGGTATCATCACCATACAGTCGCCGATCGCGACCTCCGCCCCGTCGGGACGCTGATGCAGGGCCTCAGCAGCGGCCGGCAACTTCCACTCAAGTACACGTAGCAGTGCGCGTTAGATGGAGTACAGTTTACACGGAAAGAATAAAAACAGAAAATATACGAGGGACAGACAGACACGCACAGTTTTTTCAACGAGAGCAACTACTTTTAAATGATGCCCATTACACTATGATGAACCACTTTGGTCACAGAGAAAATTAAGTGAAGACGAAAATACTAGAAGATACTAGAAAAAGATAAAAGTAAAGATAGCAGAATTTAACTTTCTGAAAAAGAAGAAGAAGAAGAAGAAGAAGAGTTAGAGGAGATGTTTTTTATGACAACTCCGGTGCAAGGAAATTCATCTCTGATGTCGATAATGACATCGAGGGCTCGGAAACATTGTCTGTGGAAGTTTTGATCTTAAATGCTTCGATTATCTCTCAGCCATACTTGTCCTTGTGTGAGCCTAGCACGGTAGTGGTTTCATAGCTAGGAGAGAAATCTTGGTAGGTGCGGGAACGGATAGCAATCGGATGTTAGGAGTAGGATGACGCCTTAGGAAACACTTTCTCGAAGTCGACAAGGCGTCATCCGACTTCTACCATCCGATTGTTGTCCATGCCCACACCTGCCAAGATTTCTCTCCTAGCTATGAAAACACTACCGTGCTAAGCTCACACAAGGACAAGTATGGCCGAGAGATAATCGAAGCATTTAAGATCAAAACTGTTACAGACAATGTTTCCGAGCCCTCGATGTCGTTATCGACATCAGAGATGGATTTCGTAGCGCCGGAGTTGTCATAAAAAACATCTCCTCCAGTTTCTTCTTCTTCTTCTTCCTTTTCAGGAAGTTAATTTGAGCTATCTTTACTTTTATATTTTTCTACTATATTCTAGTATTTTCGTCTTCACTTAATTTTCTGTGACCAAAGTGGTTCATCATAGTGTAATGGGCATCATTTAAATGTCGTTGCTCGTTGCAAGAACTGTGCGTGTCTGTCCCTCTCATATTTTTTGTGTTTTTATTCTTTCCGTGTGAACTGAACCTCAACTCAGAGGACCTGATTAGTGACGCCGGCGCCCGCTCTTTCCCTGAAACCCCCGGGAACCAGCCCCTATCATTGTGCAATGCCGCTTGATGTGCTCAGGCCGGCGACAGCTGTAACACTTGACTTGTGGCCGGCTGTTACGTGCAACCTGTCTATCATTACGTCCACGAGGTACATCGTTTGGGGCTATCCGTGGTGAGTCATGATTCCCGCGAAAGTCGTGACCAGACGCGCATCCGCGGTGGTTAAACGACGCGCCACCCCTACGGGTGTGCACTGTGGCCGAGTTTGCTTTGGCTCCCCTGCGTCTTTGCTCATAAGCGAAGGTGTACATACCCCGGGGCGTGATGGTGACCCCATGAGCGCGCCTCAGAACGACCGCATACGCCGTGTGCGACTCGATATGAGTGTCCATGCCGCGCCACGTACACGTGGATCTTCGTTCTAGGGACCCCTCTGCCCTTGGAGGAAAGGGGAGAGGGGGGGGGGGCGGATACTGCAGCTCAGCTAGCAAGCGCGCTTGAACTGTTCGCGCCTCTCTGGCAAATACGAAATCCGCGAAATCTTGTCCACAAAAGTAGGCTTTCAATCTAGGGTGACATAGCCCTATCGCAATAGCTACCTTCTGAGCGCAAGACACGGAGGGTTCGGCCCTCAAGTAAAGCTCGTGGAGCGCGCGAACGTTCTCCAGGGTCGCTAAACTCGTCAAGCACAACTTTGTGCCCAAAGTTTGCGGAACGCGCTAATTGGACTCTCGCGACGCTGACGTCAGCCCGAGCAAGGTGTCAATCATTCGAACGCTCATTTCTTTGACAAAGGCAGAATGTAGCAAAGTTCATCGAGGCGTGCATGCAGCGCGTGAGGGGCGCGAGGAGCCCGCTGATTGAACGGCTTCGCCGATGACGTAGCGCCCGTTTGTCCCTACATCCCAACGCCAAGCTAAAATTAATGCTTGTAGATTGTCCCTAGGCGACCGGCCGACGCTCCTAATCCCTCCAAAGTTTGTGTTGAAAAGAAACCTCGTTTGTCGAAGTTGTCGCTGACGTCAAAGTGGCGTTTTTTCCGAACTTGGCGAGAGCCGTGGTTTGAGCTCGAGATCTTTGCTTCGGATCGAGGCGAAGTTAAACTTTGTCAACATGCCGGTGCCGTACGCTGCGGCCGAGCTTATCTTCCGCCATCGTCGGCGTCGCTACCGAGACCACCGGGGACGCCTTTCAACTCCCCGACGACGACTTTTGGCGACAGCACCGGCTATCGAAAGCCGTTGGGCGTTGACTCTGCGACGAGCTTCGTTCGGCGCCCGGACTTCGAGGCGGCGGCCAATCGCGTCTACCATGACCGTGGAACCACAAGTTCTCTGCGCGCTCCGGTTCTTCGGAACCGGTAGCTTTCAAGGCGTGGTGCCAACTAGCGATCACCTGTGACTCTCCCGTATGACTGTGAGCCGGGCTGTCAGAGTTTTTGCGGCTTCCATCATTTTTTTTTTCTGCAATATCCGAAGAGGTACTAATAAGCTGGTATACAATTCAGAATGTTAGAAAACAAACAAGAACCGGGATAATTCTTGGGTAGGGTCGAGTCTCCCGCAGCTGGCAGAATTATTTCCCCGAAATTCTACTGGCAGTCGTCACTCATTGGAGGTCGAATCAGTTCATCGAACGACGTGTCATCGACAGATCGTTTCATCGGCACGCGATGCAATCATATGAAAGAAATTTTCTTCCGTTAGAGGTATATACACATTAAACATTTTCACACCTTTATACATGTAAGTGGGGTGTCCCTTAACTAACACCCTAATAAGTGTAGCAATAGACCTTATAAAAAATGTAAACCTCACACCTTTAAAAATGTGTGATATTTTAAACACGTTTCTTAAAACGTGTGATAAATAATGCACTACACCTTTTTATAAGGATGTAAAACTACAATACCCCTTCTTGTCAGGCAAGTGGCCAGTAGGGGGGGGGGCCATAAGGCCCCCCCTTGCCCGAAATCTTCCATTTGCTGAGGCCTCCCTCCCCCCTCCCCCTCATAAAGGAATTTGTCATGGCGGCCCCCCCCCCCCTCCCCCCATGAAACAAAATCCTGGCTACGTGCCTGCTTCTCGTCAAGGTGTAATTACCACAGTACATTTCTTTTTTGGGGTGTACACAGTGGCCCGGTACCCAATAAAATGACTGAACAAATAAATTACGCAAACGAGTCGCCGCAGCAGCACGTAGCTTCTTGGCGAGTGTCGAGACAATTTCAGCCGAAAACCGACTTCAATATTGGCCAAATGTACGGTTTTGGGCCTCGTCCCGACATCCGGCAGGTATGGGTGTACCGATGCAAATGAACGATTTATTTCTGATGGCACTGGCACCACTGAACTCTCAGTAGGCTGGATCGCGGATAGAGGCCTGTATTGCTGATGTCGAGCGGTACCACCGGCAGTCATCGCTTGACACGATTTAATGCATGCTATAGGAGCAACGGGAAAACTCAAATTTATTACGTTAGTAGGTTGTTCTCGATAATGAAACTTTTGTTGTGTTTCCGCAAATAATAGTTGATATTGTGGGCAAGAATATTAAACGGGTTAGAATATCAATCTTGTTTAAATAAGTGTTGTGTGGTTGAGAGACGAGGGCGACTTTGTTGGGCGTTAACTGTGATGTGTTTAATGATACAAGGGCTACCGAGAGTTATTTTGGAGTCATCCGTGATCTCGGAGTCATCAAAACTCAGCAAACGATAAGTTAGAAGGCCTTTACTGGGGGACATTTGCATCGTTTTAACCGCTTGTCATAGTACTTCATGGTGAAAGCTTTTTCTTTGAACTGCTGCGAGGGCTTCCGTGACAAACTGAAACTCGGAGCGTGCCGTTCAGTCGATGAACGTGCCATATATTTAGCAACCGAAGCAAGCGACGTTGGTAAAATCGGTGGTCCTCCGGCCCATTTTCTTTTAAAACGATGTTTGAACGTTTGAGGAATGTCTATCTGATCTCCAAGCACCCGATATAATCACCGCAGCACGTCATACAATACTCGCCCTCGAGCACCGCGTACAAGCTTCCTGTTTTTGCGTGTTTCTCCCTTAGACTTGTGTGTATTGCCTCATGGTGCAATACGCCAAAACAACATGGACGAAAACGAAGGGAGAACTAGAGAGGACGCGGCGTATTGCCCGTTGTCAAGCAATGGCCGCCGGTGAGGCCAGTGACGGGCTCCCGATCCGCGATCCAGACTGGCACTCTGAGACTTCTAACCCGCGGAATACTGCACGGAGAACAGGCCCCGAACGAACTTGCCGAATGCACCGAGTGCAGACTGCTGCTGACGCCATAGGTGTTGTAGAAAAGTACTCACCTCAAACCGACACTAGCGCCTTTTTGTTCGACGTGATGGGTGGGCATGCGAGAGCGCAGTCGCTGCCATCGTTTATCTATAAACTTTGGTTGCTGCGACGTGTAACTTATATTTGCGATGACGTCCAATTAAGGAACTCGGCTGTCAGAAATATCTACAGACGGTGTAAGTTTCCGAAACCAGCTGACTACATAACAGCATACACTAGAGAAAATTTATGGCACTGTACGTGCAAGAGCTTGCTTCGTATTAAGCATAGTATTATGAGTAAACCACTGAAAGGGTGCGGCTTAAATCTAGTTCTTTGGAACATCTAACAATACGTTTCGAAAGACTTTTTATTTCCCTGCTGAGGGCAGTGAGAACGAGAGCTTTCTCAAAACAAAATATGACGGGGCAAGATTGCGGCCGTTCAAATATGACTCTGCTTGAGTCTCGGGCAACGTCCTCATGTTTAGCCTTCCCGGATGCTGAGTGAATGCGTCACAGGTTTCTGCTGTAAGAGCTTTGTCGAAAAATGTTCCACTTTTCACCCATACAAAAATGATGTATAGATCTCGCGGCCTCTGTGGTTGTCCTGGGCCTTTCATTACACACTGATAGGCTTCAGCGTCTGTACGGCAACAAAGCGACTCAAATTTTGCAAATAAAACACGGGCCGTCGATTCCTCCCTTCGTGAAATATCAGACGCTTACAATTCAAGCTCGCGTTTGAGCTTGTGGCCCGCGGGACGCGATTTCGAGCAGAAAACCAACTTTTTCTTTCAGGTCCCCTGTGCGAATGCCGCATCGTAGCAGACGAACTCTCGTTGTCTGCTCTCGCTTCTTGCCTGGGCGAAGCATGACGGGATTGTCGGCACTAGAGAGAGGTCAAATACAACGTACAGCGAGCGGCGTGAACCTCGCCTCCCCGCGCTGTCTCGTGCTCTCGTGCACCGCCTAGGGATCGCGGGGGATTTTTCGTCAAAAGTTGCGAAGTTGAGCGCGCGCAGGAAAGAGGAAACTTTGCGGCGTTCTTTTGGTCACTCCCCCCGCTACGTCAGAAAGCGAAGAATGTTTTTTTCCACGAGTTTAGCTACCAAGATCAGGGTAGCTAAACTCGTGGAGCAAAACATTCTTCGCTTTTTGACGTAGCGGGGGGAGAGACCAAAAGAACGCCGCAAAGTTTCCTCTTTCCTGCGCGCACTCAACTTCGCAACTTTTGACGAAAAATCCCCCGCGATCCCTAGGCGGTGCACGAGAGCACGAGACAGCGCGGGGAGGCGAGGTTCACGCCGCTCGCTGTACGTTGTATTTGAGCTCTCTCTAGTGCCGACAATCCCGTCATGCCTCGCCCAGGCAAGGAGCGAGAGTAGACGACGAGAGTTCGTCTACTACGATGCGGCATTCGCACAGGGGAACTGAAAGAAAAAGTTGGTTTTCTGCTCGAAATCGCGTCCCGCGGGCCACAAGCTCGAACGCGGGCTTGAATTGTAAGCGTCTGATATTTCACGAAGGGAGGAATCGACGGCCCGTGTTTTATTTGCAAAATTTGAGTCGCTTTGTTGCCGTACAGACGCTGAAACCTACCAGTGTGTAATGAAAGGCCCAGGACAACCACAGAGGCCGCGAGATCTATACATCATTTGTGTATGGGTGAAAAGTGGAACATTTTTCGACAAAGCTCCCACAGCAGAAACCTGTGACGCATTCACTCAGCGTCCGGGAAAGCTAAACATGAGGACGCTGCCCGAGACTCAAGCAGAGTCATATTTGAACGGCAGCTATCTTGCCCCTTCATATTTTGTTTTGAGAAAGCTCTCGTTCTCAATGTCCTCACCAGGGAAATAAAAAGTCTTACGAAACGTATTGCTAGATGTTCCAAAGAGCTAGATTTAAGCCGTATCCTTCAGTGGTTCACTCATAATACTATGCTTAAAACGAAGCAAGCTCTTGCGCGTAAAGTGCCATCAATTTTCTCGAGTGTATGCTTTTTTGTAGTCAGCTGGTTTCGGAAACTTACGCCGTCTGTATATATCTCTGACAGCCGAGTTGCTTAATTGGAACTCATTGCAAATGTAAGTTCCACGTTGCAGCAACCAACGTTTATACATGAACGATGGCAGTGACTGGCACTCTCGCATTTCCACCCATCGCGTCGAACAAAAAGCCGCTAGTTCCAGTTTGAGGTCGGTATTTTTTCTACAACATCTATGCCGACAGCATCAGTCTGCAATCGGTGCATTCGGCAAGTTCGTTCGGGGCCTGTTCTCCGTGCAGCACTCCGCGGGTGTAATGCATTAGAACTCTCACAGTGCAAGTCTGGATCGCGAATCGGGAGCCCGTCACTGGCCTCACCGGCGGCCATTGCTTGACAACAGGCAATACGCCGCGTCCTGTCTAGTTATCCCTTCGTTTCCTTCCTTGTTGTTTTGACCTATTACACCATGAGGCAATACACGCAAGTCTAAGGGAGAAACACGCAAAAATTGGAAGCTTATACGCGGTGCTCACGGGCCAGCATTTTATGACGTGCTGCCATGATTATGTCGGGTTCTTGGAGATCAAATAGACATTAGGCAAGCGTTTGAACATCGATTAAAAAAAAATCGGCCGGAGCAGCATTGCCTTAACCGACGTCGCTTGCATCGGTTGCTAAATAAATGGCACGTTCAGCGACTGAACGGCACGCTCCGAGTTTCAGTTTGTCACGGAAGCCCTCACAGCAGTTCAAAGAAAAAGCTTTCACCATGAAGTGCTATGTACAAGCGGTTAAAACGATGCGAATGCCCCTCCTAACTTATCGTTTGCTGAGTTTTGATGACTCCGAGATCACGGATGACTCCACAATAACTCTCGGTAGCCCTTGTCTCATTAAACACATCACAGTTAACGCCCAACAAAGTCGCCCTCGTCTCTCAACCACACAACACTTATTTAAACAAGATTGGTATTCTATCGCGTTTAATATTTTTGCCCACAATATCAACTATTATTTGCGGAAACACAACAAAAGTTTCATTATCGGGAACAACCTACAAACGTAATAAATTTTAGTTTTCCCGTTTCTCCTATAGCATGCATAAGATCGTGACAAGCGATGACTGCCGGTGGTGCCGCTCGACCCCAGCAATACAGGCCTCTATCCGCGATCTAGCCTCCTAAGAAATCAGTGGTGTCAGCGCTATTAGATCTAAATCGTTTATCTGCATCGGTACACCCATACCTGCCGGATGTCGGGACGAGGCGCAAAACCGTACATCCGGCCAATATTGAAGCCGGTTTTCGGCCGAAATTGCCTCGACACTCGCCAAGAAGCAACGTGCTGTTTTGGGCGACTCGTTGTGTAATTTATTTGTTCAGTCATATTATTGGGTCCCGGGCCACTGTGTACACCCCAAAAAAGAAATGTATTGTGGTAATTACACCTTGACGAGAAGCAGGTAGATAGCCAGAATTTTGTTTAAGGGGGGGGGGGGGGGGGGGGCGCCCATGACAAAGTGCTCTATGAGGGGGAGGGGGGGAGAGGAGGCCTTAGCAAAATGAAAGATTTGGGGGGGGGCGGGCCTTATGCCCCCCCCCCCCCCTGGCTACGTGCCTGAAGAGAAGGGGTATTGTAGTTTTACATCTTTATAAAAAGGTGTAGTGCACTATCACACGTTTTAAGAAACGTGTTTAAAAATCACACATTTTTAAAGGTGTGAGGTGTACATTTCTTTTATAAGGTCCATCGCTACACTTATTAGGGTGTTAGTTATAGGACACCCCACTTACATGTATAAAGGTGTGAAAATGTTTAATGTGTATACACCTCTAACGGAAGAAAATCTCTTTCATGTGATTGCATCGCGTGCCGATGAAACGATCTGTCGATGACACGTCGTTCGATGAACTGACTTGACCACCAATGAGTGACGACTGCCAGTAGAATTTCGGGGAAATAATTCTGCCGGCTGCCGGGAGACTAAACCCAACCAAGAATTACCCCAATTCTTGTTTGTTTCCCAACATTCTGAATTGTATATCAGCTTATTAGTACCTCTTCGAATATTACCGAAAAAAAAAAATGAAAGCCGTTTACAACTCCCTGTAACGCCGAATTAGAGCGCAGCTCTTGAGGAGGAGGAGGGAAGGGTACTGGGGGTGGGTCAAGTGACCTCGGGTGCGGGGGGGTCACGTGACCTTGGGGGTCACGTGACCTTGTGGGAGTCACGTGACCTTGGGGCGTCACGTGACGTCGCGGGGGGTCACGTGACCTGGGGCCACGTGACGATACCGATGACGTCATCAGTAGCGTCACTGATGACGCCATCAGTGATGATGATGACGATGCGGATGCCGGTGACGTCATGAGTGACGTCACTAATGACGTCATCAGTGATGATAACGATGACGATGCGGATGCCGGTGACATCATCAGTGACGTCACTGATGACGTCATCAGTGGCAATGACGTCAACGGGGGGTCACGTGACCTCGGGGGTACCCCCAGGTCACGTGACCCCAGGGGGGGTCACTTCACCTGGGTAACCATCGTGACCCTCGTGAGGGTAACCCTAGTAACCCTTGTGAGGGCAACTCTCGTGACCCTCGTGAGGGTAACTCTCGTGACCCTCGTGAGGGTAACTCTCGTGACCCTCGTAAGGGTAACTCTCATAACCCTCCTGACCCTCGTGAGGGTAACCCTCGTGAAGGTTACCCTCACGAGGGTTACTAACCCTCGTAACCCTCGTGAGGGTTACGAGGGTAAGTAACCCTCGTGAGGGTAACTCTCATAACCCTCGTGACCCTCGTGAGGGTAGCCCTCGTGAAGGTTACCCTCACGAGGGTTACTAACCCTCGTAACCCTCAAAAGGGTTACCTTCACGAGGGTTACCCTCACGAGGGTTAGTAACCCTCGTAACCCTCGTGAGGGTTACAAGGGTAAGTAACCCTCGTGAGGGTAACCCTCGTGAAGGTAACCCTTTTGAGGGTAACTAACCCTCGTAACCCTCGTGAGGGTTACGACGGTAAGTAACCCTCGTGGCCCTCGTGATCCTCGTGAGGGTAACCCTCATGAGATTAACCCTCGTAACCCTCGTAACCCTCACGAGGGTTACGAGGGTTGCGGTTACGCCGACGCCGACGGCGACGGCGACGGCGACGGCGACGCCGACGGCGACGCCGCTCAAGCCGGGAACGGGCCCCTAAGAGCTGCGCTCTAAAAAAAAAAACGATGGAAGTTGCTAAAACTCTGACAGCACGGCTCACAGTCATGTGGGAAACTGACAGGTGCTTGTCAGTCGCCACCATGTCTTGAAAGCTACCAGTTCCGAAGAACCGGAGCGCGCAGAGAACTTGTTGTTCCACGGTCATAGTAGACGCGAATGTCCGCCGCCTCGAAGTCCGGGCGCCGAAGGAAGCTCGTCGCAGACTCAACGCACAACGGATTTCGATAGCCGGTACTGTCGCCGAAAGTGGTCGTCGGGGAGTTGAAAGGCGTCCCCGGTGGTCTCAGTAGCGACACCGACGGTGGCGGAAGGTAAGCTCGTCCGCAGCGTACGGCACGGCCATGTTGACAAAGTTTAACTTCGCCTCGATCCGAAGCGAAGATCTCGAGCTCAAACCACGGCTCTCGCAAAGTTCGGAAACGTCACTTTGACGTCAGCGACAACTTGGACAAACGTGGTTTCTTTTTTACACAAACTTCGGAGGGATTTTGAGCGTCAGCAGGTCGCCTAGGGAAAATCTGTAAAGCATTAATTTTAGCTTGGCGTAGGGATGTAGGGACGAATGGGCGCTACGTCATCGGCGAAGCCGTTCATCAGCGGGCTCCTCGCGCCCCTCACGCGCCGCACGCGCGCCTCGATGAACTTTGCTACATTCCGCCTCTCCCAAAGAAATGAGCGTTCGAATGACTGACACCTCGCTCGGCGCGACGTCAGCGTCGCGAGAGTCCAATTAGCGCGTTCCGCAAACTTCGGGCACAAGGTTGTGCTTGACGAGTTTAGCGACCCAGGAGGCTCTCGTTGGGGTGCTGAGTGTGGTTAGCCAGGTCGTTTCTGATTCGCGATCTCATAATCGGGAGGCATTAATCACTTCCCAAACCCCGTCAGCAAGTCCGGCATTGACTGGAACGGTCATTGCAGCTGTTTTCAACGCAACTCGTCACACGTTAAAGCGATCGGCACGATCGGCAGCAAGGACCGTTTGTCTGATTTCACCAAAGCGACTAAGTACGCGTCCAGGTCCTGCCGGAAATCGTCAACCGATTTTCCTTTAGAGTATCCCGCATAGGTCGGCTTCGGTACGGACAACCGCGGTCTGGGCAGAGACATAGGAGCCTCATTCGTGACTCCTATATTCTGTTTCATACTTAGTGTGCAACGCTATCAAAGCTACTGGCGCGAGCGTGGGGCTTGATCTCGTTGATCATTTGCATACGTTCTCGCGCAAACAAAACCATAGATGAAGCCACGCGCTCGCGCCAGTAGCTTTGACAGCGTTGCACGCTAAGTGTGAAACAGACTATAGAGCCGTCCCGATTTGTCGCGAGAACATCTCTTTCATCGTCGTCATGGTTCGCAGAAACTCGACGACCTCTCCCGCGCCTGTAGCCAGGGCTGGTGGCGAAGTCCCAGCCTCCAGAGCTGTCTGCGTACTAGTGCCTTGTATTGCGCCCATAGAAAGTCGGACACTCCATGAACCTAGCTCTCGGACGAACCGTCCTCGTTCCTTGTGGCGGCTCCCTTACCTTGGGGGGCATCGTTAGCGTTTATGGTTTTACGCTGAACGCTCAATCAATCTGTGAAACTCCCTGGGGACGAGCGGAACAAGCGGTGGACCAATCGGGCCCCATGTTCGATGCGCCAATTTAATGTTGGTCGTTTAATGGGTTAGTGCCTCCCGATAAGGTCGCATTCGGTTCGCACTCCAAGAAATCACACCACGAGAAGTTTGGAAGCAAATGTAACCTTGGCGTTACACCTTTCTCCAGTTGCCGGGGCCTCTCTTGCTTTTGTGCCCAGGAAACGTCCCGGGTGTTCTGCTGGTTACTGGTCGCTGGTCCTCTGTCCTAAAGCAGCGGAGTGACGGGGGGATACGACGGCCGTCACTCGACGGCTTGCTCCAGTTCTCGGTTTTTGGCGTTCTGCCCGTGCCTCACGTTCTTCCTGTTTTCTCGTGCTCGCCGCGGGCTGGCCCCCGCCCGGGCCTCGCTTGGCCGTCCTCTTCTTCTCATGACGCCCCCATGCAATAAATGTGCGTCTTTTTAAAAGGTGCTCGGTTGCTAGGTCGAACATTTGAGAAAAAGTACATGGAAGTGACGTAAAGGAAGGGATGAACTCATCCTAGCAACACAACCTTGAAGCCTGTCACCCGTTTGAATGACGTCCAGAGCCAACCCCTGCGAGTGGAAGGAGCTACGCAGTCCCCGAGGCGTCCCTATGCGCGGAATACAGGGTAGGATTTATTAGAATATGGGAGCAATTTCTGCGCTTAGTAAAGCGACGTCAATCAGTCCTGTGTGTCGCTGGCCGTCGCATCTCTACTTTTACAATTAAAAGTATTGAGATATAACACAAAAAAAACTAATAGGCGTTGTTTAAACGGACCACTTTCTTGTGTCAATTTCCAAGACATTTAAGAATTATTTCGAGAGAAAGCTGTTCGAATATTACAAGGAATGCAGGATGCGGGCTACGCGCCTTCTTTAAAGCAACATGTCCGAGCCAGCAACATTCGCGCGGTTAACGGCTGCTCATAAGGAGCTCCCTTTACCAGCGTTTTACGGTCCCGGCGCTTAATGGAGGCTCGGAAGCCAGCGAACGACCCGGAGAAGGGCGCCTGCTCCCTCTGTTCAACTCAAGAACATGCGGTTGACATGAGTTAACCTGAGACAGAGAAGAAACAATAGATGTAAAAAGAATGGTCAGCAGTGTCCAAAAAAAGCTGCGAGTTCGGAGACGTCCCTTTCGTTTCCTTCCCTGTCACAGGTCAAGGTATGTCCAATTTTTATGAGCTCGCCAGCGCCTTCACCTTTCTATGAAACCTACAGTGCCATAATAACTTGATACAGCCACAACTTTATCTTCTCTCGAATACGTCAGTAGAAAACTTTGACTTTGTGGTTTTTAATCTCTCTCTCTCTCTCTCTCTCTATATATATATATATATATATATATATATATACATTATCCTCCCGAATATAGCAGGCCTTCGTATATATTAATTGATGTTACCACATAAAATCTAGAAATACTGTGCTGCAGAACGTGTTCAAATAGGAGATCAATGTTTGACGTAAAATCTGAGTTAAGAATGCCCAAGTGTTTACATTGTGCTATGCTAGTCAGCGCTGTTCATTGTTTCTTTCGAGAATAAAATATCGCAACACATGCTTTTATATATTTTGCTCTTGCACGTTACGGCTTTCCATAAAACAAATAAAGCACTTTAAAACATAAACTAGCTGGGCCACATAAAATGAACTCCAATATTGTACGTAGAAAACTAAAGATACACCAAAAGATCTCAAACACATCTGATTACTTTTTCTTCTAAAAAGTGCCTAAATAGGCACCGTGACAAAAAGTACAAGAGAGAGAAAGAGAGAAACCAAGAGAAGCTCTGCAATGTCTTGAGAGATCCTAACTGGCACAATTCCCAATACTAACATCAAGAGGCACCGCCTGAGTTATGTGGTAATAATACAAAAAAATGGATCAGAAGGTAATAACGGGACACTTTAAATCATTAAAAAAACATGTTTTTTTAACAGCTTGGTTAGGACAGGCATGTCCAAAAATAAATTTAGCGCGAAAAAAAATTTAGCAATATTGACGGCGTGTGACGCAATTTTGCTCGGCATTCACCTCCTTTCCACTTGTTTTCTCCCTCGGAATTTTGAACGCGGAGAGGACAGGTGGATTTGCTTTGCCTTCACGACCGAGATGGCCATTCGGGAATAAACCGTGACGTCATGAATTTGGCGCGCAAAATTTCAAATAAAACTCTCGCTGTCAATATTGTTCTTAAAAAAAAAAAAAAAAAAACTTTTATTTGCATTTTTTTTTTTTTTTTGACAGGCGTGCTCGAACCAGACTGTTGAAAAAATATTTTCTTTTCTTTTTAGTAGTTTTTTAAAACTGCAGGGGAAATTAAAGAATGCCCAAATTGCCAATATTCCCTGGTTTAATCAACACTAAGAAATAGGTCTTCACAGGTCTACAGATGGTCTAAATTATTTTTCGGCTCCTTACAGGGGCAAGCCAGATGACCTTTGTCGATTTGGCAACTAGACCCGCAAATATTCTCGGTCACTGTCCCACGCGTGTCATACCTTCTGCTCATAAAATGGAAAGGCTATCGATAACACGGCGATGCAGTCAAGACGTATCCGGTGGCAGTACAATCTGTCTCTAAACATAGCACATGAACTACCCGTGGACAGGTCCATCAAGTTCCTAGACCTCGTACTGGAATTTAAAAATATAGACATACGTTGGAAGTATGAAAAAAGATCGTGTAATCGACTTCCGCCGTTTGCGTTTGTACACTTGTACAAATTGTTTTCTACATTGCTCTCGTATCGGCGTCAAAGCAATATTGTCACCGGAAGCACGGTTAAATTAAAAAAAAAAAAAATTCCGCCTACGTGATTATGGGTATCTGATTGGTCTCCTCGTGTAGGCATCTAAAAACAGCTTCACCAAATTGTAAAGCAAATCAGCTGACACAGATGGCATAAAGCAGACAAGAACCCTACAAAAAATCATTCATGACATAACCCATAAATTAAAAAGAAGTTGCCACGAGGCGGGACATTAAGGTTGTATGCTCTCCTCCAAGCAAGGCGTATTGTATGGGATGCAAAGCCAACCTCAATGCACACGTCGGCCCCACTTGGGTCCATGTGTACAATGTGCTACCTGTGCTACCTTTTGTGCTTCCTGGGCCACCTCTAAGTTCCCTGGGCAGAGGCTAATGGGCCGAAAGACAAGAACACTGCTCCCGGTGCCAACCAGCTCTCTGCAGCACTGGACCGTGCCTCCCAAGGAATTACCTACAACGGCGACATTACGATATTAGTCGTAAGCAACGCTTCTTCTACAACAGAGGTGCACGGCTTTTTTCAGGACTCCCCTTTGAATCAACATTAACAATGTCGCCTTCAAAGACGTCGTTTTTCGCCAACGTCGTACAGACTGCCATCAATTCTCGAGCGCACATCACCAAAAACAAAGATGGACGAGAGTTACAGCGTGCGAGAGAGTACCTCAGACCGGCTTCCCCGCTCTTACCTCCAGATGTCGTCCTGCCTCTCCCAATACCTTTCGAGACAACTGCAGGCTCCTCAAGGTCACCGGAAACTTCTCAGCCAGAAGAACTGAGAAGAACCAAACTCAAACGTCAACCAGGAAAAAAGAAAAAAATGACGTCGGACTAAAAAAGAAAATGATTGAACTTAATAAAAAAAAAAGGGTGGAATGTAACATTGAGCACAGTCATGCAAACGCGCCGAGCGGGGAACTATACGTCGTTTCAGCCTAGGTCCGAGCGCGGCCGATGTTATAAGCCGAAGGGCCAATCAAACAGCGAAAAAGGCACAACGTCATTGCGTGCTTTCTGCAGTTGATAGGACTAGGCAGTATTCGCCGTCTCTCTGTTCGTGCTCCTCAGCCGGCTAGTCCTATCAAGTGCAGAGAGCAGGCCATGACGTTGCGATTTTTGCGCGGCTTGATTGGCCCTTCGGCTTATAGCATCGTCCGCGCTCCGACTTAAGGTGAAACGAAGTATAAGCACCCCTAAAAACGCACTCCTCAAATCATAAAGAAGGAATCACGCACGAGACACTACTTCGTTTCAGCTTCGGTCCGAGCGCGGCCGATGTTATGAGCCAAAGGGCCAATCAAACAGCGCAAAAAACTCACCGTCATGGCGTGCTCTCTGTGCTTAATAAGACTAGCCGGCGGAGGAGAGCGCACAGAGAGACGGCGAATAGCGGCTGGTCCTATCAACTGCAGAGACCATGCCATGACGTTGTGCCTCTTTCGCTGTCTGATTGGCCCTTCGGCTCATAGCATTAGCCGCGCTCGGACCGAAACTGAAACAAAGCATAGGTTATGCGTTCCTCTGACATACTTCCTTGAAATTAAATTCTAACGTCAAAATGTAAAAAAAAAAATAAATAAATAAATTGTGTTTTTGGTGTGTTCATTTATTATCCTATCTCTACTAAAGTCGGCTATTTCCTGGATGATTGGGGGTAGAGATTTGTTTGCTTACTGAAGTAACGAATTCATTCTACTTTAAACAGCCGCGTTAAAAGATTACCAAGAATATAGGCAGCGTAGCAGAAGAATAAACAACTGACAGGCGTCGTACACAGAGTGTAGGTTGCCTGTTAACGAATAATGTAAAACGGGGGCACGAAACGTGAGAAGCGTGCAACGACTTAAAATGGAACCCCCAAGCTCACACAAGAGCTGCATAAATAGCACTATATATCATATTGCATCATCAACGTTTATGTGGTATGTCTAGGTCTCAAAGTAATTAATGGCGGAGTACCTTCGTGGCATTCTAAACATAACGCGTAATTGCAACACATTAATTTTGCACTGTAGAAATTATAAGTGTAGGGACGTACCTCTAAAGCAAACGAATGGTAATTGAAGCTAAGCTAAGTTTGCGATATAATTTACAGAACTTATAACGAAAGTAGTTATTTGTCAAACAAATTGTACAAGTCTGAATTTTAGTTCACGCAATATACGCGCCTATAGTATCAATAATTTACTGTGGCTATAATGTTAGAACAGGTCCCCCTATTCGTAGACCATAGTCGCCTCTTCAAGCTGTCAACTCTTCCGAAGACGGAGCTTTTCAGGGAAGAAAAAGTGAAAAGTTGAAATGCCGATTCCCTGAAACCTTAGCACAGTCAGAAGTTTTATTGCTTTCTGGATCTCTGTTCATTCGGTGACTGAACTGGAAATGGATCGCGTGAGCTTTCATTGCACATTAAAAACAAATGCCTAGACTGGTGCCTTTTTCAAGATAGCCACAGAGGTTCATGCCGTCTATCAGATCCTCGCCAAACTGTACGTCCTTTAATTCCGTGATAGATGAGTAGGCTGCAGAACATACTTTTTTTTTCAATTGGAGGAGGACCTGTGCGCCTAAAATTGGCGTTCCATTTTTTACACCTTTACAAGAAAGAGTGTATTGCCTTGTTTTATGCTGATGTGTCCAGGTGCTGAGTATAGATGCGTCGCTTGTGTATTGAGCGGAAGCAATCTGAGAAGCCAGGCATAAAAACAGAATTGTCTTAATTTTTGTTCCGGCTAATAAAAAAAACTTTCAATCTAGGAATGGTTTAAATAGAAGTAATGTGAATACTAATTGGAATTAATGTGAACAAATGGAATGAGTACGGCGCTCGAATAAACAATTGAAACATTGATTGCACACATATTAGAAAATTTGTATTCGGCTTCATTTAATGGTTTTCTTCTTCGTCTCCTATGTTTCCTTTCGCAGATTATGTTTATTGCTTTTTATATATAAAAATACAGCCAATATAAAAAGCGTCTCCTTAGACGCTTTTTATATTGGCTGTAGTGTAGCTTTCATAAGCCATTGTATCAAAGCCTACTAAAGCAAATGTTACGAGAATCCTTCGCTCCAAGCCTCTCTTTTTATCGACTGCACACGTGCATGCATAAGAAAAGAAGGCATGCCGGATGAAGCCATGTGTTGGCACGTGACGCCGTTATTGGCTGTTGCTTCTCTTGCGGCCTGTCCTTTGGCCGCATGTCACCATACCTGACCGGACACGCCGGCGAGGATTCAAGGAAAAATGAAAGACGTTTACAACTCCCTGTAATGCCGAATTAGAGCGCAGGTCTTCACGAGGAGGAGGGGATGGTACGGAGAGGAGGGTAAGCCTCTCCGCCTCCTTCGTACCCTCTTCTCCCCCTCCTCTCCTCTCCATCCTCCTTCTGCCTCCTCTCATTTCCCTCCCCTCCTTCTTTCCTCCTCACCCTTCCCCTCCTCCTCTCCTCCTCTCCCTCTCTCCCTCCGCCTTAGGGACTTTACTCGTTACCCTTGTGACCCTCGTGAAGTTACTCGTGGAGGCCTCGTGAAAGTCGTGACCTTCACGTGACCTTCACAGTGAACGTTGTGATCTTCGTCGTGACCTTCTTGACGTTACACGTTTCATCACGTGTGACGTCATTATGCGAAATGTGTCATGATGCAACGCGCGGTTACGAGTGACATCAATCGTGGCCATAGTGACCTTGGTGACGTCACGTGTTACATTATGGGAAACGTCCCATAACGCGACGCGCGGTTACGCCGGCGGTGACGGCAACGGCCGCTCAAGTCGGAAACAGACGCATAAGAGCTGCGCTCTAAAACGTTAATCCTCCACGGGCTTTTGGCTTCATTTCATGAACACCCTTCTTCCTGAAAGACAGGTCACCGAATATCAGGCGGAATGTACACCGAACACATCACATTGTTCTTTCAAATGCAAATGCACCGATTCTAATCCTATAGGAGCACAATATGACGCCGCAAAACCGAAACTCACGGCTTCGAAGGCAGCGTGAGTGTTATCCTGAACTGCCCCGCCGATACAACTATCCATTTTCCTCGATTTTACAGCCGCTAAGTTGGCGTCATTTCGTGTTGCTTGTGGCGAGGGTGTTCGTCGCCCATCAATATAACCTCCCACCCAATTTCATGCGTATTTTCTTGCAATTTATTTTCGTATACCTTTCTGAAGCGCTCGCGGGCAAAGCAAAAACCTATCGTTCAGCCGGACACGACGACTCAATCCGTGGCAACTCTTACTCCTCTTTTCTTTTTTATGGAAAACATGTCCAAAGAAAAAGAAGAAAGAAAGACACCATATCGCCCACCGGCCAGTGACTCGTTCGCAATCTATGGTTTCGACCGCTGCGATATTTACGATACCCAAGTACCCGGGCAGTTATCCTTCGAGCACACCCTCGTACCGCCCAAAACTCGGCAATCAGTATACAAAAAAAAGAACGCAGACAGGCAGCACACAAACGGCCAACCGGCAAGTCGCGCGCCTCGCAAAAATAAAATGAAATAAATAAACGTAAGAAATTCAGAACAAGGGTAAAACCGCGCTCGGCGAAACAGAGACGTGTCTTCCCTCTTTCAGTTTCTTTTTTTTTCCGGGCATCGCGGTAGTGTTTGCCCCGTATATAGATCAGCCGCGAGGCGTGTGCCCAGTCACTGCCGGTTGCGGGGGTGTGGAGAAGGAGTTTCGTCGGCGATATTGCCCGGACCGCCCGTCCCCTTGGCCCGCACATAAAGGACGGTTATAGCAGCGGGGCCCAATTCGTCGAGCAGTTTCGCTTTGCGTCTTTCATTTTCGGTCGAACCGCTCGAGAGGGCTGCTTGAGATCGCCGTGACTTCTCACGTGGTTTCTGTAGTTGCAGTTGAGCTGAATATCGAGTAGTAGAAGTGGCCTCTCCAATACCTGTCTTCTGGCTTTTCCATCTCATTTTCACTGCCTCTTTCCTCCTTTATGACATCGTGAAGCGAAAAGGGAGGCAAGTGGAAGAATGGCTACGCGATGCGGCAGGCTCGTTTTTGAGTATCAAGCTTGATGTTCGTGAAATAAATATATTTTTCATAACAGTAATAAAAAGGAAAATAATCTAGAAATAAATTCTTTAGTGGTGCCGGCAGGTTTACATAGATGTTAAAGAGTAACTCCTGTAGATGCTTTATTTTTTTTTTTTTTATTTCGGGGTTACGACTGCGTTTAGTGCAGTGAATGTCTCTAAACTACGAGGTGCATTTTTATGCCCTGTGTAATTTTTTTTAGATATCTTATCTCAACTTTTTTTAGGGAGGGGGGGGGGGGGGGTGTTCTACGACGAAAGCGAAACTACCGGCTCGAAAATTATGGCAAACCAGGTGATAAGCTGCACGGCCACCGTGAAATGCGAAGTTCGTCCCACAGTACCGCAAACGTACGACGGGCCAAGACACAAGAGCTGTTTTGATCCGTCAGGTGAGATGCTACGGTTGTTTTACTGCATTGCTTCGTATATATATCATACATATGTAGCAAACAATAATACACACCCTATTAGAACAAGTTGGCGGAAACAAACATGCAGCTTATACACGTCCATTAAGATCCATCATATATTCTGATCGTCATACATGCAACTATTAGGTTCTTCTATTTTGCCGTGATGCTTATAATTGCTCTACATGCAGCCATAAAACTTCCTCTTTAGTGCCATCACACTTACATCCTACAAACACAGAGCCATCATATTTCACTAACGTGGCATCTTCAGTTCACCACTGGAAATGAGCGACCACTATGTTTTGTCTGGGTTTTGTTAGCACTACTATAATCTTGGGTCAGACGTTCCTGGTTACAATCTACCGAAGCTCTTTTCACATTTTTCGCTTGGGTCACCTTCGGAAATCCACGTCTTTTGCGTAGTTCGTTCCACGGAAATCCTACCTCCCGCGTCCATCGATCAACCAACGTACATCAGCCACATCAAGATTCTTCGCTGGGGTGAACTACAAACAGCGTCGTGGAGTATCGCAAAAGCACCGTCCGCCGAACAACCGAAGAACTCTCTCGCACTAGGCCACTGTAACCAAAGCGCACGCCGAGATCTCGTCGCTTCGGCTCCTGTTGCCACCCCAGCCACCGCCTCTGACGGCGCCGACGGCACCCAGCAGCAACATTGGCCTACCTTTTCTTCTAACATTCAAAGGATTATGTTTATTGTTGTTTGCTTTTTTCTTACGTCTAGTAGCACTCCTTTGAATGTTACCAACGGCAGAGCTACACAATTTGAAGTTAGATCGTTGGAACTTCTACAGCGTGCCGATCAACGAGGCTTTGGAAAGGAACTGGTTTTGGTAACGCGTAGTTTGTGCAAGAGCAGCTATGAGCATGATAGACATTATTCGATTTATTTGGGTGACTGGCCGACGAGATAACAAATACGGTCGAGCAGGTGCCACACTTGGCCATGCCGGCTTCGAGAGGTATCCGCGAGCGACGCGAATACGGTATTGGCCTACTCATACTCGCCTTATCTTTCGTTGGAATATATATAACCCACTGCATTGGAACGGCCTCTCACCCAGGCGACAAAAAAAATTTGGAGGTTTTACGTGCCAAACCAACGACGGGCATCTGGCACGCCCAGCGGAGGACTGAGGATTAATTTGGACCATCTGGGGATGTTTTGACGTGCACCCGAAAGCTAGGTTACACGGCGCTTTCTCCACAATAGAGAGTTGTAGTAGATCGTTTTTTTCCTCCGCTACGGTATCTCCGAAGAAAACGGCGCAGCTGCGTATGCGCGCCGCCAGCCTTCTCTGCATAGTTCAAGGTCTTGTGGGGGATTACGGAGCGCTATCCGGGTGCTTAGCGGGCTGCGGAAACGGTCTACTACAATTCCCTAATAAGCCTCCGTCAGATTACGGGCACCTCTGCCGGGATTCGAACCCGCCACATGCGGATCCGTAAGCCGGCGCTCTCGCCTCGGCTAGAGGCGACCTGGCTAGGCGGGCGCGGTGCGACCGTCTGACCGTTCACGACGACTTGACGAATCGTCACCGTACGAACGGCGTCTTTCCGTGAAATGGTAAGCGAATCTCTGCCCTTTTTAGTTCCGCTTAGTTAGGTTACGTGAAGCACGCTTCATTGTAAACATATGCCCCAAGTGGTCGTGACAAGTTTTAGCTAGAATAATTGTACTTAATCACGGTTTTTCACCTAACAAATGTGTAATGCGTGCCGATGAACGAGGAGCCATGCTTGAAAGTGCTCATTTTAGGTACAATGTACGATGTGAACGTGTACCTGGGAGGCTTTCGGATTTAAAATTACCGGTATGGCTGGGTGCGAGGCTTGTACCAATGCAGTGGTATGCACTTAGACACGCCTGATTAGTTTAAACGACTCGCCAGAGACATAACGCATTTATTGACCCATGCACCATGTAACTCCTAGAGATGTCTGCTTCGAGGATATATCTACGAACGACATGATTGTTCTCATCCCCTACAAATATTAGCATTTTTCTTCACACTGCCGATTACATTTATGCAAAATGGGCTCAAGAACATTACCTTTTGCTAAAGTATGGTTCAGTATAATATGAACCCGATTACCCTTACAGCGTTTCATTGCATAAACCACCTAACCACCACCACTTAATTAAAACACATAGCTGATTAAAAAAAGAAAGACCAATCCTACTAGCTTAAACTTTATGCGATAGGTGTCTACCTTTTCTGATCAATTTGTTAATTTCTGTTTTTAACCCCTTCCCCACCAGATAAAACAACCCGGCATGAAACAGTGTTTCGGATCTTCCTTCAAGAATTGAGGCGGGTCTTGGTTATTCAATCCAGGAATCAGCAGTGTCACACGGGCGTCTTGCTGATGCATCTTAACGAGTGGCGCTATGGAGACAAGTGCTCGCTCTTCAGAACGTTAAGTAGGGCCTTCGTATGTAAACACATAGTTTTTACCTTCGTCCAGATCCACCTTTCTTTACAAATACATAGTGCGCATGCTCGAAATCCTTGGTGCTCCTAGGTTCGATATTGCGCGTTATAAAAATCTCTGCCAAAAAAAAAAAAATAAAAAAAAAATACAGAGAGAAAAGAGGAGATGAGAGCGCGCGTGGGCGTCAGAACGTCAAGTTATGATTAGGATGATTAGTAAGTAAACCTCAAGTTAGGTGCCATTTTTCTCCACTGCACTCGTCGAAAGCGTTAAAACGCGGAATGCCGGCATCCGGCGTTTGGCTTTCGCATTCGGCGCGTTCGACGAGTGCAGTGCAAACATAGCCAGCCTTTGTCTTCACTGTACTCGTTGAACGGTTTAGAATGCGGAACTCCGGCATTTCAATCTCGCACTCTAACGTGTTTGACGAGCGCCGTGGAGACAAGGGCAAGTAGCTTTACATCTACCTCCTAACCATTCAAACCAGAGCTACGAGTAACAGTTTCCCGCGCGCTCTCATCTCCTCATCTCCGGCAGTTTTTTTAGCGCATGCCAAAACCGATCTGCCACATTGTATATTCGCAACTTTCACCAACTGTAGGGGGAGCACTGGCGCCTAAGAAAATGACTGTCATCTGGATGATTATCGTAGAAAAGCGGTTCAAGTGTGGGCCTGCGATGCATGAGTAATTCTAGTTTTGCTTTGTACGAGCAGTACTAATGCCTTACGTTATTTGTTTACCACCATGAATGTGTTGGCAAGCACCTTTGTTGTGAAGTCGATGATCCGGGAACTAGGGAGCTTGAGTCTCATACTGCATATTTTAAGAAACAAATGGAGGAAAAAGGTAGCAACTGCGCGTTTTGCTTTCTTCTACTGACACTCCCCCAAGCGGACACGAGAAGAATGAAAAAAATACGAGACGTTTTTTTCCTTCTCCAGGCAGGCGGGAGAGAGCTTCCGCCCAGAGTGTCGAACCGATATTTTTATCGGTTCGGGTTCACGGCTTTCGGTTCAGTTCCAGTTTAGTTCCGGGGAAGAGAAATAACGGTTACGAACCGGTTCGAACCGGTTCGAACAGCTAAACTAAAAAAAATATTTTCCAAGCTTTTTTTTTTTTTTTTTTTTTTTTTTTTTTTTTGTATTTTGGCAATAGGCATTATTTTAACTCTGAAACGAGTAACAATATAACTTTTTACCATTCTTATAATCCCCTTTCATTTTCAGGTACCAAAAACTAATTTTGTGATTTAATTTCGATGGAACAGTAAAATAAAAACTAGATTAACTTACCTTGATGAGCACGTCTATAAGTGATTTAAGAGAACCTTAAACAATTTTTTTTCAGCTGATTTAAATACCCTATCTGTTCCTGACACATATTTAACTTCTAAAACATAGAGAAGTTTGTTATTGCCTCTTTAGTGCGATGAACCACAATTTTATGTGTCTGTGGGCTGTACGAAAACAAAGTACACAGAGGCGCGTGGCGGAACTATGATGATTGCGCACGTAGACCGTCAAAAAGTGAACAATTAAGTAGCTGCAATGTCGAGTAGAGTATGAAATACTACTTTGTTTTAATAAAAAAAATCGCAATAGTATATGACTCAACGTCTTTTTCTACCTCAGTCGGATACATTTTACCTGACTCGAAGGGTTATCAGTCTGGTAAGTCACCTAAAATACCCGGGATTGGTACAACTTTGCGTCGCAGTATTAAAAATCGAATCCTGTTGCGCTCTTCAAGTTAGGATTTAGTTGCAATGCTTAAAACCATGAGATGGGAACGTCCTCGCCATATATATCCTGAAATCTAGTTTACAAAAGACGTTTCACAATATATATGATGACGACGCAGCTAAACTAAAAGCACTAATATTTTCAAAATGTCAGGAAAGGCTTAGGACAAACCCTTTCACTCTAACTTTTATTTAAAAAAACACTGGGCGGCATTCACAACGCTTGTTTTCCTGACATACATTGTTTACACTCAGCACCGTGATGCAGGCGAATAATTATGCAGAAAATAGTGAACTTCGTACTCAGATCGAATCTGGCCTAAAATAGCGCGTACCGAAGTGAATATTTTCGTCATAGCTTGGCGTTTGAAGTTTGTTCTTGTCAAGATGCCAGTCAATTCAATTCGCAAATAAAGATCACCCTTGCTATTTTTTTTAATAGAACAAAGTAGTATTTTATACTCTACTCGACATTGTAGCCACTTAATTGTTCACTCGTTGGCGGTCTACGTGCGCAATCATCATAGTTCCGCCACGCGCCTCTGTGTACTTTGTTTTCATACAACCCACAGGCACATAAAATTGCTGTTCATCGCATGAAAGAGGAAATTACAAACTTCTCCATGTTTTTGAGGTTAAATATGCGCCAGGAATTGGTATGTTATTTAAATCAACTTGAAAAATTGTTTAAGGTTCTCTCAAATCACTTATAGACGTGCCTATAAAGGATAAAAACGCCGGAAGAGATTTGCAGAGCGTATTTTATAAAATTTTGGGGTGCATTTACCTATGATGTATACCTTTAGGGTGATCGGCCCTTTATTTATGTTGTCATGTCTTCAGGTAATAATAAAATCACTGTATATGAAGCTCACATAACTGCTTGACACCGACACGGGAGGACGATACTTAAAAATACGCCATCTGTTGAGTCTGCGAAAACGTGTTTTTATGTTCGCTGTTTGGCAGTGTGAAACACCGGGTCGCGGGGTATGCCAAAAAGGACTGCGTGCTCACATTATAGATCTGAAGGCAGATACACGAAATGTACAGAAAGAGAGATGATAAATGGTATTCTTCTAAATAATCGCATCCAGGACGCCTTACTGCAAAACGAAATATATGAAGATGCATGTTTTAAACTTAAACACGTTTGACGAAATCCCGTCTGGTTGGGTTAAAAATTTGAGAAATACAGACCTTCACCAACATAGTCCTAAACAGTTAGGAACCCGTTGTTTCGATATGTCGGGCTAAATGGGTCGACAGGCACTTAACCATCGGCGTATGTCAACAGACTAGGGCACTTGAAAAAGAAAACGTGAGTGAAGTAACCGACAGGGTGTAGATGAAAAAGAAGCTGCTGCTCAAGACACGTGCAAATAATCGCTCCTAATTATTAAAAAAAAACGAATCGGTTCTGAAACGTTTGGCTCCTAACTGTTCAGGACTTGGTTGGTTACGGTCCGTATTTCTTTAATGGAGACACGTGCAATAATGTTCCTAATTACAAATAAATAGCGCGAAGAGCAGACAATATATTTCTAATTGAAATCACATTTTGACATCGGCTTGCACGAGCTCGAAACTTCGCAGAATACTGCCTCGGGAGACTAAAGGTATATTCAGTTTTTCGCGCACTCGTTTTGGGGGCTCATTTTACAACTCTGTTTTTTATCAGCCATGCGCGCTCCAACATTTTATTAGGCTACCAGATATCATCGCAAGACTCTTATATGGACTGCACATCTTTAAAATTTGGACATCTTTTTTTGCTATACTTCGTTTCAGCTTAAAGGGGCACTGCAAAGGGACGAAGAAAACCAAACGCTGCTTCGAAAGCCGTGCCTATCAGTGTCAAACACGAGCGTTCAGTGAAGACATTGGTCTAGACTCTAGAGCGTCGAATAATGACGAAATCCTTTCAAGCACGTGACTCTCAATCAATTTTTTGCTTGGAACACCCGCAAGTTGGTGGGGCGTTCACACCTTCACAAATGGATGTTAAGTTCTAACACTTAGGAATATCGCGCATGGTTGTTGCACGCTCTTGTCGTTTCGGTTCTCTATTGGTTCAAACGAAGGACGTCATCAACAAAAGAAAATGTGCTCTAAATTTTTAACTTCCGGGAGTCAAAGAAAGAATAAAAACACTTAAGGACAAGGACAGACAGCACAGTTCTTTCAGAACTGAAAGAACTGTGCTGTCTCTCCTTGTCCTTAAGTGTTTTTATTCTTTCTTTGACTCCCGTATTTCCACCAACACGCTCTTTCATCTTTGTCTTTTTAACTTCCTTCACCTATTATTTTGAAAATACATCAGGTCTCTTATCTATTTGATGTTTAATGTGTTTCTAGAGTCCCACTCACTAGTTCGAGTGAATGCGATGGAAATTAAAAAGAAAATTGCCAGAAACGCTTTGCAGGGCCTCTTTAAAGGGGCGCTGACACCCCAGGGTTTTCTTGGTTCTTTTTACTGTTTAAAACGATGCCGAACGTTTTTTTCTCGCTGGGGATTGGGAAAAAGCAGAAGGAAAAATTCAGGCTGGAACTGCGACAGGTCCACACGGCACACCAATAATATTGATAAAAGTTCTAGGCAAAACAAGCAAATTGAAACTAAGACAGGTGATTGATTGGATACTTATGGGAGGGGAGGTACGCAGTGACTGAAATTGAGCGGGATGAGATTTTATATAAGCGCAAGGGAGACAAAGACAGTATCAAATCATACCGTCCAATCACAGTAACGTTGGTAATATACGGACTAGATATGAAAATTGTAAAAAGAAGAATGGAAGAATGGGCAGAGAGAAAGCAGATTCTGGGGAAGCTTCAAAACGGTTTCAGGAAAGATAGACGACTAGATGTTAATGAGGAAAATCTCTGCAACCAACTGAAAGGATACGGACTAGAGTGAATCATGGTTAACTTTCTAGGACGGGTTTATACGGAGAATAGGGTGGTTATAACATGGGAAGCCGAAACTACAAGACCAGCAGCAATAAAAAGAGGACTTAGACAGGGTTGGCCATTGTCTCCCCTGCTCTTTGTGATATACCTCAGTGAGATGGAAAACTAATTAGAGCAGTGTAACCTAGGTTTTGACCTGATTTACATGGAGGAAGGACATAAAGTAAATCAAGTATTGCCAGGGTTAATGTAAGCAGACGACATTGTACTCGTATCAGAAAGTCGTGAGACAATACAGGAACTGATTAAGATTTGCAGCAGAAAAGGAGACAGTTTAGGACTAAACTTCAGAAGGGATGAGCCAGGTATAATAACGAGCAAAAAGCGCCGAAAAAATACAGGGACATAGACGAAGGGGAACAGGACAAGGCGCAACTGGCCCAAATCTCCACTTTACTGCAGGTATAATAGCTTTCAACGATGAGATAGGGGAACCCCTCGAAACACAGGAAACAGTGATAGAACACGTAGAAAAGTACGGATATCTGGGAGTATGCTTAAGTGAGGGAAGAAATTATATAAAAGAACATGAAAATATTGCAATAAAAAAGGGAAAACGAGATTCAGCTATTATAAAACGCAGGGCACTCTGGAACTATAATAGATATAAAGTCGTTAGGGGTATATGGAAGAGAGTCATGGTGCCAGAGCTCTCATTTGGGAATGCGGTATTGTGTATGAGGTCAGAAATCCGGGCAGGTTTAGAGATACAGCAAAGGAGTGTGGGTAGGTTGGCATCGGGGGCGCATGGGAATACAACAAATGAGGGAGTACGGGTATGGTGCCTGAATCGCGTGTCCGACTGTTGTGTTTAGCGTCCTATCCCGCCCATACATCAAAAGTGGTCCCAAAGTGGCAACAAATGACGTCACTGAAGCCGGACTGCCATGCTGTTGCATGTCGATATCCTGGCGGTTGGTCGTAGAAATGCTGGCGAAAACCACAGGTGAACGCGAGTGTCGCTGTCGTCACGGCGTTCCCGGCGTCCCAACTTCCGGCTGCTTTAGTTTCCGTAGACTGCCGCATTGGAGAGCGACCTGCAGCAGAACAGGCGTCTGCCGCATACAACACAGCTATTGGCACGCCGCCTGGTTCGCAACCGGCGACAGCATGAACCTTCCATGGCGTCATCAGGCGGGAATCGAGGGACCACTTTTTTGGACCCGGTAAACACACCAGTCGGAGACGCGTTCCAGGCACCGTAGTACGGGGGTTATGGGTTGGGCATCTTTCGAAAGCAGAGACGCGATCAATAAATTAAAATTTGAACAAAGACTAGCTGAAATTGAGGATACACGGTGGGCGGCGAAAGTGTACAAGTATCTATATATGAAAAGCCCAAACACTAAGTGGACACACCGAACCCGCAAGCTGCGATCTAGATACATTCGTCAAGATGGGGCAGACCAGAGCATATCAGTAGAAAGATGAGTAAAGGAAACTGAGAGGAAATTGTGAGAAGAAAGAATGCAGGGAAATCAACTTTAAGAATATACACAAAAACAATAACGAATGAACAGTTGTGTGATAATTCATTTGGGAGCTCATTGCTGTTTGAAGCTAGAACGGGAGTGCTAAGAACGAAAACGTATAGGACTAAATTCCAGAAAATATACAGTCTATGCGACATATGCAAACGCGAGAGGGAAACTATAGAACATGTAATTTAAGGTGTAAGAGGCTTCGTCCTACCCTTTTGGTGAGGACGACTATACGGATTTGGAGGGGGCACTGGGATTTGCAGACATGACTGGACGAACGGATAGGGAGATAATTGCGGTAACTAAGAGGAGATTGGAAAAGATCTGGGGAGGGGCAAAAAATACAGATAAAAATAAGCAATGGAAACCCTTTAAAAGAGAGGGGGGGGGGGGGGTTGTGTTAGAACAATATTTATACAAATTTTAAAATAGAAGGGATGGCGAAATATTAGGCTAGGTGGCGCAAGCTGCCGCCCGTTATAGCTATTACCATCCATCCATCCAGCCACTGGATTCTTTCTTTTCAGGTATCCCTCCTGTGTACACTTCCAGTTTTATTTACCGTCTGATTAATAAGCCATATAGAGTCCTTTCAATCCTTCTATTCTGGGGAACAACTTTCTGAGAAAGATCAGCAACAACGAAAACATGTTTGGGTGTCTCAATGATGTGTTTGTTAAAATGGTTCGTGCAACAATTATTGTGCTTAGAGTAAATACCGCTAAGAGCTAATTTTAGAACGTTGACAACTTGCAAAAATACCCTTTAGATTTCCTCTCCGCTCAATGGCTGACGCCAAAAAAATAAAGGAAAGAAAAAGTTGTTCCTCCCCGACTCGCTATTGGAACAAGCGGCCACGTGAGCTGACGCTAAATATAGTATACCGTCAGTGTTCATCACAGTCATGCGGTAGGGTTGGCAAAGAATAAAACAGGGGTTGAGCTCATTGCGCGGCCGGACTGGAAGCGCGCTCTCTCTTTCTCTTCTTACGGCTTTGCAATTGGGGCAATCGCCACCTCCCGCTGCAAGTCGCGGGGGCGCTGTCACCTCACCCCTGGCCTACCCTTTGCCGTTTGCACAGAGCGCGTCTGACAGTGTATCTCAGCGCTGTCGCAACTTGCAGCCGAGATTTTATAGCCTTTGACACCTGATCCTTACGTTTAGCCCCTCAGCCCCGCTTTAATGCGCTTCTGATGAGCCTAAAACGGTGAATACTTGACGCACGTCTCTGAGAGATTCGGGTGTAAAAAGTAGTAAGTAGAGAGTGCGAATGCAATTGCGGAAAAAACTATACTCGTCTTTACCTCCAGGACTTCTGTTGCAAGTCAAGAACAGGAGGAGACGGACCCCTTCTACTTGGAGGATCTTTAAATGATAAATAATTCGTACACTCTAGTGATATGTAAGATTCATGCCCAATCTGTCTACTGCCGTGGTCTGTATCATCTTTTCATAGGCCGTTCATGAAGTCGGTCAGCTGCTCTAGACGAGGGTGTAGCAGTCTATATAATTTTTGCGCAGTGCATATTACAGTGTATATTGCTTCCTCCAGGGCTTCTGCACATATCCAGCTGATTTTTCGTCACAGGGTAACGCAGTTTGCTGGCGACACTGCCTGTCGGTAGAGTGACTTAAATCGAAGCGAAGTTCAATAAACCGATGCCAAAACAACAACCTACGAAGCTCGAACACCAGCGAGAAGCAGCTCGAAGGGACTCTCTGACTGGGGTGAAGTGGGGTGAGGTGGTTGCGCCCCTGGCGGCAAGCAAGTGAGCTACATACTGAGAAAAAATGCCATTGACTCCTGGGCGATTGCAAAGGGCGTAAGAAGAGAAAGAGAGCGCGCGCTTCCAGTCCGGCCGTGAACATTGTTAGAGTTCGGCCATTCTTATCTTTGATTGAACACGATCCAACACGAATATTTGGCGATGCTGATTGTCAAGAACCCGAGCACTCGACTCGGGCTGATGACAATCACGGCGTCACGTGACTCGCGAGGAGAAGTTGTGATGACATGTGACGTCACGCTGTCAATAACGCTAATACATCTAGTGACGTTCTCAGTTTAAGTCGACTTGACGCGGTGAATCACGCGACTATGTCACGGGACCACTTGACGTGACATTATTTGACGGCACTTCTTGGCACCATGACGTCACGTGACACATGATTAATCACAGTGCCAATACAGAAGCCGCTACGGAAACCCACAATCTCTCATACATTGCAATTCTGTATATGACAATTTGATCAATACATAGAAATACAGCTGCCGATTTTTACTTTTAAAATACTCATTTTGTAATAATCAAACAAAATTACAATGAACCGTATTGAACCGGTTACCGTTATATTTTTTTCCGGCTCAGTTCCGGTTCAGTTTCAAGATGGCGCCCAAGATTTCATTTCCGTTCAGTTCCGCTTCGGCTAAAAATAACGGTTCGGTTCCGGTTTACGGTTCGGTTCGGTTCTGGTTCGGCACTCTGCTTCCGCCCTTCTGCTTCATCTTCTTTTGGTTTCGTTTTACGAGCACGTCGCTCACGTTCTTTAATAAATGTCTTTGAGTTGATGGAGCTTCAGCGGCAGTGAAGGCCGCCTGTAATTGCGTCTCCCAGTCCAAACGTGCGGAACATTTCGGTTGAATTTATGTTTTTACCTCTAATCTTATCAAACAAGCTAACGAAGCCACTAGAAAGACGAATTTCCGGAGCACCGCAAGTAGCGCTACGTACGCTGGGCTAAGATGGCCATTTCCGGATTGCGGAACCCACGCAGTACCACGCGGACCACTCGGAACATCGTATGACGTTGAGGACGTTACAGATATCGTGGAAACTGCGTCCAAGACAAGCAGGTTTTGCTGCCGGGTGCCTGGCCGCCTTCGCTGCTGCGCTCGGTTCTGTTTTCCGATGCTGAATGCAAACCGGCAATCAACGTGGTTCTGCATTTCTGCGTGTAAACAACATAGCGGCAACATCGCGATGGCAGTGTTGTGTGTTGTGAACACAAGGCTGGAATTATCGCCGATGTGACCGTGTTTTCGCGTATCTGTGGTACAACAACAAGATGACATGACATAAACTGTCAGGCATTGATTCCTCTGGTCAGGCCGTGATCAAAGGGCTGGGTGTCCCAGGTTGATATTCTAATTTACTTTAAAGAGTTTAAGACCGCTTGAGGTACTACGATGCAATCGATCGACCTGCGGATAGTCATGTTGTAGTGTGGGTCTTAACCGTAGCTCCTATCGTACAGTGTCCAATTTGACTGTGGTCTCCGACATCCTGTCGTCTCCTCTCCGAGAGCGATTGCGCTCTTGGGAAAAGAATAAACAGCATGGAATTATGACGGAGAGTACGTATATTTACAGTTTGGAATTTTAGCATTACGCAAAGAGGGTAGGTAAAATCGATAAAAAAAGCTATCCTTCGTTTTGCTCTTTATTATACCACGGTTCCTGGAGAAACTGCCCTCCAAGTGGTGCGCTGGAACGAGCGCAAGAAGTTTTCGAGCTCGCTACGGCGTAGCTCCGTAGTCTGCACACCTGCCATAAGTCGCGGCCTTCATTGCATTCAAGTTGATCGAAAACCTTTTCCTCTGCCCTTGAAGTTTCACTTCCACCTGAGTCCAAACCTCCTCTACACAGATCAATTCAAGACGAAAATTGCAGCCGCATGCGAACAGCACGAATAGAAAAAAAACGAACACTGCAATAGAAATACTGGCTACGACGTGCCGTGCGGGGCAGCAAACACATGGCTTGGAAGCGCATTGGAGCGGATTGATTTATTGGCTTTCTAATAATTACGGCTTGAGTGTTTACTTTTTTACTAAGAGCTTCATCCGATGAGTCGTTCCAAATACCCTCAAGGCTCAGAGCTGTGACATTGCTGAAAAAATCAACTTAATGGGAATATTTTTTTATTACTTAGGTGGTCACCCAGAAAACCTGAACCTTCAAAACAACCAGCATAACACGCGGAAACGCAGAGCACAGATGTAGTGTTCGGGTCAGTGTGCCGTTGTACTGATGTTTGTATCCGCCCTGCATGTGTGTGCGCTCAATGTATATATCCAGCTGATGCTAGTGGTATGCGTAATGTATCTACATGTGTGTATAATAAAGGTTCTCGAAGATTTCGAAGCGGAAAGGTGGTGTGAGCAAACAAAAATATTTTTGCAAAATATGAATTTGGCGGTACCTAGCGCCACCTAGCCAAGCCACTTGCAATTGCTCTCCTTTAGCCTACCATCAGTAGGCAAGTGATTCAACCTCTTTTCACGCCTCGCGATAATTGCCGGTTACCGTGTAACAGCTGCTTCGAATTTGCTCTTTATAGAGCGGCTTTTGGTTTCGCGAATGATTTACCGTTCCTCCGTGATGAGCGGTTACGAAGGAATTGTTGCTCGAGGAATAGCAAAGGTAAGACGTAAAGTGCGCGAAGTAACTGGGTATCGGTTGCTTCCGTTTAACAGTGCAGTGCTGATGACGAGAAGACTGCGTACCTCTTTTTGAAACGCAAGTTTCTTTACCTGCGGGAGGAAGCAGGCTTTGTAAATAAATACTGATCGCGGAAAACTGGTGTTTCGCTTTTATTTGCTGCTCCTCTCGCCCCGTACAATAGATATATCGTCCTCGTTCAGCCTTACTGAGCTTTATTCGCTTCATTCAGGTCCGGCATAGTGAAATGCAGGCGTCGGAGGAACTTTGCTACCCTGCTTTCAGGATGAAAGTTTTTTTGTTCAAAAGAAATATAGGTTCTCTAGAGCGTCTCCTCCTTTATAGAGGATTGTAAATATCCTTGTTTCTAAGAGTTCAGTATCACCATCGGTGAAAGTCATGAATTGTTTGTCAGAGCCCCGCTTGCCTGACCCTCTTGGCAACGAAGAGTGGTTTTTTTCATGGGCCAATAGACTACTTCTATAAATATCAATGGCCGTGACATCTCTGTTCATGGAAAGAAGCGGCATGGTTTCGATTTCAATTGCCCCCTTGATGAAGTAGTGCATATCAGCACTGCATGAAAATAAAGTCAGCAATCACTTGCATTGCACCCATTCATCTTCGTGAGAGCCCCCATTCAAATGCGGACCTCGAGCGGCCGTAAGGAACTGTCCAGATTTGGCGACGAGCAGGAGTACAACCGTCCGCTTTCCATACCTTTCTGGTAGCCTGGCTACAACTCCAAGGTGCAGCCCGCGGCACGGATGCTTTAAGTAGCCGAGGACATTAAGACGGAGGAAGAGGCTAATCTAACCACTACACTTCTTTCTGTGTTTATCTGCCCATAAAAAATCTGCTGCATTTTATTTGTATTGTTAGACAACACCTAAAGTAAAAAAAATTTGAAGAAAATCAGATATTCGAAACTGCCTACACTGTATTTGGTCGTGACGGGATGTCGTGAAATCAGGTTGGCAAATCGAAACCGATACAATGACCATTAGGTTCCCAAGATGCTTTGTGCGGCCCTACACCACTATGATCGCTTCGATTTTCCAAGAGGTAAATTTGTTCTTAAACAAAGACGTTCAGCCTCATTGAAGTGCTACCACGAGTGACAACACAGATAGGTAAAGCGGTAAAAAGGAACGAAAGACGATTTTTGTTTTTGTGCTAGGATAAACCCAACAACAGCAATCATTATATCATTTTGTGAGCACATCTTTTTCTATTGAATGCTCTAACTTTTAACTTGGTTTCATAAATGTTCTTGGTTGTACGGTGTAGGCCATCGTCTTCTACAGTAGCGGTGTTTTCCCTCTGAGGCGAAGAGCATAGACTTCTGCTGCAACGCAGTACGTTGTACTGCGGTCCTGGGAGGAATTCTCACGATCTAGGGGATCATGACTCATTTGCCCGTCTCTGACATAGGCACGATTTCCTCATTCCGAAGAATCCATCTTTTTCCAAATATTTGCTGCTGCCTATTGGGACATCGGGTTTTGAGATTGAGCGGCACCAAAACAGATCTGCTATCAGCATGCGAAAACGTCTACGAAAACCTTGCGAAAACTACGTGTTTGCGAGGTTTGGCCGAGTCATTTGACTGGAATATTTGGGTACTTTTTATCATTTTTAAAACGTCTACCGACATGTCTTCGGGATGAGCAAGTCTAAATCGTGTTTGAGACGGACAACTCAGTCATCATACTCCAAACCCTGCAGATCCTCCCAGGACCTCCGTTTTACGCTCTAACAAACCAAACTTTGATATGACACGAGTCCTCGCCGCTAACTTAGCAAGAAGAGCACTGTTACGATAGAAGGTGATAGCGGAGTCCATACAAAAAAAAAAACACGATTTAATGTTATCTTATATATGACAAAGCATTCAACTAAAACAGATAGGCTCACGAGGTGACGACGCCATAAATATTGTTGCATCGTTCCTTCCACGCGTCTCTGTGGGAAGTTTTGGAGGAGCCGCGCCACATCGTCGTAAAATGTGGGACGTCGCTTTAACAGGGGACGCATAGTCGGGATTCCGCTGTATATATATTGCCTACCTGTCATGTGATATTGGGTCTTGATATACTTGATATATACAGCTAATGCTAAGGCCACGAAGCACTCGTACGATAGTTTACTGCATAGAAAATGTTTGATTGACGATACGGTATTGCATGCTGTAAAGGTGCAATGGAATTTCTTTCGAACTAAAAAAATCAATTTATAACTTGTCATTATAGAATGTGGAATATGGGAGGCGTTCCACTTATGTTCAGAGGTGCAGCCCTAACCCCATTTTTCTGTGACGCGGGAGCACGCACATTTATCTGGTAAACATTTCACTGTTAACATTCACTGCAACTAATCTAGTCTTGTAGGTCAACATAAAACTGTCTGCCCGAGGGGTGAACTGCATGCTCTACCCGGCCTACAGATAATTAAATTCGCGTTTTGAATTTGGACCGGGACTTCTGCGATCCGCCGCCCGCTCAGCGTGCAAACAAATGCTTCGAGCCCACTTCCAGCTGTCAGCGAGAATAGGTTTACCAACGAATGCTGCTGCGATTTAGTGCAGAGCTGTGGCTAGGCGGTGGACGCTTGGATTGAACATATCAGCGGATGAACTTACCTGGTTTATAAGAAATAAATCAACCGTTTCAGTGCAGCTCACGGCAAAGCTGTCGGAGTTGGCAAACAAGCTTTGCCCTCTCTACGAGTGAGATGGCATTATAGATTGCTTAAAACAGGTTCTTCTCTTTTCGTCTGAATAAGGACAGTTCATTCGCTGATATTTTTTGTCTAAGCTTTAACCACCAAGTCGTAAAATTTGTAGTAAGTGGCAATGCAATATGCTGGGAAACCAACTTTTGCAGACGATGTAAATTGGGTCTGAAACATTTGTTTGCCCGCTGTAGCGCAGATTACTTTGCAGAGTGGATTTACCTATTACATTGAAGACGCCAGGCAGTCTTAAATTTCCTAATTTCTTCTCTGCAGGTTTTTATTACACAGGATCATTAATGTAAAACTACTTGCACATACATTCTGTAATTGATTGATCACATTGGGCTTTTAAAAAACTAGACAGGTCTTGCTCTCCTAGAGTTTATGTTATGAAAGTCGCTCTTATCCAAAAAATCACTTCACTTCAGCATTTAGCGCCTGCGCAAGATGAAACACCTGGCATAACGCAGTATCTCGGGTCTACAATCTAAAGAGGGTCATCTGCATCCAGCCCATGAATCAGTAGTGCCACACGGGCGTCTTGCTGATAATTTTAGTGGTGCTATTTAGAGATATGTGCCCACGCTTCAGAATGGTAGGTAAGACTGCCATATGTAAACATCTTGATCTTACCTTTGCTCGGATACCCTTTCGTTTGGAAATGCACACTTTGCATGTGCGCATTCCTCGATGCTTCTGTAGTCGGCGTCAAGTATGTTGTGCTACGCTCTTGAGGCTAGACTAGGTTTCGCGATGCTCGAACTTTGTCAACGCTAGTTGTTCTAGACCATGCAAATGAGATGGAACACTAAACCATATGCTTTTGCAACAGTGAGGGGCTGAAGCACAGTGGAAGCTATTCTAGCCTTCAGAATGCAGCACAAAATAGTTAACGCCGAGTATCACCAGGTTTGAAACTCCGTGTTCCACAAACCAAAGTCAAAACAGATCTGCCATCTTGTACGTAGTGCGCAAGAGACTTGATTGCCTAACCCGGAGAAGGGCGTTTTCTTTTATAGGCCAATGTTTTCTTAAACTAGTGCGTTCATACGGAGGTATATCGGAGAAAAGACGAGGTTGCTTTTGACCGCATGCAAGGATACAAGCTACACCAGTAATCATGGTGCCGTCATCTTTCGAGCTAATCTGTGTCTATTGAATGCTGTGGATTTTTTATAAATCTTAATTGAACAATTTTGCTTCTACAGTGTGAGCTGTCGTATTCTACTCTCGAACTGCTTCTCATCTTAAGCGCGCAGTAAGGACTCTTGCCGCAGCACAGTAGAGTTCGTTTTAAAAAGCAACTTCGCTTCATTTTTGTTTTTGAATAAAAAAAAAACGAAAATGCAGTCCTCTTCAATGTCAAGATGATTTGTTGGCCTAGTTGGTTATACATTACGAAAATAAAAATCGTGATAGACAATGACAATGGGGAGACTACAACAGGACAAGCCCTTACGCGCAACTGACGTTTTAATTCGGAAGATGAGGAAGACGACGACATCAGCGTCCCTAACGTTAAAAGTTGGAACTGTTTATGAGAAAAGATCGTAAGGATCTGAAAAGACTGAGAATTAAAAAAAAGGTAAAAAAGTAAATTAGTAACAACAAAAGGAAATTATGGACATGATTAAACTAACCATGAAAAAAATTACAGCGAAGAAAAATTATCAAGGAAGAGAAGAGGAAGATAAAGCAAATTTAAGAATACCTAAGGGAAATAGTTTATGTATTCTAGTTTTATGATGACAAAGTCAACGATGGAGCACTGATGCAGGTGTCTCCATTGCTCCCAATGAGTTGAGCCATTGCTACAAGAGGGAGACTGTGTAGTCACCGTCTTGCCCTCGTCTATCGCGCTTTTTTTTATTTTCGTAAACTCTTCACTATCACATAGGAAGACCACACGTGAAATATTACAACCTAGTTCTGTCTGAATGTTTCTTAAATGGTCCGGCATATTTGGAACCCGCCAAGTTGCCGAAATCGGCTGACTCTAACAGGCGAATGGAGGCGCAACCAACAGCGCAGTCAAGGGTACGGTTTTGGCATAGCCAACATTGAGCTAAACGCCATCTACATGGCCTTTTTATTTGTTTGTTTTTACTTCTCCGGGCGGACGTAACGGGTGTCCTCACCGGTTTCTCCTATCGGTGTCGGCCAATTGCGTTGGCTCTGCGGTGTCCACGTGATATGTGTGACGCACCCACGTGCAGGTGCAGCAGATGCAACCGCGCAGCGCGCTTCTCAGCATTGGGAGCCGTTCTCGGGTCTCGCGTCTCCCGACCGCCGTCGTCTCGGCGGGAAGTTTGCTTACACTATGTGCGCAGGCCCGATCTTCGAATCGTAGCTGCGATGCCTGGCAAAAGGACCCGAGGCTCACGATGTTCTGTAGCTGCCTGCACTAACTATCAGTTGTAGGGTCCAGGAGTATTTTTTCACTTATGTCCTCGTGACAGTGCGCGCCGGAATGTCTGGACGGACATCGCATGCCGGTGGAATCCCGGGAAACTCTTCATGACAACTAACCGGAAATTAATAGGTTTCGACCACCTCTTGCCAGACTGCTACGGATGAAACCTACGCTTGTTAGCCAACGCTGGACTGCCAACATAGTACACGCGTCTCAAGCTGGACGCTGTGCCGTCGGTCCTCGCTTGAGGGACGCCTTCCTAAACAATGGGTGACGGTTCATTCATAGAGCAATCTACACAGGGTAAAGAGTGGACACTTCCATAGGCCCCAGCGTCCCATTTAGCTGGCAGGGAGTGCACTCAGCGGCCGTTGTAGTCCCCAACTGAATGAATGGAGTCACAATAAAAAAACCTACCGGATGGATAGATATCTGGTTTGGCGTAGTGTGTTGGGCGTTAGCCTGCCCCATCTGGTTTGCCACGAGTTATGTTTTGCGTACCATTCCCGCATGCCGAATTTCAGTTATAATTACTTCACACGCATGTGTGATGTTTAACGCGGACAACTAATATACAATACTACATACAGTTAACACTGACTTAACAAGCCAGGAAACCCATGTAGGTTTGTGCTGTCTAGAAGAGCACCACCAGGGAGTAATCAACAGAGTTTATTTTCGCAACAAAAAAAATGATGGACAGCTTGTGCCTCGTATATAATTACAAAAGCTACAAAACACAAGCACCGTGTATGAATGATTCACGAAGAGTACGTCCTACAAAAAAATGACAAGCATATTACGGCATGCATGAAAATCTTATCAAACAACTGTAATTACAACTGCAATTGGATTGAAAGCCTGTTTTGTATTCTCCACCAAGTTCCATAAAAGGCGCACACACACATATAACATATGCAGCATAAGCAACAAATACAAAAAAAAACTGGCCATGCAGTATCAAAGCTTGTTGATCTAATGCAATTTGTATGCAAATAAAAAGTTCAGCAGAAGAATTGTGAGATGCACGATGACCACAATGTGAAAAACAGACAAGTAAATGCCTAAACGAGATTGCCACTAGTAGAGAACTACTTAGTCTGTGACATAGTCATTAAATAACACTAACACAGCCTGCACTGCACAATTAAGCATGCCTTGCTCCTGCTGATTTGAATAACGATAATGACCAAAATAACAAGAACTGAAAGCCAACCGACGGACTAATGCAGGTTTTACGTTCATGTCACGTTTAACATGTAACATTTAACATGTAAGGTTGAACATGACCACTACCATAAAACGCACACAAGAAATAGCTGACAAAAGACTGCTACAAGCAGACTGGTGCCCTCTGTACCTGCGACCCACTCATCACAAAAGATTCCACCAAGGCTTGGCATGCAATCTGCAGTGCCTAATTAAGTACATCTTACAGGGTGTCTACCAAATGACTTCTTCCAAAGTGCACGATTTTTCCAGGTTTTCCTTGATTGTTTCGATAAAATTCCCTGGCTGTTCGTTCCTTCGAAGCACGGCATTTTGAAAAATGTTTTTCAGCAGAGCCGTGAAGACACCTGATCGCCAGGCTTCGTTCCTCACTACCGTGCCACTTTCACTGGTCAATTTCACTGATTTATTTATTTATTTATTTATTTATTTATTTATTTATTTATTTATTTCCCTCAGGGTCAGAGGCGTTACACTGCGGAGTGGGTATTACCAATCTTTTGACAGTTTCCCTGATAATTCCCTGAATTTTCCAGGAAATCGAAAATTCCCTGAGAATTTCAGGCTTGCCAGGTGGGTAGACACTCTGATCTCAATCTCCTTCAGGCTTCACATATGTGAAACGCAGAAAAAATGTTAAAAAAAGTAAGTTACATTCAAGATGAGTGACCTTAGAGAGTATTAAGAAAGATCAAAATGAGAACTTACACATTTCACATGACCATAATAGGAAAAAACAGACATTACCATCTAAAAAGCAGTCACTACAATAGACCAGTAGAATGAAACCTACTTGCTGCAAATAATCCCAACAAATGCCTTGTGTGCAGTCTGCACGGCCCAATAAAATCCCAATAAAATTAATTTTACTCTTGCAGATATCTTATGAAATGCAACATAAAGGCTGAAGCACATCTCCAGAATGAAGTTCTACCCACTGAACTTTTCAAGCTGTGCACGAGAAACGCGAGAATGAAAGTGAAGTCTACCCAAGTTTCTATTTACGAAACGGACATGCCAGCACAATCGAATCCTGCAAGACATTTTTAAAAACAGTGCACGACACTCTGTAGTGCAAAAATTAAAATCATTAAACACGTGAGAGAGTTATGTACAACGACTCACAAACACATCGAAGGTGCGCTACACTTTCAATATTAGAAAGAAAGTGTGACTCGAGCTGCTGAACAGGTATGAAAGCTGCGCTTGATGGCACAGTCAAGTTGCCGAAGAGCTTTACTGGGACGTGGTAGGCTTTAAGCATCATAAAAAAAACTGATCTGGCTCATCGAGGTTACTGTGCTAATCCTTAACCAATTCAGGACAACGACAACCTTCTGCAGCCTGCAGCGATATTTCTTTTCAGTGACAGTGTGATGAGCTTCTGAATCCCAATGTGTTTCAGCCCAGATATGAACTGACGCACATTGGGATTCGAGTTGCATCCCTGTTTTTGTCTTACGTGTCCAAACATATGTTCAAGTGGGTCTTGCTGAAGTCGACTCGTGAGGAGAAACTCAAAGTCGTAATTCTGACAAACATCTTCCCAAAGAAGCAAGACGGCTTTGATAGTAATTTGCCACCCAATGATAGTGCGTGGCTGACGTTTGCCTTCGAACTTCCAAAGCACAATTCATAAAAGCTGTTGTCTGAGAAATTCAACTAAATCCGGCTACCCTTTTCGAATAACGAGGCGCAACTTTCGCTCCGTTTTCTTTGTACTGGAGCTATTCTAACAATCATGCAGCTTGTCCATGCAATCAGAAAAATAAGCAGTTAACATGGCTGCTTCAGGCAGCTGTTTCGCATAGATAACAGCTAAAGGCGCAACGCACGCTAAAGCACTCAATACCTGGGTCGCCCGCTTAACCTTCATATTACCGAAAGGTTTCTGCTAGGTATGTCTTTCGGTTAACTTTGGCGCCAACCGCAGTCGCATCTCATGTGTGGAGTGGTACAGTTTCACAATATCTGCCCAGTCCACAATCTCACTTTCGATATGGAGCCTGTGGGCTTGCAGATTGTGCCAAGTTGTTTTCACTAGATGGGGAACACCGTAAATGAAGTAAACGCGTTCAAAAAAAGTGCTGCGCCACAGAGACACCAAGCTGGTTTCCTAAGCTTACACTAGAAGCCCCTTGGTCACAAATTTCAGCTTTAACTATAAATCCAATGTCTTGCAACTGCTCAGTGAGCGAGACCAACAGGTTCCGTATTAGGGTAGATGGCGTAGACGTGTGCCCAATCGTATAGGCAACAGGTTGAACCCATCTCCGGGAAACTCCGGAAAGAAGGATAACCAGGGCTCTGTCGGCAATCGTTGAGGTTCGTTCGCAACCATTTTCCGTAAATCCAGGAACAACATTTTGTGACACGTCATATGACAAGTTTTTTTAACACTATCTCGTCGAAGATGAGAGTGCAGAGGCGATCGCGCTTACTCCATGATTGTGTTTTTCTAAAGATTAATGACATAATGCCTGGTATAATTCCACCTGTCATTTTGACATCCGACAGCCATCTTCTTAGAGTGCGCTGACTAGGAAGAGTGAAATAGTCAGACAAAAAACGGTATGCCAGCGGCCCACGTAAGTTAAGATGAAAAGCAAACTTTTTTCAACCATAACGGTAATCGTTTTTCCTTGCCCTTGGATCTTAATTTAACATGGCTTGACAGTAGATGAAATACCTCGTCTGTCACATGAGGGCGAATGATGTCGAGAGCTTCCGTAGCTGATTGAGACATATTCTTCTCTTGCTTGCGCAGCCTTGCGATGATCTTCCGGTACTTTGAAACCTTGGCCTGGAGACGCCTTATGATGTCCTTCGGTCTCGACGCAAAACTGCGCGGAGGAGGCGTAAAAGTACCTCAAACGGCTAAAAAAAAATGAAATCAATGCAGGTAAGTGGTTCTGCTTATAACCAGCACAGCCAACATTACCTTACAGTGACATAATCTGCAAGTTGATAATATGCCCTAAACTACAGACAATTAGAAATTATGTGAAACTGGGCGTTTGAAGCTATGTTGGCTAAATCTACGAATTTCCACCCTATGCCTTGACAACACAGTACATAGCGTATATTAGAGGTTTTGCATAAAAAGTCCATCACCGGAGAAGTAGACAAACTATTATCCACCTTGACACACATGAATTTTAGTTATATGAGTAGTAGCATATGGGCACACAGGTAGACAAAAGAAATGGGACACTTACAAGCTCCAACTGGTTCAGAGGAGGACCATGTGGGCGGTGTCACCGGTCGGAACTCCAAGGGCAAATTGCAGGATAGGGTTGTAGCCTCCATGGGGTCTGGGCCGCACGGCGGGGCTGTGACATCCATGGAGTCTGGAAGAGCTTTTCTATCAGACACTGGCTGTTGTTTCCAATACAAGTCCTTCTCACCATGGGCAGCGGTTCAGGGTTCTTTGGGCCGGAAGCTGGAGGCTGCACTGCACGATAGGGCTGTAGCCTCCATGGTGTCTGCGAAGCAAGGTGGGGCTGTCGCTTCCATGGAGTCTGGAAGAGTTTCGACTATTAGAAGTTAGGTCGTGAAGCCGTAGAAGCAGCATTGTGTTTAAATAAAGTTTTACACAAGTAATATACTTATCACATATAAATAGTTAAATACATTTTTACCTTTAGCTCTCTCGGTATCTGAATATGTCGATGGGCGAACTGAAGGCACAGCGCTTTTCATTAGCTTTGTTCGCCCAGGGTTGATCAAGTCACGCGCTGTGAAGTGATTGCTGCAGACGAAATACTTCGCATGTAGCTGACTGGACGATTTTTGCAGAAGGTCGTCTCTTTTGGCATACTTCAGCCACGCCTTTGACCTGCAAGATGTAGTGAAGTTCATTATTTTTTATTATATTTCTGTGTTCAAAATAAAATATTGACCACAATGGTTTGCATATTGTGGTTTTGCATGGAGGTGACAGGCAAACTAATAGTGCTCCAGAGGGTTGTAGTTATTTATTGACTGCACACATACACTATATTACAGGCTGGTTACTAGGTGTGCAATGGTATAAAAAGAAGTGTAACTTTTTTTTAGGAGTTCGGTAGTTTTATACCAGTGCTGACAATAGGCATCAGCTAGTTTTAGTGCCTTGCTCATTTATAGAAATATTAAAATCTTGCAGTCTCAATCAAAAAAACATTGACTCGTGCTTCACTTGCATGTCATGTTGATTCACCACGTAGCAACGAAGTTGTAATTCAGTGTGCCTTATAGAGGTGAGAAGCAAGTCCACCACAGTCCGGTTATCATGGAATATAATGTTTAAAAACTAAATTCAGTACAATTAGAAGTAAAGCACATTTAAGAATTGAAACGAGCTTTGATTAAACATTCAGCTTTCTCTCCGGCAGCTAGAGTGCAAACTCTAGCTGCCGTAGCCAAACATCCTGGCGGTATCAGCTGGGAAACGAAAATAGCACATCAATAGACCCTTTCCGGAATTCAGTCTGGCAACTTCGATCACTATCATCATCTGAAAAATGGTATATAGGCCTTACTAATGGCGGCTTTCTGTTGGCTCATGAAGAAAGAAGCTGAAGATGCTCCTAAGCAGATGATTCGAGTCCTATACATTCTAGAAGCTAGCGCAACGTGAATCAGGAATTGGATGCAAGAGCTGCGTAAGCGTTCATTTCTAACTCGGGCCCAGGCAATCTGTTAGTAGCACACACTCGGCTTCAAAGCTGCTTGATGTATAGAACTTTATCAAGGCATCTTGCGGATTCGCTCTTCGTTCTGGTTGGTTGCATCTTTTTTGCCATCGACACCAAAAGAGATTGAAAAAGAACTGTGCAGTGAAGCACACATTCTTGTTTACCATTGACTTGCGAAAGTGACGGTGCCCCATAATATACTGCAGACCAAAGGTTGATTGCCGCCATTAGTACGGTAAAAGTCAAACTTCCGTTTGAGTCGCCAGATGGTACTGAATTCCGGAAAGGGTCTCTATGAGACTACGCGAATTTAGTGCTTTCATTTCATAGCAATTTGGAACACAAAATTGTTGAAGGGACAATAAAGAGTGGTGATAAAGAAAAGCTTTCACGGTATGGTCACACCCCATTTCTTTATATTTTCCTCGTGAGCGCACTTTGGTTAGGATGGCCTCGCCGTAAGAAAGCGCACATGAAGGCTACCTGCACCCTGCCTCATACCTGGCGCCAGGTAGAACGCTGTTAAAGCTGCTGGCGCGAAAGCCGCGCGCTCGCGCCACCAGCATTGACAGCGATGCACATTAGGTATAAAATTTAGTATGCCTTGAGTGCCTTGACTGGCACTCTCGCTGCACGAACGCACGCGCGCACATGCAACTGCCAAGGCTTCATCCAGAGCAATTAGCTCGCGCTTTAGCCCGTGCGTTCAACTATAGTCAAAAGCAAGCAAAATACGGTGTCAGTAAAACGACTCACCTTTCTGACAACGGAACAATGACGAGAAGTCCGCACGAGCCATTCAGGCGCAGCCCAACCGACCTTTCGCGCGACGTGACCAGAAAGTCACCGTCCGCCGAGTCGAGAGCCCCAAAGGCATCCACTGAGCCGCAGCCAAAGCCGAAGCTGTTCAAATTGTTTCTAAAAGTATTTGGAGCTGCTGTTAATTTTGACATGTAAGGTTATAGAATAGAGTTATTTATCAAGAGTGAAAATATGATAAATGACTAAATTAAGTGTGTGACTGCAGTGCCACTGAACGGTCGTCGTAGTCCCTAGCTCCTGGGACGCGTATCGGCTAGAGTGGTCACTCGTTTCGTTTACTGTGTTACTCTATGGCTCAGCCGTGAAACGTCGTCGGACGCGAGTACGTATTTTTCTCTCTCGCAGCGCGCTAGCCGCCGCCTTGTCTCTACTCGTGCGGGCAAGCAACATTCACGCTCATTTGAGTGCAGTGCCACTGAACGCACAGGCACGGGCACACGGCTTGAAAATGTTCCCCCGAGTGCTTGCACAAACGAAGCGAATGTCGCGCCGCGAGCTCGGCCAGACGGCGATCGGTCGGCGGCAGGCCCCGTGTGCAAGCTCGCCGAGACTATGGTCGAGACGCCGCCGCCGGTGCCTTGGTTTGTGCCGTCCGCGACACGGCAACCTTTGCAATGAGCGAAACTACGCAGGTGAGCCCCGAAGGTGCGCTCGAAGCAAGGAAACGGCGTGATGCCACGAAAGGCAAAGGGAATCTACACCACGAACGGGCAAATACGATGCAAAGGCGTGCGCGAAAGTAAACAACGGTAGAAAAGTTGCTACAGACGAGCGCGGTGCAGTTTACCATTGCCCTCGCTGCGAAGGGCCGTCGAGTCAACCAGAACGAACATTTATAAAGCTGTGAGTAGATTGCTGGAAAGGTGTCCGCTTCACACGTGGCGGGCCCAGGTTCAATCCAAAGTGCGGGCATGCATTTAATTCTTTTTTTTTTACATTTGGCGATATTTGTTACACTTTTTTTTTTTACAATTGTCACTGAAAAACAAAACATATGTCGACGAAATTTTGGGTCACCCGAATGGCATGAGCTCTGCGCATCGTGCGTATAGCCGTTTCCAATCCAGGCGCACGACGTCATGCGTATAGCCTCATTCGGTCGTGTATGTGCGGCAGCGCCGCTACCGTGCCGTGCGTGCAGAGCAAGAACGGCACAAAAGGTCCGGCTTGTGTGCGGTCAGCACAGCTACCCGCATGCGCCCTGCCGACTAAGGTTATTACGGCGTCACAAATGTTCCGATCGCTTGGCAAAATCAGTTTGTGCGAGCTAACAAGTTCTGGCAAATGCTGAAACTTGGTGTTCTGTAAATTCGGCACAGAACTAAGAGAACTAAGATAGAAAAACTGTAAACCACACTGCATGCCGCAACTATGCATTTACCGCACACTTTAGCAAACACTCTGTTCGTAATTAATTGTCCTAACAACCAGTAATCTAACAGACATACTTGTTTAGTATTCCAAATGAAGAAGAATGATTTTTGTTTGCAGGCGAAAATAGACCACATATGTAATATAGACGCTATTAGGCAGCTGTGCATGGGCACCGCCATAACCGACCTTCTGTTTTTGTTTCCTCTTGTTCCGTTCGCTTCACTTCATTATTGCCACGGCAGGACCGATTATTGCCACTTTAGGTGCTACTCTGTCCTTTTCACCAGCATAGGCCTTTATGGAGTCTCGCCAACGCCCGCTTCAGTGGCGCGGCATCTCGATAAGACAAGAGAAGGTCGGCAATGGCGGCTCAATCTGGCGCGTGTTTAAAACATCCATATGTGTAAAAGTGTAGCCCCTACAATCAAAGTATTTGCTGGGGACAAAGAAATTAACAGATTTTGAATCTATGGTTTTGCAGAGTGGAGACCAATGTAGCATCAGAGCAATCTCAACGGACGATAGTCTGCCAGTGGATGCTGCAGACGGTGACACCTTTGATGAAGAGACTGCAACACATGGATCCGCGCCAGATGAACCAGTGGCTCAAGGGGAACCAATAAGTATTTGGCAGGATCTAACTATTTCGTCATCCTCTAGCCAAGTAAGCATTTTTGTTTTGTTTTTATTGCTGCAATATATATTTTGTAAGCCTGCAGATAACACTATTACCTGGCACACTGCTTTTACAGAGCAGGGATTAAGCTTCCGGACCAGAACGTAGCTGTAGTACAGCCACAGTATCCGACGTTCTCTCAAAAAATGCTCCATCAGATGGCCACTTTGGACCAGACCTGGAGCCATCCATATGCCAGAGGTGTATGAATGTCCTAACAAGATTTACAAAATAAGCAAATTGTAGAGATAAATCTCCCTGTCTTCTAATAAGGACATACCTTCATCACTCTCTCCCACTCTGTCACAAAAACCGGCCTGGTCTTTGAAGAGCGAGCCAAGCAACGGTTATTGTGACACGGCGCCTCTCCGAAAGTTTTCTTAGGCAGTAGTTGACGGTGCAGAACTGGTTGTAAGTAGTCGCCAGACCCGTCGATTGCGGACGTTGCCCCATGGGCACAGTGCCGTAGCCAGAGGGGGGGGGGGGGTGGCTTCTGGGGCTTCAACCCCCCCCCTGCCCCCCCCCCCCCCAAAAAAAAAAAGAATCAGCCAGCACTATATTATGCCCATGCATTTTTACCACCCCCCTCCCCCTCTCCGCGCACCCCAAATCATTGACATCCCAGCCACCTCAGCTCCCCCCCCCCCCCCCTGAAAAACACTCCTGGCTACGCCACTGCTTGAGGACTGTGGAAGGCTTAGTCCGGGCAACGAGAGGCTAATCTCTATGCGCCAGCTTTGCAAGTTCCTCTCTGCCTTACTGCCCCAGAGCGACGTGCTGTCCTGCCCCTTTCGCTGCACCTGGAGCACCGCACTACGGCGAGGCAAATCCGAGGCACTTCGGCTCCACCTCGCAAGCACCGTTGTGCTGGACAGCTTCAGTCTGTGGTATGGTCTATTACTTTCCTTGTACTTGAAAAGTTCTGTGCCTATTAGTTGAAGCCATATTATGTGCCTTGTTTGAGTTTTATATATTGTTATGTGTGTTTTTTATCAAAGCAATATCACTAAAGCAAATGTGTTATATTATCACAATCACCTCGGTGTTCTAGTCTTTGTCCCCTGCATCCTCGGAACCCACGCCTTGTGGGATAGCGGACGTACGAACCCCCGTTGCAGTCCACGCCGCCACTATCGGGTCCCGACATGAGCCGTCGTGGCTCGGGTCGCAACGGGAAGGGGTTTGGACGTCTGCTACCCCACAAGGTGTGAGCTTAAGGACGCGGGGGACAAAGACAAAACCCCTGAGACAAGTGTGATAATATAACGCATTTACTTTAGCAACACTGCTTTGATAAATAACACAAAAATATTTAAAACTCAACCAAGGGATACAATATGGCTTGAACTAATGGGTACAGGGCTTGTATAGAAAGTGCAAGAAAAATAATAGATGGTACCACACTCCAAACCAGTCCAGCACGACGGGCCTTACGAGGTGGAGCCGCAGTGGTGCCGTGCTTCAGCTGCGGCGGAAGCCTCATGACAGCACGTCGCTTTGGGGCAGTAAGGCAGAAGAAGAACTTGCAGGGCTGGCGCACGGAGATTAGCCTCTCGTTGCCCAGACTAAGCCTTTCGCCGTGCCCAAGGGGCAGCATCCGCAGTCGACGGGTTAGCAACCACTAACGACCAGTTCTGCACGTCGAATACTGCCTGAGTAAACAGTTAAAGAGTCGCCGTGTCACGGAAACCGTTGCCTGGTCGCTTTTTTGAGACCAGGCCGGTTGTTGTGACACTCTCTCTGTAATGCCAGTTCAGTAGGCTTGGGAGAAGAGCGTGTTAGTTTAATTCATGGATGAAGAAAGAATAAAATAATTAAAACAGGGACAACACAACCATATCTTTCAACTAGCAACAGACGAGTAAACTTTCATCAGCGAGCAGCCGACTATACCCAGTAGGAGGCCATCAATACATAGGACAGACCGGCAGATGCACCAATCACATACTCCGCGAACATCACGACGAAGTTTCTAAGGCCTCTCCAGATACTTATCATCCCATGCCCGTTCGTGTTTGCGTTGTCATCGCCTCTTCGATGACACAAAAATCTTGGGCGGGCATGACAGCAGATTCGGCAGGGAAATCATAGAATCATTCGCCATGACCACAGCAAATAACAACGTGTCTAACCCTTCCCTCCTGCTGACGAAACTGAGGTTGAATTATTGAAATCCGAGATAACCCTACCACCATGACTTGCACTTCGCGTTTCTTATCTTTCCTTCTCTCCCCCTTCTCTCCCCTACTCCTACTGGGTATAGTCGGCTGCTCGCTGTTGAAAGTTTACTCGTCTGTTGCTAGTTGAAAGATGTGGTTGTGTAGTCCCTGTTTTGTTTTATTCTTTCTTCATCCATGACAGTTCAGTAGGATAGCTAAATTTAACATTTTTGATGTTCCAAGAACAAAGACACTGTACGCCAACAAATCTGTGCAAACAGAGGAGTTTGCGAGACCTCCACTGGAATTAAAGCTTCGTCAACATCCTTGGGTGTGTGGACATAGCGGTTTAGAGTACAGCTGGATCTGTGAAATAAAATTGTGACTCAGTTTCTAATGCAGCACACCTGCGTTGTAGAATCGTTGAATCAAAGTACTTATCCTCACAGTTCATCCATGTTGGGAGTGCTTGACCAAATCCCTTTGAGGAATCAAACGGGCAGCTCTTTGGGGAGATCCCCAAAGAGCTGAAGAAACCTCTGCAGAGGGCGAAGAACACTTGACGAAGTGGTGCTCCTAAACTACAAGTGATGAAATCCCAAGCCCTTTGTCAGTAAGCCTAGACGTAACTCATAGACTATTGGAACCTGGTGCTGCTCCTTTGGCTACCAGCTACACGCAGAGTGACTCGACTGACTCCGAGGCCGAGCCAGATATATTGGACGCGAGCTACTGACCCGACGACTCAATGAACTCTGACGACGATCTGGATTCTTCCAACCCCAGTACATGGTCCAATGACTCTGTGAATTCTGACGATAGCACAAATCTCGAGTATGTGCCCATTGTATCTTCTCAGAAACCATCACCGTGTTCTAGAAGATCAAAATAGTCAGTGTTAAGTTTTGTGTAAAGAACTGAAAAAGTAGCAGTAGAGAAGGAGAAGGTTAGCAACAAAAAAAAAACAGATTTTCAGGGTTACATGAATAATTGTTGCTTTTGTTTTTTCTTTCTTTAACAGGGAAGGAGCATGCAACACCCCTTCAGCAACAACGGGCCCGGTGAAAGAGACCAAGTGCTTAGTCTGTGCGTCGCAGCTGCTCCTGCTGTTTTCTGTTTGCATGAATTGCTTGGCTCCAACACGCACCAAGCTCGCCCATCGGCGGACCCTACCCTGGTGCATGCTGTCATTTCGTGTTCACGAGGCCACAAATCTGTTTGGGAAAACCAGTCCTGAATGAGCGGCAAGGCGCTCCTGAACATCCTCCTGCCTGCTGCTATAACGTTCTCTGGAGCCAGCCCTACACGATCCTTCGCCTTCTGGCATCTAAAGGCATCGCAGTTCTAAAGAAGTCTCAGTTCTTCAGAGTTCAAAACTGCTTCGTGTTCCCCGCTGCCACAAAGCTGAGTGCAACTGACTATAGTTGGTGAATGCCGTTTACAACTCCCTGTAACGCCGAATTGGAGCGCAGCTCTTGAGGAGGAGGAGGGAAGGGTACTGAGGGGAGGGTAGACCCCTCCTCCTCCTCCCCTCATTCTTTAACATGCTCCGGGGGGGGTCACCTGACCTCGGGGGGAGGGGGTCACGTGACCTCGGGGGGGGGGGGGGTCACGTGACCTCGGGGAGGGGGCCACGTGACCTGGGGGGCCACGTGATCTCGGGGGTCACGTGACCTTGGCAGGGATCACGTGACCTTGGGGGTCACGTGCGTCACGTGACCTTGGGGGGAGTCACGTGACCTCGGGGGTCACGTGACCTTGGGGTGACCTTGAGAAGGGTCACGTGACCTTGGGGGGTCACGTGACCTTGGGGGTCACGTGTCCTGGGGGTCACGTAACCTTGGGGTGACCTTGGTTACGCCAACGGCGACGGCGACACCGACGCCGCTCAAGCCGGAAACAGGCGCCTAAGAGCTGCGCTCTAAAAGGAAGGTGGAAAAGGAAAAAATAGCCGCAACACTGGCAAGGGGAGGAGACCTCCTCCCTTCGCCAGCATTGCGTGTGCTTCATACTCTCCCGCCTACATTTCCCTCGCCTACCTTCTTACCCTGCAACATACTATACCAAATTGACAGTGCAATGATCAAGTTCAGTGAGTAAGCCTTACTTTGAGATTTTTTTTTTGTTTCAGACTTCAGAAGCAGAACAAAAATCCCTTGTGACAGCCATGAACAGCAGCCAGCTCCATCTAGCAGGCGATGGGCGCGCCGACTCCCCCAGCTACTCTACCAAATATGGCGCGTACACGTTACTCGACACTCCTGTCAACAAGCTCATGCACTTCGAGGTCCTCCAGGTAAAAATTGGCGAATTCGAAAATGCTGTTGTTACACTGCAAAAAAGTTTGTATGTATTCCACTGGCTTTGTTCCCACTCCAGTCTACAGAAGTTAAATCAAGCAGCCATATGGAAATGGAGGGCCTCAAACGTTCGCTAGAATTCCTCCTGAGCAGGGGACTCTCTGAGCATGTGCTCGTTACCGACCGGCATATTGGGGTGAATGCCTTCATGAAAGACAGGTACTCTGACGTCAAGCACCGGTTTGATGCTTGGCACATCGCAGAAGGTGACATTGTTTTCGAATAGATCTTTAGCATTCGTTGGTTCACTCTGGGGACAATTCCGGATAAAACCCAGCTCTTTTAACTAATATAATATTTTGATTTTTAAAAGTTTTTATAGAAGAGAATATTAATTTATGATCACAAGTGACAGGGGTAGAGAGGTAGATATTTCTTCCGCATTTTTATCATGCTTGTTTTATACTATTTTCGTTAGAATCACTAATTCATTAACGTAAGGTTTGTGCAACATGCTCTGTTAGGGTATGCGAGGCATTATTTTAACATTGTTTTTGTGAACATCGAACGGAATTATATAAAAAGGTTCATGTTAAACAAAAAAATCATTACTTCAAACTCCAGGAAGCCACCAATTTTGTGTGACTTATCAGAAATTCAATTAAATATTGATGAAAGATAAGATTATGATTTGCGATATGAATGGCTACACATGCGAAGCAGATATTTGATGCTTTCCTCTAATAGGCCAACTGATCATCAGCAGGAAAGCCACGCATGAAGCATTTATCAGATGTATGACGTAAGCTTATTAATCCCTCATAGATGTTGTTTAGGCGGCACAGGACTACTACTCAAAACAAAATTAACTTTGTTCACCAGGCCAAGAAGACGTCGAATGCTAACTATTAGGTCGGGACACATGAGAGATGAAAGCTTGCACCAAGCGGTATTTTTCATAGCAAGTTGCGCAGACACTGTGACGGACCTATGCCATGCCGCCATGTCACAGCATCCACACAAGTTGCTATATAAATTTCTGCGTGATGCCCGTTGCATAGCTTACGTGCACCCTGCTTGAGCCCCGTTGAGTGCGCTTTTCACCAAGCACCGGGCCACTGCGAAGAAGCAACACCCGCGGAAGCAAGCTCCGTGGATGTCTCTCTCAGTGCACAGGTGCTCGGAAAGAAGCGCACTCAACGGGATCGCAAGATCAGAAAGTATGAATTACACGAAAATGCCATTCGAATTAAGCGGCTTATCACTACATTAGAAACATAGCGGGACAACCAAAGTTTTGAAATTTGTTTTAGTTTGCCAGAAGTATGAAAATATCAGAGGTTGAATTATTGCGAGCCTACCGTACTACGGTTCACTAACTCTATACACCAACTTACGCTTACAAACCTTTGGTAGGCTGCCATTGAGGTCGCAATGCATGGATATTTTCCGATTTCTAGGCATTGGGAGCAAAATGGCCACGGCGGGCAAGGTCAAAGGAACAGTGCCTTGAATGCACGGGTCAAGACTCTGCGTGTACATGTCTACTGGTGTGCCGAGACAAGCAACGATGATGGCATGCTGGTGCTTTCAAAATGGGTGTCAGTGATGCTACATTCCATAGATGTTCACCAGCACCCTAGCCCACCGTAACCTGCTGGTACGCTTGGCCCAATCGAGGACCGCTGGTGGCTTCATGAAGGTAACGTAGATTTCATTTAAAAGGATTTTGGCATTTTTTCAAATCAAATTGTCAGCTAAGCTTCTTATCCTGAATCCATGAAACAATGCATAACAAAGAAGCAAACATAAAAAACTGCGGTATGTAACATACAAAAAAATTAAACAAAAAGGCAATTCCGCATAATGAAACTTTTTCTGCGCACAAAATTCCTGAGCGAAATCAAAGTTCTACCAATGTGAATGACTGAAAGGTTAAACCCAGCTTGTTGACAATTTTGAACACGAAAAGTTGCAGCTGCAACTCGTGAGCAGACTAAAAAAAAGAGCTATTGAGAGAAAGCAAGAAATTCTATATTGGGTGCTTCCCTGCCCATTCAATTTGGTTCTGTTTTTGAGTGCAGGGACTGAGCCATACATGGCGCTAGAGAAGATCGTGATGGCCAAACAGCTGCTTAAGGACATCCCAAGGCTGTCTGGAGAGGGCCACACCTTCCGCCTTGAGTCCTTCCACAGCCTGATGCTGAGATATACTCCAAAGTCCACATATTCCAGCTTTGAGGGCATGGTGGCACGGTAAGCTGGAATTTTGATATTTGCTTGAGCCATACGCCGAGGTCATGCATTTACAGATAGTCTATGCTCCCCATTCATGTCGCCTTCACAGGACTTCTATTGCCGTCCTTTATTATAATGAAAACTCCAACCTGATGCAAAGAAGAAAGTCCAGGAAGGGCAAGTGGGTCCTCTGCAAAATCATGAAGCCTGCGCCATATGGTAAGCACAAATGTTTTATGGAGACATTAGTTGCAGGCTGACTATCACACTATTTTCGCAGACGAAGTCCAGAGGCTCCTCAACTCGTGCCTGGGATTAGCAGAAGCTCCTCCGACGTACAAGGAGGCCGCAGCTGTCAACGAACCCCGTTCTCCTCAGCTACTTCTCTGGAGTGTCACTGAGGGGCTGAACAAGGAGGCTGCAGAGTCTGCCCACAGTACTCGCTTCGATCAAGCTTCGTGAAAACCTGTGTATGTTGCTAACGGGAATTCTGTTCTTATTCTGGCCACTACACACCACGGGTGTCTGACGCGGCAATACCTTCACAGTCGTCCCCAAATCCACCAGACAAACTGGCTGTATGCTGTGAACCAGTACTTCCTGGAAATAGAAAACGCACATAGCCAAGAGTTTCATATACGCTTCTGCCGCACATAGATAAAAGTTTGAGATATGCCTAATCTGCTGCTCTATGAGTGCATTTCAACCTTATCACCTTCCTGCATGTCTTTAGATGCTTCCATAGCAAACTTCTAGTGCAGTTGCTACTGTTCATCAACTATTTTTTTATGAGACTTCCTGGATGAAAGACCAAATAGCACCAGCCTGTACGCCATGCTTAGTGTTGCTCAGCCCTTTCCCCCGATGTCAGTTTTGTCGCCAAACTTGACACACCACCCTAAGGAGTGGCAGCAGGCTTGCGGGGATGTTTCATGATCTGGAAAATGGCGTAGTGACGTTCCTGTTTAACGACTGCTCCATAGAATTCACCATGTTTGCAATCATGTCACATGACGTCTTTCTGACTTCAATTGTTTTCACTTCGACTCTGCTTGCCTAGGTGGGTTTCTCTTGTACTCGCACATGGAACTTCTTTGACTTGGTCACATCTTTTCTGACACCTTGTTGTGCATGAGCTGCATACTTATCAAACGTTTTACACAAAATATGAAATAGCCTGAGCCTGTACATCATGCCAGGTGTTGCTCAGATGGCCCACAAGTTTACCCCTGATGCCTATCCTAACCCTGTTGTACCCAATGTTCGCTTAAGATCCTGCAAGCAACTGGCTGTATTTCGTGGCCCTAATTAGTCTACAGTGTTCATGAGCAAAACTGTTCTGAAGAATGAGCTAGCTGGTGAAGAAGAGAGGGACGGAAAAGAACGAAAAACGTATAGGGAAGGAGGCAGTTTTTTGTAAACTAGCAACAACATTTAATGTTGCTTCCCGCATTGCGACCACCCATCACTTTCCGTACATTGGTATCTGTTTATTTGCTCCTTCTACCATGGGTTTTTGCCACGGGAAAAGGGTGGTGGTCATACTGTGGGGGGAAACAATAAATGTTAGTTCTAGTTGCAAGAACTGTACAGCCTCTCTCCGTCTTAATATATATAACATTTTTATGCTTTTATGTCCTGCTTCTCAGTAGAAAATATTTTTTCAATATCTACTAGGTTTGATTTACGGGCGCGCTTAAAATGTTGTATTCACTTTTATCAGCTCTGAGAGATCTTACCTATTTCGATCCCCGGCAGCTGGCTCCAAATACGTTGGCCGAAAACGTTGAGTTGCTCATACGCAATGTCCAACAGCCGCACATTTAGACACAGCAGTGTGAACAGCTCATTGCTTGTAATGCATTTTCCAAGTTTTTGTGCGTGATTTTGGTCATGTCCCGGCAAGATTGCCCCACGTCCTTGTGGGAAGTTTTCAGATATACAGCTGAAGAAGTGTTAAGTCAAGTTTGAAATAGCCTCCCATTAAGAAACTATGGTCCTTATTATCTTTGCCGCCCCAGGAAAAGCGAGGTGTGCACATAGGCTGGGCAACTTGGTTCTTACTGTACTTGGGACATCTGGCCTTTCTGCCGCCCATTGGCACGTCGCTCCCTTGCTGGTACGAGAGGGTCGAAATCGCAGGAATCGGAAACATACATTGCTCCCCGGTCCACGCCTCCGAAGTCTGCCCCCAGTGGCAGGCTGTCATCGTCTGACATAGATATTGGCAGTAACGCGTGTGCATCAATGAAACATTTGGGTGCATATCTCAGAAAATTGACTTCTCTGTTTTTATACAGGTAGTTTAGAAATAATCCTTGATATGAGTACATTCTTCTTCATTTAATAAATGATTATGTGCATTGATAGTATATGCTGTGAGCATATAGATGTTCCTTCTGCATCTGTTTTCTTCTATTTTGCCACGGCTATAGTTTTTTATCTTTGTGTTGAACTAGCTCTTGTGAACTGTAAACACCAGAGCTATATCTTTTTTTTTCTGGGTGTTGAACTAGCTCTTGTGAACTGTAAACAGACTCCTTTATTACTGAGTAGCATTAACGTAGCAGTTTACATAATATGTGTGTCTTACTTTGTTTGGGAACTGTTCTATCGCAGCATCGCAGGCAGACAGGCTCTCCGGGTAGCTGGAACGTACTGAATCTTTATTACGGCCAGACAGTCTGTTTTATAGACGTAAGCAAGAGTGACGTAATAACGTTGGGCGAATCATATGCGACCTTTACAGATATAACATTCCTTCCGCCTTTAAAACCGCCATACATGTCATTACGGTCGAGTCTACTTGGCTTGACGACGAAACTCGTACGATTGGTAGCGGTCCGGTGCTTTCCGGGTCCGGCTTCCTCTTCGAAGCGTTGTTGCTGTTGAAGACGCAGAGGCAGATCCGTCGCCTTGATCTTGCTGAGCAGCTGCAGGAGGCTCGGAGGCAGAAGCGTTGTGTTGAGTGTGCTGTCGATCATCGGGCTCAGGTACCTCGAGGAGCTGCTCTGGGTATGGAACCGAGCCGGTGCCTTGACTCGGGAGCTCAGCGGCGTGGAACCTCGGAGCAGGAGATTCCGCCCTGGGTAGTTGACCAGCGCGGCTGCCCTCCGGGACTGCTTCCGTTGTGGCGCTCGGTGTTGGAGCTGGGATCTCAGGAAAACAGACCCAGTCGAAGAAGCCCAACTTGCACGGAGATGGTCCATATGGATGAACCGTGTTCGATTATTCACATTCACCAAATATGTAGTGGGGCTCACAACTTGAGTTACCAGCCCTTCTTCCCAGGACACTTCCTCGCCTCTAGTCGTTTTTACAAGTACTTTGTCACCTGCTATAAACGACTTTCCCCGACCTCTTCGGCCGTTTCGTAGTGCAGTTTCGCGTTCTTGCTTAGTCCTCATGTCTCCTGCAAAGTTTGGTCGTATCAGTGAAAGCAGTGTAAGAGGTTGACGGTTCAAAAACAGTTCTGCTGGGGTCTTCCCAGTAACCGAATTTGGTGTATTCCTGTACGCCAACAAAAAATCATTTACTCGTTCCAGAATAGTCCTTTTCCCCCCGGTGATTTGATCATGTCTTACTTGTTTCAACAGGGTAGTCTTCGTAGTTTGTACCAGGCGCTCAGCGGCTCCATTCGAGGCTGCGTGATACGGTGGTATCCGGGTATGTTTTATGCCATGCCGCTGCAGGTAGACCCCAAAGTCCTCGGCGGTGAATTGTGGGCCGTTGTCGCTCACCAACTCTTCTGGGTAACCGTAGGCTGCAAAAACAGAGCTGAGGCACCGCACAGTTTTTTCAGTGGTCGTGCTTGACACTACAAACACTTCAATCCACTTTGAAAAAGCATCCACCAACACAAGAAAGTTCAAGCCCTCCTTCGTTGCGTAGTCGACGTGTATCCGTTGCCATACGCGACTTGGATACGCCCAGGGCTGCAGGGGTCCTGGCGGTTTTGCTGGCAGAACACTTTGGCATACCTTACAGTGACGAACTCTCGTTTCAATGTCGCCGTCCAAAGTTGGCCACCAAACGAACGACCTAGCAAGCATCTTCATCCGCGTCATTCCGGGACGTTCTTCATGCAAGAGTGTCAATACTTGCTCTTGGAGGGTTAAAGGGACGATAACCCGCTGGCCCCATGACAGACAGCCCTGTTCCAGGGAAAGTTCGTTGCGGCGGACGTAGAAAGGCCTCAGTTCCTCGGAGACTGACGATGGCCAGCCGTTTAAAGTAAAGTCAGCAACCGCTGATAAAACGCGGTCGCGCTGTGTAGCAAGTACCACCTCTTTCGCAGTTAACGGCGTAGCCGCAAATAAAGCCAAGCATTCTTCCTGTTCTTCCGCAGCTGGAACAGGGAGCGGGAGGCGCGATAAAGCGTCGGCCACTTCCATGTTTTTGCCTTTGCGATACTTTAAGCTACACTGATAAGCAGATAGCGTGACTGCCCAACGCTGCATCCTAGTAGCCGCTACTGACGGGATAGGCTTGTCTGGAGCCAAGATTCCAAGAAGCGGTTGATGGTCCGTGAATAAGCAGAACTTCCTGCCATACAGGTATCTGTGAAACCGTCGCAATGCGAAAATTATGGCAAGAGTTTCTTTCTCTCCTTGCGCGTAGTTTCGTTCGGCAGTGCTCAACGTGCGCGAAGCAAAAGCTATGGGTTGCTCGCTTCCATCTGGCAAAATGTGAAAGATAACGGCCCCCAGGCCGTACGCTGACGCATCAGAACTCACTCCTATCGGTCTATTGACGTCGTAGTACGTCAATACCTGACTGTTCAAAAGAAGCTGCTTCGTTGTTTCAAAGGCTTTTGCACATGCCTTTGTCCATTTCCAATGACGGTCTTTTTTGAGGAGCTCGTACAAGGGTGCAGCTGCCGTTGCAAAGTTCTCAAGAAATTTCCCGTAAAAGGTCAACAACCCCAAGTAGGCTCTTAGCTCTGTAACATTTGTCGGCTCTGGGGCAGAAATGATAGCCTTTACCTTGGTGTCGGTTGGGTAGATCCCTTCTGCCGAAACCTTGTGTCCGAGGTAAACCACGGAGTCCTGGAAGAACCTGCATTTGTCTTCCTTCAGGGTAATGTTATACTTCTGTAAGCGTTGCAGCACTTTCTCCACGGTAGCTTGGCAAGTTTACATGTCTGTTCCTGTAACGATAACATCGTCAATATAGCATCCGACTCCCGGGATGCCCTGGAAGACCTGGTCCATCAAAGACTGAAAAATCGCCGGTGCGCTGGCGATTCCGAAAGGCAAACGCTGATACTCAAAGAGCCCTAGGTGAGTGTTGACCGTCAGCAGGCGTTTGGATTCCTCGCTCAGGGGCACCTGCTGATACGCAGACGACAGGTCCAGCACACAAAAGACTTTTCCCCCAGCCAGTGTCGCAAACAAGTCTTCGGGCCGCGGCAGGGGGTAAACATCCATCTTGAGCACGGGGTTAACTGTTACTTTCTAGTCACCACAAAGTCTAATGCCCCCTCCTGCTTTCTTCGGCACAACCACCAAGGGCGTAGCCCAGTCGCTTTTAGTGACGTGCTTCAATATTCCACGCTCTTCGAGCCTGTTCAGCTCTTTTGCTACCTCGTCCTTAAGAGCAAAGGGAATAGGTCTCGCTTTGCAGAAAACCGGCTGACTGTTTTCCTTAACCGCTATGTGGGCTTCATAATTTTTGACAATGCCCGGCGAATCCCTGAAGGGCTCAGGGAACTTCTTCCGCAACGCAGCTACCTTGTCGGGCGCCGTGACAAGGCACACTGCATTCCAGTTAATTTTAAGGTGCTCGAGCCAACTCCTACCCATCAACACTTGCCTTTTCTTATCATCGTTCTGCACAACAAAAAGCGGTAGAGTCAGGCTTTGTCCCTCGTAGTCAACTTTTACATTCGCCTTGCCAACTACTGGCACCTTCTCTCCAGTATAAGTTTTCAGCGACACATTAGTTTGGTCGCAATGGACGTGGGGAAACTTTTCTTTAAACAAACTCTGAGGCATCAGGGTTACTGCTGCCCCGGTATCCAAAATCATTTCCACCGGTGTTCCTTCAACAGAAACGCTGACGCTGTAACCGGGTATCTTTTCTTTCGCGAAGAACACCACGTGGCTTTCTATGTCATCAGATTCGCTGTCAGTAGTTTCTACTGCTTTAACCCGGTGACTCCGATGTTTAGTTCGACACATTACTTGTAAGTGTCCAGTCTTAGAACAAGCCTTACATTTATACGTGCGGTACCGGCACTTATCAGGCTCATGACCCTTTCCGCAGCGATAGCATGTACTCGCTTTTCCCGAAGCGTTTTCTTGATTAACTTGGCGCTCCTTTGTAGCCTTGCCTGATTTTATCTTGTTAACGGCATTTATGGTACCCGCGGGCCCGTCAGGCGCGTGCATTTGCTTTGTCTGCTTTGCGGCTAGTTCTTTCTCTAGGGCGATTTTGCAAGCCTCTTCGAACGACAGTGGCGCAGTTGCGAACAAAATCTTTGGGTCTCTTCATCACGTAGTCCGGCCACCAGCCTATCGCGTAAAGCGTCGTTTAAGAAAGTTCCGAAAGAATAGTTCCTCGACAAGTGCTTGAGTTCTGTAATGAATTCTTGCAAGCTTTCTCCGTCACGTTGATGTCGGCGATTAAAGGGGCGGTGCAACGATTTTCGGACTTCGGTCAAAGATTTTTGGAAGTTGCCCCCTGACACTTCTGAAGTAAAGAACAGAAAACCGATTTCGCCTGCGTGTCCTCGTTGTTGCGCAAAAAAAAGATAAAGATTGGCATTTCGGGCACCCCTCAACTCACTCCCAGTCTTCAGGGTCACACCTGGTCGCACTCCCAGTGACGTCATTCGGAGTGCCGTGTAGCTTCCCTTGTGCTATCTCGGAGGACGCTTACCCTCCCTCTCTCTGCGTACATTAGCGGGCGCTATGCTGCAGCTTAGAGCCGAGCGAGGTCACGTAATCTTTCCGCCGCAGTTCCTTCGGCTGCCACTTGGGGCTGCAGGTGGAAGAAAAAGCTCGACTTTTGCTTTGCGATTATGCAGCGGAATCGCGACATTTTTAATGAAGGAAGTGTTTTCTCTATCCTCTGGGACACGATAAACAACGTAAAAATGACGAGATGGAAATTATTTTAATCATAAAATCGTTGCACCGCCCCTTTAAACTGACACCTCTCGGCAATTACGGAGTATCGCGGGCTGTAGTGGTCCTCCAGGAGTCTTTTTACTTCAGCATACGATTTCGCGGTAGGGATGTCTGGTAGGACAATCTTTCTTAGCTCTTCATACGCCTGTGGGCCAAGCACGTTCAGAAACAGTTTCAGTTTTTTTCCTTCGGGTACGTCGTTAATGTCGACGTAATTGTCGAACCGCTCGAAGTAAGACCTAATGTTGTCAGTCTTCGGATCAAATTCCCGCATGCTACCGAGCCTTTGAAAATGCCCTGCCGGTGGCTGCGTCATGTTCCGGCGGATTGTTTCCACTTATCTTTTTTTCACGGTGTTTCGTCTGGTCCTTTCCGCTGGCCGTGCTGGAGCCAGCTGCCGACGAACGATGACTGGCGGTTCAGGCCCTGTTGTGTTGCCGGCGCGTCGGGGAATGTGCTGATCCTTTACCCCATCTTCTTTGCCAACTTGTTCTATCGCAGCATCGCAGGCAGACAGGCTCTCCGGGTAGCTGGAACGTACTGAATCTTTATTACGGCCAGACAGTCTGTTTTATAGACGTAAGCAAGAGTGACGTAATAACGTTGGGCGAATCACATGCGACCTTTACAGATATAACAGGAACAGTGCATACACATAGTTCTAACTTGTGTGTTGCAAAAATATAGTTTCAATAAGCAGATAAAATTTTTTTGGTGGTTAATATCATGATGTTGAGCTGACGCGTTGCACACGTATGTACAGGCGCTAGCTTAGGACTTTCACGCATTAGCAGCAAGATCAGCACGGCGGTATTGAGCAGTGGAACGGCACACGCACTGCCGCTGACCGGCATGGCGTTGCGGTAAGGTATTGCCGAGCACTCATTATCGTGCCACTAACCAATTAGCTGTTATCGGCTGACCAAATGATTGTTCCCGTAAATTTCTGTTACGTCGGAAAAAAACGCGCACAGGGGCTCGCTCATCACAAAACAAACATCTGAAACAACGAGACATCTGCAGTCTATTTAAAAAGTACATGATGCATGCTGCTAAAGCAGGAAAAAGAGGCACGATGAAACGACTAACACGTTGCAAAGCGCGCGTTTCGCCATGTACCAGTGTCGCGCGCTTGTGGAAACGAGAGGCGCGAAGACGCACCTAAGAGGACTCGTTCGTTTTCAAGCTCCGAGTTATCCGGCCGTTCAAACGAATTGCAGCACGTGATTACATGTTTACTAAGTGTCAGTATGGCTTTCGTTATGCTGTTTCGGCGCGGATTTAAGTATTCCTCAAAGAGTCGCAATTGCCGGACTTTCGACGACATACCATTGTTGCGTGTAAACGGGAAACAACTTGGCATATCACTAAACATGGCGAAGCTGCGATGATTGTGTAATAAACAAAGGTAGTCGTTTGCAACTAAGCCGTATTGCATCAACGTTATTGGGGAAATAAGCGAACCCACTACGGCTGCCGACTTTGCTGCGGTCCCTTTCGTTCAGCGTAAATTAAACGTCATGAGGTATTTGCGTGTTGTTTACTAGACTTTAGCCACGAACGCTGACGAGATATATATTTGAAAGAAAAGCTTACTAGCAGAAGTGCAGACTATTGCCGCAGTTATGCAGACGCCTTCGGAATCGTTGTCACCAAAACACGCAGAAGACGGCGGTCCAGACGAAACTTGCGCCTTGGAGACGCCCGCCCCAACGGTGGACTGCCTCGATTTCGCCCGTCGTCGCGTAAACGATCACGTGACCGCTCGTACCACGTGATGGCCATGTTTTTAGCCGCCCAAGGCCAATGTTGCCCGACGGAGTCGAAGTTTCGGTTTCGGTTTCTGTGCATGCTTAATGTAAAGATTTCACAAGATATATCCCATGTTTCGCGAAGCAAATGTCGTAGTGCCATTTATTAGTGCTTTTTATTGTGAAGTAACTCATAATCCCGAAATGTTTTAAATTGAGCGGAGTTGCCCTTTAAGGTGGTACGCAGTCCTGGGAATTGCTCGCACTATCTGGAGGAATAACAACTCAGTGGTCTACGTCAGGCGTGAACGCAATTTGTTAATTCTGAAGAATATCTGGCTAGAAAGCCCGGAGCTGATTCGAATGAACCTGAGTACCATAGTCGAAAGGGCCAGACAAGGCTTGTGAATGCTTTGTTTTGTAGCCTTCCCATCTCAAACCCAATCGTGCACCCAGGTGTGTAGGGGTACCGATAGGCGGGAGCACCTATTTGGAAAATGGTGGAAGACAATACACAAACACTGTTGTTATATTTAACAGAATATTGTATTATGATGAAAAGTGGACTGCACATTTGCAATACTTTTCTTTCCACTTAAACATAGTTTATACTACAAAAGTGTAATACTGTCAAGGGCAAAAAAAAATAATAACGGGGCGTCTCTTTCAAACGCCCGGCCACAAGCGAGTGCTTGCTACTTTCCACCCTACTTTGGCTGCATGTGCACACTGGAGGTCCACAAGACTCCGAAACGTCATCGAAGTGAGCAGGCGTGCTAGTGGCAGAAAAACTGATACCTTTCCTTCCCGTTCTCATTCTGTCAGTGAGCGTGTACTTTCTATACTCTACATCAGCTTAACGTGGACAGAGCTCAGGAGGTAGGCTTGGCGAGTGCCTTTACTAAATATGCATTTGTGCAGCTAAGGCACTTTCCAAATCAACTAGCTTGTGTATCTGGCCTTGAATATTGTGCCGTTTGTCATATATTTAACAAAAGTACAAAAATAAACAGCTTCATATTTACTATATTATGCATAGAAATGGACGACACCGATTAATCGATCAATTAATCGATTATAATTTGGCGAATGACCAGGTTATACTCTTTATTTTACAGCCAGCTCTAATATTTCTTGTTTGTATTGTCCAATTACGCGTGGACTCCTTTGACTAACTCGGGAATCGACACAGCCAGTTAAAAAATAGAATGCCTGCCATAAAATTACTTTACATTTAGTATGTTATATGAGTATTCAGTTAGGTAGCCGAAGTTATTAAGTGTAAATTGCATGTGAGCGATTTGGCGAGCGACTATACAAGCGACGGCGACGACTCGCATCGCTGTCGCTCGGTCACTCGTGCGACGAGGCAAACCACATGAAAGCTTTGGGAGCAAGCGACGAAGGCGATGAGTGACGTTTTCTAAAAATCCAAAAACCAAGCGGCGCCACGGGTGACAGTGAAAAATCTCCGTCGCTCGTCGCTGACTCTCGTCGCTGTCGCCGTCACTCAAATCGTGGCTCGTTAAACCGCTTTCATGCGGTTTAGTCTTTGGTAGTTGAGATGCAGATCCCCTACAAGCCAGTCAATTTAGCATTGATCGAGTTGCTTATCAAATACAGTGGGCTTGCGATAATTACGACTCAGGCATTGCGTACTTCCGCGTAATTTAACCAAAGTTCAAAAATTGTGGTAGTCCAGATATGTTTTTAATGAATTGATTAGCTATGTAGTTCATACTGCGCTTTCGCTTAATTCATACGATTTGTTCATCGCGTCGGGTTAGCCCTGGAGAGTGCTCTTTTCACCGAGCACCTCTTTTCCTGCGGCAAAGCAATGCCCACGAAGCTCGCGGTCATTGATTTTTCGCAGTACACGGGTTCTCGCGGTGAGAAGCGCACTCGATGAGAACAACCCACCGCAATTATGCAGGCAGAATTGACCTGATTATATGCTTTCATTATTCGTGCTTGTTTTATTATTTTTCCTGATGGAGTTAAATTCAACTTTAAAGAAATAATAGTTTAATATGGCAAGCAGCCTTCAAATTTCCCCAATTAAGAAAGTTGTGAGTCTCTTAAGGTTTAAATTTACGTCAAGTCTCGCATTTACATGCCACACCAATGTAGGCATTGAACTTTCTGATTCACGGTTCATAGATGTAGTTACACTAAAACAAACTGATCTTAAAAGTGGACAATTAGAAAGTTGTGAACAACCTTCACAAGTTCAATTGTATTTTCGTTTAACTATCGTACAGGGGTAGTAAAAGGCTTGGAGAAACTATTCGACATTCCATAAGAAAATATTCGGTCAAAACCACTATTCGCTTCGTACATCACCAATATGTTATGTGTGTGCCTGCTTGTAAATATCCAGTGTAGAAGAAAAAGTAAATAATCTGCTTGGTACGTGTAGCTATTCCCATAGAAAATCGCTACATTGCCTCACATGTTAGAGATATTTCTGATAACTTAAACTTCTGATATTTCAAACTGAAGCCCTGGCTTTCTTGAGTTAGAAATAATGACAGCCGACTGTAATGGCACTGTCGAAATCATGTACTCAGAAAAACAATCGCTGGCCACAGGCTCGTCGTGCTGTTACAGTGAGCAAACATCCCGGTTGGAGATTTTGAGTACCTACCTTACCAATTAGTTCAAGGCTAGGCCAGAGCCCCACTCGCAAATGTCTATACTCTTTCTATCCTTACGCTGGACCACTTTTTTCACAACAAGCCTTGCAGCAAAATCAGCGTGGTACGTGATTATAAGCTCTACCTACCCTGGCGTCAAACTACAAGTTCACATGGTTTGCGTTCTGTACAGAATTCACACCCATGGCTTGAAGCATCCGCCGAGGTCAACTTTCAGTTGAGATGACCTAATCAATATATGCTAGCTATTAAACTCTCCGTCGGCACAGGAATGAAACTCCCTCTACATCCACTTGTTGCTGCTCCTGAAGTTTCATGGTTTGAAATGCCTTATCACTGCAAGCTCCGACTGTACCTTGTTTTGTGGTCTATGCAGGGCCATGACGGAAAGGCGATCCAAGAGCATCCACAAAGTTCCCTGCCCATGGTTGTTACGACTAAATTTCTCCGTTGTAATTATGCATCCCTCTTGTCATTTCCTTAACGGTATTCGAGCGTTATCTTTTCATTGCCGCCAATTTGTCTCATAATCGGTTGAATACATGGATAGACGCGGTAGAACTGTAACCCACATTTTTGTGCGAAATCTCTTTTATTTTCTGAAGTTACAAATTTTTTTACAACAGTTGGTCCTCATTTTTTTATTTATTTAAAAATCTCCACTGACAACATTGAAAATATCATGAAAGTGGCAAGCACAAGTTCACGGTACGCTCTGTCGAAATTGTTCTCAACTGATTAGAAAACGTTTCATGGTGGGAAATAAATGCCGTGAAACCTCCTTACAGCACTTACTCAGCAGCACAAGAAAAATATTCTAAACGACATACCCCGTTTTTTAGACTGACTGCTCATTATGCAGGTCTCTTTGCCATTGACCTCATGCCACCGAAGAGTGCAAGTAGATTTGGTCGTTGGTTTTCACATCGGACTTGTTAGACGTTGTCCCAATAGTTATTGTAAATGTAGAGATTCTTTTGATAAGCAAGCCGCCAATAATATTTAGTTGTTGTGGGTACCTGAATATAATGATATAGTACATCTTTATTAGGTAAAATAGATACTGTATGCCACTGTTAGTGCCAAGTTGAAATCGGCGCTTTTTTGCATTTTGATCAGAAACGAACTTATTTTTATAGCTCATTTTCATGGTGCGCCAACTAAAATCTGCTTATACTCTCCTGCCCTCTGAAGGTACACTCTACCCTCATGCTTAATAAATGTCAATTGGAATTTGATCCCCAGTCTACATGCGTTGAGCTTAAGGGTGAAACAATATTTTCATTGCAGTGGTAGTATTCTTACAGCCTTTACATTTGAATGTGAACTTTTGACAGAAATCTCTCCGGTTGGGGATGGAAGAGGGTTAAACAAAAAGGTCCAACCACTTGTCTCAATTAATGACGCGACATTTCGAGGCCTAAATGGCCTTGTCTTCGAGGATGACTACTGCTGGTGCCGGGGAGAAGCAGTACGTCTGGAAGTAGAAAGCATAAAGATAAAAGGATCCATGTGCTGTTCACGAAAGAATATGCTAGCCACTATAGTGTATCTTTGCTGAGAAGTTGATTGTGATTTGTTTTCATTTTCAGCTGCTAGGGTGCCTCAACATCCGGAGAACGATGTGGCCTCCAGCTCGGACTCAACCTTTTCCTGTGATCTGGCCAGAATCATGGGATGGGGGAGGCGATCCCAGCAACAAAAGCATCGCAGTGACTCCTTGCCTGTTACTTGGGAAGTGTGGCACTCCAGGTGATTCCTCGTGCCACCAGTTGCTAAGTATGCCAATGGGAAGTAAGCATTCTTTTTACCTATACCTTACGTAAAACAGCAAAATCACTGTTAGGCCAAAAATTCAAAAGGCATATTAAAATCTTGGGTTGGATAGAGTCGCAGGAATAGCCTCCTACAGATGGCTTCGCTCGTTTCATTGGCCACATACTTTTTAAAAGAATTATAGTCTTACGTTAGTGTCATTCATAGCGCATAGCACTGAAAATATGTGAAATATAAAAAAAAATAAACTTCCACGGTATCAATCATCTCTGCTAAGATTTATACAGTTAACAATACATAGCATATTCAAATTAGAAAACACTTTAGTGCAGGCCTAGTCTTAAGGATCACAAATGTGTAACTACTCCTCAGATTGTTGTGAAAATTGCCAATGTTGTGGTTCACTACATGCTTTCTATTAGAGTTAAAAATCCCTACAATATGTTTGAAACAGCTCGCATCAAGTATTTTTCCGAATTATATAGGTTTCGGAGAATGGTTGCTTGCAAGTTTGCAGAGAGTGATGGTGAGAGCAATCTTCAAGGTCAAGTGTCTCATTGGTTCCGAGTTGATTTAGAGTGTAAATATTGTAGGTTGCATGTTTAAGTTTTACGCTATGGAATGGGCACAATCAAGCGTTAGGTCTGGCTCTACTCAGGTGAACTTTATAGTGCTAAAGATGGTTTCGCAACACTAAGTATTTTGCTGTTGAACTCCTGCTCTAATCTTTTCTCTAGCATAAAATGTAAATTCTTTACAATCCTAAAATATGGTTCTGGAAATTGTTCTTCTAAATGTAAACTAGATGATTCTGCTTCATTTACTCTCTCCCAAACCGTCCAGGAGAGCCAAACCGTGTAATGTACCGAGGAAACTTACCGAAAGAGCCGGCTGACAGTTTGTATATATTTGTAAAAAGCAGTTGGTGCTGTAACAGTAATAATGTCATGTCTCGTGCTTGTGCAATGCTTATTGTCGTGGAGCAAGCGGTTTTTTTTTTTGGTCTACGGACATTTTCTGCAGACTCATTAACAAAGCTTTCTCACTAAACTGCAGCGATTGGTTCCCCAAAGTAATTTGCAAAAACGTAGATGCAACTAGTTTCTTAGACTATATGTTGAATGTGGTAACTGTATCTATGACAAAATTTATGGTTTTATCCACATCCTAACTAGCATTTTCATTTTCATTTTGACATTTCGGTCTTCGACTGCACTTTTCTAGTCATATGGGCACGTTGAGTCGAACTCAAGCCCATGCAACTTGCATTTTACTATTACGGCAATATATAAAAGTGTTGACACGTTAGGCAAATAAAAAAAAATCTCTACAAGAAAATGTTTTAATAGTATATAAATCAGACTACCCCCATGCCGTGATAAAAAATGCAAGTGCTTGTTAGATATATTTTGGTTGACTGTGCTGCCTCATTTCTAATGTGTCACATATACCTCGGCGGCACATATGTTCTTCCGGTCGTTTAAACTCAAATTCACAGCCTAAACGTTTTATTCAACAACTCTCCTCTCTACTAATGTAATTGAAATTCTGAGGCACCCACTCATGCATAACTATGTGGCAAACATTTATTTTCGTGTGCATTATGGTTTTACACGATCTAGGTTTCTGCAGTGATTTATTGCATTCATGCTGAAACTGGGGAAAGGAGGGGATAGGGTTCTTCTGGCTATGAGTGAAGAGATAAACATTCATTGAAATCAAACCGGTTGAGAACTGGCATAAGGTATGATATTATATAGGTTGGTATTTTAGATTATCTTTAGTTTTTGTTTTATCTGTAACTTACTTTGTTGCATGTGATGCATTGAGTTTTTTTATTTTTTATTTGATGTTTATTATTCTTTATACCGCAGGTACTCTCGCAGCACACATTGGGATTGTGCGGGCCCTCCTCCCAGGAGCCAGGAGCTTCCGAGTCCTGAGCGGCAAGAATGGGAGTCTTATCTGACATCTCAAATTATAATTTACATCTTTCGAGAAGAGAAACTTTGGTAGATTTATTTTTTTGGAAATAAATACCTTCTACGAAATTTACTAAGTATTTTGCCACTGCTATTAGCGATCCAAGAGTACCTCGGACAAGAGTGTATTGGTGTGCAAACAACGTGCTCATTTATGGCCGCCACGTTGTTGTAGAAACCTGCGGGCATCCTGCGTTCCATATCCCCACTGGAGGCTGGATAACGTAGTTATGATAGCGAAAGTATCATTCAAGCATATTGTAACAGATCTTATTATGAACCAGTCATGACGGGAGTGGCGACTGCTTACATCATCACTTCCGTCATGATCTATTAAGGAAGCACTACGCTTACGTCTTATGACTTGTCCATAATACGATATGTAACGATATGCTTGCATAGCAGTTTCTGTATTATAATTCCGTTATAGAAATTTTTAACAGGACATTCATAAAGTTTCAGGCTGAAAAGTGAGCGCGCCGTGATGAATAGTAAGAAAACAAAACAGAACGCGGTCGGTACTGTCAAGAAGCGTGCCATATAACTGCCTGAGCGAGGAGGGAGTAATCAAAGAACCTATAACGGGGGCCACAGCCTTAGAGCATCCTTCAGAAATAGGGACTTAGCACTGCGCATGCGCCGAACCCAAAGTACGTTTCGAGTTAGCGTTCACGCGTAACGCAGAATTCGCTAGGACCCCCAGGTCAAACAAACATGGCAGCACCCTGCATCGCTCCCTTCGGAAAAAAAAATCATTATGGCCGCTCCACTATCATTCATGTTCATTTGCAAACAATTCTGCAGCAGGTTTTTTCTTTGCCTTACCTCGTTTAAATCATAAAATATGAGTAATGACCCAGCCACGTTTTTCTGATTGTCTTCCGATTCTGGCCTATCTTAAGTCTGAATGGACATGGTAATTGCTGTCATGACAGCGCCTCGCGCATTCAAGTGGCGTGTGACATTGCTACGTGACGCCATAGCGTCACGCGTCGTGTCATAACATCACCAGTCACGTGACGATGCAATGCACGTGACGTCGTGGAGTCGTGCGAATTGAGTGTTTCAAATGACGTCACAGTGTTACGTGACGTCATGCCATCACGTGACAACAATTCCGTCGGACGTCACGGTGCCGCGGAACGTCACAGCGTTAACTGAAATCATTGTCTAATATAACGTCCTGATCTCGGGCGACGTGACATCTAATGACCACGTTACCTGGCGTCATAATGTCCCGTGACGTCATGGTGGCACGTGACGCACATAGTTTTGTGACGCACCGGTGCCACTGGGCGTAAAGGTGCCACTAAACATCACAGTGCCAAATGACGTCACAGTGTTCGGTGACGTCATTGTGTCACGTGACACAGTTGTAACGTGGCGAAAGAGGTTTGATCCCCTATATAGTTTGAGAGAGTCTCAGCACCAACCTAGCATTATGAGTCCGTCCCTGAGAGGAAGAAAAATCTGTCCTTTTTAGGAGATCGGCGCCCAGAAAACAAAAAAAGTTCCGTCAGTTGCCCAATGCAAAGCGAAGTGACTCTTGCAGTTCATAGTCGCAACGGAATTATATATGCTTAAGATGCAGTGCCTTAACCGTTGAAAACCAAATATTTAAAACGTTTGTTGTCACGTATTCAAATGAACTGTAGTGCGCACTTTTACGTTGTTTGGTACTTTGAAAAATGGCAGACTATTATGTTGAGAAATAATACTATTGCAATCAGTGGCACTTTAATGTACGTTAGAAATACCGTCAGACGGAATTGCATCGCGAACAAATGAACACTCTGGGAGCTTTCTCGAAGATCCCACGAATGCCTTGATCTGGCTGAGTGTCCGAAGAAAGAAACAATAACCATGAAGTGTTGGGATAGGCCTTTCTGGAGGTCAAGATCCTTCCTCTCGCCTTTCCCTCACCCCTAGGGAGGGAGGGGGGGGGGGGTCATCCCATTGACAGCCTTCAGCCGGTAGTCGGCCGTCTGAGCCGCTAATGAGACTGGCAATGTCGCCCGGCGCCATGTTGACGGCGCGACACGTGGACAAGAGGTTAAGCCGGCCTCTTCCCGCTGACAGATTCCACGAGTTAAGCCTCTTCCAGCCAGGAACGTTTGTGGGATCATCCAGAAAGCTCTCGTCCTCGGTAGGCTTAAATGCTTCAGTCCAGACTTGACGACGACTCTGGCGGCCCAAGAGTGACAAGGCGCCATGTTCAAGGACCTCTGCTGGTGCAAGATGGGCCTTTGTACGAGGAAAAGAGACAAGGGGTGGCTCGAACTCCGGGAACTAATGCTTCACTAACATAGGCTACGAACATTACTGCAGGGACTCCCTACTCGGGAGGCGGGGCCAAATGACAATTTAAAAGTAGCAGCCGGAGGCTGCGAGAGTGTGCTCTCTGACGATGTAAGTACTTCTGAACATATCTAGTAATTAGGGTTTTTCGCGAGACACCCTCCCGTCTCCTGATGTTAATGCGTGGAATCGTCCTTCGGTTTCTCTCTTGGCCTCGACCTGCCTGATTCTGCCTGGAGAACGCCTCGGTCCCAACAAAAGGATTAATGGCAGGAGAGGTAGCTGCGATTCAATAAAGAAAGCTTTGCCTCGAATAAATTACACCGGGTGATGAAATACTTCATATTTGGTAGTAATGACGTATAAGAATACAATCAATCAATTTTTGTTGCCAAACTACAATCGTAAGCTCAGCTTTAAGGAAATGTTCAAAATTATTTAGGTTGGCTGCGGGTGCACACAGATGATGTTGAAATCCTATACTCGCACGTAGTTATGAAAAAAAATTTATAGGCCGAAGCTGCTCTTAGTGCGCATTTGATTTTTTTAATAATTAAGTTATAAGGGAACATATCAACTTAGATTTGATCAATATACATGTTCAACTTCAGGAAAGTTAGAAAGTGCTACTCCCATATATTTCACAGGAGGGGTGTTAGAGCGGTGAGGAAACCAGCTTTTACGCTTATATCTTGACTTACCACACTGGACCAAAGGAATTACTTCCCTTTAAGATATTAATTTCCGTCAACAACTTGCTACTTGCATGACCAGTGTCTAGAATCTTGAAGAGAGGAAATAACAAAAATTGGTCCAAATGGAGCACCAGAGTATTGCTTCAACTTTGCGAAAGTAACCTACTCAAACAATTTCAATGTAAGACTTTTGAACGATACCAAAATTAAGAAAGCGGTTTTCGGCATCCTTACGTAGAATTGGCCTAAAACCAGATTTGCGTTAAAATATGCGCACAAACATCAATCTTTCCGAGAAAAGGCCGAGCTGCGAAGGGCGGCACTTTTGACGACTGTCTGAGTCAACAAAAGCGAAGTCTGACTTATGTTAGATATAAATGATAGTCCGAGATTGGCGCACAAAAAACTTTTGAGTATACTACCGTTCTACTCGAGACGCTGCCAACTCCATATCACACTCAACAGTTTGCGATTGGCTTCATGTTTTGATGCTCTCCCTCTTTTGACGTCTAGGTTCCAGTGGTTATTTTATTGTCGGGAACTATTCACCAACACGCTTCCCTAACCTCACGCGGTTGTTGCTGGCGCAGCATAGGGCAGGGCGCGTGCGTAGAAATTCCACTTTACGCGAATTTGGGTTCTGCGCATGCGCAATGCCCGCACGTCGTGTTGGAACTGTGCGTTTTTTCAGACCTCGTGTTTGGAAACAGCGCGTTGACCTACAGTAGGCGACAGATCACGAATCTCGTAGATGCTTCGCATCGAGCACGCGCTATGTGTCTTCCTTCGTGCCAGAGCCTCTTATATAGCGTTTGCTATGCCTGTTGATCCATGAACCCTGCACAAAAATACGGAGATTCTCCGAACGGCTTTCTCGCAAGCGCCATCCTGTGACTGACGCGAGTATAAAATTATTTGCTCACGATTCAACCCACGCGAACTAGCGGGAACGTTCGGTTGTCGGTTATCTGAGCCTGACTGATCCAGTGGTGTCTCGCGGCTCTTCTACTCTTACCGGGTGTTTATACCTCGGAGACGCAGCGAAAAGTGATCAAATATAGCGATAGAATATAGCGAAATATAGCGGGTGGGTAAGGGTACGATCTGACAGAATGACCGATGCTCGACCTTTCATCGTTTATTCTGTAATGCCCGTGTCCCACAAGAGCGACATACAGAGACAAAAGACAACGAGAAGCCTCAAACCAGAGTCTTTCGCGATTCGAGAGGCTTCGTAAAATAAAGAAGGCTATGCTCAAAAACCAGTAAAGTATTTGCTATGCTCAAGCACAAGCATCATGCACGCGAGGGTATTTTTGGCAGACTTGCAATCGCGTGTGCTTACTTCACGAGCACAGGAACGACTAAACGCCTGCCAAAGGTACCATTGCGAGCATGCTGCATGGGTTTGAGGCTTGTCGTTGTCTTTTGTCTCTGTCTGCCGCTCTAGTGGGACACGGGCATAATGAAGAATGTTTTCATTTTTCGCGCTGCCTGTGCACCTGAAATACAGGGTGTCCCAAAAATAATTTACGCGGCATTATTCGCCGCAAAAATAAACTACGCACCACCAAACGCTCATTCTCCGCCCGAATGTTGCGCTAGTGGTCCGTACCGAATGATAAAGTTTCAAATCTAACCGTTATTTTATTTAAAGTTAGGAGTAATTTTCCGAAATGTGTATATGAAAAAATGGCTGGCCGTTGGGGCTCTCGAATACATGAAACGGAAGGGCGCCAGTCACCCTAAACGGGCTGAAAATGTCGCGCATTTTTTCATTAGAACTTTCAGAAAATCAGTTATAACTTTTGAATTTGTGATTAGTTAGTTCTGAAACGTTGGCGTCTGCTTCGGACCGCTTGCGCTACATTTAGGCCGTAATTGAGTGTTCGGCGATGCGTAGTTTATTTTTGCGGGAGAAGAAAACACTGCACAATATTTTGGGGGATACACTGAAAATTTCAGTTTCGACGCATTGCTTATCGCTACATGAAAAACACTGCTGTATTTATCCGTTGCATTATGACGATGCTGGGAAAATCAGGAGTCTGTTGTTGTGGTTTTTTTCGCTCTTTGCGATTTTGTTTTTTGTTTTCAAATTTTATTATTTGACTATGGCCTTATATACCTTTTGTTTGCACGGCTATCTATGTGAATTGTTGCTTCCTTTTCTTTTTTTTTTTATTATTTTTATGATTTTTTTATTAAAGCTGGACAATACTGTATGTTTCATTGTTTAACATTGCTATCGAATCCTTGTACTGCGGCAAACGTTACTGCGGCAAATTGTAGGAATTGTACTGCGGCAAATTGCTGAGGAGGTCCTTTCCTCAAAATACCCAGGAGCTCTGCAGGTATGTATACCGATGACTCAGTTCCCTTTGGAACGTGCAGCGCTACCGCGGCCTTCGTTATACCAAAGGAGAACATGACATGAAACGGCCGTTTTCATGCGGTGGTCAGCTCCACCACGGTAGAGCTTAAGGCCATTGAGAAAGCACTTAACTTTAGTACCTCTCATACCCAGCAAACTCTAGCGCTGGTCACCGATTCAAGAGCGGGCCTTCAACGCCTAGCTAATCCTGACTTCATGGACGAATCGACGGCCACCATACAATTTACGTTAAAGCAGTTACACAATTCTGGATTCAGCATTGCGTTTCAGTGGGTGCCTTCACATGTAGGATCGTTTGGTGATTCCGAAGCCGATAAACTCGCAGGAGCGGCACATGGACTGCCGCGCACTATTCCCAGTCCAACAGATATCAAGGCAAAGCGAAAGTTCATCAAAAGTTAGATAACTGAACATTTTCCGAGCAGATACTCCAAACATCAGCCATGCGTCACAAAGGGTCGCACAAGAAAGAAGAGCACTCTCCTCAGAACAATACGCCGCAGAATTGCATTTACAGATGTGTTTCTTTTTAAAATATCTGCAAAAAAGACCCCCCAGTGTCCGAACTGCAACGGTGAAGAAAACATATACCACATCCTCTTCAACTGCGCAGAATATAGCGATCCACGTCACCGGTTCGTCACTGAGCTCGCCAGAATCGGACATCGTGATCCAGACGGCGTCATCCATCCAAGTGCTTCAGCCCGTCGCCGCCAGATAATCAACACCTGCTACTGAACTTACTCGACGAATCCGGTGTCGGAAATCGGCTGTGAAATAACTGCACATTAACTCTCAGCGCGTTCACATCTTTATTTGATTTTTTCTCTATTTTCCTTCTCTCTTTCTTTCATCGCCCTTTCTTTCCTCTCTCTACTTTCTTTATTGGGAAGCCCATTCAGCATTCCCGCTAGAACAACCTCCCCTACTTCTCTCACGTCGCCTCTCTCTCTCTATCCAATCCTTGCGACAGCTACCCTTGAAGCGATCACTGTGAAATATTTTTCGACAGGCCTTCAGTACCCTGTGCGTTGTACTTGATACAAAAATAAACATCAAACATCCGTAAGGATCGTAACATCTCCGTCTAACATTATTACGGAACGCGTTTTACAGCCACAATAAATGAAAAAAGTAACGCACCCTTTTCTTATGTTCCAGAAGCACGCTCCAGCATTCAGAAGAAACCAAGAAGTTAAAAGCAAGACCGCAGTGCAGGGGATTTCAGTCCATCCTGGAATATATCACGTTGACCTGACTTGACGTCCACCACTAGAATAATCTGCATGCCACGACAGCTAACAATACAACTACTTCACACCAGGACGACGCTACTGAAACAAACTTTCAGCTTCTCCATTCTGGTGAAGAAGAAAGACCAGCGAAGCTGCATTATGGTGGGAATGAAATAATGGCCGGCCGCAAGCCGGCAAGCCAGAATGGAAGAACCGGAAAGGATGCCGCCACTTATGAGCGACGGCGGCAATCAGACAACCGACAGGACGGTTGTCTGGTTGCCGCCGTCGCTCATAGATGGTGGTAGCTGTCCGGAGTCTTATGTCGACATTTATTTGCTGGCGGACACGATCCTGGTAAAACTAGCTCCGCTGTAAAAAAACATCTGAAATACAATCGGGTGGCAAACTGGTCGACTCGCTTCGATCAAACGTGATTAGGGGATACGGGTGCCCGCTTGATACAGCACCCGTTTGAAAGTGTACCCGTTTGATACGCGGTACTCGTTTCATACGGGCGCCCGTTTGACTTGGCACGTGCCCACACATTCTAACGCGCCACTGGGATATTCAGGAGGAAAATTATTTGTTCGCACTAAATGGGTTAGTCTGGATTGATTTTATTACTTTACAAACTCTCAGAATATAGAGTGTCTTTGCCGTTATGTCTGTGGTTCAAGACATACTTGACTGAGCTTATTAACAGAGTTCGTGTTAGCGGTGAGCTATAGAGATCATACGTAAGTCCTTCTGGTGTTCCCCAGGGTTCAACTCTGGTACCTCTGCTGTTTAATATTTTTGTTAATGACGAGTATATTGTTGTGTAAAACATCACAAATTGCTCGACTTCTACGATGACATTAAGATCTACAGACATATCAAATCGGATGCTGATTGCAAACTTTTGCAAAAAGACATATCTGCAACCTCGTTATGGTGTGAGAGGCGAAACTTGCATTTAAAGAGGAAAGAAACGCTTGTCATTAATTTATTGCGAAAATATGTTTTCTAAATTGTTTCTATAAGCTGAAGAATGAACAATTACGTCGAGCGTATTGTACGCGGGATTTGGGCATCTATGTGAATTCGACCCTCAGTTTGATGCACATTTGTCGAATTTGGTGAGTTCATGCTTCCGAAATTTAAGTTTGTTTTCACAAATAACCCGCGATTTCAAGGAGCCATCGTGTCTTGTCAGGCTTTACGCCTCTATTGTGCTTTCAAAACTTGAGTTCGGCTCCGTGGTCTGGAACTGTTTGAGTGTGGCGGGTTTCGAGAGGGTAGAACATGTTTAGAGGAAGCTGGCACGCATTGTGTACGACCGTTATTACGGTCGCCGGATATTTTTTACTCACGAGTCAATGTTACACAGGATGAATATGCTGACATTAGTAGCTGGGCTAAATTCTCGGGATTGTGTATTTTTGCAAAAAGGTGTGCAAGAACATTAAGTTTTTCTAAACTTGTGCCTCGGCTCTCTTTATCCGTTCCACGCGTGAGCCGCCGCAACCCTAACACGTACTATGTGCAAGACCTTTGTTCACTTTCTTCCATGTTGCGTATTCAAAATAGTTTTAATACACTCAGGGCGGAAGTTGGTATCTCGTTTAAAAAGCATTCAGTCATCGACTGTTCCTGGACACAAGAAAGAAAGAATATGACCCGGAGTAGTTAGTACCTGTCAAACCGGTCAGCCAAGAAAACTGATGCAAACTGATGCATATGTATCAGGAATCAGTTTCAATTTATATCAGTCCATTTCTTCCTCAGATATGGATGTGCGGAACAAACGCTGAAATTCACAAGAATAATCTTACATCATTTCAGTGTTTTCGAATTCACAGCCCAGCACGCACGTGTTTGCTGCCTCGGAAAGTAGCCGCGGCGGGCGCGGCGCACGATCAAATGCTGAAACAGGCCAGAAGCTCTTCACATGGAAGAAACCCTTTTAAAATCCACTGGCACAAGTGTTTCAAAATAGTCCGGGTAGAAGACGAAAAGTATTGTTTTCATATCTCCCAGAAGTTTATTACATTCAGTGTATTCCGCAAACAAATACAAAAGTGCAAGCGATACGTGAAATGTGAAGAGGAACTACTACGTTTTTATGCAACAGAACAGATTGTAAAGCAAAGAAAGAACCAGGCAACTCTAGGGTAGTGTCCATTCTCCCGGAAACTGGGAGAATAATTTCCCCGAAATTCTACCGGCAGTCGCCTCTCATTGGCGGTGGCAATCAGTTCGTCGAACAACGTTTCATCGACATATTGCCGCGCGCAAGGCTGAGAAAGCAACGCTCGGTCACGGTCCTCCAGAAAGTTCCCGTTTATTCATGTACCGCACGTAACTTCTATCATTTATCCCTGCTTTTGTTTTCTAGAAAGTGCGTGTTCATTCTCGCCCCGATCACGCGACGCTCGAACCGCTTTCGCCGAATCTTCGAGATAGCGGCGCACTCTAGATAAGAGGCCGCCCGCGACCTTGTCGAGTCAGTCTCGCCCTAGCGCTCGATTCTGCTGACACGCCGACTTCGACGCCCGCGACGCTCTGCTTTCTTCTGTTTCCTTCTTTATTTTTGGCACAAGTTCGCCACATTAAACGTTTATTTATTTCTGTTTATTTCTTGTTTATTGGTCACGACTCACCACCCGTGACATTCTGGTGGAGGTGCGGGGTACCGCATGTCCGTGCAGCGCAGCCCTCCGAGTTCCCGCAGTACAAGTCCGAATCCAAGCTCCCGAGGACCCAACGAAGACCAGATCGAGACTCGATCAAGTCGCCGCACCCAAGGGCTAAACCCGGAATACGGACTTCTACCACCCAGGACCAGGCAGCCGACGATGACCAACCTGTCGCAGACCCCCGCCGCTCCTGCCGTCGTCTACCTACCCGTCGCTCCTCGGACACCGGCTCCGTTCCACGGCGAACTCCACGAAGACGTTGAAGATTGGATCGACCAATTCGAACGCGTCGCCCGCCACAATAGCTGGACCAATGAGCAACGGCTGCAAAACGTGTATTTCTCGCTCGAGGGGACTGCCAGAAGCTGGTACGAAAATCACGAGTCTTCATTGACATCCTGGGACATTTTCAAGAGCCAGCAGAAGGCGACATTTGTCAACCAGCACCGCCGAGAGAGAGCCGAAGACTTACTTCGTACCAGGACTCAAGGCCCCAACGAGAGCATTACCGGCTTCGTGGAGGATGTTCTCCGCCTAAGCGCCCGCGCCGATCCTCAGGCTACCGAGGAGAAGAAGCTGTACCACCTGATGAGGGGTGTGAAAAGCGAGATTTTCGGCGGTCTCATCCGGAATCCCCCAACAACAGTCGACGAGTTCATCACGGAGGCGACAAATATGGAACGGGCCTTGCTAGCCCGCGCCAGACACTACCAACGACACCCTGGCGTAACTACTCTAGCGACATCTGGATCCGACCTGGCACCACCCTCCCCGGCATCCGTGACCTTATCCGTGAAGACGTCCAGGAGGAGTTGAAGAAGTTGCTACCTGCTGCCACAAGCCTGGCTACGCCCTCAGTCGCCGAGATTGTTCGGGAAGAACTTCAGCAGGCGCTGCAGCCAGAAGTTCTCGCCAGCGCCGCTCCTGAACCACCGAAGCTGAGCTACGCCGCAGCTGCCCGACGACCACCGCCCCCTGCTCACCCGTATACGGCGCCACCTCGACGTGAACCTCTAGCGCCGCAGTATTCACGACGCCATGAAGATCGGGTGTACGTCCGCAAAGAACAAGCTGCTCTACGAAAGACCGACGTGTGGAGGACGGCCGAGCGACGCCTGTTGTGCTACCACTGCGGGGAGGCCGACCATATCTACCGTCGTTGTCCCTACCGGCAAATGGGCCTGCGTGGGTTTCACCCGAGCGACCCACGCCCGAGGTACGGCGAACGCCCTCACGACATCGAGGAGTACCTCCGACGTTCGCCCTCCCCAGTGTCGTCTCTCCGCCGTGAAGCCCGCTCCCCATCGCCACGACGTTCAGACTCCCCAGCGCCACGATCCCGCCGAGAGAGCCTGTCTCCCCTGCGTCGTCGGGAAAACTGAGTGCGGCAACGCCTGGAGGTGACGTTGCCGAAAACGACGGAAGCAAACAGCCTCCAAGAACGCCGGAGCGCTCCCACTCTCTCGACGCCCCGCATTGCACCGACGCGCCTGCAACGGTGTCCAACAACCTAAACGTTGTTATCGATGGCCAAAACGCATCGGCACTCGTTGACACCGGGGCAGACTACTCAGTATTGAGTGGGAGGCTCTCTCGCCACCTTCGAAAAGTCACGACGCCGTGAGATGGACCGCAGATACGAACCGACGGAGGACACCTCATCAAGCCTGTCGGAAGGTGCACCGCTCGCGTCGAAATTCACGGCGAGACGTGTCCTGTGAAATTCGTCATTCTACAAGACTGTTCCAGAGACGTCATTCTCGGCATGGACTTTTTGTGTGAATACGGCGCCGTCATCGACCTTGGAGAAAACAGATTGACGCTGCGGACACCTGTTCCGCCTTCAGAGAAACTCCAAACTGCGTCAGCCGCCGTCCGAGTCGCTGCCGACCACGTGAATCTGCCGCCGCGATCAAGTGTTGTCGTACCTGTCGTGACCGATGCAGCTACCCGTAGCGAAGTTCTTCTGGAAGGTAACCTCCAGTTGCTCCTGGGAAGAGGAATAGGCGTCGCACGAGGAGTAGCTGAACTTCAGGATGGCCGCACTGTGGTCCTCGTGACGAACTTCCGGAATGAAACGCAACACCTCACAAAAGGTGCAGCCGTTGGCCACGTCGAGGATCTCCGAAACTCCGCCGAAATCGCCGCCATTACTGCTGAATCCTCGCCACCTCAGCAAGACGGTACGTCGCCAGCGCAACTCGACATCGACCCTAAGCTTCCGGACCCGAAACGACGGCAGCTGATTAACCTCCTCGCTGAAAACCGTGACTGCTTTGCGACGTCGTCGAAGGTACGCCAAACAGCCGTTGCGAAGCACCGCATCATTACCGAGGACGACGCGCGCCCTGTGCATCGATCACCGTAGAGAGTCTCCGTTAAAGAAAGGGAGGTGATCCAGGAGCAAGTTCAAGAGATGCTGAACGACGACATAATCCAACCATCAAGCAGTCCGTGGGCCTCTCCAGTCGTACTGGTTAAGAAGAAGGACGGAACGCTTCGGTTCTGCGTGGACTACCGGCAGCTGAACGCGGTGACGAAGAAAGACGTCTACCCACTCCCCCGAATCGACGACACGTTAGACCGGCTGCGCCACTCTCGATACTTCTCATCCATGGACCTGAAGAGCGGCTACTGGCAGATCGAAGTCGACGAACGGGACCGAGAGAAGACAGCTTTCGTCACGCCGGATAGGCTGTACGAGTTCAAGGTAATGCCCTTCGGACTATGTACGGCGCCAGCAACTTTCCAGCGTGTTATGGACACCGTACTGGCAGGACTGAAGTGGCAGAGCTGTCTGGTCTACCTCGATGACGTCGTGGTGTTTTCCAGCGACTTCGACGAGCACTTGCGACGACTCCGAGCTGTTCTTCAAGCCATACGGACCGCTGGACTCACCCTCAAGCCGTCAAAGTGTCGGTTCGCCTATGACGAACTGAAGTTTCTAGGTCACGTGGTTAGCAACGAAGGCGTGCGCCCAGACCCTGAGAAGACTCGCGCCGTCGCGTCATTTCCAGTGCCGACAGACAAAAAGGCCGTGCGAAGATTCCTTGGACTTTGCGCCTACTATCGTCGCTTCGTTCGGGATTTCGCACGGATTTCCGCACCGCTCACAAACCTCACGAAGGACGCCGAGAGGTTCGAATGGGCCGAGGAACAACAGCAGGCATTCGACGAGCTGAAGCGACGACTCCAGACGCTTCCGGTTCTTGGACATTTCGATCAGGATGCGGACACCGAGATTCACACTGACGCAAGTAACGCAGGACTTGGCGCGGTACTAGTTCAAGTACAAGAAGGCACCGAACGAGTCATCGCCTACGCAAGTCGTACACTGTCCAAGGCAGAGAGAAATTACTCCACGACTGAGAAAGAATGCCTTGCGGTCGTCTGGGCAATCACGAAGTTTCGTCCGTACTTGTACGGAAGCCCGTTCCGCGTAGTCACGGACCACCACTCGCTGTGCTGGCTTGCGAACCTCAAGGACCCGTCAGGACGCCTCGCTCGGTGGAGCCTCCGGCTAGAAGAGTTCAACATGACTGTGGTTTACAAGTCAGGACACAAGCACAGCGACGCTGACTGCCTGTCCAGGGCCCCTGTCGAAACACCTTCCCGCAGCAGCGACGACGATGATGACGAGTGCTTTCTAGGGGCAGTGAACACCGATGACATGGCACGACGTCAACGAGACGATCCGGAGCTGCGAGCCTTAATCGAGCACCTGGAAGGGCGCGGCGGTACCGTACCCCGTGTTTTCTCACGAGCCGTGCCGACCTTCACCATTCGACAAGGTGTACTCTACAAAGAGAACTTCGGGAACTACAACACGCCGTGGCTGCTGGTAATCCCGACCGACCTTCGAGGGGAGATCTTTCAAGCATGTCACGACGACCCGACGTCCGGACACCTTGGATACAGCCGGACACTGGCCCGTATTCGTGAAAAGTATTACTGGCCCAAGCTCCCCAAGACCGTCCACCTGTACACACGATCATGCCACGAGGGCCAGCGACGCAAGAAACCTCCGACGAGACCGGCCGGACTCCTGCAGCCTATTTCTCCTCCAACTGCACCCTTCCAGCAGATCGGAATGGATCTACTTGGTCCTTTTCCGCCTTCGACGTCGGAGAACCGCTGGATCATCGTCGCCACAGATTATCTCACGCGGTACGCCGAAACGAAAGCTCTTCCTTCGGGGACTGCTGTGGAAGTTGCCAAGTTTTTCATTGAGTCCATCGTACTCCGGCACGGCGCTCCAAAAGTTCTGATTACAGATCGCGGATCAACGTTCATGGCACAACTGACCCAAGAAATCTTCTGACTCAGTCACACCAGCCATCGTCGTACAACTGTGTACCACCCGCAGACCAACGGGCTGACGGAGCGACTCAGCAAGACAATCGCCGGTATGATCTCTATGTACGTCGACGTAGAGCACAAGACGTGGGACGAGGTGCTGCGCTACGTCACGTTCGCCTACAATACGGCGGTTCAAGAGACCACTGGATTCACCCCTTTCCAGCTGGTACATGGTCGGAAGGTAACGACCATGCTGGACGCCATGCTGCCCCATGAGCCATCTGACAACGAGAGCGACGACGCCCAGGCGGTTGCTCAACGCGCCGAAGAAGTTCGCCAGCTCGCCCGACTCCTGATTCAAGACCAGCAACGCGTCGACGCCGGCCGCTACAACCTTCGTCGCAGGGACGTCCACTTCCAGCCCGGAGATAGGGTGTGGGTATGGACGCCCATCCGTCGCCGCGGCCTCAGTGAGAAACTGCTGAAACGGTACTTTGGACCATACAAGGTACTTCGCCGCCTCGGCGAGCTGAACTACGAGGTGATGCCCGACGGAACACGAACATCGTCACGCCGCCCACCACGACCTGATGTCGTCCACGTCGTGCGCCTGAAGCCGTACAACGCTCGATAGGACTGTGGACCTTTTGTGCTCCAAAAGACTCTTTAGTTTATCGTTCTTTTTTATTTTGATTTGTTTTACACTGCATCGGGGCGATGCACTTTTAAAGGGGGGAGTAATGCCGCGCGCAAGGCTGAGAAAGCAACGCTCGGTCACGGTCCTCCAGAAAGTTCCCGTTTATTCATGTACCGCACGTAACTTTTATCATTTATCCCTGCTTTTCTTTTCTAGAAAGTGCGTGTTCATTCTCGCCCCGATCACGCGACGCTCGAACCGCTTTCGCCGAATCTTCGAGATAGCGGCGCACTCTAGATAAGAGGCCGCCCGCGACCTTGTCGAGTCAGTCTCGCCCTAGCGCTCGATTCTGCTGACACGCCGACTTCGACGCCCGCGACGCTCTGCTTTCTTCTGTTTCCTTCTTTATTTTTGGCACAAGTTCGCCACATTAAACGTTTATTTATTTCTGTTTATTTCTTGTTTATTGGTCACGACTCACCACCCGTTTCATTGACATGCAGTTTCATCGGCAGAATGCTTTATAGACAACACAGGACCCGTTATCTAGAAGCCGGTTAACTTTAACCACTGCAAAAAGTTAACCGCATTTCCCACGAGGGGAAATTTTAGGTCACGTGACCGGCAGAGTAAGGAAGTCGGAAAAACATAGCGGTGCCTCTGCGAGCGAGCGCCGCTTCCTTTCAAACTATAAGATGTCGTAATATCTGCAATATCGGGCGCGTTAGTCAGCAGTGAATGGTGCAGGAGGCTTTCGCTTTGCCTTACATCACTTAAATCGCAAAGCATGAGCAATGACCTCGCCGCAATTTTTGACACTCTTTCGATTCTGGCCATTCTTATGCCTAAATGAACGCGATAATTGTCGGCATGCCAACATCTTTAGAATACTATAGTGGATTGCATTGACTCAATCGGCCGGGTATTGATAGCACGCAGAAGCAGACAGTGTCCCAAAAGACCATTCACTAAATTGGCCAACCACCAAGGTGCATGCTACGATTGTAGCTACATGCGCTGCACGCGCTGGTGTCTGCAGCAGTAACTGCTTTAAAGTAAATGCCTAAAACAAATTTTGCCTTGCACGCGCGTTCGTCGAAGCCTTATTATGATTATCTTTAATACCCGAAAGGCCAGCCCGCACGGAGCGCTGAATTATACTTTTAGCATTCTCCTCGATGCTTCGGTAATTTAGTAATTAGTGTTTCTTCACTGGAGCCGAATTTCATGGTTTTCAATTTATGATTGTCTTATAAATAGCTCTTACATGCTAGAAGTGAGCAGTGAAATGCCGCCTTCATTTCACTGCTCACTTCTTCCTCATCGTTTCCAGGACTGAACTTCGGCGCCCTCTTTCGTACTTTTAAGGAAATTTCGACGAGGCTTGTCTTCAATTGAGACCGCCAAACATTTAGATATTCTACAAACAAGGGTTAATTTAGTTAATGATTATAATGCAATTATAATTATAAACTAAATTAACCCTGAGCTAACCCCTGTTTAGCTCAGTTGGTAGAGCGCTCCACCTGTAATGGAGAGGTCCCGGGTTTGGTACCCGAACCAGGCGGATTTTTCCGGTTGCGCACCAGTCACCTAGCTGTGTTTGGAGATCTGTGTTTGTCCTTTGTCTCTCTTGTTCCCCTTCTCCAGGGGTTATTTTAATAATCAATATAGTTTTATTTCACCCAATATCTGTGACACGTGCAACCGAATGTGTTTCTTAAGTGTTAAGCTCCAATGTATACCGCGCTGCGTCGCGAAAAAAACGGTAGCGCGCGTTTGTGTGTCCCCCCTTTTGGGAACTTTTCCACGAAAGCCAATTATACTTGCTACAACTAGTAGGTGACACCTGCTACACCCCATAATAAAACACGGAGTTATCGCTCATCCAGCCCTCGTCGCATTTTGCTAGGTACTTGAAGGTACCTAGTAGGGAAGAACGGTTAAGTTTTTACCTCGGTTAAAGTTAGCCGGCTTCGAGCAAACAGGCCCATATTAGCTTTTTTGTTTCTGCGCAATAAGTCCCCCGACTGTCACCGCGAATGGCGTGTACAGATGAAACAGGTGGGTTAATATTTTTTTTTTTTGTAATGAGCCGTCGCAGACTGCCCCGCAAAACGGCGTGAACGGGTGGGCCGGGTCCATGAATACGCGTCGTGATACAAGCGCGACGAAATGTCCCTACAGCGTGAAATTCGCGTATTTAATTAAATTTATATTATTTTTGGGGGGTGCTTCATTGAAAGGACCATAGGCTAAATGTTTTATTAACAGCCTTACCAAGCTAATAAACTTCCTCATGTGGGAGTCACAAGTTTACAACATGAACGTAATTTCTTTTTCGTGATACAATAAATAGTTTCAAAAATACTATATAAATATCAGGGAGACATTTGTTACCATATAGCAATGCAATATTTACACAAAGATTACACAAAGTCATAATTCAAGAATACTGATAACCAAACAAAAAAGATTACGAGAAAAAATGCACATGCCTTTAGAAAATTCACTTAAAGGGCACAAAGCCACGCGTATCGCTTCATGCTAACAAAATATATTTTCAATTTCTTAAAAGTGAAGTTGTCTTTATTTGTTTAAGTAGTTTACCATAAAATTATTCCAAAATGGAATTCCAAAATGGAATATAGATCAGCTTCCTGAAAAGGCGGAAGGAACGCTGAAGAAGAGACTAGGTTATCAAATGCATCTAGGCTATCTCTCGCCTGACCAGAAAAAGTAACAAAAAAAAAAAACGTTAAAATCCTCTACAATCGATTGAAAATTATCTCCAAAATGTCGTTTCAGCGTATCATCAATGGAGTGTCTTTGGTGTCCACAGAGTTTATTTATCAAAGACCAAGTTTTACGGGCATCCGAATGAGATTGGGAGAATTTTCTGTGATAAGAAATGCGCTTAGCAGATCGAATCATCGCGTCTACTTTGTTACGGCAGGATTTAAGGAGTATTCGTAGGTGTGCATCATTGGGTGAACGACGGCAGCGAGCCCATAGTGCATTTTTTTCCCTTATCGCATCTACAATATTTGCATTCAGCCATACAAGATCAGGGTTGCGTTTCTTTACAAATATTTCTCTACGACATCTTTCATAGAACTGTTTGAAAACCAGCCCAAACTTTGGATAAACGTCGGTGTAGTTAACGGTCCTCAAAAAGTGGTTCCAGTCAATAGCTGAGACCAATTTATCAAAGGCCGTGGTGTCGATACCTGTAACATTAATGCGGCCTGATGTTTCGCGCGATTTAAGAACGCCGATTGACCAGCGGCAGGCCACAAAGTAGTGGTCGGCAAGTTTTTCCTTAATAACTGCTGATTTCACGACAGTCGAAGATGTTCTTAGGTTAATGTGGTCAATGCATCACAAAACAAGTCTCCCTAAAAGGAACTCTTCACGTGTTGGACAATCAATAACGGACTCAATGCCATGAGTTGCCAAAGTGTTGAGGTAATTGCATACATTAGATTTAGACCCATTCAAGATATCAATATTAAAGTCTCCTATAATGCATAATTGACTATACGGACTCAGATCAGTAATGTTTTCTTCAAATTCTACGAGAAAGGACCCTATATTTGTGGACGGTGGTCTATACATTGCGAGCAAACATATGGAATTGATTGAATTCTCCACAGAAAGGGCAATGAACTCGGCCTGAGCGAACGTCAACCAAATATTTGAAAATGACCATTTATCACTCACGAAAACCGCGATACCACCACCATGACCCATATCTCGAGTGGAAAAAGTACCACGATAACCCGGTAAAGAGAACTGATCTGTTGCAGAAGAGGGGACGTTAATTTCTGTTGAGACAAATACATCTACTGAAGAAGCAATCGCTCTTGAGGTAATTTCGAATTCTGCCCAATGTTTACGTATGCTCCGAATATTAACGTGTACTACAGAAAAAAACGTTTCCTCACAATTTCCAAAAAAATTTCGAAGATATGAAAAATTTAAAACCTGAGCGAAATCTACCATACATCTAAAGAATATTTTTAAGGTCTAGCGAACTGTGAATTCTCACAGGTGGAGAACCCACCGCCTTCTTTGCGTAAATTTTAGCTCTGGTTACCCAGACGAACTTATAGCCCTGTTCCCTGTCCTTCTGTCTTGACCGCCAAAACAGCTCCTTGTTGGCGTGGGTCAGGTTGTCATTTAAGTACAGTCTGGGAAGAGAACTATCCTGACCCAGCGATCGAAGCGTACCCCGCGCTGCCATCCAGGATTCCTTCATGTGGACAGACGCGAATTTGAGCAGAATCGGTGGGTTTTTTGCATATTTGGCTGGCAAGCGGTGAAGAGCAAGAATCTCAGATTTCTGAAAGTTTGAGATATTCAGTTTTTTTGATAGAGTCTCAGCAAGCGACATAAGATCTTCATGAGGTGAGACAGGAAGTCCGTGCACTTCCAGGTTTGGCAGACGGCTGTGCTGCTCGTTGTCGTTTAGGGCGACCCGCATCTCTTGGATCTCGGATGCCTGCGCCTCCACTGTTGACTTTAAATGAGAAAGCTCCGTTTGCAGGGCTTTGCCATTCTGTTCGTTGGTGGTCGCCAACTTGAGGAGGCAGTCATAGTCGGCCGAAAAGAAATCCATTGAGTGTTGTAGGCCGTTCACAGTCTCCCTTAGACTCTCGACAATGGGCTTGAGGGCTAAAAGTTCGTTTATTTTGGCCGACAGTGTCATAAGGGAATCGACGCTGCCCTTCAATGACAGTAATCCCTCCAGCTTCTCATTCATAGCTGTTAGTTGTGCAGAGAGCAGTCCTATCCCTTCAGAGGAGCTTGACGACTTCGGCTCATATGCCCCCACCTAACCATCCTTCCCACGACACGCACGGCACTTCCATTTTCTCGTTTCGTTTGTCCCATGGTGATGAAGGTTTTATCAGCAATCCCGGAGCAAGATTGTCCAAGATGGTAATTGGACTTGCAATCCGAACACGACATGTGCCTGCCATCGTTGTTTATAGACTTGCTACATGCCGTGCACTCTATCATGCGGATCGTTGGGGAATCCATATGCATAAGGGAATTCGCTGAAGTGTGTGAAACGTAGTCCGTAGGTCGAGGCACTCCTCTAAGTATCGACGCGAGCCACTGGGGCAGGTAACTGGTCAGGATGGTGAGTAACTGCGCTACGACTGAACGACTGGCCGGCAGTACTGGGTTCCAGCGATTACGCTGTCAAACACGCAGGGCTAGGTCGAGCTGATTCGTGCAACTGCAGAAGAAAGCCGCCGCTCACCATGGTACTGGAGCAGCGGTAGTTGCTAAGAGGCCTTCTAGGGCTCCGTTGGAGCTGCCAAGCTTGTAGGATTCTTCCAGCGCTGACCAACGTTCTGTTGAGCCCGGCTGTTTTGAGGCTTGCGTAGATGAAAACCTGTTGTCGAAGCCACCATCCAACTGACAAATTATGGCCGTGGATAAGGAATTTCAGTGTAAAATGCACAGACTGATGGAACGGTATATCTGGCCTGCGACTTCTTCTTCTTTCTTGGAAGGATATAACGCCGGGAAAGCATTTTATTCTGTAAAAGCGCTTCATTTGGGCGTGTTTCTAGATTTCGGTTTCTTTTCGGAGCCCATCACCACGCCCGCGGTCCTGCACACCAGTGGCTGAGACGCGCAACAGATGTGCGCTATACTTCTCTCCATTCTGCGAGGGAAGCGAGGGGTGGCTTCGCGCCGCGACCGCCGGGGAACAGGACCGCGGGCGCAAAGATGCGCTCCGATAAGAAACAAACCGAAATCTAGAAACGCGTCCAAATGAAGCGTTTTTACAGAATGCCGTAAAATTCTGTCCCGGCGTTATATCCTTCTAAACATAGTTGATTTAGGGGTTTTCGATGCTGCTCAGCAAGTCTCTAATTGAAACCATATGTTTATTTTCGATTTTAAAAAAAGTTAATTAACAAATTTTAATTAATTAGCCGACTTATCACAAAGATTAGCCACCCACATAATGTCCGCCATGCCGCATAACCGGCACCATGACAGAACAGCACACAACATAACAGCACGCGACAAAACAGCACGGTCAAAACAGCACGCGTCAAAACAGCACAGCGTCAAAACAGCACGGCGACAAAACAGCACGCGTCAAAATAGCACGCGACAAAACAGCACAGCGTCAAAACGGCACAGCGACAGAAGGGCACGTGCCAAAACAGCACGGCGTCAAAACAGCACAGTGTCAGAACAGCCCAGCAACAAAACAGCACAGCGTCAAAACATGACATTGACAATATAACTAGGGTTCGGCGTTTTCGGTTTGTATTATTTCAAATTCCGCGCACTTTTTTTCGGTTTTTATTAAAAAAAAAAGTTTTCGGTTTATTGCGGTGAATATTTGTAGACTCATAAACTTCTCAGTTATATTAGGTTTATTGACGGAAACCAGTATATTAACGAAAATTCAATAATTAAAAGCGTTTGTGCAAAATGTATATTGTGTACCACGTACTGGTCTTCTTATTTGTTGCCGTCTTTGGCAGCCGACGCGACCTGTTCTGTAAAATGCACTGGGGCCTTATTGTATCTGACATTATCGTCGTGTGCTCGTATTTGTACACAGGACGAGCATGAGCTTCAGTACCACTTCGGTCGGAGAGGCAAATATCAAAATGGAGAAATTAGCAAGCATTGTACTCTGTGCGTTTTCCCCCATTTTCACGCCTGCGAGAGGTGACAAATTCGCGCCGACGGCAGAAATTACAATAAAATACTCGTATTTATGCCCTCCTCTAATAGACGGAAGCTAGGGGTGTCAAACAATGCGCGGCACCTATGGACGCTCTTGATTTTCGCTGTTTGATTTCACGATTAAACTCTCTTCTTTTAACAAAGAATTCGGCACAAACCTCTATCAGGTGAAAAACCCAGATTTCGTCCTGAGGACCCCTGCGCCCCCGAAGATTATGTTGAAAGTTGAACCGATCTCGCAGACAAACTGAAAACTGCGAAAGGAAGTTGTCATATGGTCAGGAATGAGTAGGGTTCCGTGTTTTCGGAGTTTAGTTTTCGTCAAGTTCGGAGGGTGTTTTTCAGAGTTTATTTTTCGCCGAAAATTCGGAGTTTATCGGAGTTCATTTTTTTATTCCAAATTCTCCGAAATTTGGAGCTCAAATTTGCAGTGTTTCTTATTAAAAATAAACAAACAATATCCAAATGTAAACGTATGCTGGGCAAAAAAAAAGGCGATTGTATCAAATAATATTTTATTCAGGTGGATTTGGCGTTGGTGCCATTACTACTGGCAATACTAATTTGTCCTAGAACAAAAGTGGCACACAAGTGTTATCTCGATAAACGTCGATACCTTAAAATCAATAACCTACTGGAGGTATTCGCTGGAAAGCCTGTATTTATTTCATGCTATTCCATCAACCTACGGCGCTGCCGCAAGAGATAGAGTGGACAAGAATGTAATAGAGAAGTTTCAACTGTCCTCTTTTTCACTTTATATAATTTCTATGGTCCATAGCTTTCGCGGTTACAAAAACACAACCTCTCCTTCCCCTCGGGCACAAATAGTATGACCCAAACCAGAAACATAAGCAGTAACTTTTGTCTTGACCCGATAGTACATTGACCTGCTGTCCTGACCGAAATTCGAAAGATATGTGTGGTGGCATTTTCCCAGGACATTTACTCAACGCGCTGATTAAACCATTAATTGTAAAATATATTTGTGTGTATGCGTGTGTGTGTGCGTGCGTGCGTGCGTGCGTGCGTGTGTGTGCGTGTGCGTGTGCGTGTGCGTGTGCGTGTGTGTGTGTGTGTGTGTGTGTGTGTGTGGGCGGGTGAGGGAATTGGCATATCGAAATTCAGAGTTTATCAGATAAATCCGAATAGACGAAACTTTTACCGGCGGGTGTTTTTCGAATTTATCCGAAAACACGAAAACGTAGTTATGAGTCACATCCCCCCCCCCCCCCCCCCCACACACACACAAACACACATACCACTCCAAACGCACTGGAAAATTCTGAACTTTTTCAGTTAAGCCTGAATGTAGAAAAGTGAATTCGGCGTACTTTTACCGGTTATATCCGCTTTAACCCGAAAACGCTGAACCCTAAATATAGCGTTTGAAGTAAAAAAAAAAAAAAAAAATGCACGTGCAATCCCGTCGTTGCCAGCGTACGTTTTTTTTGTTTTGTTTTCTCCACTAGCTGTTAAATAATGCCATGCAATGTCCAACCCTTTTTCTTTGCGTTCTGTTTTGTTTTCATAAAACGGTACCTATTACATCCTTTTTACATGCGTGCTGTTTTGTCGTGCTGTTTTGACGCCGTGCTGTTTTGGCACGTGCTCTTCTGTCGCTGTGCCGTTTTAACGCCGTGCTGTTTTGTCGCGTGCTATTTTGACGCGTGCTGTTTTGTCGCCGTGCTGTTTTGACGCTGTGCTGTTTTGACGCGTGCTGTTTTGACCATGCTGTTTTGTCGGGTGCTGTTTTGTCGTGTGCTGTTCTGTCGCGTTCCCCGTATAGCCCACCTGCACAAACCGCATTAGTGTAGCTTTAACGTTTCTTTTAAACAAATGTGTAAGAATAAAAAAAACACCCTATATATATATAAATATATATATATATATATATATATATATATATATATATATATATATATATATATATATATATATATATATATATATATATATATAATGTTCTTTCGGTTACCAAATGCTTTGATTGTACGCACATGGTCGCGCGCCTCGGTGATTTGGTTCTGTACGGGGTTTGCGCCTGGCGCTAACTCATGCACATACACGATTTCGAAGAACTGCGAGCAGATCGACCAGACCGGCTCGCAGCCTGTTTTTAATTCTGCTTTGCTGTCTGCTAATTAACCCCCGTCTCTTTCACCTACGTGACATCTGGTGGAAGTGCGCGATAGCGTATGTCCCGAGCGCCTCTTAGCAGCCGAGGTAACAGTCCCCGCCAACCAAGCCTCATTGACGTCACTCCTCTGCACTGCAGGAGCCACCGCCTCCAAGGTCTGTCCCAGGAGTGCGGATTTCTTTCTGATAAGAGGACAAACAATAACAACAATGGCCAACAACCGAAAAGAACGTGCACTATCATCGCCGGTTTTGTTCCAACGACCACGGGACCCTCCTTCTTTTTACAGGTTTCCACAAGAGGATGTCGACGACTGGCAGGAACACCTCGAGCGGGTCGCTGCCTTCAACAGGTCGATAGCTAAACAAAAACTGAACCATGTTTTTTTCGCACTTGAAGGCTCGGCAAGGACGTGGGTCGAAAACCAAGAACGCCTACTGATAATGTGGAACGCATTCACAGCTTGCTTTCTACAAGCATTTTCCACGGTCCTCCGGAAAGAGCGAGCCGAACTGCTGCTCCAAACACGTCTTCAGCACCCCAACGAGACAGTGGTGGTCTTTGTTGAAAAAATGAAGTGTTTGTTTTGGCGCGCCAACCCCGACATGGCCGAAGACAAAGAGCTCCGGATCCTTATAAAAGGAGCAAAAGAACGGCTCTTCGCCGGACTAGTGCGCAACCCTCCAAAGACTTATGCAGAGTTCGTTGTCGAGGCCACCGCTATCGAACGGGCCCTTGGCAAGCGAACGAGGCAGTGCGATCGACCGGTGCGAGTGATTTCCACAACCTACGTGGAACCCCGTAGAGTTGACGCCCATACTTTGAATGACACGTTAGAATCGTCGTTTGCGAGGAGCTGCGGAAGTTATTTCAAACGACGCAGCAATATCAAATCTAGTCCTCGTCCGAGGTTATACGAGAAGTACTGCAGCAGGCGTTGAGCTTAATGTATATTTCACCAAAACCACAACACTCCCAGGTTATGACGTGCGCTGCTGCTGCCTGTAAACCTGCCCACTTCCCTGACCCTCAATGGGACCCACCATCAGATCACTATCCGCCTCCCTCCAACACCTTTCGCCCCACCTCATGACACCCTGGTACTCCGAAGAGCGAAATCTGGCGCACGCCAGATCGCCGTCCTCTCTGCTTGTACTGTGGAGAAGCCAGTCACGTATACCGCTTCTGCCATACCGCTTACTTGGACTTCGACGATTTTCTATCGACGCTTCACGTCCCCAGGCTGAAGAGCGACCACAAGAAACCCAACACTATTGAGCTGAGTTTGGGCGACGACCATGGCGCTTCTCACGGTCTCCACTGCCTAGTCGACCTGCTTCGCCAAAGCGCCGTCCCTCTTCAGAAGCCGCGAGACGCAGGTCGCACAGCTCCCGTAGGGGAAACTGAGGGCAGCATCTCCTGGAGGTGGGGTTGATGTACAGCGCGGACAAAAACATTCTCCGAAACTGCTCCGACAAAGCCGCAATTCGACGCCACGACGCCCCAGTGAAGCCCTGCCGACCACTGCCAACCTGAACGCTTTTGTCAACAGACGCGACATAACCGCTCCCGTCGACACGGGCGCTGACTACTCCGTCATCAGCGGACAGTTTGCGATATCACTAAACAAAGTGGCGAGCCTCTGGAACGGCCCTCTGATTTTTACAGCACAAGGTCATCTTGTGACTCCCACCGGACGATGTACAGTGAGGGTTACAATCCGCAATTTCACTTACCATCCAACTTTCCTCGTTTTGCAACAGTGCTCCCGGGACGTTATCCTGGGTATGGCTTTTCTTCAAGAGCACAGAGCTGTCATCGACCTTAAATCAAAATCAGGCATTTTTCTACAGAGCACGCGATCCCCGCCCAACATCCAGCCTACCTCATTGAGGTTACTCGACGAGTATGTTACGTTACCACCCCGCTCAAGTTTCATTGTTTCTGACACAGCTGCCGTATCCACTGATTACGAGATAGCTGTTGAAGCAACACATCTCTGCTGTTTAAACGAAGAATCTCATTCGCGAGGGGAGTCATTCGCTTTGAACAAGGTGAAGCGAATGTCTTGCTAACAAACTTCAGAATACCGACACATCAACAGGTGCATCTGCTTTGCTTCCCTAGAGGACACCGCCGAGGTCAGTAGCGCTCTGACACCCTCCGATACACCTTCGACAATTTCCGTGACTGAAAAAGCTGCTCTCCCATTTGACGTGAACCCTGCACTGTCCGTGGAAAAAACAATATTAACAACAGCACCCGCTTAAACGCTACCACGACTCTTTATCGGCTAGAAAAATCCGAAAAACCCCGATTGCGAAACTTTGAATATAATAACACACGAGAATTCACGCTTCCTCCGGCAATCTCAACGAGGTAGAGGGGCTTAGAGTGATAAACCGGAAGTTCGGAAGTGGCACCCCCCCGGTTGCCGCCATATTTTACGCAAATGTGACCACTCGTCACGTGACCTCCCAAGAGCCGTGACGTCACAGGTAAGATGGCAGCGCCCAGAGCTGGCGGATGCGAGTTTGTTCGGTGCGCGGTAGCCGTGATGTGCAGCTGCTTTCCGACGACTTGGGGCTTCTTCGTGCTCGCTGACGCAGGTATATTGTGAAAATATGAAGGAATGAGACTTTATACCGTTTTTTGCGCAAGATTGCTCTGGATCATCTGGATATTAACGCCTGTGAGACAGCATCAGCTCTGCATCGCCGTACCGGTGCTCGGATTCCGGGATGTGTCCGAGGACCGATAGAACTTTGAGTGCTTTTAACATGAAATTTTCGGATTCTCTTAGCTTTGTTTGAACGTTGAAATATCTGAGAATCTACGCGAAATGTATACGTCGCGTTAGGGCCTAAGGGAAGTTGTTTCAGCCCTCCGTCACCGAACAACCATAGCAACTTTTAGTGAGGAAGCTCCTGCGATTCTTTTGTGCTAATCCACGATTCTACATTCGATCGCTTTTCTTCCTTTTATTTATTTTTTTGTGTGTGTGAGTGCGAAGTGCACCTTTATTTTCAGCTATGAGGATGGCGTTTTATTGAGTACGGGGAAGAATAAATCGTTGCAGACACCAGCTTCAAAGCTATTCGACTTGCTATAAGAACAACTGTTTTGGTGCATGCATAGATTAACTGCGCATTTTTTTTGTTTTGTAGGATTTATTGCAGCTATACTCTTTTCCATCAAGAGTACATTGTATTAGTCGGTCAATTATTTAGTTGTTCTAATTACCTGGATAAGATGATTCACATTTGTGTTCATCCCTTGCCTGGAGAGCAGTCTTGTTGAAAAATGTTGACTTCCATTCCTTTCGGTCTCTTCAATAGACTCTTTTTAAAAGTGTGGGCTGTCTATACTTCGCATCACCGTAACTTGGAAAAGGCCAACCGCCACAGCCCCCTCGAGCCAATCAGAGAGACGGAGCGAAGGTGTGTGAGAAATCTGTGCAGACGAGCACTCTGGTGATATGTTGTCATGTGCCTCTCTCCAATGTGTGTATTGACTCACCGAGACCGTAGCCTTTGCCGTCTGCCAAATTCTGATAAAACAAATTACAGTAGCTACTACTGTAATTACCCCAGGCTTTCAGACTTTGGGCATTTGTTCGACAAGAATGTTATGTCCGCCATCCCTGTGAATTCGGCTCAGCACCTATTGGACTCGAATGCTGCATTAGCGTTTGACGTGAACTGGGGCCCATTCGTGTGCTTTACGCCGAAAAAAATGGTGACAGTTGTGTTGCTTGATAAGGTCCTGCAAAGGGTCTATTGTGTCATACATATAGGAAGTGTCATGCTATATAACAATGCATCAACACATACTATTAAACTATATGCTCAATGGTGTGTTTCTTTTTCCAATTAACAAGTTACAGCAGTGTGCTTTAATGCTATTATCATGTGTGTAGTTTTAAGTATCCTCTCTGCAATGCCTACGAAGGCACCTGGAAGGAATAAATTAATAAATAACATTTTCACATCACTGGAGTTGGTTTTCGGATGCACCACATGTTCAGGAAAGGTTGAACTAGTGCAGCCCCTTGCATGAAGTCTGGTATGACCCCTTAATTAATATTGAAGGGTCAGAGATGCGAGTGTCCTCGTAAGGTCCAGAGCGTGCAGGGGACACAATTCTCGGTGTGTAGACTCTCAAGGCATGAAGGCAAGCGGAAATATGTTTATCTGGTTAGTGTATCAAATATGTTTATTTTCACTTGATTACATAATTATTGATTCTTAGGAAATGGTTCCATAACGAGTTCTTTCTGCGACAGTCTCGTGTCAGGCGTTTAGTCGTAGTACCTGTGGACCTTGTTGTCGGATGACGCTCCTGGCACATCGGTGTTCCGTTTGGTCGAGGGGCAACTTTGACCGACTGATGCTGTCTTGTAATCAGACGTCATGTGCGGCCACTGACGTCTGATGCACTGAAGCTGCAGGGCTGGCTTCGAATCCGAAAATTTTCCTGGTAGCTTTCGGCATCAATGCAGCAAGCTCGGGCATGTATTGCTTACGTGGCTGTGCCTTTTGCTGTACCGTTGACTTGATAGCTGGCAACAATTTTTGTTTGCTATCCAAGTCTGGTGATGCTTGCAGTTCACTTTTGAGAGCAACCAACCATTCTATTCCTTCAAGTCACTCAGGGGCATTCTCCCTCAAAGTTGGAAATTGTGTGCTTCGTGGAGTGGACACAGAAAATTGGTGTCAGCAAATGTTTAGGTATTGTCCTTGGACGACAACCGACACCAAATCCACTGTCACTGCATCGCCGCTCACCTGCTTTGTCGTGCTTACCTCTTGTTGAGGTGATGGACATGAGGAGCTTCGGGGTAATCAGGGATTCAGAATCTTCGATTCAGCACCTTAGGCATCAGGGACAAAGGTCGCCGAAGGTAATCCTTAATCTCCCGTGGTCGCTCCTCGAGACGTAATCGAGGGTTGTTTGGCACGAACCCTCGCAGACCAATTCATTGGTACGGGCTGCTTTGGTAGACATGGTCGGCTTCATGCAGTGGTAGCAAAGTGGTTTTCGGTCGCACATTCGCATCACCTAAGTTTTCCTCGGTGTACATTGTTGAGCACAGACCTACACACAATGTCGGGAATGCTTCGGCGTTAGAGTGTCTCATTGAATTGGCATTGAATACTAAGGGGCAGCCGGTGGCGGTCGTCGTGCCATTGTGGCGTAAGTTGCTCTTGGTTTGTCAGATGCCGCTTCGCTCGCAGAAGTCTCGGTTGAAATACCTGTCAAACTTGTTCCGAAACAATCTCGGCAATCAAAATAAAAGCCGGGCAACTGATGGCAGGAAGTAGCTTCCTGATCTCCTCCCAGACAACGTCGTGGATGATGTCGTGGATGCCTGGGAGGCTGGCGTCGAAGTAGTAGCTGGACAACTCGAGTGTCGAGATGCCGGGAAGTTGTTCATAGTGGCAGGCTCGGGCATGCAGTGCACATTTCATGTTGGAAGCCTCGGTGATATGAACACTTCGACTATTGTTGGGGGTTGCGGACAAGGCTGCCGAAGGTGTTGTCCCTCACGTGAGGGGCATGGGATTCTTAGGTTCTTTTCTTCTGAAGCATCAAGGTCGGCGTGGGCGTGGGCGCTCGATCAAGCGCAAAACATCCTCCACGAGTGCGGTGGCGCTCTCGTTGGGCCAGTGTCCTGGACAGAATTAAGAATGCGGCTCTCTCTCGTTGATGTTGGCTGACGAATGCGCGCTTCAGCTCGATCTTGCAAACTTCCCATGACGTTAATGAGGATCCATGGTTCTCAGACCAGCGCCGGCAGTTTCCTCCACGAGAAGTATAGGTTCTGCAGGAGCTGGTTGTCTGTCCACCCAATGTGGCGGGCGACACTGTCATATTGTTCAATCCAGTCCTTGACGTCTTCATACAGCGTGCATGAAAAAGCATCGGAGTGTGATTTGCGACGGGCAGGCAAACAATGGTGGGAGGGGACACGGTTTGCTGCTACAGGTTTGTCATTGTTGGCTTAGTCAGCTTCGGATTTTCTGACAGGAGACCGAATTCCGGTGGTTTTTCCTGGTAGCAGCAACTGGCTCGGATTTCAGGTGCTTCGTGGTGTATTTCCGAGGTTACTCCTTGTGGTATTCGGTCGTCTTGCGGTTGTTCTGCCAGGCTCGGGTCAGGACTTTGCTTACGGCTCGACGGGGGTATAAGACGCAGGATAGTCCGCCAGCCATGTCCCATTATCGAGTAACTCGACTGAAGAGCCGCCGGGTTCACACAGAGTGAAGAGCTATGGGTGCCCAGCACCTCCACCAGAACATACAATTACAGCTGAGCATGACCTGCAGTGTCCCAGAATAGTGAATATTGATAGAAAATAGGACTGGAACAAGGATCCGTGACAGTATAACAAAATTCGCAGAAGAGAATCTATCCTGACCTCTGAAGAAGCTGCATTGCTTTAGTGGCATTCTGTCCGAATAAATCCTCTCCTTCGGGGTTTGGCGACTGCCGTGGACGAACTGAACTGAAATGGGTGTGGGACCACTTTTCTGGTTATGAGCCCCTGCAGACTGTTGCCACAAAGCGGCGTGAGCTGGGTACGTAACACGCTCGATGAAATGTCCGGACAGCTTACAATTCGGGTAACGAGTATGGATGAAACGTTTGTGTTGACGAAACGTGCGACAGACCAACGGGATCAATACCAACTGCAACAACTGTGCTTCGTGAAAGTGCACGTCTACGCCGGAACAATTTCGGAAGCAGCACAGCATCACCTAAAGCATGGCACAGGAACTAGCAGCTTGAAGGCAGCTCTTCGGTGCGCCGCACACCTGTGCTCCGTGAAAGTGCACTTCTACGCCGGAACAATTTGTAAGCAGCACAGCATCATTCAGCACGGCACGGGAACTACCAGCTTCAAGGCAGCCTTCCGGTGCGCCGCACAACCGAAGTGAGCCCTCCGTCATTTGATCGAAGCTGCACCACGATTGTACACCGCCAAGCACGACTCACGCAATTTCCGTCGCTAAACTGTGTATCCAAATATATTGCACACGCTTCACTGCAAACCTCGAAGATTCAGATGGTCAACGAAAGCACAGAAACGTCGCCTTAAATCTTATCCCAGCGGTATCCGAAATAATCCGAGGTCCGAGCAACGTAGGTCAGATTGTCTCTTCCGTGGCAATATCCCGGTCGGTCACCAGCGAAATGCACACCGTTCCTCCGTATTTTCACGTTATACCTACGTCAAACACCCCGCTGAACTCTGAACTCGCTTTCGACCGGCCTCATATGACGGCTTCCGCGTCTGAAATCAACTCGCCGAGACGAACGACAACCAACAAAGCATCCGACAAGCTCCGGCCCAGCTGGGGCCAGCCGCTGCATGGGCGCTGCCATCTTTCCTGTGACGTCACGTATTTGGTTTGGTCATGTGACGTGTGGTCAAATTTGCGTACAATGGCAGCCGCCTTATGGGGGTCACTTTCGAGTGCGGACCGGAACCCCGGTTTATCGCTCTAAGCCCCTCTACCTCGTTGGGCAATCTCCTTATTGGGTTTCATTCAAGGAGCGCGACGCAATTGAACATCAAGTTCAATAGATGCTCTCGAACGACATCATTCAACCCTCGAAAATTCCTTAGACATCGCCTCGTTCTTGTGAAGAAAAAAGATGGTCTCCTCAGGTTCTGCGTTAACTATCGCTGGCTAAACAAAATCACCAAGAAAGACGTGTATCCTCTGCCCGAATCGACAACACGCTAGACCGACTCAGCCATGCCAAGTACTTCTCTTTGATAGACCTCAAAATGGGACACTGGCAGACCGAGGTCGAGAACAGGGATCAGGAGAAGACAGCTTTCGTAACCCCCGACGAACTGTATACGCTGAAAATAATGCCCTTCGGCCTCTGCTCAGCTCCACCAATGTTTCAAAGAGTTATGGACACTGTGCCGGCAGAGGTCAAATGACAGACCTGCCTCTTATAGATCGGGAATGTTGTCGTGTTCTCCACTTACTTTGATGAGCACTTATGGAGACTGGAAACGGAACTTGATGCAATTCAGTCTACAGGACAAATGGTTAAGACGGAGAACTGCCGCTTCGCTTACGAAAAACTAAAATTTTTCGACCACATCCTTAGCCGCAGCGGAGTTCATCCTGATCCCTAGAAAACTATAGCTATTGCGCGCTTCCCGCAGCCAGTCGACAAAAAAACCGTTCGTAGGTGTCTAGGCATCTGCGCTTAGTACAGACGTTTTCTGAAGGGCTTTTCTCAACTTGCCTAGCCCCTCCTGCGTCTGACGCACGATGACGTTCCGTTTGCCTGGGAGCAAGAGCAAGCAGATGCATTCCGGAACCTTCAGCAGCGCCTACAGTCGCCCACGTTACTGGCCCATTACGGCGAGAGCGCCGAAACAGCATATTGACGAAAGCCCTGTAGGCCTCGGCGCCGTTCTTTTTCAACACCACAATTCACCTGAGCAACTTATCGCCTACGCCAGCGCTTATTTGTCCAAGGACGAGAAAACTACTCCACGACCGAAAGGGAATGCCTCGCCATGGTATGGGCGATTTCCGAATTTCTCCCCTACCTATAAGGCAAACCTTTCAAGGTAATCACTGAATACCACAGTTTGTGTCGGCTGGTCTGCTTGAAGGACCCCTCCGGACGCCTAGCACGCCGGAGCTTGCGGCTGCAGGATTTTGACTTCATGGTCATGCACAAGTCGGGACGGATGCGCTCCGACGCTGACTGTATTTCGCGTGTACCCGTTGACCCGCCACCAAAAAAAAGTGAAAGCCGTTTACAACTCCCTGTAACACCGAATTAGAGCGCAGCTCTTGAGGAGGAGGGAAGGGTATTTGGGGGGGGGGGGGTCAAGTGACCTGGGGGGGGGGGTCACGTGACCTTGGGGGGTCACGTGACTTTGGGGGGTCACGTGACGATGCCGATGATGCCATCAGTGACGTCACTGATGACGGCATCAGTGACGATGACGATGCGGATTCCGATGACGTCATCAGTGACGTAACTGATGACGTCATCCGTGATGATGACGATGACGATGCGGATGCCGGTGACGTCATCAGTGACGTCACTGATGACGTCATCAGTAATGATGGCGATGACGATGCGGATGCCGGAACGTCATCAGTGACGATGACGTCATCGGAGAGGTCACGTGACGTGACCCCCCCCCCCCCCGAGGTCACGTGGCCCCCTCCTTCAAGGGCACGTGACCCCTCCCCCGAGGTCACGTGACCTCGGGGGGTGTCACGTGACTTCGGGGGGGTCACGTGACCTTGAAGGAGGGGGGTCACGTGACCTCGGGGGGGGGGGGTCACGTGACCTTGGGGTGACCTTGGGATGACCTTGGGGGTCACGTGACCTTGGGGTGACCTTGGTTACGCCGACGCCGACGCCGCTCAAGCCGGGAACGGGCCCCTAAGAGCTGCGCTCTAAAAAATACGGACGAGGAAGACGCTTTCCTAAGTGCGATCAGTGCTAATACCTTCGCTCAGCAACAACGAGCTGATCCAGACCTAAACAACCTTATCGACTACCTTGAAGGCAAAACCACTACAGTTCCAAGCGTCTTCATGCGCGGCGTATCCGCATTTCGTCTTCGAAACGACATGCTCGTAAACAACAATTTCGCCCCTAACAAGGCACGGTACGTTCTCGTAGTCCCCTCAGCCCCCCATGACAAAATGCTCAAGCGGCGCACGACGAGCCAACATCGGAACATCTGGGATTTAACCGTACCCTTGGAAGGATCCATGAGCGCTACTACTGGCCGCGCGCTACCATCGTCGCTCGCTACGTACACACTTGTCGAGAATTCTAACGCCGAAAAGCGCCGCCTGCAAGACCTTCAGGACCGTTGAAGTCCATAAAGCCGCCCACGCGGCTCTTCCAACGAGTAGGAAGGGATTTGTTCGGTCCTTTACCTACGTCTGCTTCCGGTAGAAAATGGATTATTGTGGCTACCGACTACCTCGCCCGCTTTACCGAAACACAGGCCCTTCCCAGCGGCACCTGCATGAAGGTAGCACGAATCTCCGCACATGCAACCGTCCGCGACATGGTGCTCCCGAGGTCGTGTTAGGTTTCGGAGGGAGGGACGAGAACGCAGGAACGTCAAGCCAGGGTAGGGTTTTAGATGATATCATTAAAAATATGAGAAGATGAATGGTAGCTCTCGGCTCAACCAGACCGAGTGTTCCTCTGGTCGCGCGCCGCGCCTGGTCCCGCGCTCCCCTTTTTATATGCGGTCCGTTGATGCACGTCACGGTTTGCGCCGCCTTCGCTCCGGTTGATTGGTAGAGCGGGAGGTGGTAGAGACAGCAATTTGGGCTGCTGTCAGTTGTTCAGGATGGCGCGAGTCTTTCGATGGTAATTGATGAAGAAGTAGTCTCGCGCCGTGGCATGCTTGCGGATGGTAAGTGCCCGGGTCCTGTGGTCTGCAGTGAAGGTCAGTGGTTCCACTACTTAACAACTTCCGCGCCGGCAAAGTCGTCTGTCGGACGGTGCCAGCTTGCAACTGGCCGGTCGAGAGACCTCCAGAACGCCGCCGAAACGCAGCAGGCCGCAACAGACAGACAGAGACAGAGACAGCGGAGCGAGCGAAGACAGACCCCCGCAGGCTCAAGGTCACCTTGTGTGTCTATTCTGTTTCGCAAAATTGCATGGGGACTATACTAAGGCATTCATGTATACAAAGCAAAAAAAAAAGAGTGTATTGGGGTAGCGCTCTGTTCTTTCTAGTCATCTGCATAGCCCAGGGAGGAATTAGTCGCTGTGATGTATCCGTTCAGATCCAAATAAAACAAATTTTGTTTGATCCCTATACAATTCCCTTGTAGTCGGTGCTCCGTATTAGTTTACGTCGTTACTCGCATTTAGAAAATAAAAAGTGGTAGCGTGTTAGTCTACATACGACTCAACGCATCCGCGTTTGTATTATCCCGACCTTTTTTGTATTCAACTGTAAAGTTGTATTGCTGTTGAGCTAAACTCCACCTCAGCAACCTTCCACTTTTCGATGACATCTGCTGAAGCCAAGTTAAGGGGCAGTGATCTGTTGGGAATATAAATCTAGTCCCATCTAAATAACAACTAAGGTTTTGAGCTGCCCATACTAAACACGCGCATTCCTTCTCGGAGGCACTGTAGGCCTCCTCACGACAAGTCAGTTTTCGGCTGGCGTATAAAATTGGGTGCTCATTGCCGTTCTCATCCTTTTGGCACAGCACTACGCCAATACCTCGGTTGCTGGAATCGCATTGAACAATGAAGGGTTTTGTGTGATCAGGGGCTCTTAACACTGGTTTAGTTGTCAGTGATTCTTTAAGGCCACTAAATGACTACTCCATTTGATCCGTCCAAACAATCACCTTTGGTTCTGTTGTTTGGAGTGCATCTGTGAGCGGACTCGCCATTTGTGAGTAATTTTTGATAAATCTTTGAGAGTATCCTGTTAACCCCAGGAACGTTCTTATATCCGACTGTGTCTTGGGTCGAGGAAATTCCTTCACGGCCAACATCTTAATTTCTGTGGGCCGGCGAAGTCCCTGACCGACAATGTGTCCCAAGTAGGTCACTTCCGCCCTCCCGAACTGACACTTTTTTGCCTTAATGGTAAGACCGGAATTGCGAACGCACTCCAAGACAGTATGCAAGTGGAACAAATGTTCTTCGCAAGATTCCGAGAAAATGACTATATCATCTAAGTAAGGCAAAGCAAACTCTTCCATGCCCCTTAGAACCACATCCATTAACCTTGAAGAACAAAACGGTGCGTTTTTCAGTTCGAAACTCAGCATAAGGGGACGAAATGTCCCAATCGGAGAAATAAATGCCGCATATCTACTGGCACGCTCCGTCATCGGAACCTGCCAATAGCCTCTCACTAAGTCTATAGCCGAAATGTACCTGGCTGAACTGACCCGCTCAATTCGGTCTTCGATATTTGGGATCGGATAAGTTTGATCACTTGTTATGAGGTTCAATCTACGGTAATCAACGCATGGTCTGGGATCTTTCCCCGGTGCCTCTACTAAGATCATAGGTGACATATAATCACTTTCGCAGGGCTGAATGACTCCCAAATCTAGCATTGTCTGGATCTCAGATCTGAGGATCTTTCTGATACGGTGACACTCTGTATGGCCTTGAACGAACCGGCACATCCGATGTTAGTTCTATATCATGAGTGACGAGTGTAGTGTGACCCGGCCGGTTTATAAATAAATCCTGAAATTCCCCTAAGACCTTTCTTAGATCTGCAACTTGGCTCCCGTCTAGTTCTGACAGTTTTACAGAGACCTCAATTACTTCCTGTGTAGTAAGTGCTTGAGAGGGCACTTCAAGCGTTGGAATTTCTTGTAAGTGTATTTCCTCCACTTCCCCAAGAGAGAAGTTGACCGTACTTTCCCTCATAATATAGGGTTTCAGCAAATTGCAATGATAGATATTAGTTTTCTTTCCTTGTCTTGAAATTACATAATTTGTGTCCGACAGTTTCTCCTGAACTGTTGCAGGTCCTTCCCAGTGAACTTCTAACTTGTTTTTCCTAGATGGTTTTAGGACCATCACCTTCTGTCCAACCTGGAATTCCTGATGTCTGGTGTGGCAGTCATAATATTTCTTAGCAGATATTTGCGCTGTCTTCATGTTTTCTGCCGCGATGTCCTGCATCTGATGGAGCTTATTAATAGGGCGGAAAACGTACTCAACTACTATGATGTCCTGCTCCGAACCCTCCCATACTTCTTTGAACATTCTTAATGGCGATCTCAACGTTCTCCCGTAAACTAGTTCCGCGGGACTGAACCCTGTAGCTTCATGTGGCACTGTTCTTAAAGCGAACATTGTTCCAGGCAAACAGCTATCCCAGTCTTCAGCATGCTCGAGACAAGCAGCGCGTAGCATTCGCTTGAACACAGAATGTCACTTCTCTACACTGTTTGTCTGTGGGCGGTACACTGAGCTGTGAATCACCTTAATGCCTAGCTTTTCTAGAAAGGTCGTCGTTAACGCGACCACGAACACACTACCTTGATCTGTTTGAAGCTCCTTTGGAAATCCTACCCGAGCAAAAACGAAAAGCAAAGCATCCACAACTGCCGCTGAGGAAACCTCCCTCAGTGGAACAGCCTCTGGAAACTTTGTTGCTGGACAGAGCATTGTTCGAACATATTTAAACCCTCTTTTTGTGGGGGTTAATGGCCCCACAATGTCGACGAGAAGCCTTCGAAACGGTTCTGTGATTATCGAAACCAGTTTCAAAAGAGCCTTCCACCTCTCATTTGGTTTGCCGACTCGTTGGCAAATATCACAAGATCTTACAAAGTTTTCAGCATCTTTAAAACAATTTGGCCAGTAGTAGTCCTGGAGAAGCCTTTTGTTTTGTCTTACTGATACCTAAATGCCCTGTCCAAGTGTTGCGATGACATACAGCCAATAAGTCTGCACGGAACTTATGCGGCAGTACGACTTGTTCTAATGTGACCCCTCTATGATCACTGTACCGTCGATACAAAATACCATTCTTTTTTTAAGAAGGAAATCTTCTTTCGAGTGATTCCAAGGGAAACAGCGTCCCGGCAATGGCTCAGCGAGTCGTCTGTTTCCTGTTCTCGAATTAGCTCTGCGCGGTTTATGGTCAATAGAACTTCCAGACTATCAGCCTTGGACGTTAAGACTCCCTCTTTTTGATTAGCTTCTAATAAAACTTGTCCGTCTCTTTGCGGGGAGACTCGATCACTTCTACTTCGTTCACTTCGTCGTCATTACTCTCTACCGGCTCTGCTCTATTGATTTCTTTGTTCGAGTCGTTGCTACAAACGCTAGGCATTGCCGTTGTGTCTTCCCTGTCTGTTTCACCGTAAGTTAACTGACGCAAAAGCTTACGAGCTTGCGCTCTTGTCAGAGCTGGAACGACACCTTCACCGAATACTATACCTTGATCTGCTAGAAGTTTCGCTGATTTGTTGGAGAACAGGTACGGATATTGTTCTGGTAGATTTTGTGAGACAGCTGCCTCTGTGGTCAGCTCGCCAAACGCCCCTTGAATTTTAACCTTGGCCATAGGCAGACATACACTCTGCTCTTCGACGACTTGCTTTATCCAAGCGCACTCACCGGTGTAATCTCCCTGGTTCACGAATGACGGGTGCACTACGTCCATGGTAGCAGCACTGTCCCTCAGTACTTTACATTCCCTGCCATTCACCTTTATATCGTACAAGTAAGGTCTGAGCAACTCCAGGTTTTCGTCCGTGTTGTATGAGAATGCAACCTTCTCTTTTCTGCACATTGATGCAACGTGACTTGGTTTTTGGCAATTGAAACAAATTATATCCTTGCGTTTTTCGAAGGCTCTCTCTTTTTTTATCTTTTACGTTATTTCCGTCACCACCTACATTCTTCTCTTTTGTTGAGGTTGAACTTTGGTCGCCTTGTCAATCTTTTTCAAAGGCAGATTTACGATATCCATCATTTGGAACATCGCTGTCTTTTCGACCAGTTACAAATCTGTCCTCGCGACTGAGTTCTCTGCGCGTCACGAACTCTTCCGCTAACTCTGCTGCTTTCCTAACCGAGGTCAGTTTCTCGCGGTCCAATAACCAGTTTCGAACGAATGGTGGAATACTTTGCAGAAATGCTCTAGACAGAACCGCTCAATCACCTTATCGTGGTCCCCGAACACCCCTTCGCTCTTTAGCCATTCTTCTAAGTTCGCTCTTAAAGAGTACTCAAACTCCGGGAAAGCCTCTCCGGGCTTCTTGTGGCATTTCTAAATTTTAAACGAAACGCCTCGGCTGACAACCGGTACTTGCGGAGCAAACTAATCTTAACTACATCATAATTAGCAGCTTCACTGGTACTGAGGCGAGCCAGTCTTCCGCCGCCTCCTCTGGAAGTAATGTCAATAGTCTCTGCGGCCACGTGTTGCGATGAAACGACATTCTCTCGCACGTTCTCTCGAGATTAACTAAATATAGCCCAATGTCATCTTCTACCTTAAATGGTTGCATATATTTGCTCATCTTAAAGGATTCCCTTCCTTCATCATAGCCAGTAACGTTAAAGCCAGCCGCATCGCGCTCTAGTTCTAGCCTTCTGAGAGCCAGTTCCTCTCGTTTAAGATCAGCCTGCCTTTCCTGCTCGGCGGCCTCACGAGCCGCCTGCCTTTCGTTTTGTCTTCGTTGTTCTTGCTCGTTGGCCTCTCGAGCCGCTTCCTTCTTTTTTTTCTCCACAATACTATTCCAGACATCCTGGATTTCATCCTCAGGGGTCGTTTTCGCTATCTCCGCGATTAGATCAGCTTTTCTGACTGCTCTGGGAATATCAATTTCTAGTGCTCTGCTCAGCTCCAAAAGCTCTTCCTTTCTTAGTTTCAGCAGATCCATGACAGTGTGAGGATAGTTTACTGAACTCAAAGTTATTACAAGATTTCGAACTACACGGAATTCGTGTTTGAAAAAATTTGACCCTTCTGGGTAATGCGTTTACCATATAACACGACCACTTTCTTTTCCCAGAAGCCTTCTACAATATTGAGCGCAAACTTTGCTCAAAGGAATCGTATAGGAAAAGAAATAAGTTCCCCAATAATTAGGCTGCTGAATCAAGGTACCCTTCCTTTACAACAACCCTGAGCTTCCCTTACAAAGGACTCGAAAAAGTCCAGAGCACCACAATAACCTAGATAAGCCCGTCAGACATAGCCCTGTGAATGCTCATGAAAACTGACTGGTAGTAGGGTTTTAAAACTAACATTAATTCGCACAAAAAAGAGACGTTGACGCCCAAAATACTCAATCCTCCGCTCACCCCGCTGACCGATCCACCGCCGTCCGTCCCAGCCCACCTTGATCTCCACGGCGATCTAGAGTCCAGCCTGGGCCAAGCACATCCACTGCCTGTGACGCTTGTGTCCGTGGAACTGACTCTTCGGCTGAACACGCCAGAACCAGTCGTGTGGCAAGCCGCACAAGCAGCCTCTGGGTTGCTGCTCAGCCTCGATGTCCCCAGCAGGAGCTCGAAGTCCTGTATCTGGCCGGAAAAGTGCCGCCGAGAAGATCCCACCGCTGCCACCAGTTGTTAGGTTCCGGAGGGAGGAACGAGAACGCAGGAACGTCAAGCCAGGGTAGGGTTTTCGATGATATAATTAAAAAGATGAGAAGATGAATGGTAGCTCTCGGCTCAACCAGACCGAGTGTTCCTCTGGTCGCGCGCCGGGCCTGGTCCCGAGCTCCCCTTTTTATATGCGGTCCGTTGATGCACGTCACGGCTTGCGCTGCCTTCGCTCCGGTTGATTGGTAGCGCTGGAGGTGGTAGCGACAGCAATTTGGGCTGCAGCCAGTAGTTCAGGATGGCGCGAGTCTTTCGATGGTAGTTGATGAAGAAGTAGTCTCGCGCCGCGGCATGCTTGCGGATGGTAAATGCCCGGGTCCTGTGGTCTGCAGGGCAGGTCAGTGGTTCCACTACTTAACAGTCGCCATCACAGATTGAGGAACAACCTTAACGGCCGAGTTCATGCGAGTCATTTTCCACCTCAGTTATACCGCCCACCGCCGGACAACTGCCTACCACCCCAAACAAATGGCTTGACTGAACGCCTTAATAGGACTCTCGCAGACATGCTGTCAATGTACGTGGACGTCGAACGTACAACAAGGGACGACATTTTACCTTATGTAACTTTCGCGTACAACACGCCAACGCAAGAGACGACAAGGATGACGCCATTCAGTCTCGTATACGGAAGAGCGGCCACAACTACACTAGATGCCATGTTACCATACGGTGAAGATATCAATACCGATGACGTGAATGCATTCCTCTAACGCACAGAAGAGGCCTGCCAATCAGTGAGGATCCGAATACCAGGCCACCAAAAATGTGATGCCCGACGCCGCAACCTTCGACGAAATGATGAACATCACGAACCTGGCGACCAGGTCTGTGTATGGACCCTCATTCGCCACCAAAGTCGTAGCGAGAAATTTCTCCGTCGCTACTTCGGCCCGTACAACGTCGTCCGCCGTCTTGGAGAATTAACTTACGAGGCCATGCACCAGGAAAACTCGACATCACTACGATGCCGTTTGCACACAGATGTAGTTCGTGTCGTCCGTCTCAAACAATGCCATGCCAGATCGACATTCAAAAAATACATTTGCATGTCTACTCTCGCGTAGCTTTATATTTAAGCATCAGGTCGATGATTTCTTTAGAGGGGGGATAATGCCGCACTTACCAAATGCTTTGATTGTTCGCGCATGACAGCGGGCATCGGTGATTTGGTTCTGCACGGGGCTTGCACCTGGCGTTGACTCGTGCACACACACGATTTCGAAGAACTGAGAGCATATCGACTGGACCGGCCCGCCATCTCTTTTCGATCTTGCTTCGCAGTCTGCTAATTAAACCCTTCTTGGGTTATATCACCGCCAACGTCTCCTTCGCCTACGTGAGAATATACAGGATGTTTTTTTTTATTTTTTTTTCAAATTTGTTTAACAAAAGCCATGAAAGATATCAATGAAAACAAACAGTGAGTGCGCAGGCGAGCTGGTAGAAGCTGATCATGATGTAGAATACCCGAGACTGTGGTAAAAGCTGGGAAACTTGGTCGAAAAAAAAAGAGAGGGAAAAAGAACGTCCCAAACTCAGCTACTTCGTTTATTTCCTCAAAGCCTTATATATCCACGTCGGTGGTCTGTGATTAGGTTGTGGGAGAAAATAAACGATGTAGCTGAGTTTGACACGTTCTTCTCCCTTGTCCTTTTTCTTCGACCAAGTCTCCCAGCTTTTACCACAGTCTCGGGTATTCTACATTAGGAAAGCTATACTGATTCAGTTTGTGCGAGTGAGTTATACGGCCAGGCAGACATAGTATAGGGGTTAATCGTAACGATCAGTCGGCTAAATAATAAAAAAATTGTGAGTTATCTTTTTATATGATAAAATAGACATCGATTCAATTAGAAACTTGCTCAGCGTTATCGGAAACCACAATATCAGTAATTTTCAGAAAGACTTTGAGCGCGTGAGAAGCTTAGTAGTGTACTAATGTTACCACTCGTGGAGCAGGTACAAGGCCCGTTAGTATCAATTGTTATGGCTGTGCTAGGAGCTTTACAAATCGCGACGCGTGAGCCGGAGAAGACGACAATGAAGAAGAGGGAGGGGGCGCTCAAGACAGATGAATAAATGCGGATTCTCAGCGGACGCTGGTTTGAGTCCTTAGTTTCTGAGGCCCTGGCAACACATGGTGTCAGAAGTGCGCCAAGGCGATATCGCCGGAGGAGGAGCTACGGAAGCAATGGCCATGTCCAGCTTCTTGTGCCAACCCCCCGAGCCGTACGCCTTTGCAAACCCAGAAGAATGGACCTCGTGGAAACGCCGCTTCGAATGATTTCGAGTCGTCAGTGGTCTCGCTGCGAAGCCAGGAAAAGAACAGGTGAATACTCTCATCTACTTCATGGGGGATAAAGCGGATGATATGCTGCTGTCTCTCAGTTTACCTGAAGAGCAAATGTCAGACTACAGCGCCGTGCTCCGAGCCTTTGAGAACCACTTTTTTGTGAGCCGGAACGTTGTTTATAAGCGAGCCACTTTCCATCGGAGATGTCAATGAGAAGGAGAGAACGTCGAAGAGTTCATAACAGATCTGCACAAGCTTGCCAAGTTCTGCAACTTCGGCACACTCCACGACGAAATGAAATCGAGACAGGATAGTGGTGGAACTTAAAGATTACAAGCCTTCTGAATGACTGTAGCTTGATCCAGACTTGACGCTTGAAAAAGCAACAAACATGACGCGACAGTCTGATGTTGTGAAAGACCAACAGACCAGATTTCACACATCCAGTGGCACCAACCTGGATCGCCTTTACGTATCAGAGAAGGCTCCTTCAGGAAAAGCCAATCGTGGAGGAAGAGTGGGAGAGAAGACGGTACCCAACTCTGCTCAGTTTCAAGCATCGACTGGACACTGCTCAAGCTGTGGCAAGAGGCAGCATTCGAAAGAACAGTGTACGGCACGAAGGGCAATGTGCAACAAATGCCGTAACTCCGCAGCACTGAACCAAGTTTCCAGTACAGAGACTGCATTCCTTGGAGACATCGAATGCGAAAACAGTCAACGGTGGACGGCGACTGTGCAAGTTGGCGAGGTGCCAATCGTCTTCAAGGTTGAAACTGGCGCCGACGTGACAGTCATTCCGACAGAGATGTACAAAGCGTCTTTTTCGGCGACCTCCCTACAGAGGCCCACAAAGATCCTAAAGGGTCCCCGTCGCCATGAACTAGACATTCTGGGAATGATCACGAAGGATATGACTTACAGAAACAAGTCAACAAAAGCGGACATGCACGTTGTTAACGACTTGGATGTAGCTCTTCTTTCAAGAGATGCCAGTGAGAAGCTGGGAATTGTCCGAAAGGATTGCGACGTTGCGATTTAACATACTGGAGACGTCAAGCTCGAAAGTAAGTTTCCCAAACTTTTTTTTGGGGCTGGGACACGTGAAAGGAGCTTACAAAATTGAGCTACAAGATGACGCCGTTCCTCTTCTACTGGTGACGCCTCGGAGAGTAGCCATTGCTTTGCTAGGCAAGACAAAGGAGAATCTCGAGGAAATGGTCAAGATGCACGCAATAGAACCCGTGGAAGAGCCAGGAGAGTGGTGCTCTGGGATGGTTATAGTCGCAAACTCCAATGGAGACGCGAGCATCTGCGTAGATTTGGCCGAGCTAAACAAGTGCGTGAAAAGAGAAGTGCATCCTTTGCCAATTAAAGAACACGTTCTGGGACAACTCGCTGGAGCGAAATACTTCTCTAAGATTGATGCCAACTACGAATTTCGGCAGTTTGAACTAGCCGAAGAGTCTCAACATCTGACGACCTTCATAACACCTTTTGGGAGGTTCAGGTTCCGGAGATTGTTCTTCCAGAAAAAAGTTGACACAGTTTCTCGAAGGTCTGCAAGGGGTCCTGTGCAACATGGACGACGTCCTTATCCACCGAAACACTCCAGGGGTGCATCATGAGAGGTTTCGTAATGTTCTCCGACTCCAGGACATGGGAATGACCCTAAACGCAGAGAAATGAGAAGTTTTTGTTAAGCAACTTAGGTTCCTCGGAAACATCATCAACCAAGAGGGTATCCGACCAGACCCGAACAAGATCAAAGCAATTGTCGACATGAAAGTGCCGTCGAATGTGTCAGAACTAATAAGTTTCCTCGGAATGGTAAACTACATAACCAAGTTCGTTCCAGGCATATCAGAGATTGCCTACCCGCTAAACTGCCTGCTAAGCACAAAAAAAAGGAAGTGGATCTGGACAAGCGAACAAAAAATAATTTTTGACAAGGTAAAAATCGCATTGATAAGAAGTCCAGTGTTGGCACATTACGACCCAGGGAAGCACACGATAATTTCGACTCATACTTTATTGTATGGGCTAGGAGCGGTACTGCGCCAACAACAAGAAGATGGAACGTACCGACCCGTCACCTATGCCTCAAGGACTTTGACTGAAACCGAAAGGAGGTATGCGCAAGGGGAAAAAGAAGGCCTGGGGGTCGCGTGGGCACGTAAAAGGTTTCATGATTTCATAACCAGACTTCACGTTTTGATTGAAACAGATCACAAGCCCCTTGTGAAAATTTTTCTGTCAAAAGACTTAGCGGACATCATTCCACGACTTCAGATGATGCCATTCTCATACGACATGAGACACATCCCTGGAAAAGCCTTGATTACTGCCGAACTTCTCTCTCGGAAGCTCCTACAGGGGAAAGGTCAAGGTGACTTTTAGAAGCAAATTGCACTCTACGTCAGTAGAGTTACAGCATAATTGCCGGCAACCGACCATAGGTTGAAAGAAATCTGAGAGAAACAAGTTGCGGATGTCACGTGCAGGACACTGTCAAGTACAGTGGAGAAGGCTGGCCAACACGGAATGGGGTTCAAACTGACTGCAGGGATTGCTCGCCTCATAGGTCAGAAATAGCTTTGCAAGACGGTCTCCTCATAAGAGGATCTCACATTATGCTTCCTCAGTCAATGCGCCATGACATCCTACAGAGACTTCACGAAGGACACCAAGGCATTACGAAGTGTAGGGCGCGTGCCCGACTTGACTGTCTGTATGGTAGCCTGGACTTTCCCGTCAAGTGGAAGATTCTTGGGTGCACATGCACACATTGCACCCAAGAAACACACAACCGACACGAACCACTGCTTTCATCAATGTTTCCAGATGGACAATGAAAAAGTCGCAATGGACCTGCTTTTCTTGGAAGGAAAACACTATCTCCTCGCCACCGACTACTTTTCAAGGTTTCCAGAGATTGCCCTTCTCAACAGTATGACGGCGACTACAATAATCACTCACTTGAAGTCCTTCTTTGCAAGACATGGAACACCTAAATTAGTCTTCAGTGATAACGGACCACAATTCCGAAAAACAAGGATCGAAGTTCCAGAAGTTCGCCGAAAGTTGGGGCTTTGAACACAGAACATCCAGTCCACGTTACCCCCAAAGCAGTGTTGGGCAGAAATACTCAAGAATGTATTTGGAAATACAAATACTGGGATACATTAAAATAGTACCTAAAATACTGATACTGAAATACATCTCTAAAAGTGTTTCGCGATACGTATCGGAAATACATTTTAAATAGAGGCAAAAAGTCTTTGGAAATACAAATACAGGCATACACTTTAGGGAGGGCAGAAATACAAATAAAAAAATACTGATGCAGCAATACATTTTTTTTTAATTAGTTTGAGACGCCAAACGAGATAAAGCTTGAAGTTGGAAGTGGAAGTTTTTGATCCTGAAATCACTTTCCCGTAAGCTTGGCACTTTGCCTTGAGGGTAGTGAGTTCGGAAGACGAAAAGTCTTGAATGGGCTCAAAAAAACGTTCCATCAAGGATTGACCGCAGTCCCTTCCCTGACATCCTGTCTGTCTGACGAGGGATGCGAAAAGACTTGGACCTCTAAATAAATTCTATGTCATCCTAAATCCCATCAAAATGTCACCATGCCCCTGTCCAATAAGGACACCCCGCCCTGTCAACAATGATCACATGACGTCACGGTGGAATGAACTGGTATTCTTTATCTGTAGGTGTGGCCTTGAACATGAAACGTTACCACGCTTCTGAATGAAAGGACAATACGTACTTTCGTTGTAGGCTACCTCGTTGAAGATCATGCAGGCAGTCTCATTTGGAATTTTCGAGAATAGTGGACACCTGAAGCATTCTGGAACACATGTTTTATCTTTTGTTACGGTTGAAAAAACCATACGGTGGCATCCCTGTTGTGAAGATCCTTCCTGCCGACCCTCCGCCACCGACGCGTGAATTGCAGTCCTCAGGTTTCGGTTTGCATAATCCAAACAGAGACATCGTGGATTGAGACCTGATATCACCCCGTACAGATGCGAGCTCTCCGAAAAACAGCGCGCTCAAGACGGGTCGCAGGTGTACGAAGTCTGGGTCGGCACAGCGAGATCATATCTTGCCTCCTCCCTGGGTTTCGGATCACCAGAGCATCGGGTCACGTTCACGTCAGCTGATGACGTACCCTTGAGCCGTGAAATATTACGGGCGCAGCCGAAGACGCATTCGAATGTGTATGGAACTTCGTTGCGTGAGTCATACTACTATTTCAAGTCAACTATCACCAGGCTCGCGCTGCAACGGACTATGAATCAGCTTTGCCGGCTGGGTCTACTGTGTACGCTAAGGGGAGAAAGACGGTTAGCAGCGAGCATTGGATGACAGCAAACAACGACTCAAGAAACCCCTACCTAAGGACCTGCGGCAGAAGATCCTCTGACTCCACTCCTGGCGCGCCACTTTGTTCGGATCCCCGACTACGTAACGCTTCTCAGGAGAGAGAAGAGGACGTACAGAAAAATAGTCTGGAGAATCGGAAGGAACCTTGGTCAGCATAGTAACAATGCCGCAGCACTTCCTTGACCCTGGTGCCCTCAGAAATAAAAAAAAATAAAAATGCGTTCGGACTTTTTTTTTTTTTTTTTGCGGGGGGGGGGGTATTTTTCAAAAAAATGTAACGAAATACATTTCATCCTGATTGTATAGCGCTACAAAAAAATAGTCCAAATGTATTTTGATACAGGAATACAGATACTGCTGGAAAAAAAATGTATCGCGATACAGAAATACAGATACGAAATGTATGTCTGCAATATTATCGCGATACATTTGTAGCGCGATACTGCCCAACCCTGCCCCAAAGTAAGGGCTTCGTGGAAGTAGCCGTTGGCATCATCAAGCGTAGTCTGAAGAAAACTGGGGATAGCTACATCGCGTTACAAGCCTACCACTCAACACCTTTGCGTAACGGCTACAGTCCAGTAGAGTTGTTGATGGGACGGAGATAGCGCACTTCTCTACCGACGGCTGACTCCCTTCTTCAGCAAAGTCAGGTAGATAAAAAGCCCTCAATCTTAGGGAAGAATGCAGGATCATGAATCAGAAGCGTAACTATGACCGACGACACGGTGCCCGCTAACTTAAACCTTTGATGCCTGGGGACAGAGTGTGGATAACCGATGGACGCGAGACTCGAATAGTGCAGTCGTCGGCGGACACTCCAATGTCCTACTCCGTTAACACACAGGATTGGAACCTCAGTCGGAACCGATTTCATCTCGTCCCGATTCCGGCAGTGCCTAAATCACCTGTCCTTCGACCGCAAGATACGATTGCGGAAAGAACGTTAGAGCCGATCTATGGGACGCCACATTCCGATCACGTTAAGACCCGAAGTGGCCGAGTACGATTTAGCTCTTAGCTAAAAGGGGGAGATGTGCTAGGAGCTTTAGACATCGCGAGGCGTGAGCCGGAGAAGACGACGAAGAAGAAGAGGGAGGGGGCGCTAGAGACAGATGTTTAAATGGCTGATTCTCAACGGACGCTGGTTTGAGTCCCGAGTTCTTGAGGCCCTGACAACGCAATGGCGACATCCACAACGTGGGTAGTGTTTCCGAATGTGATAACAATGTCAGGTCGAACCTTAATTCCGGACATCGAAATGTGCGCTTTTCCGCACTTGATGGTAGTGTGTGGGGGTTTTGTTTGAACAAGTCTTACTATTTGCTTTCAGAAGAAGTTTTGGCGTTCTGTTCTCTGACTTCAAACTTGGCAGCATTGTTGAAGGATGTGAAATGCGGTCTCTGGCTTGAGACGACAGCGACGACAGAGACGGAATGCTGAATCGATAAAATGTATGTTTAATAAAACTCGTGTCTGAACAAGGTTAGTACGTAGGCGGAGGGCCTTTATGAGATCTCAATCCAGGTAAGTGTGTAGTGTCTGTGTCGAGCCAAAGGCTAGCTAATAACTGCTGTTCGTGTGGGAAAAGATTTTTGTGTTACTCTTCTTTAACCCTTTCCAGATACTCAACCACCTCGAGGAGAGGGCGTAATCGACATTCTCGCGATCAATAACCTACGTCGGCAGACCAAGGTTGTTGCCAATATGGCCGAAATCACGCCAGAGGCTATACTTGAAGATCGAGTAACTAAAAGTTCCAGACTCGAAGGAGGCAAGCCGTCTGCTTGAATTGTACTGACTGACCCAGCCTTTCTAAAGGCTGGGTCAGTCAGTACCCCCCCCCCCCTGACCTTGATGCATATTGATTTGGGTGAATGGAAAGGACTGTGGAAGATCTAGGAGTTCCTTAATATTCATTCTGATAGACTTATCCAAACGAGCACGCTCGTCGCAGACATTGAGAGTGTTGGAGACTATGTACATCTATGCTGGCATGATCACTGTGTTTATGCGACTAACCCTCTGGAATGGCCTGAGAAATGAACCAATGAGTAGATCAAAGAGTTTGTTTAATTTCGGAAACTTGGAATTAGGAATATTGTTCACGAAAAGATTCATTACAAGGCAGATAATTGGGCTATTCTTCTCAACTTATTGCACCTCCGCTTAGCGCCTGTAATGGATGGAAGACAATAATTAAACAAGCTGGACACACTGTCGTATGCCCAGCCGAAGTCTTGAGATTTGGATGGGTTGAGAAACAAATGAAACGGAAGACAAAAATGTTTCCGTCTTTGATAATATGGATGCTTGGGCAAGTTGGTAATTCATGCTTGGATGGAACGGCGCGGATATACAGTCACACTCACAGGCACGCAAGGAAACAGACTCGCAGCACTGACTAACAACTGAGTGATATATTTCTTCTTCCTGAGATCGTCATCTTCTTCTCCTTCGTTCCTAAAAAGAACACTTTAAATTTTTGGAACACCACAAACCAAATAGCCAAAAAAACATTAATATTTAGATACGAAATAAATGAATAAATAAACGACAACTAAAAATATATATTAAAAATATATTAAGAAGATATTATTTATTCCTTAAATTTTGAGAATATAAAATTTTAAAATTAAAATATTAAACTTTAGAAAATATAAAATTACCAATAAAAATTAAAATTAAAATGATAAAGATTAAAATCGAACGAAAAATTCCCCAACACTATTGTTGCTTTGATGTAATCTCAAGATAATCTAATTCTTTCTTTGATAAACCTAAGGATGGGACACTGACACATTGCTTGCCCAACCTGGCTATTTTTTCAGCTTCGGTGATCTCTCGTGTCAGCTGATTACCACCTCTGGCAATAACAGCGCAGTTACTCAGGTCCGCTGAGCACCCGCAGTCCCGGCAATGGATGTCTTTCGTCATTCAGACACCCGACCCGACGTATTGTTTAAAGTATGAGGGGGAACTGCATAAGCCACTTCTTCAGAGCTCAAAACAAAAGGGATGGGATGCTTTTTTACACAACCTAGGGTTAGATCGAAGAAAGGATTGGCTTTTTTTCAATACACTAGGGAGTTTGTATGGAGCAGAGAATATTAGGTTGACGTATGCGCGGTTGCCTATCTTTAAAAGACCATGAGAAATATGGCGAATATAAGGCACAACTACTGGCCTTTAGTTGCGGTCCCTTTTTTACATTGGGTTAAATTGGGATTTTTAATTTTCTAAAGGAGTTTTTCTGCGATATATTTTATTAGGTGAATAAACCCCCTGATAGTAGCCTAGCTATCTAAGCTGCAAAGCTAGTTTTTTCCGCATGCAGGCATGACTTTTTGATGGAACTTGATAGGCATAGGTTAACTACGCCCCGCTTAACTAATTTCGAGTGAGCCGATTGTAATGGAGGAGTGGCGTTTTCCCCCTCAGAACGTAGGACCAACAAGCGTGATGAAAAAGAAAAAAAAACAGTCTGAGGTCTAAGAACCTTAGAGGCACTTCAAGTGGAAGTTCATGCGTTATGTCCAAAGGATCCAAACAGTCCTTAAAAATCGAGAGTGCTTTGGATGCAGTACTTAAATGTCGTTTCCATCAAGGGCCAAGAAAAAAAAAATCACCTACATAGCGGAACGCTTTCACAGCTTTTGAAGTGGCAAAACGCCTTTGTAGGACTTTATTCTGATGTGCGAGGCATAGGCCACTAAGACGAGGCGCAATACATAATCCAATGCAAACACGTTTCGTTTGCCGGTAGATGTTTTCATCCCACGTTGTGAAAATAGATTTTCGGTAGAATGTAAGCAATTGAAGAAAATCTTTTTGGGACATTTCTGAAGCATATTGGAAAGCGATAATGACGAAAGAGTCAATCCAGGTTTTAGTGCACATTAAAATTCGTTCTTGAGGTATAACATAATGCAAGTCCTTGATGTCAATAGAGAAGGCCTTATAGTCATTGTTGCTGTGTTCATTTAAGAGCCTTATGACTTCATGTGAGTTGTTTAACAAAAAAGGGTCGTCGACTGTTAGCCAGCTGAGCTTCTCTTGTAACAATAAGGCGACAGACTTCTTGCAGGTCCCCCTTTCCAACACTATTACTCTTAAGGGGCAGTCAATTTTGATTGTTTTCGCATTAGACATAAGTTGTAGACTTAAATTTTTGCTTCGGTCGATGGTGGAGCAAAGCTTCTTTTTAAGTCCAGCTCCTGACATCTTTTTTGGCCTCACTTTTTACTCTAACTAATGAAACGTCATTGTGGCTGATGAACTAAGAGTCAGTCCCAGCGAAGGCTCTTTCTCTAAACGTAGCCTTATGCGTAATCACGAAGCCGCCTTCTTTGTCTGCCGGTAGAATGGACATCGACTTCTTTTCAAGTGGAGTCGCGACTGTCTTTATTGTCACAGGCGTTCCTGGCTGTTTGTACCTTGTGAGTAGATCAATGCCTTCAGATATAAAACGCTCACTTTCTGCTTCTTTCCATAGAGAGGCGTTCTGTTGCCGACTTCGTTCGTTCAATGGCAAACTTTGGTTCAAGGCTTAGAACGTGACGCACATATTTTGGCAGATTAATATCTCCTACCACGTGCACTGGCGTGTGACAGGATTGCACATTTTAGGAGTTATAGAACGGAGGCGGCGCAAGGTAAGACCAAACACAGTCTCAGCTGATCTTTTCGCGGTGGTTGAAAAGTCACGCCATCTTCTTCTACCAATAGGATGACTCACGTTTTCACACAAATAAAGGAAGAGGCACTCCTTATAATGTCGGGTCTGTCTGTGCCACTCGGATTGCAGGATCTTGCATATCCTTTTTCAGCGGCCACACCATAGAACGAAGGCACCAAACAGGGCCAGAACTTCCGGTGGTAACAGCTTGACCCTAGCGCAGTAACTGTAGGTGCCCGCTTGACAGATTGATATGGCGATCAGATGACAAGGAAGCTAGGATTCAAGGAAGAACTCGTAAATGGGACTGATGTACTAGAAATGAAGCTTGATAATATGGATGTTTGGGCTAGTTGGTAATTCATGCTTGGATGGAACAGCGCAGATGTAAATTCACACTCACAGGCACACAAGAAGGGAGCAGACTTGCAGCGCTGACTAACAGCTCAGTGATATATTTCGCCTTCCTCAAATCGCCATCTCCTTCTCCTTTGCCGTTAAACAGATTATTTTAAACTTTTAAACAGCAGAAATTAAAAACAGACAATAACTAATGGAAACATCTACCCGCAAACGAAAGGTGTTTACTTCGGATTCTGTATTGCGCCTCGTCTTAGTGACCTATACTCAGCACAAAAAGATAAAATTCTACAAAGGCATTTTTACACTTCAAATGTTGTGAAAGTTTCGTCATTCTTGTCCAGCTCGATTGCATGTTTTATTTAATTTCATTATGTTCAGCTATGTAGAGGATCTTTTTTATTTTCTTGGCCCTTGATGGAAACGATATTGCAGTACTGTATCCAAAGTACTCTCGATTTTTAAGAACTGTTTGGATCCTTTGGACATAACGCATGAACTTCCGGTTGAAGAGTCTATAAGGTTCTCAGACCTCAGACTGCTTTTTTCTTTCTTATCACACTTGTTGGTCCTACGCTCCAAGGGGAAAGAGCCACTCCTCCATTATCGATCAGCCCAGTTCAAATTAGTTAAGAGGGGCGTAGTTAACCTATGACTAACAAATCCCATCAAAAATTCATGCCCACATACTGTAAAAATTAGCTTTGACGCGCAGATAGCTAGGCTACTATCAGGGGAGTACTCTATTCACTTATTGTCTGTCGTAGAAAAACTCCTTCAGAAAATTAATAATCCCGATTTAAACCTTTGTAAGAAAAGGGACCGAAACCAAAAACCAGCGGTTGTGCCTTCTATTAACATTATTTCTCACCGTCTTAGAAAGATAGACAACCGCTTAAACGCCAACGTAGAATTCTCTGCTTATACGAGCTCTCTAGTTTATGGAAAAATGTCGATTCATCCTCCGATCGAACCTTAGGCTGTATAAAGAAGCATCACAACCTGTTTGTTATGTTCTCTGAAGGGTTGGTTTATGGAATTCCCCTCTCATGCGATAAACAGTATGTCGGGCAAAGCGGCAGGTGTCTGAATGACCCGCTACGAGAACATCACGATAACACAAACAGAGTAATCTCAGGCAACTTGGGCATTCATTGCCGGGACTGCGAGTGCTCAGCGGACTTGAGTAACTACGCTGTCATTGACAGAAGTGGTACTCAGCTGACACGAGAAATTATCGCATCTGGAAAAATAACCAGGTTGGGCAAGCAATGCGTCAGTGTCCCATCCTTAGCTTTATCAAAGAAAGAATTGGATTATATCGAGATAACATTAAAATAAATAACATTAACATTGGCATCGCGACCGCTTGCACCATCTCTTTTCTCCCGTGCGAAACCGCGCCGTACCGTTTTAAGACCGGTGGCTTCGTTGCGTTTCCGTAGGAGCTTAGCTTTTTTCTTTCTTTAATTTTTCCTCAGGTAAGTTTTCTCTTTAAAAATTTGACCAAAACAAATGCACTGTCTGTGGGAAATGCTGCACAAAATTGTAGCGTGATAGGGTAAGAAACCAAATTTTGCGGTCGATTTAAAAAGCCTGGCCGCTCCTTGGGTCACCCAGTATATCACTGAGTTGTTAGTCACTGCAACGAGTCTGTTTCCTTCTTGTGTGCCTGTGAGTGTGATTGCATATCCGCGATGTTCCATCCAAGCATGAATTTCCGTTCTTCTCAAGGGAGTTCTCAACCCCTTGAAACTATCCGAAAGCAATAACGCCTCATCCGCGAATTACATTGCCGACATAGATCTCTCGGGTCGACAATGGCAACAGTCCTATTATGTGGCTCTTGCGTGATGCACGCCGTCAATAAGCTGAGCGGTTACATGGTATGACGTCACACTGCCTCGCCGGTATATTTTCTCATGACCGCAATCACTCTGAGCAGATATGGTACGTAGCTCAGTGGCTATAGCCAAAAGGCAACGGCCAGGCAGCGCAAGCAAAGCCCGTGTTTTTACACTGTGTCGTTGTAACTTGGTAATGTGCGAGCTTTACGCCATACATTGCGTATCTTACGGCTTAGATATGCTCTACAAATATGAGCGCAGCGCACACATAATGAGGCATGACATTACGAAGATCCTGGCACTTCTTCGCAGTAAAAGCGCATTCCGGCAATACGTATCACGTGTATCTTATCTAAAACTTAGAATACTTGTAGGAAAGAGCGATCGAAAAGAGTATATCCTGCTCAGTCTTCGAAAACGTTTCTCCCTTAAAACTATTGTGGGTACGCTTCCAACATGATCTTCGAATCCTACTCCTTGCTGTTTGTTATCTTTCTTCCCGTTCACAAACAGATAAATTCAATTAAAGGTATCATAGGTCCGTAGGCACCAGAACTAAAAAAAAAAAAATCATGATCACCCACTCTTTCCCGCTGGGGATTAAAATGTTTGTAGTATTAATTGGTCGAGTCAACAACTCTATTACTTCTGTCTGAACCCAGTTCAGTTTAATTCCTCGTTCAAATTATGCGTATTAAAGATTTTCACCAGATGTTTTCTCAACCTACAAGAAATAATCCCACCTCAGACCTGTCTCTTACTCCCCTTTCGCAGTGCTGGATGTCAATAATAAATCAGATTAGAGATCATAGGATTATTTTTGTTAATGCAGTGTTTGCTATTCAACGTTCCGTCAAGACCAGGAAATAATTCCATGAATACTGTCGGGCAAACACTGAAGACATAACCAGGACTGTGGCCCAATTCCTTCTAGACTACAGACCTAACCACGCATAACGCTCTGTCGATGAAAATTAGACCTTCATCAAAAGTAAACTTCAAGAGGTATTGTCCCGTCACATTCCCACTTTTACAGCGAAGCTGTTTATAGATAGGGTTCCGTGGATTTTTTATATGTGTCTGCAAAACCTCTACGCCCGCACTGCCGCACGCGCCGCACACGCACGCCTTCCCCTTATAAAAGATTCGAAGTGAATAACCAAAATAAAGCGTTGACGAACGCGCGTGCAAGATGCCGTTTGTCTGAGGTTGTTGCTTTAGAACAGTTACTGCCGCAGACGCCGGCAAGTGCGGCGAGTGGAAGATCATTCCCTGCATTCTCCTTGACGCTTGGGTAATTTACCAATAGGGAGTATTCACTGGCGGCCATATCCGTGTGCGCTGCTGCCGAGCGCGTGCTGACGGCGAGCTTCCCCAGTCCTTTTGGAGCGTGCATTTAGCACCATCAAGGTTGCCGGTCTTAGCAGACTATGAATGTGAGCTCGTTTTCAGCATGCGCTCTAAACATCGCCCTCAAATATGGCGTCCAGTGAATACCTCCTATAGGTCCATCAGGTAGATTAGTTATCACTAGGCACCCTTTTTAAGATCACTAGACTCTAAGGTAGATAAAGGCTTCTCAAATATTTGCCGCTATTTGACCCGCGTCGGCTATGTCTACGCTCGCACCGCCCTATCTCTGTTGTCGTTGCAAGCGCTTGCGCGCCTAGTTTCCTTTCCTCCCGCTCTCCCGGGGTGGCGGTCCCGTAGCGCGTGTCTAGTTTCCTCCTGCTCCTTGGTGCGGCGATAATCATACACGGAAAGTAATGACCACCGATCAAGACAATATGACTATTGTCACGGGTGGTGACCAATAAACAGGAATAAATAAACCTTTAATGTGGCGAAGTTGTGCCAAAAATAAAAGGGTACAAAAGATAATAACAGCGTCCCGGGCGTCGAAGTCGGCGTATCAGCAGAGTCGAACGCTGGGGCGAAAAACTGACCGTGGCTCGCCACGCGAAGCCCCTTATGTACATGCGTGGTCTTCTGGAATAATCGGCGTAGAAACTTCGACGCGTAGAACATTCGGGCCTGGAACAAGCAACATGATTCTCGAATTCTCCAGAACACTAATTTGCAGGAATAAACAAAAGACACGTCGCTCCCAGGATTCGAACCCTAGCTTTTCGCGTGGGAGGCAGGCGCGATAACCATTAGGCCACGCGCGCACTGCCTACTTGGCCAGCTGCGCGCGCGGCATTACTCCCCCCTTTAAGAAGTGCATCGCCCCGATGCAGCACAAAAACAAACAAAGCAAACAAAAAGAACGGTAAACTAAAGAGTCATTTGGAATACGTAAGGTCCACTGTCCTATCGCGCGTAGTACGACTTCATGCGCACGACGTGGACGACCTCTGGTCGTGGAGGGCGGCGTGATGAAGTCCGTGTTCCATCGGGCATCACCTCGTAGTTCAGATCACCAAGTCGACGAAGCACTTTGTAGGGTCCAAAGTAGCGCTTCAGGAGTTTCTCGCTGAGACCACGGCGGCGGATCGGTGTCCATACCCACACCGTGTCGCCGGGCTGGAAGTGGACGTCCCGGCGACGAAGGTTGTAGTGGCCAGTGTCGATACGTTGTTGGGCTTGAATCCGGAGTCTGGCAAGCTGACGGACTTCTTCTGCCCGTTGGGCAACCACCTGGGCGTCGTCGCTTCCGTCGAGAGCCGGTTCGCGGGGTAACATTGCATCCAGCATTGTCGTCACTTTGCGACCATGAACCAGTTGAAAGGGTGTAACCCCGGCGGTTTCTTGCACGGCCGTATTGTAGGCAAAGGTGGCATACGGCAACACCTCGTCCCATGTCTTGTGCTCCACGTCGACGTACATAGAAATCATGTCGGCGATGGTCTTGTTGAGTCTTTCCGTCAGCCCGTTGGTCTGAGGGTGGTACGCCGTGGTGCGACGATGGCTGGTGTGCCTGAGACGAAGGACTTCTTGTGTCAGCTGGGCCATGAACGAGGATCCACGGTCTGAGATCAGGACGTCGGGAGCGCCGTGCCGGAGGACGATGGATTCAATAAAAAAACTTGGCAACTTCCACAGCAGTTCCAGAAGGAAGGGCTTTCGTTTCGGCGTACCGCGTGAGATAATCTGTGGTGACGATGATCCAGCGATTTCCCGACGTCGACGGCGGAAGAGGGCCAAGTAGATCCATTCCGATCTGCTGGAAGGGTGCCGTTGGTGGAGGAATTGACTGCAAGAGTCCGGCCGGCTTCGTTGGAGGTTTCTTTCGTCGCTGGCATTCATGGCATGATCGTGTGTATAGGTGGACGGTTTTGAGGAGCTTTGGGCCAGTAATACTTTTCACGAATACGGGCCAGTGTCCGGCTGTAACCAAGGTGTCCGGACGTCGGGTCGTCGTGGCAGGCTTGGAAGATCTCCTCTCGAAGGTCGGTCGGGATTACCAGCAGCCACGTCGAGTTGTTGTTGCCGATGTTCTCTTTGTAGAGAACTCCTTGTCTAATGGCGAAGGTTGGCAGGGCTCGCGAAAAAACGCGTGGTATGGCACTCCCACGCCCTTCGAGGTGCTCTATTAGTGCGCGCAGTTCAGGATCGTCTCGTTGGCGTCGGGCCATGTCGTCGCTGTTCACTGCGCCCAGGAAACACTCGTCGTCATCGTCGTCGCTGCTGTCGGAAGGTGTTTCGACGGGAGCTCTGGACAGGCAGTCGGCGTTGCTGTGCTTGCGGCCTGACTTGTAGACTACGGCCATGTTGAACTCTTGTAGTCGGAGACTCCATCGCGCAAGCCGTCCTGACGGGTCCTTGATGTTCGCAAGCCAGCAGAGCGAATGGTGGTCCGTGACTACGCGGAACGGGCTTCCGTATAAGTACGGACGAAACTTCGTGATCGCCCAGACGACCGCAAGGCATTCTTTTTCAGTCGTGGAGTAATTTCGCTCCGCCTTGGACAATGTCCGACTTGCGTAGGCAATGACTGGCTCGGTGCCTTCTTGTACTTGAACCAGTACCGCGCCAAGTCCTGCGTTACTTAACGTCCGTGTGAATCTCGGTTTCCGCATCCTGGTCGAAATGTCCAAGAACAGGAGGCGCCTGCAGGCGTCGCTTCAGCTCGTCGAATGCCTGCTGCTGCTCCTCGGCCCATTCGAACTTCTCGGCGTCCTTCGTGAGGCTTGTGAGCGGTGCGGAAATCCTTGCGAAATCTCGAACGAAGCGCCGATAGTAGGCACATAGCCCAAGGAACCTTCGCACGGCCTTCTTGTCTCTTGGCACTGGAAATGCTGCGACGGCGCGAGTCTTCTCTGGGTCTGGACGAATGCCTTCGTTACTAACCACGTGACCTAGGAACTTCAGTTCGTCATAGCCGAACCGACACTTTGACGGCTTGAGGGTGAGTCCGGCGGTCCGTATGGCTTGGAGAACAGCTCGGAGTCGTCGCAAGTGCTCGTCGAAGTCGCCGCAAAACACTACGACGTCGTCGAGGTAGACGAGACAGCTCTGCCACTTCAGTCCTGCCAGTAAGGTGTCCATGACACGCTGGAAAGTTGATGGCGCCGTGCATAGTACGAAGGGCATCACCTTAAACTCGTACAGCCCATCCGGTATGACGAAGGCTGTCTTCTCTCGGTCCCGTTCGTCGACTTCGATCTGCCAGTAGCCGCTCTTCAGGTCCATCGATGAAAAGTATCGAGAATGGCGCAGCCGGTCTAACGTGTCGTCGATGCGGGGGAGTGGATAGACGTCTTTCTTCGTCACTGCGTTTAGCTGCCGGTAGTCTACGCAGAACCTAAGCGTCCCGTCTTTCTTCTTAACCAGTACGACTGGAGAGGCCCAAGGACTGCTTGAGGGTTGAATTATGTCGTCGTTCAGCATCTCTTGAACTTGCTCCTGGATCACCTGGCTTTCTTTGACGGAGACTCTGTATGGAGATCGGTGCACAGGGCGCGCGTCGTCCTCGGTAACGATACGGTGCTTCGCAACGGCGGTTTGGCGCACCTTCGACGACGTCGCAAAGCAGTCGCGGTATTCGGCGAGGAGGTTAATCAGCTGACGTGGTTTCGGGCCTGGAAGCTTAGGGTCAATGTTGAGCTGCGCTGGCGACGTACTGTCTTGCTGATGTGGTGAACATTCGTCAGCAATGGCGGCGATTTCCGCGGTGTCTCGGAGTTTCTCGTCGTGGCCAGCGGCTGCCCCTTTCGTGAGGTGTTGCGCTTCGTTTCGGAAGTTCGTCATGAGGATCACAGTGCGGCCATCCTGAAGTTCAGCTACCCCTCTTGCGACGCCTATTCCTCTTCCTAGAAGCAACTGGAGGCTCCCCTCGAGCAGAACTTCGCCGCAGAAAGCTTCGGTGATCCCGACAGGTACGAAAACACTCGACCGCGACGGTAAGTTTACGTGACTTGCGAGGACTCGGACCGCGGATGACGTCGCTTTGGGTTCCTCCGGTGGTGAAACAGGTTTTCGCAGAGTTAGCCGGTTTTCTCTGAGGTCGATGACGGCGCCATACTCGCCGAGGAAGTCCATTCCGAGGATAACGACCCTCGAACAGTCCTGCAGAACGACGAACTTCACAGGGCACGTCTCACCGTGAATGTCGACGCGAGCAGTTCATCGCCCGACTGGTGTGATGAGGTGCCCACCGGCGGTTTGTATTTGAGGGCCTTCCCACGGCGTTGTCACTTTTCGCAAGCGGCGAGAGAGCCTCCCACTCAATACTGAATAGTCTGCTCCGGTGTCCACGAGTGCCAATGCGTCGTGACCGTCGTTAATGATGTTTAGGTTGTTGGACACCGATGCAGGGACGTCGTTGTGATGCGTAGCGTCGAGAGAGTGAGCGCACTCCGGCGTTCTTGGAGGCTCTCTACTTCGGTCGTCTTCGGCAACGACACCTCCAGGTGTTGCCGCACTTAGTTTTCCCGGCGACGCAAGGGCGACAGTCTCTCTCGGTGGGGTCTTGGCGCTGGAGACGCTGAACGTCTGGGCGACGGTGAGCGGGACTCACGGCGGTGCGGCGTTGAAGATGGCGAACGTCGGAAGTACTCCTCGATGTCACGAGGGCGTTCGTCGTACCTTGGGCGCGGGTCGTTCGGGTGGAACCCGCGCAGCCCCAGTTGTCGGTAGGGGCATCGACGGTAAATGTGGCCCGCTTCACCGCAGTAGTAACACAACGGGCGTCGATCGGCCGTCCTCTACACGTCGGTCTTTCGTGGAGCAGCTTGTTCTGGGCGGACGTACGCCCGATCTTCATGGCGTCGTGAATACTGCGGCGCTAGAGGTTCACATCGAGGTGGTGCCGTATACGGCTGAGCAGGGGACGGTGGTCGTCGGGTAGCTGCGGCGTAGCTCTGCTTCGGTGTTTCAGGAGCGGTGCTGGCGAGAACTTTAGGCTGCAGCGCCTGCTGAAGTTCTTACTGGACAATCTCAGCGACTGAGGGCGTAGCCGGGCTTGTGGCAGCAGGTAGCAGCTTCCTGATTTCCTCCCGCACGACGTCCCGGATTATCTCGCGGATGTCCGTGGGGTTGTAGCCGGAAGGTGAAAAGTCAGCGACGCCGGGAACTCGGTGACAGTGGGCGGCGCGTGCTTGAAGGGCACGTTCGATGTTGGTGGCCTCTGTGATGAAACCTTAGACGGTGGTAGGCGGGCTCCGAACAAGGCCTCCGAAAATGTTTTCCTTGACGCCGCGCATCAAGACCCGGAGTTTTTTCTCTTCGGGAGCGTTTGGTTCGGCCCGATTCATCATGTCGAGAACGTCTTCGACGAAGCTCGTGACGCTTTCGGTCGGCCCTTGGGTTCTCGCTCGCAGGAGTTCTTCGGCACGCTGTCGTCGGTGGTGGTTGGCAAAGGTACGTCAAAGCTCGGCCCTGAATTCTTCCCACGACGAAATCGACGCTTCGTGGTTCTCGAACCAGGTGCGTGCCGTGCCTTCCAGAGCGGAGTAGACGTTCTGAAGGCACTGCTCCGGAGTCCATGTGTTATGGCGAGCAACTCGGTCGTAATGTTGCAGCCAATCTTCAACGTCCTCGTGGACCTCCCCGTGGAATGGCGTCGGAGTCCGGGGTGCGACGGGAAGGTATACGACGGCGGCGGCGGACGGGTTCTGCGACGACTCGTTGTCCATCGTCGGCCTTGTTGGCTGCCTGGTCCGGGGTGGCAGAAGTCCGTATTCCGGGTGCAGACCTTGGGTGCTGCGACTGGTCCGAGTTTCAGGTTCCGCGTTGAGTGGTCTTCTCACCGGGCTTAGAATTGGGCTTGCACTGCGGGCCCTGGGAGGGGAACGCTGCAAGGGCATGCGGTAACCCGCACCTCCACCAAAATGTCACGGGTGGTGACCAATAAACAAAAATAAACAGGAATAAATAAACGTTTAATGTGGCGAACTTGTGCCAAAAATAAAAGGGTACAAAAGATAATAACAGCGTCACGGGCGTCGAAGTCGGCGTAGCAGCAGAGTCGAACGCTGGGGCGAAAAACTGACCGTGGCTCGCCACGCGAAGCCCCTTATGTACATGCGTGGTCTTCTGGAATAATCGGCGTAGAAACTTCGACGCGTATAACATTCGGGCCTGGAACAAGCAACATGATTCTCGAATTCTCCAGAACACTAAATTGCAGGAATAAACAAAAGACACGTCGCTCCCAGGATTCGAACCCTAGCTTTTCGCGTGGGAGGCAGGCGCGATAACCATTAGGCCACGCGCGCGCTGCCTACTTGGCCAGCTGCGCGCGCGGCACTATTTATGCGAACATATTCATAGCAAAAACACTAGGCTTGTCCTGGCAGGGGATTTCAACCTGCCTAACATTGACTGGACTGATTTGTGCATAGGGAATGGCGAAGCCTCTATGTCTCAGGCACTATTAGATCTGGTTTATTCACAAAATTTGACACAAATAGTTCAAGGGAGTACTAGAACGCAAGGCTCAACTGAATTCATGCTCGACCTGGTATTTTTAAGTCCTACTATGGCGCAAACAAAATACTCATGCCAGGTTATTGACGGGATCTCGGATCATGATATGGTTCTTGTAATATGTCCTCTGGAGAGGCGAGATATTCCGACGCGCCAGCACCTCTCATTTCCGGATTTCTCGAAAGCTGATGACGAAAGTATACTAGATTTTTTAGATGTTGCTGCGTCGCATAAGCCACCGCGTGCGGCGTGAAGAAAACCGAGGAACAGGTGGTGGCAGCGTATCAACGTCTTATACGTTGATATGCCGCCACCAGCGTATCAACGCAATATATCGTTTTCTGAGCGGGAGGAGGATACTGATAGGGTGAGGGAAAGGCGGAGGAGGAACGACGGGGTACCGGCTATCTCTGGTGTCGGCGAACGGAAGAAACGAAGCCAGCATTCGCGGGAGCGACAATGTAGAAATAAAAAGCTAGTGACAATACAACAGATGTCAACTTTGATAATTTTAAACAGCTTTCCTTGTTAGGCACGTCATTGATAGACAATGTTTGGAAACAATTCACAACCGTAGTACATAATGCCATAGAAAAGTTTGTTCCGCTTCGAGTAAGAAGGCGTTCACAGAACAATCCTTGGGTAACAAGAAATATTGCTTGCCTGAAGCATAGGTGAAGAAGGAAACGGCAGCAGCTTAAAAAGCATGAAACTTCCGAAAGGCGAGAGGAGGTGCGGAACCTTTCCAGGCATTTTAAATGCGAAGTTCGCATTGCTAGATCTTTTTATATAAATAATTTCCTTCTAAACTCTATGAAGACGTCCCCTGAAAAATTTTGAAGGCATTTATTTCCTTTGAGAGATGCGGTAACCATCATAGTTGAAAACGGTTCTGTTATAACGGATAAAGATCAGATGGCTTCATTATTCAACGAATACTTTCAGTCAGTTTTCACTAGAGACAATCGTTTTCTTCCCGCTTTTCACGTTTCTGGCAGCATACCTCCCATTCCAAACGTATACGTTGTGGGATTTCCCTTGCTGCTACCCGTCTCGGAGAATGACACAGCACACCGGTTCAACAACACGTAAACATTTAATGACCGCTATCGCCTGCGCCGCGATCCCAACAGCCCCCGCGCATCCGCTGCGACGGCCTTTTATCAGCGGCGGAGCGCCGCTCGCGTGGCCAGTTGCCCTTGGCCCCCTCGTGGTCAAGATGACCACTTATGATTGTAGGAGGGGCAGCCTGGGCCAACCGCTTGGAATCGCCAGGTTGCCCACAACGTGAATCAGGAAGTATTTTTAATTTGCTCTCAAAAATTGATACAAAAAAGTCTCCGGGACCAGACGAGATTCCAAATTCCTTTCTGCAAAGATTTGCCCAATGGTGTTACCAATATTTAGTGATAATTCTTAAACTTACACTTAGCAGAGGAATGATTCCACGAGACTGGAAGTACGGGAAAGTAATTCCTATTCACAAACAAGGCGCAAGAACCACCCTGAACAACTATCGACCAATATCACTAACCACTACGTGCTGCTAAATTTTATAAGATATAATAGCAAAACATTCGATAGATTTTATAGAAAGCAAGAGCATCCTGGGCACTAATCAGTACGGCTTTAGGCAGGGTTTTTCTACAACTACGCAGCTGATTAAAGTTTTTCATGACCTTAGCAGAAATGTAGATAAGGGTGGGACAAACTGATGTGTTTTTAGACTTCGCGAACGCCTTCGATCGCGTATCACCATCCGAAGTTATTACATAAACTTAGTCTCATTCTAAAGAACCGTGAAATTGTGGATTGGTTGGAGGCATACTTATTGGGCAGAGAACAGTTTTTTTATCTTCAGGGCGAAAGGACCAACTCATTGCCAGTGTTATCTGGTGTTCCGCAGGGTTCTGTGCTTGGACCGCTCCTTTTTATATTGTATATGAGGGACATGAGTGACGGATTCAATCCTGCAATAAGTTTAAAGCACTTTGCAGATGACACCATAGTATATTGTAGTATTTTCTCCGTTCATGATCAAGAGAACCTAAATAGGCATCTGAAGAAAATAGATAAATGGTGTACTGAGTGGCAGATGGAACTGAATATTAAGAAAACTCTATATGAATCTAAAGCGTAAAAAACAAATTCTGGAATTTAACTATAACATAAACGGCCTTTTTTGAATAAAGTTACTGAGTATAAATATCTGGGAGTGTTTTTTTAGCTCCGATCTAAACTGAAACTCCCATATCGATCATGTATTTCAAAAAGGGATTTCAAGAACTGGGGATAATCAGAAGAAAGCTAGATCATGCGAGTTCAGAAGTAAGATTAATGGCTTTTAAATGTCTGATTTTACCAACCATTGACTCTGCGAGCCCTGTATGGGAGCCATTTACTACTAGAAATGTTCATATTCTAGAAAGATTACAAAACAAAGCAGTGCGATTTATATTCAATAGTTACAAATCAACCGACTATGCCTCCGCACTCGGGTCCCGAGCAAACCTATGCAGTGTTCAAACCAGGTTGGCTATAAGCAGAATGAAACTTTTTTTCAGATTTTGAGTGGATGTTGCAGAATAAATGTTTCGAAATACGTAGCAACTCTCGAACCCATGCAGCATAGAACAGAACAAATCGTTACATTCAATCATATTGGTGCTCAAAAGATCGTTTTAAGTACTCCTTTTTTGTTCGGTGTATAGATGAACGGAACAAGCTACCCGCACGTGTTGTCGATTCCGAAGATCTCATGTCATTCGCAAAGGAACTAGTTTGTTTATGCATGTAATTAATACCTTTTTATTCATGGTTTTTTGTGTGTATGTAATTATGACCTTTTGTTTATGTTTGCTATTTGTACCACTCCTGCCGTGGCCTTACGGCTGGCAGCAAAGATAAATAAATAAATAAAAATATATGTGTTCGTATCAGTGTTCAAAATGCTGATTCACGTCTGTGTCGTATGCTAAACAGCTTCGCTGGTCATCTACCTTCACAGAGTGGAATGGCTAATGATTTATTTTCAAAATAATCTCATCCCGCCTCTTCCTGGTTCACCTGATCTACAAAGAAACACCTGAATAGATAGAAAAGTATCTTTCAGAACGACGAGCGGCCTAATACATCCCTGCGTTGGACAAATTACTTAACTGTTTCAAATACGTGTAAGCATAAAGTAAAAAAAAATCCAAGAAAGACTTTTATGTTCAGACACTACCAAGCACTTTGCGATCCGACCCAAAGCAGTGCTGGCGTGTCATTAATTTGAAAAAAAATAGATACCCACCTAAACCTAACTAATGAGCATGGTGTGCGACAGTCGGATGGCGGCGAAGTCAACGCGATCAATAACTTTTTTTTCAGTGTTTTTACAAATGACTGCTTGCAGTTACTTTTCTTTTACTTTACATTGAAACATAATTCGGCCTACGCCTCCTTTAACTTTCACACCTCAAGGTGTTTCCTAATTAATTGAAAACCTCCGGGTCAGTAGCTCTCCAGGTGAAGACCAAATTTTTTCGAGACTCCTTAGGGTAACGAGGGACCTGATATTTCTCGTTCTTTCACTATTTTTTTTTTTTCAGCAGAGCCTCGACTTTATCATTGTTTCAAGCGATTGGCGCCATGCTGAAGTAATACCTATCCTTAAAACCGGTCCATCAACAAATCCTTCCAACTATAGACCAATATCCCTTTTCAGTGTGCCCTGCAAAATCATCGAGCAGGTCGAATATACACACCTCCTTGCTCGCCTAGATCGAATAAACTTTCTGTTTACCAACCAACATGGCTTTGGAATGATCACCCACGTGTTATCAAGCTATTTGAGTTCTATACAGATCTTCATGTCAACACTCCTGACAACCACCAAACCGATATCATCTTCATCGATTTCGCCGAAGCTCTTGATTCTGTCTCATATAGTCGTCTCCTGCTAAAGCTATCACATCTATGTATAGAACCTCGCGTCCTCGTCTGGATCGTATTATTCCTTTCTAATAGAACTCAGTCGGTAAAAATAAACACTTCTCGTTCTTACGAATGTTCAGTGTGGTCTGATGTACCGCAAGAGAGTGTTCTGGGGCCTCTTCTCTTTCTACTATATTTCAATAACCTACCTTCTTCATTACCTTCCATAGTCAGACTTTTGCTTATGACTGCGTCATATATAGAAAGATATCGAATACATCCGACCATTTAATATTGCAAGATGACCTTGATAGATTTCAAACTCGGTGAACTGGTTGGCTCATGAATATTAACATCTCAAAAATATAAACCCATGAACATTTCCACGTCACAAAGAAGATCGTCTGACCAGTATTACCTTTTTGTACGCAACATTGATAGGGTGCATTTCTGCAAGTACATAGACGTACATCCTTTAGAAACGTTCAACAGGTGTCATCAAATCGATAGCATTGTAGCGAGTGCTCATAACAGCATCGGCTTCTTGAAAATAAATGTACCTCCCGCACCTACGTTTTACTAAATTGCTTGCTAACAAAAAGGTAATACTACCAAAACTAGCATACGCAAGCACAGACACTCCACTAATCACCGGTCGTCATGTCAGTCTAAACTTAAAACAGAGGTTTGCAGGTGTGCTGCAAACCTTTCTTCTATATATAACCAAGAACTGAGCACTAACTCAAGACCCAGCCGCCCAAATTACGCACACTATTATTCTACTTATCACCGGCTATCATGTGTATTAGTGATTGCAACCCAATGCCATACGAAGCAGTATTTGAGACTAATCCAGCAGCATATAAAATAAAGTATGAAGATTACATTGGAAAACGCAACAGGTAAGCTGTCTCCAATTCAAAATTAATTTGTCTTCTACGTTGTTGAATATTTGTGCATTTTTGCCTCTTGCTGTCTTTGTTGTCTTTTATTTTTTGCTTACCCATTCAAATACTGTGAAACTCCTAATGTTCGCGAGCCCTTAATTTTCGTCAAATCCGCGAATTTAAAAATTCGCGGGATTTAAGGGCAAGTTACAAATATGATCCTTAAAAGTTTCAGTGAAAGTCTCTAAAATTCGCGAAATTTAGTGGCCGCCAATATGTCCCTTGTGACCGATTCGCGTAAAATAAGGCCGTGAAAAAGGGGTTTTACAGTACGTTATAATATAGGTACAATACTGCAATATTTTATCATGTAATCTGCTATTTTCATTATTAATTTCTGTGTACGCTTTCCTCAGTATTTTTGTATGATATAAATAATATATACGCAAATGTATTGTTTTAAAGTTTACCTATATGTATGTTATGAATTCCCCCCCCCCCCTTCACGTAACCTGCTCCCAAGTCGAGTACCTTTGAGGTAATAAATTTACATGCAATTCATTCACTCCGTTGTTTCAATTGTCCCACAGGGACCGTAGTTTCCATCGTATTGACAGGTTATACGCCCGCGGCTTCCTGGGGGACCCAGCATTTCTAGCTTCGGACACGATAGGCTGAGCGACGCCACCAAAGTAATAGCGTGAACGTTTGAACAATGCCGCCGCCACTTCCATGAATATCCAATGTTTCCTGCTTTAGACGCTAGATAGTGCCAAACCAAACACTACTGCAGGCTGCCTTATCCGACTTACACCGCGCCGACCCTAATTCGAGCCGCGATGCGGCTCGAACTTTATAAACTTCATATATGACCTTATCGTCGTTTAAACCGGGGCTAAACCCGACCTACCGTAAGATCCGTGATTCGAATGCCGCATGGCAACAAGTTCAAGGAGAAACTTAGCACGTGGCATTCGAACTACCGATATTGCAGTGACTCGTGGTAAAAAAAAAAAGCCAAAGCATAGCAAGGGCGCGTTTTCCTCGCTTCTACTGACGCACCAGCGGACACGATACCAAGGGAGGCACGATATGTTTGTCTCCTCCTCCAGGCAGATGGGAGGAAAATTCCTCCCTCCCGCCTCATGTTTCTTCAGTTTCGTTTTTCAGGCTCGTCGAACATGTTTTCTAATAAACGCCATTGAGCGGACTGAGCGTCAGCGGCTACGATGGCTGTGTGTATTTCAGTCTTCCGGTTCGAACATGCAGGACACCTCTGCATTGACACTTTTACCGCTAATTTGGTCAAAGGAGCAAACAAAGCCGGAAGAAACTGCGAAGATCCTGAGCACTGCCAGCAGTGCTACGTACATTGGGCTGAAATGGCCGTCTCCGCGAATTTGCCGGTTTTTTTGCCGGGTGCCTGAGTATGTTTTGGGGTCTGCTTCCTGTTAAAAGATGCCATCAAACGATAAAGGTAGTTTTATATTTCCGTGGGTGACCAACATAGCCATGGCAGTGTTGTGCAATGTGAACGAAGTCTGTAATTATTTTCGATGTCTCCACGTATTTCGTGTACCCGGGTTGTAACAGCGAGACGAGATTATATAAACGGTTCCAGGTTAGCGTCCTGTTTCACATTAAAGAGTTTAATAAAACCGCTTGAGCGATTATGCTGCAATCGATTGACCGGCGGATAGTCATGTTGAAAAAGTAGTCCAAAGTGTAGGTCCTATCGTGTATTTACCATGTAACCGTCGTCTGAAAAGCCCTGTTGTCCCCTTCCCGACAGCGAATGGGCTCTCAGAGAAGAGCTGAACACGCTTGAAAGATGGGAAAAAGGAATCACGCAAGAAATATTTACAGTTTGGATTAGCATTAAAGAAAATCAGACAGAACAACCGGAGTGCTGCTAGGTAAGTTGCTTTTCTGCTATAGCCGGATAGATTTTAGTTGGGAGTCTGCATGTAGCCGAGCCTACAAAACTTACCTGCCACCGTTCTAACTTTTCCTTTTAGATTTTCGTAATTACCCCTGTTACGTCTTGGCTGCCGTCCGCCGTTCGGCCCTGGCGAGACGCGATTATGACACGTTCCTTTGGTGGCCAGTACGGGAAAAACGCGCCTTTATTGCTTCCAACACAGATATATATATAGAACGCCACGACTTTTGACGTCAACAGAGAAATGCTATCGGCTTGATAACAGCGGATAGACAGGATGTTGTCACAGAATTCAATAACTAATTTTGTCCTTCAATGGTTATGGTGTTGTCCGTTCCCGTGTTCTTGAGTAGGGTGCGCGAGCGCCGAGGACAGGAGCGCGGGCTTAGGATTTTTTTTTTTTTTTTTTTTTTTGTGGGAGATTGAAGGAAGAGAAAAAAAAGACGGGATCCCGGGCGCGCGAGGGTGGGGGGACAAACCGCGGAGAAAGGTTACGACGGTGTGGATGGTCGGCGCTGAGCAGGTCCGTGGCGGTATGGTTGTTCGGCCACCGAGAAAGTATTCTACGGAGAGGGTTGTGAGTGCTTGTGAGTGAGTGCTGTGCATCACGACAACACCCAAGCCACCTCGACTTCTCGACCCCGACTGGCGGCGCTACGAACCGGACCCCCACCGGCATTTTGAAACCCTGACTCGGCTCTCCACTCCAAAACTGTATGACAACCTCGATGTGACTTTTGATATTTTTTTTTCTTTCCTTCTTTCGACTGTGTGCACGTCCTGTTCGCCTTTCCCTTACTTTTGAATTATTTTATATAAGATACTGTTCGTAACGCCGGCGTGCTTTGCTCTCAATTCCTCCCGCCTCTCGGGAAGTGTATCACCAAGGTGTGGTCCCAACACCTGGACAGCGGTCCAAGTCAAATTCCAAAATTTTTTTTAATGGGATTTTTAACATCCGTACCTGTGACAGATGTAAACAATGAAAATGCAACATTTCTTCTTTTAATATTGCATTCGATCGATCGGTTTCCGGGTCCGCGTTTAACTTTGGGGGTTCCAGGTTGCCCGATCACTGGCGGCTGGATGTTCCCCGAATCGACTTTAGGGACTTTCAATCGGACCTTGTCTGCAGCGGACCTGGTCCATATGTCGACGGACTGTTCCCTCCGGAGTCTCGATGACCAGTATCCTTTACTCGAGCCGGTTTTTAATGGTCCCCGGTGACCATCTTTCACCTTGACCGAAGTTGCGAACCCACACCGGTGCTCCGAGGTCCCAGGAGTCTTCTTGAACCTGCACAACGTCGGACAATAACGCCGGCCGGAATGGTACGCTCATGTCCAGGCGCGAACGAATGCGATACCCGAGTAGTATTTCCTCTGGGGACTTGCCACACGCTAAAGCTGTCCGACGATAATTGTTCAAAAGCTGCGCCAGCCTTTTTCCCAAATTTGTACCCGTTAACTTAGCGAGGCCGAACTCGATCGTCCTGACTGCACGTTCAGCCAGCCCGTTAGAATGAGGATGATAGGGCGCACAGCGGAGGTGACACATATAGTTCTTTTTTTTTTTTCACGAAGTCTTCAAAATGCTGATTAATAAACTGAGGTCCATTATCAAAAACGATTGTTCTGGGCAGGCCGAACCTGCTGAACAGTTCCTGAAGTTGATTCCCCGTCGCCTCTGCCGTCATTAATAGCATCAGACAAGCTTGAAACCATTTGGACTGGAAATCAACGACAATTAGCAAAATCCTTCTTCAAATCGTCCTGCATAATCGATTTCCACTCTCGACCATCTATCTTGTGTTTCTGGCCAATTCACCGGTGAGCACGCGGGCGGCATTGGGGCTGCTTGCACGCACTCGTTACAATTTCCGCTCAGTTATTCCACCTCCCGTCCAGTCCCGGCCACTAAAACAATGACCGCGCATTTCTCTTCATAGCTGATACCCCGTGGTGGGATTCGTGCAGCAGCTTCAGAATGTCCGGGCGGGCCCCTGTGGGAATCACGAGGCGCCGGCCCTAGTAAAGTAACCCACGGCACGTAGACAGCTCGAGCTTCCAGGAAAAATAAGGCTGTACCTCTGTCTGGTTCTTCAGAAGACTAGCAGGCCAGTAGTTCTGCACGTGCTTGATGACCTCCAACAACGTATCGCCTGTTTTCATCAAGTCTCCTAGCCGCTATACGGACATGAATGTTTCGTCCACGCGGTGTAACATCAGCACAAACTCCGGTAGGCCATCCTCCACTCGTGGTCCTTGCCGTGGAAGTGGCAATCGACTGAGCGCGTCAGCGTTTCCGTTTTGTTTTCCGGGTCGAAATTCTATTCCGTACCGAAAATCGCTGAGTATCAGAGCCCTCCTTTGAATGCGTCCAGACGCCAGTAGCGGGACAGGCCGCTCTTCTCGTGGCAGACCCACAAGTGGTTGATGGTCCGTGACTAATACGAAATGGCGTCCCAGTAAAAAATCACGGAACTTGATTACGCCGAAGATCAACGCAAGTGCCTTCTTTTCTAGTTGCGTATAATGTTTGTTTCGGCGAAGGTCAATGTTCTTGACCGAAAAGCAATCGGCGTATCGACGCCCCGGATCTTGTGCGAAAGGACGGCGCCCACTCCTGTTGGGGACGCGTCCCATTCCAGTCGCAGTGGCTTCTCAGGGTCAAAAAATATCAGGACCGGTGATGTCAGCAACGTGACCTTGGCCTGTTTAGCGGCCTTATCTTGCCTTGGTCCCCAATTCCGTCTTTTATCCCTGCCGAGCAGCTCGTGTAACGGTGCTAACAAGGTCGACATATTGGGCATGGATCGGTGATAATACGTGAGAAGCCCAAGGAAGGAGCAAAGTTCGCTTACATTTGACGGCGTCGGTGCATCTCGGCTGGCCTCCCAAGTTTTTCTCGATTGGATGTAGTCCTTCCTTGTCAATCTGGCGCACCAGGTAAGTAATGTCCGGCTTCCTGAAGTGACATTTTGATCGCCGAAGCTTGACACCCATGTCACGGAAGCGTTGCAGCACCCTCCTCAGGTTCTCGGTTTCCGGTTGTTCCGCCACAAAGACGTCGCCCAGGTACACTTGCACACCCTCCAGAACTGCGAGCATGCTCTCATCGCCGGCGCGGAAACAACTCCAAACGGAAGATGATTAAAGCTGTAAAGGCCACGATGGGTATTGATGACTGTTAATTCCTTCGACTCTTCGTCCAATGCCACCTGGCTGTAAGCATCCCTAAGGTCTACGGTGCTAGGTAAAGAGCCGCCCCGCAAAGACGCAAACATTTAAGCTATGTTAGGTAGCGGATACTGCTATGTGTTGCACGCCATGTTCGATGTCAGCTTAAAATCGCCGCACAGGCGTATCGAGCCATTCTTTTCTGCGCCTGTACAATAGGTGCTGCCCACTCAGACCGGTACAATCAGTGCTGCCCACTCAGAATGGCTTACAGGTGAGAGAACTCCGGTCTCTACCAACCGCTCCAGCTCTTCTGACACGTTTTCGCGAAGCTCGTTTGGAACAGGTCTTAACTTCATAAACTTCGGCACCGCTCCCTCCCTCAGATGAAAACGTACCGGTGGCCCCTTGATGGTCCCCAGTCCTGGCTCGAACAGGCCCTGAAACTGCAACAGCAGGTCTTCCACCTCTCTGGTTGAGCCTGCAAAAACACTTGACACCAGAGGGTCCAGTAAGTTCACTTTGGCGATTACGACCTCAACCCCACAGGCTTGGTCCGGGGCAGTTTACAACCACGAGGGAAGCCTGCACCGTGACGCCATGGACGGTCGCCCTCATGTGTAGCTCCCCGACGAAGGGCAGCTGTCCCAACTAGCATCGGAGACTCAGCTTGGTTGCCGACAGTGCCGGCCAATGGTCCTTGTGCTCATTGTACACTTCTCGGGAGATGACACAAACAGGAGAGCCCGTTTCGACTTCGATGGTCAGTCATACTATTCCCCAGCAGATCTGCCTTCGGACCGGAGGTTCAAAACTTGCCCATGTTCGAGGTTGAAGCATGTACACTGATGCCAAGTCCAGGTCCTCGCCCTGTGACGCCGTCGCTGCTGCAATCGTCAAGCTTGGTCGTCCTGCAGTTGCAACGTCCTGATGCGCTCATCATTTCTTCGCGAAATGGCCTTGTCTGCCGCATCAAAAACATCTGGCGAATCTATGCCGACACGCGTCCCGTGAATGTGAAATGTTTCCGCATCGTTCGCATTCTTCTTTTCTTGTATTGTACCTCCTTCCCAGGTCTGGCTGTTTTCGGGACTTCCCGGCTATGCTGTGTAGCTCCGCTTCATTTTTTACCTCCTGGCTTTTCATGATTTTTAACTCCTTTGTGGCTACCACAGCCACGATAGCCAAATCTTCTGCCTCTGCCAAAGTAAGGTCTTGCCATACCAGTAGCTGACGTTGGACTGTCTGGTTCCGCACTCCGCAAAGATTGCAGTCCTCAACATGCGGCCCAAACTTTCTCGAAAATCGCAATTTTCCGCGATTTTCCTCAGTTCTACAATAAAGCCTTGCACCGACTCGCCTTCCCGCTGTTGGCGATTGAAAAACTTATAGCTTTCAGCTATTTCTTTAGGCTTGGCGCGTAGTGTCGACCCAGGATGTCGACAACTTCCTTGTACGCAAGTTTGTTGACCCTTCGAGGAGCGCATATTCTTCACAGATTTCCACTGGACCTCGAGCCGAGCGCGGCTAGCTACCAGCCGTGCGCGCTTCCTCTTGCCTTCGGTAATAACGTTTCCTTCAAAATAGGCTTCAACTCGAACAACATAAGTTTCCCACATATCTTCTGCGTCGTGAAAGAAGGGAACTTGAAACGCCGTCGCCGCAGTTGCCATGCTTGGGGCTGTCCTTGCTTGTCGTGCCCGTTGCGTAGTTCAGATCGTCGCCACTGTCCCGTCTTTGCTGCCATCCGCCGTTCGGCCCAGGCGAGACGCGATTATGACACGCTCCTTTGATGGCCAGTACGAGAAAAACGCCCCTTCTTTGCTTCCAACACAGATATATATAGAACGCCACGACTTGTCACGTCAACAGGGAAACTGCTATCGGCATGATAGTACCGGGTAGACAGGGCGTAAACAATGACAGTGCAACAACCCAGTCCCGGATTAACATGTCACGGCTACACTCTCAACAAAAGGGTAGTCTTAGGGTACTACATTTGGGGTAGTCAGAAGCCGTCACAGCTATCGCTAACCCCCCCCCCCCCTTTTAGTAATACTAACGACCCCATGCGTAGTCACGCGGCATGAAATCAACAGGTAGTCACAGTGAGCACCCCCAAAAGCAACATGGCGGCTGGCAAGCGACAGTGGAGCAATACGAGTAAGGCCTAGCGAGCTGGACTGCTTTTTGCTAGAATACGATTCTCAAGTGCGCATGCCCGTTCGATGCCTTCCGTGCACACTAAAACACTCCAAAACGCTCCTCGAAGCACCAGCACCGCACCTATTACGAGTAGGGGCGGCGATGTGAGGTGGGGGCATTCGAGGGGGTTTGTCCGCGACTGCTTTCGCGCGGCCGGCTGCATTTACTTCGCGGCCAGAAAACATTCAAAGAAGGAATCGTATAGCGACAAATGAAATGATGTCTTTATTGAGCAGAGAATCTGCTAGCTGTGCTTGCCGCAAGTGATCCGGCGTTTTCGGTTGACAGCGGCGAGGCGAGGCATCACCGATTAAAGGGGCGTCGGTTTCGATCGTTCAACGCTCCTGCTCACCTGTTAGCATTCGTTATCCACTTTCAAGTCCCTGGTAATCCCCACCGCGTCTGTGCACGCACTATTCACCGCACGGAACACCCATTCAACTGGCTATGGGACTGATCCACTGATCCCACTGGGACGAGAGGCCGAGAACCGAACCCTTTGTGGCTGTCCTGCTCCGTGGAGCTATGGAGCGCCTTCCAGAGCCGTATATGTAGAGAGTTTGGCCATTCGTTGGGAAGTATAGGAGCCAAATGAGGAGGCGCCATTGGCCGAAAGCTGGCTGGGCGTGTTCCAGGGCGTCTTCAGAAATGCGAATGTGACCAACCAGAAGCCGGAAATATTACCCTGGCGGTGGTCGCGAGAAACAAACCTGATAACTGCATTGGAGTAACTCTTGATGGCTGAAAATATGGTACACGTGATGTTTCAATCACGCTCATCCGAAATGATGGTGGAAGAGTGCGACTAGCGGAACGATCGATATAATCTGTACGCCAAGCGCCGAAAGCCAGGAATCTGCCGTCCGAGCGGTCACACTCTGTCCGCGCAAAACAGAGTTGAGCGGCGCATTTGTTTCTTTCATCTTTCTGCATGATCATGATCAAAACAACACGTGCATTCTATTTTCAACCACAAACAGTTACTACACCTCACTCTTACGCGCTTATTAAAACCACATACCAACATAGACCTTTGATCAGAACTGTTTCTCGCTACCACCGCTAGGGGATTCTTTTCGGCTTCTGGTTGGTCAAGAGAGCATGCCAAGCCCTCTTTCCGAGTCTGCCGCACGCATGGCTCTGCCCGCACCCCCCATTGAGCAAACTCTCTACATATACGGCTCTGGCGCCTCCATGCTTTTCACTCAAATAAGTAGACACATAAACGCGCGACTCCTTCAATGGGGCAGCGACACGCGCCACCTAACGGACAGCGCTCAAACTAAGAAAAAAGAAACCAACAGTCTTTGCTCTGAGCGCTTTGCCTGACATGCACGTACTACATATTCCACACCACACACATACGCGACATGCAGACACCATACAATGTTATACATGAACGCAGTCACAAACAGAACAAGGTACAACATGAGATATTGACACTCTACATTCCTATATACACGAATAGTCGACACCACCAGCTTATATACTGCTGTATTTTCTGTGACCGATTAGGATGGTGACCACTGTCATATTTTGCATAAATACAAAAAGGCTGTGCAAGATTTATCCGTATATATTATTTTCCTCTACTGCCCTTTGGAAAGCGCTCGTATCCTTAATATAATCCATTTAAAAAGTGAACAGTAGCTTATAAATCAAATTGAATAGTCGCTACACGCCACGTTTTGATCAGTTTCGTTTTCTCGCTTGCCTACACTTCAAGTATACACAAGCTTGTTTAATTAATTGTACTAATTATCGAAACCAATTTCAGCTATCATAACTTTCTGAACACGGTGATGCAGTTTCTTTTTTCTTTTTACATATCCGAATGACTTCAGCGGCGGTTCACTAAATGTTGAGTACACTGAGCGCGCGCAGGTGATTCTAGCGAAGCCCGTCCGCCGATCCTCCCCGAAGCGTTGTTTCAGTTTTCTTCTTTTCGCTACAATTGTTTCTGCTCAAGCGCGTGTCTTTCAAGTATGCGTTCTATGCGCTCGCGCTCGCGCCAAGAGGACAGTGGAGAATTGCCGTTTTCGGGCCCGTGCCTTCACCTACAGCGAACGCGAAATACGTATGCTAAATTATCTGAAGCCTGGTTCAGACAGTGGCGTTTGACTGCGTTGAGGCAGCGAGAAACCAGGACATCCCTGCTGCTTATATCGCGTGCCAAGACGATTTCTTGAATTGGATTCCACGCTTCATACGAAGCCGGTGAGTCGCTTTCTGTTCTCGGCGCAACGCTGTTAAACGCATTCAAACTCAAGTGTCTGAACCGGCCTCAACCATCAAAGAGCGCCGAGAACATAGTTCTCTGTGCTGCGCCTGCTGGCTTCTCCAGCAGTACTTTTTCTAAAAAAAAAAATCTAAACCGAATAGCACGTGTATGTTTGCCAACGCCTTATTTTTGGAAATTTACTTGGAATTCTTTATATAGGTGAAAGTAACGCGTGCCGAAAGGCCTGAAATCCTAGTCCCCTTCAAAGTACTCCACCTTGGATGACAAACACTTGTTTGAAGCATTTTTTATCGAGTATGCTCGATGAAATGTGCCAAATGAGCCAGTGAAGGCGAATCATATATCCCAAGACAGAGAAATACTCAAATACACCGGCATGATCCCAGATATCTGTGTACGTTCGTCCTGTCCGGCCTCAGTCGTGGTGTTCAATGCTTAATACTTCGCTGCACTTGAAAGCTAAAAAATTTGGTGTGACAGGCGTGCAAGTTCGGCGGAACCGAGGAGGCCATTTGCAACTGATCTGCACGCAGAACTGACCGATCACACCTTTAATGAGATAACGCTCTTTACTGAACCGCACAATAAAAAATGACAAGAGTATCTCGTCCGGCGAACATTCAAGTCAACTCACGCCTGTGCGTAGCTTCCTGTGCTTTTCTAGAGATTTGGTTAAATTCCTCGAGCACGACGCCAGCTGCCAACTGTTTACTAGCAGTACATGGTAAAACCCGCTACGCAACCAAAACAGGCAACCGCGATACTTTTTATCGGCATCGGGTTTTAGTAGGTGCCTACCAAGGTTGCCTGTACTCTTTGGTATGTTTGTTTTCTGCCAGTTTAGGCGAACTGAGCCACACGCCTGTTTCGACCGGTTCAAATTTGAATAAATGGTAACCAACGCACAAAGAAAACAAGTTTCAAGTACTTTTTGAGATTTTTGAAGTGACTTTTCCTATTGAACGGCTGCATGTACTTGAATGTTCAATTCAAGAGTTTATAAGACGTGACTACCCCATGCTTGTCACTTGCCAACAGGGTGGTAACGCTCAATGGCTTGAGCCCAATGGGTAGTTAAGTAAGCCTGTGGGGTAGTTACAGCCGTCAAAACGCATAATTACTAGGTGGGGGGGGGTGCTCACTTTTTCTTAGAGTGTAAAGGACCGAAGTTTTGAACTATCTCAGGCTGTACAACCTATTTCTTGCAGCGAAACCTGGTTCGTGCTATTTGTTGCAATTAAACCGAACCCTAGACTCTTGAGTCGAGCTAAAAACGCGCTGCGATTTCGAATGTACTTTTTATAGTCCTCTCATTAATTGAAAATTAATGAGCTCTTAGCGTAAAAAGCTATCGGCAAAAACTGTGAGCATCGGTTAGAACGTGATGACATCGGACCACGGAGTGCTCCCCATCATCGATGACGCTCTCTGGACTTCGCCAGAGCCTCTCGGCAAAACAACCGCCCAATAAATTCACGCGATAGTGTTTAGGAGCTCGTGGCGCAGAAGATCCGGCGTGGGTAAGACAAAGAATCCCATAATGCAACGCGCGCACCCACGTGTGACGTCACGCGGGTGACGCCACACGCGATTCCGATGTCATGAACCTATCAACCCACTAAAAGTTGCAGACAACTTTTCTACTAAACTTAGCAAAAGCTTTTCTTACGAAATATTTCAAAAAATGTTCCCGCGAAATTTAGCGAAAATATTTTCCGCCAAACATAGCAGAACATTTCCCCACCAAATATAGCGAAACATATTCCACTATATTTAGCAGGTCGACTGGACCAGGACGTCAAAGCCACGTGTGACGTCACGCGTTACGTGCATGACGTTACACGTGACGTCATTTGACGTAACATGACACATGACGCTACCGACTGGACCAAGTACACAAGCTTGCACGGCTTGGGAACGAGTGCGGGTTCATATAAAAAGGCTTTGTGAATGGAGCCCGAAACGAAGGAAATCGGTGGCCGAGTGGGCTAACGTGTCGCCGCTCGGGGCGTGGAGCGGAAGCTTCCGCTGGGAACCTCCTGAGTTCGATCCCCACCGTCCCCGCCCGTTTCGATCTGGATGAGTTTCGTACCGGCACGCCTTCGTTTAAACGCTACTGCGTGATGCACGTTAAAAAAATCCAGGTTAGCGGCTGTATTATATCGGCTGAATTCCTCATTTACAGCTAAGCGACCTGTCACCCCTTGAGGCGTACCAACATTAAGGCTTCGTATAAACATACGAAGCAAGACAATTGTAGCCAGAAAAGGCTATCGCGTTCCACACTTAAAGGCGAATCTTAAGCATCCCCTAAGTTTTTTGTTTTTTTTTTTGTTTTTTTTTTGTTTTCTTCCGCCAACCATGCATAACAGGGCACGAGATAGTTACTCGATTGCTCACGTTATCCTCACCATTTGCTTGTTTTAGAACGCACCACCTAGTAGCTAACCTTACGCAACGCTTGCTGCAAGTCAGGGATTTGACCGCATTTTCGTCGGTAGAAAAACGATTTCCCTGCCCATGACACTTCTTTTTCGCCGCTGGGTAAGTTCCCCCCTTTACAGAGCTTGATCCACGACGACCACCGTCGTAACACACGAACAGAGGAAGAAAAAAACAACGAATACTACGCCGTATAAACTGGTGTCCCTCGCGTTAGTCTACGAGGAGCTTTGCGTGGAAGCGAACACATGGCTGCTTGTAAACGCTCACGCTCGAACTCTTTGCTCCCGCAAATAATTACAGCGCGAACGTTTACTTTTTATTAGGAGGTTCAACCCGTGTGCGTTGAAAATACCTTCAGATCACTGACATTAATAAGAAACAATCAACGTACTCGTAACAGTGCTTATTTTTTAAGATGATCGTCGAGAATCTCCTTACCTTTACAACGACGAGAATAAAAGGCGGGACCGCAGTGTATGGAGTCAGTAGGCGCTGTGCGCTCATATTTATGTTTGCATGTGGTGAGTATCAGTATATTATGAATGCATATGTACGTTTCTGTATCGTGCGTAGTGGCACACGAAGCATATGTGTGTGTGTAATAGAAACGTAACAATCGCAAACTTTTTTTTTGTGGCCGATGAGCTGACGATATTTAGCGCCACTTAGCCATATGTAATTACTCGCCCTGTGCCTGACATCTGGTGGCTAGCAATTTAACCTTCTTTCACGCTTCGCGATATCTTTTGGACCGAGCAATGAGCGATGCAGTCTGCTTTGGATTATCTCTTCCGGGAATGACTTTTGGTTTCGCGAATGGTTTCGGACTCCTCTCTGACGTGCGCTTCTCTCGGTGCTAACAAAGAAATAGCGCCGCGGGGAATTCAAACGGTAAGACATTGGCTGCAGTTACCAGCCAAACTTTGCGGGACGGCGGAGCGCTAGCCGAAATGACTCGCTTCTTCTTCTGACGGCGTGCGGCCGCTCTCAAGACTCACGGTGCGACTCATGCCCCTTTCACTGGCTTCAGCCCGACGTGCGCGACATAACCGGCACCGGTGCAGGGTGTCGCTTTGTTAGGGCTCATACAGCGCGTCTGCCTCAGACATTGTGATGTGTGACGGTGCTCGGATGCTCCAGATAACATTTCGCGGCACCTTGAGCTAGTCCCTGTTATCTCGTGCGCGTAGGACGGAGGCAAAGGAAGCGAGCGAAAACGAACATATCCGCGAACACGATAGGAAGTGCATGAGCAAAACGTGAGTCTTCAGAGCGGCAACACGCCATCAGCAGGCTCATACAGTCACTTCCGCTTAGGCTTTCGTGCCCCGCAAGAGTTTGCTGCCGATTGTACGCACAGTGGTCTGGCTTAAATCAAATATTTGGGGGTTGACGTGCCTAAGCAACGACCGGCATTTGTCATGCCCCAGCTGAGGACCAAGGATTCATTTCGACCGCCTGGGGATCTCTTGGCGTGCAACCGAAAGCTCGGCTACACGGCGCCTTCATCGCAATAAGCCTCCGTAAGATTGCAGGCACCTCGGTCGAGATTCGAACCAGTCACCTGGGTATCTGTAGCCCGGCGTTTTGCCTCGGAGCCACATAGGCATTTGTTTTATACAGCATTTCTAAAGTTAAAATCTTACGCGCAAAAAACTATGAGCACATTAAATTTAAAAATGTTCAGGTACTCCAGGATATTTAGTATGGACACCCACTCACTCGGTTATACCAATGTGGCCTAGACAGCTTTTACACGGCGTACAGTTTCTATAAAATACATTTTTACATAGCGCGCATGCACTTCAGCATTGCCCACAGCCACTCTGCAACGTCATAGTGCGTTCAGGCTCAGGATCAAGACAAAATCAACAGGAAGTTCAACTGTTTTTCTAGAGAAAGAAACCGAAATCATTGAGATCGTAAAGGTATTTTTTATTAGTTCGTTTGACGTCATCCCAAAACAGGAACGCGTCTCAGCAATCTAAAATTACACGCTTCATTGTCTCCGGTGCTTTGCATAGAGAACAGTTAATATCCCAGGAAACGAATTTATTTTTCTCATGCAGCCAAATTTTCACGCGAAGTGTACCTATGTGTAAATCAAAGGAAAAAGTATCTAAAGAAGCTGGAATTGCTATTTTTTTAAACATGTGAGAAGACATTACGTCCTTGGCCGCAAGAAACACTGACCGGTAAAAGGGAACAGGAAAAACGGTTTTAATAATGTATCTCGTCAAACGCTTTCGTTTGACACTTGGCAGATAATGAAGAGAAAAACGCACACAGGAAATGAAACGCGTCAATCACATCATGAAGATAGGTACCAATCTTGACTTGCCTACGACAGCCTGAAGAAACAACAACCGAAGTGATCTCTTTGGATAACCTGGTCTGGATTATGGCACGAAGAAAAGGCGCGGTTTGATCTCGAAGGAGCATGAAACATGCAAAACTTATTTGACAGGGACATGTGATAATGTCGGCCCGCCTTTGCTGACCCGGTGAAACAGATTGTCGAGGCGAACTCTTTCCCATCCCGAATTCCAGACAAAAACGGCAAAGACACAATGCAGCTTCTGCACATTGACTCTGACACACGCCAAAACGTGAAGCACATACCAAAATTTAGCAATCAAAAACACATTACAAACAGTAGCTCGTGAAAATATAGACAGTTACCAGCCGCCCCACTTACGAGTCTTTTTGCGCGTATTCTAAACAGCCCAGTACTCATTTTATTTCTTATAGAGCTGCAGCAAAACTCCTAAGTACTTAGATAAACTTGACATAAAAGGAATACTTTCAAAAATATCAGGTTTCATGGCCCAAAGTGTCAAGCCAAAGACCACAACACTTATCCCAGATAACCGCAGCACCTACTCGTTCACGAAATGTTTTAGCCTCACTCACGGCTTTTACTATACTTTTCTTGTCGTTGCAAAATAAAGCAATATAGTCTGCAGACGACGGCAGCTTGAACTCTGTAGGCTGCAGCGTAAAACCTCTAATAAGGCTATTTTTAAATACATTTCGACAGAAGGCCTCTACATAAATGCTAAACAGTAAGGGCGATAATGGACTATATTGTTTCACAGAAGATATTGCATTAATGTACGTAGTCGGCTTTCCGTTAACTATGAGCTGAGTAGTACAACCGAAATAGACCAGTTTAACGAAACTTTGAATCAATTCTTTTAAAATTTACATGTTCCAATATTTCATACAAAGCATAGTGTTGCAAACGATCGAACGCTTTATGAAGGTCGGTCTGGAGCATAGACACTTGATGCTGATCCTGATCACACGATTCTAATTCATTTATTCCTTCATTTATTTAACTTTAAATGCTCAGTTAGGGTATTACTTAAGGGGGGGGGGGTGCAGTTTAATACCACAAGACAACAGAAGAACGCACTAATGGAGAATAATACAAAGAAAGAAAGAAGAAGTGTAGTAAAAGCTACACAAACTATAAAAGAGCAAAATAGCACTCACCTAAGATGGGTTTAAAATGCACTAAGTAACGCAGTAGAGTAGGTAATGATAACTATAGATGATGGCAACTGGTTCCATTCGGAAACGTCTTACGATGTGAATGTTGGTTAGAATGGATCTGCCTCTAATTCCATAGGTTGGGTAACCTCCGACTATTTTACATATAACATTTTGTAATCTCCGTGCTAAGATTTTCATTAGTGCTTTGTAATCCACGTCGTTGAGCGCTATTGGCCTATACATTTTTAACGTTTCTAAGCTGTCGGTCACTATCAATTTTTGGGACTAGGACAGTATGTGCGTTCAAAAATGAGTGCGGCAACACGTTCTTGTCACGTCCTCTAAGTACAACTGCGTGAACTAACCCAGCGAAGGCGTTTTTATATCTCTTATATATTGCCACAGACAAACCATTAAGTCCAGGAGACTTTTTCATCGGCAGATTATCGATGGCACTCTCAATTTCTTTCACGCTTATCGACTCTTCTAGTTTCTTTGTTTTTTTTTATCTCGTCACTTGGACGAGGTAAAACCGCCAGATTATCTTGAAGCTGTGTATGACTCCCATATTCCTTCCTCTGGAGCAGATTGTTGTAACATATTACACGAATGTTTTCTGAATAACGTCTGGACAACTGTTCTTATAGCCACCGTATTCCATTGAAACTATTTTTTTCCCGTGTCTTGACATAGAACATAAAGACATTTTCGTTGGCCGCTCCCCCAGTATGCCTTTCTCGTCCCGAGCGCGGACAAGAGCTACTCAGAGTGTTTTCAGATAAGATCGACCAAAGAATGGCTGGTCGACATTTTTAAATCAACTGATGTTTTTATATGCCAATGTCTAGTGTCTGGTATAAACGAACCCACACTTAGTTTAGACCAGAAAAAAATATTTGGGGACAAGAAACATTGTAAAGCATGAACAAGTGGACAGTTGCATTAACGTGCACTGATGGAGGGGGCAGGTGTGAGGGTGAATAACTAAACCGATAGCATTAACAAAATTTCAATACTTTTTAGACGCAAATAATGGGTACAGCTTGTTTGTAATAAAAAGTAATGATGTTTATTTAAAATATGTTTATGTTTCAAAAAATTGCCAAGCTTCTCTGCTCGAACGACAAATGGCAAAATTTGGAGGCCTGTATCTCATGAAATAATTTAATCATTATTATATAATTCGGAGATATAGTATTCTACTTATATATGACTATTATTTAAAAAAAAAATAATGTATTTGAGTGATACCATAGACGGGATATCTTTAGGCGAACATAAGAAAAAATCAAACAACAAAAATTTCGATGCGAATTATAAAAAAAAAAAAAAAGAAAACTCCTTCGATTTTTTTTTGGTAAATTGTTATACTCTATTTCGGCATTCTTTTCTATTAAAACATGTTGCATTATTTTGTTGCGAAAGAAGAACAGCACCCTAAAGTAGAGTCCTTTTTCAAAGCCTACACTTAGTACCCTATACGATAAGTGACTGTGAGTTAGTTTCATAAAACTAACACATATCTTTTATATATTTTTATCTAGATGAGGCCATTGATAACTACAGAATCATCGTTCACACACTAAAATCGAGGAGAAGCGACTGTGTACAGAGAGCTATCACATTACGAACCAGTGATCCGAGAAAAGATCCTGCAGCCATCGGCCCCTGGGAACTTTGTTCACTTCATTTTCCTACGGCACTATAGGCTCCTCTCTCCTACCCTCTATTTCCGTCCCTCTCTCTTATATATATCTCTGATGTATATCTAGAATAAAAACATATTCCAGCATTCCCTTTCTGCGTGATTAGTGTTCTATGTCTTGCAACAATCATTTCCTTGCGAAGATCAGGACTATGGTGCAATAGTTGACGGAAGTAGCAGGCGACACTCGTCGCTAGTTCTGGCAAAACGGCCGGTACAACCTTTTTTCGCATTTCCCCGCTCGCTCTCAAAAATGAGGGGGTTCGCTTCAACCAGCAAAATATGACCGCCGATGCCTGTTTACTGAGCAGTCGTGCCTGTCGCCATCCCATTCGCTGGCTTTGCGGGCGATAATATCAGGCTCAAACAGGCTCACCGACATAGAGTAGAGCCCCTATATACTCGAGCCCCGTCTAAATACAATAAAGCGTAAACACTGTCGCAGTGTTAACCTAGTAAATGTTAACATGGCGACAATGTTTACGTTTTAGGTAACGAAAAGCATGGCGTGCGGTATGAGCCGAATCCTTACACGAGGTGCAAGGTGAGCCTGAGAACCTGTCTGCTGCCCTAGACTGCTTCACGAAAGACGAGCTACAATGTTCGCGTTAAGGTCCCAACCAGAAGGACGTGATCTCTGTCATGCTCGAAGGGGAAAAAACGTTCGTGCCAATGCTCTTCCTGACACGCTAAATCCGAGAGGCCCTTCGTGTAAACAAAGACAAGCTTCCTGATTCCGGCGTTGGGCTAACGAAACTTTATTTCTTGCGCCCTACATGGGTCAACATTATTCCACATTAGGAAGTGCGCGTTTGTGTGCGCTGCGCCAATCATTACCTTTGTATTGCCGCTGTAGAGAACGTTACAGGCTCAACATTCAACACTGGTGAAATGAGCTCAGCATTTCTGTGCAACCCACTAAAAGTCTGTGTCTTTAAGGAGACTGCGATCACTGCCCAAAAAGCCAGTCTTTTACACTCGAGGAACTTCATATCCCAGAGGATGAAGAGATTGTGCTTACAACATAAGAATCCGGCGACCATGTGAAAACAAAAAACAAAAAAAACATTGGGTTTTGAGACCTTCTTCAAAGTCGTTCAAGTAACGGTTAAAAGTTTGATATTGTCACGAAGGACAAGTGATGAGGCGGCAAATAACTGAAGAAACAAAATGTTTGATGGGGCGAGCATCTGCCCAAAATAAAAGGAAACAGAAGATAACAGAAGAGCGTCGCCGGCGTCGAAGTCGGCGTAACAGCAGAGTCGAACGTTGGGGCGAGACTGACTTTGGCTCGCCTCGCGAAGCCCCTTATGTACACGCGTGGGTTTCTGGAATGATCAGCGTAGAAGGTTCGACGCGTAGAACATTCTAACCTCGAATTAGCCCCAACACGGTTCTCGAATTTACCAGAACATCACATAAGATACAACAAAAATCTGTACCCGCGGCCAGGAATCGAACCCTGGCTTTCTGCGTGGAGGAGAGCGCGATAACCGTTAGGCCACGAGCGGGCTGCCTGCTTGGTCAGCTGCGCTCGCGGCAATATTTCACAACCATATGCGACAAATGCAAGATAAAACGATGTATTATGAAAAGCAGCTGCATGCAACGTAGGAGCATTGTCTTTTATTTTGAATTTGCTCAAAAGTGAACCATCGTGTTTCCCTGACAAAGTTAAAGCATACCACTAAAGAAAAAAAGTTACGATATTTACATGTGTGGTGACGACAAGAAAATCTACAAACAGCGTTGCCACAACCTGTGTGACGAAGTCGCTCTCACGTGCTTGGCTGTAGAAAAAGTAAAATAGTGGCTTGAAGACAACGTTGCGGTATACTCGCACGTGACGTACGTAAGTGATGGGGCTGTCAGTCATTTGGGAATCGCTACCAGCTTCACCAGTTTGGGAAAATGCATGCGACGGAGTTGGCGGACTCGTGAAGCACCAGGCCACGCTGCACAACCTGAGAGAACGTTCAATAAACGCAATTCCGACGGCCAGGACAATGGTGAGTATTCTATTTAAGAAAATAGGTACATCTTGCGTATTTGCCGAATATGTGCTTGTTCGGTATCGTCAACAAAAAAAAAAAAAAGAAGAGTGGCTGACGGTGCGCACCTTTCCTGGCATGAAGTCCTGGTACACGTGGCGGCAGTGCCAATCATCCACAGGAGGAACCTTTGACATATATGTAGCACGGACAGTCGGATCTGGTTAGAAGAAACTTATTAAATGGGTACGTTGAGGATAGCTTCGAATTACACTCGAAACTGTGTAACCATGGAATTGGTCAAAACTAGCGATTACTAGGGAGCTGGAGGATCACCGTTTCTATAACTCCTTGAGTGCGGGCCGGGGCACTTGGGAGAATTGTAGACAATAAAAAGATGTGAAGTGCTGATTTCAGGCTTGTGTCCTTTTGAAATGCCTGGCCAGATCTGGAATTTCCTTACCTAGCCAGATCTGGGATTTCCATACCTAGCCAGGGGTACCAGGCTATATCTGGCATTATAAGGCAATATCTGCCAGATATATCATATCAGGTTATATGTGGGTAATTTTTTATATGGCCATAACTGAAATCTTCAGATATTAATTTTTCGTAAGGGAGTAATACAGAATCTTTGAAGCCTAGTAAGCATGCCTTCTAGATTTTAGCGGTATTGTGGGTATGTTATACCAACTGTATTTATAAAGAGCCGATAATTTTCATGACCTCCGCCTGAAGTTTTATTTCCTTGTTTTTGATCGTGTCTTTAATGGAATAGATACTGAACCGAAGTTTGGATTTCGCAAAATACGTCCCCAGGACTGTTGAACGCACGCTACAAACTCCAAAACATCACTCATACATCGATATCTCAAATGAATGGCCGTACCTTCGGAAAAGAAGGGCGCGATCAAGCCAGGGCTGTGACGTCATTGTTCTCGTGGAACATTTGAGAATGACGGGAAGCGGCCTCGCTTCTCTTCTCCTCGCATCGGTTCGCCAGCTCGAAGGGACGTAGCAAGGAGGAGAAAGAATAAGAATCGTGACATGACTTCTCTCGCCGGCCTCGTCGGTCGCGTTGAATCGCGTACTCCCTTTAGAAAAATACGGCAATCCATTCGAGATGTCGCTGTATGAGTGATGTTTTTGGGCCTTTCAGCGTCCCGCCTATTCGTTCAGCCTTGTTTTGTGAGCTCGAAATTTCGGTTCAGTATTCCTTTATGACAAATATATTATTTTATGACTGTTAGAGAGCTGAGCGGCCAGCGGTAATAAAGAGAGTTATGTGCACATAAAAACTCAAAAAAAGATTTCGTTTTGGCAGGGTTGCCTGAGTGGGACTTGCGCGACATTTTCGTAGAAAAAAATATTCGCCTGTATTTTTTTCACAAGGTTTCTCACTACAACCAAACTACTTTGCCAAGTGCTGCTTTCAGAGCCATCTTACATATTATCACGCACTAATTATCAGCTGAAATTTAAAATTCCCCATTATATATTTGCTTTGAATGCCTCATTCTAACCCCAAACATCCCTTGAGTGAAATCGCCTAGCCGCATTCAGAGTTACAATAACCAACACCGCTGGCTTTAGAGTTGCAATTTCTATTTTTTTAAATGATTTTTCGTACTAATCTTGTATGTTTTGCATTTTGATATTTTTAACACTTTCGTGTTCATGTTACAGTTCCCACTCCTTTCTGTGAAGCCATCGGGCCTGAGAGAGAAATCAATAAATGAAATTCAGCTGCGCAGAACTGCCACAGCGTCATTATCTTGATCGTCACAATATCAATTTTTTTCTAGAAACTATTTTTGCACCAACGCATGACTCTGTCGTCATGCCGCTGTGGTGGCGCTGCAGTCGACGCAGTCCACGCGCAAACGTTCATGCAAATCGCGCAAGCGCAGCGTTCGCACTTGGCTTGAGCAAACACAGTCTTGTTTGGAAACTTCATGTTGGTTTACACTTTTGCTTTACATCTGTTACGCCTGATTTTAGTCGAACTTCAAGCTTTAGTCCTGCCTTGCCAAACACCTTTCTTTTTTTTTCGAAATGACAAAAAAAAAAAGAAACTAGAGAGCTACCTTTGTATCGGTGTGTATACCACTAACCTGCCAAAAATACGAGACAGGTTGGACACGGCTTGAATTGCATATTTATCTCGCCAGACTCAGCAATCCACTGTCCCGGCCTGTGAGGCAAGCGAAGGGAGAGTGCCAGGAGTGGTCCTGGCAACGTCTTCCTTTTCAACTGGATGTGCACTGCCTAGTCCTGTTATGTAATGTTAAGACATGCTCCCGAACCATATCGGCCCCGAAATAAAATTACAGGAGTTGCTTACAGAACATGTTATAAGCACAGTCAAAATCCCAGTCAGCTGTTTTTCCACT